>NC_064643.1:285498567-286841424 GCF_023864345.2 Schistocerca serialis cubense | reverse complement strand
GGCAGCGGCTGCGCGGGGCGCCGCGGCTGGCGCATGCGCAGAATCGCCACGTGGCAGCCACCCGCTACCAGTAGACAGCGGCCTCCCGCCGCCAGCGACAGCGCGCCGTGCTCCAGCCCCAGGTCTAGGGGTCCGCGCACACTCACTGTCTGCACGCAGCACTGGTCCCACACGTCCCACGCCTTCACCACCTGCAACAGCCCGGCCGGGATCTCCCGCTACAACCTCGCCGTAGCTTTGTTCCCGCAACACACAGGTGGAGGAAAGTGCCCTACAGCGCTCAGTTGGTCTCTTGCCTCTCTGTAGCTGGCCACACAAGAGCGGGTTCCTAGGACAGGCCAGAACCGCCAGCCAGCTCTGCAGATATTTTTGACGGATGCAGCCCACCAGTTTGAGTCCCAATAACATTCAGTCCCCGTCTGTCTGATGTAATCACTCAGAGTTATCCGGAAGTCGGGTCCTTCATGTGTGGTCTAAATCGGTGGTTGTTCGTGATTTATCCGCGGGCCCTGGTCTGCGATGCATGCTCGATGAACCAGAGGCCACAGGCGACGGATTTCAGGAGTTCCGAACACGTCTCTCCGAAAATCACTATGTTTACGTGGGGGAGCCTAAACTAGATTTCGTAAACCGATTTCGCAACACTGTTAGTGGTTGATCATGTAAACTCTCCAAAATCGATTCTGGAAATCCATTTCTAGCTGCCGGTTTTCCACCCCCACAATCGATTTTGCTCCCATGTAAACATACAACCGTTTTTGAAACGCGCTTGGAGTGTCAGGTTACGTCTTGTTTTCGAAATATTGGACTAATATGGACGCAGTCTCTTATTGTTGCAGACGGCCGCTGTGCCCGAGCGGTTCTAGGCGCTTCAGTCCGGAACCGCGCTGCTACTGCGGTCGCAGGTTCGAATCCTGCCTCGGGCATGGATATGTGTGATGACCTTAGGTTGGTTAGGTTTAAGTTGTTCTAAGTCTAGGGAACTGATGATCTCAGATGTTAAGTCCCATAGTGCTTAGAGCCATTTGAACCTTCTTATTGTTGTGGTTACGGAAAAGCAGAAATATTAGGCTGAGTATGAAACAGTCTATCTCTAATATTGAAGTGAAGAGTAATAGTGATTATGCTGAGTAAATCAGAAACTGGAACGGCTGTTTTCCAGACGTCATATTCAACTGAACTAGCAAACCCGCTTCAGAACTTAAAATATAAACACGACAGCAAAAATCGGTTTCCGTCTTTCAGAAGATGTGTCGTGCCTAAACTTAGTGAATACGTTGTACAGTACGGCGTGTTTAAGACATTATTTGATTGTTGTACATTTTCAAATTTTGAAAGTCGTTTATATTGTCGGGAAGAAATTATTATGGGTGTTAGTAGTAAGAAAATTGTGGCAGTTGCCGGTAATTTGTGAAATATTTGCTCATATTTCCCGAAAGAAAAATCGCACAAAATTGATTAAAAGTGGATTGCGGGAAGGCAACATTCCAGACATATAAATCTGATTCATAATTGGTATGAGAACCCTGGAAGTTCAGTATGCTAGGAGGAGGGCGTTCTCGATCTTTTCTAAGGTACAGTAATTCGTAATATATGTAAAATAATGGACAGAAAACTGTTATGGGTAATATAATAATCAACATAGCACAAGCAACGAGTTAATGGCACTACCATAGTGTTGGTTTATACAATTCATCCCGCCCTTCCTCGCCCTCCTTTTAATCTTCTTTCAAGAGGCTTACCAGTTGGTAGAGCACTTGCCCGTGAAAGGCAAAGATCCCGAGTTCGAGTCTCAGTCCGGCACACAGTTTTAATCTGCCATGAAGTTTCAGCATATTTTTGTTCCCAAACGCATTTCGTACCATTGAAATAAAACATCATCAGTAGTCTGTGATGAAATACATTTACCATTCTGCTTACTTTCTAGATCTAAAATCGGTTCATTACAGATGATATTGATGTACTTAACGATATTTGATGTTCGATTTTCGCCGGCCGTTGTGGATGAGCGGTTCTAGGCGCTTCAGTCTGGAACCGCGGGACCGCTACGGTCGCAGGTTCGAATCCTGCCTCGGCGTGTGTGTCTGTGATGTCCGTAGGTTAGTTAGGTTTAAGTAGTTCTAACTTCTAGGGGACTGATGACCTCAGATGTTAAGTCCCATAGTGCTCAGAGCCATTTGAACCATTTGTTCTATTTTCGCTCACACCAGGAAACGCTTGCACGTTTTTCAGGTATTCCCTCGTTTGATATCATTGTTGCTTGTACCGTAGTTGCAAAGACGTGTGTTTTTTCTTTTTTTTACGTTCTTGTTGGTGTAATGGCCAGGTGTCAGCTTACACAAACAAGCCATTCCGCGGTAAAATTGGTGGGAGTTTCTCGGTGTATCCACTGGTCCACCGCTTCACTATACTTATAGGAACTTAAACTTGGGCTGTCATCTAAAAACCATAGGATACTTCCTGAACGAGGACAGTCGCAAAAGTGCCCAGCTAATGAGGCTTGATCGCCGCTTCCGAAAAATGTGGGTAATAGTCTGTAAGTCGTGTCACCACTAACGCACAAGTGGAGTCTGCCGTTGTTCAAAGATCTGTCGGAGATATCCGTGGACAGTTGCTAAAATCCGGTCGCGTGTGGTCAGTTAACCCCCCTCAACTCTAGTGGGACCAAGTGCAAATTTTAGTTTAGTCTTCTACCACTCTGTAGTGGGTCCGCAATTCATCTTCTTCGCTTGTTACCAATTCACAATTACACGTTTTAATAATGGAAAACGTTTTTACATTTTTCATTATTTATTCTAGATAATGGCTGGTAAGCCTTTCCTGTTCTTCACTAGAAAGGTTTGTGGTTAATGTTTATGATTAAATCGTTTCATTTAGATGTTTGGTTAAAAATGTATTTCGTTGGCAAAATGTAAACTATAGTCGCGTAAACTGAAATCTCATCAGTTGCTTAAACAGGACTGTTTGCTTTTTGATGTTTAATGTCTTCTGTTTGTATTCATTCTCTTGTAATTCTCTTGAAGGTAGTGGGGAACGTCGATCAAAGAAAGTCAAAATGTAAAAAATGAGTAAAGAAAAACGCAGTTCAGAAAATGAAGACGGACTGGAAGAAGGGAAGTGAACAGTTAGATGTTAAAAAAAAAGAACAAAAATGTATGAGGTTGTGCAACATAAATTACAGTAGATTCGAGGAAGCAACAACAACAAAAAGAGGCAGCTCTACAATTCTGGGTAAAGATGTTGAACAAAAGCCGGTTTAGTACTGTCTTATTATGAAAGCTTCGTTCCTTGGGCTTACTAGTAATGACTTGTGAAGAACGGCCGTACATTTGGCAGATAGAAGTAGCACTGAACAGTATTTCAAAGATAAAATTGCTAGGAAAAGTGGGTTTTATTGTTTTTCTTAAATATTACAAACTGAACTGTCAGAAAGAAAGCTGGTCTTTCGGGTCAGCGAAGAAACAGCAGAGAATTCCTATAATCGTCTGGAAGATGTTGTATTATGCTTACTTTGAAATTACGGTATGTTTTCTCTAGTGTAATAGCTTTTGCTTACTGTTATTTTGATTAATGTTACAAGGGGATCGATTACGGTAACCACTTTTCAACTCTCTACGTGTAATGTTCCTAAAATTATTTTTATTTTATGCAAATGGCGTATAACGCTATGAAGTACACCTTACATGCTTTCAAAGCACACTTTTCACTATTTTCTGCTTTAAAAAAAATAAAAAACGATATTGGATGCCGTTTTGGGCACTTTTCTTTATAGCCGTCGTCACGAAACCCAGCGGCTCTCGAACGTATTTGTCAGCCCCTAAGGGGCCTGCAAAAGCTCTATCTTTACTGAAAATACTACTTTATTGGTCAAACGTTCGAGCGGTGCGTAGAAAAGACTTCCTAGAAATTACACAATTTTTGTTCAAATTCTCACAGCCAAACGAAGACTGGAAAATAGACAAGTGGGGTACATCAAATTGACTAGCATGAGGTCTAGTTTTGCCAAAAAATGTTTAACTACTTGAAAATCATCAGAGTAATTTACACACACTTAATTAGCGATCTGAGGTAAAATTACAGAATCAATTTTCGTCCGAATTTTCGTAGCCAAACAAAGATCATGAAACAGGCAATTGGGGTAGGACATAGACCAGTGTGAGACCTAGTTTTGCCACAAAATATTTAATTGCTTGAACTTAATCAGAGTATTTAACAAAGATTTAATTAGTGATTTTAGAGGAAAATGAAATATTTCACCATCACCTGCTACCAGCTTCTAAATGAAGTCTCGAAAAATATTAAATCACAGTATAAATTGAAACCTCTCTGCTTTCTCTTGATCTATGGACTCTATAGAATAGCGATCACTATTTAAAGATATCATATTTCACGTGTGGTATCAACTTTCGATACCACACTTGTTAGGTGTTGCAATTATCGGCCGCGGTCCATATTATATAGTATCGTTGGACCCATGAGTCTCAACCAGCGCTGCTAGCGCCGCTCCGCGGCTTGTATAAGTTTCTAGCGAGTAGCCTTCAGCTGATGGGAAGCAACCTCTAACAAGGCGCTTAGTAACGTATGACCTAAGTGAGATCTCAATAGCTATCTGTTTATAATTATATGTATGCAGCCAAGAAGAATCCTGTACAATCACTTAAGTACAATACATATTAATTTTTACCAACGACTTCTAATTATTTTAGTCGTTTCAGATCCAGACCACGCAGCCAGCACCTTATCGACGTAACTGACAAACCTGCTGTGATTTATATGTTTGTATTTAGCATTGGCCACCAGTCAACATTGGCGACGACTCGTTCGTCGTCATCATAACATCATGCTTAATGAATAAAGGGTGAAAATGTAAAAAATTGAAAGAATGGTCAAATGTTTTGTGAGCTGCTTTGTCTAAAAATAAGAAGTAATATAGATTAGACTAACATTTGACACCTTTCAATGACGCTCAAAACCGTATACTGCAAATGTGGTGCCACCTGACAATTTTGAGTTCAATGTTTAATCAAAGAATGTTACAGAGTAATAGGTGATCTTTATCTGGTGGAATTTTGTGGTCTCCTTACGTCAGTGCTATATGAGCATCTCAGCTGTTGTACATGAGTTCGAGCATCATTCGAAGGTATGTCAAATGTTTTTCTAATCTTTTTTATTTCGTACTTTTGGACAACTAATAACACAATGTATTTTACAGTCGTTATTTCCAAAACTTGTTTTTCAAACCTTCACTGTACTGAAACGACTTTCACACCAGTTGTCAGTTGGCAATGTGATTTTAAGGGTTAAGATGGGGAACACCCGAAGGAAAGCGCGTGTGCCACAATTATATTAGCTATATTTGAAAATAACAGAAAACAACAATAAAGAGAAAATGGACCCGAGAATTATTGAGTAAATGGAGCAACTTGTACGTTAGTTTATGACAAACCACGTCCACGGACCCGAAATATTTCGTAAACAATTTTCGAATGAGTCCTCCATCCCACGACAAGTTATTAATGTTGATACAATACAAATTATAGAAGGAAAAACGTTAATGAGAGGAGCTATCGCAGTTGTCGAGGGATTAGGTGTAACTGATATTTCTCGCAGACAGACAGATCATTCAAATGCGTGAAGTTTGGTGCTGTAGTATCACCAAACACAATTAGAAAAATTGTTACTGAAACCCGTGAAGTAATTATAACTTGCCTGCAGAAATGTTTTCAGGTAATTAACGTAAAATGTTCCTTTGTGCTTTATGATAATGTGGGGAGGCTGACGTGTATTTCACAGACCTAGTACTAGTCACTGCATATACATGTACGGCGCACTTTTGAAGTACAAGCCTTTTTCTATACTGTTGTATAATTCAACAAGCTGATAGGCCTATTCAGATTAGTAAAGGAAGCCGTCCCGTAGTGAATCCTCCATTGACTCCCCGGCATAATCCTTTTAAAGTCGTTTCCTGTTAAAAGACTACTTGAAAAATTGAACCTGAGGAACGATATGCACAAAGATGAACTGAAAACATAAACAATGCACACTAACACCGTGCGGCTGGTTCGTGATGCTATATTAACATCTGAACGGCGAATATTGTCAAATCGTCAATTCCCGATCCCACATGCCCAGTACTATGGACAATACTGAGAATAGTTTGGGACCATTAGTTCTGTTAATCAGTATTTCTAGTACTGTCAATAGCGTGTGTTCAGACGGTTAATGTATTGACTGTTCGACAATATTATTGAACGTGTGAGAGCCGCCCCCCTCCACTCCCCCAATGTCCCATTCTGCTTCACCTTGGCCCTGCAAAGTTGCCGTGTTAGATAGCCGGTAGTCAATCATTAAAAGCAGCTACTTCTGTGTGCCCTATTTCCTGAACTCGTTCTGCTTTGCAGTTCTGCTTTACAGATAGTTATGATTGATACTGAAGAGTAACGCAAAGCGTACAGCCTAGTTGCCAGCCCACATCTTTCTGTTGTTTGCAAGGAAGGAAAAGACATCAGACAATTAACGAAATATGTAATCCCTAATAAAGTTTCTCAACGCACTTACCGGTATATTAACCTTGCCTGAACACAAAAGTGGACGGAGAACAAAGTCGTATTTCAGAAAGAACAGTGCAACGGTCTAAGGATAGGTTACATTCTGACGTCTTAATTCACTGGTGAAATTGAAATGGTTCAGATGGCTCTGAGCACTATGGGACTTAACATCTGAGGTCATCAGTCCCCTAGAACTTAGAACTACTTTAACCTAACGAACCTAAGGACATCACACACATCCATGGCCGAGGCAGGATTCGAACATGCGACTGCAGCGGTCGCGCGGTTCCAGACTGAAGCGCCTAGAACCGCTCGACCACACTGGCCGGCTGGTGAAATTAAAACAACCCTCCTACGTGGTTCTGTTCCTCTTCCTTTCGTGTAGAAATTTGCGCTTTCAGTTTCTTACGAAGTTTTAACGTCGCAAGTGTCTACATATTTGCTCCGTATTTTTCTGGTTTACTTAGAGTATACTGTTTGAAGGTACATTAACAATCCTTGCTAGCTCAGCATCTTTTAGTGAATTACTCGTGAACTGAGCTACTACACAGCAGCAGTGGAGCAACCCAACGACCTCTTTGGCAGCAGCTATTCATGTCACCATTAACGCAAAACTAGTCAATTCGTGTATTAGTACGCGTACTTAAATCCACGACAATATACCGCATTAGTCCGAAAAGTTTCGAGACTGGATTAATGAGACAGAAATGTTAAGATAGTGCTTTTGCTTCAAATGTGCTACATAATCCTCCCCGCCCCCTACTCGAGTACAACGTATAACACGTTCATACTACAACGTAAAACTGTCAGGAAAGTTCTGCTTTGGCGTGTTGTTTAACTCGCGCGTCACACTGGCTCGAATGCTGGTTATGTCGTCAAAGCATTCACGCTTCATGAGAATTTATGCACTTTGTCGTTTTGTGATATGTTGGTATCGGTAACATCTTGTTTCATCAGCAATGATGATTCTTTCCAGAAAAAAAAAACTGTCCGCGATTTTCATTTCAATCAAGTCGCGGTAGGCGCTCACTCGTTTTTGTTCGGGACTCAAGATTTGCGGGACAAAACTTTGCATAAACTCTACTCTTCTTCAAAACATTCTGGAGAACCCCTTGAGCGCTGGATTTAGAGACGTTGGTCCATTACGATTTGTGACACAAAAACGTTAACACACTACGGTCGCATGTCCACTTAACACTGCTGGTACACAATTGACTGGTAAAATGCACCTCTTTTGCTTACAGTTGTTAGTTCAGGGTGCCACCGTAATTACAGCGCTGACAATGCTTATGCGCCAGGAACAAAATCATTCTCGCAGCTTTTTGGAGATATGGTGTACAAGTGTAAGATGGCAGCAAATCCCACAAAAGAAACTAATGTCAGACGATAAAATAAGAAAGGTTTCTATTTTGTTCATATCGACACAAACATTAAGCATGTATTTATTACTATTTGGAATGAAATTATTTAAACAACCAGGAATTTTTTGTTGAAAGCAGCTCTTGCAATGATATGCTAAATGAGTGAATTTCACAAACATGTTGACATGTGTGCATAAGCAGAAGAAACTAACGATCAAAGTCCGAAAACAATTTATTGGACTGTTCAATTAACCAAAACAAATTCTCCAAGTATAACACCAACACCAAACAGTGAGCCGTCTTCGAATCACAACTACATACAAGAATAATATAGATAATAACTGAAATAATTTCCTACTAGTCTCCGCCAGACTTCTCCGGTATACCAAGCCTAATCCAGAGATCAGCGAGAAGATCCAAGCCGGGCTGCCGGGGCGGCAGCTATCCACGTCTGCTGGGGGCCGATGAACTGCCGATGTGCGGCCGAGCGCCGGCCTTTATAGCGCTTCAGCAGATGAGTACCTCGGAACTATTTTCCATGACGTGGTTTGACGTGTGAAAATAGTTCCGGGACCTGCAGCGACCTCTTCCTTATGTTTATGTGGGCTGGCAGTGGCCCCTGGTGGCCGCTGGTGTCTTTGCTGTGTTGTTGTTGTTGTTGTTGTGGCCGGTCATCAATATTGCCTGTCGGTTGTGTAGTGCTTCGGTGTGCCTGCGAAGCGGGAAACCCGCCGCTGCAGGCTGTCAGTTTGGTTTCTGATACTCTAGCCGCCGTGATGTCTGGTGGAGAAGGCAACAGCACATGTCATTTTACATTTGACAAAAGTCATAGATAACGATATGCACATATACAGATGGCGGTAATAAAAGGGCAGTGCGTTGGTGGAGGCGTCATTTGTACTCAGGTGATTCATGGGAAAAGATTTCCAACCTGACTATGGTCGCACGACGGGAATTAACAGACTTCTAACGCGGAATGGTAGTTGGACATGGAACATTTCAATTTGGAAATCGTTAGGAAATTTAATATTCCGAGATCCACAGTATCAAGAGTGTGCCGTGAATAGCAAACTTCAGGCATCACCTCTCTCCGTGGACAACGCAAAGGCCGAAGGGCTTCACTTGACGACCGAGAGAAGTGGCGTTTGTGTACATTTGTCAATGCTAACAGACAAGCAACACTGCGTGAAATAACCGCATAAATCTATGTGGGATCTACGACGTACGTATCCGTTGAGACAGAGTGGTGAAATGTTTCCTTAATGGCCTAGCCCATCAGACGACCGACAGGAGTGTCTCTGTTGACAGCACGACATCGCCTGCAGCGCCTCTTCTGGGCTCGCAATCATATTGGTTGCACCCAAGACAACTGGAAACCCGTGGCCTGGTAAGTTGAGTCCTGATTTCAATTGGGTTCGAGTCTGGCGCAGACACCACAAAGCCATGTACTCAAGTTGTCAAGAAGGCATTGTGCAAGCTGGTGATGGGTTGTGTTTGCATGAAAAAATTTTTTGCAGTAAATTCGTTGTGGATGACAAACTGCGACTGTGATTTAAATTGGCGATCTATTTGGTAATAAATATACAAGCAGTGGCTTTCTTTAGAGTTTTTGATACGATTTGCTCAGCCATAATTATGTTCACGAGCCACTGCAGGTTCATCATCAGATGGAGGTACGACAAGAAGGTTATGCTGTGGACCAGGTGAAGCTAGATGCTGTGTCGATGTTGCTAGCGGAAATAACGTAAATTTAGTAATCGGTGACGAAACGTTCATGAAACCGAAAGTGCGTTATGTTTTAGTTACTTACAGTGCACTGCCTTATGGTATCAATATCAAAAATGTTACTATAATGTTCACTGTCAAGTTACGTACACAAATGTGCACAGTGTTAGCTGCACTTCGTTTCACTCTGATTCACAGAATGGATGTTTTTACAAAGATTACGGATATGATGGATATTACACTTTACAACACCATGGTCTTTGGCATGAGGTTTTATGTATTACGGCATAAATATTACTAGTACAGGTACTGTATTTAAGTAAATTTTGCTAGCTGCAGCAATGTTTTTATGTTGGCAATATAAATATAATATGGATTAAAAATTATACGAAAGGTAAAAGAATAGAGTGGAATATTCACTATGTAATTAAAATTTTTTTATAAGTTACAGAATTCCTTAATTTTTACATGACAAGGACAACAAAATTTATGCAGGAAGATGAGAATGTGTTATTGTTGCCATTTTTGATGCCAGGATATCTTGGAAATTCTGGAAGATAAAGTTCTGTGTTGATTCAATTTCTTAATTAAGGATTTTTCAAGTAATTTTAGCTTGTGAATGTAAATCTCTAATTGTTGAAGAAGGCCCATCTGTATTCGTTTCTCAGCAATGTGTACCACAGAAAGATTGACACTGGCATCACCAACACAATTTTCATGATGAGCAATATGTGATGCAAAGCTGGACTTATTTAAGTTTTTGAGTCGAAGGATGGCCACATGTTCTTTGTAGTGGGCTGTAAAATTTCTTCCTGTTTGACCTATGTAAGAGCAAGACCAGGAGCATGTGAGTTTTTATATGCCAGAATTCTTATGAAAATTTCAGTGTACTTATTATAGTGACCAATTTGTTTTGTAATTTATTGTCAGTGTGGGAGGATAATCTTATGTTGTGTGTCTGCAAATACTTGCAAGTTTATATGACACTTTGCCAGGGAAAGGAAGACAGACAACTTTTGGCATTTCTTTCTTAGCTTGTAATGGTGGTGGTGGTTGCTTGAGTTTACTATGGATTTTTTCAGCTACAGTGTTAATCAAATAGGTATTATAACCATTATTTTGGGCTACAGATTTAAGTATGTTTATTTCTTTACATGCATCTTCTTCTCTGACAGGAGTGCGGAGCATACAGTTTACAGACGACCTGAAGAAAGAAGTTTTTCTTGGTTTGGGTGACATGAGGTATTGTTAATGGCAACATTATTGGTCGTGGGTTTTCTGTATATTTGGAAGGTACGCTCATTACTGTGAGTGGAGATAGTCAATCAAGGAAATTAATTCCTTCAGTGGTCTGATATTCAACTGTGTGTTTGATATTTGGGGGATTTTATTCATTTCATCTTCTAGGTCATTCAGATATTTTTTGGACTATTGAAAAGTATTGTTATGTCATCCACATGTCTTTTATAATACATAATTTTGTCGGTAAATTGTGTGTTAAGAAGAATTCTTATTCCATGTTATGAATAAATATATCAGTAAGCAAGCCTGCAAGACTGCTAGCCATTGCCAGACCACTGTTTTGCATGTAAAATTTGCCATTGAATGAAACATATTTATGTGAGAGGATTAAATCAAGCAGCACATGAGTTCATAAATTTCCGTATTGATTAGCTTTTTGTGTTTAATTAGATTCTTTTGTATTATTGTGAGAATGTCTTTCCAGGGGATATTGGTGTAGAGATTTACTATGTGAAAACAGGCGGATATTACTGTGTGTGCACTATTAGGTCCTTAATGTTATCGATTAACTCAAAACTGTTGGTAATTAAAAAGCTGTTTTCAAACGTGTAATTTTTCTTCAATATATCATGAAGTTTTCTGGCAATTTTGTATCCTCGGTTGTTTATTGCATTACAATTGGATATATGGGACAACCACTTTTGTGAATATTAGGCTGGGATTTTAACTTAGGACCTGTGGATTCATTACAACACAATACTGACCTTCATTATTGGTCAGTAGAAAATTGCAGTGCAGACTACTTAAAAACTGCATGAATTTTGTCATCTCAGTTTTTAGGAAATATAGTAATAGAATAATGCTTTCCAGTCATATAGTCATGAAGAGAAGAGCAGGGTTAATGCCTGTTGGGATCACTGTGCTCTCCTTTGGCACCAAAAGAAATATATTGCAGTTGCAGCCTTCGCACTCACCCCGTCAGTGGAACAACTGAAGACGACGTCCATGTCTGGCATGACGAGCACGTCGACGACGGCAGCCGTGTGGCCGAAGAGCGAAGCTGTGGGCTGGTTTGTGACCACGGGGTTCCAGAGTCGCACCACGCAGTCGCTGCTGCCCGTGGCCAAAAGCTTTAGGCGGCGCTCCATGTGGAAACAGCGCACGCCCTGGGAATTAGGAGCACAAAAAACTGAACATTGGCATAAAAATACTGGCATATATAAACTCAAATTTCTGGCAATTTTCTATCCTCGGTTGTTTATTGCATTTAGAATTGGATATACGGGACAGCCACTTTTGTGAATCTTAGGCTGGGATCTTGCTTCCACATAGGTGAAACAGGGAAAAATTTTGCAACCCGCTACAAAGAACATATGGGCACTCTTCAAATCAAAAACGTAAATAAGTCCAGCTTTGCATCACGTATTGCTCATTACAAACACTGTTGGTGATATCAGTGACAATCTCTCGGTGCTGCACATTGCTGAGAAACGAATACTGTTGAATCTCCTTCAGGAATTAGTGATTTACATCGGCAAATTACAGTCGCCTCCGAAAATCCTTAACTAACAAACTGAATCAACATAGAATTTACCGCACTCTTAGGAGCCGTATTGTAAAGGAGAGAATTGTGAAGAATCAGTTCCATGCTCCTCAAAGAGAGGGAGAGTAAATAACTGACAAATAATTTATTCAAATGTCGGAAGGAGGGGGGGGGGGGGGGGGGAGTTGTGTTAAAGCAACATTGACAAACAACAGTTACGACGGTTATTTCAACAATTTTGCGCACTGTAAGACAGAATTGAATAAAATAATTTATTTTGCAAAATACCTTTACAGGCCTTTAATACGAGGGTTGCCAGAAAGTAATGCACCGTACTTTTTTTCTCAGCTGGAAACAATACTACGAATGCGAAACGTTACGTGTGTATTATTTGAAATCTCCTGAGTGAGCGCGTCAAGTTTCCGTCACTTCCGACAGATAGTGTAGTTGCAGCACAGTTTCAAAACGACGTCTGTAGGTGTTGTACGTTACAAGCAACGTGCCGTCATTGAATTTCTCACTGCAGAGAAAGAAACTGTGGGGAATATTCACAAACGCTTGTGCAAAGTTGATGGAGCATCTGCTGTCGACAGAAGTGAGGGTGAGATCATCAGAAGGCGATTCGGCTGAGCTCCACGATTTGCAGCGGTCGGGGAGACCATCCACGGCTGTCACACCTGACAGTCCTGACCTAGCCCCCTCGGACTTCCACTTGTTTGCGCCATTAAAGGATGCCATTCATGGAACACATTTTTAGGACGATGAGGATGTGATTCACACAGTGAAGCACTGACTCTGCCACCAGGACAAGGATTGGTACCGACAGGTCATACACGCCCTTGTTTTGCGCTGGAGCAGTCCGTAGAACGGGATGGAGATTACGTGGAAAAATAGGGTATGTAAATGAAAGACCATTCTTTCGTGTGTGTAATTCTCATTATATTCAACAAAGTACTGTAGAAGAAAAAAATGCGGTGCATTACTTTCTGGGCAACCCTTGGATAATCTCCATTTTTGCCTATGACACCCTCCCAACGTTTCGGAAATTTACATTCCTAATAGGGCACCTTCATTGTTGAGCTGTCTGATTTGAGTCATCTCACTGGAAGCTTCATCAGTTGTGGTAATTGACTTTTGACGAACTTAGGCTGTGTAATGGGACTATCACGAACTGACGACAGTATAAGCACTAGTACGTCATCGAATTATTTACTGTGTGACACAATCTTTCCGGCGAGCTTTTATTCAGTATTTGTATATCTGTAAATGTAATAGATGTAGCTTAATAGCTGCAGCTTTTTCAGTATAAACTTTACCCGATTATTGCAAATCACACATATGTACTACAAAATTACCGCAGACACGGGAAAAGAGTGAAGTGTTCCATCATAATAAAGACTCATCTCATGGGCCCAGGAATTGTCACACTTGTTTCGATGATCATCATTCAGTAATCGTGTGTCTTCACTTAATGCACACTTGCCAAATAACTACGACAAGATCTTGGTGGCTGTATTCATGTTGAACGTACTCCATTACGAAGAGTATGTTGTCGTGATGACCATCAACGCAGCGTGGCCCAACATTATATAGAGCTCTTCTCCACACTTTCCGTTCCGATGTTACTGCCTACTACGGTACTTCTCCTTGGAGGTGCAACTTTACACAGTATTTCTTTTAGTTACGACATAGGTCAACGACGATTCACAACACCCAAAATCTGCGATCAGCCTTAAACGATTTACTTCTAGTATTCCATCAACAATTTCTGAGTCTTACTGATGAATGAATAGCATGAGTGTCAAGTATTTGCAGCGTATTACAACAGTATTTCTTGATTAAAGATAACATCGGAGTACGTGTGGTTTCTAGTATCTTGCATGAAGTGACAATGTTGATATCAACACTAAAATACGATTATATTCTTCTAATGAAACCATTCAGTTGTCTCGCTTCATTGATGTATACGTTCTTAATAGCAGTTTATTATTGTGGGTGGATAAGAAGGTACTTCATTTACCTTGGCAAACCTGAAAATAGAGATCGTAAACTCATATAGTAAAGTGCTTCAGAAGACAGCATCTTCGCTTTTCTTCGCATTATTGTCGTATACATTGGTCACACTGCTGAATGAGATGGTGAACGAAGCTATAGGCGTAGCGGAGGATGTCATGGTGGACTAGTAAAAGATCTCATCGAAATTCTGTAAGACGCAAACTAGTAAAGGAAGTTCAGGAGCTTCGAATACAGAAATAATAAATTTTCTAGGAAAAAATACATAGCCCAGATGAATGATAGTGTTTGGATGAGCGATTTATATGCAAGCGGGCCAATACTGCCATTTATAGAATAATACTGTTTGGAACATAAAATAGAAAATCGTCAACAGAAGCACGGGGATCTACAGCTGAAAAGAGTACGGGAAGCCATGCCCAACTCTTCAATTTCTAGACAGAGAGAGAGAAACGGCAGTCGTAGACAGATTTCAATACGAAGAGACACATAACCAAGTATTAACGCAGAAATAAGAAAGGTCATTACAAGAGTGCTCTCCAAAACTGCGGCACATCGACTACTGATGTAGCGTGAAAGAGTGCAGTGCCTAGCACAATTTACGTATTGACGATGTATGTTAAGGAGCGACAACAGTGACTAATTCATGGTTTTATTATCTGACATCAATGATGTTATATTCGACTCATACGATGCTGTGAATGCTTTTAAGAGCCTGATGATAGTCAGTTGACCGAAACTGTTTGTTTGAATAAAGATTTCGTCAGCAGCTGATGGCGGTAAGCATGACATTTTTCAGATGGCTTTCTACTCTTATCATGTACGGATAACATTGTTATGTACTACGTAACTTGCGCAAGATCATTTCCAAATTGAGAAACTCTGCGAATGCTCTTACACATCAGTCAAATACAGGGCACATCGCTGTTCACCGTTTGACTAATAACATCTGGTAATACATTGATGCACTCGCCGCCACTTCCTTAGCTTTTGTGTGATGATGGTCTTCTGACCGAAAGTGCTAACAACACAACGCGATATAGATATTACGTCTAAAATTCTTTCTCTGTCGTGGTAGCATATCATAGACTTCGTATACATTTAAGAAAGCAAGGATGGCGTATTATAAACGTTAAGTGTAAGGAGTATATGAAATAATTGTATTGGCAACAGTGGCAATTTATTTAACGATTTTATTTGTTACTGTTATAAATTTCCTTTACTTCTGGTCTATGGTAATAAATTCTTATGTCATTAGACGACCGGTTTCATTCCATAATGACCATCTTCAGTTCCTGTTACTGTTATGTTACATTGGTGATGTGTGTGTGTGTGTGTGTGTGTGTGAGAGAGAGAGAGAGAGAGAGAGAGAGAGAGAGAGCGCACAGTCAAGCTTATGCTATACCTATGATATGGCTGAGCTAAAATAAAATTAAAAAAAACTGGATATAATGCGAATCTACGTCTTTCGACTACAGAAACCACGACCTTATCCATTACGTTAGCACTTAGTTACGTTGTACTTGTCACTTGCTTTGGTTAACATAGTAGCTCTTGAACACTTAAATTTTTGAGGCAGTATTAACTGACATTTAATGATAATGGTGGCGTGTTTGTGTTTCATGGTTAATTTGAAAATTATTGACGATAACAAAAAAATGGTTCAAATGGCTCTGAGCACTATGGGACTTAACTTCTGAGGTCATCAGTCCCCTAGAACTTAGAACCACTTAAACCTAACCAACCTAAAGACATCACACACATCCATGCCCGAGGCAGGATTCGAACCTGTGAACGTAGCGGTTGTGACGATAACAACTCACTCCTGAGAGAGCACTCTTATATGAACGCAGTAACCGTCGGTAAATCGTTATGTGAATTTAATTGTAGCAATAATTATAATGCATCATTCCAAGAACGACGTGTTTTTATAAATCCCCGATAGGTGTTCATGAAGTCTTGTGAGAGCCAATATCGAACGCTAACGAAAGCCGATACCAGTTCCTCTGGTCGTCGATACTGTGCGTGACTTCAAAATAACGTCACATTTGCAGGAAGTGTCGTGAAATGAGTATTACCCGGGTATTGGTGTTGTGAGTCGGGCCGGCCGTTGTGGCCGAGCGGTTCTAGGCCCTTCAGTCCGGAACCGCGCGACCGCTACGGTCGCAGGTTCGAATCCTGCCTTGGACATGTATGTGTGTGTTGTCCTTCGGTTAGTTAGGTTTAAGTAGTTCTATGTTCTAGAGGACTGATGACATCAGATGTTAAGTCCCATAGTGCTCAGAGCCATTTTTGCGAGTCGGGACAGTCAGTTGTTTATTTAGAAACTATCATGAATCCATGACAGTTTCAGTCAGAGCAAAGCGTAACCTAAATTGTTCACATTTAAAGATGTGACTTGATACTAACGTTTCGTCTAGTTGAGCTTCCCACCATCTGACAGTGACATTCCCCTCGGTTGTGTCATTTTCCGCCTATGTCTAGTATGGAACGACCTGAAGGCTCTGCTTACCACATGCGCAAGCGCGCGGGCGTTCGTGTGTTTGTGTGTGTGCGTGCGTGTGGTTGCAGCTCACCCTGGCGAGCCGGAAGATGTAGGGGGCGCGGCGCGCGGGGGCGTGCCTGACGACGACGGTGGCGGCGGGGTCGTGGCTGCAGGAGACCAGGGTGTCGTTGTCCGGGCAGTAGGCCAGCTGCCGCACCGCGCCGGCGTGCACGCCCTCGTCCACCCGCACCGACACCCACTCCGTCTGCTGCTCCAGCTCCTGAAACGGCACACACACGCACGCGTCTTGTAATAGTACTTGAATTACGTAACCATTACGGCACCTCACCTCAACCTCTCGATACCAGCTACTGTATTTCTGTAAAATAGTTAACATATTTCTGTGACTACATTCAGATTTGATTTCATTAATGTAGAGGTACTTCGATACATCGATATGTAGATACTGCAATGATAACATTCTTATGTGTATTCTTTCTTTTGTCACTATGATCATTGACGTACTTCTAACCCTGATTTTTTGTGCGCGTAAGAGGTTATTAGAGAGTCAAGCTTTGGTCGTCATGTTAAAAAGACGCAAGTTGTAGTCAGTTTATGAAATGTGAGCTTTAACAGTGAGGAAGATATTTTCAATTATATTTTATATTGTGAAGTGATGTTTTGGAACGAGTTACGTTATATTGCAACAAAAGTAATAAAAAAGAAGTGTAACTAAAATTCGGTATGCTGATTACTTTTTTGCATCACCATTGTCCTAACTTGCAAAAGTTTATTCTTCAAGAATGGTTTAAGAAACACATCTATAAAACTTTTGAATATCGCAGAATAACAGCTAGGCCTCTTTGTATCCGAGCTTGGAATCATCACTACCTAGATTTTCGACGATTGAGCCATGAGTTCACAACGAGACCAGCGTGGGAAACACGAAAAGATGAGTGCCTAGTTTATCCATTATTTCAAGAAATGACTTTATTAACTGTGCTCTTATGACACCTGCCACATAATATAACTTTGTTGTTGCCCGAAAATGCAATATTTAGCAGCGTGAGCAACACTACAATCATAATTAATTTTTGACCTTTGTTGTGGTAGGGTTGTTAGTGTCTCTACATCTACGGGGGTAGTCACCGAGTTTTAATTATATCTCGACAAAGCACAAGCTGTGACCGTAGAGTCTCTAATGGTGTTTTCTCCTACCGTTAAGGGTGCTTCAATTCTTCTTGTCAGGCAATGTACTAGTTATTCTTCTCAGCACAGAGGACATCACAGTTGAAGGCAGTATATTTATTTTCCTTTTGTTTTTCCCAGTAAATAAAATTCAGAGTCGCTGGAAAAATTTGAGGACATGTTTTAAAGAAGAATTCAGTACCCTGAGAGACTTAAAATCTGGACGAATTTCAAAGAAACGATATAAATACGAGTACATCGATCAGCTGCTGCCCCGTTTGCTCTCACTGAACGAAAGGCAAACTAGCAGCAATGTTCCAGAAAACTCTCAAAATTGTCAGTGAAACCATCAATAAAAAAACAAGACGAAAAGCTGTTAAGGAGAACGTCTTTTGAGATATTAGAAACGATGGGCAAATAAGTTGTTGATGAGGACACACACTTTATGGTGTCTTTTGTGCCTTGATTTCAGAGACTGAATAACGCAGAAAAATTGAAATTAAAAACGGCATTCTTGCAAGCAATTGCTCGTGCTGTCCAATCAATCATTAGTTGCAGTTGCTGAAGAGATGCCAATTGAGCTGCACTTGGTAGAGTCGGAAGATTCTACACACTTGCGTTAACTTTCAAACAAATAAAATCAAATTCTCTAATATACACCGCTTTCGTTCTTAAATCTGTTTATCTCATAATAATGACCTAGTAGATAGTGTCGGAAGTTCCATGCGGCTTTTCGCGGATGATGCTGTAGTATACAGAGAAGTTACAGCATTAGAAAATTGTGGCGAAATGCAGGAAGATCTGCAGCGGATAGGCACTTGGTGCAGGGAGTGGCAACTGACCCTTAACATAGACAAATGTAATGTATTGCGAATACATAGAAAGAAGGATCCTTTATTGTATGATTATATGATAGCGGAACAAACACTGGTAGCAGTTACTTCTGTAAGATATCTGGGAGTATGCGTGCGGAACGATTTGAAGTGGAATGATCATATAAAATTAATTGTTGGTAAGGCGGGTACCAGGTTGAGATTCATTGGGAGAGTCCTTAGAAAATGTAGTCCATCAACAAAGGAGGTGGCTTACAAAACACTCGTTCGACCTATACTTGAGTATTGCTCATCAGTGTGGGATTCGTACCAGATCGGTCTGACGGAGGAGATAGAGAAGGTCCAAAGAAGAGCTGCGCGTTTCGTCACAGGGTTATTTGGTAACCGTGATAGCGTTACGGAGATGTTTAATAAACTCAAGTGGCAGACTCTGCAAGAGAGGCGCTCTGCATCGCGGTGTAGCTTGCTCGCCAGGTTTCGAGAGGGTGCGTTTCTGGATGAGGTATCGAATATATTGCTTCCCCCTACTTATACCTCCCGAGGAGATCACGAATGTAAAATTAGAGAGATTCGAGCGTGCATGGAGGCTTTCAGACAGTCGTTCTTCCCGCGAACCATACGCGACTGGAACAGAAAAGGGAGGTAATGACAGTGGCACGTAAAGTGCCCTCCGCCACACACCGTTGGGTGGCTTGCGGAGTATCAATGTAGATGTAGATGTAGAATAAGCAAAACCTATCAGTACTTGTAAAACTGTCACGAACGACGTTCTAATACGTAATTTGAGGTGAAATAATAGCAAATAACGTATCAAAACTACTGGTATGTGTTCTGGGGTACTCCCAAAAGTATTAAGGCTGTGACGTCAGTTCCTTATAACATATACAGAATTGTCCTTTTACTTGTCTTGCACTTATTACTGGATGTAATCAAGATTTTCACCGCCCTTTCTTCTGTCTCGATTTTATAATCAGAGCACAAATATATGCAACCATTTCAAAGTCCATGTTTATGTCAGCTGTTGACCGATTAATAAATTGACCGCGCGTGCAGATAATCATCGATCGATTTGCAAAAACGAGATACTAGCTATCGGCCGAATATAGTCCGTGGATCGAAAAGTCGTTGATGCGCTCCTAGCCTTAGGCTGCACTTGAGAGGCCGTGTAACGAACTGTGTTAGCGACTCGTACTCACCACCCAGTAGTATCTGTCGAGTTTGTCAGGGTGCTTCTTGCGGAAGAGCGAGACCCGCGGCTGGTGAAAGACGAGTGTGATGACGTTGCCGTGGTCGTCTCCCATGTAGAGCGTGGACCGGCCCGATGCGTGCACGTCGGAGGCTGCGTAGCACGCACACTCGGCCACGTTCCGCATCCCACTCACCACGCACAATGGCGTGTGCACTAAGCTGAAAAGCACACAGTCCGTCGGAATATTTAACAGTCATCTTCGATACTGTGAAACACATCTCTTCTACTGCCATCTCTTTGCTTTCCTTATTTTGGGAGGAGGTGGTATAGACAAAAACAAGAAAAAATGTCCGCTAAAGATGGATTCTAAGCTGCGTACCTGAAGAGCAACGAGCACTTGTTCAACAGATGTATTTCACACCAGTGAAGGTGAGCAAGTGTTCATAGCTCTTAAAGTAAGCAGTTTAGAGACCATGTTTATGGGACTATTTTTCTTTTTTTGGTCCATACTGCTTCCTCATAAAAAATGGCCATAAAAAGGGGCAGCCAAAACAAAGATGCCACATTTGAAGTTTCTGAGGTTTTCTAAAACCCTAAGAGGAATATTAATTAATAAACACCACATTACGAGATTGCTGAGCTACTATTCTCTTGTAACCTACAAATATTTAGTTAAGATTGGTGTTTCTTTTTCGCAGTGCCAAACGGCTAGTATATAGCAGTAGACATGGTCTTCTGCAGGAAGACCTCGTGTACTCACACAATAACGTGGAGATATTTTCTCTATATTCGAGCTAAACCAGTTTATTAACACGGGATATAGAAAACTGGTATAGAATTCCCTACCTATATTTTTAAGGCACTTGATAGGCCATGACAGATGTTGCGGATCACAACTGTTGCTACATCGGGCCCAAAAACAAAGCAATTTTTTCACAGGCATCTTCTGAAGATGAAGTAATTAAATAACACTCCTAGTATGTTGGAAAATCGACCGATGTGTCAGAATGTGAAAAATCATTAGACTCTGCGCAAATGTATTACGTGTCGAGGAAAGCTCCTGTCATAATAAGAATACACTTACAAGGGAACCTCCCCATCGCATCCCCTCAGCTGTAAGATGGTGCAGTGGGTAGTCAGTCAAAAACTGAACACAGATCAAGCATGAAAACAGGAAGAAGGTGTACTGGACTATGAAAAAAAAACCAAAATAAAAATGGTGAAGGTGCAAGCATAATAAGGCCAACACTGAGTTGGGGGTGGTTAGAGCGTGGTCCCTTTATTTCCCTTAAGACAACACCAAGTGCAACACTGAGTTGGGGATGGTTAGAGCTTGGTCCCTTTATTTCCCTTAAGACAACACCAAGTGCGGTAGGATGTGAACAAATTTTGTAGCCTCGTGTACTGCGTAAAGTAGAATAATAGTCTGGAGACGATTACTGTATCAACTTGTCAATGCAACTGGCATAAAGCAGCACTTGCGAGGTACTGTTTTATGGACAACAACATTCCTGAAACGGGCTGGCATGCCCAGAGTCCGGACCTGAACCGAATGGAATATCTTTGCGATGAGTTAGAATGCCGACTTAGAATGGAATCCCAGTGTCCAGCCTTCTCTGGATTCAGGTGTTTTGGAACAATGGGCTACTATTCCTTCACAGACATTCAGACAGATCACTCGAAGTGTCCCCAGCAGAGTTCAAGCAGTGAGGCGAAGGGTGGACACACATCATTTTAATATCTACTAATAGGTGTCCGAATAGTTTTAATCAGGTAGTGTATGTAGATGTTCGTGGGGCGTTGAATAAGTAATGCAACACATTTTTTCCTGGAAGCAGTTTGGTTTTGTTCGTGGTTTCAATATACCCAGAGTCCACACCTGAACGCAATGGAATACCTTTGGGATTAGAACTTCGACTTCGAACAGGATCCCAGCTTCCAAACTTCTCTGGTTTCCAGTCTTAAGGAATAATGGGCTGCCATTTCTTCACAGACATTGAGACACTAAACTGGAAGCGTCCCCAGAAAAGTTCAAGCCGTGAGGCGAAGGGTAGACACACCTTACATTAATATTAACAGGTGGCTCTGAGAACTATGGGAGGTCATCAGTCCCCTAGAACTTAGAACTACTTAAACCCAACTAACCTAAGGACATCACACACATCCATGCCTGAGGCAGGATTCGAACCTGCGACCGTAGCAGTCGCACGGTTCCAGACTGTAGCGCCTAGGACCGCTCGGCCACCGCGGCCGGCCTATGATAGTTTTAATCAGGTAGTATATGTAGATAAATTTGGGGCGCACTCCGCACTCTTTTGGCAACAAAACCCTGCTTTTCAATGTAATCTCCGTTCGGTGCAACGCCTCTAACGGTACCTTACTGAGAGAACCTACATGTCCGCATTGTGTCACTCAGCTGGTCGATGTCAGAGCCAACGTCTTGCTGGGTCGATAACCTCGCCATTATCCATACCGCTTACTGCGGAGTGCATCCTTCATTGGACTAAGCAAATGGAAATCGGAAGGTGCGAGATCTGTGCGGTAAGGAGGATGAAGAAGAACAGTCCAATGAAGTTTTGTGAGCTCCTGTCGGTGGGGAGACTTGAGTGAGGCCTTGTGTTGTCATGGAGAAGGAGAAGTTCGTTTGAATTTTTGTGGTAACGAACGCGCTGAGGGTAGCGCAATACAGTTCAGAGCCAATCGTTTCACTATGAGGGGGGATATCGAACAAAATAACCGCTTCAGAGTGCCAGAAGACCGTCGCCATGACTTACCGTCTGAGGATACACCTTTGAATTTTTTCTTAAGAGGAGAGATAATGTGGCGCCACTCCGTGAATTGCTGATTTGTTTTCGGTTCGAAGTGATGAACCCATGTTTCATCACCTGCGACGATGTTCGACAAAATGCTCGTAATGCGCAAGCAATTCCGGAGAGATTTTACTTCGTTGCTCTCTATCGTCTTCTGTTAGGCGGAGAGGAACCCAGCAGGCACACAGCTTTGAGAACCCCAGCTAATGGACCAACGTTTCAGCATAACGAGTTCGGGTCGCGAGTTCCGGCGGTCAGTCGGTTGGAACGTGTCTGGAGTGCAGTCCGGACCTGTCAGTCGGGCAGTTGCAATGTGGCACTAGTGCAGTCGGATTGGAGCAGTGGGGTCTGCGTCGACATGGCTCGCCCGACCATTGCCGCCGCGCACCACTTGAGCCGGGCCACGGTCTTGGTGGATCGTCGGTTGGTCGTCCAACCGGACGACGCGTTTTGGCTCGCCGATCGTTCATGAGTCGGCTGTTCAAAAATGGTTCAAATGGCTGTGAGCACTATGGGACTTAACATCTATGGTCATCAGTCCCCTAGAATTTAGAACTACTTAAACCTAACTAACCTAAGGACATCACACAACACCCAGTCATCACGAGGCAGAGAAAATCCCTGACCCCGGAATCGGCTGTGTGTGTGTGTGTGTGTGTGTGTGTGTGTGTGTGTGTGTGTGTGTGTGCATTGACTCCCGATTTGTCTTTGTGTGTGCTTAGTTACTGTTGGGTATCGTTCTGGTCTTCGTGCAAGTGTTTGTCAGGTTGTGTGTGTAGTTGGCGTGAATTGCTTTGACAAGTTATTTAAATGTTGTCGGCATACTGGCTCTGAGAGGTCGGTCGTCTGATCGTGCGACGTGTAACTGGTTCACTGAGTGCTTCTGGCCCCCTTCAATTATCATCTTGTCGAACTTGGGTCGGCCCTTGCCTGGTGCAGGGATGTCGTTTAGCCAGTGGGCATGTGTCCTCTGCATGGTTGGGTCCGAGCCAGTATTTCCGCCGTCGTGTGCCTGGAAGTGAGTGGGAGGCGGACCAGCAGGTAGTCGGTCGGCTGTTGCGGACGAGGGAAGTTATCTCCGCGCGGTGCAGTCGGCCGGGGCCGCTGGCAGCCCCTGTGCAGTGTCGGAGCGTGTGTGGAGCTGTCCGATCGCTACGAGCTTCGTGGTTCAACGACCCAGGACGTCAAAGTTGAGTAGTGGTTTCAACTACCCAAGCCAGTCCACTTATGTTGTTCTTTTCGGTGGTTGTTGGGGAGGTTTTCCTGTGAGCAACATCGAGTATTTTATTTTGCTGAAATTCAGCCGCCATGCGGTGCAATTAACTATTTCGGTCGGCTACAATTCGAGTGCACCAGTGGAATTTTCTGTCTCGTGGCCGTTAGCGTTCTGGTTACGTTCCCTGGGCACTCGTGTAAAATCCAGGTAGCGTTCTTTGGAGTGAAGTTAACTATTTTACCACTTCCAAATTCAAGTGTACCAGCAGAATTTTCTGCCTAGTGGCCGTTAGTGTTCCGGTTACCTGCCCTGGCCACTGACGTAATTTCAGGCAGCGTCCTTTCCTCACCTATTGTCTCTGTCCATCGTGGTGTGTAATTTTGACAGCTAATACATACTCCATTGTGAATTATCACTTTTATAACCTTTCTGGCTTGAGTTCTCATGTACTGATTGACGGGAAGCGAGTCATTGTGTCGGTCAGTCCGTGGCTGTCCCCCTGGTTGGGTTCCTACAGATCAAGTATAGCTGGGCTCACCACCTGTCTCGCCTAAGTGAATGAGGGCCGACCGACCTCCCCGGAGGCTTCTGAGTGCCACCGGTGTTTAATTATCTGTTGTCAGTTACTTTAAATTCAAGGCTTATGGCTATTTTCTTTATTTTCTTAAAACATTTTGCAAAATTAATTTTTAAATTTATCTTTCAAGCTTAAACATTGCGGCCTTCTGCCTTTAAAAGATTATGGTAATATATTTTAAAATTTTGAAACTTAATTTTGGCCCTCAGCCATTTGTATTGCACTTTGCATATGTTTGCTGTTTTTTTTTAATTATTTTATTGCTATCTTAATTGGATTTTTATCTTGTTGATTTGTTAAGACTTCTTGTTTGGAGGCCTTCAGCCGTGAAAGAGTTGCGGTCGGTAAAGGTCCGGCTATGTGCCGATTTGCTTGTAAAGGTTATTAAATTACAATAAATGGCAATTAGATGGAGAAACTGACATCAACCTTTGGCCCTTACCACAATCCTAATTACCTGTTCTGCCCAGCGGGTTTAGCGGGCGTATCATTACCAGCTGAGTCATTCAGTTATGCAGTGCAATTCAGCAGAGATTGTCTTTCGTTGCTATCTATAGTCTCCTGTTAGGCGGCGAGGAACCCAGCGGGCACAGAGCTTTGAGAACTCCGACTGATGGACGAGTGTGTCAGCATTACCAATTGAGTCACCCAGTTATGCAGTGAGGTGTTTGCTTGCGATCCGTCGATCTCCTCGAATGAGAGTGTCCACACGTTCCAACATTGCCAGCAGCGGTAGATCGAACAAGATTCGCGACCTTGCGATGTTGACAGAGCCCAACGACTCCCCGTGCTTTTCTTCACTTCCAGGTCTACGTAGATATTCTGCAAGTGCCTATGACCATCTAAGATGCTCTGGTTTTCCAACAAAAGAGTGACAGCTCTCTGCTTGGAACGCACGTCCGTTACAGCCGCCATTTTGTAGGCCGTCACCCATCGGAACTTCATGAAACTATAAGAACTGAAGCGGGATTACTCCACGATGTCTCATAACAAATTTCGGGCTTTTTAAATCGAAACTGGCCGAGAAAAAAAGGTGTGGCACTACTTACTGAACGCTCTTCATAGAGGGCACAGAAAGAGCGGAGCAAGACGGCCAGTGTGCGGCAGAGCTCACCAGGAAGCGTCGTAGAGGAGCAGGCTGCGGTCGGAGGCGAGGTAGAGCACGGCGGCGGCGTCGGGCAGGTGCAGCGCGTCGGTGAGCCAGGTGTGCGCGAGGCGGCGGCGGCGCGTCGCCCCCAGCGGCAGCACGTACTCCTCCAGCGGCTCCAGCCGCCCGCCGTACAGCCCCACGCGGCCCAGCCGGCACGCCGCCAGGTAGCAGAACGAGCTCGCCGTCCGCAGCCCCAGCACCCGCAGCACCGGCTCGCGCTGCGCACCGACATCGTACTGCATGTAGTGGACGCTGTGTAATATTTCTGGCTTATTCAGCCATCATATTAGGCTCCAGGAAGCTATTTCGAGGGCAGTGGAGATGCAAGAAGCATAGAGATGACTCAATGTGGGATGAGGTACGGGTGACAGATGTTAGATTCGGTACCATTCCCGTGAGAAAGACCGCCTGCATGATGCTGCTGCTCTGTGATTGGCTGCTGTGTTCGGCGGTAGGGCGCCAAAACGTTAAACTTTAGTTACTATTATTAATTAAACCTGTCATCCAAATTACTTCATTTTTTTAAATAAACATCTCTCAACAGCCAGCTATCAATCAGTCATTTCAACATTATTAAAATCAAAGTATTACTAAAACAAAAGACTGACGATATTACTGCCGATGCACTTCGGTGGCGTTCGGGTCACGCCTTGCTGGCTTGACTCGCGAAGTGTCTCGGGCAGTCCGGCTCTCCAGTTCTGACCGTTCCAGTAGGCAGACAGGTTGTCTGTTATAGCAGTATTTGTTTCATGGAATTTTATTTACTACAGTTCCGACCGTCGCTAGGTACAGACATGTTGTCTGTAATTTTTTTTTTTTTTTTTGTCATCAGTCTACTGACTGGTTTGATGCGGCCCGCCACGAATTTCTTTCCTGTGCTAACCTCTTCATCTTAGAGTAGCACTTGCAACCTACGTCCTCAATTATTTGCTTGACGTATTCTAATCTCTGTCTTCCTCTACAGTTTTTGCCCTCTGGAAGTCATTCCCTCATGTCTTAGCAGATGTCCTATCATCCTGTCCTATCTCCTTATCAGTGTTTTCCACATATTCCTTTCCTCTCCGATTCTGTGTAGAACCTCCTCATTCCTTACCTTATCATCCACCTAATTTTCAACATTCGTCTATAGCACCACATCTCAAATGCTTCGATTCTCTTCTGTTGCGGTTTTCCCACAGTCCATGTTTCCCTACCATACAATGCTGTACTCCAGACGTACGTCCTCAGAAATTTCTTCCTCAAATTAAGGCCGGTATTTGATATTAGTAGACTTCTCTTGGCCAGAAATGCCTTTTTTGCCATAGCGAGTCTGCTTTTGATGTCCTCCTTGCTCTGTCCGTCATTGGTTGTTTTACTGCCTAGGTAGCAGAATTCCTTAACTTCATTGACTTCGTGACCAGCAATCCTGATGTTAAGTTTCTCGGTGTTCTCATTTCTACTACTTCTCACTACCTTCGTCTTTCTCCGATTTACTCTCAGACCATACTGTGTACTCATTAGACTGTTCATTCCGCTCAGCAGATCATTTAATTCTTCTTCAGGATAGCAATGTCATCAGCGAATCGTATCATTGATATCCTTTCACCTTGTGTTTTAATTCCACTCCTGAACCTTTCTTTTATTTCCATCATTGCTTCCTCGATGTTCAGATTGAAGAGTAGGGGCGAAAGGCTACAGCCTTGTCTTACACCCTTCTTAACACGAGCACTTCGTTCTTGATCGTCCACTCTTATTATTCCCTCTTGGTTGTTGTACATATTGTATATGACCCGTCTCTCCCTACAGCTTACCCCTACTTTTTTCAGAATCTCGAACAGCTTGCACCATTTTATATTGTCGAACGCTTTTTCCAGGTCGACAAATCCTATGAAAGTGCCTTGATTTTTCTTTAGCCTTGCTTCCATTATTAGCCGTAACGTCAGAATTACCTCTCTCGTCCCTTTACTTTTCCTAAAGCCAAACTGATCGTCACCTAGCGCATTCTCAATTTTCTTTTCCATTCTTCTGTATATTATTCTTGTAAGCAGCTTCGATGCATGAGCTGTTAAGCTGATTGTGCGATAATTCTCGCACTTGTCAGCTCTCGCCGTCTTCGGAATTGTGTGGATGATGCTTTTCCGAAAGTCAGATGGTATATCGCCAGACTCATATATTCTACACACCAACGTGAATAGTCGTTTTGTTGCCACTTCCCCCAATGATTTTAGAAATTCTGATGGAATATTATCTGTAATAGCGGTATTATCTGTAATAGTAGTATTAGATTCATGTAATTTTATTCTCCAGTTCTGACGGTTCCAGTAGACAGACATGTCGTCTGTGGCAGGATGTATTTCATGTTATTTTAGCCAGATGACTGTTGAAAGATACGTTCAATACGTTGTGATCAAGAATAGTTTCTCGTGTCTGTATCAATAAAAACGCGAGTGGCATCCCAAATGAGTTATAGCTTATTCGTAGCAGCAGTTCCTTGCCAAGTTAATTTCAGCCTCAAGAAAAAGAATCCACGACCTGCGTGCTGTTTTCTGCGCTGGGGACATCATCATCATGAAGAGAGCGGGTTAGTGAAGTGTACAAGAACTTATGTATTCCACACAGGGCAGTGGAAACAACTAGACACCTCACGTGTACTGCGTGCACAGTACAAATGTGCTCAGTGACACGTCATCTGCAGTAATGCAGAGGAGGTAAAGAAGGATGAAAGTATTAACACTATCTCACTTTTAATCCTTTTTCTTGCCGTAACTGGCGGAAATGGAAAGTCTTACACCAACTCGACAGAACGCTAACAAACTGATTCTCCAGTACTTTCATCCCTATTGAAAATTTCGTTTACAGTTTCATCCTTATGCAGGCTTATTTTCAAGACAGAAATAAAGCGGTTCATAACGACGCGGCTGCGCGATAAAGGGGAATATCATTCACGACACAATGGACCCGATAAACGCCTTTGGTGTTATGTTAATGTTCAGCACGACATCTACATCTACATAATGACGGTGGACAAATACATGGAAACGCCAAAAACCCAAAAATTTGCATGCCTAATACGGTGTAGGCATTCAGAACAGCTTCCAGTCGTCCAAGAATGGGTAAATACAGCTCCCCTAGGGCTTTAAGGGAATCTTCTGTCGGTCTTCCTACCAAACAGTGGCAACTTCAGGTAATGATGATAGGGGTGGACAGCGATCGTTCAGAGTACTCTTCAAAATAGACCACAAAGGCTCAATGATATTGAGATCTGGTGACTGTGGAAGCCAAGAGAGATGCAGCAATTCATCCTCCTCACAAAACCACTCCTCGTCTTGAAACGCAGCGTCACCACTGGGGAACAAACTTTGCACCATGGGATGGACCAGATCACCCAAAATGATGACATAATTCTTAGCAGTAATGTGAACTGGCAGGGTAACCATGAGGCCCATAGACTTCTACGATATGACCCTCCAAACCATCACCAGTCCCCTGCCATGTTTCACACTTGGGATGTAAACCTGGCCAGAAGTTGGAAACAGCATGAAGCAAGATCATACGAGCAAATGACTTTCTACCATTGCTCCGTAGTCCAACTTTAACATCCTCAGCACGACAATTTCCTGCCACAGCCATTTGCATCATTTATGAGTGGTTGTGGAATTCCTACTTCTGTAGCTTCCTTCGCTTTCTTTAGATCCTGACAGGTTTTGCCAGAGCGACATTCAGTTCTGCAGTGAGTTTTGCAGCTGTCGTCCTCTTTATTTTTCGTCACAATCCTATTCGATGACCATCTGTCACAATCACTCAACACATAGATTCGTCTGTGCTCTGATTTAGCGGATGATGTCTTTCCGCTTTACCTGCATGCGGTATAAATCTTCGATACGGTGCCTCTTGAAACACTTAGGCTGCCTTGTTATGGAATCACTCACCATCGAGTACCAACAATTTGTCCAAGTTTGAATTCACCTAGCTCCTACTGCACAGAACACTGTTATGACCAAGACTGACACTTGTGAGAGGTCCCCTTAGAAAAATTATGAATTACTGTGCTGGTAAACCTCCACGTTACTTGGTTTTCAAACAGCTGAGCAAAACTGAACGTACTCAGACATTTCTCTCTTTACTTATTCTGATCAACCCTAAACTGACATACAATATTTTTAGCGCAACGTAATCTGGCTTTCAATAATCCCTACAAAAGAATGGCCCTGACTAACAGTAACCTATACTTTTCCTGAATCACTTACCTCACAAAAATCTTCGTTACTCGAACTACTGCAATACAGCGAGCGCCAATACTGCCAGCTAAATAAAAGTTTCTAAGTACTGAAGGCACTAACTACTGATGGGCATAGTTAGCAAATGAAAGATTTTGATAGAGAACAAACAGTGTACTTACCTTAATAGTGTTCAAAACTCTGCCATCTCTCCCCCCACATCCACCGCTGCTGGCGGCTAACCTCCAACTGCGCAACGCTACGCTCTGTTCACATCCAACTGCCCAACACTACAATAACAAATATTCCAACAATGCAAACCAGCCACAGATTGCACACAGCAGAGTCAGTGATTTTAATACAGAGCGCTACGTGGCGCTACCAACATAAAAACCTAAACAGCCTACTAACACTTGCAACATATTGAGAACATGCAGAGGTCAAACAGAACAGCACAACCCACCGGTTTGGTTAGCATCTGCCTTTATGTTCAAGCAAGCATTTCTCGCGGTGTTTCCAAATTTTTGTCGAACCACTGCATATATTCCGCAGGCCACAATATGGTGCTTGGTGGAGGGTACCTTGTATCACTCCTACTCAATCCCTTTCCTGTTCTGTTCGCTATCGGAGCGAGGGAAAAACTACTACTTATTGCGTCCGTACGAGGCACAATTTCTCTTATCTCGTCTTCGCTGTCTTTACGCGGAATGTAAGTTGGCGGCAGTAAAATCGTCTTGCGGTCAGTTGTTCAAATGGTTCAAATGGCTCTGAGCACTATGCGACTTAACTGCTGAGGTCATCAGTCGCCTAGAACTTAGAACTAATTAAACCTAACTAACCTAAGGACATCACACACATCCATGCCCGAGGCAGGATTCGAACCTGCGACCGTAGCAGACGCGCGGTTCCGGACTGAGCGCCTAGAACCGCTAGACCACCGCGGCCGGCGCAGTCAGTTGTAAATGCTGGTTGTCAAATTTTCTTAACAACGTAAAGAATTTCGTCTTTCTCCCAGGGATTTCCGTTTGAGTGCACTAAGCACCTTCGTAACACTCGAGTGTTGTTTCAACCTATCGGTACAAATATAACAGCACACCCCTGAATTGCTTCGCTGTCTTCCTTTAATCGGACCTGTGACGATGCCAAACACCATAGCAGTATTCAAAAACGCCTCGTGCTGATGTTATATATTCGGTCTCCGTTACACACGAACTACAGTTTCCTACGATTCTACCAATAAAACGAAGTCGACCATTCGCTTTCCCTACTACCAACCTTATGTGTTCGTCCCATTTCATATCGCTTTGCAACGTTACACCTAGATATTTAATAGATGCAACTGTATGAAACAGCACACCACTAACATTACGCATTGTTTTTCCTGCTCATCTGCATTAACTTACATTTTGCAACATGAGAGGTTCCATGCCCTCTTTTGCATGTCGCCTCTCATGTTCATCAATTTTATCAATGTTCTATGTCATTGCACGGTAGTAACAGACCGAATAAGGTTATTGTAATGAGAGTATTTGTACTGAGAGCTCAAAAATACTTTTCACTTTATTCCTATGCATGTTGGGTTAGTTCCATGGGTGGCCTGTGCGAGGCGAGCATCGGAGGACACGGCACACTGTGTTTCCGGTTGGGGGCTGCACTTCCCTGAATTCTGTGGGGTTCATACAATAGGCTTAAGCGCCTGTCGGAACGACTGACGTCGATCGGGTTTCGCCTATTGTATGCAGAGCGAAACGACCTGCGAGACGTCTGAGTGTCGCCGCAGTTTATGTGTTAACCATTCCGGCGCGTCCGGAACGAAGATTCCTAGCACCGACTGACTGCATTGTCCTCTTGATGCTGAGAATACTTGTGGACTGTGCCCTGCTGGGGGCGACTGTCTGCCTGTCTAGGCAGGTTGTTTTCGTAGCCGGTCAAACGGCAAGTTCAGTACCCTCAACTGAATAGCAGAGGCATGATTGGTCAATTTAAACTGAGGCTAGTTGACGTCATAAAGCCCTGCTCGAAATTGGAGGGGACGGTCGCTGTTGTGAGATAGTGTGGGGGAATTTTGGAATCTGAACTGAATTTTGATTCGCAGTTTTCGAGGAGAGTAGGGAGTAGAGCAATGTTGGCTTCGCTCTTGCGTTGCATGGGCAGAGGAATTCGGGATCTGATCTTCCTCGGAGTCTGACGGTCTTGCGACTTGGTCGCTCGTTTTCGGAAGAACTTAGAATTCTCGGACAGCCTTCGCAGCCATGGGTTGACACAGAGTTGCTGCACGGCAGAAGTCGGCGCCTACATCATCAGGACGCTGCCTGCCGACGACGTGCTGCAGATTTCAGTACTGGTACAGTATTTTGCGGCTCCGGCATTGAAGGACTTTATCAATTTTATACTGAGTCCCTCAGCAACACGCGCGCCCGCTTTGCTACAAGTCCACCTTGCTTGTTTCTCCGTGTGATCCCATTGGAGCTGTCACTTCTAATAGCGATAACGCTTTGTAGTCGGAAGATTAATATTTGATTCATTTGGACCTCCAGTCGTTATCGTCAGTCTATTGCATCACAGAGAGTGGGAGCAACTTGTTCTCGAGCTAACTCTTTTTCGCATAATATTACAGTTTACCCTATCCTTTAACCTACTGTGTATGTCGACAATCATGTGCATTTATCTTCTGATATATAATAAATCTCATAGTAATATTTAATATATATCATTTCGTAGATATAGGCAGAATCCAATTTCCTGTTGTTTATTATGATAAAGTTCTCTTTTATTGAGTAGATTAAGATTTTTATTAAATTGTTTTGAGTGTGCACTCCTTATTTTACCAACTAGCAGGGTCCAGCATCATTTCCATCCATTACCGTTGTGCACATAATTAATTAGCTGGTAGCTAAGGAGGGAGTCGAGTGCATGTCTCGTTCTCATGCAAAATTCGTCTGAATTAAAGAGGTACAAACTGTTCTCCACACCAGCACCTCGCAAACATTTAGAGTAAGCTGCCATCTTCACACCAAATGTTCTCCTACAGTCACTCAGAGACGACACAGCATAATCAGCAAACAATCGTAGACTGCTGCTCACTGAGTCCGTCAGATCACTTATGTGTGTAGAGAACAAGAGCAGTCCCATCACATTACCGCGGTGCACTCCTGATGATACCCTTCGTACTGTGTTCTATTACTTAACGTGTCTTCGAGCCACTCATATATATGAGAACCTATTCCGTATTCGATAACAGTCTGCAGTCGGGCACTGCGTCAAACGCTTTCCGTAAACCTGGGAATATGGCATCTGTGTGTTGCCCTTCAGCCACGGTTCGCGGGATACCGTGCGAGAAAAGGGCAAGCAGAATGTCGCACGAGCGCTGCTTTCTAAATCAGAACTGGTTTTTGGACAGAAGCTTTTCACCTCAAGGAGATTCGTTAAATTCGAACTTAGAACATGTTCAAGACTTCTGCATGAAGCTGATGTTGAGGATATTGGTTCAAGAATTCTGCAGCAAGCTGATGTTGAGGATATTGGGCTGAAATTTTGCGTGTCTGTTCTTTTACCCTTCTTTTATACCGGAGTCACCCACGTTTTCTTGCAGTCGCTTGGGACTTTGGGCTGGGCCAGAGCTTCGCCATAAATGCTAGCAAAGTAAGGGACCAATCCTGAAGAGAACTCTCTAAAAATCGAACTGGGATGCCCGCATCTACGTCCTCTATAAAGGAGTCTTTGCAGCGGTCAAATGATGGTATATCTGTACGATACACCTGCGTGAATGATTTTTTAAACGAGAATTTTAAAACTTCGGCTCCTTTTTTGCTGTCTTCTATTGGAACAAAAGACTGGTCGACGAGTGACTGAATAGAAGCTTTCGATCGACTTAGGGATTTTTACGCAAGACTAGAATTTTTTCGGGTTCTCGGCAAAATCTTTCTCTGCGGCACAGCAGCGGAAGTTGTTGTATCCTTCAGGTATACATCTTCCTGTAACTGGGCGCCGACGCAACATTGCAACAGTTACCCCGTGCAACATTGCAACAGTTACCCCGTGTGCGCGCCCTTTCGACGCCATACAGCAAAACAACTCGACCTGGGGACGCTACAAAGGGGACGGTTCGGTGATCCCCTCCCCCTCCCAACCCCTCCCCACAGCAGTAACGAATTCGGCGACAGATCTCACCGGATGTATATCTACATCTACATCTACATTTATACTCCGCAAGCCACCCAACGGTGTGTGGCGGAGGGCACTTTACGTGCTACTGTCATTACCTCCCTTTCCTGTTCCAGTCGCGTATGGTTCGCGGGAAGAACGACTGTCTGAAAGCCTCCGTGCGCGCTCGAATCTCTCTAATTTTACATTCGTGATCTCCTCGGGAGGTATAAGTAGGGGGAAGCAATATATTCGATACCTCATCCAGAAACGCACCCTCTCGAAACCTGGCGAGCAAGCTACACCGCGATGCAGAGCGCCTCTCTTGCAGAGTCTGCCACTTGAGTTTATTAAACATCTCCGTAACGCTATCACGGTTACCAAATAACCCTGTGACGAAACGCGCCGCTCTTCTTTGGATCTTCTCTATCTCCTCCGTCAAACCGATCTGGTACGGATCCCACACTGATGAGCAATACTCAAGTATAGGTCGAACGAGTGTTTTGTAAGCCACCTCCTTTGTTGATGGACTACATTTTCTAAGCACTCTCCCAATGAATCTCAACCTGGTACCCGCCTTACCAACAATTAATTTTATATGATCATTCCACTTCAAATCGTTCCGCACGCATACTCCCAGATATTTTACAGAAGTAACTGCTACCAGTGTTTGTTCCACCATCATATAATCATACAATAAAGGATCCTTCTTTCTATGTATTCGCAATACATTACATTTGTCTATGTTAAGGGTCAGTTGCCACTCGCTGCACCAAGTGCCTATCCGCTGCAGATCTTCCTGCATTTCGCTACAATTTTCTAATGCTGCAACTTCTCTGTATACTACAGCATCATCCGCGAAAAGCCGCATGGAACTTCCGACACTATCTACTAGCTCATTTATATATATTGTGAAAAGCAATGGTCCCATAACACTCCCCTGTGGCACGCCAGAGGTTACTTTAACGTCTGTAGACGTCTCTCCATTGATAACAACATGCTGTGTTCTGTTTGCTAAAAACTCTTCAATCCAGCCACACAGCTGGTCTAATATTCCGTAGGCTCTTACTTTGTTTATCAGACGACAGTGCGGAACTGTATCGAACGCCTTCCGGAAGTCAAGAAAAATAGCATCTACCTGGGAGCCTGTATCTAATATTTTCTGGGACTCATGAACAAATAAAGCGAATTGGGTCTCACACGATCGCTGTTTCCGGAATCCATGTTGATTCCTACATAGTAGATTCTGGGTTTCCAAAAACGACATGATACTCGAGCAAAAAACATGTTCTAAAATTCTACAACAGATCGACGTCAGAGATATAGGTCTATAGTTTTGCGCATCTGCTCGACGACCCTTCTTGAAGACTGGGACTATCTGTGCTCTTTTCCAATCATTTGGAACCCTCCGTTCCTCTAGAGACTTGCGGTAGACGGCTGTTAGAAGGGGGGCAAGTTCTTTCGCGTACTCTGCGTAGAATCGAATTGGTATCCCGTCAGGTCCAGTGGACTTTCCTCTATTGAGTGATTCCAGTTGCTTTTCTATTCCTTGGACACTTATTTCGATGTCAACCATTTTTTCGCTTGTGCGAGGATTTAGAGAAGGAACTGCAGTGCGGTCTTCCTCTGTGAAACAGCTTTGGAAAAAGGTGTTTAGTATTTCAGCTTTACGCGTGTCATCCTCTGTTTCAATGCCATCATCATCCCGTAGTGTCTGGATATGCTGTTTCGAGCCACTTACTGATTTAACGTACGACCAGAACTTCCTAGGATTTTCTGTCAAGTCGGTACATAGAATTTTACTTTCGAATTCACTGAACGCTCCACGCATAGCCCTCCTTACGCTAACTTTGACATCGTTTAGCTTCTGTTTGTCTGAGAGGTTTTGGCTGCGTTTAAACTTGGAGTGGAGCTCTCTTTGCTTGCGCAGTAGTTTCCTAACTTTGTTGTTGTACCACGGTGGGTTTTTCCCGTCCCTCACAGTTTTACTCGGCACGTACCTGTCTAAAACGCATTTTACGATTGCCTTGAACTTTTTCCATAAACACTCAACATTGTCAGTGTCGGAACAGAAATTTTCGTTTTGATCTGTTAGGTAGTCTGAAATCTGCCTTCTATTACTCTTGCTAAACAGATAAACCTTCCTCCCTTTTTTTATATTCCTATTAACTTCCATATTCAGGGATTCTGCAACGGCCTTATGATCACTGATTCCCTGTTCTGTACATATAGAGTCGAAAAGTTCGGGTCTGTTTGTTATCAGTAGGTCCAAGATGTTATCTCCACGAGTCGGTTCTCTGTTTAATTGCTCGAGGTAATTTTCGGATAGTGCACTCAATATAATGTCACTCGATGCTCTGTCCCTACCACCCGTTCTAAACATCTGAGTGTCCCAGTCTATATCTGGTAAATTGAAATCTCCACCTAAGACTATAACATGCTGAGAAAATTTATGTAAAATGTATTCCAAATTTTCTCTCAGTTGTTCTGCCACTAATGCTGCTGAGTCGGGAGGTCGGTAAAAGGAGCCAATTATTAACCTAGTTCGGTTGTTGAGTGTAACCTCCATCCATAATAATTCACAGGAACTATCCACTTCTACTTCACTACAGGATAAAATACTACTAACAGCGACGAACACTCCACCACCGGTTGCATGCAATCTATCCTTTCTAAACACCGTCTGTACCTTTGTAAAAATTTCGGCTGAATTTATCTCTGGCTTAAGCCAGCTTTCTGTACCTATAACGATTTCAGCTTCGGTGCTTTCTATCAGCGCTTGAAGTTCTGGTACTTTACCAACGCAGCTTCGACAGTTGACAATTACAATACCGATTGCTGCTTGGTCCCCGCATGTCCTGACTTTGCCCCGCACCCGTTGAGGCTGTTGCCCTTTCTGTACTTGCCCAAGGCCATCTAACCTAAAAAACCGCCCAGCCCACGCCACACAACCCCTGCTACCCGTGTAGCCGCTTGTTGCGTGTAGTGGACTCCTGACCTATCCAGCGGAACCCGAAACCCCACCACCCTATGGCGCAAGTCGAGGAATCTGCAGCCCACACGGTCGCAGAACCATCTCAGCCTCTGATTCAGACCCTCCACTCGGCTCTGTACCAAAGGTCCGCAGTCAGTCCTGTCGACGATGCTGCAGATGGTGAGCTCTGCTTTTATCCCGCTAGCGAGACTGGCAGTCTTCACCAAATCAGATAGCCGCCGGAAGCCAGAGAGGATTTCCTCCGATCCATAGCGACACACATCATTGGTGCCGACATGAGCGACCACCTGCAGATGGGTGCACCCTGTACCCTTCATGGCATCCGGAAGGACCCTTTCCACATCTGGAATGACTCCCCCCCGGTATGCACACGGAGTGCACATTGGTTTTCTTCCCCTCTCTTATTGCCATTTCCCTAAGGGGCCCCATTACGCGCCTCACGTTGGAGCTCCCAACTGCCAGTAAGCCCACGCTCTGCGACTGCCCGGATCTTGCAGACTGAGGGGCAACCTCTGGAACAGGACAAGCAGCCATGTCAGGCTGAAGATCAGCATCAGCCTGAGACAGAGCCTGAAACTGGTTCGTCAGACAAACTGGAGAGGCTTTCCGTTCAGCCCTCCGGAATGTCTTTCGCCCCCTGCCACACCTTGAGACGACCTCCCACTCTACCACAGGTGAGGGATCAGCCTCAATGCGGGCAGTATCCCGGGCAACCACAGTCGTAGTCCGATCAGGGGATGCGTGGGACGAGCTGGCCGTCTCCGACAAACCCCCATCCGGACCCCCACAGTGATGCCCATTGGCAACAGCCTCAAGCTGTGTAACCGAAGCCAACACTGCCTGAAGCTGGGAGCGAAGGGATGCCAACTCAGCCTGCACCCGAACACAGCAGTTGCAGTCCCAACTGGGGATCGGGTCAGACAGCCTCCACCAGGCAGCCACACGCTTCTTGGGGTGGGACATTCAATATCACCAAGTTGTCCACGGAATCTTGTGGACAGGCGTGCCATCGTTACTTCGCCACCCAGTGCATTAGCCGCAGCGCTCTGGCCTTCTAAAGAGCTGTGCTGGCATCAGCTGATCACCACCACAGTACGCCAGCGCGGTGCCTCAACAGTGCACGAAGTCTTCAGACTCAACCGCATCTGCTACACCAGGTGAGGCGTCATCACACGAGCCGTGAAAACGTTCACAGACGACGAGCTAGTGACGTCACAGCATGGAATTCGGTGTCCACAAGAAATACGGGTCTCGCAACGAACTTGCGACGCCACACTAGTCGGTTTGTTCGCCACGCTTCACGAATGCTCGGCTCCGTGCAGGGTCCACGAGAAATCAATATGAAATTGAAAATGTACCCACTAAAGATCTTAACTTTGTCGCCCTGCCTTTCACGTGGGCCTCGGTGCAATTCCGCATTCCCCTGCATTGCGAAGTGTCGAATCAGATGAAGTATCGGTTTTAAGTCACAAGCAGAAATTACGAAACGCTATATTGTATTAAGACATATACAGTTAAACTCCGTATTTGGTTATTTTGTATTAAAGCATACGTGCTATGCATATAAACTATTTCTAAGTACCATGACATTGAGGATTTCTCGAAAACGGGTGGTTTTAGGTATGATTTGTTATAATAAAATAACAGGAAATTATAAAGGCTTTCCATATTTGATGGTTTTAGTGTTGTAACTTGCCTGCTATGAAAGTATGCCGCTTCAGTGCTATGACACAACGATGATTTATCAAAAGCGGGTCGTTTTTGGTACAATTTGCCATAGTTAAATATCAAATAATGACATTTGTAGTTGTAGCTTTTACATAGTGTATATCATATAATTGAGGGACTGTTGGCCGCTGTGGCCGAGTGGTTCTAGGCGCTTCAGTCTGGAACCGCGCGACCGTCACGGTCGTAGGTTCGAATCCTGCTCGGGCATGGATGTGAGTGATGTCCTTAGGTTGGTTACGTTTAAGTAGTTCTAAGTTCTAGGGGACTGATGACCTCAAATGTTAAGTCCCATAGTGCTCAGAGACATTTGAACCATTTTGAACTGAGGGACTGTTGCTATGTTGAAGCCATAGACAAGTCGGTAACGTCGTAAATCACAATTAGGAAGGAGTCAGGTTTGAGTGTAGCTGATTCCAATTATTTTCACCTTTTCTGAAAGATTCTTAGCCTATTTTTGCTAATCTAATAAAAGTATTATCTGCAATAGTCAATGTTATTTTTTAAAGCAATACATTTCCTGCAATTTTTCTTGCATAGGCCAACTACTGTAATGTTTCCCCCTGGCCAGAAATCTTAACGTGACTGCCAGTTAATGCCACACACTAAACACAAGTTACGTTGCAGCATTCTCTGTAGGTGTTGTATCGAAGCAAACGGTGTACAGAAGGCTTCAGCAGAGTGGCCTTTATTGTCGGAGAGCTGCTGTCTGTTTACCTCTGGCGTGTCTTCATAGAAGGGAACGTCGAGTGAAACCTGGACGGTCGAAAGGTGGGCCAATGTTCTTTTCACAGATGAGTTCCGATTTGGTCTGGAGAGTGATTCTCGACGGATTCACATGGGCAGGGCACGTGGAACACGATTTTGGGACCCAGACATTGTGGAAAGAGACCGATATCGAGGAGGATTCCTAATGGTGTGGGCAGGGATTATGTTGACCAGTCGAACATCTCTATGTGAAATTGTACAGGTGAATCAGGAAGATTTAACTGCTGTCAGATCTTGGGATTGTAAATAGGCTGTTTAGGTTTTTATGTTGGTAACGCCACGTAGTGCTCTGTATGAAAATCGCTGACTGCGCTGTGTGCAGTCTGTGGCTGGTTGGACTCATTGTTGGAATATTTACTTGTGTAGTGTTGGGCTGTTGGATGTGGACAGCGCGCAGGCGTCTGCCCGCATTCCGCTGCTCGACTCGCTGCGACTCACATCGTCACCGCGCACGTAACGCCATGGCTGGGAAGCAGATTGCCGCCGCACTGGAAGCCCTCATCCATGCGATGGGGTTCACCGGCGGCCGCCAACGGCAGCCAAAGCGCAAGCGGTCGCAGCAGAACAGGAAGAGCCTGCAGTGCTAGAACTGCCAGCAGCTGGGGCATACTGCGCGCGAGTGCAAGAACGCCGTCGCGTGCTTGAAGTGCGCGGCGGCTCACGACACCCGCAGTTGCACGAAGCCTCGTGGGGTGGCCAGCAGCTGCGCGAACTGTGGCGGGTCACACGCCGCCAACTTGCGTAGCTGCGGCTACCTCAGGGAGTCACGCCGTCTGCCCGCCGCACCACGCCCTGCGGCGGCGCCAAGCGCCACGACGGCCGCCCCGCCCCCTCGCTCTGGCGAGGGGTGCGAGCCGCGCCGCCTTGAAGCCGCCACCGACCATGCTATGGCCGGCTTCCAAGCCGCCTTTGCGGCCGAAAGGGCCGTACTGAAGGAGGAGCTCGCAGCTGTGCATCGCCAGCTCCAGCAGCTGCGCGATGAGCTGCGAGCTATCAAGAAGAAGCCGCCGCCGCCCCCGCCCCCCCCCCCCCCCCGTGAGTCGACCGGTGGGGGTCGATGCGGCCACGCAAACAACCGCCGCTCCGCCCCCGCAGCAATGCAGGAGGTGGCGCCTATGGAAACCGACGATGTGACGCCACAGTCGTCACACTCCGCCAAACCAGCTGCAAGCAAGGGTGCTGTGGCAACGACCGACTCCTCCCATGTAGAGAAGTCTATCGCAAAGAAGTCGCAGCAACTGAAAATACCGGCTGCGCACGAGTTGCAGCCGTTCCTTAAGAACATTGCGGCGCCGCTACAGGCCGGGTCCTACCCATTCTCTGAACAACCGTACCCCCTCTCAATACCACGTGCTAGGCCTCCTCCCCTCCCCCATCGCCCCCACCGCTTTAGCAAGTCTCAGCTCAAGTGGCTAAATTTCATGACAGGGGAGGAGTTAACCCTAATTGACAAATATCCCATCTTTACGCCAGACGACTGGCAATTATTGGCAGGACTAGCAAAACTACACGTGACGGGCCATATACCTTCCTACCTGTATAATTCTGGAACCTAGGTAGCAAAGCAGTGAGAGAGCATCACCATAAGTCGGCGTGAGTCATTCTGAACCTACCGGCCAGCCATTTAGGCCGTTCGTTTTCAGCGTCTCTTACTGTCCCTCTGACTGTCCTTTCATCTTTCTCTTATTATTAACCAAAAAAAAAAAAAAAAAAACAGCACAAAAGTCAAGCAAACATCCAACCGCCATGACATCCAACACCAATCTTCAAGTAAGAAGGAGAAGCGCCTTAGTTGCGCTAGAACTTCGCCAACTGCAGAGGGTACAATCCCTCAGTCATGTGCGTCTGCGTCTGCGACAGCGCGTAGCATTGTGCAGTTGGAGGTGAGCTGCCAGCAGTGGTGGATCTGAGGAGAGAGATGCCAGAGTTTTGAGCGGACGATCTGGACGTGTGTCCGTCAGAAAAAGGAAATTTGCTTAATTGGATGTCACAAAATTATATATTATGACTTTTGAAGGCTATTAAAGTAAATACATTGTTTGTTCTCTATCAAAATCTTTCATTTGCTAACTATGCCTATCAGTAGTTAGAATCTTTTATTTAGCCGGCAGTATTGGCGCTCGCTGTATTGCAGTAGTTCGAGTAACGAAGATTTTTGTGAGGTAAGTGATTCATAGAAGGTATAGGTTATTGTTAGTCAGAGCCATTCTTTTGTAGGAATTATTGAAAGTCAGATTACGTTGCGCTAAAAATATTGTGTGTCAGTTTAGTGATGATCAGAATAAGTAAAGAGAGAAATGTCTGAGTACGTTCAGTTTTGCTCAGCTGTTTGAAAATCAAATAATGTAGAGGTTTACCAGCACAGTCATTCTTAATTTTCAAAGGGGACGTTTCAGGATCTCATGCACGGTTGTTGCGAGGTGCTGTGGGCCCAGACTTCGTACTTATGGACCATAATGCTCGACCTCATAGAAAACGGATGGTTGACGCTTTTTTTTTTTTTTTTAAGGGAAGATATTGCACGCATGGTATGGCCTGCTCACTCTCCCGATTTGAATCCCATAGAACATGTCTGGGATGCACTAGGGAGACGGGTCGCGTCACGTCAGCATCTACCAACCACTCTCCTAGACTTGTGAGCAGCTCTGCAGTAACATTGAGCGTTATTGCCTCAACATGAGATTGATGACATCATTCACAGCATGTCCCGCCGTTGTCAGCCCTGTATATTTTGCCAGAGGTGGTCCCATCCCATACTGAGCACATTAACCAGTTGTCAGATTTGTGTGCAAATCCGTTAAGTTGGAAAAAAACGAAGAACATTTTTGTCTACCGTTATGCATGTTGCAGTTGATTACGTTCTGTACTCTTTACATTGTTTCTAATTTACTATCACCTGTTTGTACTGTTTTGTGGCAAACTAAATGTAACCTTGCAAAATTTCCGTTTCTTGCTTTAAATTTGGAGACCAGTGAATTTAGGCATTGTAGGATCCGATGTCACATTTCATATTTAAGTTTCAGTTTTACACAAATATTTCCAGTGGCACACTACATGTTATTGTATCCAGCACCAGATACGTGATATTTTAAAAAGTTTTAAGAAAGAGCTCTGCCGTACATGACTACTATTTGTATATCATGTATTTTAAATGATGATTAAGCGGATGGCATACACTAGACAGAATCAACGATCCCACATTGGCTATAGATAATGAGAGTCTAGGTGAGTATGCTTCACTAAAAATTTTCTGTAATTATTTCCTGTAATTTTTCTTATTCTAATGTTGCTATCTTTGTTCCACACACAATGCTGTACTCTTGTTGATAGGTACGATATCTACTGAAGAAGACTGTTTTAAAACCGTCTAAACCATGGTCAAGGTTTAATAAACCTGTATCATGCAACTGGTTGGCTGTTATTTCTATTCCGTTGATATTCAAAGAAAATAACAAGTATTTCTCGCAAAAAACAGAAAACAGTTCTTCTGACAAGTGAAATTATTCTCTTAAAAAGCAAGTGATTAGGTCATCAAACAATAAAAAAATGCATCTTATATGCTTTCTGTTCACATCACACCAAAATCACGTCACTGCCGAAATAGAATTATTTATGATGGGTGCGAACCAGCAAGAAGAGAGAGACATGTTTCGATAAATATAAATATGAAACAATTTTTCTTGTATTTAAATATAAATTTATAATATAGTACAAGTTATGAACCTTTTAAAACCAAACAAAACTCCACATTTAATGCTGGAAATACGAAAGATTTCTATTTAAACGAATAAATACAGACATCTTTAAAATACTTCATTTTCAAAAGTATATTTTTTATTTACATTTCCTTGAAATAAATCATGTTATTTGTCTCTAAAGAAAAGGTGGCAACACCATTCATCTCTCATGTGCAACCGAAAAGGCAGATAACGTATGTAAATGAAGTAGCTCACTGGAGTGAAAGCATTCATATAACTGTAGTAATTGTCAGAGACTTTTGTCAGCCAGCTGTTTCACATGAAGTGTATTGTGTGCAATTTTGTATACAGCGATACGAAGAGGTGGACTACAGAGGCGGGATACGACCTCCGAGTTTCCTTTGCTACCGTGAGACGATGAACTATTTGCTGAACTCGGAATTCTATTATAAATTCCCTGAATCAGATTCTTATGAGCTTGATGACAATCGTGGCCTCTGTTGAAGAATCGGATTGGGTGAGGTCGCTTGCTTCATAGAAAGTAGTTACGCATGTAAATTATTAATATCAAGTTAACCCCATCAATCTTTGTGACTTGGTTTTAGGAAAAGGTTGGTGTGTCGATATATGTGTTGTCTGAAATATTGGGAAAGATAATCAGATTTATTGCATTTGACAGTTACATATACTTTTTTTTTTGTCATCAGTCTACTGACTGGTTTGATGCGGCCCGCCACGAATTCCTTTCCTGTGCTAACCTCTTCATCTCAGAGTAGCAATTGCAACCTACGTCCTCAATTATTTGCTTGACGTATTCCAATCTCTGTCTTCCTCTACAGTTTTTGCCCTCTACAGTTCCCTCTAGTACCATGGAAGTCATTCCCTCATATCTTAGCAGATATCATCCTGTCCCTTCTCCTTATCAGTGTTTTCCACATATTCCTTTCCTCTCCGATTCTGCGTAGAACCTCCTCATTCCTTACCTTATCAGTCCACCTAATTTTCAACATTCGCCTATAGCACCACATGTCAAATGCTTCGATTCTCTTCTGTTGCGATTTTCCCACAGTCCATGTTTCACTACCATACAATGCTGTACTCCAGACGTACATCCTCATAAATTTCTTCCTCAAATTAAGGCCGGTATTTGATATCAGTAGACTTCTCTTGGCCAGAAATGCCTTTTTTGCCATAGCGAGTCTGCTTTTGATGTCCTCCTTGCTCCGTCCGTCATTGGTTATTTTACTGCCTAGGTAGCAGAATTCCTTAACTTCATTGACTTCGTGACCATCAATTCTGATGTTAAGTTTCTCGCTGTTCTCATTTCTACTACTTCTCATTACCTTCGTCCTTCTCCGATTTACTCTCAAACCATACTGCGTACTCATTAGACTGTTCATTCCGTTCAGCTGATCATTTAATTCTTCTTCACTTTCACTCAGAATAGCAATGTCATCAGCGAATCGTATCATTGATATCCTTTCACCTTGTATTTTAATTCCACTCCTGAACCTTTCTTTTATTTCCATCATTGCTTCCTCGATGTACAGATTGAAGAGTAGGGGCGAAAGGCTACAGCCTTGTCTTACACCCTTCTTAATACGAGCACTTCGTTCTTGATCGTCCACTCTTATTATTCCCTCTTGGTTGTTGTACATATTGTATATGACCCGTCTCTCCCTATAGCTTACCCCTACTTTTTTCAGAATCTCGAACAGCTTGCGCCATTTTATATTGTCGAACGCTTTTTCCAGGTCGACAAATCCTATGAAAGTGTCTTGATTTTTCTTTAGCCTTGCTTCCATTATTAGCCGTAACTTCAGAATTGCCTCTCTCGTCCATTTACGTTTCCTAAAGCCAAACTGATCGTCACCTAGCGCATTCTCAATTTTCTTTTCCATTCTTCTGTATATTATTCTTGTAAGCAGCTTCGATGCTGTTAAGCTGATTGTGCGATAATTCTCGCACTTGTCAGCTCTTGCCGTCTTCAGATGGTACATCGCCAGACTCATATATTCTACACACCAACGTGAATAGTCGTTTTGTTGCCACTTCCCCCAATGATTTTAGAAATTCTGATGGAATGTTATCTATCCCTTCTGCCTTATTTGACCGTAAGTCCTCCAAAGCTCTTTTAAATTCCGATTCTAATACTGGATCCCCTATCTCTTCTAAATCGACTCCTGTTTCTTCTTCTATCACATCAGACAAATCTTCACCCTCATAGAGGCTTTCAATGTATTCTTTCCACCTATCTGATCTCTCCTCTGCATTTAACAGTGGAATTCCCGTTGCACTCTTAATGTTACCACCGTTGCTTTTAATGTCACCAAAGGTTGTTTTGACTTTCCTGTATGCTGAGTCTGTCCTTCCGACAATCATATCTTTTTCGATGTCTCCACATTTTTCCTGCAGCCATTTCGTCTTAGCTTCCCTGCACTTCCTATTTATTTCATTCCTCAGCGACTTGTATTTCTGTATTCCTGATTTTCCCGGAACATGTTTGTACTTCCTCCTTTCATCAATCAACTGAAGTATTTTTTCTGTTACCCATGGTTTCTTCGCAGCTACCTTCTTTGTACCTATGATTTCCTTCCCAACTTCTGTGATGACCGTTTTTAGAGATGTCCATTCCCCTTCAACTGTACTGCCTACTGCGCTATTCCTTATTGCTGTATCTATAGCGTTAGAGAACTTCAAACGTATCTCGTCATTCCTTAGTACTTCTGTGTCCCACTTCTTTGCGTATTGATTCTTCCTGACTAATGTCTTGAACTTCAGCCTACTATTCATCACTACTATATTGTGATCTGAGTCTATATCTGCTCCTGGGTACGCCTTACAATCCAGTATCTGATTTCGGAATCTCTGTCTGACCATGATGTAATTTAATTGAAATCTTCCCGTATCTCCCGGCCTTTTCCAAGTATACCTCCTCCTCTTGTGATTCTTGAACAGGGTATTCGCTATTACTAGCTGAAACTTGTTACAGAACTCAATTAGTCTTCCTCCTCTTTCATTCCTTGTCCCAAGCCCATATTCTCCTGTAACCTTTTCTTCTACTCCTTCCCCTACAACTGCATTCCAGTCGCCCATGAGTATTAGATTTTCGTCCCCCTTTACATATTGCATTACCCTTTCAATATCCTCATACACTTTCTCTATCTGTTCATCTTCAGCTTGCGACGTCGGCATGTATACCTGAACTATCGTTGTCGGTCTGCTGTCGATTCTGATTAGAACAACCCGGTCACTGAACTGTTCACAGTAACACACCCTCTGCCCTACCGTCCTATTCATAACGAATCCTACACCTGTTATACCATTTTCTGCTGCTGTTGATATTACCCGATACTCATCTGACCAGATATCCTTGTCTTCCTTCCACTTCACTTCACTGACCCCTACTATATCCAGATTGAGCCTTTGCATTTCCCTTTTCAGTTTTTCTAGTTTCCCTACCACGTTCAAGTTTCTGACATTCCACGCCCGACTCGTAGAACGTTATCCTTTCGTTGATTATTCAATCTTTTTCTCATGGTAACCTCCCCCTTGGCAGTCCCCTCCCGGAGATCCGAATGGGGGACTATTCCGGAATCTTTTGCCAATGGAGAGATCATCATGACACTTCTTCAATTACAGGCCACATGTCCTGTGGATACACGTTACGTGTCTTTAATGCAGTGGTTTCCATTGCCTTCTGCATCCTCATGTCGTTGATCATTGCTGATTCTTCCGCCTTTAGGGGCAATTTCCCACCCCTAGGACAAGAGAGTGCCCTGAACCTTTATCCGCTCCTCTGCCCTCTTTGACAAGGCCGTTGGCAGAATGGGGGTGACTTCTTATGCCGGAAGTCTTCGGCCGCCAATGCTGATTATTTATCAAAATTTAGGCAGTGGCGGGGATCGAACCCGGGGCCGAAGACGGTTTGATTATGGATCAAAGACGCTACCCCTAGAACACGGGTTGATTTTTTTTTTTAAATGAGGTGATGCCTCTTGAGTGTGGACAGATTAATATCTTAATAAAGAAAATGGTTCAAATGGCTCTGAGCAATATGGGACTTAACATGTGAGGTCATCAGTCCCCTAGAACTACTTAAACCTAACTAACCTAAGGACATCACATACATCCATGCCCGAGGCAGGATTCGAACCTGCGACCGTATCGGTCGCGTGGTTCCAGACTGAAGCGTCTATAGCCGCTCGACCACACCGGCCAGCTCTTAATAAAGAGAAAGGAGTATAACACCAATCTATAACTATAAAAACCAGCAATGTGGATTGGCACTTCCCCTTAATTGAACGAGAGCACAAGATTCTACATCATGTTCTTTCCATCAGAATCTAATCACGGAAATAACGCGAGAATGTGCTGCGATACTCGATAGGTCAATGGCCACCCATTTAATATATATGAGCAGCAAAGCAGATCGTGCTAAGGCCGGAACTGCGGATACTACCTATTCTGCTCTTCTGCTCCACGGCAGCGTCCCTAGCCGGCTGTTCTCGTCATGTTGTTATGCCAATTAGGTGTGATGTCGCTGGAACCACAGCGACACAATCCCGCGAAATTATCCGGAGTTGCGGATAAGGCACACAGCTACTCCGCAATTGCTCCGTATCGCCCGGTACAGGGTACTGCGTCCTTAGCGGACGGACGCCGAAAGACAAGTATCTAGAGGTGGCAAAAAATAACGTAACTGATAGAAATAACCGGTTACTGAGAAGTAACGGTTACTGCGATAACCGTTCCTCTGATTCTGGCAGTTATTTCAATAACTGTTTAGTGTCAACAGTGCCTCGCGCCATCTGTTGACCGAAGATCGTACTGCGCATTTGGAGGCGTTCTATAGACCATGGGAATAACTGTGAGACTGCGCGCCATCTGTTGATAAGAACTGTGTACTATTTCGTGGGCCTTCGTTACTTTTAGCATAAACAATTAAATAAAGTTAATGTCCGAGCCGTGGCTGATAGGAGCTGCAGTACAGGCATTAACAAGTACGGTCGTTCCCTTAAGCCACCGCCTTACGTGTTAATTTAGCTTGGACGGGTAGTACAAGGAAAGTTACTAAGGAATTCGAGCGACTATGGAAATAACTGTCAGAGCCGGTATTCTCCTCTGGCAGTTATCGTTATTGGCTCGTAGTTCTAGTTCTCTGGTAGTTATCGGGCTACCACCACAGATTACCTGGAAGCTGGTAACGGAATAACTGTGCGTCTAGACGTTCCTGACTCGGTGACTCCAGTTAAAGGTCGTAGTTCCAGGTGATATTTCCAGAGAGGATAGTAACTGGAGCGAACAAATATTTTCGTACTGCTACGGAAATAGCCGCTGGCCATCACGAATGACAAATAACATGTCAGAAAGTATAACATAATACAGTGGAATATAATAATTATTATCCTCATCATTTGTCAGGAGATTGTCAAAATACGTGAATATATCACAGTAACTGCTAATATTTACAGAATTGGTACACTGACAGAATAAAACACAATTACGTACTTTTAATAAATTTATCGTACACAGAATACCCGATCTTGACTGTTGCAACCAAGTGCTGTCAAAACTGAAATATAGCAGAATTTTTACCTAAGCTGGTCTATCAGTCTCTGTTACGATATTCATCTACAGAGTAGAAGGAGGGGTCACTGGGAGCGTCTGATTCCACCCGTCTGCTTCGACGTAAAGGTGTTGTGGTGTGTGAATGTCATTACGGCACGGTGTTTATGAGTTGGTTTTTGTGTGTGTGTGGGGGGGGGGGGCTGTCGATCTAGGTTGCAGTGCCGGAATTTGCTGGTGGTAATTAATTTATTTATTTTTTCTAGCTGTGATGTTTTGTGTATTTATGAAGTATTGAATGTGATTTAATTTATGTAGGGATGATTGATTTGTGGACTTTTGGGATTGTGGTTTTATTTTTCGCAGTTGTAGGTGTTGGTTTTTTGGCATCAGTAGCTGTGGTGGACCTATATAGGTCACCGGATAATGACCGATTCCCATTTTCATAATTGTGTGTGTTGATGTTTTAGTATCGTCATCTGAGGTTGACCTATGTAGGTCAAGGGAAATGTCTGATTCCAATTTTCGTACTTTTAGTTGTGGGTATTGGTGTTTTGGTATGGTCACCTATAGTTGACCTATATTGTTCAAGGGAAGTGTCCGATTCCTGCAGATTTTTGTTGGTGTAGCAGAATGCTGTATTTTTTTTCTTTTTGTTCTTCATTTTGTGTTTTGGGATCATGGTGCGTTTTTTTTACTAGCTTGTCCTCACCCTAAAACCCCCAACTTCCCGCAGTTGTCCCATTGGTTTGATTGTATTTTTGGTGGGAAATGTTATTGTATTATTTATATGTATCTTCGTGTTTGTTGCCATGTGTATGTAGTGACGTCATAGACACACTTAAAATAGACATTTCCGGCATATTGATGATGGGTGGAATCAGACACTTATGTATCAAATAGTCATTCAAACACACTGTAAACCATGCCTTATCTGAAACCAAGTTTTTAATGGTTGCTGACTTGCTGGCAGCTTATTGAAAATGCATGTTCCTGAATATTGGACCCCTTTTGGACCAAGGTAAGTAATTTTAGGTCTTTATGTAGATTGCTGTTCCCATTTCTAGTACTGATATTATGTATTAAGCTATTGGTTGGAAATACTTGTAACAAATTTCATTAAGGAATAAATATACTAGGAAGCAGTGGTTAGAATACAAAGTTCCTTGAACAGGTTCCTACATGATGTTCTTGAATTGATACCACAAACGATTTTTATTACACGCTTTTACATGCGAAAAAATTTTGCTACGTTTGATGAGTTACCACAGAATATGTTCCCTTATGAAATAATAGAATGAAAAAATGTGGTATGCCCTTCCCAACTGAATTTATTATCGAGTTGTAGTCCCAGAAATGTAACACTGTCAACCTTTTCGATCTGCATGTCTTCATATGTTATAAACATGCTGTCGCTGGAGAAATCGAGCAGTTTGCAAATCTGACATAAAACTTGGATTAGCGTACTCACACTTTCCCCAATAGGACTAGCTTTTACAGCACAGGAGTAAACGAATCTGTCACATTACGTATATTTTTTGTTGTATTACAAGGCTGTGCACTTTATTCTATTATGTGAGCAGCACAAGAAATTAAGCTTCGAATTTAACCTACAGTACTCAGTTTACATATTACTTCATACTTAAAAACGCACGTTGTTAACATTTTACTTAAACAGTGCTTTGGCGAAGTTCCGCGTACTTTCTGTCGCAGCTGCGAAGATAATATTTCTAATAGCGACCGATAACCTACAAACATATAATCTGAAACACTAATAATCGTTCTAACATCAACTAAAATGTACCCGGAGTTAATAAGCTGAGGTTATGACACGATTCATACGACATTCCTGCTATTTCACACTACTCGCAGTTATACTGATAACTAAACTGATGGATTCCAACTATGTCGTTATTTAACTGTCGGAGTTATCGGTATTCGCTAGCGAAAAATAACTTGGCAGTTATTAATAACCGTTAACGATAACGGTTATCAAAGAATAACTGGAACTGTGATAACGGTTACTCCAGAATAACAGTTTGGCCCACCTCTACAAGTATCTCATTTCTATCAAAAACTACTGCAGCGTGCCGCTCCGCTGCTGTGGCTGTCCAATAGTATCATTTTAACAAATTTTTCACCAATGAACGCTCCTCCCGCTCGACTGTGAGCACGCGGTAAAGAGTGCTTACGTCACGTCGATGTGGCCAATCGCGGTCGCCTGTGGGAGTCGCCGCTTGTCCGGAAAGCTTTCGAGACGCTTCCTTGGCGCCAGCGTCTAAACGAACACATTCCGCTCCTATAACCCACGCTCAAGGAATATGGAGTGGGCGATTCGCGGAGGTACATTTGTTGATATCAATGTCGCCCATGACGCTTTTGTGAGCCCAGGGCGACACGGTCGAGGGGGGAACAGCGTTATTCACTTTGGAGAGACATTCTGCATGCCTCGCAGTGGCCTGCCGGAAATGGGGCCTGCCTGTCGGGCAGCATCAAAGCCATGCCGCTGGAGACCGGCCTGGTGGAGCTAGCACCACCTGCGCTACTGCAGGTTGTAAAGTTCGACCTTCGAGCAAATGCGTTGCTGGATTCACGCCGCCGGCTCCCTGATTAAATTACCATACGAAACTCTGTCCGCAAAAATTATTTGCAGTTAACACAATGCAGTACATTCCTCATTGCTAATCCCTTAGCCATCTTCGCATTCGGGTGGGCGACGGTTCAATCCCGTCTCCAGCCGTCCTGATTTAGGTTTACCGTGATTTCCCTAAATCGTTTCAGGCAAACGCCGGGATGGTTCCTTTGAAAGGGCACGGCCGATTTCCTTCCCAATCCTTCCCTAACCTGAGCTTGCGCTCTGTCTCTAATGACCTCGTTGTCGACGGGACGTTAAACACTAACCACCACAACCACCACCTTAGCCATCTCTGTTAGCATAGCGCGTTGAACTTCAAATTTGTTCAAATCCATGCTGGTACTTGTCGTTACCGTCCAAATTAATTATTCAAAAATGCATACTGACGATTGATGTGTGCGTTGCATTCCCAGTGCATGGCCCATACAGTATGCCACGTTGCAGGGTGATGTGCCAAATGTTGTCATAGGAAAGCTGGACAGGAGCAGAAATGATTAGCGAACAAGTTAATACATCAAACAGAAGATTTACTGAACTTCTATTTCTCCAAACATACGAAGACCCTTCACAAATGATGCAACAAGAAATAGTGTCCAGGCATAAGGCTCGTTATTGTAAGGCACGAACGATGGAGTCAGAGGGTTCTGTAGAGAAGTGACTCCACGTGCTAATGGGGCTGAGTGGCTGCCACCTTTCGTCTTATACTGCGGCGTCAGAGGGCGCTTAAAGTACAGAGCTGCTGGAGGCGTGGCTCAGTGCGCCATTGGACCACCTGATCCCGCACAGCCGCTATCAATGTCTAACGGGAACTTACTATTCCTTTACCAACTGCGATTTGCGGGTAGGGTGGTGTCAGTATCTGATACTACGAAGTGACACCACTCAAGCCGGGAGAGTGAGTGGAAACATTCATATAGCTGACATGGCCACAGAGCCTAGTTTCTTTCGACTGAAAACACAGACTGAACGAAGAAACAATCGACCGTCCAGTCAGTTGTTAATACTGATCGGTTGTTCCGTCACTTAAATGACGGACTGTGGAAAAGGTCCTGCATGCTACACATGGATAATGGCGTACATTCTGACGGTTGTTGGGTCTGGAAGTTTACAGGTGGAGACCATAACGCAGCATGGTCAGGTGACATGCACTTGAAGCTTATCGCCATCTTTTGGGCTTTGGGAAAGATTCAGTAATTTGCACAACGGATGTGGGAGTAGCATCATGAATGGTGGAACTGTTGGCTGTAGTTCGGTCACTACCAAACGAGTGGTGGCGAGGTGGACTCAACTCAACAGCATGATAAGAAGAGCAGACACAAGTTCTTCCAGAAGTTCTGTATCAGGGGTAGTCAAATGTAAACGAGACAGATGGGAAAAAGCAAGTCTGTTGTTTATCGTTTCAAAAGCAATCGCCATAACTGACAAAACACTTATCCCTTTGTGAGACAAGAGGGTCAATGCCTTCATGGAAAAATGTTTGTGGTTGCCTACCGAACTATGATTGTGCCCAGGCGTGCACCTCTTCGTTCAAATGGTTCAAATGGCTCTGAGAACTATGGGACTTGACATCTGAGGTCATCGATCCTCTAGACTTAGAACTACTTAAACCTAACTAACCTAAGGACATCACACACATCCATGCCCGAGGCCGGATTCGAACCTGCGACCGTAGTAGCAGCGCGGTTCCAGACCGAAGCGCCTAGAACCTTTCGGCCACAGTAGTCGGCTCTTCGTCCAAAGAAAAGCGACGACGCGCATACTGCCAAGGTTATTTAGACTACGGTGCAGATCTGCCGCTGGGAAGCCCTTACACATCCTCCATACAGTCCCGCTCCCTCCCCAAACGGTTTCCATAGTTTTGGAGCTGTGAAGAAAGACAATAATGGCCGTAGATTTGCTTCGGACGAAGAACTTTACATCTGAGTAGAATCATTGTTCTGTAGGCAACCGCAAACATTTTTCGAGAAATTCATTCTTCACCTACATCTACAGACATACTCCATAAGCCACCGTACAATGCGTGGCGGACAGTTCCCTGTACCACCTGCTAGTTATTTCCTTTCCTGTTCCACTCAGAAATAGGCCTAGGGAAATAGGACTCTATATTCCTTCATGCGAGCCCTAATTCTTGTATCGTATCTTCGTCGTCCTTACGTGAAACGTGCGTTGGCGGCAGTAGGATCGTTCTGCAGTCGGCGTCAAATGGCGGATCTCTAAATTTTCGCAGTAGTGTTCCTCTGAAAGGGGGTCGCCTTCCCTTCAAGTGTCCGCATTTGAGTTCTCCAAATCTCTCCGTAGTACCTGCCTGACGTTCGAACCCACCAGTAACAAATCTAGCAGCCCGGCTCTGAATACTTCCATGTCTTCTGTGATTTTGTCGCACAGTGGGGTAAATGTATTAACAGCGAAGGCGACTACTTCTGAAATAATAAACACTTTACTTACTTTTTCCATCTGTCTCGTTTTCATCTGAGTGTACCTTATACAATGATAAGATCTTAGAATTGTTCTACTGGTTCTGACGATAGGTAGATGACAAAAGCTGAAATCCACGTAGAAGTTTCGGCCAGAGTGTCACTACAAACCGTCGGGAAGAGATTACTGGAAGCTGGGTGTAGATGTCGAGTTAGCGTATGTCGTTTACCGCTGACGCCGTATTATGGATAGTAGGCACTTGCATGGCGAAGTGCTAAAGTGAACTTGAGCAGTGTGTGGCTTTCTGTAGTGCGCAGCAATAGGTCTCGCTTCTGTTAGTGGCGGTCAGATTGAAACCAACAGTTATGGATGAATGCCGTTCTAGGGTTCGCCTGTGTCATGACAGTCCCATTTCCCCCATCTGATCCTCCCTCTGCTTGCCCCTCCCCTCCTCCGTTCTCTATCCCCCCCCCCCCCCCCATCCCCCACGTTTCTTGTAAGAAGAATTCTCTAGTGGCAGGATTGTGGGCACAGGTCCTGATACGTATATTTTCTCAAATTTCTCCATGAATTTCAATACTTGGCAAATTGACGTGATGCAGGGTTTTGTTGGTGGGTGTATAGATTTTTTCTAAGATGGCGCTTAAAAATGTGGTACGTCCATTACTTTCTACTGATTTACGGAGAGCTCGCGTTTGTATTACGTACAGCCGCTACCTACAGACAGTCGGCCTTGCCCGCCACAGCCTTAAGTGGCAGCAGAGAGCTCTGAGTAAATATTGTATCTGGACGACACGACAGACTAAAGCCATCTCTTCCCGCCAAGTCTCAGAAAACTGAAAGCTGTTGCCAATGTTGATTCCTAACGGGCAATACTACTCCTCGGTGGAGTCACTGCGCCGGCCACTGCGCTACAGTCTGGAACCGCGTGACCGCTACGGTCGCAGGTTCGAATCCTGCCTCGGCCATGGATGTGTATGTCCTTAGGTTAGTTAGGTTTAAGTAGTTCTAAGTTCTAGGGGACTGATGACCTCAGAAGTTGAGTCCCATAGTGCTCAGAGCCATTTGAACCATTTGGAGCCACTACAAGCAGTAGCCCGGTCAAATACAATATTGACAGCAGTAAAATATTGCGTGCGGTTGGGTGGCGGATTATTTAAGCAGTTATTATTATTTTCAGCATTGCTTGAAGGCAAGAGGTGTGTAATAGTTCTTGACTTGTAACGTAGGTCAAATCAAAGCAATGAATCATGCGGCTAGATGCGTCCATTATATAGCTGTTTCACACCCAAGAGTAGAGCTGAATTACAAAAGGATAGAAACTTACGTATCCGCTGTGTAGCACCAACTTTTAAAGTTCGCGATAGATCGCACACGCGCACTGTAATACACGCAGTGAAGTAAGCGACACATTCGCCTCGCTTTAATGACTATGCGAATGAGGCTCTCTCCAACTGCACCCGTGATGGTAGGCCTTTAGAGAAGTTTTCCCCTCGGGACCTGCTGCTGCGCTACTCACTCTGATGCAGAAACGGCTATAAAAGGTTCTAGGGACGTTCAAAAAGTAATGCCGCATTATCTTCCAATTTCGGTTGAAAACACGCAGAATTTGTTGTGGGACATCATGGAACAATCCCGCTTTAGCCCCTATGGTTTCATGAGGTTGCAATCGATGGCGGCTCTGTACGCAGCCTTTAGAATGGCATCTGTAACGAAGGTGCGTTCCAAGCGGAGAGCTTCGCTGACTTTGTTTTAGCAGAGAACCAGAGCGTCACAATTGTCATAGTCGCTTGCAGAATGTCTCCGGAGACTTGGCAGTGCTCAAAAGCACGGATAGTAATTGGGCGAGGTGTCTGTCACGATCGTAATGAGGTGGCGCAAACCTGCCCGATACTCAGTGTGGTGGTCGGCCGCACACAGCTGTCACCTGCAATGCTGGAACATGTGAACACTGTCATTCGAGGTGATCGACGGATCACAGTCAAACACTTTGCTATACGGCTTGACGTATCTGTTGATAGTGCTGACACATTCGTCCAGCAATTATGGTTCAAATGGCTCTGAGCACTACAGGACTTAACTTCTGAGGTCATCAGTCCCCTAGAACTTAGAACTACTTAAACCTAACTAACCTAAGGACATCACACACATCCATGCCCGAGGCAGGATTCGAACCTGCGACCGTAGCAGCAGCGCGGTTCCGGACTGAAGCGTCTAGAACCTCTCGGTCACAGCGGCCGGCTATCTGGTCAACACTTCTGGCGCTGAAGGCAATACTGAATATATTACGTGTGGTTATACCGCGATAATTGCGTGCGATCGTGAAGATGTTCGGAGTGGGTAAAATGGGCGAAGAATTTACTACCAAAATATGAATATGACACTGAAGATGACCACTTCTCTCACTTTCTGGGCTAAGACTTAAAACAGGTATTAACAAACATAACCCAAGGACTGCTAAGTTAAATACATGAAACGTATTCGCAATTGCGAATGTGGACAACCATCAGCTGTAGAATGGAATGACGATAATTAAAATACACTACTGACCATTAAAATTACTACACCACGAAGATAACGCTCTACAGACGCTAAATTTAACCAACAGGAAGAAGATGCTGTGATATGCAAATGATTAGCTTCTCAGGGCATTCACACAAGGTTGGCGCTGGTGGCGACACCTACAAACGTGCTGACACGAGGAAAATTTACAACCGATTTCTCATACACAAACAGTAGTTAACCGGTGTTGCCTGGTGAAACGTTGTTGTGATGCCTCGTGTAAGGAGGAGACAAGTGTACCATCACGTTTCCGACTTTGATAAAGGTCGGATTGTAGCCTATCGCGATTGCGATTTATCGTATCGCGACATTGCTGCTCGCGTTGGTCCAGATAAAATGACTGCTAGCAGAATATTGAATCGGTGGGTTCAGGAGGGTAATACGGAACGCCGTTCAAATGGTGCAAATGGCTCTGAGCACTATGGGACTTAGCATCTGAGGTCATCAGTCCCCTAGAACTTAGAACTACTTAAACCTAAGTAACCTAAGGACATTACACACATCCGTGCCCGGGGCAGGATTCGAACCCGCGACCGTAGCGGTGGCGCTGTTCCAGACTGTAGCGCCTAGAACCGCCCGGCCACTACGGCCGGCCATGGAACGCCGTGCTGGATCCCAACGGCCTCGTATCACTAGCAGTCGAGATGACAGGCATCTTATCCGCATGGCTGTAACAGATAGTGCAGGCACGTCTCGATCCCTGAGTCAACAGATGGGGACGTTTTCAAAACAACAACCTTCTGCACGAACAGGTCGACGGCGTTTGCAGCAGCCTGGACTATCAGCTCGGAGACCATGGGTGCGGTTATCCTTGGCGCTGCATCACAGACAGGAGCGCCTGCGATGGTGTACTCAACGAAGAAGCTGGTTGCACGAATGGCAAAACCATACCATCATGCCGGGTGATGGTATGGGGTACCATTGGTTACATGTCTCGGTCACCTCTTGTTCGCATTGACGGCACTTTGAACAGTGGACGTTACATTTCAAATGTGTTACGACCCGTGGCTCTACTCTTCATTCGATCCCTCCGAAACCCTACATTTCAGCAGGATAATGCACGACCGCATGTTGCAGGTCCTGTACGGTCCTTTCTGGATACAGAAAATGTTCGACTACTGCCCTGGCCAGCACATTCTCCAGATCTCTCACCGATTGAAAACGTCTGGTCAATGGTCGCCGAGCAACTGGCTTGTCACAATACGCCAGTCACTACTCTTGATGAACTGTGTTATCGTGTTGAAGCTGCCTGGGCAGCTATACCTGTACACGCCATCCAAGCTCTGACTCAATGCCCAGGCGTATCAAGGCCGTTGTTGCGGCCAGAGGGGGTTGTTCTGGGTACTGATTTCTCATGATCTATGCACCCAAATTGCGTGAAAATGTAATCATATGTCAGTTCTAGTATAATATATTTGTCCAATGAATACCCGCTTATCATCTGCATTTCTTCTTGGTGTAGCAATTTTAATGGCCAGTGCCGCACTGGGACTCACGGATTTTCCGCTTATCGCGAGCGGTCGCCTTACCATTTGAATATCCGAGCACGACTCTCAAACCGACGCAAACTTCCAAATGTCGTCAAGCATGTGTCTACACCTTTTCTGGCGATAAGCGGGAAATCCGGGTTCGAGCCCAGTCCAGAACAAACTTTCATTGTCGTCATCCCACTATACAGCTGATGGATACTAAGTTAAATACTTGAGATATATTCGCAGTTGCGAATATGGACAACCATCAGCTGAATACTGGAATGACGGCAATGAAAATATTTGACGGATCGGGACTCGAACCCGGATTCCTTTATACAACTGATGGTAGTCCATTTTCGCAACTGCGAATACATTTAATGTATTTCATAACAGTTGTAGTCGTCGCAGTGGCTGTTCATTCGGTCATGCATGTATGTCCGAAGGAACGTTGCATCCGTTCACGCTCATTTCTTGGTTCCAATGAACATCAAGACATGTCCCATCAATTGTCCTCACTACAAATTTATGAACGTTTTCGATCTGCTAACCGAGCGTTAGAGGTAAGGAAGGAAATTAATATTTAATATCCCGCCGGCAGGAAAGTCATTAGAGGCATGGCACAAGCTGGGGTTGTCCCTTTCAAAGGAACCGTCCCGCCGAGAATTAGAGCAAGGATCCGGAATGGAATCAATGCAGACAAAGAGGACATTTAGGTGTCGTTCATGGGCCATGCAGACTTTGCGTTCCTATTCTGTTCTGTGAGACAAACTTGCACACACTCTTCACAAAGTGACGTGCACGTATCTTGCAGCACATGTACATGCAGTTGTTTTATGTCGTACGACGGGCAGAATACTGCAAAATGGTTGCTCTCCGCGTTGTATGTGCTTGCAGAGGAAGTCGAAGATGAATCGGAATAAGTGCCATAATTGTATAACGATATACACCATCCAGTCACACTGATCAGCCGGCCGGAGTGGCCGTGCGGTTCTAGGAGCTACAGTCTGGAACCGCGCGACCGCTACGGTCGCAGATTGGAATCCTGCCTCGGGCATTGATGTGTGTGATGTCCTTAGGTTAGTTAGGTTTAAGTGGTTCTAAGTTCTAGGAGACTGATGACCTCGGAATTTAAGTCCCATAGTGCTCAGAGCCATTTGAACCAACCACATTGCCGGCCGGGGTGACCGAGCGGTTCTAGGCGCTTCAGTCTGGAACCGCGCGACCGCTCCGGTCACAGGTTCGAATCCTGCCTCGGGCATGTGGATGTGTGTGATGTCCTTAGGTTAGTTAGGTTTATGTAGTTCTAAGTGCTAGGGGACTAATGACCTCAGATGTTAAGTCCCATAGTGCTCAGAGCAAACCAACCACATTGATCACCACCAATATTCAACTGTGTGTGAAATCTTATGGGACTTAACTGCTAAGGTCATCAGTCCCTAAGCTTACACCCTACTTAACCTAAATTATCCTAAGGACAAACACACACACCCATGCCCGAGGGAGGACTCGAACCTCCACCACCAATGTTTGACGTCAACAAGCAATAACCATTCACAGATGGCAGGTCGTAACACTACCAAGGGAGGGTTTGTAATGTTGTCGGTAGGACGCAGAAAACAGTACAGTCGTTGTCGTAATGTGGAAAGGCAACGATTATTTTGACGTCCAAAAGCTCATAATCATTGTTTTTCTCGCCAAGAGCGCAGGTATATCCGAAACGACTAAGTTTGTAAAGTGACTGCTTGCTATCATCGTTAAAGTACACTATCAACGGCAAAATGAGGCTGTGCATATCCAACACCATGGTAACTGTGGCGCATCACGGGCCATAGTTGACAGGGGTGAATGACAGCTGCGGAGATGTGTACGGACGAAAAGACGCGCAGCTGTTGAACAACTGAATGACTGACTGACTCCATGACACTCTGAGGACCTTGGCCTCCTCACTCACAATCTCGGTCTTCAGCACGCCTGCCACGTGGGATTAACCGAGCGGTCTAAAGCGCTGCAGTCATGGACTGTGCGGCTGGTCCCGGCGGAGGTTCGAGTCCTCCCTCGGGCATGGGTGTGTGTGTTTGTCCTTAGGATAATTTAGGTTAAGTAGTGTGTAAGCTTAGGGACTGATGACCTTTGCAGTTAAGTCTCATAAGATTTCACACACATTTGAACATTTTTCAGCACGCCTGCACCTCCTCCTCACTCCCAGTGCTCTCAGGTCGGCTTCCACATCTTCCAGCCATCTCACACGCGGTCGTCCTCTCCTTCTTCTACCACTAGGATGTCCCATCATCTTCTTCGAGAGTCTCTCTGCTGTCATACGCTGGGCATGTCTTAGCCATCTTAGCCTTCCCATTTTGATTGAGGTTACCAAATCAGGTTCTTTGTAAGAGCCCTTATTTGTTCATTAGTCCTAATTCTCCATATCTCACCTTTTTCAGGACCAAAAATCTTCCTCAGCACTTTCCTTTCCCATACATTTAGTTTCTTCTCCAAAGCCTCCGTCAGTACCCATGCTTCGCTGCCATACATAAGAACTTGTTTGATCACTGTTTTGTAGAGTGTCAGCTTTAGTTTCCCACTTACGTTCTTACTTTTGAGCATGGTATATAGTGCTCTATATGATCTGTCTGCAACCTTAATTTGGTTTGTTATATCTGCCTCCACTTTGTTATCTGATGTTATTACTGAGCCAAGATAAATAAAGCTATCTACACTTCCAAAGTTGTACCCTTCTAACTGTAGATCATCCTTGTTTCTTCTGTCTCTCTCAGTTACCATATTCTTAGATTTTGTCTCACTAATTTCTAAACCAAGGTTCTTGGCAGCGGCTTTAAACTCTGAAGGCTGATGTGAGCGCCTCCGTACTTCTAGCACTTATTACTGCATCATCTGCATAGGCTAAGATTTGCAGAAGTCTGTTGTAAATATTGCCTCCTGGGTTTGTGGTTATAGATCTTAATGCATTGTTTAATACAGGTTGAACAGTACTGGGGATAATGGGTCTCCCTGTCTTAGTCCTTCTTCCGTTGGGAACGATCTCGACAGACATCCCTGAACTTTAACCTGGTTTTTTCTGTTTTCCAGTGTCATCTTAGTTAATTTTATTAGCTTCTTAGGAAATCTGAATGTCTGCACTGTTTTCCACAGTGCTCATCCGTCGTTGCCAGGTAGTGTCTAGGAACTTTGTTATTCCCAAGTTGCTTTATAATTACTCTTAGCTCTTCTTACGATTGTGGTTCTGTGTGCACTGCATCATCATCTCCATACACCTCTTGTTCTTCTTCAGTTTCTTCTCTAGTCCCTCCACTTCTCTCTTCACTTACGATGTGCCTGTTTGATACTAACACTTCAAAATGTTGTGCCCAAGTTTCTATTACTTTTTCCTTACCAAATGTCAAACAGCCTGACTCATCTTTCCGCATGTCCATCCTTGGCTGATATCCTCTCTTTATTTGTCCCGCCCCATAAAAGAATTTCCTCCCCTGCTTATTTTCAAAGTTCTTCTGTATTTCATCCATCCTTTTTCTTTCCTCTACTCTCTTTTTAATCCGCGCTAAATTCTTAGCTACCCTTCTCTACTCTCATTTCGTGTAGGTCTCTGTAACATTCTTTGTCGAGCCTGATTTCTATCATCTAGCACCTTTGACAACTTCTCATCAAACCATCCGTTTCTTACCTGATTTCTTCTTTCTCCAAGTTACTCTTGAGTTGTTGTATTTAAAGCTATCTTAGTTTCCTCCCACAGTATGTTGATATCCTTTTCCTCCATCCCGCTGTTCTTTTGCAAGTTCTCTTGCACTTTGTTCCTATACTCTTTCTTCTGATCTTTGAGCAAATTGTAGACCTTACTTTTCTCCAACCCAGCCCTTCTGGCTTTAACTGCAATCCTTTCTAAGGTTTTGATTCTTACCAATATATGATGTGAGCCAATATTCGCTCCTCGGCGGCTAATCACATCCAAAATATTTGAGGCATGCCGTCCATCTATCGGCTCATGATCTATTTGATTTCTCGTCAGCCCATCTGGTGAAATCCAAGTCTCCTTATGAATGTCTTTGTGTGAGCAACACGTGCTTTTAATCACTAGTTCTTTGCTAAAAGCAAATTCAATCAGATTACAACCATTCTTATTTGATTCCAGATGTTTTCTATGAAGACCTGCTACCGGTTGGTTCTCTTTCTCTTTACCTACTTTAGCATTACAATCCCCCAGTATAATTTTGACATCATACCTTGCAGTTTATCATATACTTGCTCCAATTTCTCATGAAATTATTCTATCTCTTCTTCAGCTGTATCTTCCGTTGGGGCATGCATCAGCGACAAGTTGCAGAATTTTCCCTTCAGCCTCAATCAACATAATCTGGGGTTATTGTTTCATATTCCACCATGGCGTGACTGACGGACTTCTTTACCATAAAACCTGTTCCCAAACTATTTTCTTCTTCCCCGCCATTGATCAAGGTATAATGCTGGAGATCAACCACCTCTGTTTGTTTCCATCTTATCTCTTGCACTGCTGAAACATCAATAATTTCTCCTCGAGCTTCCTACTGGCTCCCACCTGAAAGATACTTCTCACATTCCATGTTCCAATATACCAAAATCGTTGCCGTTTGACGTGCTTTGGTTGTCGTAAGTTTGAGACAGTTCGTTTCCCTCTGTGAATTGGTTGCTGAACAATGAGTTTTTTTCCGATATGGGGTTGTGAGGCCCATGATCAACCCCCAACCTGGAGGACCTGGATTTGTATCGGGTTTACTCCCTTAGGGAGACTGGCTTCACCAGGCCTCTAGAGGCCTCCCTGCCCTATGTTTTAGGGAATTGAAAATGACAAGGAAAAAGGATAGGCTTAGGATAGGATAGGGCAGGAAACAGGATTGATAGGTCGTTGTGGGACACACTTGGTTTGGCTCCTCTCCTTTGGCCTGTCCGGTATGGGCGACCCTGCTGGTAGCTACGCTCCTGCCGACATAGCCCTCCGGATCCAGAGACCGCAAAGCTCTTCGCCCGCATGGACAGTGCTACGTTAAGGCGGTGTCCCCTGAGGGGGGTTGAACAACTGACCACCCAGATAAACCAAGGAGCTACCAGCAGTGTCCCCTCAATGAGCGTTCAGCTAACGTTGCTGCGTATGGGCCTCCGCAGCAAGCGCCTGGTTCATACACTCATGCTGACTCATGTTCATCGGCGACGAAGGCTGGAATTCGCACTCCAATACCATAACTGGACGGGCACTGAGTGGCGACAGGTGGTCTTTTCAGATGAATCACAATAAAAAATATGCTTCTTCGGACAGAACTCTGGAACAATCGTCGGAAGAGTCCATGGTGGAGAAAGGGGCATTATGGTCTGGGGAATGATCTCGGCTCTCTGGAAGGCATGATGGATGGACACAAGTATGAATCTATCCTTGGGGACCATGTCCATCCCTATATGTACGGTAATTTTTCTCAGTGTGATGGCATCTACCGGCAGGACAATGCTACGTGTCACACGGGTCGCAGACTATCTACATCCACATCTACATTTCTACTCCGCAAGCCACCCAACGTTGTGCGGGCACTTTACGTGCAGCTGTCATTACCTCCCTTTCCTGTTCCAGTCGCGTATGGTTCGCGGGAAGAAAGACTGCCGGAAAGCCTCCGTGCGCGCTCGAATCTCTCTAATTTTACATTCGTGATCTCCGCGGGAGGTATAAGTAGGGGGGAGCAATATATTCGATACCTCATCCAGAAACGCATCCTCTCGAAACCTGGACAGCAAGCTACACCGCGATGCAGAGCGCCTCTCTTGCAGAGTCTGCCACTTCAGTTTGCTAAACATCTCCGTAACGCTATCACGCTTACCAAATAACCCTGTGACGAAACGCACCGCTCTTCTTTGGATCTTCTCTATCTCCTCTGTCAACCCGACCTGGTACGGATCCCACACTGATGATCAATACTCAAATATAGGTCGAACGAGTGTTTTGTATGCCACCTCCTTTGTTGATGGACTACATTTTCTAAGGACTCTCCCAATGAAACTCAACCTGGCACCCGCCTATTAACAATTAATTTTATAAGATCATTCCACTTCAAATCGTTCCGTACGTATACTCCCAGATATTTTACTGAAATAACTAGTAGCAGTGTTTGTTCCGCTATCATATAACCTTGCAATAGAGGATCCTTCTTTCTATGTGTTCGCAATACATTACATTTGTCTATGTTAAGGGTCAGTTGCCACTCCCTGCACCAAGTGCCTAACCGCTGCAGATCTTCCTGCATTTCGCTGCAATTTTCTAATGCTGCAACTTCTCTGTATACTACAGCATCATCCGCGAAAAGCCGATTGGAACTTCCGACACTATCTACTAAGTCATTTATATATATTGTGAAAAGAAATGGTCCCATAACACTCCCCTGTGGCACGCCAGAGGTTACTTTAACGTCTGTAGACGTCTCTCCATTGAGAACAACATGCTGTGTTATGTTTTCAAAAAACTCTTCAATTCAGCCACACTGCTGGTCTGGTATTCTGTAGGCTCTTACTTTGTTTATCAGGCGACAGTGCGGAACTGTATCGAACGCCTTCCGGAAGTCAAGGAAAATGGCATCTACCTGGGAGCCTGTATCTAATATTTTCTGGGTCTCATGAACAAATAAAGCGAGTTGGGTCTCACACGATCGCTGTTTCCGGAATCCATGTTGATTCCTACAGATTAGATTCTGGGTTTCCAGAAATGACATGATACACGAGAAAAAAACATGTTCTAAAATTCTACAACAGATCGATGTACGTGCGTGGTTCGAAGAGCACCAGGACGAGATTACTATACTCCACTGGCACCAAGCTCCCAGGATTTACTCAATCGAGAATCTGTGGGACCGCCTTTAGCGGGCTGTTCGCACCATGGATGCTCAACCAAGAAACCTGGCGCAGTTGGCCACGGCGCTGGAGTCGGCATGGCTCCACATGCCTGTCGATGCCTTCCAGAACCTCAATGGTCCTCAACGGCTCGTAATGCAAAAGGTGGTTATTCACTCTTCTCAAAGGCGGTCACATTAATGTGACTGGACAATGTGGTTTCCGATCTATATGGGGGCGCATTCAGACTCACTGGCTCCCATCATAGTTACTATTCTTATTTTCGCATCTAAAAGTACATTTGTTGAGGAGAACGAAGCGGCTGGTGTCCTGACAATGTTTATTGAGAGCCATATTTTATTTACACAAGTAATATTGCGCTTAGGCTCTTAGATTAGTGCAAGTATTATTTCAAAAGTTTCTTTGACTTTGTGTAAGGAGGATATGCATCTCTCACGTCCTGATGATGCCAGATTTCACGTAATGGTGCAAATAACTGGATTCACGGGACACACTACTCTAAACAGTGCTCTACATATCAAGTATACTTATAGCGGATGGGGGACGTGTGTGTGTACAGTGGTTGAAGTTGAAATTTGACTGGGTCTTAGTGCCGATTTACGTGTTCTTTAAAGTGCGCAACTAAGTGTGCGCTGTAGCGAATAGAAAAATTCGCGCATGGTAAGACCATTCACAAAGTGCATGTGACAATCGCACGCACAGAGAGCAAGCTATCATGGGATCGAGTGCTAAAAGCGAATCCGAAAAAATGGCTCTGAGCACTATGGGAATTAACCTCTGAGGTCATCAGTCCCCTAGAACTTAGAACTACTTAAACCTAACTAACCTAAGAACATCACACACATCCATGCCCGAGGCAGGATTCGAACCTGCGACCGTAGCGGTCGCTCAGTTCCAGACTGTAGCGCCTAGGACCTCTCGGCCACTACGGCCGGCAAAAGCGAATCCGCAGTGCTTGCTTTCACTGCGGCTGCTGCATTATATGCCATGGCAGTGAACAATGCGGAAAGAATAAAATGGTCACTGCGGGACGTGGGTGGGAAGATAGGAACAACGCTAGGTTTAAGAATACCGGGAAACTACGGTTACTGAAGACGGATGCGAACGCTAGACGTCACGCTACGCTGTGTAGTTCCCCAGCAGGCAAACCTGTTTGTGTAATGGCAGCGGGCAGCCGCAAGCGATGAGGCCGGAAAGTTTTCCTCGTTGCGAGAAGTGAAGCAGTGGCAAAAATATGTGCTCAACAAAATGGCTCTGAGCACTATGGGACTCAACTGCTGAGGTCATTAGTCCCCTAGAACTTAGAACTAGTTAAACCTAAGAACATCACAAACATCCATGCCCGAGGCAGGATTCGAACCTGCGACCGTAGCGGTCTTGCAGTTCCAGACTGCAGCGCCTTTAACCGCACGGCCACTTCGGCCGGCTGTGCTCAACAGGGTTCGGTTTCCGTAGCTACATTGTGTGAGCGTCGATAATCTGAATCATAACCTCTATTTCGGTATTTTCCACGAAGCTCATTATCACCTACTGTATGTTCTTTGTCTTGACCGTTGAATTTATGAAAGTGTTGTTAGCGATTCGTTCCCAACTAGATATCTGTGACAAGCATCAGTTTAACCTGTACTCCTATGTTGCTGCCTAACCACAACCTCGATAAACGCGACATATTCGGAATAAATAGCAAAGTATTCGTAACAAGCTAGAATACAAATATCGTCGCTCACGTTTCACATGCAGGAGTTTCGTTTTTTAATCAGACTGATCAAAAATCGAAGAAATTCGTTCCTGAGATAGCATGCTTTTATATGTCAATAACATTGAATACTGAAGAACATACTTCTGTTGTTGTTGTTGTGGTCTTCAGTCCTGAGACTGGTTTGATGCAGCTCTCCATGCTACTCTATCCTGTGCATGCTTCTTCATCTCCCAGTACCTATTGCAACCCACATCCATATGAATCTGCTTAGTGTATTCATCTTTTGGTCTCCCTCTACGATTTTTACCCTCCACGCTGCCCTCCAATACTAAATTGGTGATCCCTCGATGTCTAAGAACATGAATAATAAAGAACCAAATCTGCTAGAAACGTGAAAATGGGAAAAAAGTATATAAGCTTGTAGCAGGACGCAAACGTACTTCCTCTGGCAACGTAACCACATTTCTCTAACTACAAGACCACACCTTTTACATACAACTGTCTGTATTAGTATCGTTTACCTTAGGATCTACTGAAGACTTTTTTACTGCTGATGTCGTTAACTGAGATTTAATTCCAACAAATCGTACCAAAAGTGGCGTTTCTGTTAAATCATCAACGCGCGCCATTGTCTTGAAACTGCACGTTGTCATAAGACGCAATCAACAATAAAGAAACAAGAAAATAGATGAAATCCAATATGGAGTCTCCAAAGGAGCAAGCGAGGGACGTCACGTGACGCCAACCGAATCCTGCGATTGCTGTTGGTTATTCTTGTTTCGGGCCGAGCTATCCCTAATGGTAAGTCTCGGTTGCGGCCTATTCGGTGGAACGGTTCAGGCGTTCGCCGTAAGTCGGTTGGGTTTGCGACGGAAACTCGAATCTGGAAATCTGGACTGGGATTTGATATCGAATCCTCTCGAATACGAGTCTTTTGTGCTACCCGTTGCACCACCTCACTCAGAAGTAGCAATATAGAGAGTATTTCCGAAATATTGATGCCATTTTAGCACACCATATCTTCCACGTAAATGAAAGTAGAAACTTGGGTAAATTTTAACTTACTCGTAGCACAAAAAAGTTTTTTTTTTTTAAAGAACCACCAGATTTTACAAGGCTATGTCTTTTGCCGTTTACAGAATAAAACGCTCTAAAAAATTAAACAAGAGCGCACCACGAAGGAATTCTCCTCCGAATGGGACGGAAATCGGCAGATGTGATGTACATTTACAGGCAAACAAATGATTACAGTTTCAGAAAAAACTGGATGATTTATTCAAGAGAAAGAGCTTCGCAAATTGAGCAAGCCATTAACCCGTTAGTCTACCTCTGACCCTTACGCAAGCAGTGATTGGGCTTGGCATTGATTGATATACTTTTGGATGTACTCCTGAGGGATATCGTGCCAAATTCTGTACAACTGGCGCATTAGATCGTCAAAATCCCGAACTGGTTATAGGGACCTGCCCACAATTTTCCAAAAGATCCGGCAACCTTGGTGGTCAAGGTAGTGTTTAGAAAGCGCGTAGACAAACTGTCCAGGCACCGAAAATGACAACGAAAGGTATCCTGTTGCGAGAAGAAGTGTCACCCCAGATCATCACTCCTAGTTTGGGCCGTAAGGCGAGCGACAGTCAGATTGGTATCCCACTGCTGTCCAAGGCGTCTCCAGACACGTCCTCGGCCTGGAGTCTCGTTGACTGGAGTAGAATTGTCTACAGTGATGAGTCTCACTTCGAACTGAGCTCCGATAACCAGCGAAGACCTGTCTTAGAAGCCCTGGACAGTGGTGGGATAACAATTGGACTGTCGCCCGACATACGGCGCGACAGCCAGGAGGGATGGTCTCTTTGGTTGCCATCCGCGTCAACTTACAACACAACGATACACTGACGATATTCTATGTCCCGTTTGGTTGCCCTTCATGGCAGGCCTTCCTGGGCTTACATTCCAGGAAGATACTGCTCGCCCGCACACAGCGAGAGTTTCTGCTGCTTGTCCTCGTGCTTGACAAACCGCAGCTTGGCCAGCAAGGTCGCTAAATCTCTCCCCAATTGAGAATCTTTGGAGCAATATGGGCAGGGCCCTGCAACCAGCTTGGGATTTCGACGATCTAACGCCCCAATTGCACAGAATTTCGCACGATATCCCTCAGAAGGACATCCAAGAACTTTACCAAACAAAGCCAAGGCGAATGGCGGCATACATAAAGACCAGAGGTGAACCAATGCGTTGTTGACTTGGTAACTTAGTGAAGCTCTTTCTCTTTAAGAAATGATCCAATTTTTCTGAAAGTGTTATCATTTGGTTGTCTGTACATGTACATCACATTAAGATAATTCCTTCGCGGTGGATCTTTTTTCTTTTTGTCGTAGAATGTATATTGTCGATCTAGCCTGCAGCTCCACGTGGCTGTTCGCAGACGTTGCAGTTGTCGGTGGGAAAGGAGCAACACGTAAGGAGTGGATTACACAACACTTGCAAGATCGATTCTTGAGTACTGCTCATCAGTCTGGGTCTCTCACCGGTTTGGGTTAATAGAAGAGACAGAGAAGATCCAACGAAAATCGGCACGTTTTGTCGCGGACTGTTTAGTAAGTGTTATGGATGTGGTAAAAAAAACTCCAAAGGCAGATACTGCTAGAGAGGTATTAGTTAACATGGAGAGGTGGCTGAAATTCTGAGAGATCACATTCCGTACGTCTGTAGTCCTGGTACGCATTCAAATCTCCGTCTCACAGTACATGGAACACGTAACAATGCACCATCATACGACAAAGTAGTTAGGTGGCACAGACGCGTCCTGCGTGGTCGAACAAGACTGAATGACGAAGAACGAAGTGGCAAACCATCTTTCTGTGAAGAATAGGGAAACTCAAGATACGTGAAGGTACTGGTGCCTGGAGACGGGCATATCATAATACAACAGTCGTAGCGATAGTGGATAACTGAAATCTACCCATGGGATAGTTTTCAATATCTTGTAAAACTATTTGAACATGACAAAAGTTGCTGCCAACAATTGAAAGCCATTCAAAAAGCTCGTGAACCGGGGCAGCAGCAGACATGTTGCTGCTGTGTCACGTCAATTAGCCACCTAATCAACGTGGAAAGTGCTGGGTGTATCACCGTGATCCCGAGGCAAAGGAGCAGAGGATGTATTGGAAACATGCTGATTTCCCGACATCGAAAGAAAGGAAGACCGACTCGGCAATGTGGTGATGGGTGTTTAATGGGACTGCGATGGAGTGGTGCTAACAGGTTTTGCTTATAGGGTACAAACTGTCACAAGAGCATACCATCGAAACATGGCGGCTGGATAAAAAAAATGAAAACACCACAAACACAATACATTAGCAGGTGTAATACGATATGGAAACTCTTTGGCGTTGAAAACTGCTTCCAGTGGTCTCGGAATGGATAAATAAGGTCCTTTATGATTTTCAAGCTATCTTATACCACTCTTCCTGTAAAATAGTGGCAAGTTCAGGTAGCGACGAGGGAAGTGGACAGCAATCACGCACCCTTCCCTCAAAATTACACCACAAAAGCTCAATGCCATTCATATTTGGTGACTATGATGACGAGGACAGACGCAACAATTCATCCTCATGCTCATAAAACCAGTCCTCGACGGTGCGAGCTGTGTGAAGAGGAGCCCTGTGATCATGGAACACAGCATCACCATTGGACAACGAACATTGTACCATGAGATGGACTTGATTAGTCAAAATAGTAGTAACGCGACCTTGCAGAGTACCTATGGGGCTCATGGAATGCCACGATTCACTTTTGGGACATAAACTCGACCAGAAGTTGGAAACAGTATGAAACAACATTCATCCGACCAAACGACTTTCTTTCAGTGTTCCATAGTCGAGCTGTTACGACTCCGGCTGCACATTTTCCTGTTATGTGCATTTGCATCACGCATGAATGGTAGGTCTGCGTTCTAATTCACTTAGCTCCGATATAATGCCCTCGCAGCTACGCAGAATACTGTTTTGAGCATGAGTGACACATGCACCTTATTGAGGACCATTGCACCTGCAGGCTTGGCTAGCATCTGTATTTATGTTTAACCATGCATTTCGTGAGCTGTTTTCATATTTTTGTCCAATACTTGTATCTTGGTGAGGTTACGGGAGACTATCAATCATTGCAAAAGCTTTCCATAGGCGCGTTTTCGTTCCACGCCAACGTTCAAGCTCATTTGCACAGGACACAGTCACACATGCTGCTTCGTTCGAATATAACATTCCCCCCCCCCCCCCCCCCAGTATTCTTCTGCCATGGCAGCCAGTGGCTTCCTCCTCTCTCCTCTGACGAAGAAACCAATGCCTTGCACGGATTTCCAGAACAACGACGATGTAATTATCGAAGTGAAGATTTCCTGGGTAGTAGTTATGGGACAGTCGATTGGTTTTAGTAACCATTGCCAGTCGATTTTTTTTTCAATCAGTCAGTTTTTGTAGTCACATGAAAAATGTTTTTTCAATCAGTTAGTTTTGTTAGTTACGTGAAACACTTACCTCGCTATCTGGGTTTGAGTGGTTTCATTTAAAGTGAGACAATCTACTGACACAAGTCTCTGACTGTTACGACTGTTATATCTGAACGTCGTCTTTCACTCATTCTCTGGAATTTTAGTGATTTCACAGGAGGGCAGCCGTCGCGAGGAGGTGGCCCGGTCGCTATCAGCCTCCTGTATTACACCTAGCGTGTACAAGTCAGGTGCAGACGACTTACCACCTAGCGACAGAACGGATGAAGCTTCGATTTTAGCAGACTGTTTATCCGCCGGGAAGAAATATGAAATATGAACCATTCTATTCTGCCGAGGACCCGCACATGTGCAATAGAGGAGGTGCATACACGCACTCGCAGAACACAGCATTTGAGCAGACTTTTTGTTACTTATTGTTGTCACTTGTGGTCAGCAGAAGAGAAATACGAGAGCCCTTGAAGACTCTTATGACTATTATGCCAGGTTCTCTACTGATTATTCACGGAGTAATAATATATATTTCCACATCTCCTCCTAAGCTACTGGACCGATATCAGCCAAACTTGGTGGACATATCCCTGACTATCAGGCAACAATCGCTCTGGGGATAAATACTACGTGTCGTAGCTCAGAAGATATGACGCCATGAACAGCGAGTTGCGTGAAAAACTGCCACATCAGGCACGAAATTTATATTTATTACTTCTGTGGTACTAACTCCATTTGCAACACATGTTGCAGATAGAGTATACATATGCCTCTGAATGAAACTACAAAATTGTATCATTGTATTACACGGGGATCAGGAGATATGACAACACCGACATGTCTGAAAAACCGTTGCATAATTCAGCCCGTTTAAATTACTTCTTTGTTAACAACTGTTCACGACATATTTCGCAGACAGTATCCACATATGCTGCTAAATGTACCTACATAAATGTATCATTGTACTACAGATAGTTCAAGAGATATGACATCACACACTGAGATGCGTGAAAAAATGCTACATCACGCATGAAGTTTTAATACATGTATTCTTTACGATGGCAGGGGTAAAATGCAGGGACCGAAAGGCTATTTACAATCTGTACAGAACCAGATGGCAATTGTAAGAGTCGAGGGGCATGGAAGAGAAGCAATGGTTGAGAAGGGAGTGAGACAGGGTTGTAGCCTATCCCCGATGTTATTCAATCTGTATATTGAGCTAGCAATAAAGGAAACAAAACAAGAATCTCGAATAGGAATTAAAGTGCGGGGGGAGAGGTTTGATGATGACACTGTAATTCTGCCAGAGACAGCAAAGGACTTGGAAGAGCAATCGAATGGAACGGACAGTATCTTGAAAGGAGCATATAAGATGAACACCAACAAAATCAAAACGACGATAATGGAAAGTAGTCGAATTAAATCTGGTGATGCTGAGGGAATTAGATTAGGGAATCAGACACTTAAAGTAGTAAATGTGTTTTGCTACTTGGGAAGTAAAATAACTGATAATAGTCAAAGTAGGGAGGATACAGAGTGTAGACTGGCAATGGCAAGAAAAGTGTTTCTGAAGAAAAGAAATTTGTTAACACAGAGTATAGATTAAAGTGTCATGAAGTCCTTTCTGAAAGTATTTGTATGGAATGTACCCATGTATGGAAGTGAAGCATGGACGATAAATAGTTTAGACAAGAAGAGAATAGAAACTTTCGAAATGTGGTGAACAGAAGAACGATGAAGATTAGATGGGTAGATCACGTAACTAATGAGGAGGCACTGAGTAGAATCGGCGAGAAGAGAAATTTGTGGTACAACCTCACTAAAAGAAGGGATCGGTTGGTATGACACATTCTGAGGCATCAAGGGATCACCATTTTAGTACTGAAGGAAAGCGTGGGGGTAAAAATCGTTGGGGGAGACCAAGAGATGGATACAGTAAGCAGATTCAGAGGAATGTAGGTTGTAGAAGTTAGACACTCCAACAGTTGAGTCAGCTTAAGGAAATCCGTGACATACGGCTGCGCTTTTCAGAGCTTTCAACTGTGGAACACAAACGGCTGTAGGTGAAAACGATAGTCGTCTATAGAGCTATGAAGATGCATTTCCATAGGGACGTTTACAAAATCGCGTCGTAAACATGGAAAACAGCTGCACTCCGTCATCATATTTCTTAATTTGGACACTGTACTTGTACGTTTATGTATACAAACACAGTTCTTTTTTGTATTCATTGTTAATAGAAAATTGGCAAAATGAATACTCGGACAATACCGGGTTTGTCAATTGGTACATTAAAAATACAAATTAAAATTACCTTTTTTTTGCTTTGCCATTGAAAAAAACTGCATATCTAATAAAATATAGTTCGTTATTGTTGAAAAGGAAAGGAATAAAGGTAGCATAAGTAGGCCTATTGAGTGTATAGCAAGGAAAGGTGTCTATGATCTGCTTGTACCAATATGACAAAATTTAGTTCATAATTCTGTACAACCATACGTAATACATTCCAGCTGCACGAGATACCGATAACTGCTTAACAAATGAGAAACTATACCTCTCAGAAGTTTCAGTGTGAGTAAACAGTAGCTGTAAAAAATATCAGCTTTCATACTCGATGTTGTAAACGACGAAAACAAGCCTGCAGTCCTGAATACGTACCCTTGTGGTGCTAGTACAGACTTACACATTAGATGTATAGTGTAATAGCACTTATGGAAGAGCTGGCCAGTTCCAGACTTGTACATTCGGGGCGCTGCTGCAGACTAGTGTATGATAGATGTGTCATGTAATACCAGCTTAAGAGCTGCCGTGGCTGTGTATTGCACAGGAGGTTGCCTGACTGCCGACGCAACGCGCACAAGCAGTCGACTGCGCACAGAATTATGTGGCCAGTAGATGCGCAGTTGGGTGGGCAAGCATTGGGAGTGCTGGTGGGGGTCGTCGACACGCTGGAGGGGAAATGTGCACAGGAAAGGAAGTGGTGCACTTAATCGAACCTCACTCATATTTTTTGTAAATATTAAGTGGAGGCCCTCAACGCCCACGTTTTCATGGTGACTGCCCACAAAGATCTATTGTCACCTCTGCTTTCATTAGTATCGAAAGAAAACTCCACTGAAAACGCAACTAAAGCAGCTATTTATTTTCGCCTGACTTAACCATTTGTAACTTTCAGAGAAGCTTCATGAGTGTCGAATTTTGAATAAAATCTACATTTCTCTTGTTGCCGTTTTAAAATTTGGTTGTTTTGCCAAAACAAGGAAGAGTTTATACAATATCATCTCATTAAAATGTTGGGCAGACGCAGTTGCGACAGAATACTGAAACAGTGGGTTATTAAGTTTATTAAGTGAGGAAATGAGGACAAGTGAGGTCAATAGCTTATGAAAAAGCACATCCTCAGTGCAAAAATAAAAGTGCAATATCTTCACTTATGTTGTTTCAGAACCCACAGCATTCTTGTTTCGACAGCTATCGGTGGCCCTTAAAATTATGTTCCGGCATTAAAAAAGTCTGCAGTTAGTGGAATAACATGATGGGTAATGAAGTTTTGCATAGTAACCATATGGGGAAATACTCTCCTCTTTGCGTGTTATCATTTGGCAAAATTTCATTGCGATATCTCAAACCGTCTATGAAATATGAGGAATCTCCTGGATATTTCATTCTGCCTTCTATCACTGGTGTGCGCATTTGAGTAGGTAACATAAAATCAATTTTCTCGAGATTAGTGACAGATAGAAACCTACACCAAACTCTAAAGAAAATTTCACTATGTAAGCTAAATTTCGTATGCAACAGCATATGACGTAATATGCACCAAACGCATAATCGTGGCGATTCCTATTTTTCACTGCAGACTTTTTCGAATTTCGAGCAGAGTCTTACTCAAGTGAAAATATCACAGTAACTATAACCATTAACGAGATGATGGGCACTTCATCATGAAGCCGACATATAAAGCCATAAGTAACGCAATAATGTATTTTTTTTACCAAATAGTTTCTGTAAAATCGTTTGAGAAAGAAAGCAGGTCGTGCGCCCTGATTATTTCAGTGCATCATGTGGCCTGCCAACCGAAAGCTGGCAAATTATGTGGGTCCTCCCTTCTGGACAAATGAATGATCTCGCCCAGCGTTTCAGACGAAAATTCGTCACAGCGTACCGTACACTCTGCCTCCGCAGACTCCAGAATTAGCTGGAGGTTGCCAGTGGCTGGTCCACACCTTTGCACTAGCTGAACTCCTGGCTGCTACAGCAGGCTGACGTGGAATGCATGGATGCACGCAGGAGCAATTTGAGAGTAATACTCAGGTTTTTAATTAATGGACTTCATCATTACACCTTTTCAGCAAAATTAATGCGAACAGTCGCTAAAATTCGACAATGTTCCACCCCTTTTCATGTACCACAAGGTTTGAGCCGTGGTCTAGGGATAGGAGCGCCGTGGTCCCGTGGTTAGCGTGAGGAGCTGCGGAACAAGAGGTCGTTGGATCAAATCTTCGCTGGAGAGAAAATTTTTGGACTGTAGTGGTACATTTGACAGATATCCATGCCGCCATGGTAGCTCAGCGTGTTCGGTCAGAGGGTTAGCTGCTCTCTGTAATAAAGAAACTGAGTTAATCGATCAACAACGAACTTTAACGGAAGTCTTACGACGTCCGCCCCGAGCAGATGCAACGAACAAAAGCGAACAAAATCAGATTTAAAAAAGAAAAGGGGGGGTGGTAGCGTCTTTGATTCATAATCAAAACGTCCTCGGTCCCGGGTTCGATCCCCGCCACTGCCTAAATTTTGATAAATAATCAGCATTGGCGGCCGAAGACTTCCGGCATAAGAAGTCAGCCCCATTCTGCCAACGGCCTTATCAAAGAGGGCGGAGGAGCGGATAGAGGTTCAGGGCACTCTTGTCCGAGGAATGGGAAACTGCCCCTGAAGGCGGAAGAACCAACAAAGATCAACGGCTTGACGATGCAGAAGGCAGTGGAAATCACGGCATTAAAGACACGTAACGTGTATTCACAGGACATATGGCCTGTATTTGAAGAAGTGTCATGATGATCTCTCCATTGGCAAAAGATCCCGGAATAGTCCCCCATTCGGATCTCCGGGAGGGGACTGCCAAGGGGGAGGTTACCATGAGAAAAAGATTGAATAATCAACGAAAGGATAACGTTCTACGAGTCGGGGCGTGGAATGTCAGAAGCTTGAACGTGGTAGGGAAACTAGAAAATCTGAAAAGGGAGATGGAAAGGCTCAATCTAGATATAGTAGGGGTCAGTGAAGTGAAGTGGAAGGAAGACAAGGATTTCTGGTCAGATGAGTATCGGGTAATATCAACAGCAGCAGAAAATGGTATAACAGGTGTAGGATTCGTTATGAATAGGAAGGTAGGGCAGAGGGTGTGTTACTGTGAACAGTTCAGTGACCGGGTTGTTCTAATCAGAATCGACAGCAGACCAACACCGACAACGATAGTTCAGGTATACATGCCGACGTCGCAAGCTGAAGATGAACAGATAGAGAAAGTGTATGAGGATATTGAAAGGGTAATGCAGTATGTAAAGGGGGACGAAAATCTAATAGTCATGGGCGACTGGGATGCAGTTGTAGGGGAAGGAGTAGAAGAAAAGGTTACAGGAGAATATGGGCTTGGGACAAGGAATGAAAGAGGAGAAAGACTAATTGAGTTCTGTAACAAATTTCAGCTAGTAATAGCGAATACCCTGTTCAAGAATCACAAGAGGAGGAGGTATACTTGGAAAAGGCCGGGAGATACGGGAAGATTTCAATTAGATTACATCATGGTCAGACAGAGATTCCGAAATCAGATCCTGGATTGTAAGGCGTACCCAGGAGCAGATATAGACTCAGATCACAATATACACTCCTGGAAATTGAAATAAGAACACCGTGAATTCATTGTCCCAGGAAGGGGAAACTTTATTGACACATTCCTGGGGTCAGATACATCACGTGATCACACTGACAGAACCACAGGCACATAGACACAGGCAACAGAGCATGCACAATGTCGGCATTAGTACAGTGTATATCCACCTTTCGCAGCAATGCAGGCTGCTATTCTCCCATGGAGACGATCGTAGAGATGCTGGATGTAGTCCTGTGGAACGGCTTGCCATGCCATTTCCACCTGGCGCCTCAGTTGGACCAGCGTTCGTGCTGGACGTGCAGACCGCGTGAGACGACGCTTCATCCAGTCCCAAACATGCTCAATGGGGGACAGATCCGGAGATCTTGCTGGCCAGGGTAGTTGACTTACACCTTCTAGAGCACGTCGGGTGGCAGGGGACACATGCGGACGTGCATTGTCCTGTTGGAACAGCAAGTTCCCTTGCCGGTCTAGGAATGGTAGAACGATGGGTTAGATGACGGTTTGGATGTACCGTGCACTATTCAGTGTCCCCTCGACGATCACCAGTGGTGTACGGCCAGTGTAGGAGATCGCTCCCCACACCATGATGCCGGGTGTTGGCCCTGTGTGCCTCGGTCGTATGCAGTCCTGATTGTGGCGCTCACCTGCACGGCGCCAAACACGCATACGACCATCATTGGCACCAAGGCAGAAGCGACTCTCATCGCTGAAGACGACACGTCTCCATTCGTCCCTCCATTCACGCCTGTCGCGACACCACTGGAGGCGGGCTGCACGATGTTGGGGCGTGAGCGGAAGACGGCCTAACGGTGTGCGGGACCGTAGCCCAGCTTCATGGAGACGGTTGCGAATGGTCCTCGCCGATACCCCAGGAGCAACAGTGTCCCTAATTTGCTGGGAAGTGGCGGTGTGGTCCCCTACGGCACTGCGTAGGATCCTACGGTCTTGGCGTGCATCCGTGCGTCGCTGCGGTCCGGTCCCAGGTCGACGGGCACGTGCACCTTCCGCCGACCACTGGCGACAACATCGATGTACTGTGGAGACCTCACACCCCACGTGTTGAGCAATTCGGCGGTACGTCCACCCGGCCTCCCGCATGCCCACTATACGCCCTCGCTCAAAGTCCGTCAACTGCACATACGGTTCACGTCCACGCAGTCGCGGCATGCTACCAGTGTTAAAGACTGCGATGGAGCTCCGTATGCCACGGCAAACTGGCTGACACTGACGGCGGCGGTGCACAAATGCTGCGCAGCTAGCGCCATTCGACGGCCAACACCGCGGTTCCTGGTGTGTCCGCTGTGCCGTGTGTGTGATCATTGCTTGTACAGCCCTCTCGCAGTGACCGGAGCAAGTATGGTGGGTCTGACACACCGGTGTCAATGTGTTCTTTTTTCCATTTCCAGCAATGTAGTAGTGATGAAGAGTAGACTGAAGTTCAAGACATTAGTCAGGAAGAATCAATACGCAAAGAAGTGGGATACGGAAGTACTAAGGAATGACGAGATACGTTTGAAGTTCTCTAACGCTATAGATACAGCAATAAGGAATAGCGCAGTAGGCAGTACAGTTGAAGAGGAATGGACATCTCTAAAAAGGGCCATCACAGAAGTTGGGAAGGAAAACATAGGTACAAAGAAGGTAGCTGCGAAGAAACAATGGGTAACAGAAGAAATACTTCAGTTGATTGATGAAAGGAGGAAGTACAAACATGTTCCGGTAAAATCAGGAATACAGAAATACAAGGCGCTGAGGAATGAAATAAATAGGAAGTGCAGGGAAGCTAAGACGAAATGGCTGCAGGAAAAATGTGAAGACATCGAAAAAGATATGATTGTCGGAAGGACAGACTCAGCATACAGGAAAGTCAAAACAACCTTTGGTGGCATTAAAAGCAACGGTAGTAACATTAAGAGTGCAACGGGAATTCCACTGTTAAATGCAGAGGAGAGATGCAGATAGGTGGAAAGAATACATTGAAAGCCTCTATGAGGGTGAAGATTTGTCTGATGTGATAGAAAAAGAAACAGGAGTCGATTTAGAAGAGATAGGGGATCCAGTATTAGAATCGGAATTTAAAAGAGCTTTGGAGGACTTACGGCCAAATAAGGCAGAAGGGATAGATAACATTCCATCAGAATTTCTAAAATCATTGGTGGAAGTGGCAACAAAACGACTATTCACGTTGGTGTGTAGAATATATGAGTCTGGCGATATACCATCTGACTTTCGGAAAAGCATCATCCACACAATTCCGAAGACGGCAAGAGCTGACAAGTGAGAGAATTATCGCACAATCAGCTTAACAGCTCATGCATCGAAGCTGCTTACAAGAATAATATACAGAAGAATGGAAAAGAAAATTGAGAATGCGCTAGGTGACGATCAGTTTGGCTTTACGAAAAGTAAAGGGACGAGAGAGGCAATTCTGACGTTACGGCTAATAATGGAAGCAAGGCTAAAGAAAAATCAAGACACTTTCATAGGATTTGTCGACCTGGAAAAAGCGTTCAACAATATATACTGGTGCAAGCTGTTCGAGATTCTGAAAAAAGTAGGGGTAAGCTATAGGGAGAGACGGGTCATATACAATATGTACAACAACCAAGAGGGAATAATAAGATTGGACGATCAAGAACGAAGTGCTCTTATTAAGAAGGGTGTAAGACAAGGCTGTAGCCTTTCGCCCCTACTCTTCAATCTGTACATCGAGGAAGCAATGATGGAAATAAAAGAAAGGTTCAGGAGTGGAATTAAAATACAAGATGAAAGGATATCAATGATACGATTCGCTGATGACATTGCTATCCTGAGTGAAAGTGAAGAAGAATTAAATGATCTGCTGAACGGAATGAACAGTCTAATGAGTACACAGTATGGTTTGAGAGTAAATCGGAGAAAGACGAAGGTAATGAGAAGTAGTAGAAATGAGAACAGCGAGAAACTTAACATCAGGACTGATGGTCACGAAGTCAATGAAGTTAAGGAACTCTTCTACCTAGGCAGTAAAATAACCAATGACGGACGGAGCAAGGAGGACATCAAAAGCAGACTCGCTATGGCAAAAAAGGCATTTCTGGCCAAGAGAAGTCTACTGATATCAAATACCGGCCTTAATTTGAGGAAGAAATTTCTGAGGATGTACGTCTGGAGTACAGCATTGTATGGTAGTGAAACATGGACTGTGGGAAAACCGGAACAGAAGAGAATCGAAGCATTTGAGATGTGGTGCTATAGACGAATGTTGAAAATTAGGTGGACTGATAAGGTAAGGAATGAGGAGGTTCTACGCAGAATCGGAGAGGAAAGGAATATGTGGAAAACACTGATAAGGAGAAGGGACAGGATGACAGGACATCTGCTAAGACATGAGGGAATGACTTCCATGGTACTAGAGGGAGCTGTAGAGGGCAAAAACTGTAGAGGAAGACAGAGATTGGAATACGTCAAGCAAATAATTGAGGACGTAGGTTGCAATTGCTACTCTGAGATGAAGAGGTTAGCACAGGAAAGGAATTCGTGGCGGGCCGCATCAAACCAGTCTGTAGACACTGATAACCAAAAAAAAAAGAGAACTTTTATGCTCTGGTTTGTACCTCAGCGATACATACATCAGCTTCATTAGCTGTGAGAGAATTGCTTCTGGAACAACTTAACCCACAGCAGTATACATTAATCAGCTTTCAGTGATGAAAAGAAGAATTAGTCTATTCAGTACATAATTAAATGAATACATACTAAATAATGTCTTTAGCTTTGGCGTACCCCATGAGATGTCTTCATGCAGCCCTGGGGGAAGCGCTACCCTCCCGGAAGGGGGGGGGGGGGGGTATGTGTATCCCACTTGTATACCAGTGCCTTTATTCGATGAATGTAAGTGCTGCAGATTGATTTCACTCAGAAAACTAGATGGGTACCTCATTTAGCTAAAACACTAAAGAGTAGTTTCGGTTTGAAGAATGAATACATCGTTCAACTGACAGAAAAACTTTGTAAACAAAGAATTAATAATTCACTCATTATAATAATCTACAATGGACTGTATGAAGATGGTATCTGTTCTTTCGGACATGTCTGAAAGAACAGATACCACCTTCATATAGTTAAGGCTAACCACCCGTTGACCTCCTTCTTCTGTGCTGGATGCACACGCATTGCCCGAACTCTTACGGGGCTCGGTAAGATTGTCTGCCGCGAGTAATGAGTGTAATGGGCAGGGGCACTAAGAATGTAGTATGTGGACATAAAGTTGGGAATGTGGGTTTCACGGGGAGCGTGCAAGGGATAAATAGCTGCAGTTGCTGGCATCGTATCTCAGCGTGTTCGGTCAGAAAGTTAGCTGTCCTCTGTAATTAAAAAAAAAAAAAAAAAAACTGAGTTAATGGATTAACGACGAACTGAAACGGGTGCTTTGCGACGTCCGCCCCGAGCAGATACAACGAACGAAAACGAAAAAAAAAAAAAAGCCGGCACGGTAGCTCAGCGTGTTCGGTCAGAGGGTTAGCTATCCTCTGTAATTAAAAAAAAACTGAGTTAATCGATCAACAACGAACTTAAACGGATGTCTAGGACGTCCGCCCCGAGCTGTCGACAGCTTAGGCTCTTGATTTATCATTTCATACTATGGACTGAGTCGACTGCTCTCATTTGGTTACTCTCTCAGACTGGATACAATTGAAAAAAAAAAATGAATGAATAATATTCCAACTGATACCCAAAATTACAGCCACGTTACGGGACAGTTTTCATTTGGATGCTCTCACAGACTGGTTTCACTCAAAAGAATGAATGAATAATTAAAATGGCACGTAAAACTGCAATGAATGACGCTTTCCAGAAGATTAGAACTGTGTGCCAGACTAGGACTCGAACCCAGAACCTTTGCCTTTCGCAAGGAAGTGCTCTCCGACAGAGCTACCCAAGCACAAGTCAGAGTGTTAAGTCTATCAGTACTTCATCTCCTACCTTTCATATTTCTCGGAATTTTTAGTTTGGTAAAAACAGAATAAAATAAATATTTCTCACTTACCCTTATGAAAAAGTAATGAACTATTAAAACACTGGACTGGAAGTTAAATGTCTGACCTCTAAAACATATCTGTTTATTTCATATGTCTTTGTGCAAAGGTAACCAAGCAGCACACTTTCCCGTGTCGTGCATTTCTCTGGCCAAGTGGAAGGCACTCCCTAGAATAAATCTGGAAATTTGTGGTAAGTTCCTATGGGACCAAAGTGCAGGGGTCATCGGTTTCTAGGCTTACGCACTACTTAATCTAACTTAAACTAACTTACGCTAAGGTCAACACACACACACACCCAAGCCCGAGGGAGGACTCGAACCTCCGACGGGAGGAGCCGCGCGAACCGTGGCAAGCTGCCTAAGACCCCGCGGCTACCTGGCGGGGCCCCTAGGATAACAGTCGCAATATACTGTGAATGGAATCCTGTCTTTTCAGCTTGCTTTCATCTTTCCTTAGAAGTGACACACTACAATACTACCGGAGCCGCGCTGCTGCTACGGTTGCAGGTTCGAATCCTGCCTCGGGCATGGATGTGTGTGATGTCCTTAGGTTAGTTAGGTTTAAGTAGTTCTAAGTTCTAGGGGACTGATGACCACAGCAGTTGAGTCCCATAGTGCTCAGAACCATTTGAACCATTTTTAACAATACTACCACTCCATTCGTCAACAGCTGTTTTAAAACACAATACTGGCCATTAAAACTTCTACACCACGAAGACGCGAAAATTAACCGACAGGAAGAAGATGCTGTGATATGCAAATGATTAGCTTTTCAGAGCATTCACACAAGGCTGGCGCCGGTGGCGACACCTACAACGTGCTGACATGAGGAAAGTTTCCAACCGATTTCTGATACACAAACAGCAGTTGACCTGAGTTGCCTGGTGAAACGTTGTTGTGAGGCCTCGTGTAAGGAGGAGAAATGCGTACCATCGCGTTTCCGAATTTGATAAAGGTCGGACTGGAGGCTATCGCGATTACGGTTTATCGTATCGCGACATTGCTGCTCGCGTTGGTCGAGATCCAATGACTGTTAGCAGAATATGGAATCGGTAGGTTCGGCAGGGTAATACGGAACGCCGTGTTAGATCACAACGGCCTCGTATCACTAGCAGTCGAGATGACAGGCATCTTATCCGCATGGCTGTAACGAATCGTGCAGCCACGTCTCGATCCCTGAGTCAACAGATGGGGACGTTTGCAAGACAACAACCATCTGCATGAACAGTTCGACGACGTTTGCAGCAGCATAGACTATCAGCTCGGAGACCACGGCTGCGGTTATCCTTGACGCTGCATCACAGACAGGAGCGGCTGCGATGGTGTACTCAACGACGAACCTGGGTGCACGAATGGCAAAACGTCATTTTTTCGGATGAATCCAGGTTCTGTTTACAGCATCATAATGGTCGCATCCGTGATTGGCGACATCGCGGTGAACGCACATTGGAAGCGTGTATTCGTCATTGCCATACTGGCGTATCACCGACGTGATGGTATGGGGTGCCATTGGTTACACTTCTCGGTCACCTCTTGTTCGCATTGACGGCACTTTAAACCGTGAACGTTACATTTCAGATGTCTTACGATCCGTGGTTCTACCCTTTATTCGATCCCTGCGAAACCCTACATTTCAGCAGGATAATGCACGACCGCATGTTGCAGGTCCCGTACGGGCCCTTCTGGATACAGAAAATGTTCGACTGCTGCCCTGGCCAGCACATTCTCCAGATCGATCACCAATTGAAAACGTCTGGTCAATGGTGGCCGAGCAACTGGCTTGTCACAATACGCCAGTCACTACTCTTAATGAACTGTGGTATCGTGTTGATGCTGTATGGGCAGCTGTACCTGTACACGCCATCTGTTTGACTCAATGCCCAGGCGTATCAAGGCCATTATTACGGCCAGAGGTGGTTGTTCCGGGTACTGATTTCTCTGGATCTGTGCACCAAAAGTGCGTGAAAATGTAATCACATGTCAGTTCTAATATAATATATTTGTCCAATAAATACCCATTTATCATCTGCATTTCTTCTTGGTGTAGAAATTGTAATGGCCAGATTGTATCTACTCGCCAATATTGAGCAATAATAAAAGTATAATCCGAGATAAAACGAAGCTGATTGTTACAAACTAACACTTTTTTTTCTTTTGCATAACGACGTGTGGTTTAAGGTTTCAGTGTAATTGTTTTCACGCAATCTGGATTGTTATCCTTTTGTTTGTTGAGACAATGGCTTTGAAGGACGCGGGAGCTCCGCCATTGTTAAGCACCCACAGAAATGTTGGAGAGTCGGCTCCCTGGCCCTCGTCATACCTTGCAGTGCGGCAGGTGGTGCACGGTGTGTCGAGCCTCCAGCGGCTGCCAGGAGAGTCTGTCGCGGTCGCGGCGGCCCGCCTTGTCGATCAGGTAGTCCAGGACCTCCTCCCACCACACCAGGCCGCGGTTGTGGGCGTCCAGCGCGCCGAACAGCCGGGCGCCAACCGCCGCTTCCACAGGCGCACCTGCGCAATGCACACACGGCGGTCCTGACACGCGCCCAAGGCCAGCCACAAGTATGACGTAATTCGCACGGTTACTGTATGGCAGTCTCAATGCAGCATTCGAGCCAACACAGTACAGCCTTTCTTACACTGCCGCCCATTTGGAACACCAGAATGGAAACAAAAGAAAGTTATTTTTTATGTGGCGTATACAATGTAGTACGAAGAATATATGATCAAATTGGGAAGCTTTTTTTTTACAACTCGATAAATGCAAAAAAGTAAAATATCGTACTGATATAATAATTACATAAATGAGATAATTTAACACGTACACAGCCTTTGTAGCACAATTGCAGTTGTTTCTTTGACTTTTAGAAAAGTTTCATTGTTTATTTCAGAACAGAGGGAAGACGTTTCCAAGTTTTTTCAGAAGTCCATGAATGGAAAGATGGAAAATAAAAGTTTTGTTGACATAAACGTTCGAATTCCAGAATGAGATTTTCACTCTGCAGCGGAGTGTGCGCTGATATGAAACTTCCTGGCAGATTAAAACTGTGTGCCGGACCGAGACTCGAACTCGAGACCTTTGCCTTTCGCGGGCAAGTGCTCTACCAACTGAGGTACCGAAGCACGACTCACGCCCGGTACTCACAGCTTTACTTCTGCCAGTACCTCGTCTCCTACCTTCCAAACTTTACAGAAGCTCTTCTGCAAGTTTCGCAGGAGAGCTTCTGTAAAGTTTGGAAGGTAGGAGACGAGGTACTGGCAGAAGTAAAGCTGTGAGTACCGGGCGTGAGTCGTGCTTCGGTACCTCAGTTGGTAGAGCACTTGCCCGCGAAAGGCAAAGGTCCCGAGTTCGAGCCTCGGTCCGGCACACAGTTTTAATCTGCCAGGAAGTTTCATAACGTTCGAATTAATTTTTTTTCATTTCCTTTTCATCTTTTACATTAATTATAAAAACTATTGTACTTTATTATTCATTTTGCACAGAAATACAGTAATGTAATACAATACAGCACTTTACTGTAATTTTTTCCATAAATGTTTGAAAAGCAGAAGTGCAAGATAATGTGGCGAAATAAATAAAAAATATTAAATTTATTGATTTTTTGAAAAGAGAAAAAAATTACGGATATGGAACTTTAGAATTTTTGGAAGGCTTTTTTACGAACTGTATTGACCGGCTTGAATGCAGACAAATTCAGTTCTGCGTGAAATTTGCCTGTAACATAATTTACAATTCCGATTAATAATATTTTTGAATTCTACGTCATTGTTAATTCATTCAGAGTTCTCATCTTAGACGTAGAATTAGTCTTTCTGCCACAATATTAATTCATTAGTCGCCATCGATGTTCTCTTTGTTGAGCGTGCGTATCTTCCTAAGTCGGCATCGGTTTCCTTCACGAAGACGGTGGAAACAAAGGAATACAATGCTACGTCGCTTTAAATAATTCTCGTAAAACTTGGCAGAGCACTTGCCCGCGAAAGGCAAAGGTCCCGAGTTCGAGTCTCGGTCCGGCACACAGTTTTAATCTGCCAGGAAGTTTCAGATCAGCGCACACTCCGCTGCAGAGTGCAAATCTCATTCTGGAAACATCCCCCAGGCTGTGGCTAAGCCATGTCTCCGCAATATCCTTTCTTTCAGGAGTGCTAGTTCTGCAAGGCTCGCAGAAGAGCTTCTGTAAAGTTTGGAAGGTAGGAGGCGAGGTACTGGCGGAAGTAAAGCTGTGAGGACGAGGCGTGAGTCGTGCTCACTTGGTAGAGCACTTGCCCGCGAAAGGCAAAGGTCCCGGGTTCGAGTCTCGGCGCGGCACACAGTTAACATTAAAGAGACTGTATTCTACATTCCTATCAATGTAATCTTTGGCGCAGACTTTAAAGTATTGTATCTCTGCGTCGTAATGTGTCGCTACAATAGCGACAAGTGCTATTGAAATACAACACAAAATACTCGCTACAACAATACTAAACTGGAAATCTATTGATTATTTTAACAGTATCGATATAAAACTCGTCTGCTCTTTTTGGTATGTTAAAATGTCTCATAAGTTTTAAGACATACTTTTTCTTTTTCTTGCTGATCATGTTGTTCTTTTCCACGGTGGGTGCTTTCTTCACTTCCTGGATGAAGTTTCTAGATTTCTGCTCCTCAATCTCTACAGGACTTCCAGTAGAAGCATCCTATACTGCCAACAAAGCCTTCTCCTTAGACTTTTCTTAAGCCATCGCTCGCTAAGCAGTTATTTTGGAAATCTGGAAGTTTTGGTAAGGTCTTAGGGGACCAAACTGCTGAGGTCATCAGTCCCTAAGTTTACACACTACTTAATCCAACTCAAACTAGCTTACGCTAAGGACAACACACACACACAAGCCAGGACTCGGACCTTCGACGGGGGGAGCCGCGCGAACCGTGACGAGGCTACCCCACGCGGCCAGTTATTTTGCAAGGACATCTTAGATCGTAGCGCCTTTAGTGCGTTCGACTTCATATCCTGTGCATCCCAAATTTTATTTAGTATCCTGATGATGCCATGTTGTTCTAGCAATTTATAGTATTCAATCAGTGAAAGAATATCTTCCTTCTTCCGGTAGTCTTTATCCACTCTAGCAAATACTCTGTCAGGATTATAGCTGTAACCAGCTTATCAAATTTTCTGTTTTCTTCCAAGAACGTCACCAGTATGCACATCAGTCCTGTATTTTTATTTCGGCTGGTACAGGAGACAGAATGTAAATCAATTTCATTTGCAGCATTTTCTGGCTGGGACGCATCAAGGTTTCTGAGAACATCCAGTAAAGTTGAGGCTACTTGGAGACTTCGTTTCGGTCCTTCTGTTTCAAACCAAGTATAAAAAGCAATCATTTCCTTTATCTGTGTTCCAGAATTAATAATAGTGCACAAATTGTATAGCTAAACCCGCCTTGAGTAGAGTACATCATCTACAGACGGCTGTGGTAATGGCTGGTTCTGTTGTATATCAAAATATACAAAAAACACATTTGGATTTTCCTTCTCCATTACTGCACAGAACTTTTTTGCATGATGTTTCTGCAGCCTGTGGTTTGATATTAAATGATTCTTTTTCCCTAGGTCTTGTTTCTTTCAAGGGTCTGTCTTTGGGCATCCCTGATGTGGCTTGAAATGTTGCGGCACATTTTTACTGTCTGGCCATCTTTTTTCTCAAAGTTGTACTTTATCGAAACAGTATTCCTCAGTTTTCCTTCTTTTTTGAAGCTCCTTTTTCCTGACAAAGCTGGCTCGAACTGAGCAGTAACCCAGAGTTACAATTGTTGTGTAAATGACTAATTTATTTCTGTTGTTGGTTCTGGTGGCAAGTTCTTGCCTATGACTCATGTAGTTTTCTTTTCCAGAAAACTCATTGAACCGGCCGGTGTGGCCGAGCGGTTCTAGGCGCTTCAGTCTGGAATCGCGCGACCGCTACGGTCGCAGGTTCGAATCCTGCATCGGGCATGGATGTGTATGATGTCCTTAGGCTACTTAGGTTTAAGTAGTTCTAAGTTCTAGGGGACTGATGACCTCAGATGTTAAGTCCCATAGTGCTTAGAGCCATTTGAACCATTTGAAAACTCACTGACTTTATCGTTGACAAAGATGTCCTACATTGTTATCCTCCCTTCACATCTGTCAGAAGAAAATCAAAGTTTGCATTTATCGAATTTTGCTTTAACTTGCCGAGAGGTAATATCGAGTTTTGCAAATCTCCTAGTTTTCAACACATTGTAACAACAGCAAATATCAGTTTTTGACAAAACTTTTCAAACAGATTATGCGTGACAACTTGTGCCTACAAAAATCTAAAATTCAAACTTTATCGTCTTTTGAAAAAATGCTCCTTAATTTTTAGATGATTTGAGGATGTGGGTGCAGGGTGCGATGTTTGGTACACAGAGCTAACACCCGTTGCAGCAACAACAGCTCTGTCCTAGCTGAGCATCGAGCGGCACACAATTGCAAACAATGCAAATACATCATTCCACGATGTTTCCAATCTACAACAGAGTTCTTCTATTGTAGTGGCTGGCGAATGATGATATCCTAGTTTTATGGCAATCCATCAACAGATGTTTTCAATGGATGAGAGATCTGGAGAATGCGCTGGCCAGGGGAATAGCCGAACATCCTGAGTTTCGATATAGATCAGGACAGCACAGGCATTCTGAAGACGTGCATTATCTTATTGAAAGACAACGCCAGAGTATGTACCAAGCACGATCGCAAGAGATGGAAAAGAGCCACCGTGGTACAACAATCGAGTTAGAAAACTGCTGCGGAAGCAAAGGGAACTTCACAGCAAACATAAACATAGCCAAAGCCTTGCAGACAAACAAAAATTACGCGAAGCGAAATGTAGTGTGAGGAGGGCTATGCGAGAGGCGTTCAATGAATTCGAAAGTAAAGTCCTATGTACTGACTTGACAGAAATTCCTAAGAAATTTTGGTCAAAGCGGTAGGTGGATCAAAACAAAATGTCCAGACACTCAGTGACCAAAATGGTACTGAAACAGAGGATGACAGACTAAAGGGCGAAATACTAAATGTCTTTTTCCAAAGCTGTTTCACAGAGGACGACTGCGCTGTAGTTCCTTCTCTAGATTGTCGCACAGATGACAAAATGGTAGATATCGAAATAGATGACAGAGGGATAGAAAAACAATTAAAATCGCTCAAAAGAGGAAAGGGCGCTGGACCTGTTGGGATACCAGTTCGATTTTACACAGAGTACGCGAAGGAACTTGCCCCCTTCTTACAGCGGTGTACCGTAGGTCTCTAGAAGAGCGTAGCGTTCCAAAGGATTGGAAAACGGCACAGGTCATCCCCGTTTTCAAGAAGGGACGTCGAACAGATGTGCAGAACTATAGACCTATATCTCTAACGTCGATCAGTTGTAGAATTTTGGAACACGTATTATGTTCGAGTATAATGACTTTTCTGGAGACTAGAAATCTACTCTGTAGGAATCAGCATGGTTTTCGAAAAAGATGATCGTGTGAAACCCACCTCGCGCTATTCGTCCACGAGGGCCATAGACAAGGTTCCCAAGTATATGCCGTGTTTCTTGACTTCCGCAAGGCGTTCGATACAGTTCCCCACAGTCGTTTAATGAACAAAGTAAGAGCATATGGATTATCAGACCAATTGTGTGATTGGATTGAAGAGTTCCTAGATAACAGAACGCAGCATGTCATTCACAATGGAGAGAAGTGTTCCGAAGTAAGAGTGATTTCAGGTGTGCCGCAGCGGAGTGTCGTAGGACCGTTGCTGTTCATAATATACATAAATGACCTTGTGGATAACATCGGAAGTTCACTGAGGCTTTTTGCGGATGATGCTGTGGTATGTCGAAAGTTTGTAACAATGGAAAATTGTACTTAAATGCAGGAGGATCTGCAACGAATTGACGCATGGTGCAGGGAATGGCAATTGAATCTCAATGTAGACAAGTGTAATGTGCTGCGAATACATAGAAAGAAAGATCCTTTATCATTTAGCTACAATATAGCAGGTCAGCAACTGGAAGCAGTTAATTCCATAAATTATCTGGGAGTAGGCATTAGGCGTGATTTAAAATGGAATGATCATATAAAGTTGATTGTCGGTAAAGCAGATGCCAGACTGAGATTCATTGGAAGAATTCTAAGGAAATGCAATTCGAAAACAAAGGAAGTAGGTTACAGTACACTTGTTCGCCCACTGCTTGAGTATTGCTCACCGGTGTGGGATCCGCACCAGATGGGGTTGATAGAAGAGATAGAGAAGATCCAACGGAGAGCAGCGCGCTTCGTTACAGGATCATTTAGTAATCGCGAAAGCGTTACGGAGATGATAGATAAACTCCAGTGGAAGCCTTTGCAGGAGAGACTCTCAGGAGCTCGGTACGGGCTTTTGTTGAAGCTTCGAGAATATACCTTCACCGAGAAGTCAAGCAGTATACTGCTCCCTCCTACGTATATCTCGCGAAGAGACCATGAGGAAAAAATCAAAGAGATTAGAGCCCACACAGAGGCATACCGACAATCTTTCTTTCCACGAACAATACGAGACTGGAAGAACCGATAGAGGTACTCAAAGTACCCTCCGCCACACACCGTCAGGTGGCTTGCGGAGTAGATGTCAGAAATGTTATGACTGCTACCTAAATTACAGTCTGATGACGTTATCTATGCAAACTGCATCTCTTATCATCAGGCACGAGCTAAGAGCCCCTATGTCACGACGGCATTCTGGCTAGACTGTGGGCATCATCTTGGATTTTAAGACCTCCTTGCAGTTCTTGGGTCTGATCTGTGATCAGAGGTTTACGTGGATGCCACACCGCCATGATCTGAAATCTAGATAGCTGAAGGCACAATTAGGAAGCAGATCGATCCAGTCTCCTCAGAAACTTTCTCTGCACGTGAGTATTGCACCACAATGTATGGATCAGTAAAAACAGCCTATTTAGACACATTGTATGCTGAACACCATAGAGGAGCGTATCGAACCAGTTCCATTCCTAGTCTATGTACAGGAGCCGGTGAGCTGCCTCTTATCATCCGGGGAGAACTCCTCACAGTGAGACAGGTATTCAAAGTGAAGTCTACCTCCGATCATCCTGTTGTCGGTATTGCGGATGAACAATTCACACAACGAAGGTTTATCGGCCGCCGAGAAAGTAAGCGTTTTTCTAGAATGAAATTTTCACTCTGCAGTGGAATGTGCGCTGATATGAAACTTCCTGGCAGATTAAAACTGTGCGCCGGACCGAGACACGAACTTGGAAGGTAGGAGATGAGGTACTGGCGCAAGTAAAAGAGGATAGGTCGTGAGCCGTGCTTGGGTAGCTCATTCGGTGGAGCACTACTAACGAAAGGCGGAGGTCCCGAATTGGAGTCTCGGTCTGGCCCACGGTTTTAATCTGCCAGGAATTTTCATATCAGCGCACACTCCACTGCAAAGTGGAAATTCATTCCGAAAACCTCCCCCAGACTCTGGCTAAGCCACGTCTCTGCAATATCCTTTCTTCCAAAAGTGCTAATCTTGCATTTTTCGTTGGAGAGCTTCTGTGAAGTTTGGAAGGTAGGACGAGGTACTGGCAGAAGTAAAACTGTAAAGACGGGTGGTGAGTCGTGCTTGGGTAGCTCAGTCGGTAGAGTACTTGTCCCCGAACGACAAAGATCCCAATTCCGTGTCTAGGTCTGGAACACAGCTTTAATCTGCCTGAAAGTTCCAAGCCTTTTTTCTGTCCTTTCGAAGGAGTATCTCAATCAACCTGCTGTGAAAGGCATGTTGTTGTTGTTGTGGTCTTCAGTCCTGAGACTGGTTTGATGCAGCTCTCCATGCTACTCTATCCTGTGCAAGCTTTTTCATCTCCCAGTACCTACTGCATCCTACATCCTTCTGAATCTGCTTAGTGTATTCATCTCTTGGTCTCCCTCTACGATTTTTACCCTCCACGCTGCCCTCCAATACTAAATTGGTGATCCCTTGATGCCTCAGAACATGTCCTACCAACCGATCCCTTCTTCTGGTCAAGTTGTGGCACAAACTTCTCTTCTCCCAAATCCTATTCAATACTTCCTCATTAGTTATGTGATCTACCCATCTAATCTCCAGTATTCTTCTGTAGCACCACATTTCGAAAGCTTCTATTCTCTTCTTGTCCAAACTATTTATCGTCCATGTTTCACTTCCATACATGGCTACACTCCATACGAATACTTTCAGAAATGACTTCGTGACACTTAAATCAATACTGGATGTTAACAAATTTCTCTTCTTCAGAAACGCTTTCCTTGCCATTGCCAGCCTACATTTTATATCCTCTCTACTTCGACCATCATCAGTTATTTTGCTCCCCAAATAGCAAAACTCCTTTACGACTTTAAGTGCCTCATTTCCTAATCTAATTCCCTCAGCATCACCTGACTTAATTCGACTACATTCCATTATCCTTGTTTTGCTTTTGTTGATGTTCATCTTATATCCTCCTTTCAAGACACTGTCCATTCCATTCAACTGCTCTTCCAAGTCCTTTGCTGTCTCTGACAGAATTACAATGTCATCGGCAAACCTCAAAGTTTTTATTTCTTCTCCATGAATTTTAATACCTACTCCGAATTTTTCTTTTGTTTCCTTTACTGCTTGCTCAATATACAGATTGAACAACATCTGGGACAGGCTACAACCCTGTCTCACTCCTTTCCCAACCGCTGCTTCCCTTTCATGTCCCTCGACTCTTATAACTGCCATCTGGTTTCTGTACAAATTGTAAATAGCCTTTCGCTCCCTGTATTTTACCCCTGCCACCTTTACAATTTGAAAGAGAGTATTCCAGTCAACATTGTCAAAAGCTTTCTCTAAGTCTACAAATGCTAGAAACGTAGGTTTGCCTTTCCTTAATCTTTCTTCTAAGATAAGTCGTAAGGTCAGTATTGCCTCATGTGTTCCAGTGTTTCTACGGAATCCAAACTGATCTTCCCCGAGGTTGGCTTCTACTAGTTTTTCCATTCGTCTGTAAAGAATTCGTGTTAGTATTTTGCAGCTGTGACTTATTAAGCTGATAGTTCGGTAATTTTCACATCTGGTGAAAGGCATACCAGTTGTTAAACAGGGATGGAGCAAATACTCTCCCTGAATAACTGACAGGCCCACATTTAACTTGGAGACGAAGGACTACAACGAAATCACCACCCACCTATAGTTTCAGAAAAGGTTTTTATCGGCATATCGTTGGTAAATCGCGAGTACGTGGTGGTTTTTACCGATCCATCAAAGCGAGAGAATGTTCTGGGTGTTCTGTTACCTTCCCCCATTATATCATTAACACTCGCCTACCAACTCGGCTACTGTGCAGTGGGCGGTCAACAAGGTAGTGGAGCGCGTGAGATTTCTTAGTGGAGCGAAGATTCTTGTTTGCACAGACTCTCTAGTGTTCTGCAGGCTACTCAGCAAATGTTTCCAGCAGATACGACAGTTCATACGGTTCAGGACACGGTCCACCTCTTGCTCGGGCAGAAGAACGAGATGGTCTTCTGTTGGGTCCCTGGACACATGGGAATCGAGGGGAATGACAAAACTGTCAGAGTAGCGTACACAGTCTGCCAGGAAAATGGCACACTTGATTTCAACATCCCCCTGTAGGCTGCCGTGAGGTGGGTAACAAAGAGAGTATTGGCTGACTGGAAAAGACTGTGGGTGGAAGGGGCCGACAAAAACTACGGTCAGTCAAACCAGCTATTCGACTTTCTCCCGAGCTCAAAGAAGAGACGAAATGGTGCTCACTCGCCATCGTACTGCACACTGCCCACTGACAGATGCTCACATATTGTGGCATGGAGGTCCAGTGGAATGCAATGTTTGTGGCGTCACACTTATACTGCGCCATCTTCCCACATCGTTTATTTTGTGCGCTGTTAGGAGAGAAGCCTTTGGTCTACCGAGGAGCTTACCCTCAATTTTAGGATATGATGAGACAATGGGAAGATAGTTGTTGACATTATGTGTGGCATCAGGACTCTTGTCCAATTTAATCGGACGAAGGTTTCAATGTGTTTTTGGGTGGTTGGCTCATCCAATGCTCCACGAACAATCACTCATCTCATGCCATACACTGTTTTGTTAACACTATTAACGTACTGGGTGGTTATAATTAAAGTGCAGCTATTCACGGAGGTCCAGTGTGGGATTACCATATGGCAGCGAAACTTGATAGATATGCTTATGCGTTAATGCAGAACCTATTTACATGGAAAAAAATTGTCCAGTTTTGCCACCAGGTGCGACTCTGCCTTTGTACACTGTTTGTATGATGGTACGACAACCACGCTGTCATTTACCAATCCATAACTTGAGTGAACGGCACGGCTATCGAGAAGAAAGACCGTGTGCTGTTAGTGGTTCAAAAATGGTTCAAATGGCTCTGAGCACTATGGGACTTAACAGCTATGGTCATCAGTCCCCTAGAACTTAGAACTACTTAAACCTAACTAACCTAAGGGCATCACACAACACCCAGTCATCACGAGGCAGAGAAAATCCCTGACCCCGCCGGGAATCGAACCCGGGAACCCGGGCGCGGGAAGCGAGAACGCTACCGCACGACCACGAGCTGCGGACTGTGCTGTTAGTGAAACTGTTTTATGTGAATGGCAGCAATTACAGTGCTGCGCTGCGAGAGTAGCGCCGACTGAAAGCTCAGAGAAGAGGCACCGTGTCATTAAACGGTTTAAAGAAGATCATAATGAAATTCGAAAACACGCGTGAGTTTGGTGTGGCACTTGAAAAAGGAAGGCCTCCTGTCTCGGAGGAAGTTAATGACGAGGTTGCTGTTGCTGTAACTGACCACGCAGCACGAGCCCCGGTTATTCCCAGTGCTCGAGCAGTGTCACGAGAATTGTCCACCCCAGGGTCAAACGTATGGGGAGCTTTGCGGTCTATTTTACACTGGTACCCTTAAGAGATCCAGACGGTGCAGCAATTGAATCCTCATGATCTGCGGCGGCGTTCTGAATTTGCTGTTTGCTTCCTGGCACAGATCGAAGTTGGTGACGTATGTACGGGGAATATTCTATGGAGTGAATGGAGTGATGAGGCGCGTTTTTCTCTAACTATGCAACGAATATGCTAAACTGCCAAATTTGGGTTGCTGTTAAACCGCGTGTTATCCACGAAGAACCATCACACTCGCAGTGTTTGACTCTGTAATGTGGTTCCACGAGCACCTTTACTCTCGGTTCGTCCTTCTTTGAAGAAAATGCACCCAGAAGGCCTGTCATGTGTACCGTGACGTCTGAACGGTATTACGATCTCATTGTACAGCATATGATTCCTGCTTTGGAAGAGCGCAACTGTGTGGAGACCACTATTTCCATTGACGGTGGGGCAACACCTTATGCCGCTCGCATAGTGAAAGATCAGCTTAACTTAACCTTCCACAAAGAAGTTATCTGCAGAGGATTTCCAGGTGGGTGACCTGCAAGATCACCTGATCTGAATCCATGTTGTTTCAGCTCTGGAAATGTCTAAAAGAACGTGCTTAGCAGATACACGTTCGGCCTCTACCTGATTTGAAGGTCAGTGTACAGGAACATGTTGTTCAGATTCTACTGATGAGAGCAACTGTTGATCACGTCGTTTTACGGGTGCAGTATCTCGTCGACTTCTCCGGTGCTCATACTGAACAAATTGCGTAAGCAGCGGTTACTAATACGCGTATAATCACCATTTTGCCTTTATCATTTGTTTCATCTTTTCTGCCCACGTCCAGTTCCTAGTCCATTGCATATGGAATCATTTCTATACATCTTTCTTACGTTCACAGCACCAGATTTGCACATGGTGGCCAAAATTGGAACTAATGAGTAGCCGCACTTTAATTATAACCAACCGGTGCTGTTTAGCATTAAATATAGATTATAAGTGTTTGGAAGGCTTTTCCTGACGGTATTTGTCTGTAGTGTTACCTCGTATGGTAGAGAAACATCGCTGATAAACAGTTTAGTCAAAAAGAGAGTAGAGGTTCTTGAAATGTGGTGTCACAAAAGAATGCTGTAGGTCAGATCGCTGGTTCGGGCAAGTTGTGAGTAGGCACTGAATGGAACTGGTGAAACAAGAAATTGTGCCACAACTTGACTAAAAGAAGGGATCGGTTGGTAGAACGCGTTCTGAGACATCAAGGGTCCCAATTTAGTACTGGAGGCTAAAAATCGTAGACGGAGGCCAAGAGATGAATAGAGTAAGCGGGTTCAAAAGGATGTAAGGGATGTAGGCTGCAGTAGGTATTCAGAGATGAACAGCCTTCCACATGATAGAATAGCATCCCATGGTTGGATCAAACCAGACTTCCGACTAAAGACCCCAACAACAACAACAAAAATCGAGATATAATGAAAACTGGAAAGTAGCAAACTAAAGTAGCAAAAACCTATAAATGTCTTGAGTCAACACTGTAATAAATTGTAACTTTGTTTTCCGCAAACTTTTCTGATGTTCGAGGAGTACAGTTCAGTTCGTAGTCAGATTCTCTGACAGCATGGTGTAACGAGTTCGTAGGCTGTTATCGTCCGACCAGTATAACCAGTTGTTTTTTTAGGTTTTATCAATGAAAACTAAATTTGAGGAAAATTAAATAAATAACCATGTTTTCATTATTTTGAATCACTAGCGCCAAGAAGCACCTGAAGCTAATTCGAATCTGTGACAAATAAGAGACTGTACAGTGTGTATCTAAGATTCGACAGCAGTCGAAACGCAAGTTAAGTTACATACATAGTAGTTTGTAACTTGCACTCAAACAGAAATGCATAAAAATTAGTATTAATTAAAATATCAGGTGCAAAGTGGACTGTAAATTTATGATGAACAGAAGTTACAGCCGCCGGAAGCGAAAATAAGGATCTTAAATAAGCGTGATAACTGTTTCTTTTCACTATGAAGCGTAGCGCCTTGCATAGGGCATATGTAAGGAAGACACGGAAGCGAGATGATAGATACAATGAGTCGTGGTTATCGCGTGACAGATGCGCGCAGATCCAGTAGCTAGTCGCAAGCAGTTACGACTGTGACCGAAAGGTGTCAGCACCATACGAACTATGAAATAACACGTAGTTGAAACACATTTTGCAAACAAAACTGACCTATTATGACTATTACGACTTTCATTAATTATCTTTAATTTAATTTGTTTATAAATGTGAACTATGGTGTGAATGGAAAGTAAGATAATAAATGAAAATTGTTATGTCTTAACTGAGTATACGTTGGCGTAAGAGCCTTATGGTGAGAGAGTAAGTAACACTCAGGGGAAATTGCATGGTGCGACAACCCAGTTTCTGGGATTGGGGAAACAACAAATATTTTACGATAATTCTGTTAATTGAAGAGTGAGTTATTATTATAATTGTGGATTTTCTGAATTGGGTCATTTAGATATTGTTTATATTGGCTATTAGGTTGTCACTGGTCAAATGTAAAAGACGCGGGGTTGATCGGATTGACTATGATGTGTATCAGCCAATCACAGGGCAGTACGTTCGCAGGTATTTTGTGGATAAAAGAATTGCTTTGCGAAGTCTATAGATATCAGTTTGGAGCTCAGCCGTCATGGGGTTAGGATACGGATATAAGGAGCTCTGAATAAGTGGTAATTGTGCAGAAGAATGATTAAAACTAGACTGTGGACGGCCGCAAACTGGATACGAACGTATGAGAAAATACGAACACGTGAAATTCCGATTTTACTGGTAAACCGTGACTTTTGAATAACCAAAATCCGCGTGGCATGTTATACAAACCGTGACTGCAAACTGAAAGATCGTAGTGGTCAAATTGTGTAATATTTGAGCAAGCATTTTTTCACAGGTAATCCTTTTTGTAATCCTTTCTGGCATCAGATTGGGCTCGATACGGTAAGCTAGCTATGGTGAGTGACTGCGACTGCGTGTTAGGGTGCCGAAATTGTAACTTGAAATTTGTTCAAACTTCGTGTGTTTTGTATCAGACAAGTGCCAATATATCGAAATTTCCACTCACAACTACGTTTCAATTAATCGCTCAGCTAACCTGATACTGAAAAAAACATCCGTTGCACCCGTTGGATTCTTATAATTCTGCTGGTTCTACTACAGCTTTTCCAGTAGAAGAACATTCATTTTTAACAGGGAAGACGTGTTGACTGCAGAAGAAGAAATTCACCACAAGATCAGTGGTCATTTTCTATAAGACGATCAAAATTAACCGTACCGCTACAACTGTACATTAGGTGAGCCCGAACTCCTTCGACAAAATTTGGGAGGTTGTGCACAGATATTTTCTGAGTATTTTGCTGAACGGGACCCAAAATCTCCGACAGCTAGTTGCAGAGTAATAACGTAACTATAAATTATTGAGTTTGTTACAGCAATTAAATTTGTTGCTGGGAAACTACAAAGGAATTTCGCTTGCTGCAATTACTGCAGATTCTTTGGGTAATACGGGTTCAATTTTTGTTCCTGCAAGATTCTCAGTCCAGTTGTGTGACTTATGTTCAGAGTTCACGCAACGCGCCTACGAATTGTGGCATGATTGTTACATATTGGATAAGACACATTCTCTCCCATACCGTCCGCCTACTTGACTAAGTGTAACGTCTTTGGCTACCATGCAGCGGACCCGGGTTCGATTCCCTGCCGGGTTGAAGATTTCCTCCACTCGTGGACTGGGCGTTGTGTTGTCCTCATCATCACTTCTCATCGTCACGTAGGCGCAAGTTGCCCAATGCCCGTCGGACAAACTTCCCCGAATGGGGCCTCCCGGCCGTCAATGACACACGATCATTTCATTTATTCCATATCGGGAGGCCTGGCGTACCTCGCGCGGCCCCTCTCTTCCGCTGTAACGTGGAAGGATGCGGTTTCTCGTTGCCGGCTATGTAAAGATGGAAAAGTACAGGGGAGTGGTTGCCGTCGTGGCTGAGAACAGCTCAGCATCGCGTCGATGAGTTGTTTTTCAGTGAACCCATTCACGAAGTGTATATCGGGCAAGTCTTCATTAATAATGAGCCTGCCCTTATCGCTAAGTATTACTGTTAACGGTCAACTATCACTGCCAGCAAAACATATTCGAGACAGAACCGAGTAGTAGGCCTACTGCATTCAGGCTTGAGGGTGAAGAGTAAAATATGCCTTACTGTTGTCAAAAGTTGTTGTCTTGAGTGAATGAAAGAAGTTTGTTCCAAGCAAGATGTACAGTGCATGCCGCCGATGTTTACACTCTTGTGCGGATTCAGAGGGTGGAAAAATGTATGAAACACAGAAAAGGCAACACATTATCATGCCCAAACGATATAGGAAAACCATTGCCATTTAAACAGCTTCCAGTCGCCTCGGAATAGATAAATGCAGGCCCTATATGGTTTTCAATGGAATCTTCTACTATTATTCTTGCAAAATAGTGGCAAGTTCAGGTGACGATGATGTAGGTGGAATGCGATCACGCGCCCTTCTTTCCAAAACAGACCGCAAAAATAATAATGTTGATATTAAAAAGGATAACACTACGTAATGTTCTGCAAAATTGTATTTGTTTGGTCATGTATCGGCTTTCGGCTTCCCAGGGCATCTTCAGGAGACAACTGACTGTCGCAAACACAGATAAACATGATTTTCAACGTACAAAGAAATTATTTGTACAGAAGATACAAAAGTGACAGTTAACATAGGAAAATATTACAATAACTACGTTAGCTAAAAAAGGGGGGAAACAAAGTGTATAGAGATACGTATAACAAGACATAGAAACAAAACGAATTTACAGTTAGACTCTAATATTTGTAACGTAAACTTAACTAAACGAAGTGGAAAATGGAGATCGAGTCTGATCATTTAATACTAGTCTGGCATTCTGTCTCGTGTGTTTCTTGATTCCACTATTTCCAGTAGGGTTATCTTTATGCCATTTTCGACAAAATGTAAAACTACACGTTCTACATCATAACGGACGGTTTTCTGCTAAAAGATTATCAGCAAAATTCGATAATTCTTCCCCAATCGCCAGCTTCTCTGATGTTCACGTAGCCTAATTGCCTGACTCCTGACGCCTGACTGCCCAGTACACACTTTTTCACACTGCTTGCAAGTGATTTTATATACGCTGCTCTGTGCCAAGTGCTGCATTTTGTCTTTACTATTGAACAAAAGTTTTGATACGTTATTGGTATTATAAAATGAGCGCTGTAGTCGTGAGACTTTAATTTTTTTTGCAGAATTGTCTGAAATGTTGCCAATGTATAGAATTTTGCACCAGGCTTTGAAATTATAGAGTGATTGCTGTTGGAGAGCTTACAGAAATGGTGTAATTTTATTCGTTTTCTTTTTTCGTAGAATGTTATCAACCAGGCAGAGCTATAACCGTTGTTGGAGGCGATTTGCTTGGTTTGTAGTTCTGTTTGAAAGGCTGATTTGGATAGCGGAACAGATCTGATGCACCATTGAATGGAAAACTGCTTGTTTGTGGTTGTGTGGATGTTCGGAGCTTGCAGGGATTAGTGTTACAGTAGCTATGTTTTTTCTGTAAATGCTAAATGCTTGTTTTCTTGTACTAATATTTAGGTCCAAGAAGTTTATAGAAGAGCCTCTCAGCTCCATCATTGTAAACCTACTAGCGAAAGATCTTATCATTTAAAAAACCAGTTTTAAACCAAAGTTTGGTATCAAAAATTCCTTGCCTTTAGTTTACAAAATTAAAGATATGCAAATCCTTCCCAGTTCTAAACCAGTATCATCTGACGCCACTAGATTATTTTACAAATGTTCCTACTGATGAATCCATAAACATATAAATAGATCCTCTGCATAAATCCAAAGTAAATCCTGTAGAAGTACACGACATAATTGATGCTACTCAAATCTGTGTAAAAGAGAATTACTTCCAGTTTCAAATGGTTCAAATGGCTCTATGCACTATGGGACTTAACATCTGAGGTCATCAATCCCCTAGACTTAGAACTACTTAAACTTAACTAACCTAAGGACACCACACACATCCATGCCTGAGGCAGGATTCGAACCTGCGACCGTAGCAGCAGCGCGGTTCCGGACTGAAGCACCTAGAACCTCTCGGCCGCAACGGCCAGCACTTCCAATTTCAAAACGAGTGTTATAGTCAGTCTGATGGCTAGCTATGGGTTGACATCTTAGTCCTAAACTATTTGCAGTTTTCATGAACAATATCGAACAAATTTTCTTACAGAAAGAGCCACTGAATTTAACAATTAAGTACTGGCCCTGATATGTCGATAATGTGCTGTGTTTGTGGACTGGTACCGCTGGACAGATACATTACTACAGCATTTAAACTCGGTTGAGAAACACCACGGGTTAACCAGTGTTCTCTGTCTGACGCCGCCTTCCAGGATATGACATCAGACAGTGACAGGACTACGTTTGGTCAGCGCAGGTAGCTTTCGGTGAAGCTTCCACAGAAAATTTCGCTGGATCTATCGTAGAAATCATCGAGATCCCCTGCAGGTAAGTAGGCCATCAATCTGCAGGGTCTTCTTTGGAGCCACTGCGTGAGTCACTTAGCAAATTTAACGGAATCATGCTTCGTGTAAGACAGGCTTAAAGGATACAAAATTTGTGTGCACAGGTTATATGGCCTGTAACTGAAAAAAAGTTCCGGATTAGTCCCCCATTTGGATCTCTAACGGGATACTGCCAAGGGACAGGCGACCAAAAGAAAAAGATGGAATAACCAATGAAAGGGTAATATTCCGGGTGTCGGAGCGGGGAATGTTAAGTCTGAATGTAATAGAGAGATTAGAAAATCTGAAAACGGAAATGACAAGGCTCAATCTAGAGAGACTGGGAGTTAGTGAAAAGCAGTCGAAAGAAGACAGGGTTTTATGCTCAGAAGAATGCAGTGTAATATCAACAGCAGCAGAAAATGGTTTTATACAACTGCAGTAGCAGTTGTTTGATTAAGAAAATAGGCCAGAGAGTGAGTTAAATTCAAGAATTCCGTGATATGATTATTCTCTTCAGAATTGACAGCAAAGCAACGCAAACAATAACAATTCAGGTACATATGTCGACGTCACAAGCAGGGGATGAAGAGAGAGAGGAAGTGTATGAGGGCCTTGAAAGAAGAGAGAAGAAATCTAATAATCGTAGAGAATTGGAACGCTGTAGGATGGGACGGGGAGGGGGGAATCGGTTACGAGAGAATGTGGGGTCCGTAGTAGGAATGAGAGAGGATAAACACTGAGTTATGTAATAAATTTCAGCTAGTAATAGCGAATATACTACTCAGAAGTCACGAGAGTTGGAGATGTACTTGGCAAAGGCCGAGAAACACGGGAGGCTTCCAGCCGAATTACATCATCGTGTGACAGAGATTCCGAAACCAGGGATGGATTGCAAGGCGTACCCAGGAGCAGAAATTGATTCAGATAATAACTCAATAATGATGAAGAGTAGGCTGCAGTTTAAGAGAAACGTCTGAAAGGACCAGAGCGGAAAGAAGTGGCTAAATGTAGCATTGAGGGATGATGAGAGCCGTTTAAAGTTCCCTAAGGCTTCAGACGCTGCGATACTGAATATAACAATAAGCGGTTTAATTGAAGGTGAACGGATGTATCTAAAAAAGACTATCACGAAAGTTGGACAGAAAAATAAGCGTACAAGGAAGGTAACTGCGAAGAAAATTAATTCAATTAATCGACGAAAGAAGTACAACGTGATTACGAAACGTCAGGACTACAGGAATAGAAGTCAGTTAGGAGCGCAGGAGTGCAGGAAAGTTAAAGCGAAATGCTTGCAGGAAAACTATGACGAAATCGAAAACGGAATGGTCGTTAAAAAGACAGATCCAGAATACAGAAAGGTCAGAACAACTTAAGATGGAAATAAAAGCAAAGACGTGATCATTAAAAAGTGCAACGGAGCGGGAATTCTACTGCCGGATGATGAGGAGAGAGAGGCTGGTTGGAAAGAGTATACTGAAGACTTACATGAAGGGAAGGAACTGTCTGATGACGTGATAGTAGAAGAAAATTGAGTCGATATGGAAGAGATAAGGCATTCAGTATTAGAGTCAAATTTAAAAGAGCTTTGGGAGACTTGAGATCAAATAAGGCAGTAGGCATAAATACCATACCTTCGGAATATATAAAATCATTGGGGAAAGTGGCAACCAGAGGGCTAATCAAGTTGGTTTGTAGCATCTGTAAGACTGGATATATACAATCAGACTTTCGGAAAAACATCATCCACATAGTTCCTTAGACAACAAGAGCACATAAGTGCAAGAACTATCGCTCAGTCAGCTTAACGGTTTATGCATCCAAGTTGATAACGAGAAAAATATATAGCCGAATAGAAAAGGAAACTGAGGACGGAAATAAACGAAAGGTTGAAGATTGGTATTAAAATTCAGTGGGAACGCATGTCAATGATAAGATTCGGTAACCAGAAGAAAGTAATGACGAGCGGTAGAAACGAGAATAGCGAGAAACTTAATATGAAAGCTGGAGGCTACGAAGTAGACAAAGTTAAGTAATTTTGCTAACTTGGAAGCAGAGTAACAAGTGGCAGACGAAGCAAGGAAGACATAAAATGTAGACTGTCACAGTCAAACAGGGCGTCCTGGATAAAAGAAGTCAACTAGTATCAAACATCGGCCTTAATTTGAGGGTGAATTTTCCTAGAATATACGTCTGAAGCACAGCAGTGTATGGAAACGCGTTATGGACTATGGGAAAGAAGGGAACAAAGCGTCTGAGACAACGTGTTACAGAAAGATGCTGAAAATTAGCGAGACTAATAAGGTAAGAAATGAGGAGGTTATCTCCAGAATTGACAAGGAAAGGAAGATGTTGAGAACACTGACAAGAAGAAGGGATAGAACGACAGAATATGTGTTAAGACATCAGGGAATAACCTCCATGGTACTAGAGGAAGCAGTTGAGGGAAAAAATTGTATGGGAGAACAGAGACTGTAACACATCCAACAAATAATTGAAGATATCAGGTGCAAGTGCTACCATGACATGAAGAGGTTGGCACAGGAGAGAAAGTCGTGCTAGGTCGCATCAAACCAGTACGAAAATTGATGAAACCCCCGCCCCCCCCCCCCCCCCCAAAAAAAAGAAAGGCAGTCTCTAGTAATACTATTGCGACTCGCTTGTGGTGGCTTACAGTGGACATTCCAAATAATCCTAGGCCAGTGCTGCTACGGCCTGGCTGGTACACCTTTTGAAACTCCAGATTAGTCTCTTTGGCTGTTCTAGTGCCACTCAAGTAGTCGTTATCCTATTTAGGAATCTCGAGCCGGTCTGTCCTAACTTCCTGAACTGCGACCTTGTGCAGTTTTAGTAGCCAGTGAGAATCGAGAAAAACGTTTCCTGGGAGAAGGGCGAGTCGGCAATTTATCGCTGTCGAGCGGTACTGTCCCATCAGCTGCTAAGCGCAGTTATTGCGAGGAATCGGAGATCTGGACGCTTTTCGAGTCGTTGTAACTCCACAGCATAACTGGATGTTGCATGACACGCTGCCCGATGCATTTTAACTAAAACTTGGATGTCATATGATGCCTATCCTTCAGTTGAAAGTACGTGGCGCCTGTCAGCGAAGCGGAGTTAGAGAATGAGTAAATTAAAGAAAGGAATAAGCAACGTAGGAAAATCAGTTCTACATCTACGTCTAGTTACATACTCTGCAGGCCACCGTATGGGGTATGGTGGAGGATACCACCCACCATTACTATTCTTTCTCTTTGCTATTCTTCTCGCAAATGGAGGGAGGGAAAAAGGACTATCTATATGCCTCCACATGATCCTTAATTTTACTTGTCTTCATGGTCCTTACACTAATTGCACGTTGACGGCAGTGGAATCATTCTGCAGTCAGCTGAAAATGTCAGTTCTCTAAATTTTCTCCATGGTGTTCCTCGAAAAGAAGGTCGTCTTCCCTCCAGGGGTCCCCATTTGTTGACGAATCATCTCACTAACATTCGCAAGTTGATCAAATCAACAGGTAAAATTCTACCAGCACGCCTCTGATTGCTTCGATATCTTCCTTCAATCCGACCAGGTGGGTTTCCAAACACTCGACCAGTACTCGAGAAAAGTATTCTTCTCGTGGTCTCCTTCGTAGATGTGCTACAAGGCACTCTTCCAATGAACCGAAATCGCCTTCCATACCACTGACCTTTCTTGCTTGTTCCATTTCATATCGCTCTGCAGCATTACATCCAGATATTTAATCGATGTGACTGTGCAAGCAGCATGCCACTAAAACTGTATTGCAATATTACTGGACTGTTTTCCATACTCATCTGCATTAACTTACGTTTTGCTATATTTGGCGCAAGCTGCCATCCATCACACATTACAGAAATTCTGGTTAGGTCGGCCTGTATCCATCTACTGCCACTCAACGAAGATACTTTACAGCGTCATCAGCAATCAGTCGCAGACTGCTGTTTCTCCTACCCTCAGATCATTCATGTATATAGAAAACAAGAACGGTCCTACTAAACTTCCCTAGGGCATACCTGTCGATACGTTTGTCTCTGATGAACCAGTCGCTTGGTGTTACGCGCTGGTCGACAAATACGCAATATCTACAACCTGAATAAGGTGCCAGTGCTTAGAGTATTTTGTAATGTGACTTAGATGTTTTCAGCTTTTTCTGTTGCTTCTCAACGACAGGGATCCCTATTTGCATATCCTGCATGCGGCGGTCTGTGCGACGGTCAAACAAATGGTTATGTCTGCACGATCTTCATGCGTGAATGATTTTTGTAGGTGAATTTTAAGACTTCAGTTTCCATTTTACTGTCTTCTATTGCCACACCAAGCTGGTCGATAAGTGTCTGGATAGAAGACTCTGCGATTTTATGTGATACCATAATTTTCTCGGGATCCAGAAGTTTAAGTTAAATTTTGAATCTCCCACCACTAGAATCATTGCGATTTTCAGCCTGCCGGAAGTATTACGCGCAACTTATTGAGACGGTAACGTTATTTTTTGTAACGTCAGTAATTTTCAGATTACGACCAACTAACTGTTAACTGTGCTCAATTTTACTTTATGAACTTTTCTTCGTAAAACACATGGTCATCAAAAACAGAGTATTTTCGTAAAGAATGAGTTTGAGGATAATGGTTACTGACACATACTTTAGTTGTGCTGAAGCTCGATTATGGTGAAAGAAACTGTTAGTTTTTTCTATATATTCATCAGTGATATTACACTTGAAACACAATCTATCCCTTGTAGTGACTTCTTCGAATCATTTCAAATCTCTAGGAGAGACAGATCAGTAAGCAGACATTGCTGAAAAACGTGCTACAAGAGTAATGTGTGATACTCACGCACGAACATCTTGTAGACATCCGTTTAAGAAGTTAGGCATTTTGGCTACTGTTTCACAGTATATCTATTCCTTCATGAAGTTTGTTGTAAATAATCCACTGCAGTTTAAAAGGAACAATGATGCACTTAATTACAATAACAGAAGAAAAATGTCATTAATTACTCCACATTAAGGTTGACTCTAGCACAAAAAGTGTTTACCTTGCTCCCACGAAAAGTTTGATTATTTACCCAAAGACGTTAAATGTTTGACAGACAAGGAAGTAAAATTTGAAAAGAAACTGAAAAAGTTTCTCTTTGTCAGCCCCTTCTGCTCCGTAGAAGAACTTCTAATTTTGGAATTTGTAAAACGTGATGGGTAGAAGTTATTAACTCACAGCAGTACTTACAAAGTTGTAGATATTCTTACTTACATATGAACGTGTAAGTGAATGTAAAATGACTCGCTCCACATCTTTACGATTATTTAAACAGAAGATCCACGAAACAATAATTGTCGGAATAACGAAGTTGTCAATAACTATAGATCATAACACACTAAATTATTTGCCATCATATTTCGCAACGAAACAGCTAATTACCCATAGCGCTTTCCATCGCCTCGATGAACTCGTCTCTGTTGAGTGACAACCCAGAGTATTTGTAACCAGGAATGCTGCCTGACAGCTTCCTCTGTTGGTCATATTTTTGGCCTTCCTTGCAGAAGAAATGTTCCCGCAGCTTGCACATGCCTCTGGAGTCCAACTTCTCTAGAAGGTCAGCTTCGAAGGCATCGTCTTCATCAACCTCATCAAAGCTGAAAAGAAGTGAAAAAAAGCTGAAGAAGTGGGAACCAATCATTTTACAGTCTGGAGCCTATCTAGTGGTCATGAAGGAGTTTTCTGATTCCCTACAAATTTATCATCAGATAAACCAAAACCTGGCAAGGTGCGAGTAGGAATCGCGCATTAAGGGTTCCGTACAAACTTAATTATTTAAATAGACAAATCATCCATTTCGGGAATCGAATATCTCTACCATTTTTGCCTCTTGTCACCATTGATACTGGCAAGATTTCAATCCCAAGGATTCCAAAATTTTGTAGAATATTTTAATTTCAATAATGTAAATGTGACATAAAGTCATGCAGGAGGCTGGCTACTGTAACTACACTCCTGGAAATGGAAAAAAGAACACATTGACACCGGTGTGTCAGACCCACCATACCTGCTCTGGACACTGCGAGAGGGCTGTACAAGCAATGATCACACGCACGGCACAGCGGACACACCAGGAACCGCGGTGTTGGCCGTCGAATGGCGCTAGCTGCGCAGCATTTGTGCACCGCCGCCGTCAGTGTCAGCCAGTTTGCCGTGGCATACGGAGCTCCATCGCAGTCTTTAACACTGGTAGCATGCCGCGACAGCGTGGACGTGAACCGTATGTGCAGTTGACGGACTTTGAGCGAGGGCGTATAGTGGGCATGTGGAAGGCCGGGTGGACGTACCGCCGAATTGCTCAACACGTGGGGCGTGAGGTCTCTACAGTACATCGATGTTGTCGCCAGTGGTCGGCGGAAGGCGCACGTGCCCGTCGACCTGGGACCTGACCGCAGCGACGCACGGATGCACGCCAAGACCGTAGGATCCTACGCAGTGCCGTAGGGGACCACACCGCCACTTCCCAGCAAATTAGGGACACTGTTGCTCCTGGGATATCGGCGAGGACCATTCGCAACCGTCTCCATGAAGCTGGGCTATGGTCCCGCACTCCGTTAGGCCGTCTTCCGCTCACGCCCCAACATCGTGCAGCCCGCCTCCAGTGGTGTCGCGACAGGCGTGAATGGAGGGACGAATGGAGACGTGTCGTCTTCAGCGATGAGAGTCGCTTCTGCCTTGGTGCCAATGATGGTCGTATGCGTGTTTGGCGCCGTGCAGGTGAGCGCCACAATCAGGACTGCATACGACCGAGGCACACAAGGCCAACACCCGGCATCATGGTGTGGGGAGCGATCTCCTACACTGGCCGTACACCACTGGTGATCGTCGAGGGGACACTGAATAGTGCACGGTACATCCAAACCGTCATCGAACCCATCGTTCTACCATTCCTAGACCGGCAAGGGAACTTGCTGTTCCCACAGGACAATGCACGTCCGCGTGTATCCCGTGCCACCCAACGTGCTCTAGAAGGTGGCCAGCAAGATCTCCGGATCTGTCCCCCATTGAGCATGTTTGGGACTGGATGAAGCGTCGTCTCACGCGGTCTGCACGTCCAGCACAAACGCTGGTCCAACTGAGGCGCCAGGTGGAAATGGCATGGCAAGCCGTTCCACAGGACTACATCCAGCATCTCTACGATCGTCTCCATGGGAGAATAGCAGCCTGCATTGCTGCGAAAGGTGGATATACACTGTACTAGTGCCGACATTGTGCATGCTCTGTTGCCTGTGTCTATGTGCCTGTGGTTCTGTCAGTGTGATCATGTGATGTATCTGACCCCAGGAATGTGTCAATAAAGTTTCCCCTTCCTGGGACAATGAATTCACGGTGTTCTTATTTCAATTTCCAGGAGTGTATAAAAACTAGTAGTTCTCCATTCAGATTGACTGGGTTGCAATGTTAAAGACAAAAATAAGGTAAGGAATAACTTTGTTGCTCATATGATGCGTTTCGGAATTTATCCATCATCAGACATCCAGGATCGTTCCTTGTCTGATGTTTGGCTTTTACCACTGACCCAGTCAGCTTGAATCCATAAATACTGAACGCTTTGATTTCTGGTTTGACGACGGATAACAAATGACAAAAGAAATTTTTTTTGTATGATTTAATAACAAATTAACACTTAACACTTTTTTCTTTCACTGGTACTGTGAAACCTTACTTCTTGCCAAATTTCACCATTGTAAATCAACAGGAATTACCCTATAGGTTTTGATGAGAGAGTTTGCGAACGTCAAAATATATGACATAAGTGGCAATACCTTTTGACTGCATTGACTTACAAGCTAACATTTATTATACTGGCAAGGGACCACAGACATTATTGTGTGACATGAATTTCAACTTGATCCATGTACCCATTCTTAGAAAAAGGGGTCTTAATAGATGTATGGATAGCAAATGAAACATTTACATAGCTGCTGGTGAACCTTTTGGGATGTAAGGTTGTGGTCCAAGAAACTTTAGTATTCCTGATGTTTCGTTCAGGACTGCACTGGACATCCTCAGAGGCGCTCCTGCACTGAGTCTTGCCGACTGACCAGTCGGATTTTTTTTTCTTTATTGTGATTTCATTCCTCTGCCCCATATGGGGCAGGGGACGGCTGTCAGCGGCACAATCCGCCGCTCTTCAGCCGGGTGGCATGACAACTAATACAAGAGTAAAATGTTACATATAAGGCAATAAAAGAGGGGGACATAAAACAGCGTACAGGGAGATAATGGAGGTAATAATACACTGACATGGAGACGATCATGGGGGGACAATTAAAAAAGTCGACAGAAAGTTAAAAAACACATTTGGCTATTCTTAAAACACAAAGAAGAAAAAAATGGTTCAAATGGCTCTGAGCACTATGGGACTTAACATCTGAGGTCATCAGTCCCCTAGAACTTAGAACTACTTAAACCTAACTAACCTAAGGACACCGAGCGAGGTGGCGCAGTGGTTAGACACTGGACTCGCATTCGGGAGGACGATGGTTCAATCCCGCGTCCGGCCATCCTGATTTAGGTTTTCCGTGATTTCCCTAAATCGCTTCAGGCAAATGCCGGGATGGTTCCTTTCACAGGGCACGGCCGACTTCCTTCCCCGTCCTTCCCTAATCCGATGAGACCGATGACCTCGCTGTCTGGTCTCCTTCCCCAAAACAACCAACCAAACTAAGGACATCACACACACCCATGCCCAAGGCAGGATTCGAACCTGCGACGTAGCGGTCGTGTGGTTCCAGACTGAAGCGCCTAGAACCGCTCGGCCACATCGGCCGGCCACAAAGAAGACACTGAAGGGACACGCACAGGTTAAAAGTCGGCCACAGTATTAAAAACACTCCAGAACAACACACTTTAAACCCACTTGGAGCACACACGATGAAAAATAGAACTGCCAGGTGGGACCTGCCGAGGGAGAGGCCAAAGAGGATGGAAAAGGAGGGGAGAGCAAGGTGCAGCAGGGAAGGGTGACCGTTCGGACGTTCGAGAGCGACATAAATACTGTAGGAAAGAGGGCATGGTCAAAGTAACACGTGATGAGCAGAGATAATCCTTGTCAGAGATAAGACTTAACTACCGATTGTCGTCTTGTCAAAGATAAAACTGTCTAGCGATTCTACTGGCCACATGTCGCTAAGTTTCATTGCCTCCTCTTTCCTATTAAAACTATCTTGATGCTTATAAATTTCAATGGCTTCTCTAAATAGTCGTGGATAATAATTTGACGTTGTAGATAAAATTTCTGTTTCAGAAAACGCCCTCCTCTGTCGACATGTGGTGTATACAAAATTTCGTGTACGTGAGGTAAAGTTTATATTGGAACTACCAAGGGGAACGTAAATACACGGCTAAAAGAGTACAAAGTCTTTGCCAACTAGGAAAAATAGAGAATTCAGTTGTAGCAGAGCATGCTCTTCAGTCAGGAAACCACGAAGTGAACTTTTCTGACAAGATGACAATCGATAGTTGATTTTTATCTCTGAGAAGGATTATCTCTGCTCATCGCGTGTTACTTTGAACCAGGCCCCCACAACCGCACGAGTGGTCGACTGTAAAGAGCGGACATATTGAATAGCTGGGCGGCAGCCATTAGAGTGGTAAACTGACGTGCGGAGTTCGGATGTTTATACATCGCTTTTGGTTATAAAATGCCTTCCCTCGAGTTAGGTCACAAACATAATGCCTCATTTAAATACGTTACTACAATATACTTTTTAATTTATGAACAAACACCAACTAGTCACTGTTTATGAATTTATCTTACGTACTACATGGAATCTGCCGTAGCTAAAAGTTATGTACTGGATCCCTGGCATTTTTCGTAGTTCATTTACGATAGATGTACGCAAAACGCATCAAAATACTGGAAGATTTGCCCACTATATTAATAGATATTTTCTGACTCTACCTTGCTTTAGATTTTATGACGAGAAGTGCGTTATATATGGCATAGTGTTTTGGCAACTCACGATCAAGTTTCAACCTAACCTAGACCATGAAAACATTACCGATCAGCCAACTTTCTTCAAAATGATCAGAACATTTAAAATGGTATTCTTTCGGTCGGAAATCTTGCCTCCTGACGGCGTGTAAGTATTTTTGTAACAGCTCTGGTTTTGAGAAAGCAAACCTGCAAATAGATGCACAGACATTATGCTAATACCGTGTTACAAAAACATTTACGCAAGTGCACTGACATACAAAACAACTTAAAATATTCACATACCTGTGAAATGTAATATTCGTTCCTTTCTCGAATTTATTTGTACAATTAATCGCTGCACAACTCTTCACCATTGTACACCTTTTGATTGGAACGTACAGACAGTAGAATTACGAGTAACAAATACTGTATGTACGCTCCAACAAATATACAACGTTGAATCAGGGTCTTCATAAACAACAATACTACACAACACATCAGACTACAACCACTATAATGGCGTCCCGCCGAAGGTTCAAATTATCCCGCGACTGCAGCGCCATCAGTGAGTCTAGTCATTTTTTACAAGGTCTTTGCTCTGAACACGCCCCCTTTTCTACAGTATTTATGTCGTTCTCGGACGTCCGACTGGTCAGTCGGCAAGATTCAGCGGAGGAGCGCTTCTGAGGATGTCAAGCGCAGTCCTGGACGAAACGTCAGGAACGGAAGAGTTTGTTGGGCCACGACTTTATCCTGGACGAAATGTCAGGAACGGAAGAGTTTCTTGGACCACAACCTTACATCCCGAAAGGTCTACCAGCAGCTATGACATCCGGTTGTGAAAGCCTTCATGCTGTGATACAAATTTACAGATTTCTGATTTTCTCCTTTGATTGTGCTGTGAAACCTCGATGCTTGCCAAATTACATGATTTTAGGCCAATGGGATGCATCTTATGAGTTGTGATGTGTGAGTTTGCGAGTATCAAAATACGTGACCATAATGATCGTAGCTTTTGGTTGCAGTGACTTAGAAGCTTACATGCATCACACCGTCAAAGGTCTATAGACCTTAGGGCCTACTTTCCTGAGTGAAAGGGCTCTGAACAGACAGATGGACAGACAAACAGTCTGATATCAAATGCCAAAAAAATGTTTCAATGTGATATAATTACAAATTTAAAGCCTTTCTTTTTGTCAAATTGCTATTACATGGCGATGAAGTGGCGTTGTTCGTTCACTCACGCGTTATTTTTGGTAACAAGATAAAAATTAATCTTGATAATATTCTTCATTCAGTGCGTGTCTGCAGTAAGAAGTATATCTACATCAACTGATAAAAACACTTATACGACCATCTGTGTACAGGTTATCCGAAATTATTGCATTTTGATTTTTACATACTACAGTCTCGCTGTTCTATGTCATATTTAATTAATAACGATGGTTGCGTTATGCAGCATCCGTTGTGAAAGGTCAGATATATTCTAATAGTGTAAGTCGGGGGACTGTGTTCGCACTCATATAAATCCATGCATAGTTTGTTACATTTTAGTCAAAACCTGGTGCAGAGGCTTTATGTTTCAGAGTTTCAACCGTTCTATACGTTATTTGTTTTAAGATATAACTGCGTTGGTCATTTATCTTTGACAGTCATGGTCTCAGTTAGACATGCGCAATGTTCCCCGCCATATTGATATGCAGCGCGTCATCTAGGTCTACTTATAAGGGAACCTCCCCATCGCACCCCCCTCAGATTTAGTTATAAGTTGGCACAGTAGATAGGCCTTGAAAAACTGAACACAGATCAATCGAGAAAACAGGAAGAAGTTGTGTGGAACTATGAAAAAATAAGCAAAATATACAAACTGAGTAGTCAATGTGCAAGATAAGCAACATCAAGGATAACGTGAGCTCAGGAACGCCGTGGTCCCGTGGTTAGCGTGAGCAGCTGCGGAACGAGAGGTCCTTGGTTCAAGTCTTCCCTCGAGTGAAAAGTTTAATTTCTTATTTTCAGACAATTATTATCTGTCCGTGTGTCCTTCCGATGCGAGGTAACTACGCCGTAGTATGGGGACGCTACACCTAAACAAACATCGAAACTGTTGCATTCATTTGTTGCAGTTTATGTGACAAACTCTTATGTTTTCATCACTTTTTTGGGAATGATTATCACATCCACAAGAAAAGCTAAATCGGGCAAGGTAGAAGAATCTTTTTACCCATTCGCCAAGTGTACAAATTAGGTTGGTCGACAACATATTCCTGTCATGTGATGCACATGCCGTCACCACTGTCGTATAGAATATATCAGACGTGTTTTCCTGTGGAGGAATCGGTTGACCTATGACCTTGCGATCAAATGTTTTCCGTTCCCATTGGAGAGGCACGTCCTTTCGTCTACTAATCGCACGGTTTTGCGGTGCGGTCGCAAAACACAGACACTAAACTTATTACAGTGAACAGAGACGTCAATGAACGAACGGGCAGATCATAACTTTTCGAAAATAAAGAAAGTAAACTTTTCAGTCGAGGGAAGACTTGAACCAAGGACCTCTCGTCCCTCAGCTGCTCATGCTAACCACGGGACCACGGCGCTCCTCAGTCCACAGTCTCCTTGATGTTGCCTATCTTGCGCATGGGCTACTCAGTTTGTATAATTCGTTTATTTTTTTCATAGTCCCACACAACTTCTTCCTGTTTTCTCGATTGATCTGTGTTCAGTTTTTCAAGGCCTATCCACTGTGCCAACTTATAACTAAATCTGAGGGGGATGCGATGGGGAGGTTCCCTTGTTAGTTTCACGGGAGCTCCCGAGGCCCACAGCGCGGCGTCCTTGGAGACGAGGCGCTCGCCGGAGCTTAAGTCTTGGTGGTGACTTAGTACCTACGTACCGCACTTTTAAAATGACTACGCCTATTCAGGCTGTTTTAGTTTTATTTCTGGACCATGCCCTCGTAGAGTTATTGTAGAATCAGGTTTATCCTCTGAAGAAGGCACAATTACTTGGGCTGAGACCTAGGTAAAGGTTGGTTTCATTACAGCAATCGAGGCTGATAGTTTCTGAAATATTAAATAAAATAGTAATAAGAGCAGCATTTATGCCACATTCAGCGTGGGTACAGTTAACGCAGTTAGCTAATTTCATGTTCCATGGATCATTTTGAACGATAAACCATAATGATATGGAACGAGTCATTTACATTCAAATCGCAAATTAATTTGTAAGTATGGCTACATGCTAAACATTAATAATTCTTTTTATTTCTTTCGAACATCAATTCATGAGCGGCCTGAAGGTGCTACAGGTTCCTCCCAACTTACTACCTGACTGCTCCTAAGTCTGTTCTTAGTACAAAAATATCTGTACATTCGTATAGGAATGAATTACTTGTCGAAGTGTAATCTATGAAATGCCTTGCTACATTAGGTCCCATTCACTTTCTAACTAGTATTTTTTCACCTATTCTCTTGATAACGCACTGTATGTATTCCGAACTTCTCTCACTATCTTCCGGGTTTGCTACTTTGTTATAGACAACCGCTTCATCTGCGAACAGCCTTAGAGAGCATCCGACGCTTTTTACTGCCCTATCACACCTAGGGGTACACCGAAAATCACCTTTACTTCTGTCGATTTTGTTCCGTTAAGAGAGGCGTGTTGAGTTCGGTCCAGACGCAAATCTGCTCCAACACCTGATAAGCGCGGATTTCCTTGACTAAACGGCAGCGCAGGAAGATGTCAAATGCGTTCCTGAAGTCAGGGAACACGGCATCAACTTGAGTGCCTTTGTCTACAGCACTGTGGATCTCATGCAGGAACAGAGCAAGCTGAGTTTCGCAGGATCTCTGTTTGCGGAATCCATGTTGATTTTTATAGAGGAAATTTTCCTTCTCCAAGAACGTCATGTTCGTGAACACACGCTATAACTCTACAACAGATTGAGGTCAACAATATAGGTCTATAATTGTGTGCATCTGTCCTACAGCCCCACTTAGAAACAGAAATGACATACGCTTTCTTCCTGTCGCTAGGTACCCTTCGTTGTTCAAGTGGTCTACAATAAATTACTGCCAGGTGGGGGACAACTTTTCTCGCAGGTGAAACAATTTTGGAAGACCGAATTCAGTATTTCGGCCTTCTTTCTGTAATCTTCCATTTCGGTACCAGTATGGTCACTGAATGAATGAATAGATGAATTTGACCCACTTACTGGTTTTACATACAACCAAAACCTCTTCAGTATTGCCATAAGGAATTTTCGATACTCCGGATGCCATTAGTAGAGAGTCATAGGAGATTCTGGTAAGAATTTTGCCGACACCAGCGTCAGAATTCCTGGAATTGATAAAACCAGCTTCGGCTTTCCCAGAATCGCTGACGCCAGCACCTGGCACTCTGGCAATTTCTCCCTGTGGCCAACGGGGTTACACATTTTGTGAAAACACAAGGAGGCATCGGGGCACCAGTGACATGCATGCTTGGTCCCCCAGCCTTCCAGCAATTTTAATTTTTATAGTTCAATTGCAATGTGCCATCATTTACCATCTGTACATCCATATACACTATGTGATAAAAGTATCAGGACACCTGACTGAAAATGACTTACAAGTTCGTGGCGACCTCCATCAGTAATGCTGCAGTTCAATATGGTGTTGGCCCACCCTTAGTCCTGATGACAGCTTCCACTCTCGCAGGCATACGTTCAATCAGGTGCCGGAAGGTTTCTTGGGGAGTGACAGCCCATTCTTCACAGGGAACGATGTCGGTTGGTGAGACCTGGCACGAAATCGGCATTCGAAAACATCCCAAAGGTGTTCTATAGAATTCAGTCAGGACTCTGTGCAGGCCAGTTCATTACAGGGATGTTAGTGTTGTGTAACCACTCCGCCCAGGTCATGCATTATGAATAGGTGTTCGATCGTATTGTAAGATGCAATCGCCATCAACGAATTGCTCTTCAATAGTGGGAAGCAAGAAGGTGCTTAAAGCATCAGTCTAGGCCTGTGCTGTGATAGTGCCACGCAAAATAACAATGGTTGCAAGACCCCTTCATGAAACACACGACCACACCATAACACCACCGACTCCGAATTTTACTGTTGGCATTACACTTGCTGGCAGATGACGTTCAACGGCCATTCGCCATACCCACATCCTGCCATCGGATCGCCACATTGTGTACTGTGATACGTCACTCCACACAATGTTTTTCCACTGTTCAATCATTACACCAAGAGAGGAGTCGTTTGGCATTTACTGGCGTGATTTGTGCCTTATGAGCAGCCGCTCGACCATGAAATCCTGCCTAACTGTCATAGTATTTGCCGGCCGGGGTGGCCGAGCGGTTCTAGGCGCTACAGTCTGGAACCGCTCGATCGCTACGGTCGCAGGTTCGAATCCTGCCTCGGGCATGGATGTGTGTGATGTCCTTAGGTTAGTTAGGTTTAAGTAGTTCTAAGTTCTAGGGGACTGATGACCTCAGATGTTAAGTCCCATAGTGCTCAGAGCCATTTGAACCATTTTTGTCATTGTATTTGCAGTGGATCCTGATGCAGTCTGGAATTCCTGGGTGATGGTCTGGATAGATGTCTGCCTATTACACATTCAGACCATCTTTAACTGTCGGTAGTCTCTGTCAGTCAACAGACGAGGTCGGCCTGTACGCTTTTGTGCTGTACGTGTCTCTTCACGTTTCCACTTCACTGTCACTAGAGAAACCGTGTACCTAGGGATGTTTAGGAGTGTGGAAATCTCGCTTACAGACATATGACACAAGTACACCCAGTCAGCTGATCATGTCCGAAGTCCATGAATTCCACGGAGAGCCCCATTCTACTCTCTCTCTCTAGATGTCTAAAGACTAATGAGGTCGCTGATATGGTGCACCTAGCAGAAGGTGGCAGCACAATGCACCTAATATGAAAAACGTATGCTTTTGGAGGTGTCCGGATACTTTTGATCACATAGTGTAGTATGAAGTGCCACCACCAGTAGCAGCAGTGATCGTCAGGGAAGAAGAAGACTATCAGCAAATATTTGTCAGTTATTTCTGTTAGAACAATATGGTTATTAGTAGGAAACACCACCAATTTGCGTGGATGCATCACAGCACTCCAATGTGGTGCGCTATGATAGCAGCTGACATTATACTGCTTCCAGAGAGAACTATCACCTGTGTATTTTCATAGATGTGCTGACCTATTGTGATTAATTAATTTTGTTTATACTTAGGTTTTTATTGTTATTGTTACAGATGAGGATATGGATGTGTTCCAGGATGTACTAGCGCCTCTGGATGTCTGCCTGACCAGTCGGACCTGTTGACAATCCACTATACCCTAGCACAGCCACAGCAGCTACCATCCACAGCCCAAAGAGCAAATATTCCAGTGCTGGCAGAACTGCTGGGCAATGACGCAGAGGTGTTCCACTACATACTGTTACCTGAGCCGCAGCAGCAGCCTTCTACTCGAGTTTATTTGGACTACCAAGCAATCCGTAGGAATATAGTATAAGAACGAGTGACTATTACTCTTTCAGTGGTAAATTAACCATATACACAGAAATTCTTTTTTTATATTTCAACCAATTGCAGTGTACAAATACTTGACATAGTTACAACTTAGTACTGGTGCTACACCCGCATATATGCTGGCATAACATGTTATGCAAGAACCTGTATGTCAAACGCAAGAGTTATCTTCTACCTGTCTATATCATGTGCTGTTGCTGTCAGGCGATAGTTGTAGGGCTCCACTGCTTTTAGGCTGTTTGCTCTCCATTCTACGTCTGAGCACATTGGGGCATCGGTATCAAGAGGTCGAGATCTTCGTTACGAGGAAACATTTCTTGCGCTGCTTTCTGTGTGCATGTACATCAAAATTTTAGATTGAACTCGCATTTCTGCAAGTCTCAGCCTACACCTACACACACACATTTCCACTGAGTCGGTTATTGCCGAAAGTGTTGACTAAGTTCTTTTTCAAACCCTAGCTTGTCAGAACATTCCATCTAGTGGTCAAATCGCATCATAGATCTTAAGAAAAAGAACCAGTGTATCAGACACAAGCTATTACCTACACATTTATAGTTTTAATTATTTAATGAGGAAATCGAGGCACTGTTGTATCATGTCTTGCAGCATGTGGATGACCTGTTTTGTGTGTTAAGTTTCGATTTTTATAACTACAACATTTGCCCTTCACATACGAAGAAAATATTGTACTATTTCACTGCCAGTGTAAAAAAAAAAAAAAAAAAAAAAAGACTTTAACATGTCAACATGTCGTCTTTGACAATTGTAGACCAGCCGTAAAAAGTGGGGTGGGGTGAGGAATAGAACAAAACACAAGCGTAAACAAAACATGGTAGATTTAGCTACTGGACTTTAAGATGACACGATTAGAGGCAGTATAATGACAGAAAAACTTTTACTGCTCACCATTACTGTAACCATTACGAAGCATGACCACCACCCATCTTTCACATCATTACTCGGTAAATACAAAAGAACAATGTGATTTGCCCTGTCATCTTATACCCACACCAAATGCATAGGACTCGCCTGCCAAAATTGCTAGCTGAGCTACTCACTGCAGACAGTCCGTCAGATCGGTAAGAGACAAGATGGTGGAAAACTAGAACGACACACATCCTGTCTCCATATGTGTTAGCACCACATCTTATTGCACACCTGTAAGTTAACATACAGAGAGACTGTTCAGCCCCAAGATGCCACACTGTCAACCAGCACTTTACTGAACACATTTCGCGAAATGCTATGACTTCCCCCTCCCTGTCTCAACTCACCACACACACAGACACACACACACACACACATACACAGAGTTCCATCGCCGATGCATGGGTAATGCAGCACAGTCATGTATGCACTGTGGAGTACAGAGACAGTTTCCTTGGCTCCATTTTCTGGTGCAACAGGAAACTGAATTACTATCAAATAATAGTGTCATAATATTTTTTTCTGTAAGCACACACACGATGCACATTGTTACACATACGAAACAAGTAGTCTGTATGTAAATGTATATAGTCTTATTGTTGGTGTGGGTTGATATTTTTACCATGTAGCCAGAGTATCAACAAACTGTGTACTTTTCCCAAATGTTAACCCAGCACGACACTCACATGTATGACAAGAGAGCACACATGTTTTGTTGACGTGACCCAGTATCTTAAATATATCTTTATGGCTACAGATCTCTACAAAATATCACTCCATGGTCTCATTATAATGTGGGTCAGCATGATTAAGTCTGTAAAGTCTTGGTAGGTTAGAGGCACTACTAATACTCTGTGCTGTGTTCTCATTATTGTTTATCATAGTGACAGATAATACTCACAATACTTCTACATTAGGAATATTTCTGAGTCATTTGTTCTCTGACATCATCCTAGGGATATGAGAAGCAGTGATTTTCTTCTTAGTATGCACATCTATATCCACTGACTTTTTACAAGTTTTTGATGCGTCACACGCTCTAAGACAAAAAAAAAAAAAAAAAAAAATACGCACTGCGAAGGAATTATTCGAACGGCGTGTAAGTCGGTAGGTATGATGTACTTGAACAGATAAACAAATGATTACAATTTCAGAGAAACTGGATGATTTATTCAAGAGGAAGAGCTTCAGAAATTGAGCATAGCGTGTTGCTCATCTCTGGCCATTATGCAAGCAGTTATCCAGTTTGGTATTGATTGACAGAGTTGTTGGATACCCTTCTGAGGGACATTGTGCCAGATTCTATCCAATTTATGGGTAACATTGACAACATCCCGAGTTGGTTAGAAAGTCCTGCGCGTAATGCTCCAAACTTTCTCAGCTGGGGAGAGATCCGGCGGCCTAGCTACCCAAGGTAGGGTTTGGCAAGCACGAAGACAAGCAGTAGAAACTCTCATTGTGTGCTAGAGGGCATTATCTTGCTGCAATGTAAGCCTGGTATGGCTTCCCATGAATGGCAACAAAACAGAGGGTAGAATATCATCGACGTACCACGCAGTATCGGGTCCGCAAATGACAACCAAATGGGTACTGCTATGAAAAGAAAGCCACCCCAGATCATCACTTCTGACTGTCGGCCGATATGGAGGGTGGCAGTCAGATTAGTATCCCAGTATTGTACAGGGCGCATCCAGTCACCTCTTCAGTCTGGAATCTCATTGACTGGAGTGGAACTGTCATCCCACTTCGAACTGAGCCCCGATGACCGGCGAACACGTATCTGAAGATATCCCGGACGGTGGTAGGATACCAATCTGACTGTCGCCAGCCATACAGTCAAGAACCAGGAGTGGTGGTCTGGGTGTCATTTCTTTTCATAGCAGGACCCTTTTGGTTATCATCCTCTCCACCTTTACAGCAGAGCAATACGTCGACGATATTCCACTCCCCATTTGGCTGCCCTTCGTGGCAAGCAATTCTGAGCTTACGTTCAGGTAACATAATGCCCGCATTTGGTGAGAGCTTCTCTTGCCCGCCAAATCCAGCAAGGCAGCCTGACCTCTCTCCGGTTGAGAATGTTTGGAGCATTATGGACATGGCCCTCCAACCAGCTCGGGATTTTGACTGTCTAACGCGCCAGTTGGACAGAATTCGGCATGATATCCATCAGGAGGATATCCAAAGGGTTAGGGACTTGCTCAGTTTGTGAAGCTCATTCTTTTGAATAAATCATTCAATTTTTCTGAAATTTTGATAAATTATTTGTCTGTACGTGTTCATCACATCTACTGATTTCTGTCCCATTCGAATAATTTATTCGTGGTGAGACAGCTTTTTGTCTTAGAGTATGAAACGTAGGTTAAAAATGGATAACAGCAACTGTTTCTCTGCTTACCGAAAACTTGCTTAAATAGCTATAAAATGACGGCATTCCTGCCAGCTCTCTGTACTCAGAAAGTAACTTATTCCGATATATGTATATCTAAACACTGGGCTTCCATCATATTTGCTCATGAGATTTATTAATCCAACCTAGTAAGTGTCCCATGTTGACGAACAGATCCCATACTTTACACATAAAATACCACGAAAATCCGAAACTTGTTATGCATGTCACAAATATACACATCAAAAATAGTTTTACATCACCTCGGTTCCGAGAGTTCCGGAAGCAGTACAGAAAATTGGAACAGAGATCAACATAAACATCTTTTCCGTCCTTTTTATTGCTCATGAAAACCATTAATTGCATGTTGTACCACCATACAGCGAGACCTTCAGAGGTGGTGGTCCAGACTGCTGTACACACCGGTATCTCTAATACCCAGTAGCACATCCTTTTGCGCTAATGCATGCCTGTATTCATCGTGGCATACTATCCACAAGTTCATCAAGGCACTGTTGGTCCAGATTGTCCCACTCCTCAAAGACGATTCGGTGTAGATCCCAAAGAGCGTTTGGTGGGTCACGCGTCCATAAAAATCCCTTTTCAATCTATCCCAGGCATTTTCGATAGGATTCATGTCTGGAAAACTTGCTGGCCAGCGATGTCGTTATCCTGAAGAAAGTCATTCACAATATGTGAATGATGAGGGCGCGAATTGTCCCCCGTGAAGACGAATGCCTCTCCAGTATGCTGCCGATATGGTTGCACTATTGGTTGAAGAATTCACATATCGTACAGCCGTTACGACGCCTTCCATGACCACCAGCGACGTACGTTGGCCCCATATAATGCCACCCCAAAACAGCAGAGAACCTCCACTTTGTTGCACTCGCTGGACAGAGCGTCTAAGGCGTTCAGCCAGACTGGGTTGCATCAGATGATTGTCTGGTTGAAGGCATATGCTACACTCATTGGTGACGAGAACGTGATGCCAATCATGAGTGGTCCATTCGGCATGTTGCTCGGCCCATTTGTACCGTACTGCGTGGTGCCGTGGATGTAAAGATGGACTTCGGGAGTGAAGTTGCGCATCATGTAGCCTATTGCGCACAGTTTGAGTCATAACACAATGTCCTGTGGCTGCAAGAAAAGCATTATTCAATATGGTGGCGTAGCTGTCAGGGTTCCTCAGAGTCATAATTGGTAGGTCATGTCACTGACAGTTCCTGTCTCTCTGTATCTCCTCCATGTCCGAACAATATCGCTTTTGTTCACTCCATGATGTCTGGACGCTTCCCTTGTTGAAAGCCCTTCCTGACACAAAGTAACAATGCGGACACGATCGAACCGCCTTGTTGACCGTCTAGGCATGGTTGAACTACAGACAACATGAGCCGTGTACCTCCTTCGTGGTGGAATGACTGGTACTGATAGGCCACTCTGTCTAATAGGCGCTGCTCATGCATTGTTGTTTGCATCTTTGGGTGGTGTGTATAAAATTCTTGTGTCGTACCCTGAACAAATATGTAACAACATAAACTTAACTGCATGTTGTACTATGTATTATACAAGTATCCATTTATTTATAAATATATGAATTAAAATTTTAATTATTTTATTTAGACTTCGGTCAATTTCTTTCCAGGTTGCAGCCTTTTGCGACACACTTTGGTATTATGTATCGCATGTTTTGCTCAAAAGTGCTCTACACGTACCGAATCTATTAATCTCTCGATTTCTTCCGAGATTACTGACGCGATCTCTGAAGAAATAATCAACAAGCTGTGATATCGTCCAGAGATCGTGATGCCACACCAAAGTCGGCAGTGCGAATCAATTCCACAAATATAAGCGAGGACTCGCTGCAATCCGCAACAACCGATGGGAGGTACTCCAGACGACGACTCTTTCCTCTCCGCACAGCAACGCCCTCAAATTGGTGTCAGTATAGTGTGGACCATCAAGGGCTGAGTCCAGTTCGTAACATCTGAAGCAGTCAACATCACAGTGCAGGACGAACGAGTTCTTGAAATTTTCCATGAAATGTACATTCTTAAAAGTTGCATTTTGTACAGCAAGAGAACAGTTTGTTAATCTGTGCATTATGAGATGCTTTTATAGTCTATAACAGTTGTGTATTATTAAACAATCCTGTGGCAAAGAGCTGTATCCGATTTAAGTAAATGTTTTTTCATTTATGCAATAAAGTGAACTAATAATTCACGTGTTCTGGTTTGATGAGCTTTCTGACAGGGCACTTATGGCTGGAAGAAAGTAGTTTCGTGTGGTCACAGCAGAAACCAACTGTCCGGAACCGGTGAAAACAATCTAGTGCAGGCGCCCGCCTTCTGTTACACAGGCTTTTGCGATATGATGCGTTTTATCGTTCCGGCGCGTGACTGTTCTCCCGGCGCGCTTTTCGATAGGTCGAGGCCACTAAGTACCGTTAGAAAATACCACCTACGTAACTCAACATACAGTTGTTCATTACCTCCCTCAGACGCAAACCGCAAAGAAAATGTATGTGTCTTTTATTGGTTTGAAGTCCAGAAGCAGCACGAATTGTCAGAGAACATACACGTCACATAAAACATAGCTGACGATTAACTCCACACTCGTGAGCTCCAGTTTTGATATGAAATTACTGAATCAATAAATAGAATGTGAGCTATTACTACATACCTGCATATTTCTTATTATTTTTCTAATTTGCGCTCCTGTTTCTCGTAATCTGATAGGGCTGGCAGCTCTCATTTACTAATAAATTATTTTGAGGCAAGAATCCTAAGACTGCTCCATGTCTAGCAGCAGCGTTACATACAAGTAGCATGACAATCAATAATTCGAAGGAGAAGCCATATTGATGCAAAAACTGCAAGAAATTCATCCAGCCTAGCAACAGTGGGGAAAAGGTCTAATAAAAGACTAAACTCATAGCGGATTAGAGCATACCGAAAATAAGAGACACTTGTCGTTAAGGTCAGAATTAAGTTAATCTTATGAAAAGTGAAGTGATATTAGAAGTGACTGTTACTTAGGTATGAGGGAGGACAGACGCTTTTGGAACGAAAGAATTGATTACTGTACTGCTCAGTTGTTACTGTGTTCTTTAGTCCGAAGACCAGTTTTATGAAACTGTCTACTGCAATCTACCTTGTGCGAATCTCTTTATCTTTGCATAAGTACGGCACCCTGTGTCTGTTTGGATTTGCTTACTGTAGTCAAGCCTTACTCTGTCTACGTATTTTATAAGCCATATTTTTCCCAATTACAAAATTGATGTTTCCTTGATGCCTCAGGATGTGTTCTATCATCCAACCCTTCTTTCAGTCAAGTTGGCCCTAAATTTATTTTCTCTCCGATTTGCTCTGGTACCTCTTCATTAGTTATTCGAAATACCGGTACTCACTTAATCATCAACATCTTTCTTTACCATTCATTGCCAAAGCTTCTGTTCCCGTTTGTACTGCCTATTGTCCGCGTATCACTTCCGCACAAGGCTATACTCCAGACAAATACTTTCTTAAATGACTTCCTAACCCTTAATCTTTTACAGCTGAGGAATGCTCTTCTTTCGAGGGGAAATTTCCTTCCTCCAAGGTATTCGTTGAAGTTAGGAAACAGAAGAACACAAAATGGGGACAAAAGAAAGAGTGAATGGGAAGCTTTCAGATCATGCTTAATTGCCACAGTGAAGGAAGTGTGTAAGCGGGGATATTGTCTTGGTGCATACGGATAAACTCTTTCCAACGTTTGCCTCGGGAACCGCGCGGTCAGCGTGGAGGATTGCTACGCAAGGGGGGCTGGGTTCGGTTCCCGGGTGGGCCGGAGATTATCTTCTCTCCGGGACTGGTTGTTGTACTGTCCCTGCGCTGGAATCGTCATAAATGACATTCCCCACTGTTGATATGGCTGTATGAGCACGTCCCGAAAGCCAATAATAAAAAAAGCCTTCAACTGGATTTGGATTTCATTCGTAGTCTACTCTTTTAAATAAGAACCTAGGAAGGATGGAAGATCAGGATTTAACGTGCCATTGACAATGACGTCACTTTAAACTTTGCTTCAGGTCGTATAGGTCATAGACAACAAAGGAAATCGAGTGTGTCCTTTCCGAAAAAACCATTAAGATCGACCGATCCAAGAAACCCACAAAAAAAGTAAATCAGGACGGCCAAACAGGGATTTGAATCCAGCTTCCCCCAAATGCAAGTCCAGCGTCTTGATCACTGCTCCATTTCGCCCAGTAAACTGAAAATGTGTTATCAAAACACGATACTCATTTTTGTCCATATCTACGAAATGTGAGACACTTACAACGGATGCCAATGACAATGGCGTGTTGGATCTTTTGTTGAGCTTCACAAAAACGCTTTCTAAGATACATTCATAACAACGATCTACATCTACATCTACACTCTGCAAACTACAGTGAAGTGCATGGCAGAGGGTACGTCCCATTGTACCAGTTAATTGGGTTTCTTCCCCTTCCATTCGCGTGTGGAGCGCGGGAAGAATGATTATTTGAATGCCTCTGTGTGTGCTGTAGTTATTCTAATCTAATACTCACGATCCCTAAGTGAGAGTAGGCTGTAGTCTATTCTGAGAATCATCATTTAGAGCCGCTTCTTGAAACTATAGTCTACGTCTGTCTTGAAGAGTCTGGCAGTTCAGTGACTTCAGCATCTGTGTGACGCTCTCCCGCAGATCAAACAAATCTGTGACCACTCATGCTGTCCATCTCTGCATACGTTCAGTGTCCCCTGTTGTTCCTATTTAGGTTGAGTCCCAAACACTTGAACAATGTTCTAGAACCGGTCGCACGGGTTATTTGTAAGCAATCTCCTTTGCAGACAGATTGCACTTCCCCAGTGGTCTACCAATAAACCGACGTCTACCACTTGCTTTACCCACAACTGAGCCTATGTGATCATTCCATTTCATATCTCTACGAAGTGTTACAACTAGTATTTGTATGATCTGGCCGATTCCAACAATGACTGACTCACTGATACTACAGTCATATGATACTATGTTTTTTTTCGTTTTGTTAAGCGCACAGTTCTACATTTTTGAACATTTAAAACAAGTTGCCAATCTTTGCGCCATTTTGAACTCTTGTCAAGATCCGACTGAATATTTATGCAGCTTCTTTCAGACAGTACTTCACCATACATAACTGTATCATCAGTAAAAAGCCCGAGGTTACTATTAATATTGTCTGTACTGTCTGCAAGCTTCCTACTTTCAATTGTAATCAAGACTTTAATTTAAAAAATGGGAAAGGTAATGTTAATCAGAACACTAGGAGGAGTTGTGATTAATAGATTTATCATTCTTAACGTCACAAGACAAAAAATAGTTAAAGAAACATCACACAAACATTTTTGTCTGACAAACGCTTTCACTAATATGCAGTCTATGGTGGACAAAGTGATCAGCTGGGGATCGACGCACTACACTAACCAGAACACTAATAGCTTTATCTGACTTCATACATGTGAATCCGTGGTATGGCCCAAAAACTACGCTACTGTCAAGCATCTATATCCTCTTATTCCATAAAAGAAAATATGGTTCCAAAGAACAGGATGCTGAGAAGCATGTATTGGAGCCCTACGCCATAGCAGCGAATACTTTACCCTCCTACTGGTCAGGACGGCACACCACGATGCGTTCGTCGACTGGATTCATGGACGGCAGCAATCTGTTATTAATGGCACTGGCACGAAAAAATGCAAGTATGCGGTCTCGCATTCTGCTTATTCGGAACACAGGTACTTCACTATGAGCCTCTGAAACCCTGGTGGATTCCAGTGTGCAGGTGGACCTGTTTGCTGGTCTTCCAAACCAATTTGACTCCGTGCTACGACTATGAGTAACGGAATATGTCAAATGTTTAGACGGCCGACTCAAAACAAATAAGTACATCCACGCATCACTCATTGTGTGTGTGATGCTAGAAGTAGTACCTCTGATGGCTCAGGTGGTGACTGGCACAGACTGTAAGTGGCATACTAGCAAATGACACAAGTCTCACCGTTTAGGTAAAGACCTGGAGTTCTTTACTATCGAAGTGCCAGTGCAAGAGTGACCCTTCCCTTTCTCTCAGCTTTCCTCACCAGCTCGGAAGCATAGCACAGTTACATCTTAGGCCACTCCCACTTTAGCCCAAGCCAATCACGAGCTGGAGCGCGGCACTCGAAGCTGTGATACCGCCCCTTCCTTTGCATACACAGATTTGACCAATCAGCGCCTTTAAAAATTAATTGGGAGAAAAGGGAAAAAGATTCAGCTTCGCAGCCTCTTTCCCATGGGTTTACGCCACGTGTTTTGCAAAAAGCATGACCTGGATGGAACCACAGCCCTCCATAAAAAGATCGTTATCTCCCCTGTTGTGTCCATTTCGAACTTTCCAAACAACGGCCATAAACTCGCTAAAAGCCTCGTGCCTTCACAAATATGTTTTGTAACAGAGTCTGGATGTCACTGACCTGTCCCACGGAAATTCGCAGCAACATATAGTCGTCTCATCGGCTTCCTGCCTAACAAGGTCCCATCCTCTGCTTTATTGCTGGTCTTCAATGTTTTGCCCATTGCAGCGGCGACTCCTCGGCGCTAGTCAGCCTGCTTGGGCGCAGCCGCCGACCGAAAGGGCACCATCCAATGTGTCTGCACAATGAGATCTCGGAATTCGGCACTCCGCAAATGTTTTCACCCAGGTTCCGCAGAAAAAACGCTCCCCTCTGCCCTCAACTGCCGTACGCTCTTACTGCAGTCGTTGAAATCGGCACCCTCTTCCTTTGAACGCAGGTAAAGCTTACCGCCATTACTTCACTAGAGCACACAAGCAAGAGCGTTAACTACTGCCAACCATTTCATCATATGAATGAAGTCAGGTCGTATCCAGGTATCGCAGCCAAATAATAATGATCAACTTCCCTTAGAACATTACACAGCATAACACCATATCGGAAGTGAGAGTGCCTTGAAATCTCTCAATACAACGTGAGCAGCAAGGGTCCCAGCACACTTCCCTGTGGCACACCCAAAATTACTGTACGGTACTTCTATATCTGACGACGACTCTCCATCCATGATAACATTTCCTTAAACAATTCAGAAATTTCGGTTGATACCTCATATGATTGTACTGACTCAAATGCTTTTCGGAAATCAAGACACACTCTATCTACCGACCTGGCTTGATCCAAAGTTTTTAGTACGTCATGTGAGAAAAGTGTGAGTTGAGTTTCACATGATCGATGCTTTCGGAGACTATGCTAGTTCACATGGAGGATGTCATTCTGTCCAAGATACATCATTACGTTTGAGCTCAGAATATGTTCTACGATTCTACAAAAAATTGATGTCAAGCATGTGGCACGGTAGTTTTGTGGATCACTTCCACTACCCTTCTTGTAGACAGGTGTGGCCTGCGCTTTTTTTCAAGAACAGGGGACGGTTTTTTTGTTCAAGGGATTTACGATACATTATAGTTACAAGAAGGGCTTACTCAGCTACGAATTCGGTATAGAACCTGATAGGGCTTCCATCAGGCCCAGGAGCTTTGTTCAGTTCTAAAGATTTCGGCTGTTTCTCAACACCACTGAACTAATACATATTTCATTTAGCTTTTCAGAGGTATGAGGTTTAAATTTGGACAGCTCTCCTGGGTTTTCCTTTGTATAGTAACATTTGGAAACGGTGTTAAGCATTTCAGCTTTTGCTTTGGTACACTCAGTTTCATTCGCTAAGCACTAACTTTCGTACCACTAGCAGCCTTTAAATACGACAAGACTTTCTTAGGGTTTTATGAAAGGTCATTTGACAAAATTCTGCTGCAGTGGTCACTGAAGATTTCACGCTTTTCTCTCTTGAAACCAAAAGTGTTTGACTCAATATCTCTCTATCAATAGCCGTATGCTTTACAATGACTGTATACCATGGAGGGCCCATCCCATTATGAACTGTTCTACTGGGTGCATATCCATCCAATGCCTGGTCGATTATTCTTTTAAACTTGAGCCATAATTCCTGTACATTCTTCTGCCCCGTCCTGAAAGTTTCAAGCAAGTTACTCCTTGAGATACGAAACTATTGATATTTTATCTAGTTAACTGAATATATAGGAGTCTGGTCTATTTGTCCATCATATTTCCATCGTGAATAGGGTTGTGAACTATCTGTTCTAGGTAATTTTCAGAGAAGGCATTTGGTAATGTTTCACAGGACGTTTTACCACACCCGCCACTAACAAAGTTGTAATTTTCCCAATTGATTTTTGTATGATTAAAGTCTCCACCGATGATTAAAGAACGATTGGGGAACTTACATACAAGTGAATTGAGGTTTTCTCGGAAGTTTTCGCTTACATTAGGAGAATGAGTCTGTGAGCGATAGAATGATCCAGTTATCATTGTAGGCCCATCCCCGATACTGAGTCTTGCCCAAACACTCTCACCTGCAACTTGAATTTCTATCTCAGTTGATTTGTGTTTCTTGTCTACTGTGAGAGATACACCACCTCCAGTTACCATTTGACTATCCTTTCCATCACACTTAAATTTTTCCTAAAAATCTCACTGCTATCAATTTTAGGTTTCAACCAGCTTTCTGTACCTAGTATTTTGTGAGCTTCACTGCATTTCAGGAGCGCTTCAAACTCTGGTATTTCGTTGCGAATGCTTCGGACTGGACTCGCATTTGGTAGGAAAACGGTTCAAATCCGCGTCTGGCCAGCTTGATTTAGGTTTTCCGTGATTTCCCTAAATCGCTTCAGGCAAATGCCGGGATGGTTCCTTTGAAAGGGCACGACCGATTTCCTTCTCCATCCTTCCCTAATCAGAGCTTGTGCTCTGTCTCTAATGACCTCGTTGTCGACGGGACGATAAACACTAACCTCCGCCTCCTAATCTCCTCCTCCTCCTCCGAATTCTTCGGTGGTCAACCATTACGATTTAAATACACCTGTGGGAGATATTTCTTTCGATCCTACACGGATACTTCTGGGTTCCCTACAGCTGTCATTATGTGGATTGGATGTAGAGTCATTTAATGTAAAACCCTTCTATGCACCCCATACACAGTCAGCTACCTGAGTAGCAGTCTCTGATGCGTCGAGCACACTTGATCCATTCAGGGCGACCCTACTGTCCACAATCCTATGGTGCAAGTCCAGGAAGTCGCAGCATAACTTATCACAGAACATTCTAAATCTCTGGTTCAGTCCTTCCAATATGCTGCAAACAGTGAGCTTCGTTGTAAATTCATTGCAAGGCTGGTCTTCTCAATTTTCTCTGCCAGTTGCTGGGATGTTCCAAGTATGACTTTGGAGCCCAGACGGCAGACATCATTGGTCTCAATTTGCGCCACAGCCTGCAGTTGGTTGCACCCTGTTCCATCAGTGGCTGCCGGAGTAGCCCCTTCAGCATGTTGAATGAGGCCCCCAGGGATACACAGGGAGTGCACTGGTGTCCATTCCTGTCCCTTGCTGCCATTTCCCTAAGGGGCACCATTATTCACTGCACAGTTGAGCTGCCAACGTCTAATAGACTCCTACCCTTTCACGTTTCCCTCCTCTTGACACCAGACAAAACTGGTTTCCCTAAAACAGGTGAAGTGACTCCCCCTTGGAATAGGTTCAGTGATTGACACAACATTAAACTTCTTGGTTAGGGTGAGCTGAACAACACGGTGAGTCATCCTTGATCCCCATTCACCCTGTACAGGACGCCTAAATTTACTACTGAAACGCCATTGCAGTCAAGTGGACGAGTAGTGACATATCCTGTACTTTCTGCAGAGGATACAGGATTCACAGGAGTGGGTAGTACTTGAGGTACCTTTGGCACTGGCACCACAGATACATGACTCTCGGGAGCTCAGCCAACTCAGTGACTCGCACCAGTTGCTTACTGTTTGACAGTAGTCAGAGCGATTCCCAGCTGCTTACGAATGTCAACCATGTCATTCCGTGTTCGAGAACAGCATTCACAGCGAGGCTGCATTTTGGGTGGTGCAATGTATTACAGGGCGGTGAACAGATAATTTTAAATTAAGCCCGCTGATTGTCTTTTAATCTGTTGAGCTAAAATGTTGCTAATTCCCTGTAAGAACTGAAGCAAAAACACAAAACGAGATTTCTATTAAGACAACAGAAAAGTCTATGGTAAAAACTACCGGTTTCTTAAAACTTTTTAAGGTTAATTATGGTTGTTAGAACACTCGAAAACAGAGTTAATTTACGCTAAGTGCAGATAATACGTAGGGCTACGCCTCTTTAAGGAAAAATTGGATGTAACACAATATGTTAGTTAGAATATCTGCTACAGTAACTAAATCAAAAACGCCTATTTATCACAAATTAGATTATTCCCAAAATTCTCAAAAACGTACATTTATCTGTGTTGATGCACAATGAAATTCAGGGGTGATTTATTCTTTGGTAGGAACTGTGAATCACAAATGCTGATTTGCTACGAAATAATTCATGTATCCAAAACACTCATATCAGTAACTTACGAAATTATTGTTTTGTAAATATCCGAAAATTAAAAAAAAACTATTTCTCATGGAAGAGAACAATTGTTTTGAACGAGGATAGGCCAACTGCTCTCTCTAAAATTTTAAAAGAGCACAAATAAGTTTAAGCCAACAATTGATAACAGTGTAAGTTTATAGCGGCACTCGCGAATATTCGAAAATTCACAATATATCACAGTAAAAACGGGTATTGGTACAATCAATGAAATATTATGCAGAAACAACGCGAACAGTAAAATAGAGTAAGTGAATCTAGAATTTTAAATCGGCCTCACGTTCTGCATGTGATCTCACACAAAGGAAAATTCCGAAATCGACTTTTACATATAAATAAATGTGCTAATTGCACGGATTTTTCAGTTAGCTCTTCCTGTACCATGGGTCACACTTGCATGCCGTAAAAGAACACTGCAGCGTGAGTTTACCCCAATCAAAATCGCTAAGATGTGCAGCACCAACAAAGCACATCTTGTACCTATTTCAGCTAACAAAGCTGGTAGCTTTCTCATGGAAAATTACCAAACTTGTCAGTCAACCCTAGTATAACACTAATTCTTGTATGATCACATTTTAAATACTGTATAGTATGTGACTACATACAAGCGCTATGTAGGAACTTCGTATAATGCATAAGCTGCTTGGCATATTTTAACGTCGTTAACACCCATTTTGACATAGTAATTTAATGGTCCGGTACGAGTGGAGGTGCACAACACAAGCATCGCCAAGCAATTCCACAAACACCCAATGAAGATGGCCTTCATTACTACTTGTTCGATTTACGCCCTCACATAATTTGTAAGAACTGATTGCACTAAATCTATCATTGAAATAAAATATGAGACACACACTGCCTTGACATGAAATGAACTTCTGTTTGTGACAGATGAAAGGAAATTTGTAGAAAGTGACCAAAGATGCTGTGGTGCACTCGATGACGCAGAGAATGAGAAAATATAAGCGGTGTTAAGAAAATCTGATTATACCTGGCTTTCGGACGCAGCAGATACATTGGTGTGAGAAGTTTGTGATACAGTTTTTATAGGGAGTGTTTCTAAATTACCAATCCACACGTTGAGGTCTTGTAATAAGAACAGAGGTATTATTTTGAATATGAACTCATGTCCGTAAGTAGTTATCCTACTACAAGAATCGCTATACACTGACGGGAAAAATTGCAATACCAAAAAATAATTAATGTAGAGTACTGAAATTTCTGGAATACATTAGTCTAGGTAACATACGGAGTATTTAAGTGATTATCATTGCAAGTTCAGAGGTTAATGTAAGTGCGAGATAAGCCATTGCAAATGTGAAATGCTGGTACATTAATAACCGTTGTAACTGCCAGAATGTTGAATGTATGCATGCAAACGTGCGTGCATTGTGTTGTACAGGTGCCGGATATTGGTTTACGGAGGGGATACAGGATTCATAGGGGCGGGTAGTACGTGAGATCAATACAGGAACGGTAAATGTTCACTACTGGCCATTCAAATTGCTACACCAAGAAGAAATACAAATGATAAACGGGTATTCATTGGACAAATATATTATACTAGAAATGACATGTGATTCCATTTTCCCGCAACTTGGGTGCATAGATCCTGAAAAATCAGTACCCAGAACAACCACCTCTGGCCGTAAAAACGGCCTTGATAAGCCTGAGCATTGAGTCAAAAAGAGCTTGGATGGGGTGTACAGGTACAGCTGCCCATACAGCTTCAACACGATACCACAGTTCATCAAGATAGTGACTGGCGTATTGTGACGAGCCAGTTGTTCAGCCACCATTGACCAGACGTTTTCAGTTGGTGAGAGATCTGGAGAATGTGCTGGCCAGGACAGCAATCGAACATTTTCTGCATCCAGAAAGGCCCGTACAGGACCCGCTACATACGGTCGTGCATTATCCTGCTGAAATGTAGGGTTTCGCAGGGATCGAATGAAGGGTAGAGCCACGGCTCGCAACACATCTGAAATGTAACGTCCACTGTTCAACGTGCCGCCAATGCGAACAAGAGGTGACTGAGACGTGTAACCAATGGCACCCCATACCATCACGCCGGGTGACATGCCAGTATGGCGATGACGAATACACGCTTCCAATGTGCGTTCACCGCGATGTCGCCAAACACGGATGCGACCATCACGATGCTGTAAACAGAACCTGGATTCATCCGAAAAAATGACGTTTTGCCATTCGTGCACCCAGGTTCGTCGTTAAGTACACCATCGCACGCGTTCCTGTCTTTAATACAGCGTCAATGGTAACCGCAGCCATGGTCTCCGAGCTGATAGTCCATGCTGCTGCAAACGTCGTCTAACTGTTCGCGCAGATGGTTGTTGTCTTGCAAACGTCCCCATCTGTTGACCCAGGGATCGAGACGTGGATGCACGAGCCGTTACAGCCATGCGGATAAGATGCCTGTCATCTCGACTGCTAGTGTGATACGAGGCCGTTGGGATCCAGCACGGCGTTCCGTATTACCCTCCTGAACCCAACGATTCACTATTCTGCTAACAGTCATTGGATCTCGACCAACGCGAGCAGCAATGTCGCGATACGATAAACCGCAATCGCGGTAGGCTACAATCCGACCTTTATCAAAGTCGTAAACGTCATGGTACGCATTTCTTCTCCTTACACGAGGCATCACAAGAACGTTTCACCAGGCAACGCCGGTCAACTGCTGTTTGTGTATGAGAAATCGGTTGGAAGCTTTCCTCATGTCAGCAAGTTGTAGGTGTCGCCACCGGTGCCAACCTTGTGTGAATTCTCTGAAAAGTTAATTTTTTGCATATCACATCATGTTCTTCCTGTCGGTTAAATTTCGCGTCTGTAGCACGTCATCTTCGTGGTGTAGCAACTTTAATGGCCAGTAGTATAGGATGTCAATGACGCTGGAGTTATCCGATATGCGCCATGTGTGCTCGACAGGAGACAGCTCTGGTGATAGAACCGCCGAGGCAACACGTCGGCACTCTGTACAGCATGTTGGGTTACAACAGCGGTATGTGGGCGAGAGACATACTGCTGGAAAACACCCCCTAGAATGCTGTTCATGAATGGCAGCACAACAGGTCGAATCACGAGACTGACATACAGAATTGCACTCAAGATGCGTGGGATAACCACGAGACTGCTCCTGTTGTGTTCCGAAATCGTACCCCAGACCATAACTCCAGGTGTAAGCCCAATGTGTCTCCAACGCAAACAAGTTGATTGGAGGCTCTCAACTGGCCTCCTTCTAACCAACACACGGCCACCACTGATACCAAACCAGAACCACGTTCCATTAGAAAACACAACAGATATCCAGCCGCCCTCCAGTGAGCTCTTTCTTGACACTGCTGAAGTCGCCGTGTCCGACTCGGAGCTGACCTTGAAGGAAACGATTTGTAACAGTTCGTTGTGTCACTGTGGTGTCAACTGCTGCTCAGACTGCTGCTGCAGATGCAGTACGATGCGCCAGAGCCATACGCCGAACACTCCCGGAGCCCGGTCTTCTTGCGACCGTAGTCTCGCGACCATAGCTGCCAGCAGTCATGTACAGTAGCTACATTCCTGGCAAGTCTTTCTGCAATATCTAGAAGGCATATCCAGCTTCTCGCAGCCCTATTAGACGAACTCGTTCAAACTCGGTGAGGTGTTGCTAATGGCGTCTTTGTCGCCTTAAAGGCATTCCTGACTAACATCAACTCACAACGTCCAGTCTCAAAGGTAATTAAAGTCACGACCGTTACAGTGTGTTTTTAAAGCAAACCTGATTTGCATCCTGATTTGCGCTACTAGCGCCACTCTTATGCGACTGGCGCGAAGTTTGAATAGACATCGTCTTTCAGACGTAGAAACGCGCCTACCAACTTTCGTTTATGTCGCATACCTTCTTGGTGTTCCGTCAGTGTATATTCGATGTTACCAAATTTCTTTTCTTCAGAAACGCTTTTCTCACCATAGCCGTTCTACCTTTTATATCCTCTCTACTCCAACCATTTGCTGTCCAAATAGCAAACCTCGTCTATTACTTTTAGTGTTCATTTGGTAATCTAATTCCCTCAGTATTGCCTGATTTAATTCGATTACATTCAGTTACTCTTGATTTGCTTTTGTTGTTGCATTTTGTATCCTTCTGCCCATTCCATGCAACTGCTCTTCCAAGTCTTTTATTGTCTCTGACAGAATTACAGTGTCATCTAAAAACTTCAAAGTTTTTATTTTTTTTTCCCTGAACTGTAATTCCTACTGCAAATTTTTCGTTGGTTTCCTTTACTGCTTTCTCAGGCTACAACCCTGTGCATCTACAACATATTCTGTAATTCACAATTAAGTGCCTGGCAGAGGGTTCATCGAACGACATTCAAGCTATTTCTCTACCATTTTACTTCTCAGCCACTGCTTTCTCTTAAATAAATCATTCAATTACTCTGAAATTGTAATCATTTGTCTGTACATGTACATCACATTTACTGGTTTCCATTCCATTCGGATACTTCCTTCGTGGTGCGCCCCCTTTTTTTGCCTTAGTGTGTATTTAGAAGTAACCACCCAGAGTGACCCTAACTGGAATAACCAGATAAAACAAATAGGAGGAAAAGGATACGCCAGAATGAGGTTCATGGGAAGAATGTTAAGGAAATATAATTAAATGACAAAAAAGTGGCTTATAAAACACTTGTTCGACCGATTCTGGAACCCTTACCGAGTTGGATTAATAGAAGGGATAGAGAAGACCCAACGAAGAATGGCGCGTTCCGTCACATGATCGTTTAATCGGCGCAAGGGCGTTATTGAGATGGGCAACGTACTCCAATGGCAGACGCTGCAAGAAAGACACTGAAACGGAGAGGTTTGCGATTGAAATTCCAAGAGAGTAAGTTCCGGTAAGAGTCGGACTACATATTACTTCCTCCAACATACGTTTCGTGAAATGACCACAACGACGAAATTTGAGAAATTAAAGCTAATACGAAGGCTTACCGACAATCATTCTTACCACGTGCCATTCGCGAATGGCACAGAGAAGGGAGGAAGGGGGGGGGGCAGTTACTGGTACCAGAAGTACCCTCCACCATGCATCATCAGGTGGTTTGCGGAATACAGATGAAGATTTGTGCACTTATTGTCATATTTATAATATTAAAAGCTTATTTTAATTAAATTATAATCTCGTTTAGACACCAACGTTTTCTAAGAAGTGCATTCGAACTTTTCATTAGTAAAACGGTATCTTCTGCTACGTCAAAGATGTTTCTGAAGAAAAATACGTGGATGGGAGAGAAAGTTCATTGCTTTCAGGCCCGTCGTATAAACAGGAAATCGATACGTACACGATGTGATGTAATGGATGATAGCCTGAACCAAACACCTTTGATTACAAGGATTTATAAAGAAATAACTTGTTTTCTGTTGAAAGCCATCCAAAGAGTATTATGAATTTATTAAAGCTCTTACAGCGTGACGTTTCATATTGTAAGGGGCAGTCAAATGAAAGCGAGACTGATGGAAGAAGTAAGTAAACTGTTTATTACTTCAAAAGTGATCGCCATAACTGTTAACACATTTGTATTACTGTGAGGCAAGGCGATCAGTACCTTAATGGAAAAAACGTTTGCGACTGCCTATGCAGTCATGATTGTAACTCTTAGTCCGAAACAAATCGGCGGCCACGAATGTGCATTTCTTCAGGGCATCAACAATATGCAAGTCGGGCGGGGAGAGACTGGGACTGCCCGCCCACGTGTTGACAAGGCTATTTCGAGTACACTCCAGAAGTTTCTCTGGGAGGCCCTTGCACGTCCTCCATACAGTACCGACCTCTCCTCATGCGATTTCCATATTTTTGGAGCCCTGAAGAAAGACATTCGTGGCTGTTGATTTGCTCGACACCTGGCTAAATAATAGTTCCGTAGTCTAACAATACCACGACTTGCAAAGTAGGTTAGAAATCAGATTAATAATTTTGCTCACGCAGCATATTTTCGCTTTATGGGGCAACAACAAAGTTGTTGACTGTGGATGGTATCGTCAAAATGGAAATAATGAAGTCACTGTAAAAAGTCATTAATTTTGGCACTTATCTTGAATGGATTCCCACGTAGATTTCGTCGAAGCTGCTATGGCTCATCTTGTTGACTCTAGGGTGATTCCACTTTGACTGCTAGAAGGTCCAGATCTGTATTTTAGCAATATTTGAAGACCTAACAAATGCGTTTTTCAGGAAATTCTTAATGGTCAAACAATCCCAGATCAGAACAACGGTATGGTAGGAATAATTTTTGACTTGGTGTTCACGATCCACATTTTTATTAAACTTCTTGTAAATTCACATATACTTCTTCTCAATTGTCACATCATCAAGAAAACAGTTTTGTATCAATCTTCATATATTTAATTTTCACTTTAACCAAACACAAGACTTGACTATTCTTTTACAAACAGAAATAACAACTTAACTTCTGCAGAGTGAAACAAAGACTGCTCTGCGCGCATCCACGCCAAAACGGTTACAAGTAAGTCAAAGATTATGACAGTCTCACAGAAATGAATACACACAAGAACCAAATCACTGTTATATATATCGATATATCGGAGTACCTATATATTAATAAAACCAAATGTGAATATTGTCACAAAAATATGTCTGTTACTTCGCAGAAAAGTAGTACGATATTACTAGTATCGAGAACTGGGGTTGGAGTGCGGTAATGGTCACGTAAATAAAGAACCATCACAGTAGGTAACTGCAAACAGTTTTCCATGTGGGCACTGACCGTCTTTTCTCACAATGGGATAAATGTATTAATAGTCACGACTATTGCTTTTGAAATAATAAACAGTTTACTTGCCTTTTCTCTATCCATCTCGTTTTCAATTGACTATCCCTTGTAAATAATTCAGAAAACGCACATGAAAGTTGCGTAACGTATCGAAATTGGAATACAAAGATTTATGGCCCTAAGAACCGCAAAATTAGATAGTTACTTTCTAATTGTTGTAAAAATATTTCCAGAACGAAATTTCACTCTGTAGCTAAGAGTGCTCTGATATAGTTACAAAAGTAATAGTGATAACTCCGTGCAGTTAGATATCCGTTCGTTGTATATTATTAGCAGTGAAAATTAAAAGAACAAATGAACACACTACCTAGTGCTGGCAAGTTCCGAGTTGAAGGTACTCGTGTTCTCTTCAGCCATCGCTTTCTCGCGTTCGTCGAGCCAGAGACGTGTCCATACACAGGCCGCTCTCCTGTAGCGACTCTGGGAACACTGGCCGGCTGCTTGTAAACACGCGTGTGTTGCCAGGCTGTACTGGTGCTATTGATCAAGCTTGTACTGCTTATGATCTTTCTGTGGGAACCGGCGCGGAGTTAATCGTGAGCAGGCTACGAACTGCTTCAAAGAACTCTGCTGCGTGATGGACGCAATTTGCGTGACGGTGCCTTCCGCGTGTCATGCAGGCATGCGAGCTGCGACTCGAACGAGACCTAAGTGCGCATTAGATTTTTAGTACACTCTGATAAGTGCTAGACGGAGGGCTTCAAAGAAGCGAATTACACGTACGTATTTACACATGTACAATGATTCTTGGGCCATAATAAGTGAATGTATATAGATCAAAACTAATATTCACTGCATTTTGTTTAACAAGATGAATAACAACTTTATTTATGTATAACTAGCCACTTGCATTTTCCAAGAAATAAGACGCGGGGCTATATTGATAACTGAGGCATTCTGCATCAAGTAATATTTTAGATAGTGTTTCCCAGAACTGTACGGCTTTATACTTGAAACAGTGAGTTTCCAGTACTTTCAATACGACTACAAAAGTAGGTTTTCTCAAAATCTAGAAAAAAAACTGAGTTATGCAGCGATCACTTTCTCGTCTAGTGTAAATTCCTTGACAGCGTCCGCAGCAACTGCCAATGACGACTGCGTCTATTTTCGCGCCGGCACGGTAGCTCATTTTATCAGAGGACTGTTCAGCCTCTCTAATAAAGTCAATTGAGTCAATGTGGAATGTGAAAGATACTATGCGACGACCGCACAGAACCACTGACGGAGAAACAGGTCGGGGGCGGGGGAATAGTTAGCTTTGCTGTGTTTAGATCAGTGTTTCTTAATCTCCGTGTCGCGAATATATGTCAAGTGTGTCGCGAGGTTTTTATGTTCTTGTCTTAGGGTAATAATTCCTTCTATTGCATGTCCTACGTTTATGTTCGTATGTTGTTATTCGAGAGAATGACGTAGCAAGTTTGTAAAAGTTTTATCTTATATACTACTCGAAATGGCTACATGAAGAATTTGAAGAAAACGAGAAACAAATGACCGTTGGAAGGACTGACAAGAAAAGTCAAAAGAACCTTAGGTGGAATTAAAAGCAAGGATGGCAAGAACGCAATGGGAATCGCATGGTTAAATCCAGAGGAGAGAGCTGATAAGTGGAAAGACTAGACTGAAAGCCTGTACAAGGAGGTAGGCGTGTCTGATGACGTTATAGAAGAAGAAACAGGAGTCGCCAGGGAAGAGCTAGGGTATCCAGTGTTACAATCCTAATTTAACAGAGATTTGGACGACTTAAGATCAAAGAAGGCAGAAGGGATAGATAACATTCCATCAAAATTTCTAAAATCATTGTGGGCGTTGGTAACAAAATGACTATTCACGTTGGTATGTAGAACGTATGAGACAGGCAATATAACATCAAACTTTCGAAAGAACATCGTCTACGCGATTCCGAAGAATGCAAGAGCTGACAAGTCTGAAAACTATCGCCCAATTAGATCAACAGCTCGTGCATCCAAGCTGCTGATAAGAATAATATGGAAAACAATGGGAAATAATGTTGAGGGTCGATTATATGACGATCAATTTGTCTTTAGGAAAGGTAAAGGCATCAGAGAAGCAGTTCTGATGTTGCGAGTGATAACGGAAGCAATACTAAAGAAAAATCAAGACACGTTCATAGAATTTGTCAACCTGGAAAAAACATTCGATAGTGTCAAACGGTGCCAGATGTTCGAAATTCTGAATACAGTAGGGATAAGCTGCAGGGAAATATACTACATATAGAAGAACCAAGAGTGATCAATAAGACTGGGAGACCAAGGACGAAAGCCGGCCGGTGTGGCCGAGCGGTTCTAGGCGCTACAGTCTGGAACCGCGCGACCGCTACGGTCGCAGGTTCGAATCCTGCCTCGGGCATGGATGTGTGTGATGTCTTTAGGTTAGTTAGGTTTAAGTAGTTCTAAGTTCTAGGGGACTGATGACCTCAGAAGTTAAGTCCCATAGTGCTCAGAGCCATTTGAATCATTTGAACCACGGACGAAATGCTCGAATTACAAAAGGTGTAAGACAGGTATGTAGTCTTTTGTCCCTATCGTTCAATTTATACATCGAAGAAGCAATTATGGAAGTAAGAGAAAGGTTCAACAGTGGGATTAAAATTCAGGGTGAAAGGAAATCAACGATAAGATTCGCTGAGGACATTGCTATCCTCAGTGCAAGTGAAGAAAAATTACACGATATATTGAACGGAAAGAACGCCTAATGAGTGCAGAATATGGATTAGCATTAAATCGAAGATAAAAGAAAGTAACGAGAAGAAGCAGAAATGAGAATAGCGAGAAACTAGACGAAAATAGAGGAAGTTAAAAAAATTTTGCTACCTAGAAAGCAAAATAACACATGATGTACGGAGCAAGAAGGACATAAAAAGCAGACTAACAATGGCAAAGAGGACATTCCTTACCAAGAGAACTCTGCTAGTGTCAAACATAGGCGTTAATTTTAGGAAGAAACATTTGAGAATGTACCCTTGGAACACAGCATTGTGTGGTAGCGAAACACACGAAGCGTTTGAGATGTGGTACTACAGGAGAATGTTGAAAATTAGATGGACTGATAAGGTAAGAAATGAGGAGGTTTCCCGCAGAATCGGCAAGAAAACGAGAATAAGGAAAACACTAACAAGAACGGACAGGATGGTAGAATATCAGTTGAGGCATCAGGAAATAACTTCCACGCTACTAAGCTGGTAAAAACTGTGGAGAAAGACAGAGAATGTAGTAATATATCCAGCAAATAATTAAGGATGTAAGCTAGAAGTGCTACTCTTGGGTGAAAATGTTGCAACATGAAAGGAATTCGTCGCGAGCTGCCTTATACCAGTCAGAAGACTGATGACTCTAAAAAAAAAAAGTCGTTCCATAATAAAAAAATGTATAGCATATACGTTATGTGTTTGATGTTTTTCATCTAGGAAAAAAACCACATGTAGAGGTATCGCGAAATTTTGATACATACTCCGGTGTGCCCCAAAGGAGAAAAGGTTTAGAAACACCAGTCTAAAACATGGAGTCCCCGGTTCGATTTGCTGCCAGACCAGATTTTATCCTCTCGGGGACTGGATGTTGTGTTGTGCTCGTCATCATTTCTTCAATATCGACGAGCCAAGTTGCCGAAGTGGTGATAAATAAGAAGAAGATTTGCTATAGGCAGCCGCACTATCCCAGACGGGATCACCCAGCCTGAGCTGTGCCGGCTCGTATCGATCAGTCGATCGCTAGATGGCGCTAGCCCGGCACGATCTTTGGTGATTCTCCTCCCGCGCTTTGACCGGCAGGATGGAGCATAGTTAGAATTGGCAGGCCGAATTGGAAGGAGCACCTGCGGTGCGTGAATCGATTTACCTTCGCCGTCTGGAGCCGATAGTAAACGATTTTTGCAGAGCACAGACCTCATCCCCGCGAAGGCGTGTTTTGGGTTGGTTGTGGTGGCGATGGGACTCAGGAAATCTGCCTGGGCCGAGCATGGAGATCTCGAATGCCTCTTCGCTACCGATTCATCAAACATTTTTTTGAGACCCTTTCTGTGGCTTCTGTGCCTGGTTTTGTTAAAGTTGTAGTGCTGCCACTAGCTTCACCTTCCCGGAAAGTCTGCTGTATTTGCTGAAGTTTACCTTAATGGAAGTAACTCTGTTTCATTATAGATGTGAGTTGCAACCGTTTGTGAAATGTGTGGAGGTTGCGAGGTCTGTGTTACAGAACTAGTGGAGTTATGTTAATCAAAATTGCCTGTTTAAATTGGTGATATTTCGAGTGGCTTACGGTGCACCATGTTGAGCACTGAACAGTGTGTTGTTTTTCCTTTCAAATACAGTGAAGTCCAACTTAATCAGAGTGCCTATTCACTGTAATCATATTAGTTAAGTATTTGTGAAACATATTGATGGGGTTGTTGGTTGACCCGCCCTGAGATTTTCTTGGTAAAGTCTGCTGAAGCAAGAATGTACTTTTCCGCTGTAGTCGTTACAGGCGGCCTGGTAAACAAAGTTTGACATCTGAGATTCGGTTGCTTAGCTGTTTGGAATAGTTTGCTCGTCGGATAAGTAGTTCAACTACACTCCGTAGGCTCCTACTGTGCTCACCATTGGATACCTCCAGTCCCGCCGCCTGTTGCCATTATCAGTCAATATTGTGGTTACATGGTAGACAATACGTGGGGCGTCGACTACCTTAAACATCGTCGGCCTTTGGGACCTTGCACTCTAAGGTTTCCTTGTTAGCCTTTCCTTTCTATTTTGATTGTCATATAAAGGCACTATATTCTGTCATTAGTAACAATGGGAATGATAGCAGCAGATTTGGTAACAATTAACAGTAGCCACACAAGCGATGCGTCAGGTCCGTAGGAAGTTCAGAACCAGGAGAAGTTATATAGATACAGTTCAGCCCCGCGACAGGCGGTATAACCCAACCGACAGGATGGGCTGTCTGAACTCGTCACCCACGGGTGTGCTGATGGATGGGGCAGGTCCTGTACAATGTGGACTACAGCAGACTAATAACTAATAACTAACCTTTTTAAACTAGTAACAGTGCACTACTTTACTAAGGGAGGCACATATTTCATTGCATTACCATTTAAGAGCCGAGCATAAATAAATAAAAAACAAGCATCTGCACAATCAGCGAAAATGGTGATAAGGAACAAAGCACTTAACAACTGGGTAGCACTCTTATTACAGGAATGAGAAAAACAGTAAAGTTTACGTACCCCCGAAATCAATTGGCCAACAGTTACTTGTACCAATTGTGTTGCAGAAACAGTCATTAAACACTATTTGGAAGTGGAAGAAAATTCAAACTCGCTGACTTCTAGCATGTTTTGCTGTAAGACACTAGCCATAAGTAACAAATCGGGCAGCTCTAGTTGTTCACGAGATAACTGACGACAAACAAGCAAAATGCAAATCATCACCCCCCTGTGTTTTGTAGTTATTACTAGAAGAGTGCGTTACTGAGACTGGATTTCTTAATCATACTCTCGGAATGTGAATGCTGAGTCGACGTATATTATTACATCTGCTAATGTTACCGTTGACTAACATAGGACGTCACAGATTATTATTTACCTTGGTGGCCGTGCGGTTCTAGGCGCTTCAGTCTGGAACCGCGTGATCGCTACGGTCGCAGGTTCGAATCCTGCCTCGGGCTTGGATGTGTGTGATGTCCTTAGGTTAGTTAGGTTTAAGTAGTTCAAAGTTCTAGGGGACTGATGACCTCAGATGTTAAGTCCCATAGTGCTCAGAGCCATTTGAACCATTTTGAACAGATTATTTAGAAAATCTTAATCAAAGCATATTGGCATTTCTGAACGTATCACATCAGAGTGAAGCTCTTGAAACGTCAGAATCATTCTCTTGCAGGTCGTGCTTTCTCCTGTCATGTTTCTTGTTGACACAGTCGAATTGGGTCAGATATTGTCTTCATTATATGTATTCGAAGTGCTAGAGTGATGCAATCTACACTGACTAGCCAGAACATTACGATCACCTATCTAATAGCCTTTATGTCCACCTTTGGCATGGATAGCAACGACAACGTGTTGTGGCATGGAAGAAATGAGGCCTTGGTAGGTCGCTGGAGGAAGCTGACACCATATATGCACACACAAGTTTTGGTAACAATTAACAGTAGCCATACTAGTGATGCGTCAGGACCATTGGAAGTTCAGAACCAGGAGAAGTTATACAGATACAATTCAGCCCTGCGACAGGCGGGATAACACAACGGACAGGATGGGCTGTGTGAACTCGTCACCCACGGGTGTGTTGATAGATGGGGCAGGTCCCGTACAACGTCGACTATAACAGACTAATAAATGACGAGGAGGAGGCGGTGAGCTCTGACGCCACGTTCATTCACATCCCAGGTGTGTTCGAGCAAGTACAAATCTGGCGTGTTCAGGGGGGAGGGGAGGGGAGAGGGAGGTGGGACAGCATATTAATAGGAATTCGCCTTCATATTCCTCAAACCGCACCATCACACTACTACTACTGTCCTTGTGACACGGCGCCTTATCTTGACGAAAAATGCCACTGCCGTCGGGAAACATGATCGTCATGAAGGGGTGCATGTGGTTTGCAACCAGTGTACGATACTGCTTGGCTATCATGCTGCCTTGCACGAGCTCCACTGGACGCATGGATGCTCACGTGAATGTTTCCCAGAGCATAATGGGGCCGCCACTCGCTTGTTTCTGTCCCAAGGTATAGGTGTCAAGACGACGGATTCGCGCCCTCCCATAGGCATGGTGAAGAAGGTATCGAGATTCAGTAGACCATGCGACACTCTAACACTGCGCAGTGCCGATGGTCACAGGTCCATTTCAGTTGTAGTTGTCGATGTCCTGGCATTAACATTGACACATGCATGGGTCGTCAGCTGCAGAGGCCCATGCAGAAGTGTTTGATGCATTGTCTCTTCAGACACATTTTTACTGTGCCCAGCATTAAAGTCTGATATTAGTTCCGCCACAGTTCGCCGCCTGTCTTGTTTTACCAGTCTGCCCATCCTACGATGCCCGACATCTGCAATGAGGGATGGCTGATCAAACCCACCACATATGGACATGGTTTCACCTTGGTTTTGCTACGTATTGAAGACACTCACCACAGCTTTTCTCAGACATCCGACAAGTCGTGTAGTTTCCTAAATTCTCTTTCTGAGCCTCTAGGCCATCACAATCTGCCATCAGTCACAGATAGATCATGCGCCTTCTCCCATTCTACACAGGGACAGCACACTCCCTGATAATACATGCACTATGTGTCTGACTGGCAGTCATTTCTCTCCAGGTGACTCTGCTGTCGCTTGGACGGGTTTATATCAATAGTAGGTCCTCTGGCTGATCAGTGTATATTAACCCATTCTTAAGCTTTATTATCTGTGGAGATCAAAATGTGTGGATTTAGCAGTTTCACATCTCACTACGTGGAAATTGTGAGAAGTCCACCGTCTACCACACATTTATGAATGACATATATTTAAAGTATTCCTAAGATTGTTTCAAAATTTTTTTACCAGCAGATCAATACCAATAATTCAATAATTAAATTTTTTATAAACTACTTGATAACTGTAGCTAAAAAATCAGTTTAAATCTAGCCCTAAATTATTATTTATGACTAACAAGGGAAAGGAAAGTATTTTTGATAACTAAAGTAGATGTTTACGTATATATTATGCATGTACTTAAAGGGCAGTGAGTAAATTGTTACAACTGGTGTCCTCCATTAGACGAACAAGCTATGGTTAAAACTGTATGTTTTTCCGATGAAAATTGGAAGTCTTTCATAATTAAAATTTATAACAACACACTTATTGACGGTGAAAGCGACACACAGAGATCAAGCAGTAGTCCCTTCTGTAGCGACTGTAGAGATCAAGCAGTAGTCCCTTCTGTAGCGACTGAATGAGACTACTACCTGCTGGAACTAGAAAGACAGCACAGCGTGGCACAAAGCATGCTCTGCTGCTGGTGCTGGAAATACCGGTTACTCTGTCAGCGCCAGTAAACAGAACTGAACTGAATGGTGCGCCACAGGAACCTCTGGTGGCTCTAGCGATTATACACCTAAAATTGGACTTTAAACATAAAGGTAAGTGTTCATATTTCTGCACACAGATGGCAGTGGCTTTGACGTGTGACTGACAAGCTCTCATATATGAGAAATACCAGTGCAGAGACGGAGGGAACGTCTTGCACCAGCAGAACACCTGGGGCTGTGTGGACAGGTCGAACCGGAAACTGGCTTTTTCAAATGGCTCTGAGCACTACGGGACTTAACTTTTGAGATCATCAGTCCCCTAGGACTTAGAGCTACTTAAACCTAACTAACCTAAGGACATCACACACATCCATGACCGATGCAGGATTCGAACCTGCGACCGTAACGGTCGCGCGGTTCCAGACTGTAGCGCCTAGAACCGCTCGGCCACTCCGGCCGGCCCGGAAACTGGCATCACATGACTAGCAGCTGTACATACCTGCTTGCAACGACAGATGAACAACTCTTGTGGGACTCTATACTCAAGTGGAATACGACTTATATTTGTAGCGATAAAATTCATGTACTTTACCTCATTCCGATTCCTCAGTTAGTTGTCCGTATGTACTAAACAAATTAAGAAGTATACTGGAATAGCGGACTGTTGTTACAAGGAAAAATATGGTGCTAGTTACATTTCACTCCTGCTTAAGAATTTCCCTCTGACAGAAAGAAAATATTTGATTGCTATATCTGTAACACGTGTGTTTGACTCCATTATACAAGTAGATTGAAGATTAAACAGTTCTCAACATTTGTTGTAACGTATATGTTCATGTTAATTATCATTGTGCATTAAGTATTTAGAAATGCATTATTGAATTGAAGCTTTTCTCGCAAAATTGATATGGCAAGCTCATACCATACTCTACAGGAACATCGGAGATACCTTTAAATACATTCACACAAGTAATTTAAATGTAATTGTTACTCTAGGCCCATAAATTACTTTAATGTTGTGTAATTGTTTGTCTAAATCAAGTAAAGAACGTTCAAATTTCATAAACACTTATCTGTTAGTGTTTGATGTATGAGACGAAAGTCTCATATATTTCTAGATTTCTGTATCACTGGTAAAGGTAGTTTAATGACGTCTTCATCTTATCAAAATTAAAACTATTAAGATTTATTCAGTCTAAAAGCGAAATCTAGATTACTACTACCATATGTAGTCTCATGTCTGTGTACACCACGTCTTTGTGCCAATGAATCATCGAACTTTTATTTACTTTTGGAGTAGGCATTTTTTTTATGTGTACAGTGGTAATATAATTAACGACGTGAATCACTGAAAATGGTGGCCTATATGATTCAGTCACGTATTCAGTATTCCTTAGATACCTCTGGTTGTTTACTTTTGCCACAGGAGTACCGTTGCGGTGTAGTATAGTTTCCAAAGAGACTAATGCAGAGAAGAAAATTTTAACATGAGAAAGTGTAGCAAATAAGCAACTGTTCTTCACTTAAATATGGTTCCCAATTTGTGAAGGATGAAACCACTGTTAATAGAGTGCTGTACACCTGTTAAGTGTGTGGCTACCATGTCAATATGAGATATAGGTGCATGACTAGCTGACTGACCAAGCATACTTATTAACTACGTCGCTGAGTTTGTGATGGAAATTTTAAATAGTATCAATCTCAACGCTATTTAAAATATGTCAGTCATGTGAAGAAACAATTAAGAGTAGGCTCTACGTATTATGCCTACTTTCTTTCCCACCTTCAATATGAGGACATATTCTCGGATAATTTGGCAGCAGCTAACTGGGTTTTCAGAATACAAAAAAAGACCATTAGAATCGTAAAATATGTTAATCTAGAAGCTTCTGTAAGCCCCTGAGAGTTTAGGTATTCTACGTTTACCATGTGATTAGATTATGATGACTAATTTTTTAAAAGTAATTTAATGGGCAAGGAATAGTAGATTGTTCAAACGATGACAATCATCACCATAACAAAGTTTTTGTTGTTATCTTCAGTCTAATGACTGGTTCGAGCAGCTCTTCACATTACTCTATTCCAAGCAAACCTCTTCGTCTCTGAATACCTACTGCAACCTACATCATTCTGAACCTGCTTACTGTTTTCATCTCTTCAGTAGCATAAACTAGAATATAAATTCTAACAGAAAATATAAAACAACAAACAAAAAATAATAAAGAATTTAAAGTGAAATGAGAATAATCAAGAGATATTGGAGTAGACAAGTATAGTACACATCCGAGCCGCTACTTTCAGAAGGATAAAACGTGCACAGCCAGGTGTTCTCTTAAGATGGACGTGTATGGTCTGTTCCTTGCCCAAAACATCAGCGCAACCAGACGTTTTACTGGCGTGAGACACTGCCCAGAGGCTGACAGCTATGGCTGGACCGTTTCCCAAGGCGGATAAACCCAGACGTTAAAGGGTCTGAATTGCCACTCTGTGGAATTGTTTCAGTGTACAAAAGTAAGACTAAAATGTAATAAATATTACTCCACTTGAGGCACAGAGGAGCTAGTAGGCTCGTTTTAACTAGGAAAATAAGCCAATTGTGCCAGTAAAGATACGCCCTCGATATCTGAAATACTTTATAAGTTACTGTAGAACTGAAGATTTTATACATTGTTCCAGCTATAAAAACTTATATTTCGGCAACGAAGTAAGCATTTACGACAAATGAGGTGTCAATGGATAGATCTCGTTGAGCTCTATCAGGCAATCATAGTAGACATGTTAAAATAGTGCACAGGTTTGAATTATGGGCCGGAATGTGCCTTCTGCACCACGAAATCTTTTTTTGACGAAATAAGAATGAAAATCATAATAGTAGTAGCAGTACCCAATACTAGATGTAAGTAGGGAATATCAACATGATGAACTGTATCTATTAATATTTATTTACTCTAGAAAACCTGAAAAACCGCGATTGTCAGCACAGAATCATTACTTATTGCAGATAGAGGAAAATGAAATTTCATGTAGAAAAAGCTTAGTGTATTTTGTAGTATGTATGTGAAATACGTATATAAAATGTTAAAATTATGGTTTTTTAGTATTTTGAGATAATAAAAATGTTTCTTTTTATTCTTGTCAGTACAATGGTTTATAAGCAAGGCGGTCATTTTGGAAGAGACAATCGTAGTGAGAACCTTTATGAGGCAAGATCTTTGGGGGTTTAATTCAAACGGGAAGCGAGACAGTTGCATTTCGCAGGCGACAGAATAATCCTACGTTTTTCACTTTGGACTTGTAAAATTTTTGTGGACTGTCGTTGGTGAAAACATAGTGCATTTTTATATTCGAATGCCTGTTATAGATGCATTCAGCTTGTGAATTGGACATGAGAATTTTTATGCGGGAGAAACTCTGGTGGTCTTCATTTTTTTTTCTGTAGCTTAACCCAGCTAACAAGTTGGACTTTTTCGCGATTAGGCAGTGTGAGACTTGTATTCTGAAGTGACGATAGTTGAACGTTAACAGTTCTGGAGAAAGTTTTTTGCAGTTTATCGCCATTTGATGATAGCTTCCATTGGATACAAATCCTCAGTAGAACATTGATTTAATTTGTCAACTGTGAACTTAAATTTCATTTGTGGTGTCGAAAAGTAATAAACCAAGATTTCTGTAAAAATTAAACTGCTGTGAGTGGTGCATGATTTTAGACTTGCAATTCCTGGCTGCATTTATTTGGACTACAATTAAATTAAAACATTGGGTACATGTGACAAATATGAGTACCGGCTACCTCAGAGGTAGCTGAGCCGGCGTGTCTAAGCCCAACGACACACCAGAACCGTCTTTCTGTGCTGACTGTTATTTCTGAATATTATTTCGTGTATTAGCTCATGGGGGCTCTTAGCTATACTGTAAATAATGGACATCCAGACTTTATTTCTTAGGTTTAATTTTTTTGAATTCTTTATCCTGAACTACACCAAAGGTCGAGCAAACCGCAGTAGACAAAATTTAAATCCGAGTACTGTCTCGTATAGTTGGTCTCGTCCAAGAGCAAGAAAGCGAGTATACTCGCAATGTGCAACTACTTCTGTGGTCTGATTCAGTGTGTGGGTGCTACAGGTGAACAACTAAAGCTGATTGCGATATTGCAGAGATCGCTGCACGAAGGAATTTGCTGTAAGGTACTAAGGGTAGCAAACCTTCAGTTGGTCGTGACAATATGGCTCTTGTTGCTTAGACGTTCAACTGGGTGAGGTATTGCAGATTGTATTTGTTTGTGCATCTATAGCTCATTGAATACTATTTAGGAATCTCCATACTGATTCGGGCGAAATGCCAAGTTCATTACTAACAGAATGACAGCTGGTCTCTGAGGACCTACGTTAAAGCTTACTAGTGTGACAGCAGGGTAAAGAATCAGTTTCCTCTGTCGATTACTTACCCCGAGAAGTTGAGGTATCCATGAACTGTGGGAAAAACTAGTCAGTAATCTATACGCATTCAACCTACAGCACTGGGAATTTAGGAAAAACACATATTATTGTTACACAAAGCCAGACAATAGGTCACAAAATATTTCAATGTCTGAGAATCTATTCTTTTTTTTAATTTCATAGTAAATACTTTGGATGTAGCCAAAAAGAGTGTTCTTGTTTATCAAGATATTCTACAGCAGAAATTCAATTACAAATAATACAAATTTATCTTTGTTATTTTTTAATATAATTTTCATCCACACCTCCACTACCTGAAAGTCCTCCTACATAACACCTGGACTATTTGAGAGCTAGAAAAATTATGCTCTTGAGAAAATGAGCCTACAAAATAATTTCATTACACTTTATTCTTCAAGAGCTATTTCCTCATGGGGGTACAGCATTATGTATTAGATCACATAATCAAATGCATTAGTTAACTCAACATCCATGATCCTCTGCACACATTCACTGATACGATTTGCTACATTCTGTGGAATAATGTCAGTACAGGAAAGTTACCAAAGACTGAATTTTGACAAACAGTATTATATGACACATTGTAGTGTAATTAACAATAATGATAATAATAATAGTATTTACATAACAATAATATTAATATTAATTTAAAGGTAATACATTTCCTTGAAAGATACCCCTCAGTGATGATTTGCTAGTGCTAGCTCTCTGTATAAGAGGAATTAGTAATAGATCTCTACAACCACAGTACTCATTCACTAACATTGTCCAGAGTTATTTCTCATTAATTACTTTTACAATGTGATTTATTTTTCGATAATCTTTAACCTGCCTTCACAGAACCATTACACAATTTTGTGTTTTTGTAGTAATGAAGGGTATCCATGAATTAATGAAAACAAATAGTTCTCATACATGAGGAACACCTGGTAGTTTGAATCATGAGCAAGGCACAAAGTAGGTTTTCATTACTTAGTATATGTAAACATATATACTACAATGTACTGTTAAATAGTTCTCAATTTGAATTATTTAAGTCCTTAAACATAACTGTTTTATGCAACTAAGGAGTAGTACTGCAGGTGTTTGATGACAAATGGAGGGAAGACTACATCCAGGACTTTTGTAATTCGATTGTTATTCAATTTCAACTATCTGTTCCGTTTTCAGACTTTGAAAGTACACTTCAGTGCTACGTAAAACTAATATGTACTAATATTACTAGGTTGCAAAAAAACAGTATTAAAATAAATACTGTGATTTTTATAGGATATGGTTTTATTACCTATTCTTAACTCCTTAAATAACACCCCGCATCGCTTTCTCTCAGCAACTTAAATATAGGGCAGAAATAATTATATCTTCGTATTTTCCAAGAAATATTTTCTTCTATTCGTAAGAATATATCACACAGTCTTCTTTGATCATGACGTCTTAACTTTTGTACCTACATTTTACCACTGTACTGGGCGAAATATTAAAAATACTTCTGCTGAAATTTGTTTTACTGTCGGTATATTGGGTTATGTGCTAGCTGTATACGACGAGAATCATATGTAACTGCTACAATACAGTGTGGTGGAGACTCTGAAGACTGCATGACAGCTGCAAAAAGAATATAATAAGGTTTCAGTTTTATCATATGACATGTCGGCTTCAAAACACAACACATATCTAAGGAAATTAAAAACTCATGATACAGATGGTGTAAGTAGGCTGTTTAGGTTATTATATAGGTAACGCCACGCAGCGCTCTGTATGAAAATCACTGGCTGTGCTGTGTGCAGTCTGTGGCTAGTTTGCGTTGTTGTCGGCCATTGTAGTGTTGGGCTGTTGGCTGTTAACAGCGCATAGCGTTGCGCAGTTGGAGGTGAGCCGCCAGCAGTGGTGGATGTGGGGAGAGAGATGGCGGAGTTTTGAAATTTGTAAGACTGGTTGTCATGAACTGCTATATATATTATGATTTTTGAACACTAATAAGGTAAATACATTGTTTGTTCTCTATCAAAATCTTTCATTTGCTAACTATGCATATCAGTAGTTAGTGCCTTCAGTAGTTTGAATCTTTTATTTAGCTGGCAGTAGTGGCGCTCACTGTATTGCTGTCGCTTGAGTAACGAAGATTTTTGTGAGGTAAGTGATTTGTGAAAGGTATAGGTTAATGTTAGTCAGGGCCATTCTTTTGTAGGGATTTTTGAAAGTCACATTGTGTTGCGCTAAAAATATTGTGTGTCAGTTTAAGGACAGTCTTGTATAATTGTTCAAAAGGGACGTTTCATATGTCGACCCTTAGCCGAGGATACCTCACTGGAATCTTCTGATCTTTTTTCTTGTAGTTTGTGTAATTAGTATAGATTTTGTTTATTGCTAGCGCGTAATTGTAGAGAGAATCTCCTTTGTAGTTGCAGTCTTTCATTGTTGTACAGTAAAACAGGTGTGGCACGCATGTAAATTTGCACCAAGTATTTCGCAGCTGCGCTTGCAATTAATTAGATATTATTTTCAGTGCTATGTTAATGTGTTCTCTTATTTTTGCTCTTCAAATTGTGTTTTTCTGTGTTGTCGTGTGAAATATTGTGACAATAATGGCGTGTGAAAAACGTAATACTAGGCTCCAAAGTAAACTGAGAAATGACAGTGAAGACGAAAGCAGTGTGTTAGCGCCACCATGTAATGAATTAACTAATATTCAAAATAGTAATTTGGTAACTGTGCATAGGGAAATGGAGCGGGCGTCAAATAATGGTGTAGACAGTGAAACAGGTAGTGAACAGGGAAGCATTATCGATCGATCGGTCGGCAACAGCTCGCCTCAGGAATCGGGAATGACAGAACACAGTATTGCAAATACTGTAGACTCAGGTTTTGGGTTCTCACCGTTTTCTCAAATGAGTCAAGACACATTTTCCGCTTGTCAAAATGTGAATGTTGCCGGTGCAAATTCACTGCCGAAAAGCACTGAGGAACATGTTTCAGACACCAGTGCATTGTTATTACAATTAATGCAACAAATGGGACAAAAGCTTCAAAAGTTAGACACAATGGAATAAAATCAGAGACAAACACAGCAAAAGCTTCAAATGTTAGACACAATGCAACAAAATCTTCAAAAGGTAGACACAATGGAACAATACCAGAGACAAACACAGCAACAGTTAGACACAACGGAACAAAATCTTCGGAAGTTAGACACCACACTTGAACAAACACGTGAAGATTTAACTACTGAGTTACATAACATTGAATCTAAATGTCAAAAAATCTGTAATGACGTAAAAACACAAATTTGTGAGCATTTCCAACCTATTTTTTCGCGTCATAAAAATGCATTACAGAATCACGAAGCAGCCATAAAAGAACTGCAGACTATTGTTCATGAAAATCACGACACCTTGCATGCTAAAATTGACTCAGTTGCATCTACCGATTCGGTTACGCAACTTGCAAAAACTCAGGAATACTTAAAGGACACAGTAGATACGATTTCAACACAAATGGACACTCTGAAACTTGGTTCAGAAAAACACACCGAGGAAATAATTTCACTAACGGATAAAGTAACTTATCTACAAAGGTAGATGATGATCTGAATGACACAAGACCTGTAGCCTTCACGGACACTGAAGAGTATGAACAAATTAGAAAATTCAAACAAAATCAAAATCAAATCAATACACAGTACAAAAGAGAAATCCGGGAAGTACAAGATCAGTTGGCACAAGTAATACAAGAATTACATATTTCAGAGGACACTCGCGCTCCAGTACGGGAAGAGGGACATAGAAATACGGAACAACCACAAAATAATAACACAGGACACTTCGGAAATTATGAAAGAAATTGGCAAGGCGCATTGGATTTTGAGATGGAACCGCCGAAACGAAGTAACAATGAGCGATGTGCGACTCGCCGACACGATGATTTTGACTATAAGCTGTTCATTACTACACGTAAATTCAAAACATTTAAGAATTCTGGCAACGACATTCATCCACAAGCGTGGCTCTATCAATTCTCTCATTGTTTTTCTCCCAACTGGTCATTGGAGCACAGGTTAGAATTTATGTGTGGCTACTTGGAGAATGAACCAGCTGTAAGAATACTATCGGTCATTCACGATTGTCACCGTGAAGGAGAATTTTATCATGCCTTCCTCTCAGCGTATTGGTCTGAAGCTACACAAGACCTAGTAAAACATAGCATCATAATGATGAAACGTTTCGAACAATCTGAATTTTCCAGTCTTATGAAATATTTTGAAGACATGATGCATAAAAATCAGTATCTTTCAAACCATACAGCCCCTCAGAACTAATCCGGATTTGCTTAATCAAATTACTTGAACATTTACGACATATTATTTTAGCAGGATGTTGCAAAGACGACATTGAAGCTTTTCAGGGACTCTTACAAGAATTAGAAATTGACACTGACAATCGCGGAACGCGAAAACAGGAACACAACAATTACAGGTCACATCCGTCGCTATTCCGCGATGAAAGAAATAATAACTCGACACGACAAGGCTATTCTCACAACACAAATCGTGACCAAAACAGACACCACCCGTATGACAACCGTTGGCAGAGTAGTAACAATTACAGGGGAAGATCACCTCTCCGCGGTAATGACTATCACAGAGACAATCAGAGAAACAGACAATATGGGAACCAAAAATAGTTATTATCAAGGGAGACAGAATAACTTTAGATGCAACGGTCCAGCGCACAGTTACGATTCAGGGAGAAATTCTCCACCATGTGACCGACAAGAAAGAAACTATGGAATCTACCGACATGACGACAGACGATATGATCGTAACGACAGATGTGAATTGCATCAGAACTGGCGGGATTCAAACAGAGCAGGGTCCTCTCGACAAGGTGAATTTGTAGAAGTTAGGTCTCCAAATCCCAATAACGACGCGCGCCAACATAGACACAATAGGCAATGACTCATACCGCTGGCAGCCACAAAACGTACTTATGAAACTGACGAAGCAGCTGCAGTAGCTAGTAATTACGTAAAAACGGAAGACATTAGGGACATCTTACTCCAGGAACACGACTTAAAACATAACAACATTGCATATCCTGTGATTCACATTACTGTAAATGACGTAAAATTTACGGCAGTACTTGACTCTGGCAGTCCCATTTCAGTAATTAGTGAAACAGCTTTTAGCAAATGCAACAAATCGAACGATTTTCCCACACTTCCGTTACGTAAGATTAAATTACAAGGTGCAATCTTTGGAAAAAGTGTACATGTACGCCAACAAACCAACTTAGAATTCTTTTGTGAAAGCCACAGCTTCTCTATAAACTTTCTTATTGTTCCATTATTGTCGACGGAAATTATATTTGGAGTAGACTTTTTGAATGAATACAAAGCAATCTTAAACTTTCACGATGCTGAAATAAGTTTAGAGAAAGGAGGTAAGTCAATAGCTTTGAAATTTGAAGATTGGCTCCCAAACCATGACGAAGAAATTAATCGGCTTTACCTCCTGTTAGACAACAGCTCGGAATTTTCGACGGAACTTGACACTAAAAATCACTCTGCAAGTACTGACAGGGATGATATCGACGGCGGATTTGATACTAATGAGTTAATTCAGAATAAAATTCAAACAATTGAGAATTGTAATGACACTGATAGGCAAGACCTTTTTGAGATTTTACAAGCACATTCCATAGTTTTTACCCACAAAACAGGAACAATCAAGGTATTTCAATACCAATTTCGTGTTTGCGAGCATACGAAATTTTGTGTTAGACCATACGAAATTCTGGCGCATTATAGGGACCGTGTTAGAACAGAAATACAATCTATGCTTGACGAGGGCATTATTGAGCCTGCAGTAAGCTCGTACAACAATCCATTATATGTCGTTGTGAAGAAAAATGGATTGATCAGGCTTGTCTTAGATTCGAGACAAATCAATACTATCATCATTCCTGAAACAGACAGGCCGCAAACGTTAGAAGAACTTCTTCAAAATTTTAATGGTGTAAAAGTGTTGTCTTCTATTGATCTCAGATCCAGCTTTTATCAGATCGAACTTCATCCAGAATGTAGAAAATACACAGCTTTTCTTTGTTTCGGCGTTTGTTATCAGTTTCGGAAACTACCTTTTGGCTTGAACATTTCTTCGGCAGCATTCATTCCATAAACCTGAGATCTTAAAACGTCACATCACCTTATATGTGGACGATATTCTGATAGCAGAAGCCTCATGGGAACAACACAATCGCATCCCCAACAGCGTGTTACATATTTTTGCAGAATCTGGAATTACAGTTAACTTGGAAAAGTCTGAATTTGGTAGGTCAAAGGTGAGGTTTTCGGGACATATTATTTCTTCTGAAGGCATTCAACCGGATCCTGAAAAGTTAGAAGCAATCAGAGCCATTCCAGTTCCATCCACAAAAAAACAAGTCAGCTGTTTTCTAGCTCTCGTAAATTTTTACCGTCGTTTTCTGAATATACAAATTCTAGTGACACCAAAACTTTGTTCTCTCACTGGAAAAAATACTATTTGGAACTGGGACGAACAAGCACAGTTGGAATTCAATTCTTTGAAAGAATCGCTACTTAACGTGCCAATACTAGCTCATCCAGATCTGTCACAAGATTTCTGCCTTAACACGGATTCTTCTAAAATCGGTCTTGGTGCCCATTTATTTCAAGAAGCCGCAGAAAATGACACTACTGTTCAGAAAACCATTGCTTTTGCTAGCCAAGTGCTAACAAAATCTGAAAAAAAATTATTCCGTTACTGAATTAGAAGCTTTAGCTATCGTTTGGGCATTTAACAAATTCCGTTTCTTTCTTTCTGGTAAGCACGTAAAAGTATACAGTGATCATCGTGCATTGCAATTTCTTATGTCTTAAAAATTAAATCATGACAGGTTAAAACGTTGGGCATTGTTTCTGCAAGAATTCCACTTCACAATAGTCTACATTCCCGGCAAGGAGAACATTGTTGCGGACGCTCTGTCACGCGCACCGGCTGGGCTTGAGAAAAGTAACACAGAAGGCAACCTCGAGAAAAATTTCAGTATTCTTTACATTCAGAAAGTCGCCTTTGAAAACTTCATCACCACATCTTTAAAGGACATTGCTCATGAACAAGATAAAGATCCGATTTGGAAAGACATCAAAAGTAAATGGCATGAAAAGACACACACTCAGATTCGGCATTATTTTCTGGTTAGAAACAACACACTGTTCAAACGCTGCACTCTTGATGACAAGCTATGGGTACTTTGCATTCCTGACGATTTTGTTGATAAGCTCATTTGGTACATTCATTTCAGCTATGCACATTTTGGCCCACGAAAATGTTATCATATTCTTCGAACGACTTGTTATTTTAACAATATGGAAAAGAGAATTCGAAGAGTCTTGTCTATTTGTAAACTTTGTCAAAAGGCGAAACCATCTACTATCGCCCATCGTGCTCCGCTGTTTCCTATCATTCCTTCTAAATTAAAAGAATTTGCTGCTGTTGATCTCTTGGGACCGTTTGTCAGAACACCTAATGGATTTTCGTACGTTCTAGTCGCTGTTGAACTTACTTCAAAATTTGTTTCTTTCACACCGTTACGTAAAGCCACTAGACGGTCTGTATCCAATGCCTTTGTTAAAAATTTCTTACGTGAAGTTGGACACGTTAGTAAAGTCATTTCAGATAATGGACCGCAATTCAGATCTGCTGTTTGGTCACGCATGCTTCGGAATCATAAAATCAAACCTGTTTTTATTTCATTGTACTCACGACATTGTAACCCCTCCGAACGGATTATGAAAGAAATCAATAAGCTTTGCAGACTTTATTGTCACAGAAAGCATCAGCATTGGGACACATATTTACACTTATTTCAAAACGTGCTGAATGAAATGCCTCATGACTCCACTGCTTTACCACCTACTCTTGTACTGAAGAATGAAGAACCACCGAACAGAATCAGAGAGCTTGTACCTTTCCCGAATACACGTAATCTTCGACACAAAGACATAATTGATTTGGCTATTATAAATATAAAATCTGCAACAGACAAAAGGAGAAAACTACACGGTGAAACAAATGCAAAGAAATTATATATTGGTCAGAAAGTTCTCATTAAAGCTCATTCATTGTCACATAAGAAGAAACACTTGAGTCACAAATTCTTTCTAGTTTACAATGGACCTTACAGAATCCGACGTATACCACGTGATAACTGCGCTGAAGTTGAAACTCTGCGTACTAGGAAGAGTAAAGGTTTACACATTTCACATGTAAAACCGTTCATTGAAAGATAATCTGCTTTTTTACTTCGTCTTTGCCATAAAACATTTCACTTCACATTTCTAGTATGCATTGTCAGACTTAGAAACTGTTACCATGCAACAATGAAGTTAAATATCCAATCAAGAACCAATAGAACTTATTTAAACAGAAATTACGAATGCATTGTTATAGTGAACAGACATCACAGTGTTATTGTGTGTGTACATTCTTGCTTGTTAGTTGCACAATTACGTAACGACTATAAGGCTCACATACTTAGAACATTTACCAGTACTGCTAATGAGATTTTAATGCAACATTTTGGTTTACTTGAAAATACATTCTGGATTTAAAGTACTTTCTGTGAGATACCAGATGACACAGTGGTTAGTTTATGTGACAGCTACACGATTTTATCACGAAGCTACTAATGAGTGACAATTTACAATGTTGCTTTTGCACTGTATCTGTTTTATATCTGCACAGTTTTTCTGTATTATTCTGGAAAGTAAAATATGTTTTAGTAGTAACTTTTGTGTTATAGCTTCAGTGAGACAGCCTTTTTCGTAGCACAACAATACGTTACATTATAGTACTTTCTTGATCACGGTAACGTACGTAATAACTATGGTATCTATACGCAAAGCATTTCACTTTCGTTTATGATGAGGTAAGTACATTGACTTCAGCAGAACTTTGCTTACAGAGGTCGATAACTACGACAGTTCCACAGAATTATCTTACAGCAAGACGCACATTTAGCGCTACAGGACACGCATTTGAGTGATTAATTTTGTACTTAAACCATTTATTTTTCAAGATTTTTGAATTACAAAGAAAGTTTTCCGTGATACATTTCATTCCATTGCTGTAATCTCTAACACCTGAGGGTATTATTACATTAATCCTCAGGGGGGTACATGCCTACTTTGTGTACCGTGTGTTTGGCAAGCACAAGGAGCCCTAGCTAATATGGTATTTGCTTATACAACTTTGCACATTGGTATCATATTTCTGTAACAGAATTACACAGCTATCTGATTATTTAACAGAGAAATAAACATTTTTTTTACTACGTCAGTGACAGATGTTTACGCAATTACACAGTTGGATAACTTCACACTTATGAAATTGTATTTTGCCTGTACTTTGTGAACTCTTCATATTTTTTCAGAACTGTTGTGATACTATGAGAGCTTAGAATGATGTATTTGGTAAGGGATCAAGATTTTTGAAGTACGTTTGAGGTAGATGACTTTATTGAAGGTCTTGAAATTATTGAAAGAAGCTGCCACGATTCTGAGATGTGATTGATCTGTTATGATGTTATTATTGCGATGACGATGTGTATTATGCTGTTGAGGTATGTTTATGATCAATAAGCTGAGAATCGTACTTTAAAGAGTTATGAAATGTGTGTACATGCGTGAATGTATCACAATGACGCAAAAAATTTTTTGGACTCTGTTATATTGATAGGATCTTGTTTCTACACATTTGTAACGCAAATTCTCGACCTGTTGAATTTTTTATATGAGACTGTTACTGCTGTCGTAAATATTTCGGTAAGAAAGTTAAGTGACCACCTTCACGTAAAGCGTCGTGGGCACCCAGCAGCGCGACAATCACCTGGAAAAAAGCCATTAGTGTGTGCCTTTCAGAGGCACAGGTGGAAAGAAAAGAGAGGCCATTATCATCGCTATTGACATTTCTTTGTAGAAAGCATAGCAAATACGACACGCTCAAACTTGAAAACATATGATTATACTGTGGAGCTCTTAATTTATGATATTTACTAAAATGCCTAATGAAATGATGAGAAACATTTTACATCTATTGTCTTTCTAGTTGAGAGATTGGTCATTTTGTGTAATATCTGGTTTCCAGCTGTGTTGCAGCATTGGTTTTATAAAATAAAATTAAATGCATTTGCTAATGTGAACACTTTCTGTCAACAGATCTATTAAATAATTACTTTATGATCCACAATCTTCGAAAAAGGAGCTCTTGGAATGGAAAGAACAATAAGAAGGGACTAATAACAGTAACTGCATATATAATTTTCTTTTCAAGTACTTGGTAATCTTTTGTAGAATTAGTCTTTGTGGTGCATCACTTTAATGACATAGATATTAAGATGTGAACAGACATTTCCCTTATCTGCATTGTTGTGTTTAGTGTACTATTTTTTCTGCTTGAGCTTTGTCATGTTTAGGTATAAGTTATTGCATTTGCTGCTGCTACTTGCCAGGCATAGTGTTACTGAATTTCACTTTGTATTACTCTGTTAAGCCAGTTTTACTACTGATTTATTTTTATTGTTTGCTGCGCATTGCCTTATATTAGTTGTAATATTGCAATTGCTCTGCTAATTTATTTTACTGCTGCTTGCTTTGCCAATTTGAATTTTTGTCATTGCTGTTTGTGTTAATTTGTTATGCGCTGCTGCATTGCCTCGTCCCTTGGCATATATATCTGAGCTCAGTAGATTTAAGATAGCTTAAGAGGGGGTAGACTATATAAGAAACTAACTGTGATGAATTGGAAGAAATGCATTGAGAAGCTATAAGAAAATGGTTCGGCCGAAAAAGTATTGTACAGTGGAGAAAAACTATTTTTGAAACAGGATGTGAACAGAATACAGAAAGCATGCTTGGATAGGATTTTTTTGGTGGAAACAAATGTTGAAATAAGAGGAAAGCTCTATGGAATGAAGTTTTGGGTTGGACTGCAGTACCAAATGTCACACTGAAAACAAACCCTGTCCTGGACTTCTGTGTTATTATGCTATGTGAATTTGTGTTTTTCCTGTCTTTATGTGTTTAGCTAATAAGAGTTATGTTGCAGAATTTTTCTAATAATATGTTATTTACTTTGTAAAGATGTTTAGACATTATTTATTCTGTTTTGTTTTAATGCTCATGTGTGAAGTTGATGTTTCAAAAGTTATTCTGATCTTTTATGTATGTACTTACGTCATAATTCTTGTAACACTGGTGTATTCTTTTGTAAAGCCTGCATTACCACAAATGTTATCTGTATTGTTATGTTCTTTAATGATGTATTTTGCACCTTTGTTATTGTATTCTTATGTTATAAAATTGTAATTGACACCAGTTCATCAAATTAAGTAACTTGTAAGTTACATTTCACTGCACATGTTTCTGTTGGTCATAGTATATGGACAATATGTGAGAAGTAGGGACTGTTAGTGTTTGCACGTGTGTTGATAATTCACTGAGGGACTGGATAACAGCATTGCTGGTTCTAAGGACATTCCAAAAAGTTTTGTGAGTGGACAAGTGGTGGTTTATGGACTTGCTATATTCTCCGCAAGACTCTTCGATGGTGATTGTGCACCTGCACAGTCGCAACAGATGGCTGCTGGCCGTCTCTACAAGGACTACAGTGGGTCTGCATTTCTGGTGGCCCACCAATACCATTATTTCTACAAGGACTGCAGTGGGTCTGCAGCTCTGGTGGCCCACCAATACCGTAATCTCTACCAGGACTACAGTGGGTCTACTCTGTGATGACCTACCTACCAATATTCTTCAAAACTTCGACTGACTCTGTCGTGGGTTTGCTCTGTTGTGGCCCATTACCTGTTTGCATGTCAAGAGTCAGCACTGTCCTTCCGTTGGAAGGACAACACTACTTCTTCAAGACTGCATGGAAATCCACTACTTCCGTGTGCATTCTCTTTTACTGCTCAGACTTTGAAAAAAACACTGCAATTTTACTGTGATGAATGATCAGGACTGTCTTTATGGACTGTGAGAAAATTTTAGCATTGTATCAATAAGTGTGTGCATTTGATTTCTTTGTTATTGTAATTATGAAAAAATTTTTCAAATCTGTATTGGCCACTGCCCAAAACAATTTGTAAAATTTTTTTGTGGGGAGCATGGAGGCTATGTAAGTAGGCTGTTTAGGTTTTTATATTGGTAATGCCACGTAGCGCTCTGTATGAAAATCACTGGCTGTGCTGTGTGCAGTCTGTGGCTAGTTTGCATTGTTGTCGGCCATTGTAGTATTGGGCTGTTGGCTGTTAACAGCGCATAGCGTTGCGCAGTTGGAGGTGAGCTGCCAGCAGTGGTGGATGTGGGGAGAGAGATGGCGGAGTTTTGAAATTTGTAAGACTGGTTGTCATGAACTGCTATATATATTACGACTTTTGAACACTAGTAAGGTAAATACATTGTTTGTTCTCTATCAAAATCTTTCATTTGCTAACTATGCATATCAGTAGTTAGTGCCTTCGGTAGTTTGAATCTTTTATTTAGCTGGCAGTAGTGGCGCTCACTGTATTGCTGTCGCTTGAGTAACGAAGATTTTTGTGAGGTAAGTGATTTGTGAAAGGTATAGGTTAATGTTTGTCAGGGCCATTCTTTTGTAGGGATTTTTGAAAGTCAGATTGCGTTGCGCTAAAAATATTGTGTGTCATTTTAAGGACAGTCTTGTATAATTGTTCAAAGGGGACATTTCAATGGTAACTTGAAACTTTAAGACGTAGACAAATATGTATCAACGTAAAGAAGTAATGTTTCCAAATTGGCATGCTGTATGGTCCATTGTAAACAGAGAAATCACTGTGAGAATCTCTCAAAATATCTGTAGGGTACGTCAGTGTTAACATATCATGGACCTTAAGGCAAAGATCTGCAGCTACGTTGGCTCTTACTTAGTTTTTTCCAAAGACCTTGTAAAAAATAACTAGACTCACTGATGGCGCTGCAGTCGCGGGATAATTTGAACCTTCGGCTGGACGCCATTATAGTGGTTGTAGTCTGATGTGGTGTGTAGTATTGTTGTTTATGAAGACCCTGATTCAAAGTTGTATATTTGTTGGGGTGTACATACAGTATTTGTTACTCGTAATTCTACTGTCTGTATGTTCCAATCAAAAGAAGTACAATGGTGAAGAGTTGTGCAGTGATTAATTGTACAAATAAATTCTAGAAAGGAACGAATATTATATTTCACAGGTATGTGGATATTTTAAGTTGCTTTGTATGTCGGTGCACTTGCTTAATAAATGTTTTTGTAACACGGTATTAGCATAATGTCTGTGCATCTATTTGCAGGTTTCCTTTCTCAAAACCACAGCTGTTACAGAAATGGTTACACGCTGTCAGGAGGCAAGATTTCCGACCGACAGAATACCATTTTATATGTTCTTATCATTTTGAAGAAAGTTGGCTGATCGGTAGTGTTTTCACAGTCTAGGTTAGGTTGAAACTTGATAATTTGGTCGTGAGTTGCCAAAGCACTATGCCGTATATAACGCACTTCTGGTCATAAAATCTAAAGCAAGGTAGAATCAGAAAATTTCTATTAATATAGTGGGCAAATCTTCGAGTATTTTGATGCATTTTGCGTACATCTGTCGTTAATGAACTACGAAAAATGCTAGGGGTCCAGTTCATAACTTTTAGCTACGGCAGATTCCATGTAGTACGTAAGACAAATTAATAAACAGTGACTAGTTGCTGTTTGTTCATAAATTAAAAAGTTTATTGTAGTAACGTATTTAAATGAGGCATTATGTTTGTGACCTAAGTCAAGGGAAGGCATTTTATAACCAAAAGCGATGTATAATCATTCGAGCTCCGCGCGTCAGTTTACCACACTAATGGCCGCCAGCCAGCTATTCAATTTGTTTGCTCTTCACAGTCGACCACTCGTGCGGTAGTGGTGGCCTGATTTTTTGTATTCTATATCCCTGTGAAAAGTTAAATCTCTTTCTTTATTTGTTGTTGTGATACCAGAGAGAATTTAAAATCAAGGGGAGATACTGTCAACATTTTTAGTTCTTTCAGCTGTAAACCATTCACGACTTTAATTTACGAAACAAGCGAATCACACTTGATAGCTTGGTACACATCTGCTACCCCACGTTAGTTTTGTGTTCACTTATGATCACAGTGATTTCGCTGAATCGAAATAAAATTTTGTCTCAGATTTATTACATCGAATTATACAGTTCATCTTTGCTATCAAGATGAGCTAGTTGGGAAACTTTAATTCGTAGTTTGTATTTCTCACGTCGCTTGAGAAAGACTTAGATATGATAAAGGCTTATCGTGAGCATAATGGATGATCTCAGTAAGCTGTCCACATCAAAAATTTTTGGATTCGTTTAAGATATCGTAATTCTGTTTTCACTCATGTAATTGTAAGAAAATCTTCACTAACGACGTATAGTCTCTTTTCGAAGTTGTATTAATTACAGAGATTTTGGTACCAGTCTCTTCTTTTGTAACAGGTGTGTTGGAAGTATTGTTGATGTCAACGAGATGAATTCAACTGCACTTCACCTTTCTGAATGCGATAAGTAGTTTCGGAGAAATCACAATATTTAGAACACAAGATTTATCAGTTTTGAACATCAAATTAGTTGTTGTATTACATGAAAGTAAGTCTTATTGTATGGAACAATCACATCTAGTTTAGTGGGCGATGCAGTAGTGACAATTTCGGAATGGTCGATAAATGTTTAATTTAAAGTTTTGTACTAACTATTTTCAACTACGTGTGACAAGACCAACGCACTGACTGGAGGATAAAGCTGGTGGCATATGAGGATAGTTCACCAGTTGACTGCGATGAAAGCTTTTGTGGTTTGCTAGCCAATAGTGCCACAAGAGGCCGTTTTATTCAGTGTTTTTATAGTAACATCAACCAATTTAGCATCAAACAAACCAAGCGAACATTAAGAAGCAGTTGTGGACTTGCAATTTTAAGCGCCTTGTTCCAGCAATCAAAATGCGGCTCACTTTGATACACATGAAGATTGATGAAATTTCAGTTTATCAATCGTTGAACAAGCTCTGAACAATGCAAACAGAATAATGTACTGTACCCACACTTACCTCAATAACATAAGGTAGGAGTAAATACTTCAGACAAAGAATTCCCAGGTCATGACTGAAAGGACTCAGCATACGAAAAAGGAGAAAGTTCCTCCACTTAGGCTTCTGAACAATCGCCGAAATAACCGTAATTAAGCCTTCTTTACACCGGTGCGAATACAAGCGTTCACGAGCTTTCGCTCTTTGCTGTGACCAAGCATTTATACTGGAGAACACGACAGTTTGAGTGCAACCTACCAGTGCTAGAACGTAATGTTGTTTGTTGCCACACCGAATCACTCGATATACCCGACTTATAACCACGACGCAAAACTGTGGTACGCAGACAGGATTAGTTCGCTCGGTGAGAGTGTTGATACCACTGAAGCTAGCAAAACGGCGTAGGAAAACAAGAAATATGCCTAGCTGTTTGCATTTATATGCAAAAGTGAAGCGCTTCGTTTGGAGGTAGTGCTGAATTACGGTTCCAACCTTCCTTAGCAGTATTCCAAAACTGTGTACATATTTCGGTTAACGCTTTTCACTGGTTTCTCATAACAACTGAAAGGAAATCGGAACGATTTTAGCCGACGAGGAACATAATGTAAGAAGAGCTACTACATCTCAGGTAGTCCATGATGTTTGTAGTGGCATTTGTGAAGCACATTTAGGATTTCATTGAAGTACGTATGAGGAGAATAATGTCAATAAACTATGATTAATGGGATTTTGATATGCTTACAACCTTTCAGGTAAGCTAGTTGATAAGATCTGCTAACAAGTTTCTTAGAGGGCAGATCGTGGGTAGGCGATTTTTATTTATTCGTAATTACGTCAAAAAACCTCTAAAATAATGATGGTAAATCAGACATTTAATCAAAACTTCAATGGATGTAAGCAAGGAGAACATCAGGACTTCACTATATTTTCAGTTTTAATCAGCATAATACACTGGTGCACAAAACTTAAGGAGGAAAGTAACTTTCGTATGATGTGTCACTGCCAAGTAACACCACTTGACGAAACTTGGACCATACATAGAAAGAACTCCGACAGTATAGTACGGAAGGTATCTTAAAGAAATACGCAGTCTGGTATGTAGCAGTGGGAGGGGTCTGGAGAGGGTACTTTGTGTACTGCTGCTGTTCCACCCTTTTCCTGTTCCAGTTGCGAATGTTTTACAGTCCGGACGATTGCCAGTAAGCCTCCGGTGACCTCGAATCTCTCTAACTTTTACCGTCACGGCCTTTTGCGAAATATAAGTGAGAGGAAGCGACATACTAGACGACTTAGGTGAACAGAAACTTAAATACACCTGAAACTTATCACATCCTCTGTTGTAACCTCAACAAAATTCTTGAAACCTATTGAAAAACTGCACACACACGCACACACACACACACACACGATCAAAAAGCAGAAAATAATTATTTAACTAAAAAGTTTTTATACACTGAAGAGCCAAAGAAACTGGTTCACATGCTTAACATCGTGTAGGGCCCCCGCGAGCCCGCGGAAGTGCCGCAGTGCGACGTGGCATGGGCTCGACTAATGTCTGAAGTAGTGCGGGATGGAACTGATACTATGAATCCTGTAGGGCTGTCCATAAATCCGTAAGAGTACGAGGGGGTAGAGACGTCTTCTCTACAGCACGTTGCAAGGCATCCCAGATATGCTCAGTAACCTTCATGTCTGGGGAGTTTGGTGGCCAGCGGAAGTTTTTAAACTCAGAAGAGTGTTCCTGGAGCCGCTCTGCAGCAATTCTGGACATGTGGGGTGTCACACTGTCCTGCTGGAATTACCCAAGTCCGTCGGAATGCACAATGAACGTTATGGATGCAGGTGATCAGACAGTATGCTTATGTGTTACCCGTCAAAGTCGTATCTAGACATATCAGGGGTCCCATATCAATCCAACTGCATACGCCCCACACCATTACAGAGCCTCCACCAGCTTGAACAGTTCCCTGCTGACAAGCAGAGTCCATGGATTCACAAGGATGTTTCCACACCCGTACACGGCCATCCGCTCGATAGAATTTGAAACGAGACTCGTCCGACCATGCAACATGTTTCCAGCCATCAACAGTCCAGTGTCGGTGTTGGCGGGCCAGGCGAGGCGTAAAGCTTTGTGTAGTGGAGCCATCAAGGATATACGATTGGGCCTTCGGCTCCGAAAACCCATATCGATGATTTTTCGCTGAATGGTTCGCACGCTGACATTTGTTGATGGTCCAGCAATGAAATCTACAGCAATTTGCGGAACGGTTTCACTTCTGTCACGTTGCTCCCGGTCTTGCAGGATCTTTTTCCTGCCACAGCCATGTCGGAGATTTGATCTTTTACTGGATTCCTAATACTCACGGTACACTAGTGAAATGGTCGTACGGGAAAATCCCCACTTCATCACTACCTCGGACACGCTGTGTCCCATCGCTAGTGCGCCGACTATAACACCACGTTCAACTAACTTAAATCGTGATAACCTGCCATTGTAGCAGCAGTAGCCGATCTAACAACTGCGCCAGACACTTGTTGTCTTATATAGGCGTTGCCGACGCAGCACCGTATACTGTATGTTCACATGTCTCTGTATTTGGATACCAGTTTCTTTGGCGCTTCAATGTATAACACGTTTCTAAAATGGCCTAAAAAGATAAAATAACTTCTTCTAAGCCCACGCAGATTAATAACCCCATACAGATAGTCCATTTTATTATCGTGTTATATTAAAGTTTTTTTATTTAAATTATTTTTGCGATGTAAATACGAAAGAAGTGTCAGTAGACAAGAAGCATTTTTTTTTCGTACTTCATAATACAGTAGCAGATCACACACAATTCCTATGCAGTATGGATGAATTTTAGTTCAATTCTTACTTAATTGGGAAGGGTGTACCTTGTGGATGAGGTAATTGATTGTACACAGCGTGCCCCATAATTTGTTCTGGAGTATACGACTGTGGAAAATTCACTTGCACAGGTTGACTTGCAACAACTGTTACAGACGGCATCTGATTTAACGACGGCACTGAAGTTTTTGTCTTTTTGACACCTGTAAATTACCTTCTGTTAGTATTGCATGTCCAATACCACTAATAAGTACAGTGAATGAATGAAAGTCAAGCGAGCTCACAAAGTATTCAATCACATACCTTTGTTAACACTACCCTTCTTTTTTCGCCCAGATGAGGTATCACCCCTGCCAAAGCCTGAAAATTCATATCTGTTAGTATGAATACGTGATTCTCAATCTATGCAAGTTACCTATCCTTATACAGCAGCAAGATACATACGCTTGTAAACAGTCCAGTTGTTCCTTCGCTTATACAGATTACAACCCGGGCAGCATGAACAGATTACCAAAATTACAACTACGACTCCAATCAGTGAAGAAAAACCAGTGAAAATGGTCCACATATCTGTCTTAGTAAGTCTGAAAGTTAAAATTTAAAAGCCTTAATCAACAAGAGCAATTTGAAAGTAAGTACATATGTGAATGATTTTCGTAAGTTTAACTACTATATTGCGAACCCGAAAACTTTTAAATTAAAGAATCAAGCAAATTCAATGAACGATGATAAACAATCAGATAGTGACAGGTTTTTCTCTAAACAATGAAAAGAAAAACTAAATGCACTATCTGATCGAAGGTATCCAGACACCTATGTCTGGACATTAACATGGGATGAACACTTTGAATTACGTGTCTGATTACCTATGGAGGAATTGGCAACCCATTTATCCTCAAGAACCGAAACCAGAGTAGGTAGTGATGCATTGCTGCACGTTTTATTCGTGCTGCATTTGGACTACTAGTAACTGCCACCTTGCAAGTTTTGTGCGGGCTGTAATGCTCCAATCAGTCCCCTTAGCTGGAACCAAGGACCCCAACCACGCGGCTCTTGCTACGCTGCTGAGGCCGTGGGCTCTGTGGCCCATGCAGCACTACGTGGAGACAGAGCCTCGTGGAGACCTTCCGCACTCTTTCTTTGTGTAAATGCTAGCTATATTATACTTTTCATCTATTAAATATGAAATTGGAAATAGGAAGATGTAAACTTTTTTTTATGTAAGAAGAACGACAGAAGAAGATATCATAGATTGAGTGGTAGGTGCTCCTTCACCTGCGCTGCCCAGGGAGCAGGACTCAGAATGTGACCCCAAACCCAACATCCCCGTGCAGTGCCTCCCAAGGTTACTTGATGAGGTGTGTTAATATGCTATTCTATTTAATTCCAGGTTAGTACTTCACAGTTAAACCGAGTGCCTGGTTCAATAACCAGCCACACTGGGTTATACATTCTACATGGTGTTTGTGTAGTATATGATAAAGGATTATTATTCATATGTATTGTGTGTGCTACATATTGTGATTCTTCGTGTGTTTTGTCATGTGTGAACTCTTATTCTAAATTATGCTCTGTGCTAAAAACCAGTGTCATTAAAGTAACCGGTTTAACGTGGCACCTGGTACAGTAACTGGCCATGATTATACAGGGTGGTCCATTGATAGTGACCGGGCCAAATATCTCACGAAATAAGCGTCAAACGAAAAAACTACAAAGAACGAAACTCGTCTAGCTTAAAGGGGGAAACCAGATGGCGCTGTAGTTGGCCCGCTAGATGGCGCTGCCATGGGTCAAACGGATATCAACTGCGTTTTTTAAAATAGGAACACACATTTTAATTACATATTCGTGTAGTACGTAAAGAAATATGAATGTTTTAGGTGGACCACTTTTTTCGCTTTGTGATAGATGGCGCAGTAATAGTCACAAACGTATAAGTACGTGGAATCACGTAACATTCCGTCAGTGCGGACGGTATGTGCTTCGTGATACATTACCCGTGTTAAAATGGACCGCTTACCAATTTCGGGAAAGGTTGATATGGTATTGATGTATGGCTATTGTGATCAAAACGCCCAACGGGCGTGTGCTATGTATGCTGCTCGGTATCCTTGACGACATCATCCAAGTGTCCGGATCGTTCGCCGGATAGTTACGTTATTTAAGGAAACAGGAAGTGTTCAGCCACATGTGAAACGTCAAACACGACCGGCAACAAATGATGGTGATGTCCAATTACGTGTTTTAGCTGCTGTCGCGGCTAATCCGCACATCAGTAGCAGACAAACTGCGCAAGAATCAGGAATCTCAAAAACGTCGGTGTTGAGAAAGCTACATCAACATCGATTGCACCCGTACCATATTTCTGTGCATCAGGAATTGCATGGCGGCGACTTTGAACAGTTCTGCCACTGGGCACAAGAGAAATTACGGGACGATGACAGATTTTTTGCTCGCGTTCTATTCAGCAACGAAGCGTCATTCACCAACATCGGTAACGTAAACCGGCATAATATGCACTATTGGGCAACGGAAAATCCACGATGGCTGCGACAAGTGGAACATCAACGACCTTGGCAGGTTAATGTATGGTGCGGCATTATGGGAGGAAGGATAATTGGCCCCCATTTTATCGATGGCTATCTAAATTGTGCAATGTATGCTGATTTCCTACGTAATGTTCTACCGATGTTACTACACGATGTTTCACTGCGTGACAGAATGGCGATGTACTTCTGACATGATGGATGTCCGGCACATAGCTAGCGTGCGGTTGAAGCGGTATTGAATACTATATTTCCTGACAGGTGGATTGGTCGTCGAAGCACCATACCATGGCCCGCACGTTCACCGGATCTGACGTCCCCGGATTTCTTTCTGTGGGGAAAGTTTAAGGACATTTGCTATCGTGATCCACCGACAACGCCTGACAACATGCGTCAGCGCATTGTCAATGCAAGTGCGAACATTACGGAAGGCGAACTACTCGCTGTTAAGAGGAATGTCGTTACACGTATTGCCAAATGCATTGAGGTTGACGTACATCATTTTGAGCATTTATTGCATTAATTTGGTATTTACTGGTAATCACGCTGTAACAGCATGCGTTCTCAGAAATGATAAGTTCACAAAGGTACATGTATCACATTGGAACATCCGAAATAAAATGTTCAAACGTACTTACGTTCTGTATTTTAATTTAAAAAACCAACCTGTTACCAACTATTCGTCTAAAATTGTGAGCCATATGTTTGTGACTATTACAGCGCCATCTATCACAAAGCGGAAAAAGTGGTCCAACTAAAACATTCATATTTCTTTACGTACTATACGAGTACGTAATAAAAAATTGGGGTTCCTGTTTTTAAAAAACGTAGTTGATATCCGTTTGACCTACGGCAGCGCCATTTAGCGGCCCAACCATAGCGCCATCTGGTTTCCCCCTTCAAGCTAGACAAGTTTCGTTCTTTGTAGTTTTTTCGTTTGACGCTTATTTCGTGAGATATTTGGCCCGGTCACAATCGGTGGACCACCCTGTATAACAATCCGTCTCTGGGTTGATCTAGGTTAAATGTTTCTATATTTGAGTGGATACATGTTTTTCTTCGTGAGTTACGTCCTCTAAGTCGGTGTTGGAGGAGTCCATTGTACTGGAGTCATTATCTGAACTAACATGTCATCTCTTTGCCGTTTGCTACTTCGCCTGTAAGATCTCGTTTGCTTATAGATGGTGTATTCTGTCTTGAAGATGTGGTCAGTTAGTTCACTTAGTTGTACAGATTTCTTTGAATACCTGTGTGTATTGAAGTGTTTCTGCTCTAATTCCCGTAACATTTCGATGTGTGTATGAGTATCATTCACAGTATAGCATGATACATTCGACTGATCCATTTTCACTAAACTGACAGTTGCTGTCCACAGTAAGTGAGGCGCACTGTAGGTGATCTGGATATGGTCCATGACCAGTCAGGAAATCAACCATGCCATGGCCACAATTGGCATGATTCATCTTTTACCTTTCCCTGACGTTCGGGAAAATGATGTACAACTTACACCCTTTATCACTTTGGTCTCACTCCCACTGCCAGACGTTCAGCCACCAAGCATTTAGTTGGCCTTGGTGTTCGACAGTTTCCCCTATTATTTCCCTCATCTTATCGTGTCTTCAAGCCAACAGCATGTGGCCCTGCATCCTATCGTTATGTCGTTCGGGAAGACACCCAATACCACACACACAGCGCCTCTGCTGATGTAGTGCATAATGTCCACGACTGCCTCAGGAGTACACTCCTTTCTCCACGAACTCCAAGGTCCTGTTGGTCACTGGAGCTAGCTTACATGCCCGTGTACTTGCTGCGAAGCTCACCACCGATTCATAGAGAGGAAAGTAGTATACTCAAGTGTGTGACAGGTAGTCTGTACTATCTTCTGATTATGCTGGAACCTCGTAGAGTATTTTCTCTGCTTTACTGGAAGTTATGCGCATGTATTGGGTGAAACTGTGCATTCCGTCAGTGTGTACTCCCAAATATCGTGAGGCTGTTTCTCTTTTAATGTTTATGTTGTGTATTTTAATCGATGGGTATCGTTGTAACGTGTCTTTCAGTACTATGTATACTGTCTTATGTGGTATTGGGCGCTGGGGTCTAGAGCGAAATCAACGTTCTAACTCCTCCCAAAGGTGTTCCAGTGGGTTCTGTTCGGGGCTCCGGGTAGGCCAGTCCATTTCAGAAAAGTTATTGTCCTGAGAACATTGCCTCACAGTTGCTGCTTTAAGACAGGGTTCATTCCCTTGTTTATAAAATCTTCGCCGTCGAGCTGTTCCTCTACTGATGGCAGGTAACGTTTTCCAGACAGTCGCCAAACCCAAACCCTTCCATCAGGTTGCCACAGCGTATAGCATGATCCATCGCTGCAGATCCCACGTTTGCAATCATCTACTGCCCAGTGACGTCCCTCTTTACACCACATCTAGCATCGCCTAGCTGTGATTACAGAAACATATAATGTCAACAGAGCACTAGATATCAAGAGAGGTGGAGCCGCCAATATAAAACGAGGCAGAGAGTATTGTGTAGGCAGTAGTAAAGCAGTACCAGAAGAATGAGTCGATCAGGAGAATCGCTGGCTTCTAACGTGGAGTAATCACATCACCTGAGTAACAAATCCATCATGAATATTTCAGCCTTCCTGAGGCTGCCCAAGTCGATTGTTGGGGACGTGGTTGTGAAGGGAAAACACGAAGGAATAACCACAGCTAAATCGAGACCAAACAGACCTCATGTACTGACAGACAGAGACAGTCGAGCATTGTGGAAGGTATTTATAAAAATTCCCTTGAAATCTGCACTTCTGAGTTCCCAAGTACTACCAGCAGTCCAGCTAGCGCAATGAGTGTGTGTAGGCAGACACAAAGAATAAGATATAGTTGTGGAGCAGTTCCCATAAGCCTTGCATTTCCCGTCGTCAGTGCCAAGCTACGCTTGAAGTGGTGTAAAATGTGACGCTACTGGTCACTGGATGACTGGAATCGAGTGATCTTGAGTGATGAATCCTGCTATACCCTGCAACTATCCGATAGAAGAGTTTGGGTTTGGCGAATGCTTGGGGAACTTTACCTGCCATCATGTGCAGTGCTGACAATGAAGTATGGAGGACGTGGCGTTATGGTACTTGCTTATTGCGCTTAAGACGATGTTGACATATTTTGCGGTACTGTGTACTGAATACAGTAGAGGAACAGTTCTGAGGCAATGATTGTATCAGTATGACTATGTACCCTATCCTAAAGCAGCATCCGTGAGGAAACGGTTTGTGTGCAACAACATTCCTGAAACGCACTGGTCTGTCCAGAGTCGAGTCCAGAGCTGAAGTTTATGTAACACCTGTGAGATGAGTTAGAGTCGACTTCGCTCCAGACCCCACCGTCCAACATCAGAACCAGCTCTGGTATCGGCGTTTGAGGACTGACATTGACAACTCATCAAAAGTGACCTCAGCAATGTTCAAGCCGTCACAAAGGTGAAGGATAGATTAACACACCCCATGCTGACATCCACTAGTACGTGTTTGGATGCTTTTGATCAGATGGTGTATACCAAGACCTACAGACTAAACTGCACTGCAAAGATGTAGCAAGACGAACACAGTCAATACATTAAACCTCAGTACCACCATTATAAAAGACCTGTACATACTCAAAACAAGTAATAAAACTTTTTTTTAAGCGTTGTTTCAACGGTTTGTAATGTTGAATAAAAATGAGACAGTTACATTCTGCTAGCTTTTCATATGTCAGTAATCTTACTTCTCCATGCGAATTTGTTATTTATACACGGTCAATACATCTACACTGCACCAGAGAAAGAACACTAAATTCAGTGTAATGAATGAAACAAATTATTTATACGTACCCAGCTTTTTCATTATCGCGTTTTGAGCTCAACGTAGAAAACTGAAATTCATCATCACAGCACTTGTCTCTGTTAAACATTACAGGACACATGTTAGTGCAAGATGAACCTAAATTAATAACACAGCGGTAGCGTATATTACGTTTATTTGCTGCAATTCATGACGCAATGATTTTTGATTGCTAGAATATTATATGAAAATGGACTGAACTGTCACTACTCTGAAAACAAGAAAAAAATATTTTATTACAATGAAAAATTTTCTCAGGGCCAGAGTAAATTAATTTCTACGAGCGCAACAAGAACTTTATGCAGGGGAAGGAGAACATCCCTGCGTCCCTCACTCCACGCTAACTCCCGAAATTTTCTGATTTTCACCAAATATTCAACTTCCTTCGGAGAATATTAACGTCTAACGTCCTGTCAATGGCGCTCAGAACGAACAAGGATGGGGAGAAAAATCGATTGTGTCTTCATCAAAGGGTCACCTTAATTTATTCATGAAAAGCACAGAAAAACCAAATATTGATTTAAATCGCTCTGCTTTAGAATGAGAGTCCAGAGTCTCAACCGTTATGCAATCTCGCTCCGTGTCATTCTCCGACAGTGTATTTAGAACATTAACGTTCTCCTCTGTCAGTTGGGTGACTATCAAAGGCATTCTTTGTATCTCGTCTGTATTCTTAAATAATCCATCATAATAGAAGATGCAAATATTATAGCTGTATAAACCTACCAGTATCGCTGGTACTGGCATTTTACCAGCATAGTATTCACAGATGAAGTGTAGTTTCCCAGTACACTACCAATCAAGCGAAACATGGCTCTAACTGTGATCTCTGTTTCGCCTTTCCAGTCGTTCTATATGATATGTTCTCGTTATGTAGGTACCTGGTATCTGCATTTCTCGAATGACTCCAATTGCGACTCATTAACCGTTTAGTCAAACGAAATTGTATCTTGTTAATTTACTTTGCATTTGCAAGCACCTGCCCGAAAACTTTCTCAGGATCTGGCAGGATATTCGTACAGGTCTTCACGGAGAATATTTACCTAAAATAAACGAGTTAGCTACTAAAAGTCTGAGATCGGAATAGTACTATCTAACTATATATTAATATTTGAGTATCACACGAATAGTACCACTGCATTTAAGCTTCTCTGCCTCTCATAGTTTGCTCCTGAAGCACTCAGTATCATGTGCTTCGTTCTGTCATATGATAAGAACTCAGTTCAGTAATATAATCGACTGTTTTTGACAGTTTCCTTTCTAAAATGAGTCGATAATGCATCGAAAGCTTTTCCAGAAGTCATTCTTGCGCAGTTTTCACTAATGTTGTTACTAAATATGTAGCCTTTTCACTGTTGTTTTCGATATTGTGTACAGCAGAGGAACAATGTTTGAAAACAGCCCGTTACAGGAGAGAGCTGAGTGAACCGTAGTACAGTGGACAAATATTTATAGTTGAACTTAAATTATAAATAAACACCAGCCAAATAAACTGCAATACAAGCCACAAAGACCGTTATGTACTCACCTGAAGCATAGTACATGCACGTGAACAGCAAAGGCACTGCCAAACACCGTGAAATCACTGGGAACGTAGTTACATCGACCCACTGCTCGTCTGCCTACTGTTTAAAATTCGTGATAAGTCCTTGTCCGGGCAAGGAAGAGATATTCACGATCCGCTACGCTCTATCGCCACACATGAACTGGCTTTACTGGTTTCCCCGAACGGCTACACGCTACACCTTTTTCCCTTTCCGGTAACCCGTCACGCAGCCCTTCCACCCTTGAAAGACGAAAGGTCTGGTCTGTTCTCATGGGTTTTCCTTTCTGTATAACGAGCAGAATATTGTGACTCGTATTCGGTCGGAGTGGGAGGGGGCAATGGTGTTAAAATACCCACCCGACCATCCCAATTATATTTTATCTTGAATGAGGAAAGTTGCACTCGACCCGAAGGTGAGCTTAAACACCACAGTGCTTTGTTAAGCATGGTTCTGTTGAACGGATTTTCTCCCAGGCGCGCAGTTGAGTGTAGACACAAAATAGTGCGCAACTTGGTGTTTTTATCACAAATAAGTAGTGACAGGTAAAATCCTGTATCAGGTTGGAGATCGGATCGGAACCTCAGACGTTTGCATCAGTTGAGTGGCAACCTACCCATTGAATGAATAAACTGCAAAGAAGATTTTATTTAACCTCTTCATCTCAGAGTAGCACTTGCAATCTGCGACCTCACTTATTTGCTGGGTGTATTCCAGCCTCTGGTTTCCTCTACAGTTTTTACCCTCTACAACTCTCTCTAGTAGCATGGAAATTATTCCGTGGTAGCTTAAGAGATGCCCTACCATCCTGTGCTTTCTTCTTGTCAGTGTTTTCCATAATTTCTTTCCCCGTCGATTCCGCGTTGAACCTTCTCATTCCTTACCTTATCAGTCCACTTAATTTTCGATATTCATCTGCAGCACACATTTCAAAGGTTTCGAATCTCTTCTGTTCCGGTTTTCCCACAGTCCATGTTTCACTACCGTATAATGCTGTTTTCCAAATGTACATTGTCAGACATTTCTTCCACAGATTAAGCCTGTCTGATATTAGTAGACTTCTCTTGGCCAGGAATGCCCTTCTTGCCAGTGCTAGTCTGCTTTTTATGTCCTCATAGCTCCGTCCATCATGGGTTATTTTGCTACCTACGTAACAGAATTCCTTAACTTCGTCTAGTTGGAGATCACCAGTGCCGATTTTAAGTTTCTCGCTTTTCTCATTTCTGCTGCTACTCATTACTTTCGTCTTTCTTCGATTTACTCTCAATCCATATCCTGTACTAATTAGAGTGTTCATTCCATTCAACACATCTTATAATTCTTCTTCACTTTCACTGAGGACAGCAATGTCATCAGCGGATTTTGTTGTTGATATCCTTTCACCTTGAATTTTATATCCACTCTTGAATCTTTCTTTTATTTCTGTCATTGCTTCTTCCAAAATCGTACACCGCTTACAATGGGCTCGATGAGATGTTAATTCCTGATCTAGCTTCCTTCTGTCTTCTACGTGTAAAGGTATGCTGACATAATCTGTTCAACATACTTTACCTCTATGACAACGCATTACATATACTAAAAGATTTCATTCATTTTTATGTCGAATGTGAACCCGGATTCATAGACATTTCGAAAGTTCTTCAGGGATTTTTCTGAGTATTTTGGTAGAAATGACCCATGGCCTCTAGTCGCTCATGGCAAAATAATTGCACTTCTTTTTTAAATGAAATAATTTTCGCTTTTGGTTGTTAAAACATCAGTTATTGCGATTGGAGTTTCGATGTGTTGTCAGTTTCAAGCATTGTGGGATACTGTAACCCACTCAGTAATATACAGCTGTACCGTGCTGTTTAAGAGCTGTTGCAGCAGGTGTTGTAAATTTATTAGTTGTCCCATACACCATATACGTTATGGAACTGGTGAAATAATTATGTAAACATTGAAGTCTAAATTTCACGTAGTAGGTGTGGTAACAGGAATACTTTTGTTTAGTAGGGATGGTAAGTGAATCACTTTTGTGATCCATTTACTACGCCTACTATAAGAAATTAAACTTCAATATTTACATCATTATATCACCAGCTGATAAATTCACAACACCTCCTGCAGCTGCTCTCACATTGCATGGCACAGCTTTATATTATTCAGTGGGTTACAGCACCCCACAGTGCTTGAAAGTGACAATATGCTGAAATTGCAATAAGTAATATTTTAACAGCTGAAAGCGTAAATGATTTCATTTCAAACTTTCACAAAGGCTGTGTATCTAGTTATTATCAGGCTTCTTAACTGCACTTTGTATGATTTCGTAAGCTTATTTGCTTTTGTATCTGAGCTGAACTGAGAAACCCTGCTCAAGACTGCATATATCTATGGTATATGCTGTACTCCTTGCTTGGAAACAAACTTGTTCCATTTACTTGCAGTGATTGCTGTTGACAGTAGTACTATCAGTACTGCTCGGTATTGTTTTATGTTTGTTTTCCAGCAGTGTCAGTTGTGTGCTAACAGAGATTAAAATTAATACAGAAAGATTTTTTGATGAAAAGTTGCCCAAAATGCCCTTCGTGTATGGGTTTACTGATTGCAGTAGAACTGCACAAATACACCACGCTAAACTGTTCCTGCGGCTACTGCAACAACATCACAGTAGATTGCACACAAAATAACACGGCCAGTGCCTGTGCAGACAGCATAGAAAGGGAGGGGGCGACGCAAGTGGGCAGCTACCCAGCATGCATTAGGTGAGGAGCAGCTTCAACCAGCAAGTCTGCAAATGTTCACATTAACGGACTAGGCTGGTGTCAGCAGTAACATATTTTTGTTTGCTGTAATTTCATGCCCCTGCCCCACACGAGCAGGGGAGGGCTGGCAGCGGCACAATCCACCGCTCTTCAGTCGAGTGGCGTACAAATAACAAAAGGGCGAACCTATACATATAAAGGGGGATATGAAAACACAGTAAATGGAGATAATGGAAGTTAACAGGGTACAAGGGTACATTCATTGCGGGACACTTAAAAACGACATATAGTTAAAATAACACAGTCGAATATTTCTGGGGCACTTAAAATTTATTGAAGTCACATGCACAAGTTAAAAGTTGGCCCAAGTATAAAAACACACAGAGCGAGAGACACTTAAAAAGCCACTATAGCTAATGGATCTGCAGGCCGTGGTTGCGTGGTAGTGTTCTCGCTTCCCGAGCATGGGGGTCCCAGGTTCAATTGACGGCAGGGTTAGGGATTTTCACTGGCCTCGAGATGACTGTGTGTTGTTGTGTTATCTTCATCATCATCATTCATCCCCATTACGGTTGGAGGAAGGCAATGGCAAACGACCTCCAAGAGGACCTTGCCTAGTGCAGTGGTGCGGGTCTTCCGCATCGTTCCCCTACGCTCCATCAAGGAGTATGGGACTTCATCATTATCACAGGTGACAGAGCACACACGAAGAATAAAAACTGCTGGTAAGAACCTGCCACAGGACAGGAGGCCTGAGAGGAGGGAAAATGAGGGGAGAGGAAGGTGTAGGGAGGGGCTGGAGGGTGGTAGGGGGGCGCACCAAGAGGCAGGAGACGGGTGGGATGGGATATGAAGAGGGCAGGCAAGGCAGGAGGGAGCACAGAGGCATAGAAGGGAGCATAGGATAGGGGGGGGGGGGGCATAGAAGGAAGGAAAACTGCTCAGGGAAAGGGAAGAGGAGGAGAGAGGGAGCCCTGAGGAGGAGGAAGGGGAAGGTGGAGTTAGAGTTGGTATGAGGGGTGGATGTCAGGGAGAAGCTCATCGTCCAGGAGGGATAGATGCTGTAAGTTGCATTGGAAAGGAGGTGGAGGCTGTGGAGATGGAGCGAGGAAAGGACACAATGGTAAAGGTGCAGTAACGGGCTGGAGGTGGAGAGGAATGGGGACACCAGGGGGTGGGGGGGATCGAGTTGGTGGTCAATGTACAAGGCATGGATGTGATCAAGGAAAAGAAAAGGTGGGGAAGGGGATGAGGTCGCAAAGGATGCACATGGGGGACACATGGTAGACACAGAAGGCGAGGTGGATTGTGTGGCATTCTAGGATTTGGAGAGCTTTATAGAATCTGGGAGGGGCAGAAATCCAAGAGACAAAGGATGAGGCAGATCAAGGATTTGCAGGTGTGAAGGATGGTGGAAGGATCTCAGCAATAATTCGTCAAGTCAGTAGTCTTTGACTAGAATACCAAAGAAGAAAATGAGCGCAGAAACAGTAGTAATACATGAACCTGATCCTAGTAAAATAAATATGGATTTATTGATAAACCTCTTGACAAAGTCGGAAATTAGCCTTTCATAAATCCACATGTAACAAGACAAAGAACAACTGATGCGAGTGGTACAGTCCGGCCGCGTTTGCCGAGCGGTTCTAGGCGCTACAGTCTGGAACCGCTACGGTCGCAGGTTCGAATCCTGCGCCGGGCATGGATGTCCTTAGGTTACTTAGGTTTAAGTAGTTCTAAGTTCTAGGGGACTGATGACCTCAGAAGTTAAGCCCTGTAGTGCTCAGAGCCATTTGAACCATTTTTGAGTGGTACATCTGGATGAACACAGAGATAGTCAGACAGTGCTGCTCCATGCATATACAGGGTGTTACAAAACGGTACTGCCAAACTTTCAGGAAACATTCCTCACACACAAAGAAAGAAAATATGTTATGTGGACTTGTGTCCGGAAACGCTTATTTCCATGTTAGAGCTCAGTTTATTACTTCTCTTCAAATCACATTAATTATGGAATGGAAACACACAGCAACAGAACGTACCAGAGTGACTTCAAACACTTTGTTACAGGAAATGTTCAAAATGTCCTCTGTTAGCGAGAATACATGCATCCCCCCCCCCCCCCCCCCCCCCCGTCGCATGGAATCCCTGATGCGCTAATGCAGCCCTGGAGAATGGCGTATTGTATCACAGCCGTCCACAATACGAGCACGAAGAGTCTCTACATTTGGTACTGGGATTGCTTAGACAAGAGCTTTCAAATGCCCCCATAAATGAAAGTCAAGAGAGTGGAGGTCAGGAGAGTGTGGAGACCATGGAATTGGTCCGCCTCTACCAATCCATCGGTCACCGAATCTGTTGTTGAGAAGCGTACGAACACTTCGACTGAAATGTGCAGGAGCTCCATCGTGCATGAACCACATGTTGTGTCGTACTTGTAAAGGCACATGTTCTAGCAGCACAGGTAGAGTATCACGTATGAAATCATGATAACGTGCTCCATTGAGTGCAGGTGGAAGAACATGGGGCCCAATCAAGACATCACCAACACTGCCTGCCCAAACGTTCACAGAAAATCTGTGTTGATGACGTGATTGCACAATTGATTGTGAACATTTACAATTTGATCACTTTGGAATGAAGCCTCATCCGTAAAGAGAACATTTGCACTGAAATGAGGATTGGCACATTGTTGGATGAACCATTCGCAGAAGTGTACCCGTGGAGGTCAATCAGCTGCTCATAGTGCCTGCACACGCTGTACATAGTAAGGAAACAACTGGTTCTCCCATTGCACTCTCCATACAGTGACGTGGTCAACGTTACCTTGTACAGCAGCAACTTCTCTGACGCTGACATTAGGCTTATCGTGTACTGCACGAAGAATTGCCTCGTCCATTGCAGGTGTCCTCGTGGTTCTAGGTCTTCCCCAGTAGCGAGTCATAGGCTGGAATGTTCCGTGCTCCCTAAGACGCCGATCAATTGCTTCTAACGTCTTCCTGTCGGGACACCTTCGTTATGGAAATCTGTCTCGATACAAACGCACCGCGCCACGGCTATTGCCCCTTGCTAATCCATACATCAAATGGGCATCTGCCAACTCCGCATTTGTAAACGTTGCACTGACTGCAAAACCACGTTCGTGATGAACACTAACCTGTTGATGCTACGTACTGATGTGCTTGATGCTAGTACTGTAGGGCAATGAGTCGCATGTCAACACAAGCACCGAAGTCAACATTACGTTCCTTCAATTGGACCAACTGGCGGTGAATCGAGGAAGTACAGTACATATTGACGAAACTAAAGTGAGCTCTAACATGGAAATTAAGCGTTTCTGGACACATGTCCACATAACATATTCTCTTTATTTGTGTGTGAGGAATGTTTCCTGAAAGTTTGGCCGTACCTTTTTGTAACACCCTGTATGTGCGTGAGTCACTAGCAGATGGCGCAGCAGAAGCTGCACTGTGTAGAATCCTCCCACAGGCGGTCTCCAGCAGCCAGCCCACGCTGATACAGTTGGCAACCGATTCAAGCACATTCCTGAGGCGACACCACACTCTGCACACTTACCCGCACACACACTAGTAACAGGGTAAAGCAGACCTCTTCCTTGTGTGAAGTGGGCACCTGGGCGACAGAGGAGACTCCGGCTACCTGACAAGAGACGCATCGGCTGGTTCCAGAGTCGGGGTAGCCGACGCTGATGGGGAGGGCGGGACATTGTTCTGGGAGGACACTGGAGTATGGGAATGTGAGTGTGCCCGAGGGTGGCGGGCCCACATTGCTCCCAACAGTAGCACTGAAGAGGAGGGTGCCATTGCCCTTTCTGTATTTTCATCAGCTGGCAGGTCTCAGTGTGGAGAAAACGGCACTGGACTCACCAGTGATGGTGGCTGAGGCGATGATGGCGAGGGTGCCAGTGGAGGCGGCCCGACTGTAACGACAGGCTGCAGCCACGGACCTGAGGTCGAGATGGTGTGGCATCCAGCACCGTAAAGCTGGAACCCCAGGGCGCCGCATGTGGGGGGGGGGGGGGGGGGGGGGGGGCAGTCAATGGGACAGGGGCGCCTCCACAGCAGACAACGTTGGGCTCGAGGCAGAGGGCGGCAGGGCAGGCTGTGGTGACAGGAGCCACGTACACAAACTGGTAGCTTCCGGCAGTAAGTGGGGACGCAACTGATCAAAGTGGCGCGTCACTGGTTGTCGGCTGTAGGTACGTCACAACGACGGCGTCACTGGCGGCAGACAACAGTGGCCAGTATCCACTTGAGCCGACGACCAAACCCTCACGGCCACACTTACGATCCCTTTACGAAGCGGCCAGATGAACCCAACTGCGACAATTGCTGAGCAGGCCACGCAGAGTGGCTGCCGGCCGTGAAAAAGCTAGGCTCCGCTCGCCCATAGGCGTGAAGCCATAGGTGCTCAGAAAACGGAGAGGGGTGTCGTCTGGTGTAAAACCCACAACAAACTTTTTCTTTTGGTACCTGAATGTACGCACTAGTCATTCTACCTCGCCATTTGATTGAGGGCAGAGTGGCGGAGCCATAACATGACGAATCAGTGACGGGAACAAAAGAATTGAAAGGTGTGAGAAACAAACTGGGACCTATTATCATAAACTAAGGTACAAGGCTACCCCTCATCAGATAAACCCCCAAAAGCGTTCGAATTATAACCTCAGCCTACATCAACGCACTATAGAGTCTGCATAGGAGTCATAATGCCGGCCGCCGTGGTCTAGCGGTTCTAGGCGCTCAGTCCGGAACCGCGCGACTGCTACGGTCGCAGGTTCGAATCCTGCCTCGGGCATGGATGTGTGTGATGTCCTTAGGTTAGTTAGGTTTAAGTAGTTCTAAGTTCTAGGGGACTGATGACCACAGATGTTCAGTCCCATAGTGCTCAGAGCCATTTGAACCATTTTGAAGTCGTAATGGTCATCAGTAACGAACTGACACATATGGCTAAGGCCGTGAAGTTCAGCTGCCCAGGCCATGTTTGACTGCTTTGGTTTCTTGCGGCATTGAGAAAATTCAACTGGCACCTCCACGACAAATGTTTGTTTGCTATGGAAGCTGGGCAATAAGGTGTACATATGATCAAAAGTATGAGCTATCAGCTCTGGTGAAAGGGCAAGCTGACACAGTAACTGATGCATTTTATATGAAATCCACAAAAGGCAGAAAGCTGTGCACAAATTCGAGTCTGTCACGACGAAAGCGAAAAAGTGCTGTCTGTGTCTTTTTTTTTTGTGAGTTTCCCAATCCTCGGCTGCATTATCATATGGAGGAAAAGTTGGTGGACAGAGCGGTGGAACAGAGCCCTGTCTGTTAATTGAAGCCAACAAAGTGGTCACTGCCGAAGTAAGCTACTTAATCGTTCGACCAGGGCTGGTAGTACGGCGTCCGTAATCACTAATTTGATGAAACCGCACTTCTTGACTCCACACGCGGAAATCGTTCAAAAATCGTCACCAATCGTGTAGTAACCAAATAATACACGAAACCGATCCAAGTAACGCAAATATAGTTTCATTCATAAACCTCAGAAAATATCGCAAATTAGCCTCTCGTGAATCCACATACAACAACAACCAGGACAACTTACGTCAGTGGCAAGGCTGGATGAAGACAGAGTGAGTCAGTCAACGCTGCTCTGCGTGTATATATACGGGCGAGTTGCCGGAAGACGGTGCGGTCTCCCATAAGCGACCTCCAGCGGCCTGTCCGCATTGATAGTTGGCGGCCGATTTAAGCACGCACACTCGGCGACACTACACTCAGCGCAGTCACACTCACACTCACGAGCACCAGCGTAAATGAGATGGTAGCTTCTAATGGACAAAGTACACAGCTCAGGATTCAGGAGCAAACAGAGGCGGTCACCCACTCAGAATAGAAGGTTGGACATGCCCAGTGATGAGAAAGAGAATGAATTTCAGGGTTGGGAACCACGTTATTTTGCACGATGAGTACAACTGAAGCTTATGAGGAGCCGAATCTTTCCTTGTTAGACTGGAAGATAGGGGCTACACGAAGCACAGCAGAGCACCGAACCTGGAAAAGAATTTGTTACCTGCAAATAGTACAATTGTGCAAGCAATAGCGTGCGCATTGCATCAACTCTGAACATACGCCAAGAAACTATTCTAATAATCTTACATTTGGGTCTGTAAGAATGTAAAGTCATTCCAACCATTGCACTTCCCATTTATTTTCACAGAATGATGGGTAATTAAGGTAGTAAATTGAATCAATCATAATTGCAGTAATACTCTGTAACAAGCCACCAGAGGCCACAGGTTCCTCTATACACTCGGATAATACCCCTCAACAATACCCGAAATTTTGTCAATCGCTTTCGGGTTCCCCCTGTACACATTTAAAACAAATATGTTGAAGTTGGTATGCCCTTGCCTTCGTCTGACCATTAAATTGGCTTTCTCTGCCAGTTGTAGGGCACCGAGCCGTAGCACAGCTTGGTGTGCTACACATTCACTAGGGTCTAGGCGCATGGGAACACTGGAGATTATGTCGGAAACAGAACTCAGAAAGTCAGTTACTCGGAGAGGATCACTGCACACTCTGGGACTGAAGAGCTTCTCATTCACTGTCCGCATTACTTTCGGATAACACTGACACAATTGCTGAAAAATTTGAACGCAACTCTCTTAGATTGTTTGAAGATGATGTTTCCACTTACCGTCTAATAAAGCCACCAGAAGATCAAAACGAATAACAAAATAGTTTAGCCAAGGTACGTGCATGGTTCGAACTGTGACAATTAACCATCAGCAATATAAAATGTGATATCCTCCAATTCGTTCAAATTTCGGTTTCACAATACATTACACAAATTTAAAGGTCCTCGATTCAACTAAACACCTATGGATTACAATTATGAACAGCTTAAACTGTAACTATTACGTACAAAATTTTGCAGGGAAGGCGAACCAAGGACTGCGTTCTATTGACCAAACGCTTAGAAGGTGATTGTCCATGTTTTTCTACAGTATTGCTATAATATTGTGCAACTCTTACCAGATAGGATTAACCGAAATCATCGAAAAAGTTCAAAGAAGATCATACAATGTAGGCGTTCATGACCGGTATCGTCTTCATTTAAAACTTCCGGGCTGATAGGCCGCGATCGATGTATAAAACTCTCCCATGACGTTTCGTCTCCGACTGCGGGAGACATCGTCCGAGGTAAAGCGACGAACGGAAGTTTTAAGTGGAGGTCAAAGAAGGGTAGCTCGTTTTGTATAATCCTGAAATAGAAGAGAGAGTATTACGAAGGCGAAAAGCGGGTTGAGGTGGCAGTCGTTAAAACAAAGGCGTTTTTCGTTGCGAAGAGAACTTATCACGAAATTTCAGTCACCGATTGCTCCTTCGAATGACAAGATATTTTGTCGACTTTCAACTCCATAGAGATAAATGGCCATCATGATAAAATAAGCAATCAGGGTTCACGTTGGAATATTTCGGGGTTTATTTTTCCCCCATGCGCAATTTTAGAGTGGGGAAATAGTCTGAAAGTGGTCCCTTGCCAAACAGGTTTGAAATGAAGGGCAATCATGTAGACGAAGACCCTTACGTTACCAGCACCACTTTGAGGGCGAGAAAAACCAGTCGCATATGAGACGTATATTAAGTAAAAGTGCATCTCAGTGGCTCGGTAGTAAAGGGCCGACTACAAATTCAAAGGTTATGCGTTTGATGCACGGTCAGTCCTAGGATATTAATCAGTCACTTATCGCTTCTTGCACATCTGGCAATATTTGTGATGTGAACAATGTCAAGCTGAACAGTGGTATAGGTTCCATGTTGATGTCTAGGTCCTCTCTATAACTGGCTGAGCAAGTCAGTTCAAAGGCTGAAGGAAGGCAAGACATACCACTTCCAGTAGAATAGGACAACGACTAGGAAAGTAGGCCTATTGTGGAGCTCAAAACCAATTTCAGGTCGATGACAGCATTATCTTTTATTGCGGAAGAAAGGTTAGAATTTATTGTCCCGTCGACATATCGCGAGAGACGGAGCACTAACTCAGATAGAAATGGTTACAGAAGATTTTGCTGAAGATAACACTCTGATTTTCGCGTGAAATGATTTTTGGAAAGCACAGACAGCGCTATAGCCCATCCTTCATGTTATTCAGTCTATACAGTGAGCAAGTAGTAATGGAAACTCAAGAGTAATTTGGAGCAGGAATTAAAGTTCAGGAAGAAAAAACAAGACTTCGGGGTTTGGCGATGATATTATAAATCTAGCAGAGACAGCAGATGGGACCTGGGAGGATCAGTTGAATGGAACGGATAGTGTCTTGAAGAGCGGTTATAAGGCTAATATTAACAAAAGTAGAACGACAGCAGATGAATGTAATCGAATAAAATCAGGTGATCCAGAGGGGATTAGATTAGGAGATCAAACAGTAAAAGTAGTAGACTACTTTTGGTATTTGGACAGTAAAATACTGACAATGGCCGACGTGGAGAGGATATAAAAGTCTGATTGGCCGTAGCTAGAAAAACATTTCTGAACAAATGAAATATTTTTGACTTATAAATTCGAGCGTTAGGACGTCTTTTCTTGAGGTATATGTCTTGAGTGTATCCTTGTGCGAAAGAGAAACGTGGAAGATAAGGAGTTTAGACGGGAAGAGAACAGACACTTGTGAAATATGTTGCTACAGAAGTATGCTGAAGAGGAGATAAGTAGATCGGATACCTAATGAAGAAGCACTGAATCGAGGTAAGAAATTTGTGACGGAACTGGAATAAGAGAAACGACCTGTTTATATCACACATCAACCAATTTTTGGACTGGTGACAATTAAACAGACAATTAAATCAAGATTAGGGCGGAATTTGTATCCTGCTCTTCCAAAATGCTAGTCAAATGTTTTCTCATCCAATCACTTACCATGCACCTCCAAACCTTACTAGACACACAAGTTAAAAAACAATACCTGAAAGAATAAAATGAAGCAGTCAGAGGGGGAAGAGGAAACAACACGAAACTTCACAGGTTGAGAGGATATGTGTTCTTATTTCAGTAACTACAAAATCGTGTCAAATATGCAAAGAACTAGGCAGTATGAGCCCACGTATGAGTATGATGTTGCTCCCACTCTGTTAAGATAAAGGACGAGTGCAACGGAAACATAATGGAAAAATATTGTGATCTCAGACCAAAAATGTACGCTTATTGGGTTGGTGACATAACTAACAATGGGTGAACAAATGTATTTTATTATAAATGAATGTTTGACACATTCAAATATTATCTTGTTTAGTTAACCTTCTGAGAGTCATAATGGTATAAGAAAGAATTGTTTCTGAGTCAATGTCGAAGCACAAAATATTTATGTTTGTAATCTAAGATGTGGTGTTATGTGAGCAGTCGAATATTATGTCCTGCTCATACAAAAACTCAGGCGAGAAAGGTGAATACTACACTACTGGCCATTAAAATTGCTACACCAAGGAGAAATGTAGATGATAAACGGGTATTCATTGGACAAATATCATAATAGAACTGACATGTGTTATATATTCACGCAGTTTGGGTGCATAGATCCTTAGAAATCAGAACCCGGAACAACCACCTCTGGTCGTAAAAATGGCCTTGATACGCCTGGGCATTGAGCCAAACTGAGCTTAGATGGCGTTTACAGGTACAGCTGCCCATGCAGCGATACCACATTTCATCGAGAGTAGTGACTGGCGTATTGTGACGAGCCAGCTCCTCGACCACCATTGACCAGATGTTTTCAATTGGTCAAAGATCTGAAGAATGTGCTGGCCAGGGCAGCAGTCGCACATTTTCTGTATCCAGAAAGGTCCGTACAGGACCTGCAACATGCAGTCGTGCATTGTTGTTGTTGTGGTCTTCAGTCCTGAGACTGGTTTGATGCAGCTCTCCATGCTACTCTAACCTGTGCAAGTTTCTTCATCTTCCAGTACCTACTGCAGCCTACATCCTTCTGAATCTGCTTAGTGTATTCATCTCTTGGTCGACGATTTTTACCTTCCACGCTGCCCTCCAATACTAAATTGGTGATCCCTCGATGTCTCAGAACATGTCCTATCAACCGATCCCTTCTTATAGTCAAGTTGTGCCACAAACTCCTCTTCTCGCCAATTCTATTCAATACCTCCTCATTAGTTATGTGATCTACCCATCTAATCTTCAGCATTCTTCTGTAGCACCACATTTCGAAAGCTTCTATTCTCTTCTTGTCTAAACTATTTATCGTCCACGTTTCACTTCCATACATGGCTACACTCCATACAAATACTTGCAGAAACGACTTCCTGACATTTAAATCTACACTCGATGTTAACAAATTTCTCTTCTTCAGAAACGCTTTCCTTGCCATTGCCGGTCTACATTTTATATCATCTCTACTTCGACCATCAAGTTATTTTGCTCCCCAAATAGCAGAACTCCTTTACTACTTTAAGTGTCACATTTCCTAATCTAATTCCCTCAGCATTAGCCGACTTACTTAGACTACATTCCATCATCCCCGTTTTGCTTTTGTTGATGTTCATCTTATATCCTCCTTTCAAGACACTGTCCATTCCGTTCAACTGCTCTTCCAAGTCCTTTGCTGTCTCTGACAGAATTACAATGTCATCGGCGAACCTCAAAGTTTTTATTTCTTCTCCATGGACTTTAATACCTACTCCGAACTTTTCTATTGTTTCCTTTATTGTTTGCTCGATATACAGATTGAATATCATCGGGGAGAGGCTACAACCCTGTCTCACTCCCTTCCCAACCACTGCTTCCCTTTCATACCCCTCGACTTTTATAACTGCCATCTGGTTTCTGTACAAATTGTAAATAGCCTTTCGCTCCCTGTATTTTACCCCTGCCACCTTTAGAATTTGAAAAAGAGTATTCCAATCAACATTGTCAAAAGCTTTCTCTAAGTCTACAAATGCTAGAAATGTAGGTTTGCCTTTCCTTAATCTTTCTTCTAAGATAAGTCGTAGGGTCAGTATTGCCTCACGTGTTCCAACATTTCTACGGAATCCAAAATGATCTTCCCCGAGGTCGGCTTCTATCAGTTTTTCCATTCGTCTGTAAAGAATTCGCGTTAATATTTTGCAGCTGTGGCTTATTAGACTGATAGTTCGGTAATTTTCACATCCGTCAATGCCTGCTTTCTTTGGGATTGGAATTATTATATTCTTCTTGAAGTCTGGGGGTATTTCGCCTGTCTCATACATCTCGCTCACCAGATGATAGAGTTTTGTCAGGGCTGGTTCTCACAAGGCCGTCAGTAGTTCTAATGGAATGTTGTCTACTCCGGGGGGCTAGTTTCGGCTTAGGTCTTTCAGTGCTCTGTCAAACTCTTCACGCAGTATCATATCTCCCATTTCATCTTCATCTACATCCTCTTCCAGTTCCATAATATTGTCCTCAGGTACATCGCCCTCTATATACTCCTTCCACCTTTCTGCTTTTTCTTCTTTGCTTAGAACTGGGTTTCCATCAAAGCTCTTGATACTCATGCAAGTGGTTCTCTTTTCTCCAAGGGTCTCTTTAATTTTCCTGTAGGCAGTATATATCTTACTCCTAGTGAGATAAGCCTCTACATCCTTACATTTATCCTCTAGCCATCCCTGCTTAGCCATTTTGCACTTCCTGTCGATCTCATTTTTGAGATGTTTGTATTCCCTTTTGCCTGCTTCATTTACTGCATTTTTATATTTTCTCCTTTCATTAATTAAACTATCCCTCGTCTTTTTACCTACTAGATCCTCTGCTGCCTTCACTACTTCGTCTCTCAAAGCTACCCATTCTTCTTCTACTGTATTTCTTTCCCCCATTCCTGTCAATTGTTCCCTTATGCTCTAGCTGAAACACTGTACAACCTCTGGTTCTTTCAGTTTATCCAGGTCCCATCTCCTTAAATTCCCACCTTTTTGCAGTTTCTTCAGTTTTAATCTACAGTTCATAACCAATAGATTGTGGTCAGAGTCCACATCTGCCCCTGGAAATGTCTAACAATTTAAAACCTGGTTCCTAAATCTCTGTCTTACCATTATGTAATCTATCTGATACCTTTTAGTATCTCCAGGGTTCTTCCATGTATACAACCTTCTTTTATTATTCTTGAACCAAGTGTTAGCTATGATTAAGTTGTGCTCTGTGCAAAATTCTATCACGTGGCTTCCTCTTTCATTTCTTAGCCCCAATCCATATTCACCTACTACGTTTCCTTCTCTCCCTTTTCCTGCTACCGAATTCCATTGGGTTAGTTGGTTGGGTTGTTTTGGGGGAAGAGACCAAACAGCGAGGTCATCGGTCTCATCGGATCAGGGAAAGACGGGGAAGGAAGTCAGCCGTGCCCTTTCAAAGGAACCATCCCGGCATTAGCCTGGAGCGATTTAGGGAAATCACGGAAAACCTAAATCAGGATGGCCGGACGCGGGATTGAACCGTCGTCCTCCTGAATGCGAGTTCACTGTGCTAACCACTGCGCCACCTCGCTCGGTACCGAATTCCAGTCACCCATGACTATTAAATTTTCGTCTCCCTTCACTATCTGAATGATTTCTGTTATTTCATCATACATTTCTTCAATTTCTTCGTCATCTGCAGAGCTAGTATATAAACTTGTACTGCTGTAGTAGGCGTGGGCTTCGTGTCTATCTTGGCCACAATAATACACTCCTGGAAATGGAAAAAAGAACACATTGACACCGGTGTGTCAGACCTACCATACTTGCTCCGGACACTGCGAGAGGGCTGTACAAGCAATGATCACACGCACGGCACAGCGGACACACCAGGAACCGCGGTGTTGGCCGTCGAATGGCGCTAGCTGCGCAACATTTGTGCACCGCCGCCGTCAGTGTCAGCCAGTTTGCCGTGGCATACGGAGCTCCATCGCAGTCTTTAACACTGGTAGCATGCCGCGACAGCGTGGACGTGAACCGTATGTGCAGTTGACGGACTTTGAGCGAGGGCGTATAGTGGGCATGCGGGAGGCCGGGTGGACGTACCGCCGAATTGCTCAACACGTGGGGCGTGAGGTCTCCACAGTACATCGATGTTGTCGCCAGTGGTCGGCGGAAGGTGCACGTGCCCGTCGACCTGGGACCGGACCGCAGCGACGCACGGATGCACACCAAGACCGTAGGATCCTACGCAGTGCCGTAGGGGACCGCACCGCCACTTCCCAGCAAATTAGGGACACTGTTGCTCCTGGGGTATCGGCGAGGACCATTCGCAACCGTCTCCATGAAGCTGGGCTACGGTCCCGCACACCGTTAGGCCGTCTTCCGCTCACGCCCCAACATCGTGCAGCCCGCCTCCAGTGGTGTCGCGACAGGCATGAATGGAGGGACGAATGGAGACGTGTCATCTTCAGCGATGAGAGTCGCTTCTGCCTTGGTGCCAATGATGGTCGTATGCGTGTTTGGCGCCGTGCAGGTGAGCGCCACAATCAGGACTGCATACGACCGAGGCACACAGGGCCAACACCCGGAATCATGGTGTGGGGAGCGATCTCCTACACTGGCCGTACACCACTGGTGATCGTCGAGGGGACACTGAATAGTGCATGGTACATCCAAACCGTCATCGAACCCATCGTTCTACCATTCCTAGACCGGCAAGGGAACTTGCTGTTCCAACAGGACAATGCACGTCCGCATGTATCCCGTGCCACCCAACGTGCTGTAGAAGGTGTAAGTCAACTACCCTGGCCAGCAAGATCTCCGGATCTGTCCCCCATTGAACATGTTTGGGACTGGATGAAGCGTCGTCTCACGCGGTCTGCACGTCCAGCACGAACGCTGGTCCAACTGAGGCGCCAGGTGGAAATGGCATGGCAAGCCGTTCCACAGGACTACATCCAGCATCTCTACGATCGTCTCCATGGGAGAATAGCAGCCTGCATTGCTGCGAAAGGTGGATATACACTGTACTAGTGCCGACATTGTGCATGCTCTGTTGCCTGTGTCTATGTGCCTGTGGTTCTGTCAGTGTGATCATGTGATGTATCTGACCCCAGGAATGTGTCAATAAAGTTTCCCCTTCCTGGGACAATGAATTCACGGTGTTCTTATTTCAATTTCCAGGAGTGTACGTTCACTGTGCTGTTTGTAGTAGCTTACCCGCAATCCTATTGTTTTTATTCATTATTAAACCGACTCCTGCATTACCCCTATTTGATTTTGTATTTATAACCCTGTATTCACCTGACCGAAAGTCTTGTTCCTCCCACCATCGAACTTCACTAATTCCTACTATATCTAACTTTAACCTATCCATTTCCCTTTTTAGATTTTCTAACCTACGTGCTCGATTAAGGGATCTAACATTCCACACTCTGATCCGTAGAACGCCAGTTTTCTTTCCGCTGATAACGACATCCTCCTGAGTAGTCCCCGCCCGGAGATCCGAATGGGGGACTATTTTTCCTCCGGAATATTTTACCCGAGAGGACGACATCATCATTTAACCATACAGTAAAGCTGCATGCCCTCGGGAAAAATTACGGCTGTAGTTTCATCTTGCTTTCAGCCGTTCACAGTACCAGCACAGCAAGGCCGTTTTGGTTAGTGTTACAAGGCCAGATCAGTCAATCATCCAGACTGTTGCCCCTGCAACTACTGAAAAGGCTGCTGCCCCTCTTCAGGAACCACACGTTTGTCTGGCCTCTCAACAGATACCCCTCCATTGTGGTTGCACCTACGGTACGGCTATCTGTATCGCTGAGGCATGCAAGACTCCCCACCAACGGCAAGGTCCATGGTTCTTGGGGGGGGGGGGGGGGCGGCAATTTTTAGTAGTGGTTCAAAAAGAGAGAATTTCTTAATGTCATCAAACGGCATAAATTACATATAACGATAAACTCCTCAACGTTTTTTACAAAAGCTAGTGTCGCTCTACCTGACCAGGTCTGTGTAAATGAGGATAGGTACTCAGCTCAGACATTCAACAATGGATATAGAGATCATCTGTGCCAGCTACTTACAGTGGTCCTTAGCTGGTCTTCATCTGTGAACAAATCTTTTGTATATAAGAGGATCTTCAGCAAGCGAAATATATTTCCTGCAGTTGCTGTCTGGTGATTCATGGGATAATGCTCTTAGTAAATCTAATACAAATGTAAGTTTTACCATTTCATAATAAAATTCAATGAATATTTTCAAAAACCTTCCTCATAAAGAAAGTCAAGTGCAAAAACACAAAGAAACAAAAAAAACTGCTTGATGGCAGGAATTATAGTTTTCTGCAACAGTAAGAGAGCTTTATTCAAACCATCAAAAATGAATGGTGATCCAGAATTTCTAATCTATTTAAAAATATATACAAATCAGTTCTGAAGCAGGTCATAGGTGAAAATAAATTAAGAAAAAATGACCAATCAGGAACTTGTCAAACAAGCCTAAGGCATTATGGAAAAATGTGCAGAAATGTACTGGGAAGAAGGAAGCTCTTAAGGACATTGCCCTATCTCATAATGACAGCCTTATTGTTGACATAGTTAGTTGGAGATCTTTTCAATTCGTACTTTACTACAATTGCAAATGATTTAGTGACAGAAAAAATTGTTAAGCTACATGTGAAGGACTCTCAGATATTAACAAACAAGCTTATTACTTGGTCTTGCTAATCAAGATGAACTCGGAAAAATCACAAGATCATTAAAATTAGCAGTTCAGCAGATGTTGATAACATCCCTGAACGTATAATGAAACTGTCAAAAAAAATATTTTTGCACCATTATTAGACATATGCAGTTCTTTACTGTCAGAGGGCATTTTCCCAGTGGCGTGCTGCAGGGCCCTGTCTTAGAACCATTTCTTTTTCTAGTATTCATTAATAATCTGCCCTCACATTTTGATAATCCACCCTCATATTGTTGTTACCACTTGTCCTAGTAACAGGGGAAGGCATGTGACGTTGATAAGATTTCTGAGTGGTGCAAAGATTGGCAACTTGCTTTAAATGTCCAGAAATGTAAAATTGCGCATTTCATAAAGCAAAAAACTTAGTATCCTATGACTATAGTGTCAATGAGTAGTGACAGCCTTATTGTTGACATAAAGTTAGTTGCAGATCTGTTGGAACTGGCCAACTAATACAAATCTCTGGCTGTAACACTTTGTACAGATATGAAATGGAATATTCACATAGGCACAGTCGTAGTTAAAGCAGATGGTAGACTGTTTTATTGGTAGAATACTGGAGAAGCGCAATCGTCTACAAAGAAGAGTTGTTTACAAATCATTCATGCAACTGGTTTTAGAATATTACACAAGTGTGTGGAATCTATACCAAATAGGACTAATTGGGGATATTGAACATATACAGAGAAGGGCATCAAGAATGGTCACAGGTCTGTTTAATCCATGGGAGAGTGTCACAGGGATACTGAAGGAACTGAACTGGAAGACTCTTGAAGATAGATGTAAACTATCCTGAGAAAGTCCATTAACAAATTTTCAAGAACTAGCTTTAAATGATGACTCTAGGAAGATACTACAGTCCTCCACATATCGCTCACATAGGGATCATAAAGATAATATCAGAATAATTACTCCACCTACAGAGGCATTCCAACAACCATTCTTCCAGCACTTCATACGTGCATGGAAAGGGAAGAAACCCAAATAACTGGTACACTGGGATATATCCTCTGCCATGCACCTCACGGTGGTTTGCGGAGTTTAGATGTAGACCTAGGTGTACTGTTTTGTTGACAGTGGTCAATTTTTTCTGGAAACTACTAATCTGTGATATGGTACTATTACCCCATTTAGGTAAATCTTTGCTTAATGCAGTTTTAATTTGATTTTTTCTATGTCAGTACCAAATGTAGTCAAAACTTTACCACAATATCATTAATAGTAGCCTGAACTACATCTTTACATTAATCATGGAGGTTATAGTGGTCAGTCGCTAATTCATCTCTAGTGTCCATTTCTTCATTATGCCTCAACAGGTTTTCTGAAATACGATATGAGACCAAGACGCTGCTGTGTTCCGCCATATTATTTATTACAATAGGCCTATTTTGGCGTGATTGCCATTTTCAGGTTGTCTGTGTGAAATACATAGTTTGATGTAATATTTCAAATTTTCTAGGAGATGAATTAAGTCAGGTGATGCTGAGGAAATTAGATTAGGAAAAGAGACACTTAAAGTAGTAAAGGAGTTTTCATATTTGGGGGGCAAAATAACTTATGATGGTCGACGTAGAAAGGATATAAAATGTAGACTGGCAATGGCAAGGAAAGCGTTTATGAAGAAGAGAAATTTGTTAACATCGAGTATAGATTTAAGTGTCAGGAAGTCGTTTCTGAAACTATTTGTATGGAGTGTAGCAACGTATGGAAGTGAAACATGGTCGATTAACAGTTTGGACAAGAAGAGAATAGAAGCTTTCAGAATGTGGTGCTACAGAAGAATGCTGAAGATTAGATGGATAGATCACATAATTAATGAGGATGCATTGAATAGAATTGGGGAGAAGAGGAGTTTGTGGCACAACTTGACAAGAAGAAGGGACCGGTTGGTAGGACATGCTCTGAGGCATCAAGGGATCACAAATTTAGCATTGGAGGGCAGCGTGGAGGTTAAAAATCGTAGAGGGATACCAAGAGATGAATACACTAAGCACATTCAGAAGGATGTAGGTTGCTGTAAGTACTGGCAGATGAAGAAGCTTGCACAGGATAGAGTAGCATGGAGAGCTGCATCAAACCGGTCTCAGGACTGAAGACCACAACAACAACAGCAGGAGATGATTAACAAATTGTAGAACTAAGGTTTGCTATGTACATCAGGTGGCCTTGATATCCATATGACATTGACTTTCAGTAGGTGTCACATTACTGTATAAGTTTGCCCCTTTGGCGTTGGTCGAGCTATAGTAGGTATTAAACTTTTGCTGGAGCAGCTATTTGTGATGTATTTTCATAATAACGTTACATGACAGCTGTATTGCAGCTAAGTCAGAGATGTTATATGGTTACAGGCTGTTTGCTTCTATAGTATTCTATAGTCATATCTCAGTTCTTACCAGCTATGTAATATTGCTAATACGACATATACAACGCTGTTGACTTTAATGTCATGCATTATAATAGGGAAATTCTTACAATTTATCCATCTGAAGATAAAATTGGCTAAATTAGTTGAAATTATAAAATTCAACAGGCTATGCATAAAGATAAAAACACAGATCAAATTATAAATATAATATAACTGGAAATAACAAAGATATGACCTACAGAGTACCACAGAAGAAAACAACTTGTAACCATATAATATCGCTGACTAAACTGTCGCTACAGCTGTCAAGTAACGTCATTATGAAATAAACTTTTATAGCTCAACAACTTCACAAATACCTGCTCCTGCGAAAATTTAACCCTACTATAGCTTGATCGAAGTCAAAGGAGCAAAGTTATACAGTAGTTTGACAGCAACTGAGAATCGATGTCAAATGGGTATCAAGACCATCCGATGCATGTAGAAAATCATTATTTTATAACACATTAAATTATTTACTCCAAAATTTGAAACATTGTACAAAACTATGTACTTTCCAGAGATAACCTGAAGATGGCAATCACAGCAAAATAGGCCTATTGAAATAAACGATATAATCGAACACAGCAGCGTCTTGATCTCATAGCATAATGCAGGTGGGGAAAATAATAGTGAGCCAGGAAACAAGTCCAGGAGGAGTATTCATCCTCAGGATCGACATCATACGCCGGTATCTTGCGACAGGCATCAGGTTGATTTGTCAGGACTCTAAAGCATTTCCTGGTAAAATGCAGACACATTTTCTGGTGTGGGGGCACGTTTCGTAGTGTTTTTTGACTTATTCAAAACATATCCTTTCTGGCGCCATTTTTGGACTAATCGCTGCATGGCTCTCTTTGCTGTCACTTTGACAACACGAAACTTCTCAGCAAACAACTGACCACACCGTTTCCACGACTTTGTTGTCACTTAACTTTCCGCAGCGAATACCCGTTGCTCTATTGTATCATCGTCCCCTTTGCACTGCTACACTCACAATGACAAAGCTCAGACTATGCTGTGAACCGGAGTGGATCACGTCGCACGCGTACGCGTAGTGTGCACGGCCCAGGGTGATTATATTCACATACAATCGTATCCACTCGGCTGGGCCACTTTTATTTGCCCAACTCTTTGTATAATCTCCTTACATGACAAATGTGACGCAACGGTCAAAGATGAGTACAAAAAGGTTCACTGAATTATGCTCTCTATCTGAGACAATGCCTCAGTTAACAGATTATTGTAAAACAAGCGCAAATTGTAAATCTAATTTTCACTGTTGCAGGAATTTATGCGATATACACATTGAAAAATTCTGGTGGAGCTTTCCCTTTGTGTGTCAAACTGTTCCCTTGTCCTAATCTCTTGTTCAGTAGTAAAATTACATACTTTTTCAGTTAGCTTATGAAGAAATTCTTTTATATGAGACTGTTCATCATGTAATTTTCGTATGATGTCAGGAATGTCCTGGTATGCAATTTTAGATTCCGAATTTTTGGTTTTTAATCCATCATGTTGCAATGACAAATTTGTCAGTTTGGATGACATTTCATCTTGTTTAGATGACATTTCATTATGCTTAGTCAACATTTAATCTAATAAGAGTTCGAAATTCGTTTTCATCATTGCCTCTAACCTTTGATACAATGCTGTAAATTGTTCTTGAGGATTACCATCTGGTGGAATAATTTCTATGCTCTCAGCCTGCAACTTTGTTTTGTGGGCTGAGGTGTCAGTATTTTCGATAGCTGTTTCAATGAATTTGCTAGCTTCGGGATATGATTCTACATCATTATGTGTTTCGGATTCCATTTTCATAGACTTTCCTATCTTTACCATGGCGCAGAGATGGTTGCAATTATGTGGGTATTTTAGCTTAACAACTACATATATATAGTAACAATAATGCTGAACAATAACTTTCCAGAAGGATCGTGTTAATTTGTTGAAAGGACATAATACTGCTGCACCATGCGGCACACATGTGTTGCAAATCCACCTGCCTTGTGCATCTTAACTTCGTAATTATTAAAGATAATTACAAAAAATTCAAAATAACCAAATTTTGAGTAAAATGGGCCATGAGCAGTTAATTCAAGCAGCGACAATTATGAAACACATAGGCAAGGAAAGTAAGTAACACTGCCCTTACCTTATACATTGCATCACAAAGGCGAATTCACACTGTCTGTCACATCCTCTCAAAACGTTCTGCAGTGCATTTCAAATGGCAGCCTCCACACAAGCCCTTCCATCTCGTCGTGTCACATCATGGCACTCAAGGTTTCTCGGCATGAAAGATTTGATGGCTGATGTCATCCATCTGTTATTGATCACTTGATCCCAAAGCTCATTTCCTCCTGATATATGGCCAGGTGAAAATCTCCACATTTCGTTTAGCTGTGGTTTTAGAGGTCAATATCAGTTTTTGTTAATTATTTGTTAAAAAATTGTCTTGTTTCGTAATTTCTTTTGTTAAAATTTATAATAAAGGACGAAAAATTAATTTAAGCAGTAACGCAACACTCTGAATTGTATGCATGAATGTACTAAATTATTTGAGCTCTACTACACTTATAAAGTTAATTTTTATACATACCAGCGCAGTATTGAATATTTCACAATGAAATGCATGCAGTATGGCTGTAACTTGACTTGATAAAAGTACTGTGGATAGAATCAGGTTGATTAGTAGATGGAATTTATTTGTATATTGCCAGGCATTTGTAGTGTTTCATAAAGAAAAGGCCTGAAACCTTCAGACACTCCAAGTGGTTTGTTTAAATATGTGTTCATGACAGGCTTATTCATTGTTAAGTTGCTCTCTGGATTATGTGTGAAACAGTATTACAGGCATCACTGGTTAATATTTATGTGGTTTCACTAGCTAACCCCAATACACATAAGACACTTGAATATTAAAAGCCTAATGCAAGAAGTAAAGAAAACCTATAAAGCTTGATAAATCTTGAAGGGAGAGGAATTGATGGAGAGATGACTATTGCACAAAAGTTTTCACTGGACTAACAATGAAAACTTAACCTTAAACAAACCTATTTTTCATGGGATGTGATGGCAACTCGTAGCACTGAATTTCTTTTAGTAATTTCGGATGCAATTTGATATAACAAATAAAAGAACTGATGCTTTGACTTTCTAAACTATAAAATGAAGAAATTAAGATTTCCCTTCCTCGAGCTACCTATATAGTGTGTGAAGTTTCGTTTCTGTACCGCATAATAATATTTTTCGGGCCCACACTCTTTCTTGTGTTGTTTTGCGCTTCTGTCTACCTTTTCTAATCTATAAGCTATCTCTGCAAGCTGCAAACAATTTGAGTCCAATAAATGCTATTTTCATACAAATGTGGACTCAAATGTCCACGTATATAAGCTACCACAGTCAAAGATCATCTTTGCGAAGATCGTGAAAAAAAAAAAAAACAGTTGTGCACAGCCACGTGAGTTGAGATCAAATGACTTGAATTGACTTGACGTGCTGTGACATTATCCAGTGTGAATATACCTTGACATGGTGGTACCATGATGGACAGTGTGAATCGCCCTTAATACAGATCATTAACATTTAATTTCCAAAAAATTTATTTTCGCTATTTATTGACTAACTGCCCATAATTCCTTCTGTTAACATTGTTTCCTTCAACACATCCTAGTTTTCGAGGAGGTGTTTTCCATCTATGCAACTAAATGAAAGGCAGTTTGTTCATTGTTATTCGCATTTTGTTTCTTTTATTTGCAAAGCATCTTTAGAGACATGTAATACACGTTTCGTTTTATACATATAATAAATCTATTATGTAGTGGTAACAACATGTTCTTATGATTCACTTTGTCATTTTTTTTCTCTTCTTTTTCAGATTAGAATCAGCATTTGTAGCAAAAATTTCATGAGGTGAAATTATCGTTCGGTGTTATTAACGATTTTCAGCGCTGTTAGCCCTTATTGTGGCTGTGGATGTGTTTATTAGTCCCCATGCTCCAGCTGGTAGATTTCTGGCGTTTTATCACCCACATTTGTTACAACACATCGCCTTACATCACTTGCCCTTTTCATTTTGTGACCAACACGCGTGAGTTTGCAGTGTGTAGTGTTGCCAACTGTCTATATGTATTTAATTTTTATCTTTCGTTTGTGTTGTGTGTATGTAGTTTGAAATTTCTCACTTGTTTTGTGCATGAAGTGTGTGTGTGTGTGTGTGTGTGTGTGTGTGTGTGTGTGTGTGTGTGAGAAAGAGAGAGAGAGAGAGAGAAGAGGGAGAGGAGGATCCATTAATTACTTATTCTGGTTATGTTTCAGATTTCTCTTTGTTATTGATTCAGTGGCTAATATGATTAGAAAGTTATTGCTTGTATGGGTTTGGTCATTAAGCACTTGCTTTTTCATTGCAAGGGCTTTGTGCATGTGGAAGTTTTCTTGTAATATAGTGATTCACATTCTTGGCATTCTGACTGGTATATACCGGCTCCTTGGTATTTTCTGCTCAACCAAAAAATCAAAACACAACTAAAGAAAAAAGAAAACAAGCAGAAAACACAAACACCAAAGAACCCCATAGACACTACAGCACAAATTAAAACACAAAACAGTAACACTCATGACGTGACTAACAGAAAAAATGGTACACTTGAAAATACGAACACATAGCAACACACAGGATAGCAAATATATTGAAGAAACAGGGATTAAACATTGCTTACAGAAAAATAAACATACTGCAGTCACATTTTCAAACAACAGACAAACCACACACATACCAAGGCGAAGGTATTTACTATGATGTACCTTTTGCATTTTTTGCTTTTATGTTTCCGTCTTTTTTCAAAGGCAAAGAGAAAAGGTGAAGCCTGCGCCTACCGTCATGTATTTTTTATTTTCAAATGTTAAAAAAAAAGATGTTTTTCCTGTTTCTCGGTATGAGGAAGAACTCGCTCTCTGTTAATGAACGAAGGTAGACGCTCGTTATTTTAAAGCGAAATCGGCGGTATCCATTTTGGTTGTGAGAATAAGTAAAAAGTCTGTATTTCATAAGTGCACAGAAGGAAGAATATAGTATATTTCACCAGCGAAAAATTGTTTGAATCATCATCGCAAGTAGTAATGCAACATACACTCCTGGAAATGGAAAAAAGAACACATTGACACCGGTGTGTCAGACCTACCATACTTGCTCCGGACACTGCGAGAGGGCTGTACAAGCAATGATCACACGCACGGCACAGCGGACACACCAGGAACCGCGGTGTTGGCCGTCGAATGGCGCTAGCTGCGCAGCATTTGTGCACCGCCGCCGTCAGTGTCAGCCAGTTTGCCGTGGCATACGGAGCTCCATCGCAGTCTTTAACACTGGTAGCATGCCGCGACAGCGTGGACGTGAACCGTATGTGCAGTTGACGGACTTTGAGCGAGGGCGTATAGTGGGCATGCGGAAGGCCGGGTGAACGTACCGCCGAATTGCTCAACACGTGGGGCGTGAGGTCTCCACAGTACATCGATGTTGTCGCCAGTGGTCGGCGGAAGGTGCACGTGCCCGTCGACCTGGGACCGGACCGCAGCGACGCACGGATGCACACCAAGACCGTAGGATCCTATGCAGTGCCGTAGGGGACCGCACCGCCACTTCCCAGCAAATTAGGGACACTGTTGCTCCTGGGGTATCGGCGAGGACCATTCGCAACCGTCTCCATGAAGCTGGGCTACGGTCCCGCACACCGTTAGGCCGTCTTCCGCTCACGCCCCAACATCGTGCAGCCCGCCTCCAGTGGTGTCGCGACAGGCGTGAATGGAGGGACGAATGGAGACGTGTCGTCTTCAGCGATGAGAGTCGCTTCTGCCTTGGTGCCAATGATGGTCGTATGCGTGTTTGGCGCCGTGCAGGTGAGCGCCACAATCAGGACTGCATACGACCGACGCACACAGGGCCAACACCCGGCATCATGGTGTGGGGAGCGATCTCCTACACTGGCCGTACACCACTGGTGATCGTCGAGGGGACACTGAATAGTGCACGGTACATCCAAACCGTCATCGAACCCATCGTTCTACCATTCCTAGACCGGCAAGGGAACTCTCTGTTCCAACAGGACAATGCACGTCCGCATGTATCCCGTGCCACCCAACGTGCTCTAGAAGGTGTAAGTCAACTACCCTGGCCAGCAAGATCTCCGGATCTGTCCCCCATTGAGCATGTTTGGGACTGGATGAAGCGTCGTCTCACGCGGTCTGCACATCCAGCACGAACGCTGGTCCAACTGAGGCGCCAGGTGGAAATGGCATGGCAAGTTCCACAGGACTACATCCAGCATCTCTACGATCGTCTCCATGGGAGAATAGCAGCCTGCATTGCTGCGAAAGGTGGATCTACACTGTACTAGTGCCGACATTGTGCATGCTCTGTTGCCTGTTTCTATGTGCCTGTGGTTCTGTCAGTGTGATCATGTGATGTATCTGACCCCAGGAATGTGTCAATAAAGTTTCCCCTTCCTGGGACAATGAATTCACGGTGTTCTTATTTCAATTTCCAGGAGTGTATAAAAACGCAAGATGCCCACTTGAATACTTCGGAGCTATTACGAACATCCGACTACGAAAATAACAAAGAACATACTCAAGATTTTGTAGGTGGATACGGCGATCAGACGTAGTATTATTAATTGGTAAGCATAAATCTACAACAAGAGAGAGATTATTTCGATTATGTGGAACTAATACGAAAAGATTCTCTACCCGTTTACAGGCATAGCTCAGCGTATTGAGCTTGTTCGACACGCCGAAAACTTACTCTCATTATTTCCATGCATCTAAACTATTACTATTATTTTATATTATGTTACAAAATGGGACAAGTTATATATAAAATTTTTATGTTCCATGTACTCTGATGACAGAAATGATAACGTAATACTGGAAAATTACTAACTGAAAAAATAATAATAAATAACTTAGAAGGAAGAAGACAACAATACCAAGAGTCGATAACTAAATGTTCTATAGAGGGAAGTACCAGTTACAAGACAACAAGAAGGCAGCACCACGTAATGCATGTAGAGAATGCGTTCCTAGTAGACTTGTGAGAAAATCCAAGCAACTATTTCCTAAAATCCAGAACCTAAAGCTTCAGGGGGTAACGCAATTGCAATCAATGTAGTAGACTTGCATTTGCAAAACGTAACAATGAGTGATTTGGAATCGTTAAGCGGTGATTATTTGGATATTGGGCGCGACGTGTCATTGTTGCACTCGACGCCCATGAACACGCAACATTTCATTACAAGCAATACGCTGATTACAGTAGACGAAATTAATGACACCACAAGGTAAAGGAATATATTAAACGGAAGTAGAACGCAAAATTCAGACGCAGATGTTGACAGGCGTAGGCCAGAAGTGAATGGCTTTTATTTATCAGTACGAAAAGCGTATTGAGCGAACAACCATTGAGATTACAATTACATTTAGTTGTACATGCAGTCTGTCACGCGAGAAATAGCGCGGTAGTAAAATCCAAACTGAGAAGGTATTAATTTTGGTAACTGCAGCGAAGTAAAGATTTTCGTAATGGATGGACCAAACGATACCGAAATGTCATTTCAGAATCACAATACCAATGTAGTAGACTTGCATTTGGAAAACGTAACAATGAGTGATTTGGAGCCGTTAAGCGGTGATTATTTGGATATTGGGCGCGACGTGTCATTGTTACACTCGACGCCCATGAACACGCAACATTTCATTAAAAGCAATACGTTGATTACAGTAGACGAAATTAATGACACCACAAGGCAAAGGAATATTTTAAACGGAAGTAGAACGCACAGTTCAGACGCAGATGTTGACAGGCGTAGGCCAGAAGTGACTACGGAAGATATGCAAGTCTTATTTCGATCCTTAACAGAAACAATACGAACAGACATGAATGCAATGAAAATAGACATGAATTCGAAAATGTCGAGTTTAGAGACCAATTTGAACAAAATAAATTCGTAGATGTCGGGTTTAGACACAATACAAACTGACATGACTAATATGAAAGCAGACATGAAAACAGTAATCTCCGAAATCGGGAAGGAAAATACAAACATGACACACATGCCAGGCGAAGTAAAAAATTTGCGCACAGAACTCAATAATCTGAATTCAAAGTTCACACAGCATGTTTCGCAAATCTCGACGGAGGTGTATAGGAAAATTAACGAACAAGTACAAACTTCAGTTCACAATATGAGTGAGAAATTAAAAGGCACAGTGAAACAAAAATTTGAAGCACTCACACGCACGTATGGACACGAGCTACCCGGAATCAGAGAAATTCAGGATAATTTACAGGTAATGCAAAAGAATATGCAGGTTAACATAGTTGATGTACAATCAGAAGTAGCGAAGCTGCATTCATTCTGTGACAACTTACCAGAAAATGTAGGGAAAATCACAGTGGAGATAGGATTGCAGCGTTGTTAATGGACGAGAGCTTGATAAAACAGCGACCGTTTCCTGTATTTTCAAATGAAACAAAGCGAAAGCACCCGGTAGCCTTTGTCTGAGCCTATAAGAATGTACTGCCTAGGACTTGGACAAAAGCTCAATGGATCAAATCGGCGACGCCCTTTTGTGGGCTACAGAGATGTTATAACTCTGCGAGAAATACGATCAATCTGAGAATGCATTTTTAGATAAATACTGGTCAACAGCTATCCAGGAGAGATTAAGACGAGAGGGATTCAACGCATTATCATCGCATCCAAAATCCGGGGAACTATTTTGAAACGTATCTAAACAAGATACGCCACTGGAATATTCCAATATCTCATGTCGATGTATTGAAAATCTTAAAGAACAAACTGCCTGCAAATGTTGGGGAAAAAGTAGTAACCATTCCCGAATATGATTTCGAGTACTTTCTCTCAGTGCTCGATTCAATAGATCTAATTTATGAGGACGGACAAGCTATGCCTAATTATCGTAACGGTAATGAACAAACCAAATGGGAGGAACAACTACGGTAACAATAATGGCTTTGGAAACTATAATGGTCGTGTGCGAATGAATGAATGGCACCCTTATGCACCGCCGCGCCACAACGGTAATCAGTACAGTCATCGGCCACAGGGTGACCGAAAGTACGGAAATAAATATCAGCCCCATTGGTTCAGCAATGGACGAGATAGGGGAAATTCGAGAGATAACTTTGATACTAGGCGACAAAGAAATACAAATTACCAGGTTCGGAATGTGGAACACAGGGATCAAAGAGAGAACCGGCAGCCCATACCGACAAGCCGAAACAACTGGGACACGAACTGGCGAGCAAGCGAACATACGGTGAACATAGTGGAAGTGACGGCAGAAAATGAAACAATACCTTTACTGTCACCAGGAAATAGCAATAGACGGCCATGACTAGAGGAAGCAGGAAATGAACTGCCAGTGGTTCACAGTAATAATATTAGCGACATAAATACTAACATGAACAGAAACAGGAAATAAGAAGCAGACATGGAAACAAGCTTACACCTACAGCATAACCATAATCTATTTTTAAGGTATGATACGGAAGCAGAAATGAAAGAAGTTTTGTTCACTGAAGAGAAAGAAACAATACAGAAGGTAAGTGAAATTATTCAAACAACAATAAACGTAAAGGTGGGACACAGAGGTGCGCTCTGTAATCAAAAGTATCCGGACTCCCGCAAAAACAAGCGTTTTTCATATTAGGTGCATTGTGCTTGCCATCTACTGCCAGGTACTCCATATCAGCGACCTCAGTAGTCATTAGACATCGTGAGAGAGCAGAATGGGGCGCTCCGCGGAATTCAACGGACTTCGAACGTGGTCAGCTGATTGGGTGTCACTTGTGTCATACGTCTGCACGTGAAATTTGACACTTCTAAACAGCCCTAGGTCAACTGTTTCCGATGTGATAGTGAAGTGGAAATGTTGTAACATCTACATCTACATGACTACTCTGCAATTCACATTTAAGTGCTTGGCAGAGGGTTCATCGAACCACAATCATACTATCTCTCTACCATTCCACTCCCGAACAGCGCGCGGGAAAAACGAACACCTAAACCTTTCTGTCCAAGCTCTGATCTCTATTATTTTATTTCCATGATCATTCCTACCTATGTAGGTTGGGCTCAACAAAATATTTTCACATTCGGAAGAGAAAGTTGGTGACTGAAATTTCGTAAATAGATCTCGCCGCGACGAAAAACGTCTTTGCTGTAATGACTTCCATCCCAATTCGCGTATCATATCTGCCACACTCTCTCCCCTACTACGTGATAATACAAAACGAGCTGCCCTTTTTTGCACCCTTTAGATATCCTCCGTCAATCCCACCTGGTAAGGATCCCACACCGCACAGCAATATTCTAACAGAGGACGAACGAGTGTAGTGTAAGCTGTCTCTTTAGTGGACTTGTTGCATCTTCTAAGTGTCCTGCCATTGAAACGCAACCTTTGGCTCGCCTTCCCCACAATACTATCTATGTGGTCTTTCCAACTGAAGTTGTTCGTAATTTTAACACCCAGGTACTTAGTTGAATTGACAGCCTTGAGAATTGTACTATTTATCGAGTAATCGAATTCCAACGGATTTCTTTTGGAACTCATGTGGATCACCTCACACTTTTCGTTATTTAGCGTCAACTGCCACCTGCCACACCATACAGCAATCTTTTCTAAATCGCGTTGCAACTGATACTGGTCTTCGGATGACCTTACTAGACGGTAAATTACAGCATCATCTGCGAACAACCTAAGAGAACTGCTCAGATTGTCACCCAGGTCATTTATATAGATCAGGAACAGCAGAGGTCCCAGGACGCTTCCCTGGGGAACACCTGATATCACTTCAGTTTTACTCGATGATTTGCCGTCTATTACTACGAACTGCGACCTTCCTGGCGGGAAATCACGAATCCAGTCGCACAACTGAGACGATACCCCATAGGCCCGCAGCTTGATTAGAAGTCGCTTGTGAGGAACGGTGTCAAAAGCTTTCCGGAAATCTAGAAATATGGAATCAGCTTGAGATCCCCTGTCGATAGCGGCCATTACTTCGTGCGAATAAAGAGCTAGCTGAGCTGCACAAGAACGATGTTTTCTGAAACCATGCTGATTACGTATCAATAGATCGTTCCCTTCGAGGTGATTCATAATGTTTGAATACAGTATATGCTCCAAAACCCTACTGCAAACCGACGTCAATGATATAGGTCTGTAGTTAGATGGATTACTCCTACTACCCTTCTTAAACACTGGTGCGACCTGCGCAATTTTCCAATCTGTAGGTACAAATCTATCGGTGAGCGAGCGGTTGTATATGAGTGCTAAGTAGGGAGCTATTGTATCAGCGTAATCTGAAAGGAACCTAACCGGTATACAATCTGGACCTGAAGACTTGCCCGTATCAAGCGATTTGAGTTGCTTCGCAACCCCTAAAGTATCTACTTCTAAGAAACTCATGCTAGCAGCTGTTCGTGTTTCAAATTCTGGAATATTCCATTCATCTTCCCTGGTGAAGGAATTTCGGAAAACTGCGTTCAATAACTCCGCTTTAGCGGCACAGTCGTCGGTAACAGTACCATCGGCACTGCGCAGCGAAGGTATTGACTGCGTCTTGTCGCTTGTGTACTTTACATACGACCAGAATTTCTTCGGATTTTCTACCAAATTTTGAGACAATGTTTCGTTGTGGAACCTATTAAAGGCATCTCGCATTGAAGTCCGTGACAAATTTCGCGCGTCTGTAAATTTTAGCCAATCTTCGGGATATCACATTCTTCTGAACTTCGCATGCTTTTTCCGTTTCCGCTGCAACAGAGTTCGGACCTGTTTTGTGTACCACGGGGGATCAGTTCCATCTCTTACCAATTTATGAGGTATGAATCTCTCAATTGCTGTTGCTACTATATCTTTGAATTTGAGATAAATTTTAGCTACAGTGCGACGAGAGGAAATTATGCCTTTAACAGTTATAAACATTATCTATTCGACGTATTTAATTATTTATATGATATTCTATGATGTAATTGAACATATCGATGTGTATCATACAAAGACAATGATAATTGTAAATTCCTTTTACGATCTGCGTTTGTCTTCCTTTGTTTTTATCTTTTGTTGGTTGGCTTTTGTAGGTTGCGGACGCATATCGAACTGAGGTCTGTTAAGAAACTGTAATTATTTGTTAACTATTACTTGAAAATGGAGTTCATTATTATTACAAATATGAGTGAATAATTATTTGTAACTTTAATTCCTCTCTCAGTAAGCATTATCTGTGTTAATTATTTCTTTCCACTGCAAGCAGCGCAGCCATTGATGATAGCGATTTGTATCGCGTTTTTGTCTGTGTTTTCCTTAGAAACAAATCAAATGTTTGCTTGATGAAGTCTAAATAGTGCACAATACGAAAGTAGATTTTATAGCGTTTAATAAGCATTTTAAATATTTACTTATTTGCTCTAACAATAGAAAGTCTCTATCAATTGTCTGCCGCCATCTTAACAATTATCTCAGCGGCAAATTGAAATTTAAATTACGCAACTCTGCAGAATAAATGCCGAAGGTAATACAAATGTGCGAAAATAAATGTGCACCGGTGGTCCCGAACTCATTTTAATGAAAATGATTCGAATCAGATTGGTTCTTTAAAAACAGTGCCCATAGCACGATCCTTATAACAAACTTTTCTAGCTGATGTATGGAGCCGAAATTAATTACGCACGAGTTGCTGATATTCGGTGGTTTTAATCATCATTTTGCTGAAGATAACTGTTTCCATCATAATCCATAGTTGTATAGAATCTGTTGTATGAACTGTGATTTAGTGACACTTACACAACTCACAGACAACACTTAAACACGACGCTAACTTGGAGTTCTTTAGCAACTTGATCACATCTTTAGCCGGGAGAAAAATTATTTAGTAATTACTCAATGTAATAAAATAAGATTGTCATTTCCAGTTACAAATTAGTTAAATACCAAACCACTGAATAACACAGCAAACGCCACAATGTGGAGGGACACGTGCAGCACAAAAGCGTACAGGCCGACCTCATCTGTCGACTGACAGAGACCGCCGACAGTTGAAGAGGACCGTAATGTGTAATAGACAGACATTTATCCAGACCGTCACAAGGAATTCCAAACTGTATCAGGATCCACTGCAAGTACTAAGACAGTTAGACGGGAGGTGAGAAAACTTAGATTTCATCGTCGAGCGGCTGATCACAAGCCACATATAACGCCAGTAGATGCCAAACGACGCCTCACTTGGTGTAAGGAACGTAAACATTGGACGGTTGAAAGTGGAAAAACGTTGTGTGGAGTGACGAATCACGGTACACAATGTGGCGATCCGATGGCAGGGTGCGTGCGGGTACGGCGAATGCCCGGTGAACATCTGTCAGCGTGTGTAGTGCCAACAGTAAAATTCGGAGGCGGTGGTGTTATGGTGTGGTCCTGTTTTTCATGGAAGGGGCTTTCACCCCTTGTTGTTTTGCGTGGTATTATCACAGCACAGGCCTACACTGATGTTTTAAGCACCTTCTTGCTTCCCACTGCTGAAGAGCAATTCGTGGATGGCGATTGCTTCTTTCAACACGATCGAGCACTTGTTCACAATGCACGGCCTGTGGCGGAGTGGTTACACGACAGTAACATCCCTGTAATGGGTTGGCCTGCACAGAGTCCTGACCTGAATCCTATAGAACACCTTTGGGATCTTCTGGAACTCCGACTTCGTGCCAGGCCTCACTGACCGACATCGATACCTCTCCTCAGTGCAGCACTCTGTGAAGAATAGGCTGCCATTCCCCAAGAAACCTTCCAGCACCTGATTGAACGATTGAACGTATGCCTGCGAGAGTGGAAGCTGTCATCAAGGCTAAGGGTGGCCCAACATCATACTGAATTCCAGCATTACCGATGGAGGACGCCACGAACTTGTAACTCATTTTCAGCCAGGTGTGCGGATACTTTTGATCACATAGTGCATACCAGTTGTTTTTGATACCGGCGAGTCAACAAGCCTGATGTCAACTAGGTAGTTTGAAGAGATAGCGCGGGAAGTAAATGTCCCTACACTACCTGTAGAGAACTGTAAGATCGTAACAGCGGTGGGAAGTAGTTCTAAAGTTATAAAATTACAGGTCATTAGCACATGTGGTGTAATTTTGCAGTGTACTTTCTTGTTGGTAGACAAACTTACAGTAAACTGTATACTTATGAAAGAGTTCAGAGGGTATAGGGTAAAGATATCGGCAGCGGCAATGTCAGTTTTATGTAGGAGAACGCACACTAACAGTAGACTTAGTAAGAACTACAACGACAAATCAGAGTAGGCAGACATCTGACATTGATGTTAAACTTATCTACCCTCAAATCTTAATGGTAAATTAAATGGAACATGATGAGGTTAGCAGGGAGATCCTCGATGAGCAAACAGTAGACACTAAAATAAAGAAATCCACTGGTCTTATCAATGAACAGCGAAATGAATTGACAAAATTACTCTTTAAGTATCATAGCATTTTTAGTAAACAACTCAGTGTTGTTAAGGGATATGAATATAAAATGAAAGTGTACTCGCATGAAACTTATTGTATAACGTCATATGGCATTCCTTGGGCCAAGAAAGAGGCAGTAAGACAAGAAATAGAGCGTCTGATTAGATGGAAGGTAGGAGGTTTGTCGCCCTTTGACGAATAAACCGACTGGAGCTCGGTTCCTCCCCAGCTAGGAAAGTAGGTTTGTCGCCCTTTGACGAATAAACCGACTGGCGCTTGGTTCCTCCCCAGCTAGGGAGTACAATACTTATATTTCCGGTATCCTCTCCCTCTTCTACTATTCTGTTTAGGAATGTTTGATTTTCTTCTACTATCTAACATACAAAGAATGACGGTGCAACCTAGTGAACAGGAATTTTGTTTGTATTTTGATATTGTACTTCCTTAAGACTCAAATATCTATAGAATCAAAGGAAACCCTTTGATATTTCTTAAGGAAACACGGAATATACGAGGGTTATTCGGAAATTAAGAAACGATCGGTCGCGAAACGGAAATCACAGTGAAAATCCGGTGAAGTTTTGCACAGGTGTGTCGGGCAGTGTCTCTAGTATGCCCGTCGGTCGCATTACGTAGTTCTTTTTTAGTTTTGAGCACACAGGGAGCACATGAAGATACCTAGAACAATAGCGTCTCCCTCCAAGTACGAGGGCCTGGTGAGAATTTCGCTATGCAGCCAACATTAAATAACTGTCGTGCGTTTTCTTCTTCAAGACAATTTCAGCCGCATTCTGCAGGGGCAATGAAGATGCTTCTGCATCGTTTTCAATTGGAAATGTTTGATTACCCACAATACAGCCTGTAATTGTCTCCTTCTGAGTCCGCAGCTCGTGGTCGTGCGGTAGCGTTCTCGCTTCCCACGCCCGGATTCCCGTGTTCGATTCCCGGCGGGGTCAGGGATTTTCTCTGCCTCGTGATGACTAGGTGTTGTGTGCTGTCCTTACGTTAGTTAGGTTTAAGTATTTCTAAGTTCTAGGGGACTGATGACCATCGATGTTAAGTCCCATAGTGCTCAGGGCCATTTGAACCATTTGAACCATCTCCTTCTGAGTTTCATCTCTGCTCTCATGAACTGCTGGCTATGAAGACAACATTTTGGCACAGACAACGAGCTGTAGGCCAGCGTAGAGAATTGGCGGGAAGCACTGGCGGATGCCTTCTGTAACGAGGATATTGGAAAGTTTGTACAACGCTATGACAAACGTCTAAGTCGGATCGGCGACTATGAAGATAAGTAGTTGGAAGTTGTAGCTAACTGTTGCAAATAAATCAGTTTTGATTTTCACTGTGGTTTCCTTTTCGCGACCTATCGTTCCTTACTTTCCGAATAGCCCTCGTACAACAAAACTAAAACAACTATACATAATACTGAACGAGTGAAAACCATTAGATGACGTAGTTCTACTACATCGTGCGCCAAAATGTGAGTAAGAGAGAGGGAAAAGGTAGGAACTCATAGTGCGCGAGATTCAAATGAGAGCAACGAGTGGTGAAATATATTGAGACGCGCAGTCGCGCTAAAAGCTAAGAATACTGTAACAACTATGTATACGCAAAGCGGCTTAACAGCTGATCACAGCGGTAGAATAGGCAAAATGCAAAGTTAAGGTCAGTGTCACCTACAACGTCAGCTGGCTAAAGCCGAGATGCGCAAAGACACGCTGCACACCGCGACGGAAACCATTTTGGAATTTAAGCGAATCGGCATCCATGCATGGCAGCCATCTGGACAAAACAGAAGCGATACGAAATGGAGTACTTATCGGCTGATTATAACGTAAATCAGCCACACAAACAAAACGAATAGAGACATGTATTCCCAAGACAGACACTATACTGTAAAGAACACTAATTTTAAGAGCATATCATTAGGTGAAGCATACGTAGTTTTAAGAAAAGGAGCGCGTAGAACACGCTAAATTTGTGAACTTAACATAGGTTATTGAATGTACATAGTTAGAAATAAATATAAGGATTAAAATCAGAAAAGAATATACACAGGAAATGATCTATCCGGCTATATACAACAGGATTAAGACAAGTTTGAAAGAGAAGTAACAACATGTACATTTAAAAGCAAGTGATTAGCACAGAACTTAAGAACTAAGCGACTTACATACAGCACACAAGTAAGTGACGATGAGAAAGGTAGAATGAAATATACACGTAGAAAAATGTGGGTGACTGAGACGTAAACTATAAAATAACATATCGTATAAGAATTAGTGAGAGGAGCGATTGTGCACTTATAGAACTACACTTCTTTACAGACAACATTAGAAGTAGTGAGCTTAATGTACAGGGAGTGAAACTAGGAAGAGAATGAAAGTGTATTAGAGTAATATGAGTTTATTTATATTTGTGAGAAGAAATAAATAGGGTAGTGGTGCCAGTGCGAAGATCCCACAGGTATATGTATATAAATGGAGTTTATGTCCAAGATTTTTAATAAATAATTATATTGGTATACAACAATGAATAGGAAGATGAATATTACAATGGCACCTAGGAAAGGGCCATGAAAGTGATGTAAGAAAGAACAGATAATATTTTTTTGAGTCTTGTATGAGAAGTGGAGTCTTGTATGAGAGTGGAAAGCAAAGTATGATGATACATGTATGGTAAATACTTGTGAAAACAAACATCTTGAAAAGCAATGAAGAGTAAAGCAAAGACAGCGAAGTCAATAGTGCAAAGGTACACGGTACATTTAATGTACACCACAACACAGTAATTTGCCACACATACATCAGAATGTAAAACAACTTAGCATGAAAGCTATTTCCTTAGCGACTAGCTGTTACAGCTTGAGCAACCATAAGGTGAATATAAATGAAACAATATTTTCTACAATGAGTTCTTGACACATGCAGTAGCGAAAGCAGTACATTTAACATAAGCACCTTCTTTAGCAGGAATGAATTATGAGTGAAGTTACACACTACAAAAATACAGTACAGTTACCGGTCACACGTTACGAAGTAAACATGTATATGCCATCGCACAAATAAGGCATATATACAGCTTGAAATATGTGTACATGAATGTGAAATATTATCATGATTAACAAGCAGTGACGAAGTCAAGATTGTCAAGGGATAAAACATTCTCCACATTGGCTCACAAACGAGCACTGATAAATCTTGTACATAGTATGAAGGATTGTCATATGCCTAGGATAGAATAAGTAGCAATCCTAGAAGTAGCTTGATCTCTGAAGCAGGCCCTAGGAAATCATCTTTTGTTCATGTAGTGCTGGAATGTATTTTCTATGTGTAGTTGTGCAGGTAAAAATGCGCAGGAGGTCAGTCCTGCAAGACAAGAAAAGAAAATGCAAATATTCAGAATAAATGCAAGATTCCTTCTAATTTACATATTAGTGTGTAAGATGGTGCATGTCACGGAGTCCATATACGAAATGTGAACGTGAATTGTACATTCATTTTTCAAATTTATTATTGCCAATGTCTATGTCTATGTAAAATCTGTGTATTATTGTCAATTTTATGTGAAGATTTATTCTTGAAGGAGAACCATTTATGTATGTATGTGAAGTGCAATGCGACGGATGAGTAAAATACTTGCACGTGTTAAGTGATACAAAAATAGTAAGGCCTGATAATAGTGTAGTGGGTGAGCCGTGTTAAGAGTATACGCTACAGGCTAGCGAAGTGAATACAGTGAGTGTAATGCGTGTGCGACGGAGAAATCAGAGTAAATCCGTACGACAATAAATTGATGTGTGAGGACCGCCTAACTACAATGCATGACGGAAGACAATGCTTAATCCTGCAGTGTAGCCCTTACCTCCAATTTCATTGGCAGAAAACTTCGTTCAGGTGCTACATGAGGTATTGGTGTTCTTTGGGTTGAGCGCTGGAGCTGAATCCGTCGTATCCAGTCTCCAGACTGGACGGTTTACGCAACACTGACTTCATAAGCCTGGAGCGACATTACAGCAGATTCGCGGACAGTGCTACTTTTCACATGATGCTTGCGTCACAGTGTCGGGTGCGTTAAACAATGAGCTGCTGCTGCCCATAAGTACAGAGAACAATGAGGCAGCGTGTGGGGAAAGGACACCTTCTCAAAATTGCCAATGAACCATAAGCAAATGAGAAAAACAATTTTTAAAACAGAGTGGAAGGACAGTTTAAGAAATTTAAAATTTTTCCCCTGTTCATACCACACAAGTTAACAAATGCAAGGATAAATGACAAACTAAGACGGTAGCACATCGCCGTGCGATTATGTAATATAGATGTATGTGAATTTTTTATGTGTTTGAATTTGCAATGGACAAAGAAATGAAGCTTTGTAAATATACTTGTAGTAGGATAAGGGTATAAAACACCATTGACTTGCGCCAAGTAACCAAACTATGAGCCCTAATGTAAATAAGGCTACTGTATATTGCCTCCCTAAATAAAGAGACTTATTTCCGACAGCATACAGTAGGGGTCCATTTGTGATGTACCTTTTACCTTTCTTGCTTTTATGTTTTCGTCTTTTTTCCCCAAAGGCAAAAAGAAAAGATAAAGCAGTAGCCCAGCGCAGAGCCTGCGCCTACCATCATCTATTTTTGATTTTCAAATGTTAAAAACCGTAAGGTGTTTTTCCTGTTCCTCGGTATGAGGAAGGACTTGCTCTCTGTTAATGAACGAAGGCAGACACACGTTATTTTAGAGCGAAATCGGCGGTAGCAATTTTGGTTGTGAGACTGACTAAAAAGTCTATATTCTTATGTGCATAGAAGGAAGAATATAGTATTATTTCACCAGTGAAAAATTATTTGAATCATCGTCCTAAGTATAAAAATATATAAAAAACCAAGAAGCTCACCTGTGTACTTTGCAGTTATTATGAAAATCCGATTACAAAAATAACAACGAACACACTCAAGATTATGTGGATGGATATGGCGATCAGTCGTAGTATTATTAATTGGTAAGCATAAATCTACAACAATTTAGAGACTATTTCGTTTATGTGGAACTAATATGAAAAGATTCTTTAGCCATTTATAGGCATATCTCAGACATGCACTTGTTCAACATGCAGAAAAATTAATCTCATTATTTCCACATACCTAAATTTTTTATTTATTTTTTATATTATATTATGATGCCAGTTAGAGTAACAAGAATGTCAATCAGTATATAAGTTCAAAACTAGGTATAAAGAACATATAAGAAGCTGGGAGTATGAAAATAGCCATTCTACATTCGGCAAACACCTGATATAACATGAACATGAACCATCCAACATGGAACTAGACACGAAAGCTATTAGAGTGAATTATCACAACAAAAAGCTCCTGACATTACAAGAAAACTTTCACATACAAGGAGGCCTTGCAATGAAAAGGTAAGTACTTAATGACCAAATCCATATAAGCAATAACTTTCCAATCATGTTAGCCACTAAAAAAATAACAAATAGAAATCTGATACATAACCAGAATAAGTAATTAATGAATCTTGCTCTCCCTCTTCTCTGTTTGTCTCTCTCTCTCTCTCTCTCTCTCTGTCTCTCTCTCTGTCTCTCTCTCTCTCTCTCTCTCTCTCACACACACACACATGTACGCATACACACTCACACATAAGAAGCCAACACACTCTCACACAATGAACGACACATTTACACATAAGAAAATACACATTCACACATGCACATGCACAAAACAAATGAAAAATTTCAAACCACATACACACACCACAAACAAAAGACGAAAGATAAATAAATACACATATACAGTTGACAACACTACAAACTGCAAACACACACACGCACAGATGTTGGTCACAAAATGAAAAAGTGCAAGGGATGTAAGGTGCTGTGTTGTAACAAATGTTGGTGAAAAAAACGCCAGAAATCGGCCAGCTGAAGCATGGGGACTAATGAACACATCCGCAACCGCACAAAAGGGCTAACAGCACTGAAAATCGTAAGTAACAGCGAACTATAATTTCACCTCACGAAATTTTTGCTACAAATGCTGATTGTCATCTGAAAAAGAAGAGAAAACAGATGACAAAATGAAACACAGTAATATGGTGCAATCACTACATAATACATTTATTATATGTATAAAAAGAAACATGTATCACAAGCTACTGAAGACACTTCACTAATAAAAGAAGCGAAACGCATATGACAATGAAAAAACTGTCATTCATTTAGTTGCATGTATGGAACACACCTACATGAATTTTAAAGCAACCGAAGAGTGACGGAAAACAGAACAAATCACGAAACTTCCTACCTGATTTAAACTGTGTGCCAGACTGTGACTCGAACTCGAGGCCTTTGCCTTTTGTGGGCAAGTGCTCTACCATCTGAGCTACCCAATCTTGACTCACCACCCATTCTCACAGCATCAGGTCTGCCAGTACCTCGTCTGAGAGGAAGTTTCATATCAGGGCGCACTCTGGTGCAGAGTGAAAATTTCATTCTGGAAACATTCAACACACTGTGGCTAAGCCATGTCTCCGTAATATCCTTTCTTCCAAGACTGCTAGTTCTGCAAGGTTCGCAGAAGAGCTTCTGTGAAGTATGGAAGGTAGGAGACGAGGCACTGGCAGAACTGAAGCTGTGAGGAGGGGTCGAGAGTCATTCTTGTGTAGCTCAAATAGTAGAAAAGCAAAGGTCCCGAGTTTGAGTCTCGGTCCGGCACACAGTTTTAATGTGCCAGGAAGTTTCATATCAGTGCACACTCCGCTGCAGAGTGAAAATCTCATTCTGAGAACAAAAAACCATATTTTGCTTCTCTTCAGCTTCAAACAGCTTTTATCAATACATTACCTGTTTTCATTGCGTGCATGAAACAGAAAAAAATTTCTATAACAGAGCAGTCACAATAAAATTTCATATAGAAAATTATTATTTATCACTTCGACCTGTAAAATGGTCTACAATATAATGAAACCCTCCTTTCTAAGGTATTGATTTTTTTTATTTTAAAATTAAATAAGAAAGTAAAATGTCGACGAAGGGAGGATGCATTGCATTGCCAGCAAAAAGGAAGGATACGCCGTCAGAAAAATGAGATAGAAGGCGTTGAGCTTTTTTCGCCAAAAATTCTTTCTTTACTGATGCGAGTTTAGCTACAAGCCCAGACGTGCTCGTCGAAGCAGCAAATTTGTGACTCGAGACTGTGTTGCCGTTATTTGTCAATACAAAGAAATAGTTTGCGTGTAATAATTACGATCGGACTTCGTTAAAAACATAAACTGCATGCTCGACTTATAAATATTTTAATGTGAAAACGACAGCTCACTTATGGCGCACGATCATTGGTTCACCAAACTGACTTCTTACAACTAATGCAGGAGGCCAAAAAATATACAAAAGGCAATTTTTTATTTAGATGCACGGCTATGCCCTCAAGACTCATATACAAAATTTAAGACATAAACGAGTAGGAATAGCTTTGTGCACATGATGAACTTTGACACTGTGTACTGTATCATTGGTGGAAATCGACCAATCGCGAGGACGCAAATTTCAAACAGAATTTTGACGTTCAAACTGGTGTTGTTTATGAACAGTTTATAATTTATCCAATTCTAGTGGCCGGGAAAAAGAAAAAATGGCTTTGTTACAGTGGCAAGACGTTGTTTTTAACTGGGTGAGGACCATTGATTTTTTAATTAAGTGCTTTTCGGTGTGTTAAAAGCTTGTGGGGAGGAAAGGTGCGTTGTTAGTGGGCGAGTCGGGATGCGTTAAGACTAATTTTCCGTGTATAGTTAGGTTGTAGGTGTTATTATGTTTGAAGTTTTTTTCGAGTTCTGTATTTATTGTTACAGATTAACTGTGTGTTTGATGACGTCGACGTCACATGTTTTACGAAGGGTGCCCGTGGAAGATTGCTGGCTAGGCTTCTGAAGCTAACGTAAGTTTCTTTTAGGTGTAACCGATGATAATTTTCTAGCATTAATTTCAGCACCATTAATTTTTTAGTAGTATGAAGGTCGTATCTCCACGTGTGTGCGTCAGTGATTACTTGTCGTAAGGGAAAGAAAGTTATGGCTGAAGCCAGTATCAAAACAAATAAAGGGTATTGGTGGCGATACAACAAATGGGAATGTGAAAGACTGCGGTAACAATTGGTGTGTAGCGTAGCCTAATGTTTACCTTTGCATCATTTAACGAGTTTTACCTTGTTGTTGTGGTCATTAGTCCAGAGACTGGTTTGATGCTGCTCTCCATGCTACTCTATCCTGTGCTAGCATCTTCAACTCCCAGTACCTACTGCAACCTACATCCTTCTGAATTTGTTTAGTGTATTTATCTCTTGGTCTCCCTCTACGATTTTTACCCTCCAATGCTAAATTGGTGATCCCTTGATGCCTCAGAATATGCCCTACCAAGCGATCTCTTCTCCTAGTCAAGTTGTGCCACAAATTTCTTTTCTCCCCAATTCTATTCAGTACCTCCCCATTAGGTATGTGATCTACCCATCTAATCTTCAGCATTCTTCTGTAGCGCCACATTTCGAAAGCTTCTTTTTCTCCTCTTGTCTGAACTATTTATCATCCACATTTCACTTCCATGCATGGCTACACTCCATACAAATACTTCTAGAAACGACTTCCTGACGCCTTAATCTATACTCGATGTTAACAAATTTCTCTTCTTCAGAAACGCTTTCCTAGCCATTGCCAATATACATTTAATATCCTCTCTACTTCGACCATCATGTTATTTTGCTCCCCAAATAGCAAAACTCATTTACTGCTTTAAGTGTCTCATTTCCGAATATATTTCCCGCAGCATCACCTGATTTAATTCGACTACATTTCATTATCATCGTTTTGCTTTTGTTGATGTTCATCTTATACCCTCCTTTCAATACACTGTCCATTCTGTTCAGCTGCTCTTCCAGGTCCTTTTCTGTGTCTGACAGAATTACAATGTCATCGGCGAACCTCAAAGTTTTTACTTCTTGTCCATGAATTTTAATACCTACTCCGAATTTTTCTTTTGTTTCCTTTACTGCTTGCTCAATATACAGATTGAATAGCATCGGGGAGAGGCTACAACCCTGTCTCACTCCCTTCCCAACCACTGCTTCCCTTTCATGTCCCTCGTCTCTTATAACTGCCATCTGGTTTCTGTACAAATTGTAAATAGCCTTTCGCTCCCTGTATTTTACCACTGCCACCTTCAGAATTTGAAAGAGGATATTCCAGTCAACATTGTGAAAAGCTTTCTCCAAATCTACAAATGCTAGAAACATCGGTTTGCCTTTCCTTAATCTATTGTCTAAGATAAGTCGTAGGGTCAGTATTGCTTCACGTGTTCCAACATTTCTAAGGAATCCGAACTGATCTTCCCCGAGATCAGCTTCTACCAGTTTTTCCTTTCATCTGTAAAGAATTCGGGTTCGTATTTTGCAGCCGTGGCTTATTAGACTGATAGTTCGGTAATTTTCACATCCGTCAATGCCTGCTTTCTTTGGGATTTGAATTATTATATTCTTCTTGAAGTCTGTGGGTATTTCGCCTGTCTCATACATCTTGCTCACCAGATGGTAGAGTTTTGTCAGAGCTGGCTCTCTCAAGGCTATCAGTAGTTCTAATGGAATGTTGTCTACTCCCAGGGCCTTGTTTCGCCTTAGGTCTTTCAGTGCTCTGTCAAACTCTTCACGCAATATCGTATCTCCCATTTCATCTTCATCTACATCCTCTTCCATTTTCATAATATTGTCCTCAAGTGCATCGCCCTTGTATAGACCTTCTATATACTCCTTTCACCTTTCTGCTTTCCCTTCTTTGCTGCTTAGAACTGGGTTTCCATCTTAGCTCTTGATATTCATACAAGTGGTTCTCTTTTCTCCAAAGGTCTCTTTAATTTTCCTGTAGGCAGTAGGCCTATCTATCTTACCCCTAGTGATATATGCCTCTACATCCTTACATTTGTCCTCTAGCCATCCCTGCTTAGCCAATTTGCACTTCCTATTGATCTCATTTTTGAGACGTTTGTATTGCTTTTTGCCCGCTTCATATTGTATTTTCTCCTTTCATCAATTAAATTCAATCTCTCTTCTGTTATATAAGGATTTCTATTAGCCCTCGGCTTTTTGCCTATTTGATCCTCTGCTGCCTTCACTACCTCATCCCTCAAAGCTACCCATTCTTCTTCTACTGTATTTCTTTCCCCCATTCTTGTCAATGGTTCCCTAATGCTCTCCCTGAAACTCTTTACAGCCTCTGGTTCTTTCAGTTTATCCAGGTCCCATCTCCTTAAATTCCCACCTTTTTACAGTTTCTTCAGTTGTAATCTACAGTTCATGACCAATAGATTGTGGTCAGAGTCCATATCTGCCCCTGGAAATGTCTGACAATTTAAAACCTGGTTCCTAAATCTCTGTCTTACCATTATATAATCTATCTGAAACCTCCCAGTATCTCCAGGCTGCTTCCATGTATACAACCTTCTTTCATGATTCTTGAACCAAGTGTTAGCTATGAAGTTATGCTCTGTGCAAAATTCTACCATGCGGCTTCCTCTTTCATTCTTTACCTCCATTCCATATTCACCTACTATGTTTCCTTCTCTTCCTATTCCTACTATCGAATTTCGGTCACCCATGACTATTAAATTTTCGTCTCCCTTCACTATCTGAATAATTTCTTTTATCTCATCATACATTTAATCAATCTTTTCATCTGCTGAGCTAGTTGGCATATAAACTTGTACTATTGTGGTAGGCGTGGGCTTCGTATCTATCTTGGCCACAATAATGCATTCACTATGCTGTTTGTAGTGGCTTACCCGTATTCCTGTTTTCCTATTCATTATTAAACCTAATCCTGCATTACCTCTATTTGATTTTATATTTATAACCCTGTATTCACCTGACCAAAAGTCTTGTTCCTCCTGCCACTGAACTTCACTAATTCCCTCTACATCTTACTTTAACCTATCCATTTCCCTTTTTAAATTTTTTAGCCTACCTGCCCGATTAAAGGATCTGACATTCCACGCTCCGACCCGTAGAACGTCAGTTTTCTTTCTCCTGATAACAACGTCCTCCTGAGTAGTCCCCATCTGGACATCCGAATAGAAGACTAGTTTATCTCCGGAATATTTTACCCAAGAGGACGCCATCATCATTTAACCGTGCAGTAAAGCTGCATGCCCTTGGGAAAAATTACGGCTGTAGTTTCCCCTTGCTTTCAGCCGTTCACAGTACCAACACAGCAAAGCCATTTTGGTTAGTGTTAAAAGGCCAGATCAGTCCATCATCCAGACTGTTGCCCCTGCAACTACTGAAAAGGCTGCTGCTGCTCGTCTTCAGGAACCACACATTTGTGTGGCCTCTCAACAGATATCCCTCCGTTGTGGTTGCACCTACGGTACGACTATCTGTATTGCTTATAAAAACTAGAACTGAAAGTTAAATTCCGAGGTAATGAAAGGCATTCCACCATTTTTTATTTTATTTTTATTTTTTTTTGCATTGATTAACATACATGGTACATAATCCACTAAAAATGTCTCGTTAAAAAATGATAGAACAATGAGGAAATGCAAGCTCCTATTTATCTTTGCTTTTGTAATGTAACCGAACAGTAATTGTTTGAAATTGACTGTATTACGTCCTCTTAATCCTCAATACCAAGGCGTTTTCCATAATGTGGATTACCACTTGGGGGGAGGGAGCACTTTGTGCTCACCTTACAAAAAACAAAATAAACTAAAAATTGTTAATGGGTGTTGAATTGTATTAATTAGGCATAAGTCCATGTGAATTCACGCATGCTAGGAAAAAATCTTACCTCCATAGTCTCGGACGTTATTGAATTTAGCATATGTTAAGGAACACTTATTTTTTTGTTTTCTCCAAAAAAAATTTATGCTCGGACTTACAGCTCTCTCAAAGATGACACTGTGCATACCATTTTGAAAATACAAATTTTGGAAAAAATTTTAAAATGCTGTGTCTCTCTCTAGAAAAGTTCTAGATATTTTATTGGGTTTTTATTTTTTTTTTATTTTTTATTTTATTTTATTTATTTATTTATTTTTTTTTTTTGTTGAAAGACAATTGCTTTATGATTACAAAGAAATACTCCATTTGGACTTATCTGCCAAAAGTTCTTTCACTATAGCATTCCAAACTTTTTATAATTTATGGAAATACTTTTTTTCTTCAAAAAAGGCCAATCCATAAAATTTTAATTCCCCCCCCCCCCTCCCTGCCCCTCCTTTCTGTTTATTAATACCATATAGTCCTACATTCGGGTCGACAGAAGCGTCCGATCCCACCCGTTGGATTTGACCCGTGACGTAAGGGTGTTGTGGTGTGTGCGCTCTAGTGGTATGTTCAGAGCTTTCTTTTGTGTGGTGTAATGGGCTCAATTTGGTCTCGCTCATTATACAGAATTGTTCGAATGTTGGCTGTGTTTGTAGTGGAATTCGTTTCAGTGAGTTAACGATTTAGTGATTTTGTGTGGAGGTTAATTTAGTTTTGTTCGCTGTAGGTCGTGTGGTAATTTGAGGAAATTAATCGGTTGTTGTTTTTCTTGAGGAATGAATATGAAGGATAAAATTAATAGCGCGCGTCTGCGAGAAATGATGAGAAATACCGCGTTGAGGCTGATAAAGTTTTTACATCTGTTTGGGAAGTGTTTGATCCCAATTTACGGGATCAGGAGCTGCTGTTGAGCGATATAGGTTAGGGGAGGTGTTCGATTCCAGTTTATGGGATCGGGAGTTTCCGTTGAGCTATATAGGTTAGGGGAAGTTTTCGATCCTAATTTGTGGGATCGGGAGCTGCTGTTGAGCTATATAGGTCAAGGGAAGTGTCGGATTCCAGATGATATTGTGTTTAGTGGAACTTGGGGAGTTTTTTGTTGTCGTTTCTTCTTTTTTTTCCATCGTTTTGCGTGGTTTTGTATGGGGGTGAGTGTCTAAATTTGTTTATGTTTAGATTGTCCCCACCCAAAAACCCACAATTTCCCGCACTTGTCCCGTTAGTGTCATTAGGCTTTTTGTGGAACGTGTGTGTGTGTGTGTGTGTGTGTGTTTGTTTTTCGAAGTGTTTTCGTGTTTATAATGTGTACGTAACGACTTTATACGTGCCATATGAAAATCATGGTTTATGGGCGTTTCCGCCATATTTGTGATGTCATGGGTCAAATCAGACGGGTGGGATCAGACGCTTCCGTATTTCCCTACGTTCCCTGTAAAGGAGAGCTTCCGCTTTTGAAATTTTTTTCCATACATTAAACCTCTTTTATTATGACGTAACAGGCTCATAAGTCAAAACACAGCCTTATTTAACACCATTTTAGTTTTGAAAGATGAGTAAGAGACTCATTTTTCGAGCATGGTTTCAAAATGTATGTGAAAGGTCCAAAGGTTTCAATTTATACAACACTCTGTTTTGTAATGAAATTAGCCAGTCAATGAACTAAAAATGTGTTCCACAACTTCAGTATCTTCCTTTGATATGAAGTGATGCCTTCCTGTTGAACCAATAGGAACTGGAGCACTTAGAATCCTCAAAACATTGTGAACATGAAGTGATCACTGATGGTGTTGTTGCTGTCCTTCAGCTGAAAACCTTATCCAACAGCTGGACCATGTGGTAGCATGAAGTTCATTACAATTTCATTTAACTCGTAACTGGTGTCTATAATCTCTGCAATCCACCACTCTGTCATACACACACGCCACAAACATCCCCATCTCAGGTTGTGAATCTGAATATTATTCTGCTGTTTCTGAGGTGTTGGCTAAACGAATGAAATTTATTCTTTCTTGCTCTTTAAAGTGCGTGCAATATGAGTTCACCCATCTCTTTGAGTCCAAAAATGTGTCTGCTGAATTTCTTTCACAGGAGTATTTTGTTTGGATCATTCTTCTTTTTATTATCACGGAATTCTTCAATTTCCTCTTTCGACAAAAGAATGAGGGCTCTGGATGTGTAAGATTTCATGGACTGCTAATGACTTCACATGCCCAACCAAGTTGTCATATGTCACATGCTGCAGTGAAGTTCTTCAAAGTTACCACACAAAGTTCAAAATTCACGCAGTACACACATAAAGACATATCCAACTGGGTGTGGAACTAACCATATAGGTCATAGTGCATAAAGTTTTGATCTTCCAATGTGTGAAATTGTATAGTTGCTTTTATAAATTGCAAAAGTTTCTTTAATGCTGTGAGTCATGTACCTCTTCACTTTCATAACTTTTTGAGCTTCAACTGTTACAGTCTTTTTTGTTGGCACTCTGGTGAGAACAGTCCCATTTATCTTTCAGATAAAATGACTGCACTATCTGAACTTGACCATAATAAGGATCTGGTCTTCCAAAAGCTCCTTTTACAGACCTCACATTTCTTTATTTGTCTACCATATATTTTCATACTGATGGAACATGGTTCAAAATTGTTTTGTTTGAAAATGTCTCTGGAGTAATAGTTAAAACTTGCACCTTTTCACTGTAGGATGCACAATATTCAACAGCTGAATTGATATTTGTGAAAAATTCCTGGCAAGAGGCACAAGAGTGCTTTGGTTCATTTTCTTCTGAAGATGGAATTTCTACTTTGAAGAGAGAGGTCAGTTTTGCTGTAGTGTATTCATCCACAGCTTTAGTAATTTCTCTGCGCTTTCTTGATGCATAGTGCTATGACTCGACTTCACTGACCACGCTTTCTTAACAGGACTAACACCCACGTCTGTAGTTGACTGATTTACGGTATTTAATTCTTTCTCTATTGATGCCAAATCTGCATCTGCACCATGGGAGGCTTCACTTTGTTCAGATACTATCATTGTTGTTATTCTGTCACAACATTTAGAACACAAAAAGTTGTCACTGGAAACATCTTCTCTTTGAAACAGTCTTCAATTGAGAACACCTATTCTCTTCCTGAACAAAGTCTTCTTTTTTTCCCTTTCTTTCTTTCTTTCTTTCTTAGATGTCACTCTTTTATGGGTATGCAAATAGTCAACACACTTCACTCTCCTGTGGCTCCAGTCAGAACACATTTCAAACAATCCTTTTCACAAAACACACTGCAGCTGGAAAATTCCCCACAAAAATTCAGAACTCACTGGATGGTCTCAGGTTCCTTACAAGCCTCTTCAGCAAACAAATTAGCACTTTGAAGAACTACAATGCAGAAACCTGCAATGAACAACCACGACAAATAAACTGGCAAGAAACTACAACAACGTGTAAGAAATACCTGCAACAAAGACAATAGAAATAAACATTGTAACAAAGAAATTAGTAAGAAACAACTTCAGTGAAGGCATACATTACCCTTGAAAGTTAAAAAAAAGGTTTTTTTTTTAAAAATAAAACCTGTCCAACTTAATGGTGGAAGCTCTCCTTTACAGATAATATAGTACTACAGGGTAGGCTACTAATCAACAGAAAAAAAATCTAACTTTTCTGGATAGGCTATTTTGAAAAAAAAAAAAAAAAAAAAAAATCATAAGGCGACAGTAAAAGAACTTTGACAGATGACCAAACAGAGGATACCATTGTAATCATAAAGAAATTATGTTTCAAATAAAAAAAAACTAACAAAATATCTAGAACTGTTACAGAAATAAAAGATTTTAAAGATTTTTCCGAAATTTGCATCTTCAAAATGGTGTTCGAAGTGTCCTCTTTGGAGGCCTGTATCTCGAGGCAGGAATTTTTTGAAAAGGGGGGGGGGGGGTGAACATGTTTCTTAGACTATGAAGGTAACCTACCTGCCTGAAGTGATATGGATTATGCGCCTAAAGAAATAGTGAAATAACTGGACCAAGTTATTTCCGTAGTAAAAGAACTTTGATAGATAAGTCGAAATGGAGTATTTCTTTGTAATCATAAAGCAGTTATCTTTGAAATAAAGAAAACCCAACAAAATATCTAGAACTATTCCAGGAATACAACATTTTAAATTCTTTTCCAAAATTCGCATCTTCAAAATGATATGCACAGTGTCATCTTTGGAGAGCTGTATCTCAGAGCAGAAATTTTTTGGAGAAAACAAAGCGACATGTGTCCCTTACTTGGTCCTTCATTTTAACGCAAGCTAAATTCAATAATATCAGAGACTATAAAGGTAAGATTTTTTCCTAGCCTGCCTGACTTGACATGGACTATGCCTAGGAGACATTTTCTTCAGATGTTGGGGCTACAGGGTATCTGTTAAACTATATGACCTCTAGACGAAGATGATTTGTTGAATTTACATTTGATGTAATAAACGAATGGGGACTACTGAGGAAGGAAGCAGAAACATCCAGTGGCAAACTACCCATCATTTCATGTGACACATTTGAAAGTAAATTAACAGTTTTCCAAGACAAAATTCCATGTCTTGAAACTACCATAAATTCATAACATCTAAAGCAAATTATAGTCCTAAATAACAACCAAAATGGCATAAAATTTAACTGAATTTTGTATCAAAACTACCTTACTGCCCCAGTGGTTTCATTTTGAAGCTACTCACAAAAGCAGTAGTACAGACTCAAATATATGTTAACAATAACTTTAGATACACTTACTTTCACCACTGTCAGTGATATTAGTACAGACACTTTTTTTTTAAGCCTGGTACAATCTCCTAGAATCATGTGTAGCATGATCACCATGTCGACTGTCACATTGAAAACTGTAAGTACTGCTACAACACACTACATTCGTAGAAGTACCTCAGTATACCACAAGATGTCTCTGTTGTGCAACAGCATCGGTGGTTTCAGGCAAAAACACTGGTGCTTAAAAAAGTTAATAAGATGACTTCAGGCAGAAACCATTCAAATGCTTAAAAAATAAAAAGCAGGAGCTAAGTAATTTTGTCAGGCAGCTTTTGTTGAAAGGGAAACAATAAGTTAATATGAACACTAAAACTCCCTTATAAAACAAATGAGATGGTGGTGATGTGTTTACTGAAGAAGCCCATGCGTAGTTACACTAGTTTGTGCAATAAATATTAAATGTTCTTAATGACGGCAGACTATAGTGCCGTCCTGGTTAGGCTGTCACTGTGAACGCCACAATCTAAAAAACTATGTTTGGTATTCTGGCCTATCTCAGCCTGATGTGCAGTGTGAACACAGCCTGACAGGGACAAGAGGTCAGTGCGAAATCTTGTCATTGACAGTAGGTTTTAGACCTGATTAAAACTGCTCCTGCCAGTGACTGCAGGTCCATGTCAACCAGTTTCCAAATGAACACTGAAGGGAACAGTATGCATGGGCATTTGAAGCTTGGTAGCTCACTGAAGGCTATTACAGACTAGATTGGCACATTAAGCTGCACATCTTGAATGAGTCAAACACAGAAACCACCTACATCTGACTGGAGACATGTAGTACAGTCCAGTGATTTATGGTTGTACCTCTTTCCAAATCATACCTCAGTGTACATATGGCTCTATGCAGTATTCTGCCCTGCAATCTGTGGTTGGGTGTAACTCAGGTTCTAGGTGATTCTGTGATAGTTTTTGGAGGTGGTTTCCACACCATCACTTGGTCTCACTCAGATGGGTTACTGTCAACATAAACTGTGATTACTGTTTCAGCATTATTGGTGGTGAAGTGTTGCCATTTATTTCCACGATGGATATGGTGCAGACGCTGCTGTCTCCCAAGGTGACAACAGTTGTGTTCACAGGGCTGCATGCAGATGTTCCTTGTTTAATGAACACTAAGGCAGCCTGTTGCACCTAGACTGGCCTGGTGGACCAGCAGACAGCTGTAGAAAATTTGAGAATTATATATCAATTGATACAATTTTGAGCATGAGGGAATCTTATACAGTCATGTGGGGTGGATAAATTCCCAGTGGGCACGACATTTACTGCTGTGTCATCCAAACAAGTCACAGCCAGGGCAAAAGCATCACAGAGGCAAAGATGCAAGCTGGTGCCAGTGCTATAGACTCGCCACTTGCACGAGTTCCACCATCGCCACTGGTGGCGCTGAGGATGAAGAAAGTGACTTCACTTCGGCCAATTGCCAACTGAGTACAATCCACCAGTGACTGGGCAACAACGGACGGAGGCCTCCTTGAAGATTGAAGAGCAGCTCTTGCCCACTTGGTTATAGATCATTGTCCAGGGCTGACTTGGGCGGGGAACGTCGTTTAGTGCACTCTTAGAAGTGAACAGACAGTTGTTGTAAATTGCATTTGCTATGTACTGCGAAGTTTACCTACAATTATTTGCACTTAGTCATTGAGGGCATTTTTTGTTATATTACATGCAGTGTTGCAGACTTCGCTCTTCAACTAGTCACAAAGATAAGTAACCCCTTTAACTCATATGTGTGACTTTGCTTCTAATTTGTTGGAGTGTTGTAGAATCTTCATTCTCCTATCCTGTTAGCTGACTCTGGGGCATAGCTGTGTAATAGTGGCAGGGAGAAATCGTCTTGGTGGTGTACTGCATCAAAAGCCGTTTCACAAACTCAGCCTCCACAGCAGTAGTGACGATGTCTTTGCAAAAATTCGTGATTGGGGATTTGTCGAAAGCTGTTTTAAATGCCCAAAATCTGGGCATTTATAAAGAGAGTACTTTCTAAAGTTTTTGCTGCTAGAATGTGTAATTTACCAATTAAAATAAGGGTTGAGATGATACTCCTGATATTAAAAGTTGGTAAATGTTTACACTTAAAACTATGTGTAACATTCATCAGAGAGCTGCAAAACTATCCTACCTCTCCCATAACTGGAAGTCGATGAATGGAGCAGGGACATGATCTAATCCATCTGATACCAAGGAAAAATCCACACTGAACAATCCAAGCAGAGACAAAATGGAAAGCAACCCAGTAGTCAGTGAGGAATCAGATTCCGGGGAATCTGAGGTAGAGCCTGAACTCCTTGATTCTCCTTCAACTTATAAAGATCATGGAACTGACTGCGAACAGTCTTTTAATTTTTTTGCAGTACAAAGTATAAGTAAAAATCCTACCTACAGGTCAGCTACTTAATATAAACTATATTCTATGTTGAAAATTACTTTTAAACTTGATTATTGTTTTTCTTCTTTCCTTATGTACTGCCCTAAGAATGGACCTCATTAGAGATGTGAAAAGTTATGTTTACGGTCCAATTTCTCATAACAATTCTTCCCTTCCTCTAACTGTCAAGCAGCTATTTCAACTTGTTTACCCAACCACTAAAGTAGTAGTGTTGCTAAACACCTTTCCCAATAAAAAATATCAGCTTAATTTTTTTAATGTGTCACTTATCAATTAAACTTTGAAATGCATAAATACCTGCACATTTGTCCCAACTTATAAATACCCAGGCATCTTACATCACCCGTAATGCCACTGCTTAAGATGCAGAAAATGTTTGTATACATTGTGAATGTCATTAAATTATTTCTTCTTTGTGTGTGTGTTTGGTTTTAGTTCCAGTTCAGATGATGTGACATGGAAAGAAGCTGAAGTTTTTGACACTGACGTAATGGAAGGCTTAACATCGTTTATTAAAGGTAATTGTGCTACTTTATGGTCATGTAAATGTTGGAAAACAATGAGTAATAAATTCTGACTTTATTTCTTTTTGCAGAACATTTCCCAAGCTATTATTTGGACTCTGAACTGTATCGTGTCATGAGTGATGAAGACTGTGAGGAACTTTTGTGTTTACTGTCTTTAATTTTATTTTACTGCACGATGAGAAGTAGTGCTTCGGACTGGATACAAAATGCTCTGTGCTGCAGGCTTAGTGAGGAAATGCAAGTCCGTGTGAAAACATTTATTGAGAAAATACCAAATGATACCAGTGCTGTCACGAAAACATTGGTAAAGGAAGCAACTTTAGAAAGTGGTAAATAAATAAATTTATTAATTTTTATTGATAAATCTGATACATCCTGAAAGATCTTAGTGTGAATTTGCTGTTTGTGCTCTAGCATGTTTTGGGACAAGAGAGCCCACCCCTTAAACTACACAATCAGCTGAGTATGGTGTTCATTTTATTAATTGCAAGTGGCTAACAAAGTAATGTAAACACTAAAATGGATGTTATTAATGCAGCATTGGCTTGTTTTAAAAGTGTGATGGATCTCGGACTGTGTCACAATTTATATAGGAGAAGTTATAGCAGCTGTTCCACTGTAGGACTAGACACTCCATTTTAAATTAGTGTAATGAATAGTAAGTCTGGTGAGTTCATTCTCGTTATCCAGACTGCACCTGATCAAATATGACTTTGTGAACAGGGACATCATCATTTTGGACTTATTTCAGAATATCAGGACTTACAAATACCCTTATTAATTGAAACATTATCCATAGAACACATTAAATTTTAAATGAAACTAACTACACCACAGAGATACCCCCTTGTTGAAGAATATTAGACAGGTGACATAGTCCATGGATGTCCAACACACAAATAATTCATCTCCTCTTAAAACAGGGTCTAGTTTGTTGAATCAGACCTCATTACTTTTTGTTGTTTTTAGTTTGGGACATGCTGGACTTGCACAGCAGGTTATACTGTTGTAGTTTTGTTGTTGAAGGAAAATGTTTTAATCACACGATGAAATTATTTTGTATAAAGTTTAAGAGGTATTTTTTCTTTCTTTACTTCAATGATTTGACATTTCTGCCCTAATGAGCAGTGGATGATGTATTTAATGGCAAATGATCCATTATCAGTCGATTAAGTTTGCTTGCCTCTGACCTATTGTGGTGTATGTAGTCTGTAATTGTGGATAATATCTGCTCTACGTCTATACTATATACACGAGAGTACTTTAAATGCTAGAATAATTCTCTACTCCTTCCTCTCTTTCACCTATGCACAAAAGGTACATGTGGAGAACGCTCTCTCTCATTTTCTGGCAAAGGCTGTGACCCAAAATTTAGTTGTGAGAGTGTGATTGTCTTTCCTATGCGCATGTCTGTGGTTCAGTGATCATCTTTACAGTGAGTTGCTACCTATCCTCATAAGTATTGGTTCTCAGAGTATTTATGCAAGTTACCTGTTGCTGGGATTGATCACTGTGGTCTCATTTCATCAACATGGTGTCTATTGACGTGACTAGCTGATCACATGAGTGGACTTTCACAGTGGGCCACAAATGTTCAAACCCTGCCTGTCGGATCTGGTCTCAGCAATCTGCTCGCAGGCTGGGTCTGTTTATGTGTGGCATAATGCAGTAGATTTTCACAGTTTATCTAAGGACCCACGACTGCAGTGCTCCTCAGCAGGCCAGAGGCCACAGGCGATGGATTTCAGGAATTGTGACGGTCTCACCGCAAGTACATTGTACAGTGCGGCATTTTATAGACATTTTATTTATTATAGTAAATTTTGGCACTTAGAAAATAATTTATATATTATAAAGTAGGGACGATAAGCAGAAAATTGTGGCAATCGCTGGCGGTTTGTACGCTATGTTCTCGTATAGTTCTTTCAAGAAAAATCTCACAGTACCTGTAAAATAATAGACATAACAGGGTGGGTAAAAAACCGACAATAACGAACGTAGTAGAACCAACATTGTATTGGTGTTCACCTATAGGGTTGTTTTACACAACTCTTCCCTGCCTTACACACTTCTTTAAAGAGGCCTACTTTTATCTGCTCAGATGATTTCTGAAATCAGTGAAGGTATTTTAAATGTGGCTTGCAACTCCAAGGAAATGCATATTTTTCTCATCAAATGTGTTTCATTTTATTGAAACAAAATATCAGTTGTCTTAATGGAACACACATACCATTTCGCTTGCTTTCTCCATCTAAAAACAGTTCATTACAAAAGATTTTGATATTACTACTTAAGATTTTTGCTCACACGGGGGAGAACTATAGAAGACTGCATTTTTTATCAATTTATGTCCTTACTTACCCTTGAGATCTCAAATTTTGTCAGGGAAAAATGCTAAAACTTGTCTGGAAATCAAGGAAATATCAGAGAATTTCACTTAGCGAAACTAGTGGCAACCCTGCTTTCACTTCATGTTGCTCAAAATGCATACTTCTTGATACAGGTGTGCAAATCTTAAGGGCAAAAGCAACTTCTGCATGATGTGGCAGTGCCAAGTAACATAGCTTAATGAAACTTGGACCAAGCATTGAAAGAACTGCTGGAATATAGTACCGAAGTAAACTGCAAGTAATATATAATGTGACGAACACAAAAGACACTTATTCAAAGGCAATAATTACACTGAAATTACCACAGTTTGTGATAGTTCCTTGGACATTACAAAAGGTGGGACATGATGCTTCATGGGTTATGTGATCACCGTGGATGGTGGTGGCTCTCCTCTGCTGGCCGCAAGGGTGGTGAGGACTTCTTGTAGTTGGGTGCTGGATTCCCTCACTCAAGGGGTCAACTGCTGGGTGGTCATTGAAATGCTGCAGTAAGTCTACTGCATCCCAGAAGTACTCAATGAGATTCGTCACAGGAATCGCCAAGCCGGTCCATTCATCAAATATCCTCTTACTTGAGCTTCTTTTTTTCCTGCAGTGTTTGATGCAGTCACACGTCATCCATAAGAAAAATAAGTCAGGGCTGAATGCACCCCTGAAAAAATGTACATGGAGAAGGATTACAGTCAAAATAATGTTGAATAATGAGTGTATTGTGTTCAGAGATTTGGAGGTCAGTTATGTCCATGCAGAATTGTGCCTCCCCACACCATGACATCTGGACTGCTGAAATGATGTTTGACATTGTTCCTGGGTGCATTAAATTTTCCCACATGTCACCATGTGAGGCTACAAGCAGAATCACTACTCCAGAATATGCTCTTATTTGAGAAGAGCATGCAACAGCACTCCTCCATGAACCAGTCCCTCTACTCTTCGCACCAACGCAAAAGAATGTGCTGTTGTCAGCCGAATACATCTTCATCTACACTCCGCAAACCAACATGAAGTGCATGGCAGAGGGTACGTCCCATTGTACCAATTATTAGGGCTGCTTCTCATTCCATCCACATATGGAGTGCGGGAAGAATGGCAGTTTGAATACCTCTGTGGGTGCAGTAATTATTCTAATCTGATTCTCATGATCCCCATGTGAGCAATACATAGGGGGTTGTAATACATTCCTTGAATAATCATTAATGCTGGTTCTTGAAGCTTTCTTGCGATAATTTACTTCTATCCTTAAGAGTCCACCAGATTAGTTCCTTCAGTGTCTCTCTGTGACACTCTCCCATGGATCAAACAAACCTGTGACCATTTGTGTTGTCCCTCTCTGTATGCATTCGGTATCCCCTGTTAGTCTTATCTTGAATGGGTCCCATGCTCTTGAGCAATAATCTAGAACTAGCCACACGACTGATTTGTAAGCAGTCTCCTTTTTAGACTGATTGCACTTCTTCAGTATTATACCGATAAACTGAAGTGTACTGCATGCTTTACCCACGACTGAGCCTATGTTCCATTTCATATGCCTACAAAGTGTTACAACCAGGTATTTGTATGAGTTGGCCGATTCCAGCAGTGACTCATTGATATTATAGCTTCAGGACACTACGTGTGTTTTCTTTTTTAGTGTGTGAAGTGCAAAATTTTACATTCCTGAACATTTAAAGCCAGTTGCCAATCACTGCACCACATTTAAATCTTATTCAGATCTGACTGAATATTTATGCAGCTTCTTTCAGGTAGTACTTTACTATAGATAACTGTGACATCTGGAAAAAGTCTGATGTTATCGATAATATTGTCTGCAAGGTCATTGACATACAACATGAACAGCAAGGGGTCCAAGACACTTCCCTGAGGCACACCTTGAGTTACTTCTACATCTGACAATGACTCTCCATCCATGATAACATGTTGCGTCTTCACTACCAAGAAGTTCTCAATCCAGTCACAAATTCCAGTTGATACCCCATATTGTTGCACTTTTGACAATAAGTGTTGGTGTTGTACTGAGTAAAATGCTTTTCAGAAATCAAGAAATATTGCATCTACCTGACTCCTTTGATCCAAAGCTTTCAGTATATCATGAGAAAATTACGCATTGAGTTTCACATGATAGCTGTTTTTAGAATCTATGGTGGTTGGCATTGAGGAAGTCATATTGTCCATGAAACCTCAGAATATATTCTAAGATTCTACAACTAATCAATGTCAAAAATATTGGATGGCAGTTTTGTGGATCATTTCTACTACCCTTCTCTTTGACGGATGTGACCTGTGCCTTTTTTTCAGGAACTGGGAATGGTCTTTTTATTGAAGGGATCTAAGATTACTGTTAGAAGAGGAGCTAACTCACCTGCAAATTCAGTATAGAATCCGATAGTGATTCCATTGGGCCCTGGAGCTTTGTTCAGTTGTAACTATTTCAGTTGTTTCTCATCACCACTGACACACACTTTGTAAAGTAACATTCGAAAATAGATTTAAGCATTTCAGTTTTTGCCATGCTACCTCCATTTTCAGTTCCTGTCTCACTTGCTAAGGACTGGAACTAACTTTGATGCCACTAAGAGTCTGCACATATGACCAGAATTTCTTTGGGTTTTGTGAAATGTTATGTGACAGTATTGTGCTATTGTAGTCATTAAAGGGCATCACATATTGCTCCCTTGACAAACGAGCATTCGTTTAGCATCTCTAGATCTATAGTCCTACACTTCGTTTTATGCCTATTATCCACTAATCTCAGTTTCTTTACAGTGACTGTATACTGTGGAGGTTCCCTCCCATTATGAGCTTTTCTACTCGGTGTATTTGCATCCAGCGGATGGTTAACTATTCTTTTAAACTTGATCCATGCTACTGCCCTGTGTTGAAAGTTTAAAGTTCCTCATGGAGATACGAAACTACTGATTTTGTTACGCAGGTTTACGGACGTATATACAGGGTGTTTCAAAAATGACCGGTATATTTGAAACGGCAATAAAAGCTAAATGAGCAGCGATAGAAATACACCGTTTGTTGCAATATGCTTGGGACAACAGTACATTTTCAGGCGAACAAACTTTCGAAATTACAGTAGTTACAATTTTCAACAACAGATGGCGCTGCAGGTGATGTGAACGATATAGAAGACAATGCAGTCTGTGGGTGCGCCATTCTGTAAGTCGTCTTTCTGCTGTAAGCGTGTGTTGTTTACAACATGCAAGTGTGCTGTAGACAACATGGTTTATTCCTTAGAACAGAGGATTTTTCTGGTGTTGGAATTCCACCGCCTAGAACACAGTGTTGTTGCAACAAGACGAAGTTTTCAGCGGAGGTTTAATGTAACCAAAGGACCGAAAAGCGATACAATAAAGGATCTGTTTGAAAAATTTCAACGGACTGGGAACGTGACGGATGAACATGCTGGAAAGGTAGGGCGACCGCGTACGGCAACCACAGAGGGCAACGCGCAGCTAGTGCAGCAGGTGATCCAACAGCGGCCTCGGGTTTCTGTTCGCCGTGTAGCAGCTGCGGTCCAAATGACGCCAACGTCCATGTATCATCTCATGCGCCAGAGTTTACACCTCTATCCATACAAAATTCAAACACGGCAACCCCTCGCCGCTACCATTGCTGCACGAGAGACATTCGCTAACGATATAGTGCACAGGATTGATGACGGTGATATGCATGTGGGCAGCATTTGGTTTACTGACGAAGCTTATTTTTACCTGGACGGCTTCGTCAATAAACAGAACTGGCGCATATGGGGAACTGAAAAGCCCCATGTTGCAGTCCCATCGTCCCTGCATCCTCAAAAAGTACTGGTCTGGGCCGCCATTTCTTCCAAAGGAATCATTGGCCCATTTTTCAGATCCGAAACGATTACTGCATCACGCTATCTGGACATTCTTCGTGAATTTGTGGCGGTACAAACTGCCTTAGACGACACTGCGAACACGTCGTGGTTTATGCAAGATGGTGCCCGGCCACATCGCACGGCCGACGTCTTTAATTTCCTGAATGAATATTTCGATGATCGTGTGATTGCTTTGGGCTATCCGAAACATACAGGAGGCGCCGTGGATTGGCCTCCCTATTCGCCAGACATGAACCCCTGTGACTTCTTTCTGTGGGGACACTTGAAAGACCAGGTGTACCGCCAGAATCCAGAAACAATTGAACAGCTGAAGCAGTACATCTCATCTGCATGTGAAGCCATTCCGCCAGACACGTTGTCAAAGGTTTCGGGTAATTTCATTCAGAGACTACGCCATATTATTGCTACGCATGGTGGATATGTGGAAAATATCGTACTATAGAGTTTCCCAGACCGCAGCGCCATCTGTTGTTGAAAATTGTAACTACTGTAATTTTGAAAGTTTGTCTGCCTGAAAATGTACTGTTATCCCAAGCATATTGCAACAAACGGTGTATTTCTATCACTGCTCGTTTAGTTTTTATTGCCGTTTCAAATATACCGGTCTTTTTTGAAACACCCTGTATATCTGTGTGCGTGTTTTAGTTGTCCTTCGTTATTTGGTTATCATTGTTGCCACAGCCACATCATGGTCATTGATACTAGTTTTGATATAGACATCCTAAAGAGGTCTGGTCTATTTGTTGCCTTTAGGACCAATACGTTTTCTGTCATGAGTGGGGTTTCTAACTATCCATTCGAGGTAGCTTTCAGAGAAGGCATTTATTAATGTTTCGCAGGATGTTTTATCACACCCACCACTAACAAAAACGTAATTTTCCCAATTAAATGTTGAATGATCAAAGTCTCCACTGATGATTACACTATGATTGGAAAAATTGTGTACACATGAATAGAGGTTTTCTCTTAAGTTTTTGGTTACATCAGAAGATGAGTCTGGTGGGCAATAGAAGGATCCAGTTATCATTTTATGCCCTTCTGATACTGAGTCTTGTCCAGAGAATCTCACATGCAGCTTCGATTTCTATCTCGGTGGATTTGAGTTTCTTGTCTACTGTGACAAATACACCACCACCACAATTTCCCATTTGCATATCCTCTTGATGTACACTCAATTTTTCCCCAAAAAAATGTCACTGCTATCTGTTTTAGGCTTGAACCAGATTTCTGTAGATAGTGTTATGAGAGCTTCACTGCTTTTCAGGGGTGCTTCAAGCTTTGACACTTTGTTGCGAATGCTTCAGCAGTTAACAATTGTGGTTTTAATACTCTCACATGTGGGAGGCATTTCTTTTGATTTTACACTGATGCTTCTGGGTTCCCTACAGCTATTGTTATCTGGATTTTTTGGGGGGGGGGGGGGGGGAGAGTTGCCTAATCTAAAAAATCCTTGTGTGCACACCACGTACAGTCAGCTACCTGAGTAGCAGTCTCTGGCATGTAGTGCACACCTGACCCATCTAGGGGTCAGTTCTCAGTCCTATGGCGCAAGTTCAGGAAGTTGCAGCCTAGCTTCTCACACAACCTTTGAAGTCTTTGGTTCAGTCCTTCCACTTGACCCAAATCCAAGGGGCAATGCTGCAAATTGTGAGCTTTGTTGAAACTCCATGTGCAAGGCTGGTCTTCTCAACCTTCTCTGCCAGTTGCTGGAAATACCCAAGTATGACCTCGGAGCCTAGACAATGGGTATGATTTGTTCTAATGTGTGCCACAGTCTGCGGTTGGTTGTGTACTGTTCCCTCAATAGGTGTTGGAATAGCCTTTTCAACATGTTGAGTGAGGCCCACAGGCATACACATTGAGTGCACCTGGTGTCCTTTCCTGTCCCTTGCTGCCATTTCCCTAAGGTGTACCATCCTTCGCCGTACATTTGAACTGACCCCTACCCTTTTGCATTTGCCTACTCTTGACACGAGATAAAAAACACGTTTCCCCAAAAGAAGGTGAAGTGAGTCCCACTGGCTCAGTTTCAGTGGAATACATCACTTCAAACTTGTTGGTTAGACATTGCTACAGCACTCTGAGTCCACACTAATCCCCGTCCACCCTGTACAGGGTGTCTAGATTTACCATTGACATGCCGCTCGCAGTCAAGTGGATGAGTAATGACAGATCCTATACTATCTGCAGGACAGGATAGTACGTGAGGTACCTCAGGTACAGGTATTGCAGGTACACGACACTTGGGTGCTCTTCCAACACACAGGTTCATAGCAAATGCCAATCATTTGACAGCAGTCAGGGCATTTTCCAGCTGCTTATGAACATCAATCAACCCATCCTGTGTTCGAGAACAGTATTCATAGTAGGGCTGCATTTTGGCTGGTGTAGTGTATTACAGGACAGTAAACAAATAACTTTAAATTAATCCCACTGATTATCTTTTAATCTGTTGATTTAAAAAGTTGCTAATTCCCTATATGAATTGAAGCAAAAACACAAAATGAGATTTCTGTTAAGGCAACACAAAAATCTGTGGTGAAAATTTCTGGTTTCCTAAAATGTTTTGAAATTGATTACAGTTTTTATTAAACTCAAAAACAGATTTAATTTATGATAAACTTAGATAATATATAGAGCTACTCCCCTTTAAGCGAAAACTATATGCAACACAATGTTACTTATAATATCTGCTACACTAATTAAATTACAAATGATGTTTTACTGCAAATTACTCATAGATTATGCAAAGGACAATGGTAGGTTCAGGAAATTCTCAAAAATGCACTTTTATTTGCATTGATACACAATGAAATTCAGGGGTGATGTATCCTCTGGCTGCAACTATGAACCACAAACACTGATTTGCTACGAAATATGTTATGTATTGACAACACTTATACCCGTAACTTATGAAAGTATAGTTTTGTAAGCATCTGAAAATTGTCCAAAATAACCTATTACCCAGGCACTTATACATTGAACTTAGAGGAAGATTGTTTTGAATGATGATAGGCATACTGTCTCAAAAAATTTAAGAGCATGATTAACTCTAAGCCTACAATTGATGATAATGGTAAGAGTTCATCACGGCACTCGCAAATCTTCAAAGTGTTGCAGTATATCAATGAGTAAAAGATTATGCAGAAGCGATGCGAACAGTAAAATATGCAAATATAGAACTTCAAATGGGTACACAAATCTTGTACAAGCAGTCTCACACAAAGAAAAATTTCAAAATTGGCTTTTTATATTCTGTGCCAACTTATACACTGGCATGCCGAAGAACAACGCTGCGCGTGAGTTTATCTCAGTCAAAATTGCTAAAATGTGTAGCACCAACAAAGCACGTATTCTGCCTGTTGCAGCTAACAAAGCTGAGTCACACAAAATGTATTGGTCGTTGGGGAGAGGGGCCATCCCCATGTTGTCATCTAGCCACAGTGGAGCATTAGATTGAGTGCTTTACAGTCCTGTTAAATGTGGTTGTAATTGTACCCGCTGTTTGATGCGAGTCCCTTCGTGTATGTTGCACAGTGTATGGGTCATCTGCTGCTATAATTGACCATGGTAGATTATGACCTCTCATTTGGTCAGCAGTGCTTGTTTTTTCGGAATGCTTCCCATGCATGTGAGACAATGCTGTGAGCAATACCAAGCTCCAGGGCTACAATTATCACATTTCATCCAGTTTCCCAATGATTTTTCCCCATGTGAAATCATCCATACATTGTCTGCAGGCAATGTTGTAATGGCCGCCACCACCACTCTCACTCACTTTGTCTTTTTGTGTTCCTTCAACTGCCTCGTGTTACACGGCCAGCACCATTTTGCACTGTGTGATGTCCAACTTCCTGCAAATGACTGGGAGATCTCTGGCATCTCGGTCTCTCACTTTCTCATTTCCATTGACTCGTTAATGTTATGTTACGTTATGTAGCTCGTCTTTAAAGTTATGCAGAGCAGTGTATTTTAGTCTTACTGCTTTCAGTGAATGGTCTCAAGGCAGATAATCAGATGATGATTTCCTCCATATCTATGCCCAATGTTACATTTGTTTATATTTAGGATCAGCTGACAGTCCTTACTCCATAATTGAGTTGCTGATATTTCCAGATTTATACGTATAGTGAGTATTAAATGATTCTCTCAGGATACTTCAAATGTTATTTCACCTGTAATAATTTTACCCCATCAAGAACATCATCTTGAATTCTATCTGCTAGGAATTCGTGAACCCAATCACAAAGTTGGTCCAATCCCTTAACTTGTGCTTTATTGGGTGACAGTTTGGAACTATATTGAATATCTTCCAATCACTGACAATGTTACCCATTAATATCTTATCAGAAGCTCTGAATCTAGGGGGTTAGCATCACAGTCTTTGGATCATAGAGTCTTGCATTAGATATTAGATTGCCTTCAGGGTTAGTAATGTACTATGTTTGGGGTTGTGTGTTAGTCCTTCATTTCAGCCTCATTGGATGTGGAAGACACTGAGATAGCGTGTAGTACAAAACATGTAATGCACCTGGTGATCGGGTCTCCCGGCATATATATTGCGCCACCACTGCGCCCCCCCCCCCCCCCTTGTTTCTAAACACATTGTGCTATATAATCTGTTTTTTACTGTCTTATGTCATTAAATATGTTCTGAAACCTTTTGCAGGATTGTATTCTGGTAGTCCTCCTGTGATGTTCAGCTACAGTCCCCAGACAAATTCGTTGCTAAAAGGACAACAGAATGCAACCCCTCTGAAGTGTTACTTCCAGGTATGGAGTAAAAATGTTACTATTGCTTTATTAATACATGGTATTACCTTGACGGAAACTGTTGTCTTCGTTCCTTTTATTCAAAATGTATTCTGATGTTAAGTATGTAGTAGATGTTCTCATACAGCGAATGCCAAGTCTTGAAGGAGTTGAATTTTTAGTTTTTGCTAGTGTTTGTGAAGATATTAGTACTTCCATTTTTTTGATGTGTTGCTCTAGTCAGTGCACATAAAGATTGCACATCTGGTGCCTCAGGTAACGTCAAGTGTCAATAGAAATTGTAATATTGGCTTTTCTTTGAAACAGTATTGTTGAAAGTGTAAGTTTGAGTGTCCATTCAAAGACAGGTCTCATGTTATGGTGGAATGATTAATGATTTGCAGTTTAGGGGTATGCATTTTCAACTTCTCGTGACGTAATGAATAGTCCATTAAATTTCGGGCATGCAGCCATGCAAATAAAATTTCCTCCACTGATATTTCAGCTGCGTATCATCCGGCCATGCTTAGAGTGCGTCACAAGACTGACGACAAGGTGCCAAGTGCGGCCTTATATGCTCCACCGCGGCGGTACTGCGCATGCGGGTCACAGATGCTGGTCGGTGCCAAAGAAATACGCTAACACATGCGCCGCCTGTGGCGAAGGTGTGCAGACATTAGATTCGCTTCTCGTTGTATGATCAGCAGTGCTGACACCATGACGACTTCTCTGCAGTTTAATTATGCCCAAGAGCTGTATTCCATGCTTTGTCAAAATTAAAACTATTATCTCTATTTATTAAATTATTAGCTAATCTAATCTCTATAGCTTCCTTGAAGACAGTTTCGCAAAAGGAAGAGGCGGATGTTAAAATCTTCACATCACTGTAATTCATGGAATGACCTGTATCAGTACAATGTTTGGCCACAGCTAACTTGTCTGGCTGTAATAAGCGTGTGTATCTTCGATGCTCCACACATCTCTCGTGAACGGTGCATGTCGTTTGACCTATGTACGACTTCTCACAATTTCTGCAAGGAATCTGATACACACCCACTTTACGAAGCTGTAAATCGTCCTTCTCAGAGCCGAGTAAATCTGCAATCTTCGTGGAGGGCCAGATCACCTTAACACAGTGTTTCTCGAGAATTCGGCCTACCTTCGAGGAAAGAGCATCCAAATAGAGCAAAATTGCACTACATATGAAGGAATTACTACCTTCTTCCCCATCACATACCTGCATTCTAGGTTTTGCATTGAATGCTCTATGAATTTGCTGTGGAGAAAACCCATTCGATTTAAAAATACTCTTGAGGTATGTGAGCTCTTCTTGTAAATTGTCTTTATGGGATATACAGTGCACCCTATGCACTAAGGTCTTAAGGACACCTATGGTCTGTGAAGGGTGATGGCAGCTATTGGCATGAAGATATAGATTTGTGTGTTGATTTCTGATATACCGCATTTCCTAATGTGCCATCAACTGTATGGTGAACAACAACATCCAAAAAGGGGAGGCAGCTGTCTCTTTCTATTTCCATAGTAAATTTGATGCTAGCATGGATGGAATTCAAATGCTCAAGAAATCAATGTAATTCATCCATTCTGTGCGGCCTCAAGAGCATTTTTAAATCGAATAGATTTTTTCTGCAGCAAATTCGTAGAGCATTCAATGCAAAACATAGAATGCAGGTATGTGATGGGGAAGAAGATAGTAATTCCTTCAGGTCTAGTGCATTTTTGCCCTATGTGGGTGCTCTTTCCTCAAAGATAGGCCGTATTCTTGAGAAACACATTGTGTAGGGGATCTTCCGGCCCCCCACGAAGATTGCAGATTTACTCGGCTCTGTGAAGGACGATTTACAGCTTTGGAAAGCAGGTGTGTATCAGATTCCTTGCAGAAATTGTGAAAAGTCATACATAGGTCAAACGGCATGCACTGTTCGTGAGAGATATGTGTGGAGCATTGAAGATACACACACTTATTACAGCCAGACAAGTCTGCTGTGGCCAAACATTGTATTGATAACATGTCATTTCAGGAACTACAGTGATGTGAAGATTTTAACATCCATCTCTTTCTTTTTAGAAACTGTCTTCAAGGAAGCTATAGAGATTAGATTAGCTAATAATTTAATAAATAGAGATAATGGTTTTAATTTTGACAAGGTATGGACTCCGGCTCTTGGGGGGGGGGGGGGGGGGGGGGAGTAATTAAACTGCAGAGAAGTCGTCATGGTGTCAGCACTTCAGTGCACACAATCTGCTGTGGGACTCGGCTACTGCTTGCTCCGGAGGTCAGATGATCGAGTGACTCTTCCATTCTGAGAATATCTGCCTTCTGAACTCAGGTCACTCAGGTCAGATGAAATACTTTTCCACAGCTACAGGGTCTTCAACCATTGACCTTTGTTTTTGTTCTCCAGCTATTACAGACTCAGTTCAGTGGGAAGTGGCTACAGATTTACATTGTAGTGACCAGTTCCCAGAGTGGATTTGTCTGCTGACTTGGACGGTGGCTGACAGGAGACTACGAAGATGGGTGATACGAAGGGCAAGTTGGTTGCAGTACTGTTGACAGGCTATTTTTGAACAAAAGGATTGTGTATAGGAGACAGTGGCCCATATCACTTGAGAGATGCAGAGTCTGTCCCCGGTCTGGTAATCTTTTTAGACAATGGCCTGTACCTTCTTGAAATGGTAACTGTCGATTGGCAATCAGCGCCAGACGGTAACTCTTTGGAACTTCAAATTACAGAAAACCTTCGTTCCTTCATATGTGAGAGCACATTAGAGTTGAGTGACAAAAGAACGGAAGAGGGAATTCATGACTTCCATTAATCAGTCCACTTACACTGCACATGTTTGGGAATCAATAGCCGAGCGGTCTAAGGTGCTGCAGTCATGGACTGTGCGGCTGATCCCGGCGGTGGTTCGAGTCGTCCCTCAGGCATTGTTGTGTGTGTTTGTCCTGAGGATAATTTAGGTTAAGTAGTGTGTAAGCTTAGGGACTGATGACCTTAGCAGTTAAGTCCCATAAGATTTCATGCACATTTGAACATTTGATTTGGGAATCAATAAGGCAGATTTCAGGGAAGGACAGTACACATCCCCTTACAGCCTTGTCAAGTAAATGGGGTCTTGGTGGATGAGCCAGAAGACAGCTCAGGTTTTAAGTGAACACTTTTTCTACTGTCACTATGTCACTGAGACAAGCTCCTGCTGTTCAGGTGTTCTATAGGACTACAGAGATGATGAAGCCCCATTTATTCATGCATAGTGAGGAAGTCTACCACCTTTTGTTCTCCATGTGGGAACTGGAATCAGCTCTGTCTGCGGCCACACTCATTGCTCCAGGACCTGATGATACCCATTATGCCATTCTTAGTCATCTGTGCCCTGAAGCAGAAGGACAGCTCCTTCCTTGTTTCAATCTGATCTGGTTTCGTGCACATTACCCCATGACTTGGAAGGAGGCAGTATTATTTCCATTGTGGAAACCAGGCAAGGACAGTAGTGTCCCTAACAGTTACCAGAGTATAGTCCTTACCAGTTGTGTCAATAAGGCTCTTGAATGCATGGTCAACTACTGCCTCGTCTGGCAGCTTGAACCGTAAGGCCACCTGATCTGCTCCCGGTGCAGTTTCAGGCACTACCATTCCAGCCTTGACAACTTTATTCTACTGGACACAGCGATACAGGAGTCCTTATTACACTGAAACCATTTGGTTTGTGTTTTTTGAGCTCAAAAAAGCATATGACACTACTTGGAGGCCCCAAATCGCCATTGCTCTCAGTGGCATTTCCTTCACAATCAGCTGGCCTCTGTGGCCGAGCTGTTTCTAGGTGCTTTAGTCTGGAGCTGCGCTGCTGCTCCAGTCGCAGGTTTGAAGCCTGCCTTGGGCATGGATGTGTGTGATGTCCTGAGGTTAGTTAGGTTTAAGTAGTTCTAAGTCTAGGGGACTGATTACCTCAGATGTTAAGTCCCATAGTGCTTAGAGCCATTTGAACCTGCACAATCAGGAGTGTTGTCAAATGACTTTGCAATTCTCTACTCTTCTTCTTCTCTTACAATAACAATGAGACAGCTGTAGCTGACCCTTAGCAGGCTGGATACCCGGACCAGTACAACTGGTACAGTTCTCACCAGAGAAGACTGCATGTGTCAGTTTTAACCGTGCTTGTCGAAGCTTTAACCAACAAGTCCTCACAATGAGAGACAATATTTTTTTTAAGTTTACAAGCAACTGTGCGCATTTTGGGTTTATTATTTGATTCAAAATTAACTTGGCTTCCACACCTGAAAGACCTGTGAACAGAGGGCTTCCAGTCATTGAATATTTCAAAATCCTTAATGAAAAAGACGTGGGGAGCTGACAGGTTCCGCCTCCTGCAGTTTTATAGGGCATTTGTTCACTCACGTTTAGATTATGGCAATGTCATCTACAGATCAGCTTGTATTTCCTACCTCAAGATGTTTGATGCTGTCCACCATGGCGGCAGTCGGATATTGACTGGAACCTTTCGTACCAGCCCAATTCAGAATCCACAGAGGCTGGTGAACAACTACTCTGAATTCGGCAATGTACCCTTTTGGCTTGATAGGCACTGAAAATCTCAGCATCACCTCTATCATCGACATTTAATGCAGTGGTCTAACCCACCTTTGAACCACTGTTCAGGAGTCTGTACCTTGCAACCAAGCCATTTGGGATTACATGCTACTGACTGTCTCAGGGATCTGGCTCTATCAGACTTCCAAATACACAGCCAGGGATGGAATGCATTGTCACTTTGGTGTCTTCAGAGGCCCAAAGTGATTTTAAGCTTGACGCATTACAAGAAAACATGGACTTCAGATTATTTTTTCACAACTTTTGTTTTCGTCCATTTTAAGTATATACCACAGTTTCATCCTTGTTTATACAGATGGATCGCAGCAACAAAATGTCCTTGGCTGTTCTGCCATTTTCCCTGATGGGGTTTTCAAAGTGCATCTTCTGGAACAGTATACAAATTATGACAAGGAGTTATATGGCATTCTGATGGCACTGGAGAAGATTCACAGGCATCACTGTACAAGGTTTCTTGACTGTTCCAATTCGCTTAGTGCACTACAAGCACTTCACTGAATGTATCCAGTAGATCAGCTGATTCAGCTCATCCATGACTCCTTACAGTGGCTCCAGCATCATGGCACATAGGTGATCTTTTGCTGGGTACCTGGCCACATCGGAATACAGGGAAATGACATGGCCAACAAAGCAGCCAAGAAAGTATGTCAGAATGGTGCTGTCCGTAAATGTCCCGCCCCATTGCACGCCATGATCTCATTTTCTGATAGACATGTCATGCATCACTGGGAGACAAATGGTTGCAGATGATAAAACAAACTGGTCACTCAAATTGACCCCCACAGGCATGGCGGACTTCATGTCAGCCTCACTGCAGGAGGAGGCCCTGCTTACCAGGGTGCGCATTGGACATAGTCCTCTAACACATTTCCCTCAATGATTCTGTGAAGTTTGTGGTGTGCCACTTTTAAGTTCAGCATATTTTGGCAATACGTGTTGTATATACTGGTATATACTGATACCAGGGCAGCTCTCTGTCTAGATGGAGATTTGCCCACCATTCTTGCCGATATTGATTTCAGTGTGAAATTTTGTGAACTTCCAGGTCTCATCCTTAAATTGGCGGGGACTGACATGCTGACTTTTCGACAGGTCACTGATGACCGTGATGTTGAATGCCTCTCACCACAAATGAGAGTGATTCTTTAATGACCTCATCACTTACAGTTGTTTGCCCTACTTTTATATCTCTTTTTATTGGGGTTTAATCTGAAAAGTCACTAGATGAGAGTGAAAGAGCTCATGTAGGACGATGATGATAAATGTGAAGGCTGCTCCAAGAGCTACCCACATTTAGTTGGGAGGTGTACATGACTGCATTGGAGTTGATGCAGCACATTATGTCTTATTAACAACTTCTTGTTGTACAGTGAGTGAGAATAGGATGCTCAGTATAATGACACCAAATATGTTGATTCTATAAAAGTTTCACTAAGATTAGTCTAGTATCTGTTAACACTTATAAAAACTGTGGATGATGTTAACATATAACAGTTATCCTCACTATTTATCACTGTCCTTTGCAAGTGACTAACAGAATGCCAGGTTAAAGTCTAGATCAGGGCCAACAACAGTCACGGCGCTACTAATCTTCTGCTCTTAGGTTGGCAACCTGTCATTGTTGCATAGTGAGTGAAATGATTCTTTGCCAGAACCAGTGATAATGAAGAACTGGGGCGATGTATTTCTAGCACCAAAATTGACATCATTGTCTTGTTACTGTTTCTTGATGTATTAGCAAGTTTAAAGAGAAATATTTTGTGATTATGTCACAGAGTGCTATAAAATGGACTGATTTAAGTAATTTAGTTCTGCACAGCAAAATAATCTGTTGATGCATGTCTCTTGAATTAATTGCAAAGACACGAAAATTTATCAAATGTGGTTGTGAAATGGCTCATAGAGTTTCATAGATTTTTGTGAATGGAATCTTCTGGAAATGCAGCAATAGCCACCACTTTGCATAAGTGGGATAGTGGTTTTGAACTTAGTCATGGGAGAAGGTAGGTGGAGCAGTGTTTATTAATAATGGTCACATGTTTGATATATTATTAAACATTGATCCACCTACCTCCTCCCATGATGTAATTAAAAAACATTGATCCACTTAACTCAGAGTGCTCGCATAGATCAGTTGTGTATTTCACTGCTTTTTTGAGTATATCATGGGCTGTGACTTTGTCATTGGTTTGTAGATACTAGCACAGTTTAAATAACAGTGACTCAAACAAAAAGCAATTAAATTTATAATCTTTGTTTACAGAAATGTTTAGACCTTCCTTCCAAATGCATTACTTTGAAACAAGTAGTCTGCCTTCTACTCTCTCATTGGTTGCGTAACACAAACAACTGACGCACCTTCTTTTGTTCTCTTCATACTTCATGGAAAATGCTGACAACATTTGTGCACAGAACACACAAATATGCCATTGGCCCCATTATAGACTTCTACTGATGTGCCAGGTGACTTTGAGATGTCACCAGTTCAGAAGACCCATACTCTTAAAACATGTGCATAAAGTAAAAATTAATCAGGTATGAGAGAGAATACTCAGTACTCTCAAAGTTTCTGGATTTGGTGAGGCGTCTTAATGAATGTTACTTTGGTAATGAGTTTCAGTAGAACAAAATCACTATACAGCATTCCTTATGCAAAACTTTTCTATCTCAACAACCAGTGTAGTGCTTGTGTTATGTGCTATTTTATATGCATGTATTCTGTGGATGCAAGTTGTAGGTTTAGTTTTTTATGATATCTGATGAGCTCATCCCATTGTTAAAACATATTCATAAAATAATTTTTGGGAGCAGCAGTCATTCAGTTGTTCGTATACATGACACTGAGAACCAGAATAAACTGAGTGAATGAGAAAACATAGTTGTCTGCTAAAAATCTATGGAGCTGTTGTGGGCAGAGTTTGGATGGTGAAAGCATGCTTGCCTAAACTGAGGGGGCTAACAACATACTACCAGTTCTTGCTTGTGACGTCCTCCGCACCTAAATTGTTGCATGAAGTCAAATCCATTGTAGCCCAAGGCATCAGTTTTAGGAAACAAAAGCTACCAACTATGTGCTCGACAAACGGCCTTTTTACTGCTTCCTTTACTGAAAAGCAGTCTTAGGTTTTAGTTTTTCCGTGTGTGTGTACAATATTGGCACTAATTTCCTAGAGACAATAGTTTGGAAAAAAATTACATGTGAACTTAATGACATTAAATACAAAAACAGATCAGACATATGTGCTTGTCTGTTAGTATGATACCATTTCATAAATTTATTTTTTACCCCTTCATGCCTTAAGGTCCGTTTGCAAGTTTTGCTTTATCATTATGAAACTTAAACCACTATTAAAACTGATATTTTGTTCTTTTTGCAGTGGTCTTTTTCAGGGTGATTGAATCATTGCTTTCTGTGGACCATCTTAAAAACTATTACCTTTTAGTACAACTGCTGCTCCATCGACATCTTTAATTTGAACTGTCCAAAGATTTTGAATGAAATGATGTCAGTTGTTACGTGACAGCCAAAACAATGGTATATAGGGAAGATCCCTGTATGACAGCAGTTTAGTCCTGCATGAAGAGGACAGCATCAAATACTGTTTATAATGAAAGAAGCTGAAGAAATTAATTAAAATTTGTACCATGGCTGGAACTTGAACTGGGGTCTCCTTGCTTACTAGACAGGAATGCCAACCATTGCACCACAGCAGCACTATTGCTGACATTGCTGTATGTCGTCCCCTACACAAAATTCAATCACAGTATCAGCTTATTTACCTTTCTTAGGTTGTCACTATTTCTGAGGCTCTCTGCCATTGGAACAGCACCCCAGAATTGGACATAAGTGATGATCTAAGAAGGGAGGAAAATAAGTTGATGATATGTAGTGAAGTTTGTGTTGTGGAGGGCATTGGACTTAGGTAGACTGTGCAGCAATTTTAGTCACCCAGAGTGCTGTGGTAATGATTTCAAAGTAATTCACTAAAGGATTTTATTCAGATTGATACTGACTATGGAAGCTGTTGTACTTAGGTCAATGGCTTACAGCTGATGGCTGAGCAATTGATGTAATGGTGCTACTTGCTTTAAATAAATGACAACATGAATGACTGCATCAGTAGCTGTACAGTCATAACCATTGGTTCCTGGTGTTGTTGACTACTACAGGTTTTCAGAATGAGATTTTCACTCTGCAGCGGAGTGTGCGCCGATATGAAACTTCCTGGCAGATTAAAACGGTGTGCCTGACCGAGACTCGAACTCGGGACCTTTGCCTTTCGCAGGCAAGTGCTCTACCAACTGAGCTACCGAAGCACGACTCACGCCCAGTACTCACAGCTTTACTTCTGCCAGTACCTCGTCTCCTACATCCCCCAGGCTGTGGCTAAGCCATGTCTCCGCAATATCCTTTCTTTCAGGAGTGCTAGTTCTGCAAGGTTCGCAGGAGAGCTTCTGTAAAGTTTGGAAGGAAATCTGTGAGAACCGGGCGTGAGTCGTGCTTCGGTAGCTCAGTTGGTAGAGCATTTGCCCGCGAAAGGCAAAGGTCCCGAGTTCGAGTCTCGGTCGGGCACACAGTTTTAATCTGCCAGGAGGTTTCACTACAGGTTTTACTCTATCATAACATAATTGAATGTGATAACAAAAACAGTGTGTGCAACTTCATTATCCAATAAGTACAAGGTATTCTGGTGCCTGCTGCCAGTAAAGTTCTCTTTAATGTGTCAGTAAATCCACATTCAAAAACTGTGATCAGCTAATCCTCATTCTCATATAGTTGGAACTGGGAAATTGTTTATTAGTGTAAACAAAAGGACTCCCCCACTCTCCCCCCCCCACTCCCCCCCACTCCCTCCCCCACTCCCTCCCCCACTCCCCCCCCACTCCCCCCCCCACTCCCCCCCACTCCCCCCCCCACTCTCCCCCCCACTCTCCCCCCCACTCTCACCCCCACTCTCACCCCCACTCTCACCCCCACTCTCACCCCCACTCTCACCCCCACTCTACCCCCAACCTACCCCTCACTCTACCCACCACACTCTACCCACCGCACACTCTACCCCCCCCCCCCTCGCACACTCTACCCCCCCCCCCCCCTCGCACACTCTACCCCCCCCCCCCCCGCACACTCTACACCCCCCCCCCCCCGCACACTCTACACCCCCCCGCACACTCTACACCCCCCCGCACACTCTACACCCCCCCCCCCCCGCACACTCTACACCCCCCCCCCCCCCCCCCGCACACTCTACACCCCCCTGCACACTCTACCCCCACCCCCCCCCCCGCACACTCTACCCCCCCCGCACAATCTACCCCCCCCCGCACACTCTACCCCCCCCCCCCCCCGCACACTCTACGCCCCCCGGCCCCCCCCCCCCCCCCCCGCCGCACTCTCTCCCCCCCGCCGCACTCTCTCCCCCCCGCCGCACTCTCTCCCCCCCGCCGCACTCTCTCCCCCCCCCGCCGCACTCTCTCCCCCCCGCCGCACTCCCCCCCCCCCCCCCGCCGCACTCCCCCCCCCCCCCCCCCCCGCCGCACTCTCTCCCCCCCCCCCCCACCGCACTCTCTCCCCCCCCCACCGCACTCTCTCCCCCCCGCCGCACACTCTCCCCCCCGCCGCACACTCTCCCCCCCGCCGCACTCTCTCCCCCCCGCCGCACTCTCCCCCCCCCCCCCCCCCCCGCCACACTCTCTCCCCCCCCCCGCCGCACTCTCCCCCCCCCCCGCCGCACTCTCTCCCCCACCCCACTCTCCCCCCCCCCCGCCGCACTCTCTCCCCCCCCCCGCCGCACTCTCTCCCCCCCCGCCGCACTCTCTCCCCCCCCCGCCGCACTCTCTCCCCCCCCCGCCGCACTCTCTCCCCCCCCCCCCCCCCCGCCGCACTCTCTCCCCCCCCCCCCGCCGCACTCTCTCCCCCCCCCCCCCCCCCCCCGCCGCACTCTCTCCCCCCCACGCCCACTCACCCCCACGCCCCACTCTCTCTCTTGCCACCCGCACCCCCACTCTTGCCACCCCCATTCTCCACAGTGCTAGTGTTTTATTGACACATTTTTTGGCCTGTTACTTTTAATTTCATACTATATTTGGTTTACTGCCGATTCTGCTACTATTAGTCTACAAATAAGGTAATGTAAAGTGTATTACATTGTGTTCGTTGTTATTATATCTGTGAATGATTGTTACTAATAGAGAGATTTTGTTGCAGTCCCCCCTGATACAGCAACAAAAACGCTCCGTCATAGAAAATAGGGAGGTACGTAAACTTAAATCACAGCTTGATTCGGTGACATATGAATATACGGATCTTCAAGAGGAGCTGCAACAAGCACAAGAACAAATAAGAATTCTGAGTAAGATAATTTCTGACAACAATTAATACAGACATAACACAGTACTTGTTGATTTTGTTATATGTCTTAGTTAACTGTGAAACAATTTTTGAAAGTATGTAGTTGTTTGTTATGTATAGTTATTGATGTGAATCAACTAGTTATTAGTTCTATTGTATGTTAATGTGTAAAGTCTAATGTAAAATAATTGTGAAAAATTATCGTATGAGAATGCAGGCTGTCTGTCAGTCATCCTGATGAAATCTTTTCATGTGCAGAGTGCCAATGTTTGATTTTCTTACTCATTCTTGCCTGAAAAAGACAATTAGGAAGCTAAAACAGTGCAAAATTCAGGATAGGATAAGGACAGTGTTACCAAAAGGATAGATTGCTACTCATAATATGGGGATGATGGTAATTCGCAGGTAGGCACAATGGAAAGGCTATTGTACATTTAAACTTTCGGCTGAAAGGCCTTCTTGCAAAGTATAAAAAAAACACACACACACACACACACACACACACACACACACACACACACACACACACACACAGACAGACAGACACACACAGAGAGAGAGAGAGAGAGATAGATATATGGGGGGGGGGGAGGGGGGAGACTAATGAAGGCTATTGGATGTGTTGGTGGTATAGAAGGCTTTGTAGTGCTAAAATGGGAGCAGGGAAGGGGGTAGGTAAGTGGAGAAGTGGGTCTAATGAAGATTGAGACCAAGGGGCTATAGAAATGTAGGCTATATTGCAGGGAGAGTTCCCCCCTGCACAGTTTAGAAAAGCTGATGTTAGTAGGAAGGATGCAAATAACACAGGCTGTGAAGCAGTCTTTGAAGTGAAGCACATTGTGCTGGGCAGCACCTTCAGCAACTGGGTCGTCTAGATGTCTCACGGCTGCAGTTTGTAAGCCATTCATGCAGACGGATGGCTTGTAAGTTGTCGTGCCCCAGGAGATGCCCTGTGTTTACGTTCAGCGATTTTGTTGTTTCCTCTTCGTTTATTGCTTTCACGTTAAATGATAACAAAACGGATATTTGTGGCCAGGAGCTATCAAATGAATTAAATACATTCACATAATTACGGAAGGCTTAAATATGTTATTAGTTTCAGATTTTATTTCCACCTTTCTAACAGTCGAGCATTAATCGTCTTACAGGACAATGAAGTTATTTTTGCCGGTTTGCTAAAGACAGTAGGCTTTTGTTAATCTTTTCTGCTGAGGCAGTCAATTTATTTGAAACAAAGTGTTTAATTTCACACTATTGGCTAGTTTCAACTGTTCGCAGCATTTCAAGTGCACGTATGGCATTATGCTATAATAAAGAACCAAACATGAGATAATACAGTACTGGTACGTCAATTTACATACGAATGTGCAATTTAAGCTGAATTATGCATTTTAGTATGGTTCACGAAATTCCAAGGCTCTTTTAGTATCCTCTTTTGTCTTATTTCTTATATGACATAATGTAAGGTCTTTTAATGTTTTACACATACGAACATATGGGCTTCCTGCATCATCGTAGCTGCGCAAGTGCGGTGACGCCTGTTATCTGGCGCTCTCTTGGAACTGCTGAAATGAACCTATTTCCAACAGGTCGCCGGAAAATATTGCGAACGGTGGTTTGGAAAGCGTTACATTCAAAGCAAATCCTTTTACACAAGAGGAACTATGTGTGAGATGTACGATGAATTTCTTAAATCACTAAGCGTTTGATTCTCATTTAAAAATCAACTCTTTGAGGACGGCCGTTTAGATGAATTTCGAGCCCAGAAGATCAGATATGTACGTCTTTATTAAAAATTTTACTGGCGCATTTGTGTGATGTATCTTAAAGTGTAACACCCGCAAAAAGATCAATGTTATATGTGGAAGCTTAGCTTCTCTTTCATTTTATTAATCTTAGAGACTAATAGTATATGTGAATGCTATGTATATTAATATAAATCATTAACTTTTCTTGTTTGTGTGTTCGTGCTACTTAAGAATGATCTTGCTATTGGCTGCCTACATCACGTGCCCTATGCTGTCATCAGCTGGCGAGATCACGTGGCATAAGCTATGACTGGCTTACAAAAGCACATCGCTATCTCGATTTCAGTGCTTCGGAAAGTGACATGCAGTGTTTGGTGGAATTCAAATTTATACCTTCGTAGTACGAAAATATGCAGCATACACATTTGCTGCACATCAAAGGTCTTTCAAAACGTATTCTCCCCCCCCCCCCCCCCCCCCCCCCCTCAGTTTCGTTTTATAAAGTACCAGGAAATTCTATGTCAGTATATAAAACCTTAGACATTCAAAGGATTGATGAGTTTTACAGTGCCGAGGAAGAGTATACTGTCACTTAACATGAAAAGAGTGTATTTTCACCCGCGAGAAGATGTATTTTTAACTGGGAAATCCGGGATTTTTTTTTCCTTGTCCACGTATACACCCTGTGGAATTCCACTGTGGGAGGGGTGGGTAGAATAGTGGTTGAGATACTCCTCTTATTAGGACACACGAGGTGGAAAATGTGATTCAGTTCTTCCAGTTGAGACTGGTACTGAGTCAAGAGAGAGTGCTCCTTTGTGGTTGGATGGTGGATATGTGGGAGATGGTAGGGACTGGAGAAAGAAGGTATGGTAGATGTTTTTGTGTACACATTTGGGACAGTAGTTTCGGCCTGTGTAGGCCTCGCTGAAATCCTTGGTATTTGAAGAGGGACTGCTCGTCACTAAAAATGTACAACCACAGTTGACTAGAATGACTCATTCTGGAAACATCCCCCAGGCTGTGGCTAAGCCATGTCCCCGCAATATCCTTTCTTTCAGGAGTGCTAGTTCTGCAAGGTTCGCAGGAGAGCTTCTGTAAAGTTTGGAAGGTAGGAGACAAGGTACTGGCAGAAGTAAAGCTGTGAGTACCGGGCGTGAGTCGTGCTTCGGTAGCTCAGTTGGTAGAGCACTTGCCCGCGAAAGGCAAAGGTCCCGAGTTCGAGTCTCGGTCGGCCACACAGTTTTAATCTGCCAGGAAGTTTCACAGTTGACTAGGCTCTATGGAAGGAACTTCTTGGTATGTAATGGATGACAGCTGTCGTTATGGGGTATTGCTGATGGTTGGTAGATTTGATATGAACGGAGGTACGGATGTGGCCATCTTAGAGGTGGAGATCACCACCAAGGAAGGTAGCTTATTGGGTTGAGGAGGAACAAGTAAAGAGAATGGTGGAGTCCATGCTGCCTTCTTACCCCACCACCCACACCAAGTTGCTTCTTCCATGAGGCACAACTGCAGTCCATAGTCCAGCCACAGTGGCCGAACAGTGATCATGTCTGGGAGGGGTGCATGTGCCTGTGTGCACGTGTGGAGGGGGAGGCGGGGGGGGGGGGGGGGGCGGGGGCTGCGTGTGTGCTTTTTTTTTTTTATACTTCAGGGGAAGATGTTCAGTTGAAAGCTTAAATGAATAGCGGTCTTTCCATTGTGCCTGTCAGCACTCAAGTGAACTTTTTGAACCCCTGCCCTCCCTCCCCACCCTTCCAGCAAGAAAATATTAACCTCAGCTAATCCATTTACATGTGGTACCCTCTCTTCACACACATCCATCCACTGACCTGTATTCCACTATTACCGTCCTCTCTCTCTCTCTCTCTCTCTCTCTCTCTCTCTCTCTCTCTCTCTCTCTCTCTTTGATCTCACTGTGTTTTCAGTTTGATTTTAGCTTGCTTTTGTCTTTCACTGTGTGTTTTAAATAGTTTTGAGTTTTTCCACATTTTTCTCACCTATTGTACATATTTTTATGCATTCTTCCCATGTATTTTTACATGTAAATACTCTACATCGATCCTTGCTTCTGTCATCTGGGCCATTACAGAAAACCTTCCCCATTTCTAGCCAGAACTCTACCCCACATGCTGTTCCTTCATTGTTGCGTAGCTCATGAAATCCTTCCAAATGACCTGACCATCAAAATACCCATCTCTGGGTGCAATCCGTCCTTCCACATTGACATTTCTCTATTAGGTTCCACCAGTTCATAACCCTCATCACCTACTGCTGCAAAACCATGTAAATCAGGCTCAAACTTTCTTGTAATTCCTCCTCTCCATACATAAAATACTCCTGATCTGCAGTCCCAGATTTCTGCATCCCATCACTCGCATGGTGACTCTTGCTCTTTAGGAACTAGAGCAGCATGCACAATGCCACTGCAAAATTTCCAGCCTGTTCGTCTCCTGATGCCGCCTTGGGCTAAAACTGTCCACCACCTTGACAAGAGCATACAAAACTACCCCACATATCCTCATAGCTGATAAACCATATCTCACAGACTTATTACATTTGCCACACCCTCAGAAACTAACTCCCACCACCATACAGAATTGAGAACCTAAACAGAACCAAAACAGTTATGAACCATTACCCCAAAAGCCTAAGTCCCACAGAAGTATGTCTTTCTCCAAAAGTTATGTTTTGCCCCACTCCCAAATTCATTCATGGACTTCTTGAACACTTTCTGTCCATCTCCTGGTCCCTAAGGTAGAAACACTTTTTGCCCCAACATTACCTATTAGACTCAGTCTAAAACCAATACTGAACCGTGCCTGACTTGGTTCACTCCTCTATCCAATCGTGACTCACCCCCAATGCCCCCAAACCACTCCTTTTAATATCCCAGAATTTCCTCATCTCAAACATTGCCTCACCATCATTCATCAAATCCTTTAAAATGGAAACTAACCTTACATCTGCAGAAAGAACTGCTATTCACCACTTAAAAACTAAACCTGACTGTACAATCCTACCTTCTGACAAAGGCTCACCGAGCGAGGTGGCGCAGTGGTTAGACACTGGACTCGCATTCGGGAGGACGACGGTTCAATCCCGCGTCCGGCCATCCTGATTTAGGTTTTCCGTGATTTCCCTAAATCACTCCAGGCAAATGCCGGGATGGTTCCTCTGAAAGGGCACGGCCGACTTTCTTCCCCATTCTTCCCTAATCCGATGAGACCGATGACCACGCTGTCTGGTCTCCTTCCCCAAACACCAACCAACCAACCAACAAAGGCTCCACTACTGTGGTTTTGAACTACAGAGATTACATGGCGGAGGACTCGGCCATCTGTCAGATATGTCTGCCTACAAACCCTGCCGCAGTGGTCTCATTCCCAACAGCATCTCTAATTCCTCCTCAGATCTGTAGGTGCAATTCAGAACCTCTCCTTACACCCACCACCCCTCTCACTCCTGCCTTCTACGTGCTTCCTAAAGACCATAAATCCAATCACCCAGGACACCTCATTGTGGGTGATAACTGTGCCCCCACTGAGAGAATCTCAGGTCACATTGACCAACACCTTAAGCCTACCCATAACCTACTGTCCTATATTAGACACCAATCATTTCCTCAGACTCTCTACAGTTCCTTGTTCCTTTACCACACAGTGTCCTGTCAGTCACTGTTGAAGCCCCATCCTTCTACACCATCATCCCCAATGCCCATGGCATTGCTGCTATTGAAGAATGCCTTTCCCAGCTCATGACTGACTCCAGACATCCAGCCTCCTCCTCAGTCACCATAACACCTATGTCCTCACCCATAATTAAGTCTCCTTTGAAGGCATCATGTGCAAACAAATCCAGTGCATAACAATGGTCACCTTCATGACATCATCATATTCATGCTATCTAAAGAAATCCTTCCAGACCACTCAGAATCCTAAACCCCTCACCTGGTTCAGGTCCCTCACCCCCACCCGGATCTCATGGCTCTTTCCCAAATTCGTGAGTGACACACACTGGCCCCTGAGCTATTGCAGCCCATTCTTCTTTCCCACAGTGCATTTCCTTCCCCTTGCCCCTCCCTCCCTTTCCTTGTTGCCCCTGCCCCTGCCCTTGTTGCCCTTGCCCCTATCGCCTTCCCTTGCGTTACTACTTACATCGACCTGGCTATCCACCTGGTTTCTTGTATTCCTTCCAGTTTTCGTTTTTCTTCGCCTTTTTCTTACCATCCTTTTTGTAAGCATCAAAAACTGGCAGTTTTTCTATGGCTGTCTCTTCGGTTGGAAACGGTTCATTTAATGATCCTCCTTATGACCATATTGGATGCACTTGCCATCAGGGTCAGGGTCCTTTTGGACTCTGCAGTCATGGTTTGCAACATCTACCTACCTCCTGACAGGCCACCTACACCCTCTACCCTCACTACCTTCCTTCAGCAACTCCCTCCTCCCTTCCTTCTCATGCCCATCACCCATGGCCATTTGCTACTACTATCTGTGATCGTTGTCATGTGTTGCGACATCTTAAGTGGCATCCGCCCTTCACTGGTTGAATTACCTGTAAACAGCTACACACCAAAGCCCATTACTTAATAAAACGGAGCAAGTGGGTGTGTTCTATCCTTTCGTCACTGGTGTGGGTTACACTCCGCACCCTCCAAAGTTGTCATCAGCATTCTTCTATTCTGGGCCGTGCCCTCCCAGGTGGACTTTGTACAGATCCATAAGTTCTGACAGAACACCTCACAACCTATTTTGCAGCAGCATTGGTGTCAGTTTTCCTCATCAGGAAACATATCCCCTCTGGGCGTTTAACTGTATTTGGCTCCAAGGCATTTTCCTGTCTCATTGGAGAGACAGTATTGTGGTTTCTGTCCTTACGCCGAGCAAGGATCCATTGTCCCTTGATAGTTACTGGCCCTTCAGTTTGACAAATGGCCCCTGCAAGTTTTTTGAACAATAGTGGCTTGCGGACTCAGTTGGGACCTCAAATCTCGGGACTTTTAAATCTCCTTACCAGTGTGGCTTTTGGGAGGGACAGTCTCCAATCCATCATCTTCTTCAATTGGAAACCACAGTTCAGAAGGCCGTTTATCAGTCCGCTATCTTGTTGATTTTCTTTGATCTTTGTAAGACCTATGATACAGCTTGGTGCCATCACAGCTTACTTACACTCCTTGAGTGGGGTCTTTGGGCACCCTCCCAATTTTTATTCAACCGCTCATTGACCTCCGCGGAGCAACAGCTCCAGGTTGCCATCCGGCACACATTGGCGTAGGTACTCGTGTGGTTTTCCTCCTCCCCCCTTAAATCCTTCACTGTACCACAGTCCACCCTGATCTGGAGCTCTGCCCCAGTGCCAGACTGCGGTCCCCAATTCCATTGCTTAGGTCTTCTTTTTGACAACAAGCTTGCTTGGTTGTCCCTTATTCACTTTTTTGAAGATCAGCTGTTCCTGTAAATTCAGTGTCCTTCACTTCCTTGCCCACACCTCCTGGGGCAGGGTTGTTCAACCCTTTACCACCTTCATTGGGCATTAGTTCTGTACCGTCCGGCCCCGGTAGCTGAGTGGTCAATGTGACGGCATGTCAATCCTAAGGTCCCGGGTTCGGTTCCCGGCTGGGTCGGAGATTTTCTCCGCTCAGGGACTGGGTGTTGTGTTGTCCTAATCATCATAATTTCATCCCCATCGACGCACAGGTCGCCGAAGTGGCGTCAAATCGAAAGACCTGCACCAGGCGAACGGTCTACCCGACGGGAGGCCTTAGCCACACGACATTTCAGTTCTGTACCATCTAGACTAAGGTTGTCAAGTTTATAGATCAGCTGCCACTTCCACGCTGCTCCTCTTGAACTCAGTTCACTATTGTGGTATATGTTCACTCACAGGTGCCTTTTGCACTAGCCTTGTCAATAGTCTTCCAGTTGACACTGGGATGCATTCTCTTTTGGTTCGGCAGTCCCAGTTGCTGGTTTCCTATGCCATCATTATTCACTCGTCACATGCTCACCCCTCGTATTCTATTCTTATCACGGCTTCAGGATGTCACCCACCCATTGCTCTCCCTTGAATGGGTTTCCATTATATGGCTCTGCCTCATTTCTCTCCACTGTGATTTCCAACTTCCCCCATGTCCCCTACGTTCCCTCCGGACCATTCCCTTTTGGTTAGTACCTCAGCCCAGGATTCAGATGGATCTCTTCTGGGGTCCGAAAGCATCCATCACTCAGATGGTATTCCATTGTTTGTCCCGTCCGCTGTTACAGGATTTTCACGATACCGTTGTTTCTTTACATTGATGGCTCTAAATCCACTGATCCCGTGGAATAGACCTTCATGTTGGCATAGGAACACCATCTCTTGTCTGCAACGCCTAGTTGTTTACTGTGGAACTGGTGGCCAACTATCAGTTCTTCTTATTTATTAAATGGTCCTTCCTCACCTGAGTTTACTCTGATACAGACTCGGTGAGTGGCCTTAAGGCTATCACTCGGTGTTTTTCCAGGCACCCCTTGGTCTCTGTCATCCACAACCTTGTTACAGATTTTGGCAAAGCTGTTTGGTCCATTTTGTTTCTGTTCTCGGCCATGTATGAATCTTGAGTGATGAACTTGCCCAGTGAACCAATTTGTGGCTTTGCATCAAATCCATTTTTGCTCAATTGTGGACTGCGTTGTAGGGGCGGTATCCCTTCTGTCTAATAAACTTTGTGTAATCAAGGAGACGCCCACCATGAGGTGTTTTCATCGAAGGGTATCAACCATTCTCTGCTGTCTTTGTATTGGACATACTAGGTTGACCCACAGTACTTTTACCCTCCCAGAGGGCTCACGGTTCTTTCGTGAGTTAATGCATGGCGCACACAGGGCCCTGAGCTATTGCATCCCATTCTGTCTACCCTGGCTGAATTCCCTTCAGCATGCCCCTCCCTCCCCATTTTTGCTCCTTCCCTGCTGCCCCGTCATTCCCCTCTCTCGGTGTTCTCGCTTATGTTGATCTGGATATCCACCTGGTTCCCTGTCCTCTTTGCAATTTGGTCTCTCTTGCCTGTTCTCATTCATCCGTTTTGGCATTTTGGTCCCTCCTTTGTGGCTTGACCTACACTTCTAAATTTTCCGTATGTAGTGTGAGCCATTTGGGGGACGAACCCCCTTTTAGTGTGTGCAGCGTGGATTCTTGTCCCCCGCTCCCATTCCTTTCCCCCCATTCCTCCTTTCCCCCCATTCCTCCTTTCCCCCCATTCCTCCCTTCCTTTCCCCCCATTCCTCCCTTCCTTTCCCCCCATTCCTCCCTTCCTTTCCCCCCATTCCTCCCTTCCTTTCCCCCCATTCCTCCCTTCCTTTCCCCCCATTCCTCCCTTCCTTTCCCCCCATTCCTCCCTTCCTTTCCCCCCATTCCTCCCTTCCTTTCCCCCCATTCCTCCCTTCCTTTCCCCCCATTCCTCCCTTCCTTTCCCCCCATTCCTCCCTTCCTTTCCCCCCATTCCTCCCTTCCTTTCCCCCCATTCCTCCCTTCCTTTCCCCCCATTCCTCCCTTCCTTTCCCCCCATTCCTCCCTTCCTTTCCCCCCATTCCTCCCTTCCTTTCCCCCCATTCCTCCCTTCCTTTCCCCCCATTCCTCCCTTCCTTTCCCCCCATTCCTCCCTTCCTTTCCCCCCATTCCTCCCTTCCTTTCCCCCCATTCCTCCCTCCCTCCCTGCCCCCCAATTCCTCCCTCCCTCCCTCCCCCCTCCCTCCCCCCCAATTCCTCCCTCCCTCCCTCCCCCCAATTCCTCCCTCCCTCCCTCCCCCCCCATTCCTCCCTCCCTCCCCCCCCAAATCCTCCCTCCCTCCCCCCCCCCCAAATCCTCCCTCCCCCCAATTCCTCCCCCTCACTAAGGTAGCTCCCTCCCTTGCGGTCCCAAATCTTGTAGAAGCCTTCTCTTCCTCTGAGCCCTGCCCTCCTCATCCTCTGAAAGAGGTGATGGCGATGGTGGTGATGAGGAGGGGGAGGAGGAGAATAACACAAACTAATCCAGTGGAATCACAATGGATATTATCATCACGTATCAAAAATATAACACGGTGTCTCCTGTTATCCTATGTTCTGTCTTGCTCTTCAAGAAATGCAGTTCCATGATGACTACCCCCAACGTTTCGTGGTTATTGGGCATTCTGTCGGAACTGTCTCCACCCCTAGATAGCATCTGGAGGGGTGTGCACTTTTGTTCACACGGATGTCATTGGTGACTGGATCCCCCTTCACACCAACCTGGAAACGATAGCAGTCTGAATGCAAATGACTCCAGCAATCACCATTTGCAATGTCTACCTCCGTCCAGGTAGGTCAATTCCTTATGTTGAACTGCATACCTTAATGTAGCAAGTCCCGTCTCCGTATCTCCTCCTCGAGGAATTCGTGCAGTCTCTTCTCTCTTCACATGACACAACCCCAGGCCGGGGTTCAATCCACAACCAGATGGTACAACACTTGGATGTTACCCAGAGACACACATGCTCAGGGTTTTCAACTGCATTATGCTCATGGGTTCCTTCCTCTTGCAATCGCAGGACAGCTTAGTTATCTCCATCCTTAAGTTCTCTACAGCCACCAACTGATTAGCCTGACCAACATACTTTGTAAACTGCTCAAGAGGATGGTTTGCTTCTGATTATGTTGGGTACTCGAATCTTGGGGCCTTTTGTGCCAGTATCAATGTGGCTTCTGGGAAGGACAATCTACAACTGACCATTTACTCAGGTTGGAAACAGCAATCCCACAAGCTTTTAATAACCACTGATACCTTGTCATAGTCTTCTTTGACCTACATAAGGCGTATGACACGGCTTGGCACTGTCACATTTTAGTTACCCTCCATGACTGCAATTTTCGTGGCATCTTTCCTATTTTCATCCACAAGTTTTTATCCCACCGGCTCTTCTGTATTAGTGTTGGCACATCACTCAGCACGCATCGGACCCAGCAGAATGGTATGCCACCTGTGTTAAGTGTCGCACACATCCTCATTGCCATCAGTGGGCTTGTACCTTCTGTTGTGCCCTGGTTAACCTGGTGTCGTATGTCTAAGATTTCTGCATCTAGTGCAGCTCCCACTCAGCAGCACCTGCTGAACGCCAGCTCCAAGGCGCTAACAGATAGGCCTTTGTGTGAGCCCTTCCCCATGGCTTCCAGTTTTCTCCCTCCAAAATGCGGGTTATGCATTTTTGCCCTAGACCTACAGCACACCTCGATCTAGAACTTTACTTTGGCGACCAGTGCCTAGATGTTGTAGCACAATCCCGTTTCTTGGAGCTTCTTTTCGATAAAAAGCTGATGTGGCTGCCTCATATTTGCCACCTGAAGACTACATGCATGTGGAAGCTTAATATTAGCCCACACATCTGGGGGTTCAGACTATGCTACTCTTCTGTACCTTTACTGTGCACTGGTTTTGTCCAGACTATAGTTGTCAGGTTTATGGCTCAGCAGTACTATGGAACTACTTGACCGTGTTCATCATTATGGGGTGTGTGTGGTTATTGGTGCATTTTGTACTAATGTCGACAGCCCCTTCGCCGAAGTGGGTATTCCTCCTCTAGAAACACGACGGAGCCAACTCTTGTTTTCTTACGCAATCGCCATTCAACAATTCTCTGACTGTCATATATATATATATATATATATATATATATATATATATATATATATATATATATATATATATATATATAATGGAAGGAAACACTCCAAGTGGGAAAAATTATATATAAAAAACAAAGATGAGGTGACTTACCGAACAAAAGCGCTGGCAGGTCGATAGATACACAAACAAACACAAACATACACACAAAATTCAAGCTTTCGCAACAAACTGTTGCCTCATCAGGAAAGAGGGAAGGAGAGGGGAAGACGAAAGGAAGTGGGTTTTAAGGGAGAGGGTAAGGAGTCATTCCAATCCCGGGAGCGGAAAGACTTACCTTAGGGGGAAAAAAGGACAGGTATACACTAGCACACACGCACATATTCATCCACATATATATATATATATATATATATACTGTCCTCCTGAAACCCATCCTCGGATGGGATTGTTGGTTGAAATGCGTCTCCTTCCCTCTATTGGTATCTCCAATCCCTGGAAAGTCACCCTGTATTTCTTCCCGCACCCCCGTTTGAATGATGCCTCAACTACAGGTTAGGATTGACCTCTTCCAGGACCCTAAGGTCACTGTGCCCCTATGGTATTCCTGCTTATTGTACATTTCATCCTTGAGGAGTTCCACGGTGCTACCATCTCACACACTGATGGTTCTAAAACAGTAGATAAGACAGGTTACACTTTTACGTCTCCTACTGGCATGGAAAACCATTTACTGCTGGGATCACATAATGTGTTCACAGCAGAGCTGCTAGCAATTAATAGGGCACTCCGTTTTGTTACTCAGGCCTCCCTCTGCAGTGTTTCAATATGTACTGACTCAATAAGTATCTTACAGGCTATAGTCCACTGCTTCTCTCATCACCCTTTGGTCTCTGCTGTCCATGACCTATCTTTCCTTGGTCGTGCAGCATGCTCAGTTGTCTTTCTCTGGGTCCCAAGTCGGTGGGTATCTCAAGAAATGAGCTGGCTGACCGTTTGGCTAGAGGCAGATACTTATCCCCCATTCCCTTGCAGATATGCGGATTCACATCAAATCTCTTTTTACCCAAAAGTGGAATGACATCTGGTGCACTACTCCTCTCAGTAACAAATTCCTCAGAATTAAGGAGACTACTGCGCCATTCCTTCCGCTTCTCTCTGAAGGAGTCCACTGTCTAATGCCGTCTACACATCAGTGGTATTAGGCTCACCTACTGTTTTATCTCGTGTAACAAGCCATCAACACAATGTGGTTGTGGAGCCAGACCGATTTTCTCCCATGGAATGTCTTTTTTTTTTGGCACTTTGCACGAAGTGTAACCTTCCAAATTCCTTGTCTTTAATATTAGGCAGATGATTCTCAGATGGTTGAACTGGCCCTCAATTTCCTTCGAGAACGTGGTTTTTGTTTTCAGTTACAAGGTTTTGCTTTCCTCCTGGAGCAGGTGCAGGGTTGTCACGGATGGGGCCTGTCTTCATGTTCTCTGGGTCTGTGACCCATGGCCACTCCCCCATGTAAAGACTGCTCAAAACAAAGATGATGTGACTTACCGAACGAAAGCACTGGCAGGTCGATAGACACACAAACAAGCACACACATACACACAAAATTCAAGCTTTCGCAACAAACTGTTCCCACGTGGAATGTTTCCCTCTATTAATTCATATATATATATATATATATATATATATATATATATATATATATATATATATATAATGGAAGGAAACATTCCACGTGGGAAAAATTATATATAAAAAAAAAAAAAAAAAACAGCTTTCGCATCCCGCAACTACCCTCCCGACCTGGTACAGAAGCAAATAACCAGAGCCACTTCCTCGTCCCCTCAAACCCAAAATCCCCCACAGAAGAACCACAAAAGTGCCCCACTTGTGACAGGATACTTTCCGGGACTGGACCAGACTCTGAATGCGGCTCTCCAGCAGGGATACGACTTCCTCAAATCCTGCCCTGAAATGAGATCCATCCTTCATGAAATCCTCCCCACTCCGCCAAGAGTGTCTTTCCGCCGTCCACCTAACCTTCGTAACCTGTTAGTTCATCCCTATGAAATCCCCAAACCACCTTCCCTACCCTCTGGCTCCTATCCTTGTAACCGCCCCCGATGCAAAACCTGTCCCATGCACCCTCCCACCACCACCTACTCCAGTCCTGTAACCCGGAAGGTGTACACGATCAGAGGCAGAGCCACGTGTGAAAGCACCCACGTGATTTACCAACTGACCTGCCTACACTGTGATGCATTCTATGTGGGAATGACCAGCAACAAACTGTCCATTCGCATGAATGGACACAGGCAGACAGTGTTTGTTGGTAATGAGGATCACCCTGTGGCTAAACATGCCTTGGTGCACAGCCAGCACACCTTGGCACAGTGTTACACCGTCCGGGTTATCTGGATACTTCCCACCAACACCAACCTATCCGAACTCCGGAGATGGGAACTTGCCCTTCAGTATATCCTCTCTTCTCGTAATCCGCCAGGCCTCAATCTCCGCTAATTTCAAGTTGCCGCCACTCATACCTCACCTGTCTTTCAACAACTTCTTTGCCTCTACACTTCTGCCTCGACTGACATCTCTGCCCAAACTCTTTGTCTTAAATATGTCTGCTTGTGTCTGTATGTGTGGATGGATATGTGCGTGTGTGCGAGTGTATACCTGTCCTTTTTTCCCCGTAAGGTAAGTCTTTCCGCTCCCGGGATTGGAATGACTCCTTACCCTCTCCCTTAAAACCCACTTCCTTTCGTCTTCCCCTCTCCTTCCCTCTTTCCTGACGAGGCAACAGTTTGTTGCGAAAGCTTGAATTTTGTGTGTATGTTTGTGTTTGTTTGTGTGTCTATCGACCTGCCAGCGCTTTTGTTCGGTAAGTCATCTCATCTTTGTTTTTTATATATAATTTTTCCCACGTGGAATGTTTCCTTCCATTATATTGATATCATTAATTTGAATCCAACAATCACGTTTGTTATTGTCACTGTTGCATTTCGAAATCTTTTCTGTCGTCTTATTTTCCTCTTTCTGTTTTTGCCAGTAGTTTCACTTTGTATTCACCTTCTCCTTTTTACCGTAATCTGCTATACTATTTTATCCCGCCTATATATATACTCAATAATACGTAACCCACTTCCAAACCATAACCAAAAAAATTTTTTTGCCGCTTTCAGCACTACCGCCGCTATAATATCCACCGTTTCTAGTTCACAAACAGCTCCTTTCACCTTTTAAACAACCATTTCGGCCAGTTCTAATAACTTTCGCTTTATTTCCATTTCCGTTTTTCCCACATCACTGATCATTTTTAGTCGCTTCCCACAGGTTTTAACGCCATTATTTCTTCGTCAGACAATTGTTAGCCTCATTTTCATAATCTGCCACCACAATACCACTCCTTTTAATATACTACACGCAGTTTTTTCGAAGTTTTCCCGAATTTCTCCGTCCTTTAACGTGTTTTGGTGGCAACACAACCAACTAACCTTTATGCACATCGTTGTCTACCAACCCAAGTCCAACATAGCCCAGCTGTAACCAACACCTTTTCGCCTTTTTTCATTCCAGATCTCCAGTTTCTTTCCGGTTCACCTTTATCTCTCCCCATATATTTTTATTTTCATTTTCATTTCACCTCATGTTACACTTTCCACCTTCTAATACCATGTCACCCTCACAACACCCCCACAATGACCCCATTAAGTTTTATTTACATTCCCTCCGCAAACATGCCTTCGCCCTAGCCAGATTACGCTCGCATATTTTATTTTCTCAGGCTTGTCTGACATTTGGCATTACCCCCAAAGGCCTCACACTCAAAGTTCCCATCTCTGGCTGCAACCCTTCCTTCCATCAGTCCCTATACCAGTTCCAAACTGAACAATCCATTGCCCTCACCCACCTAATCCTTCACCTACACATCAACTCGGCCAATGAACACACCCGTCAACTCCTATCCTTAATAAAAGTCCTTAATCTTTCCTCACCCACATCCACACCGGCTGTTCAGAGCATCCTCCTACAGGCCAACCGTAAATTAGAACAGCATGCCACCCTCCACCTCAAAAAACTATCCAATCTCCTGGTTTCCCACCTCCGGAAAGGCAACTCACTCACCCTTCACAACCTTTCCAGCAAACCTCAACCTCCTCTCATTGCACACAAACCCAGTCTCTCCCATCTACTCAATCTCCCACTTCCAGCTCCACTCCCTCCAAAACCTCAAAATTCCGATCAACACAATCTGGAACCACAACACCCTAATTCAGTAGTTAACCTTTCCTCCAAACCTCTCTCCCAATCCGAAACCTCTGTCCTATCCAAAGGCCTCACCTTCAGCCCCACTCCCAGATTCAACCAAACAGCCCTCGTCAAAGATTTACTGTCCTACACTCGTACTCTCTGCTGGAAGTATCACTTTGCCACGAAGAAAAATGATCCTAATCCTACTCCTAATGATCCGACTCCTCAAGACACCATCCAAATTGAACCCTGCTTGGAACAGTTCCGTCCTCCGTCACAGCGGGACCCACCTCCTCTTCCTCAAAATCACCCTCTCCAAACCTTCCAGGAATTTCTGACTTCCAGCCTTGCATCTCAATCCTTCTTAAAAAACCTTAATCCTACACCCAACATCACCACTGCTGAAGCCCAGGCTATCCGTGATCTGAAGGCTGACCGATCCATCGTCATTCTTCCGGCGGACAAGGGTTCCACGACCGTGGTACTTGATCGTCGGGAGTATGTGGCTGAGGGACTGCGTCAGCTTTCAGACAACACCACATACAAAGTTTGCCAAGGTAACCCCATTCCCGATGTCCAGGCGGAGCTTCAAGGAATCCTCAGAACCTTAGGCCCCCTGCAAAACCTTTCACCTAACTCCATCAACCTCCTGACCCCACCGACACCCCGCACCCCTACCTTCTACCTTCTTCCTAAAATCCACAAACCCAATCATCCCGGCCGCCCCATTGTAGCTGGTTACCAAGCCCCCACAGAGCGTATCTCTGCCTACGTAGATCAACACCTTCAACCCATTACATGCAGTCTCCCATCCTTCATCAAGGACACCAACCACTTCCTTGAACGCCTGGAATCCTTACCCAATCTGTTACCCCCGGAAACCATCCTTGTAACCATTGATGCCACGTCCTTATACACAAATATTCCGCACGTCCAGGGCCTCGCTGCGATGGAGCATTTCCTTTCACGCCGATCACCTGCCACCCTACCTAAAACCTCTTTCCTCATCACCTTAGCCAGCTTCATCCTGACCCACAACTTCTTCACTTTTGAGGGCCAGACATACCAACAATTAAAGGGAACAGCCATGGGCACCAGGATGGCCCCCTCGTACGCCAACCTATTCATGGGTCGCTTAGAGGAAGCCTTCTTGGTTACCCAAGTCTGCCAACCCAAAGTTTGGTACAGATTTATTGATGACATCTTCATGATCTGGACTCACAGTGAAGAAGAACTCCAGAATTTCCTCTCCGACCTCAACTCCTTTGGTTCCATCAGTTTCACCTGGTCCTACTCCAAATCCCATGCCACTTTCCTTGACGTTGACCTCCACCTGTCCAATGGCCAACTTCACACGTCCGTCCACATCAAACCCACCAACAAGCAACAGTACCTCCATTATGACAGCTGCCACCCATTCCACATCAAACGGTCCCTTCCCTACAGCCTAGGTCTTCGTGGCAAACGAATCTGCTCCAGTCCGGAATCCCTGAATCATTACACCAACAACCTGAAAACAGCTTTCGCATCCCGCAACTACCCTCCCGACCTGGTACAGAAGCAAATAACCAGAGCCACTTCCTCGTCCCCTCAAACCCAAAATCCCCCACAGAAGAACCACAAAAGTGCCCCACTTGTGACAGGATACTTTCCGGGACTGGACCAGACTCTGAATGCGGCTCTCCAGCAGGGATACGACTTCCTCAAATCCTGCCCTGAAATGAGATCCATCCTTCATGAAATCCTCCCCACTCCGCCAAGAGTGTCTTTCCGCCGTCCACCTAACCTTCGTAACCTGTTAGTTCATCCCTATGAAATCCCCAAACCACCTTCCCTACCCTCTGGCTCCTATCCTTGTAACCGCCCCCGATGCAAAACCTGTCCCATGCACCCTCCCACCACCACCTACTCCAGTCCTGTAACCCGGAAGGTGTACACGATCAGAGGCAGAGCCACGTGTGAAAGCACCCACGTGATTTACCAACTGACCTGCCTACACTGTGATGCATTCTATGTGGGAATGACCAGCAACAAACTGTCCATTCGCATGAATGGACACAGGCAGACAGTGTTTGTTGGTAATGAGGATCACCCTGTGGCTAAACATGCCTTGGTGCACAGCCAGCACACCTTGGCACAGTGTTACACCGTCCGGGTTATCTGGATACTTCCCACCAACACCAACCTATCCGAACTCCGGAGATGGGAACTTGCCCTTCAGTATATCCTCTCTTCTCGTAATCCGTCAGGCCTCAATCTCCGCTAATTTCAAGTTGCCGCCACTCATACCTCACCTGTCTTTCAACAACTTCTTTGCCTCTACACTTCTGCCTCGACTGACATCTCTGCCCAAACTCTTTGTCTTAAATATGTCTGCTTGTGTCTGTATGTGTGGATGGATATGTGCGTGTGTGCGAGTGTATACCTGTCCTTTTTTCCCCGTAAGGTAAGTCTTTCCGCTCCCGGGATTGGAATGACTCCTTACCCTCTCCCTTAAAACCCACTTCCTTTCGTCTTCCCCTCTCCTTCCCTCTTTCCTGACGAGGCAACAGTTTGTTGCGAAAGCTTGAATTTTGTGTGTATGTTTGTGTTTGTTTGTGTGTCTATCGACCTGCCAGCGCTTTTGTTCGGTAAGTCATCTCATCTTTGTTTTTTATATATAATTTTTCCCACGTGGAATGTTTCCTTCCATTATATTGATATCATTAATTTGAATCCAACAATCACGTTTGTTATTGTCACTGTTGCATTTCGAAATCTTTTCTGTCGTCTTATTTTCCTCTTTCTGTTTTTGCCAGTAGTTTCACTTTGTATTCACCTTCTCCTTTTTACCGTAATCTGCTATACTATTTTATCCCGCCTATATATATACTCAATAATACGTAACCCACTTCCAAACCATAACCAAAAAAATTTTTTTGCCGCTTTCAGCACTACCGCCGCTATAATATCCACCGTTTCTAGTTCACAAACAGCTCCTTTCACCTTTTAAACAACCATTTCGGCCAGTTCTAATAACTTTCGCTTTATTTCCATTTCCGTTTTTCCCACATCACTGATCATTTTTAGTCGCTTCCCACAGGTTTTAACGCCATTATTTCTTCGTCAGACAATTGTTAGCCTCATTTTCATAATCTGCCACCACAATACCACTCCTTTTAATATACTACACGCAGTTTTTTCGAAGTTTTCCCGAATTTCTCCGTCCTTTAACGTGTTTTGGTGGCAACACAACCAACTAACCTTTATGCACATCGTTGTCTACCAACCCAAGTCCAACATAGCCCAGCTGTAACCAACACCTTTTCGCCTTTTTTCATTCCAGATCTCCAGTTTCTTTCCGGTTCACCTTTATCTCTCCCCATATATTTTTATTTTCATTTTCATTTCACCTCATGTTACACTTTCCACCTTCTAATACCATGTCACCCTCACAACACCCCCACAATGACCCCATTAAGTTTTATTTACATTCCCTCCGCAAACATGCCTTCGCCCTAGCCAGATTACGCTCGCATATTTTATTTTCTCAGGCTTGTCTGACATTTGGCATTACCCCCAAAGGCCTCACACTCAAAGTTCCCATCTCTGGCTGCAACCCTTCCTTCCATCAGTCCCTATACCAGTTCCAAACTGAACAATCCATTGCCCTCACCCACCTAATCCTTCACCTACACATCAACTCGGCCAATGAACACACCCGTCAACTCCTATCCTTAATAAAAGTCCTTAATCTTTCCTCACCCACATCCACACCGGCTGTTCAGAGCATCCTCCTACAGGCCAACCGTAAATTAGAACAGCATGCCACCCTCCACCTCAAAAAACTATCCAATCTCCTGGTTTCCCACCTCCGGAAAGGCAACTCACTCACCCTTCACAACCTTTCCAGCAAACCTCAACCTCCTCTCATTGCACACAAACCCAGTCTCTCCCATCTACTCAATCTCCCACTTCCAGCTCCACTCCCTCCAAAACCTCAAAATTCCGATCAACACAATCTGGAACCACAACACCCTAATTCAGTAGTTAACCTTTCCTCCAAACCTCTCTCCCAATCCGAAACCTCTGTCCTATCCAAAGGCCTCACCTTCAGCCCCACTCCCAGATTCAACCAAACAGCCCTCGTCAAAGATTTACTGTCCTACACTCGTACTCTCTGCTGGAAGTATCACTTTGCCACGAAGAAAAATGATCCTAATCCTACTCCTAATGATCCGACTCCTCAAGACACCATCCAAATTGAACCCTGCTTGGAACAGTTCCGTCCTCCGTCACAGCGGGACCCACCTCCTCTTCCTCAAAATCACCCTCTCCAAACCTTCCAGGAATTTCTGACTTCCAGCCTTGCATCTCAATCCTTCTTAAAAAACCTTAATCCTACACCCAACATCACCACTGCTGAAGCCCAGGCTATCCGTGATCTGAAGGCTGACCGATCCATCGTCATTCTTCCGGCGGACAAGGGTTCCACGACCGTGGTACTTGATCGTCGGGAGTATGTGGCTGAGGGACTGCGTCAGCTTTCAGACAACACCACATACAAAGTTTGCCAAGGTAACCCCATTCCCGATGTCCAGGCGGAGCTTCAAGGAATCCTCAGAACCTTAGGCCCCCTGCAAAACCTTTCACCTAACTCCATCAACCTCCTGACCCCACCGACACCCCGCACCCCTACCTTCTACCTTCTTCCTAAAATCCACAAACCCAATCATCCCGGCCGCCCCATTGTAGCTGGTTACCAAGCCCCCACAGAGCGTATCTCTGCCTACGTAGATCAACACCTTCAACCCATTACATGCAGTCTCCCATCCTTCATCAAGGACACCAACCACTTCCTTGAACGCCTGGAATCCTTACCCAATCTGTTACCCCCGGAAACCATCCTTGTAACCATTGATGCCACGTCCTTATACACAAATATTCCGCACGTCCAGGGCCTCGCTGCGATGGAGCATTTCCTTTCACGCCGATCACCTGCCACCCTACCTAAAACCTCTTTCCTCATCACCTTAGCCAGCTTCATCCTGACCCACAACTTCTTCACTTTTGAGGGCCAGACATACCAACAATTAAAGGGAACAGCCATGGGCACCAGGATGGCCCCCTCGTACGCCAACCTATTCATGGGTCGCTTAGAGGAAGCCTTCTTGGTTACCCAAGTCTGCCAACCCAAAGTTTGGTACAGATTTATTGATGACATCTTCATGATCTGGACTCACAGTGAAGAAGAACTCCAGAATTTCCTCTCCGACCTCAACTCCTTTGGTTCCATCAGTTTCACCTGGTCCTACTCCAAATCCCATGCCACTTTCCTTGACGTTGACCTCCACCTGTCCAATGGCCAACTTCACACGTCCGTCCACATCAAACCCACCAACAAGCAACAGTACCTCCATTATGACAGCTGCCACCCATTCCACATCAAACGGTCCCTTCCCTACAGCCTAGGTCTTCGTGGCAAACGAATCTGCTCCAGTCCGGAATCCCTGAATCATTACACCAACAACCTGAAAACAGCTTTCGCATCCCGCAACTACCCTCCCGACCTGGTACAGAAGCAAATAACCAGAGCCACTTCCTCGTCCCCTCAAACCCAAAATCCCCCACAGAAGAACCACAAAAGTGCCCCACTTGTGACAGGATACTTTCCGGGACTGGACCAGACTCTGAATGCGGCTCTCCAGCAGGGATACGACTTCCTCAAATCCTGCCCTGAAATGAGATCCATCCTTCATGAAATCCTCCCCACTCCGCCAAGAGTGTCTTTCCGCCGTCCACCTAACCTTCGTAACCTGTTAGTTCATCCCTATGAAATCCCCAAACCACCTTCCCTACCCTCTGGCTCCTATCCTTGTAACCGCCCCCGATGCAAAACCTGTCCCATGCACCCTCCCACCACCACCTACTCCAGTCCTGTAACCCGGAAGGTGTACACGATCAGAGGCAGAGCCACGTGTGAAAGCACCCACGTGATTTACCAACTGACCTGCCTACACTGTGATGCATTCTATGTGGGAATGACCAGCAACAAACTGTCCATTCGCATGAATGGACACAGGCAGACAGTGTTTGTTGGTAATGAGGATCACCCTGTGGCTAAACATGCCTTGGTGCACAGCCAGCACACCTTGGCACAGTGTTACACCGTCCGGGTTATCTGGATACTTCCCACCAACACCAACCTATCCGAACTCCGGAGATGGGAACTTGCCCTTCAGTATATCCTCTCTTCTCGTAATCCGCCAGGCCTCAATCTCCGCTAATTTCAAGTTGCCGCCACTCATACCTCACCTGTCTTTCAACAACTTCTTTGCCTCTACACTTCTGCCTCGACTGACATCTCTGCCCAAACTCTTTGTCTTAAATATGTCTGCTTGTGTCTGTATGTGTGGATGGATATGTGCGTGTGTGCGAGTGTATACCTGTCCTTTTTTCCCCGTAAGGTAAGTCTTTCCGCTCCCGGGATTGGAATGACTCCTTACCCTCTCCCTTAAAACCCACTTCCTTTCGTCTTCCCCTCTCCTTCCCTCTTTCCTGACGAGGCAACAGTTTGTTGCGAAAGCTTGAATTTTGTGTGTATGTTTGTGTTTGTTTGTGTGTCTATCGACCTGCCAGCGCTTTTGTTCGGTAAGTCATCTCATCTTTGTTTTTTTATATATATATATATATATATATATATATATATATATATATATATATATATATAAAATTTTTGCAGTTTAGATTTGACCTACTTTTTTATGGCTTCTACTGCATGTGTTTTTAGTGCCTTCACTTTATAGTTTGACCCCTCTGACTGGATTTGCCCACTTTTTGCAGATACCTCTATTTTACTCACTCAACTTTTGAATTGTGGGCTGATGATATCACTGTTTAGTCCCATAACCCCCTCAATCAATCAGTCAGTCAATCAATGGTTCTTTTACTTCATAATGAGTCAGCCCCCTATTGTAGTTGCAGGTCCCCCTCCACAGTAATCCTTATTTTGCTGGGTTACCCCTGCCTTTTGGCCTTTCACACTAAATTTGCCCTCCCTCCTTCCCTGTTCTGGGTGTTAATGGAAGACTTTCACATGGTTATGTCTTTCTTCAGTTTTCTTCGCAAAAGTGGTTTTTCCTCCCAGACTCAAGTCCTTGAATTTCCCTCTGGAATTTTAGTCTCACAGTTAACATTGGTGTTGACATTGGTTGTAGAGACCTTGGCCTTGCCTCCATATTGACCAGGATCTCCCCCCTTTTTCCCTATGTTTTTGTGGTCTTTTGTGAAATTTTGTTTCTACTTTCCTTGTGTCTTCTTCCGCTGCTATTGTCCCTATTGTCGTGGTCATAGCATGGTGTGGGGATCGGGAAGGGTCGGTGGCAGTGCTGATGCCCAATGCGCATACCTACTCTAGCTGTCCTTCCCCTCTTCATACTGCCCTGATGTTTCTTTTGCCTCTTTGTTTGCCCATTTACCTTTGATCTCACTGTTTGGTACTCTCCCCGTTCAACCAACCATCCAACCAACCTGGTTCAGGCTCATTGATGTCATCTTCACATTCTGGACTGAGGTTGAGGACATCATATTTGTTTTCGTCCAGAACTTCTATACCTTCTCACCCATTCACTTCTCCTGCTCCTCCTCAAGACAAGCCATCTACCACGATGTTTACTTTCACCTCAGAGATGGCTACATCAGTTCTTCCATCCATATCAAATCCACCAACCAGCAGCAATACTTCCATCTAGTCAGCTGCCACCCATTCCACATCAAGAAGTCTCTTCCATACAGTCTAGCCAACCTTGGTCATTGCATCTGTAGTGATGAGTAGTCCCTATCCTAATACCAAGTGTCCTGCTGATACCTCCACTGACCAAACTTACTGTCCTAACATTCTACAAATGTACTTCTCCTGTGCCTTCTCTCTGCAGTCACCCCCCCCCCCCCCCCCCCCACATACCCATCATCCCTCCACAAAGCAGCACTCCCCTTGTGACTCAGCACCACCCAGGACTGGAACAACTGAATCACATTCTCCGCCAAGCTTTAGACTCTCTCGTTGTGCTCTGAAATGAGAAAAATCCTATCATCGATCCCACTTCTCCTACAGTGCTATTCCACTATCCGCTGAAAATATGTAACATCCATGTCCATCCTTACCCAACTCTTTTCCAGCCGTGCTCCTAACTCCCTATGTTATGGCTCATATCCCTGCAGTAGACGTAGATGTAAGAGCTGTCCTATCATCTTCCCTCCACCACCTACGCTAGTATGGCCACAGGTTTCTCCTGTCCCATCAAAGACCAGGTTACCTGTGCTCTACAAACTAAGCTGCAACCACTGTGCTGTTTCCATGTGGGCATGACAACTATGATCTGTCTGCCCATATTAAAGGCAGCCGTCAAACTGTGGTCAGGAGACATTTGGACCAGGCAGTTGCTGAACACCATCTGGATCCTCCCGGCGGTCATCAGTTGTTCTTAATTGTGCATATGGGAATTCTCCCTGCAATACATCCTACATTTCTGTAATCCCACTTGGCGTCAACCTCTGCTAGTCCCTGTCATCATGTACCTATCCCCTTCCCTGCTTCTATTCCAGTACTTATTTTTCTGAGACATGGAAAAGAGTTTGCTGTGTACAAGGGTCACTCCAAAAGAAATGCGCACTATTTTTTTAAAAATCCATCTTTTATTCTACATGTTTGAAAGTTTTACAGTGTGTAGATACATCCTTTAGGAACAATATTTTCATTTCTCCGCATAATTTCCATGCCTCTCAACTGCTGTACGCTATCTTGGAACCAGCGCCTGTATACTCGCACAGTAAAATTCGGGACCAACCTGTTGGAGCCACTGTTTGGCAGCATGCACAAGGGAGTCATCATCTTCAAACCTTGTTCCACGAAGAGAGTCTTTCAGTTCCCCAAAGAGATGATAAGAGCCAGGTCAGGACTGTAAGGCGGGCGTTTCAGTGTTGTCCATCTGAGTTTTGTGATCGCTTCCATGGTTTTTTTACTGACATGTGACAGTGCATTGTCGTGCAACAACAAAATATCCTGCTTTTGCCGATGTGGTCGAACACGACTCAGTCGAGCTTGAAGTTTCTTCAGTGTCGTCACATATGCATCAGAATATATGGTGGTTCCATTTGGCATGATGTCCACAAGCAAGAGTCCTTCCGAATCATAAAACATCGTATCCATAACTTTTCCGGCAAAAGGTGTGGTTTTGAATTTGCATGATGCCACTCCATTGATTGCCTCTTCATCTCTGGTGAAAAATGATGGAGCCATGTTTCATCACCTGTCACAGTTCTTCCAAGAAATTCATCTCCATCATTCTCATACTGTTCCAAAAGTTCACTGCATACCGTTTTTCTTGTTTCTTTGTGAGCTACTGTCAACATCCTGGGAACCCACCCAGCACAAACCTTTTTCATCGCCAACACTTTCAGTATTCTGCAAACACTTCCTTCCCCTATCCCAATGTAGTGACAATTCGTTCACTGTGATGCGTCTGTCAGCAGTAACCAGTTTGTTAACTCTTTGCACATTGTCTGGAGTGTGTGCAGTACGAGGCCTGCTGCTGCTGCTGCTGCGAGGACAATCCTCAATATTGTCATGCCCGCTTTCATCACGTAACCTGCTTGCCCAATGACTAACTGTACTGCGATATGAGAGCACGTTGCTTCTGATGAACGTCAAGTGTAGCAGCCATCTTGAAGACATGCTGTGACGGCGCCACTCACGGGAAGAGGTTGAACTAAATTTGAAAACAAGTGGGAAGGATGTATCTACACACTGTAAAACTTTCACACATGCAGAATGAAAATTGTGTTTTTACAAAGATAGTGTGCATTTCTTTTGGAGTGACCCTCGTACCTCATGAAGAGGGTAATTGGCGGATTGCTACTTCTTACAACTGGACATTACCTAAGTACATCACAGTGGGATTAATCCATCTTGAGGTAAAACGTTATAGCTCAAATGCCGTATGTTGCTGAAACTAAAAAATTCGGACACACAGTAGTTGCATGTAGAAGCTAAGCAACTCATGGACCAGCTGTACACAAATGAGGTGCACACAGTTTCTATACTCCAATTAGCATGAACGTTGTGAATCACTAGTATGGAGTAAGGACTGTCTCCTGTTTGCTGTGGAGCAAAAATCACCAAATGAATATCTTACAGTGAAGTTCCAGAGGCACTTAATGTGGAATAATAGCTACTGTTTGCTACATCAGTTACTTCATGACTGCATCAAAAATATGTAACACAACAGACTCATTATGATTGTTTCCTAATGTATCTTTCTTAATTTTCTTGGATCCATTATCAGATTGGAAGGGTAACAGTAAATCACACCACAAAAATAGCTCCCAAAATTTGGTGGATTATGGAAGGATTACAAATTGTGCAAGAATTGAATTGTTTTGGGTTGGACATACATTAAGCACAGTGCTTCAAGACACACTTAAGAAACTTAACATTTTTGTACTAGTGTTCTACAGTTAGCACAAGCAAGTGCTCATTGGTGACAGTTGAAGTTGGACTTTCGTTTATATGTTTGCTAATGATGCCAGAGTGTGGCCACCAGTTTATAACCAGATGCCATAAGAAGGCATACATTGCTGACAATGAGCAGCCAGAGGATTCTCTAGACATAGAATCTCTCAACTTTCTTATGCAATGCTACCCTGCCCCCTTCATCGGTGCCCATGTTGTAACTTTTGCGACGGAGAGAGGGTCTAAGAAAACTCCATCATTCAAGGCTGTAATGTACAAAAGATGTGTAAAAAATGCAACTTATTTGATAGTGATTAAGTAGTACCACATTTTACAGTATAAGATAAATAAAAATCTCAGCCATGTTCAATCTGAAATATTTATTCAGACAATAAAAATTTTAATGTTAAATGTCAGGTAGTACATTAAAACTACCTTTGGATTGATTAAAAATGTGCCAATTTACTTTGGTGATGCTGAAGGTACAACTGGGCTGTAAAATTAAAGATATAATAAAGTTTTTGAGAACAGGTGATGGGAATGATAATTACACCTAGATGGCGGACAGAAAGTTTCTCCCTGAAGTATTTTGGAATATTTTTAGTAAATAGCATTTTTTTTACGGAAACACATTTCTACATTTGAATTAATGATTTGAAGAGTTGTTTGTTCACTTCTCAGTATTTTACATTTGTGACCCTGGTTATGTAAACATTCTTCAAATCATCTGCCAAAACTCTCAGCAAGCAAAGCACTGCTATCTTTTCAGTGGAGACTGTGTCTAGTTTCTCCTAAATATATGCAATAAGCTGGTCTCCATTGCATGGATTGAGGTTATTTGAAGACCGTATCCTCTAGTCAGGTCCGTAGGTACTGTACAGGGTTTAAGTCTGGACTGTTTCCAGGCCAGTCAGTGTGAGCAATTTTGGAGAGACATTCCACTTAAATGGAAGCATTGAATATGGGAATGAACATGTTATGTTCCCATTTTTTAATGATATTTAAAAATGACAAAAATGTAAATAACCACAGAGTGGTACACATACAAAGTTTAAAATTAATTTAAATACGTTTTGTGTAAATTCTTTACATTGTAGCAAATTAAATTTTTACAGCACTGTCTTTTCATCTCCAGGATTGAAACTTAGAGAACATAATTTTTCTGTTATTTCATTTAGCAAAAAAGCAACAATATGTGAAAAAATACTGAATGACAAATTTTCGTTAACTTACTAAGTAAAGGTGTGTTAAAGTTGTGAAAATGATCTGCTTTCAAGAAGTGCACCATGACAGCACCACTTGCTGCCAGCAGCAGACATATTAACTGTGGGAATATGTTCACTGTCATTCATCAAGCAATGCAGACTAGCATAAAATTCCTACAGCCAACACCATCTGTTGTTGTAAAATGGCACTGACTCCAGAAGCATTAAACCTGGACAGCTCTGTTAATAAAAAATAGGCCAGGTGCAAATAGGAATTGTGCACTGAGGGTTCTGTACAAGCTTAATTATTTGTAGAGACAGTTCATCCATCCTGGAAATTGACAATCTCGGTGATTTTTGCCTATTGTCAACATTGATACTGGCAAGATATCGCTCTTGTGAATTCAAAGTCTTTCAAGAATGTTTTAAGTGTGAAATCAGATAACAGATGATGGAAGAAATAATTTTTGTGTGCGAGATAATGGCAAATTGACAATATTTGGATTATTTCCTTTACATGTACTGTGAAACTTTACTTCCTGCCAAATTTCAGGAGTCTATTCAATGGGAAGTGTGCTATAGGTTTTAATGAGTAAGTTTGTGAATAGCGATATATTATATGACATAAATGTTTGTATCTTTCAATTGTGAATATGATAGTACAACAGCTATATGATTTACTGGGGATGTATGAAAATTTGTGCCGGTCTGGGACACTGGCCTACTGTCTTTTGATTGGATTACCTTAGAAGCTTCAACTTTTTTGCGCCACCAGAGCACTCTAAACCTTACTGTGTTACATAAATTTCAACTTGATACATCTTCACAGTACTGAGATTAAGGGTTTTTAACAGTCAAGCAGACACAAACAACTAAGTGATCCTATAAGGGTTCCATTTTGACTGACTGAGGTAAGGAAGCCTAAAAAGGGAGAAACTTTCTGTCCACCATGTAGATGTCTAGTACTTTTTGCAGAAAGTAAACTGAAGATTTTGTTTGCTTGTAGAAAATTTGTCTACTGTGTCTTCCAAGTTACTATTCTATTCCTGTTCTGTGAAAATTTAATAAATATAAATTTGAAATGTGTCCTTCAGTATGTTTCTCAGCTATGTGTTTTGTTGGCTGAGGGTGCTAAATGATTTGTCAGCTTTGCATATTTTGATTCATTTGTCACATAATTCAGTACAGCCCTCTTAACCAAAGGAGGAAAAAAGTAATTTCTGAAATAGTCACTTAACTTCGGTGCAACAGAACATGTTTCGCCTTAAAGCATATCAGGTTCTGATTTCCACTTAAGGATTTTCATTGCTATAAAACACTCAGTTCTTTCGCAGTGTTGATTAAAATGGCTTCATTTATATTTTTCATAATGTTGGGATGAATGAAAGTTGTATTGTTCTTTGTAAAACTGAATTCAAGTGACATAATTAGTGTAGGCGGGAAAAATTCTGAATTCAGTGCACCACATCAGTTTTGTTTTCAATTTATTGCATATTTGTAGTTACATAGTATGGGTTTAAAGAGCAAAAATTTTGTTAATCACTCATAGTTTTATTTTTCAGCAACTGCAGTAAGAAATAAATGGCTAATCGTATGCAATACATGTAGGCCCACCTTGGTTTCCATTCCTAAGTCAAAACACCTACAGTGCTTACCACTTTATTAACACCCTCTTGTGAACAGTCTCACAAAAGCTGACAGTAATGCTTTGCTTTATTTGCTGCTCTATTTGATGCAGTTGTTGTTCTCCATACTTCAACATGGACATACACTTACAGCTTCAATGAAATCTTGAAAAGGCCCTAGCCCTGTTTCATTTTCTAGATTATTTTAGTGTTCATAATGTGATTTGGGGCCTTTGCCAACAAGTGCCACTGTGCAAAACTTTTGGCCCCATAGAGGACATGTGTGTCCCGAACAGAGAAGATGGGATACATTTCAGTTATGCTACAGGCCATTCTTAGTCAAAAGAAGTTCATGATTTGCTTTCACATGAAAAATTCCCAATGTGGCTTCACCTATTGCATGTGGAAGTGCATGCACCTGACAGAGAAACCGTTAATGGCCTTAACTGCTCCTGTAATTCTCTTTGTCCCCAGTTACTTCAGCTACAACCATGTGATCACTGCCGTATTAAACAGATGCATAATATTATGAAACACGTGTCATGTAAGTTCAAATCGATTTACGGTTTTTAAATTTCTACTTTTTGCCTTCTTGCTAGGATCTACAAGACTGTTCGGTCCAGAACTTTGTTGCTTCTGACTAGACTCCTGGTCCAGCATTGTTCTCAGATATTGTAATATGCCTAAGTGCCTGGTGTTGGACCATCCATTCAGGGACACTTGTAGTGTCTATTTGTTTCCTTGTTAGTAAGGTGCCTCATTGTAATGTCTTTGTTGAACTAGGATGTAAATGCCTGTGTATTAATTGCACTCTCTTAGGAGACACTTTCTGCTGTGGGTAATGGGAGTAGCTGAATCAACAAGTCACAAGATGGTGTACACTTTCTTACCAATGATTACATGTTTTGAATCATTAGCAACCTTAGCCCCACATACAATGCAGTGTGTACTAGACTGTTACCATTCTCTATTGTTGTAGCTGCGATGGGCTTTATTTTGTGTTTTGTTAATGTGTTTGATGTCTGCTTCTGGAAACATCAGACGAACTGCTAAACTCGGTGCTGTGCACTTACAAAGTCAATATAGTATGGCAGTGAGGGGAAAGTTGTCAGTGCCAGTCAAGTACATTAGATTTTGTATTAATTCAACTAGGTCCATCAGTGCTGTGTTGATAGTCTTAGTGTGCAAGTAGAAAAATTCACACAATATTCTAATTGGGTTTCCTCAAAGTTTTTGCTGTTTTACTCTGTACTGCCCCATCATTAGAATCTGCTAATTTATGTGAAAATATTCCTGCCTTATTAACAGAAGGTATTTATATCAGTGATGGTACATATTTATGTGGTTGTTAATTGTTCTGGACACAAATGATACTGTAGTTTTAGGATTGTAGGTAGTTACCAACAATGTGTACATGCTGAGTGATCGGTTGATGTAGTAGTCTATCACCTCAGTTATTATTCCTTTACGCACTGGAGGCAAGCAGCCTGTGTCGGGGTGGGTTTTGAACCATTGTTTGCCCTCTGTAACAGGACTGTGGTGAGAGATTTTGTAAGATGTTCTATCTTTCTGTGCTTTCACAGCTTTGCCTGGTCTTGTGTACTATTTGTCATTTCCACATTTTGTGATAAGTGTAAGCTAATTTAAATCATTAATTACATTGTTGAGTGTGATTTTCCTTCCGAATTCCCTCCTGCAGATGAAAAATACCAAGAAAAAGCCCAGGAGCTGGCAAAACTTCACAAGGAAATGGACTCAAGAGAACAGGAAGCAAGTGTACCAAATGACAAAAATTGTAAATGTGAAATGTCACAGAAACTGAAGCGTGAATTGAAGTCCACACAGAATTATGTGAAAGTATTAGAAGATAAAATGTCTGATGCAGAGGGAGTAAACTATAAACTGGAAAAGCGGGTAATATTGTATATACATCGCCTTATATGGCTTTGTGTTGCTTTACCTATCAATGTTACATTTCCACAACTATCTGTGTAGGTCAGTTTATCCAAAAGAAAATATTTCTGCAGTATTATTGGTGTTGTATTTGTCAATAGTTAGATAATACACCTAATTAGTAATTTCAGTAGCTTCTAATTGTGAAGAACTTATAATTTTTCTGATTAAACCAAGCAACTGGGTACCTTTCTTCCTTCTTGGGTTGAATCTCCTTCCTAGTTGCCCTCCCTCTCTGTCCCCACTACTTCCCCTCTGCCCCGTCCTGTCTCTCAGTGTCCTTGTGTACATCAGTCCAGCTATCCTGGTTTTGTATTTCTTATGGTTTTTGTTCCTCTTCTTTTTCTTCCTCACCTTTCCATTGTAGCATTTTTGTTCCCCCTTTGGGGTTTGACCTCCCCTTCCAAAGTTTGTCTCTGTAGTGTGAGCCAACTGGGAAGAACGCCTTACGTAGTGACTTCGTCATGTAGCTTTACTAGCTCTTCCATCTCTTACTTGATGCAAATGTCCTTTAAACAATGTATAGCTAGCACGAACTAGTCCATGTGGTGAGGTCGTTATGTACTCATTTAGTTGAGCCTTTTGACAACACTGGGATCACACTTCTAATACCTGAGCTGCTACATCTCCATGTGTGCATCATTGGAGTGGTTGATTGTCATCTTGGAACATCTGAACTCATGGCAACACCTGCCATCCCATAAGGCCCCCCCCCCCCTCGCCCTTGGGTTCGGGGGTAAGAGTAGGCCTGCGGTATTCCTGCCTGTCGTAAGAGGCGACTAAAAGGAGTCTCAAACGTTTCGGCCTATATGTGATGTGGTCCCCTAAGGGGTTTGACCACTACATTTCAAAATTTTCTGTTAGTGCATACCATTTGGGGAAGGACGCCTTACGTGGTGCATTATATATCAATCTTGCCCTAAGATCTGGCACGTTCGTTATTGTCATGGAGTTGGACTCCCATCGAGCTTCCGGGCACTTCGGCTGTGTTCCGGGTAGCATAAATTCCCTCCATTGTGCACTTCCATCTTTGCCTTTGTGATATACATGAATATTCGACACCCGACATCCAGTATGGTAGCCAGTCCGTTGTGTGGGGTCATCATGTACCGTCTTGGTGGTAGCCCCCTGACTATACAGGGATCGCACTGCTGATGCCTGAGCTGCTAGCTCCTCATGTATGCCGAGGAGTAGATGCCTATCCCTCTGGGGCATCAGGACTCCTGGCAAAGACCATCCTGCCAGGTCGTCTTTGCTGTGGCTGGGTGGCGCCCGTGGGGAGAGCCCTTGGTCGGAGTGGGTGGCATCAGGGCGGATGACCCGCAATGAAGTGTTGTACATCGTCTCTCGCTGGTGGGCCTCCATCAGCAGTCTCTAAGCGATCAAGGTCTAACCTCAACGGCAAGAAATACGATCCAAGATCATTTCCCTCCCTGGCCACTCCATGGGAGGAACGTATGGCTAAAGAAGGCAGTGGAGATTATTCACCCCGGTACCTCGTCTGTATACGAGTTGATGGTGAATCATTTATATTGACGAAACCTCAGTTTTTTGTGGAGCATGTGGAGGACAAGTTCGGGGAGGTGGAGGGCTTGTCCAAAATGCGCTCTGGTTCAGCTCTCATCAAAACAGCATCCTCTGCCCAGTCACGGAGGTTGCTCGCTTGTGACAAGTTGGGGGATGTTTCCGTTAGCATCACACCCCATAAGAGTATAAACATGGTGCATGGTATTATCTTCCACAGGGATCTTCTGCAGTCCGACGATGAACTACACGCCAACCTAGAACGACGAGGTGTTCACTTTGTCCGGCATGTCCATCGTGGTCCGAGGGATAATCAAGTAGCCACCTGTGCCTTTGTCTTGACCTTCGAGGGTGATGTATTAACCGAAAAGGTCAAGGTGATGGTTTGCCGCTGTGATGTAAAGCCATATATCCCTCCTCTGATGCGGTGTTTTAAATGCTGGAAGTTTGGGCACATGTCATCCAGATGTACTTCCGCCTTCACGTGTCAAGATTGTGGACGTCCTTCGCATCCCAATACTCGATGTGCCCCGTCTCCCATCTGTGTTAACTGCGGAGAAAACCATTCCCCCTGCTCACCGGACTGTAGGATATTCCAGAAAGAACGGAAGATAATGGAATATAAGACCCTGAACCGCCTGACCTACACCAAGGCTAAGCGGAAATATGAGAGGCTACATCCAGTGCCATTGACATCAACCTATGCCGCTGCTGCGACAACGGTTCTATCATCTCCCGTGTCATCATGTGCAGTTGGCTCTACGATCTGTCAAATTCCACCAGCCCCCTTGATTGTGGGGGGCACTTCACTCCCTGTTGCTCCTGCTCCATCTACTTCAGGAGCAACCCCCCCGCCCCCCTCCCCTACCATCGGGGACATCAGTTCCCCCTTCCCATCCGGAGAAGCGTAAGGCTTCTTGCTGAGCTCTGACAGCTTCTCAGCCTTCACCTTTTCTTCTGCATTGCTCTTCAAGAAACTTGGTTTCCGGCAATGCAAACCCCCGCCCTCCGTGGCTATCGGGGTTATTATAAGAACCGGGCAGATTACGAAAGGGTGTCTGGTGGCGTCTGCATCTATGTCCTTCACTCTCTTCACAGCGAGTCTGTCCCTCTACAAACACCTTTAGAGGCTGTCGCTGTTCGGGTGTGGACGCCGCAGGCTGTTACTGTCTGCAGTCTCTATCTTCCACCCGATGATGATGTCCCGCAGCATGTCCTGGCGGCGCTGATAGCCCATTTGCCGCCACCTTTCGTGTTTCTGGGCGACTTCAACGCCCATAACCCTCTGTGGGGTGGGTCAGTGGCAACAGGTTGAGGTGCCACCATTGAGCCTGTATTGTCACAGCTCGAACTTTCCATTTTAAATGATGGTGCCTTCACACATTTCAGTGGGGCACATGGCATGTACTCCGCCATCGACCTTTCAATCTGCAGCCCTAGCCTCTTACCGTCTGTCCAATGGAGTGTACATGATGACCTGTGTAGTAGTGACCACTTTCCGGTCTTTCTGTCACTGCGACAGCGTCACTCTTCTGGGCACCCTTGCAGATGGGCTATGAATAAGGCTGACTGGGACTTGTTCTCCTCTATTGCCACTATTGAGCCTCTGTCTAATGAAGCCATTGATGCATTGGTTCACTCGGTCACCACCGCCATCGTTAGTGCTGCAGAATCTGCCATTCCCCGTTCTTCTGGGTCCCCTCGGCGGAGGACTGTGCCTTGGTGGTCGCCTGAGATCACAGAGGCGATTAAAGATCGCAGACGGGCACTCCAGCGTCACAAGCGGCATCCATCTTTAGAAAACCTCGTCGCCTTTAAACGGCTCGGTGCACGGGCCCGCCACATCATTCGCTAACACAAGCAGGAGTGTTGGGAACGGTATGTCTCCACCATTGGCCTCCATGTCTCTCCATCGCAGGTCTGGGCCAAGATTAGATGTGTCTATGGCTATTGGACCCCTGTCAGTGTTCCTGCGCTGTCACTGAATGGGGCAGTTTGTACTGACTCCAACATAATTGCCAACCGCTTAGCAGACCATTTTGCTCTCAGTTCCGCATCTGTGAATTACCCACTAGCATTCCGCTCCATTAAAGAGCGGTTGGAACATCGGAGCCTTTCATTTCAAACACGCCATCCTGAATCCTACAATGTCCCATTCACTGATTGGGAATTCCACAGTGCCCTAGCCGCTTGACCTGATACAGCTCCCGGGCCAGATCGCATCCACTGTCAGATGCTGAAACACCTCTCAGTGGACTGCCAGCGACACCTCCTCGACCTTTACAACTGCATCTGGGTCGAGAGTGAGTTTCCATCGCAATGGCGGGAAAGTATTGTTATCCCCATTTTGAAACCTGGCAAGAGTCCATTGGAGGTGGACAGCTATCGCCCCATTAGCCTCACCAACGTTTTTTGCAAGTTGCTCGAATGCATGGTGAGCCGGAGGTTGAGCTGGGTGCTCGAGACTCGGGGCCTTCTGGCTCCGTCTCAGGTTGGGTTCCGTAAAGGCTGCTCTGCCACCGACAATCTGGTGAGCCTGGAGTCAGCCATCCGTACGGCCTTTGCCTGCCGTCAGCACCTCGTCGCTGTCTTTTTTCACATGCGGAAGGCATACGATACGACGTGGCACCATCACATCCTCTCTACGCTTCACGGTTGGGGTCTTCGGGGTCCACTGCCGATTTTCCTACAAAATTTTCTGTCACATTGTACCTTCCGCCTCCCATAGTTCCTCCCGAGTTCAGGAGAATGGGGTACCACAGGGATCTGTCCTAAGTGTCTGCCTGTTTTTAATTGCAATTAACGGGCTCGCTGCGGCGGTGGGAACGTCTGTCTCAGCTTCCTTGTATGCTAACGACTTCTGCCTCTACTATAGCTCCACTGGCATCGCAGCTGCTGAACGTCAGCTGCAGGGCGCTATCCACAAGGTGCAGTCTTGGGCTGTAGCGCATGGCTTCCAGTTTTCGGCTGCTAAGACCTGCGTTATGCATTTCTGCCGGCTATGAACAGTTCACCCTGAGCGGTGGCTTTATCTTGCCGGCGAACTTCTTGCTGTGGTGGAGACACTTGGTTTTTTGGGTATGGTTTTTGGTACCTGGTTGACTTGGCTCCCACGTATTCGGCAGCCTAAACAGATGTGTTGGCGGCATCTTGATGCTCTGCGATGCTTGAGCCACACTAGCTGGGGTGCCGACCGCTCTACCCTCTTACGGCTCTACCAGGCGTTAATCCAGTCCTGTGTGGATTATGGGAGCCTGGCTTACGGTTCAGCATCCCCATCTGCATTGCAGGTGCTGGACCCAATCCTTCACACCGGGATCCGACTTGCCACTGGTGCTTTCCGGACCAGCCCTGTGGACAGCATACTTGTGGAGGCAGGCGTCCCTCCACTGCGGTTACGGCGCCAACGTTTACTGGCCGCTTATGCTATGCATGTTTGTACCTTGCCCGGGCATCCTAATTATCGTCTCCTGTTCCTGCAGTCAGTCGTCCGTCTCCCAGAACGTCGGGCTCGGTCGGGTTGTATGATAGCAGTCCACATCAGAGAGCTTCTCTCCGGCCTTGGGGTTTTCCCTCTTCCACCTCCTTTCCGTGCCCCTCTGCGTACACCGCCGTGATGTGTGCCCCGCCCTTGCCATCGGCTCGAATTGGCACAGGGCCCGAAGGACTCAGTCCCTCTGAAGGCCTTTTGCCGCCGCTTTCATTCCATCCTTGCCACATATCAGGGCTCTGGCATTGTTTACACTGACGGTTTGATGGTTGCTGACCATGTCGGTTATGCTCTCACTCTAGGGGACCATTCCGAACTACGTTCATTGCCGGCTGGCTGCAGCGTTTTCACTTCTGAGCTGGTTGCCATCTTTCGTGCCCTAGAGTATATCTGCTCCTGCTCAGGTGAGTCCTTCGTATCTGTAGCGACTCCCTGAGCGGTTTACGAGCTATCGACCAGTGTTTCCCTCATTCTCGTCTGGTGATGGCTATCCAGGAGTCCCTGCATACTCTTGCCCGTTGTGGCTGCTCGGTGGTCTTTGTGTGGACCCCATGGGGATACCCGGCAATGAAAATGTTGACTGCCCCGCGAAACAGGCCACCAGTAAACCATCTCTGGACATTGGCCTCCCGGCGCCTGATTTGTGAGCACTCTTATGCCGCAAAGTTTTCGAACTTTGAGACCCTGAATGGCGCAGCCTAACCACACCAAACAAACTCCGTCCTATCAAGGAGACGACGGATGTGTGGCGGTCATCCCTGCGAGCCACTCGCAGGGACTCAGTAGTCCTTTGTTGGCTTCGCATTGGCCACACCCGCTTGACACACAGCCATTTACTGCAGCATGAGGACCCGCCTCCATGTCGATGTGGGTCGGCTTTGACGGTGGTCCACATTTTGTTGGCCTGTCCACTTTTAAGTGTGCTCAGGCAGACGTTTGCACTGCCTGATACACTCCCCGCCCTTTTACCTGATGACACTGCCATGGCAGGCTTAGTTTTGCGTTTTATTCGGGCTAGTGTTGATTCTGGCCTTTGGCCTACGATTTTAGACTGAGTTTTTAATGTGTCTCTCGGTGGTTGGCTTCTCCTTTTTTGTCTCTATGGTCGGCCAACCACTGTCACACACTGTGTGATTTTAATTTCTTTTGTCTGGACTCTGTCTGTCTTTGTTGTTATGTGTTGTCTGTTGTTGTCTCCATTATTCGTTTTTATTCTGTGTGGGTGTTTTGGAAAAAGGGACCGATGACCGTTGCAGTCTGGTCCCGTTAATCCCCCAAACCAACCAACCAACCAACCAACCAACCATAAGCCCCTTGCTGTGGTTGTGTGACACTCCAGGGTAGCACAGGGCGGTCGATTCGCACATGAAACACATTAAGCTTCAAAAATCTGGTCATTCTTCTGTGGTCGCCCCTTCAGTTGGGAATGGATCTTTCAATTCTGCTTCTTATGAACCTGTGGCTTTACCTTCCCAGGCTACATCTAGGGAGGAGGGTCAAGCTCGCCAGCTTCGGGTACAACCCTCATCCAGTACATGATCTGCACCATGACTGTTGGGACACTGTCACCACTATTCAGCCATTATTTTTTGAGCAAACTATCAAAGACAAGTTTACCAAAGTGGAGTCTCTCAGTAACATGTGATTGGGTTCAATGTTGATCAAAACTACTTCTGGAGCATAGGGTCTGTGTTCTTCAAACTGATGAGGAACTCTTAGCCAGTCTGGAACAGAGGGGCATTATTTTGTTTAACGTGTTCAGGATGGCTGTAAGGACAATTGTGTCGATACCAGCGCATTTATTTTGGCATTTGAGGGGGGATATCCTCTCAGAGGTGGTCAAAGTTACTATTTGTCAGTGTGACATGAAGCCATACATCACACCACCCATGATGTGTTATCGGTGTTTGTGTTAAGAGCACTCGTCTTTCCACTGTGCAGCAGACCCTCTGCGTGTTGAATATAGATGCCCACTCCATGAGGGGGAACTCCTGTGTTCTGCTGTGTGGGTGCAGGGATGATTGCCTCTAAATCTGAGCCAGCAAATCAATATAAAATAGTTAAATGCCAACAGGGGCCTTATGTCAGTATTTTCATTTAGCAGTTAGTCATTGACATGCAGTACATGAACTCTAGAGGGTATCAGACTCTGATCCATGATAAATGCTACCACCATTTCTTTTAGATTTGTTTTTGGTGGGATCTGCCCTGAGCAAAACACAATTGTATCGTTTCTTCTATTTCGCTGAAGTTTCTGCATCATCAGCCAGCTTTCATTTTCTTTCCATTAACCTGGAAAAATGCTCTTTATTACGTGTACATACATAAATTTCAGTTACAAGATTATTTACAAATTTTGAAAACAAAGTTTTGTATATATACATTGTTACTACTTGCTGTGATTTTCCTGGGTTTCTATGTTTTTATTGCACTCGGTTTCTTTCACAATTTCTCATCTGAAACCATATAGAAAAGTTATTTACTTCAAAAATTTTACAGCTGGGAATTTTGCAGTTAGGCCTAACATCAAATAATTCTGTTTCTTTTTTAATTAATACTGTTTCTTTTTTAATTAATACCGTTTCTTTTTTTATTAACGCCGTTTCTTTTTTTTATTAACGCCGTTTCTTTTTTTTATTTTTTTATTAACGCCGTTTCTTGTTTTTATTAACGCCGTTTCTTTTTTTTTATTAACGCCGTTTCTTTTTTTTATTAACGCCGTTTCTTTTTTATTAACGCTGGTTCTATTTTTATTATTAATGCTGTTTTTTTATTAATGCTGTTTTTTTATTAATGCTGTTTTTTTTATTAATGCTGTTTTTTTTATTAATGCTGTTTTTTTTATTAATGCTGTTTTTTTTTTATTAATGCTGTTTTTTATTAATGCTGTTTCTTTTTTTAATTAATGCCGTTTCTCTTTTTTTTTTTTTTTTTTTTTTTTTCCTAATTAAGTTTACAGTTACACAGTGCACCACTCAGTATATTAAGAAGATTAGCACACGGACATTATTTAATATTACAGTGAATTAACATGTATTTGATAATGAATTAAATGACTAATATTTAACAACAGGCAAGATGTGATGGCAACTTCTAATACTGGAATGTTTAGCATTATTATAGTACCACTCATGGCTTCGGTTAATACATTGGGGAATCCAATTTTTATTTGAAATTGGAGAAAAAAATTGTAAATGCTGTTGTGTGAGTGATATGTGCCCATTCTTCCATATGTTTTGTAATTATTTCACTAAAAGCAGCTGCTTTTAAAATGCATATTGCTAAGGATGTCACAATGCACTGTGTTAATGAATTCACTGTAATTGAGACTCAGAGCCATAATATTACTATTAAACTGTGTAGCCAATTTGTGTTTTTCTGTGCAGCCAATTGACTTGTCCATGCAGAGAAAGTAAACATTCTGAATTCTGAGTATCGACGATGTTTCAAATTTGTCAAAGAATCATCTGTGTTTAGATAACCCATACTTTCTCTCTTTCTCTTGAATGTTGTGTTTTGCAAATAATCTGTTACCTACGAACCTGTAGCATGCTGCAGGTGAAAAATAGGTGTGCAGCATTCTTACAATTACAATAAATGGTTGTAGCTCCATTATAAGTTAAATTGAGAAGTATCTTTTGTATTTCTTGATGGTGACTTGTTTCAGACCCTGAGCCCGTTTTCGAACCATCCTACAAAGAAACAATGTGAACTGTAATTTTATTAGTAGGATGGTTTGAAAATGGACACAGGTGTCAGAAACTAGTTGCCATCAAGAAATACAAAAAGATTCTTCTCAATACAACTTATAATGGAGCTACAACTCTGTTGTCTGTTTGTCTTTTAATGGCTACTTTATTACAGTTCTTTATTGACACACTGAATTAAATACTAAAACTATGTGAACATTGTTTCCATTGTACAGTTCTTGGACTTTGATTCAACCAACCATACTTCCGACATATTCTTCCCTAAAGGCTTAGATCACCTGGAAATGCAGCTTGTTCCACAATCAGAGAGAGCAGGGATAACTGAAGCGTTTAAAATTCTAGTGAATAGGCGAAGAGAGCTTTGGAGACTTGATTAGTGCAAAGACAAAGACATGATAAATGTGTGAAGGCAGTTAAATGAATTTATAGTGAGGTTCGAACTCAGTAAACCATTCCATAAAGTGTTTAGTGTGGGAGACCAATAGATGAATTTTAGGGGCAGATTGATGTTGTATTATCTCTGAAGAAGAGTGGTCAAAACTATGTGACAGTGGGGAAATGTTTCAGATTTACTACCACATAAAAAAAGACAGGTCCAGTTTGAAAGTACTGGAACTAGACTCTCATTAATCCAGCTATTCCTTGCACATATGGTTGCAGAGTTATTGTGTGTGTCTGAAATTTAGTTTAACATGTTCAGGACTATACTCTGTAAAACCCAGATACATTCATTTTCATAGAAGACTTAGTTCTTAAGTGTGTCCATATACAGTAGTATCACTCACTACAAAATCCATCCTGAAGTTTTAGTTGCCGCAATGAAAGGCAATGGCACTATGCTTTTCTTATCATGCCACTGCTTTACAAGCAATACATTGGTACTGCTTGTATTGGTTTGTTGCATAATTTACTCTAGGAAGATGTTCACAGCTTCATCACCATGTGCGTGATAAATCTTCATGCTCTCTCCTCCTACATTCTCATCATCAACTTCACAATTATTTTCCTGCACACTTTGGAGTATTTCTTAAGCTGTTAAAGTTTGATCTACCTCAGTTTTCCTTATTCAGTCACTTCACAACATCAGTTTTTCCTCTTCCCAGAAGCCTGTGGAACATGTCGGTATTCAGAGTATCAACGAGTGACAATTCTGAGTTGACTGGCTCATCGCTGTTGCTCTGTACTGGCTCCAGTTCTGCATCAATGGATGCCACAGTCTTCTCCAGCCCTTCTCGTGCTTCTGCTATTTGAAAAAATCACTAAGTATATTGCTTTCAACAGCTGCAGCATAACCTCAGTAGTCATTTTCCACATTAGTTCAGAAAGGAGACAAAAAGCTAATGTTGATAATGATTGATTCCGAAGTTCTCTAATCCATTGGCTGTTCCAGAGCTGTCACATTGGATGGAAGAAAGAGTGCTTGTATACCATCTGATTTCAGTCGCATCAGAAGGATGACTGGAAGCATTATCAGTTATAAGTGTAGCTTTCAGTGAAAGCTTTTTTTTTTCAGCTCTTTTGTCATGCCTGGTACAACTGTTCTGTGGAACCACTGAGCGAATGTTTTTCTGTTCATTCATTCTTTCTTCCGAACACAGTATTGTGCAGTTAGTGTATTTCTGACACTGTGTTGGAAGCAAAAAAAAAAAAAAAAAAAAAAAAAAAAAAAAAAAAAAAAAAAAAAAAAAAAAAAAAATGTGGATTTTTAATTTCCCAATCACCATGAGCAGTAGTTTGATTCCCATTTACATTAAAACATGCTATTAATGTTATGTGCTTTCACCCCACCCTCCCACTACCACCACAAGCTTGTTTCTCAGTTTTTGGGAGCTAATATTTTTGAAGAAAACATATTGTAAAACAGGTCAGTTTTATCAGCATTGCACAGGGCACCGACAGTTAAATCTTCTTAGTCTATTATCTTCTTCTTTCCAAACTCATCTGCATCTTTTTCATTAGATGAGTGGCTTTACCTGGTGACCGTCGCCTGCCATATCTCGTGTCATTTCTTCTAGTTTGATGACCAACCCTCATGTGCTGCAAACAAGTTAAGGGTGCTAAATTGTTTGTTAAATACAACTGCTCTTTCCTTTCTTATTGGGCTACAGGTGGGAATTCCTGTGTAGCATTGTTTTATGACCTGTCTAAAAAGAACTATGTCCAGTTCTTCATTCTGACTCTCTCACATAACCTTTTGTTTTCCATTTGGGTTGAATACCATCTAATGACAACTTATTTCTTTTTGATATTGTAAATAGTTGCTTGTCCAACATTGTACTTGGCAGCGATGGCTTTCTGTGAAGAACCTCAGTTTAATTTATATAAATTTAAAGTCTTTGCTTAAGGTCTATTGTAATGCGTTCCTTTTAGAAACAATGACAATGACCTGTAAAAAAGCCAAAATTTCAAATTTGTGTAGCATTGTTCAAACATTGTAATTAATTACATTGTTGTACACGATAATTCATAGTTGTAAATGTCATTTCCCCTTGAGTGACTAGAGGCCAGATTAGTGAGAGTTTAGTGTAGGTATATAAAAGGTCTGTGAACAGTGAAGTTTACAGCCTTTGCTTGTGGAACGTTTGAGAGCTGATGTTTGCATTGTGTCATTTGGCATTGCAAAACTGAATGACGACTTATAATTTGGTGTCAACATAGTGTGAACAAAAAATATTGTTTTACATATTCTCAGCAAATATAATAAGATACATGATGTCAATAAAAACTCTATTGTTAGTGAATTATGGTTTGTACAAAAACTGAATTACATGAAATCCACTTATTATTGTGCAGTCTTTTCTCAAGTTAATTTTATAGCACGTGGTTTACATTGCATTAACAAGTTATTAATGTTGATTTGCCTGCCTTCTCATGTAAGGTTGGCTTTGGACTAGAAAAAAATTTTCTTGTAGCTTTGTTGCTGCTGCCATTAGGTGTCCTTGTCGTAATGTTATTCTTTTATTATTTATTTCACTGAATTACCATAGTTGCTCCTTGCTCAAAAGAAGAAATTCTTCTGAACCTGTTTTTTTCCAGGCAAAACATGCTGAACATTGTTCAACAAATTTTAAAAAGAAAGTTGATGAATATGAAAGCACACTTCACAAAATGCAGGAGGAGTTACGAACAGCTGAAGAAAGAATCAAAGAGTTGGTTGAACAAAACATGGAGTTAAATGATTTCATAGAAAAGCAAAGAAAGGTGCAAGACAGCAGTACAGATCTTGAAATGTCAGTTATTGCAACTTTACCAGGTACGTGTTAGTCTAGTAGCTTCCATTCAAATTACTCCAAGAAAATACTGATGTCGAGCTTTCTGGTTTCTGTGTGATTGTGTTACTAACTTGTTTCAGACTTATTTTGAAATTTGCTTTGATTGTAAAATACTAATGACCTGCTCTAGCTTCGCAGTAAATATCTATGGCTGGACGACTTGTAGTGATTTACATAAACCTCCTCTGTTTTATCTATTAGTGTACAAAGTATCAAAATCACTACAGTAGTTCCTGAGAAGCCTTCACATACAGACAGAAAAATGTGGCCAGGGTAATTTGTAATATGTATAGTGTCTGGATTCATGGTAGCTTTTACTGTATTGCTTTTCCTGCCAGATACTGGCTGCTCTCTACCTGGACGTGCAAAAGTGTGTGGAGAAAATTAGTGTAGCAGGTACAGAATTTTTTTAACCAATATGGAGAAAGTAAGTACAGAATAAGGAAAGAAATAAAGGTATACAGTGCTGCTCAAGGGTCTTTAGGAGGAGGATATTAATTTGAAATTCAAAATAACATGCATCAGGGATCTGTTTGTCTGGATTTCTCTTCATTATTGTAATGAGTGGCACAATAAACAGAATAAAGATGTATATGATACAAGAAACAGCTTAGTGTATCACATACCTTGGAGTTTTAACATCCACAAAGCTTAAAAATTGGACAAGTACTCAGCACTGGTAGACCTATAAATTTCTACAGTAGATTAACTAATGCTAAAAAAATTTATTTGCAGAGAACACTTGAAACATGGCGCAACAAATGAATTAAGAGCTCAAACAGTGACACTAAAACTCCTACTAATCTACTACACTATTGACTTTTAAGGTCAGCAACAGTGTTAACCTGAAAAGGTAAGAGTCCTGCCCATTATGGTATGGGGAGTAGAAGACTGACAAAGACATCGTCTCCTTTTCAATATGTATTGCACTGTGAATGGTCGGCCCAAGTGTCAAAATAAAGTTGACTTATAGGCTACACTACCTGGCGGCAGCAGCACCCTCACTGCTGGAAGTGCGGAACTCTGCTACTCTCAGTATTGCCAATAACCACAACTGTTGGTGCACTGTCATTTTCGATTTGAGGAAATCGTGGAGATTATGAGATTCCGTGCATTATCCAGCTGTTAGCTGCTGTCATCGTTATTCAGGTTTTCTGCCATGTGTATTTCCATGGATTCTTTAATAATGGAGACCCAAACCGGTGTTGAGGTGCCTAAAATTGTTTCATCATACTCCATTTCTGGGTCGTCTAGTGGGTAACTATGGTACTTCATTCCTTCAGTCAGCTCAGATGAGAAATCAGCAATTGAGTTTATGTTGCTCCCAAAGTTGTACCACTTTATTCTGCTGTTAAAGTGCGCGTCATTTACGGCGGTGGCAGAGTTTAGGTTCGTTCTGCGCATCTGACGTCACAAAACACAGTCACCCAATGAACAGAGAACGACGTTGCCAGAGCTGACTGCAGTACAGACCACGGGCGAGTGTCTTCAGTTTTAGAAACATTCAGTCATAAATAAAGTAATTGAACAAAAGCAATGCCTCGATAACAGACTTTCTGTAAAAGAAAGTATGGAAAAAGCATTCCTTATACCAATTGCTTCATATTCTGTTAATTAATTAAACCAAACAAGCAATAATCGTCCTAATTCAGGCGACAGCAAGGAAATTCATTCTCACTAACCGCTTTTTCGCAATAAATAACAGCTTAATTGTTAATTTCCTATTGTACTTCGACGAAACGTGAGCAATTCATAGTCATACCAACAGTGTTTGTCGGTATTTTGCATGACTCTTTAAAGTCCTCCAGGAACCCAATTAAACGATGAGCTCCGTTAGCACACTCGTTAGGGTGTTTAGCTTTCCAACAAAAAGTTCTGAGTTCAAATCTTGTTCGGAGCTTAATATTTTCTTTATTTAAAAACAATATCGAAGTGTCTTACTTCTTGATTTTTATTCGTTTGAATGTAATTTTTTGAAAATTTTATTGGTAACTAAAATCGACCATATTGAAAGTATACGCTATGGACTTTTACCTCTGCAAACTGTTCAAAATTTCGTGCAATGGTTTACTACATCTAATGCTGCACAATAACTGCATTGAACATCGAAACAAAATTAAGTCATTTATGGGGGGGAAGGTATCAGTCAAGAAGATGTGTAAAAATCAAATTTTTGGGCCAAATAGTTTTTATGAAATCGAATGATAAAGTGTGTCAGCGCAGTCGAAACACCATGTGTCTGCACAGGCGAGCAGTGCAATGATGACAAAATCGCGCACATCGCGGAATGCGGGGAGCACGTCTCTGTAGCAGCGAAAGGGTTAACGCGGCCGTGGTGGCTTTACTTCATAAACTGCACGCTCCCCCCCCTAAACGTAAGTTTGCGAACTATACTATACTATGGTGCTGCTTCTCTTGGCGCGTACAACTGGCAACGCAGCAATCTCCCGCGTCTGGGTGGGCATACGCGAACGGCCAAGATAAAAGAATTCAACTATACTGTGTGTTGAGGGAGAAGAAAAACTGGGCCAGGCTTGAGCGAGTGAAGCCAGTGGCAGAAACTTAATTGATTAGTTGGTAATAATTGTAAATAGTATTGTGCACAAAAGAGATTGACTGACCTGTTTTGTTTGTTGTTGTTGTGGTCTTCAGTCCTGAGACTGGTTTGATGCAGCTCTCCATGCTACTCCATCCTGTGCAAGTTTCTTCATCTCCCAGTACCTACTGCAACCTACATCCTTCTGAATCTGCTTAGTGTATTCATCTCTTGGTCTCCCTCTATGATTTTTACCCTCCACGGTGCCCTCCGATGCTAAATTTGGGATCCCTTGATGCCTCAAATCATGTCCTACCAACCGATCCCTTCTTCTAGTCAAGTTGTGCCACAAACTTCTCTTCTCCCCAATCCCATTCAATACCTCCCCATTAGTTACGTGATCTACCCACCTTATCTTCAGCATTCTTCTGTAGCACCACATTTCGAAAGCTTCTATTCTCTTCTTGTCCAAACTGGTTATCGTCCATGTTTCACTTCCATACATGGCTACACTCCATACAAATACTTTCAGAAACGACGTCCTGACACTTAAATCTATACTCGATGTTAACAAATTTCTCTTCTTCAGAAACGCTTTCCTTACCATTGCCAGTCTACATTTTATATCCTCTCTACTTCGACCATCATCAGTTATTTTACTCCCTAAATAGCAAAACTCCTTTACTACTTTAAGTGTCTCATTTCCTAATCTAATTCCCTCAGCATCACCCGATTTAATTTGACTACATTCCATTATCCTCATTTTGCTTTTGTTGATGTTCATCTTATATCCTCCTTTCAAGACACTGTCCATTCCATTCAACTGCTCTTCCAAGTCCTTTGCTGTCTCTGACAGAATTACAAGGTCATCGGCGAACATCAAAGTTTTTATTTCTTCTCCATGGATTTTAATACCTACTCCAAATTTTTCTTTTGTTTCCTTTACTGCTTGCTCAATATACAGATTGAATAACATCGGGGAGAGGCTACAACCCTGTCTCACTCCTTTGCCAACCACTGCTTCCCTTTCATGCCCCTCGACTCTTATAACTGCTATCTGGTTGCTGTACAAATTGTAAATAGCCTTTCGCTCCCTGTATTTTACCCCTGCCACCTTCAGAATTTGAAAGAGAGTATTCCAGTTAACATTGTCAAAAGCTTTCACTAAGTCTACAAATGCTAGAAACGTAGGTTTGCCTTTTCTTAATCTTTCTTCTAAGATAAGTCGTAAGGTTAGTATTGCCTCACGTGTTCCAACATTTCTACGGAATCCAAACTGATCTCCCCCAAGGTCGGCTTCTACCAGTTTTTCCATTCGTCTGTAAAGAATTCGCGTTAGTATTTTGCAGCTGTGACTTATTAAACTGATAGTTCAGTAATTTTCACATCTGTCAACACGTGCTTTCTTTGGGATTGGAATTATTATATTCTTCTTGAAGTCTGTGGGTATTTCGCCTGTCTCATACATCTTGCTCACCAGATGGTAGAGTTTTGTCATGACTGGCTCTCCCAAGGCTGTCAGTAGTTCTAATGGAATGTTGTCTACTCCCGGGGCCTTGTTTCGACTCAGGTCTTTCAGTGCTCTGTCAAACTCTTCACGCAGTATCTTATCTCCCATTTCATCTTCATCTACATCCTCTTCCATTTCCATAATACTGTCCTCGAGTACATCGCCCTTGTATAAACCCTCTATATACTCCTTCCACCTTTCTGCGTTCCCTTCTTTGCTTAGAACTGGGTTGCCATCTGAGCTCTTGATATTCATACAAGTGGTTCTCTTCTCTCCAAAGGTCTCTTTAATTTTCCTGTAGGCAGTATCTATCTTACCCCTAGTGAGACAAGCCTCTACATACTTACATTTGTCCTCTAGCCATCCCTGCTTAGTCATTTTGCACTTCCTGTCGATTTCTATTAGCCCTCGTCTTTTTACCTACTTGATCCTCTGCTGCCTTCACTACTTCATCCCTCAGAGCTACCCATTCTGCTTCTACTGTATTTCTTTCCCCCATTCCTGTCAATTGTTCCCTTATGCTCTCCCTGAAACTCTGTACAAACTCTGGTTCTTTCAGTTTATTCAGGTCCCATCTCCTTAAATTCCCACCTTTTTGCAGTTTCTTCAGTTTCAATCTGCAGTTCATAACCAATAGATTGTGGTCAGAATCCACATCTGCCCCTGGAAGAGTGTTACAATTTAAAACCTGGTTCCTATATCTCTGTCTTACCATTATATAATCTATCTGATACCTTTTAGTATCTCCAGGATTCTTCCAGGTATACAACCTTCTTTCATGATTCTTGAACCAAGTGTTAGCTATGATTAAGTTATGCTCTGTGCAAAATTCTACAAGGTGGCTTCCTCTCTCATTTCTTCCCCCCCAATCCATATTCACCTACTATGTTTCCTTCTCTCCCTTTTCCTACTGACGAATTCCAGTCACCCATGACTATTAAATTTTCGTCTCCCTTCACTACCTGAATAATTTCTTTTATCTCGTCATACATTGCATCAATTTCTTCATCATCTGCAGAGCTAGTTGGCATATAAACTTGTACTACTGTAGTAGGCATGAGCTTTGTGTTTATCTTGGCCACAATAATGCGTTCACTATGCTGTTTGTAGTAGCTAACCCGCACTCCTATTTTTTTTATTCATTATTAAACGTACTCCTGCATTACCCCTATTTGATGTATTTATAACCCTGTAATCACCTGACCAAAAGTCTTGTTCCTCCTGCCACCGAACTTCACTAATTCCCACTATATCTAACTTTAACCTATCCATTTCCCTTTTTAAATTTTCTAACCTACCTGACCGATTAAGGGATCTGACATTCCACGCTCCGATCCGTAGAATGCCAGTTTTCTTTCTCCTGATAACGACGTCCTCCTGAGTAGTCCCCGCCCGGAGATCCGAATGGGGGACTATTTTACCTCCGGAATATTTTACCCAAGAGGACGCCATTATTATTTAATCATACAGTAAAGGTGCACGTCCTCGGGAAAAATTACGGCTGTAGTTTCCCTTTGCTTTCAGCCGTTCGCAGTACCAGCACAGCAAGGCCGTTTTGGTTAATGTTACAAGGCCAGATCAGTCAATCATCCAGACTGTTGCCCCTGCAACTACTGAAAAGGCTGCTGCCCCTCTTCAGGAACCACATGTTTGTCTGGCCTCTCAACAGATACCCATCCGTTGTGGTTGCACCTACGGTACGGCCATCTATCTGTATCGCTGAGGCACGCAAGCCTCCCCACCAATGCCAAGGTCCATGGTTCATGGGGGGGACCACAGTCCTATAACTCTATGCACATATCTGACCATGAACATAATTTTGATAATTTATTACAGCGTTCTTAAATACTTGGAAAGCATACTCTTTACAATCACTTTCATGTGCTTGCATAAATAAATTTCTCACTCATGGTAGACTTGTATTGCATCTTCTTTCAAATTTCATATGGTTTGGTAACAATACCTAGCTAGTGGTTATCTAAAGTTTGTGCTTTGTTAAATAATTTTCACTGGTATGGCGGGTAATCTTAAAGTTTTAATTATGGCCTCGAAGTAAGTTACCACCCTAAAATAAGTGCTGGTGTTAGTATTTTTCATTCATCCTTCAGTGCGTCACGTTTGTGTGTGTGTGTGTGTGTGTGTGTGTGTGTGTGTGTGTGTGTGTGTGTCACCTGTGGTAGGGATGTGCATGAGGGCGATTGTCCACCTCCTTCTCCCCGCAGTATAAACTACAATGGCGGCCATGCCGCCTCCTCTCAGGAGTGTCAAGTCTATCTTGATGAGTGGGCTGTTAAAGAAATCCGGGTAAAGGAAAAGGTGCCTTATCCATCTGCTCGCAAGTTACTTGCTAGTTGCAAACTTGTGTTCTCCTGTCTGGTACCTATAGTTCTGCTTTTGTTACCCTTCGCTCCATGAATGACATGGCCACGCAGACATGTGACCTCCAATTCAGCTCTGAAATCATGAAATCGCCCACTGTCAAGGTAGCAACGTCATCCCCCCGTCCCGCTGTGCAACAAGTCGTCAATCTCTCGTCTCAAGGGGCGAAACCACCAGCTACACAACCGGTTCCCCGGAAAGTCAGAAGGAGTACTCCTGTGAAGACTTCTGTCCCTCCAGCCAAACACCACCTGAGTCTTCATCTAACTGGAAAGTCTCAAAGAAGCCCTCCAAAGGCAAACGGTCTTCTCCTTTGTCACCTCGAAGATCATCTTCGATGGTGTCGGCACGTGATACCTTAGCCCGGCCAGCTTCCGTGTCGTCGGTGCACACCAACCACCATTTTTTGGCGTTGGACCACACAAGCAAGCTGACACCCCCACATCTCTTCATCATGAATCTACTCCGCCTTTGGTCCCACAAAGATGATTTACAGCTGCTTTTAGCGTTGCAGCGGTCCCTTGTACTCAGTAATCAGGAAACGAAATTGCACCCTCACAACTGCTTTGAGCTTTCACATTTCTTAGCGATTTGTTTTGACCTTCCCCCTGATGTCGGTATTTCCTCTCATGGGGGCGCCATGCTTCTCATACGGGATGACATTCATAGTCAACCCATCTAGCTGACTAGCAATCTTTAAACTGTTGCAAATCACCTTTCCCTTCCCCACCTGACTTTTTCCCTCTATACTGTATATGTCCCTCCATCATTCGCCGTCACCAGGGCAGACTTCCTTCTACCTATTGGGCAGCTGCCTGCCCCATTTTTGCTACTCAGTGACTTTAATGCACATCATCCCCTTTGGGGTTCTCCCAGAACCTGTCAGAGAGGTGCCCTCTTGGCTGACCTACCTTAACACTGGAGCCCCCACTTTTCTTTCCAACTCCTTGCACACCTATTCCCATTTGGACCTAGCCTTCTCCACTGCCCAGCTTGCCTATCGTCTTGAGTGGTCCGCTCTCTCTGACACCTACTCGAGCGACCATCTCCCATGTGCAATCTGTTTGCTGACCCCTATCCCATCCATGTGCACACTTAAATTGGAGCTTTCTAGGGCTGACTGGCAGCTTTACTCCTCCCTGGTGACGTTGGAAGAACATTTCCCCAGTTGTGATGACCAGGTCGAATATCTCACAACTGTTATCCTTACTGCTGCAAAAGGGTCCATCCTCCGCACTTCCTCTCTACCATGTTGTGTCCCAGTCTCTTGGTGGACTGAGGCATGCTGCGACGCAATTCGTGCACATGGATATGCTCTCCGCATTTTTAACCGCCACCCTACGCTGGCAAACTGCATTGATTATAAACAGATGCATGCAAAGTGTCGTCGCATTCTTAGGGATGGCTAAAGAACTAGCTGAATTTCATTCACAAGTTCTTTTAACAGTTCCACACCTTCCTCTGTTCTGTGGACCAACCTCTGAAGGCTCTCTGGAACCAATATCCGTTCCTCAATTTCCACCCAGACAGTCACTGATGATGATGTCATCGTAGACCCTGTTGCTGTCTTCAACACCTTGGGCTGCCATTTTGCGGAAGTTTTGGATTCCTTCATCAGAAACGAACCTTTCTCTTGTGGGCAAGCACTTTCTGCTTAACACATACAACCGCATCTGGGCAGAGGGCACATTTCCTGGACGTTGGCATGAAGCCACAGTCATACCCATACCTAAGCCCGGTAAGGACAAAAACCTTCTTTCTAGCTACCTACCCCCTGTGAGTCCGGGGGTTAGAATAGGCCCGAGGTATTCCTGCCTGTCGTAAGAGGCAACTAAAAGGAGTCTCGCACCTTTCGGCCTTTATGTGATGGTCCCCTGTACAGTTTGACCTCCATTCTTCAAAATTTTCCCGAATAGCAAGGCAATTGGGGAAGGGCGCCTTTCATGGTGCATTGAGATCTTTAGCCCACTTTCTTGTCGTCATATTTCAATCCCGCTCATTCTCCATCTCTTGGGTGAGGACACCTTCCTGGGAGCATTTTCCACCACACAATATCGCTTTCTCTGTCTACAATGACCATGGACTTCTTTGCACCTGATGTCCAGCACGGTAGCCAGCCCGTTGTGGTGGGGCCGCCATATACCCTGTTGGTTGTAGTCCCCTGAGCGCACAGGGATCGCTGTGCTGATGTTGTTCCATTAAATCCCCACATATGCCAAGGGGTAGATGCCATCCTCCTGGGGCAACGGGACTCCCGGCAATGACCATCCTGTCAGGTGGCCTTTGCTGCGGCTGGGTGGCGCCTGTGGGGAGGGTCCCTGGTCGGAGTGGGTGGCATCTGGGCGGATGACATGTGATGAAGCATAGTACATCATCTCTTGCTGGTGTTGAAACACCAGCGTCTCTAAGCGTTCACAGGCTCAACTCAGTGCACAGAAGTATGACCCAAAATCGTTCCCCTACCTGGCCACAACATGGAAGGAATGTCAGGCTAAGGATGGCAGCAGGTCTTATTCGCACCAGTACCTTGTATGTTCGGGAGCTGATGGGGAATCTTTCATGAAAATGAAGCCTAGTTTTTTGTTGAGCATTTAGAGGACAAGTTTGGGGAGGTCCAAAATGAGATCTGGGTCAGTCTTGATCAAAACAGCATTCTCTGCCCGGTCACGGGCGTTTTTTTCCATGTGACAAGCTGGGGGATCTTTCTGTAACCATCACGCCCCATAAGAGCTTAAATATGATCCAGGGTATCGTATTTCACAGGGACCTTCTTTTGTAGTCTGACAATGAGCTTCGTGCCAATTTACTGTGGCAAGGTGCGCATTTTGTCCGACGTGTCCACCGGGGTCCGAGAGACAATCAGGCTACCAACAGTGTCTTCATTTTGGCCTTTGAGGGTGATGCATTGCCTGAGAAGGTCCAGGTGATGGTCTACCGCTGTGGTGTAAGCCCTATATCCCTCCACCGATGCGGTGCTTTAAGTGCTGGAAGTTCGGCCATATGTCTTCCCGCTGTAGTTCCACCATCACAGGCCAAGATTGCGGACGCCCATCACATCCCAATACTCCACGTGCCCCGTCTCCCATCTGTGTCAACTGCAGAGAGCACCATTCACCTTGTTCGCCAGACTGCAGGATTCTCCAGAAAGAAAGGAAAATTATGGAGTACAAGACCCTGACCGACTAATCTACACTGAGGCTAAGAGAGAATTTCAACATCTGCATCCTGTGCATATAACATTGTCTAACGCCGCCACTACAACAGTTCTGGCACCATCAGCTCTGTCAACCCCGGTCACCTCTCGGAGCCGGAAGACTACACCTGCCCCCTTCATGTTGGGGGGCATTTCCCTCCCTGTTGCTCCTGCACCAACCATCTGGGATGTCCGTCTCCACATCTAAGCTGGAGAAGTGCAAGTCTTCTTCGGCTTCTCTCGCTAAGAAAAGGGTACTGTCTCAGTTCAACCTCTGCCTCTTAAATAATGGGGCAGCCACACATTTCAGTGTGGCTCATGGTAGCTACTCAGCCCAGGACTTCTCCCATCTATCCACTGGAGAGCACATGACGACCTGTGTGGTAGTGACCACTTCCCCACCTTCCTGTCACTGCCCCTGCATCAAGCCCATGGACACCTACCCAGATGGGCTTTAAACAAGGCAGACTGGGAAACTGTTAACTCAGCTGTCACCATTGAATATCCCCCATACGGTAACAATGATGTCATTGTTGAACAGGTGACTACAACAATTGTTTCTGTGGCAGAAAATGCGATCCCTCGCTCTTTGGGTGCCCGAGGCATAAGGCAGTCCCTTGGTGGTTGCCGGAAGTTGCTGAAGCAATTAAGGAGCATCGGCAAGCTCTACAGCAGCATAAGTGGCACACTTCCCTCGAGCACCTCATAGCTTTTAAACAGCTCCGTGCCTGCGTTCACCAACTTATCAAACAACGTAAGCAGGAGTGTTGGGAGAGATAAGTCTCGACCATTGGGTGCCATTCGTCACCTTCCCAAGTCGGGGCAAAGATCAAGCATGTTTATGGGTACCAGACTCCAACAGGTGTTCCTTGTGTTACCATAAATGGCGTGTTATCTACCAACGCAAACGCGATTGCCAAGCACTTTGCTGAGCACACTCTCAAGCCTCTGTGTCGGAGAATTACCCCCCAGCCTTTCACACTCTCAAACGGCGGCTGGAAGGAAATGTCCTCTCATTCACTACACACCACAGTGAATCTTATAACACCCCATTTACAGAGTGGGAGTTCCTCAGTGCCCTTGTAAATTTCCGCAACACAGCTGGGCCGGATCGGACCGCAGTCAGATGATTAAACATCTCTCATCTGTCTACAAGGGACATCTCCTCATCGTCTTCAACCGGATTGGTGCAATGGTGTCTTTCCATTGCAATGACGAGAGAGCACCATCATTCCGGTGCTCCAACCTGATGAAAACCTGCTTGATGTGGATAGCTATTGGTCCATCAGCCTCCCCAACGTATGGTATGTCGGCGGCTGGGTTGGGTTGTGGAGTCACGTGGCCTACTGGCTCCAGGTCAGGGCGGCTTCCACCAGGGTCGCTCTACTACTGATAATCTTGTGTCCCTCGAATCTGCCATCTGATTATCCTTTTCCAGATGCCAACACCTGGTTGCCGTCTTTTTTGACTGATGTAAAGCATACGACACGACCTGGCGACATCATATCCTTGCCACGTTGTATGAGTGGGGCCTCCAGGGCATGCTCCCGATTTTTATCCAAAACTTCCTGTCGCTCTGTACTTTCTGTGTCCAAGTTGGTGCCTCCCATAGTTCTCCCCATATCCAGGAGAATGGAGTCCCACAGGGCTCTGTACTGAGTGGTCTCAATTTTTAGTAGCCATTAATGGTCTGGCAGCAGCTGTCGGGCCATCCGTCTCACCTTCTCTGTATGCAGATGACTTCTGCATTTCGTATTGCTGCTCCAGTACTGGTGTTGCTGAGCATTGCCTACAGGGAGGCATCCACAAGACGCAGTCGTGGGCTCAAGCCCATGGCTTCCAGTTTTCAGCCGCAAAGTCGTGTGTCATGCACTTCTGTCAGTGTTGTACCATTCATCTGGACCCAGAACTTTACCTTCATGACGATCCACTAACTGTCGTGGAGACATAACGATTGTTAGGACTGGTTTTCAGTGCTCGATTGACTTGGCTTCCTCATCTTTGTCAGCTTAAGCAGAAGTGCTGGCAGCATATCAATGCCATCCGTTGCCTGAGCAACACCAATTGGGGTGCGCAGCATTCTACACTGCTGCAGCTCTACAGAGCCCTTGTCCAATCCCGAATTGACTATGGGAGTGTGGTTGATGGTTCGGCAGCACCCTCAGCATTGCATTTACTCGACCCTGTGCACCACTGTGGGGTTCGACAAGCGACAAGAGCTTTTAGTACGAGTCCGGTGACCAGCGTACTGGTGGAGGCTGGGATCCCTCCATTGCAGTTGCCAGTTATGTTGCACACATTCGTAGCTCCCCTGAGCATCTGAATTACCGTCTCCTTTCACCGCCCGCGGCAGTCCATCTCCCACAATGGCGGCCCAGGTCGGGGCTAACGATTGCGGTTTGCATGCGGTCCCTTCTCTCCAAACTGGAGTCCTTCTCTTTACCATCTCTACTTGAGGTCCGTTCACGTACACCTCCATGGTGTATGCCTCGGCCGCAACTTTGTCTGGGCCTGTCACGTGGCCCTAAGGACTCGTTAACCTTGTGGCTCTCTGCTGTCACTTCCTCTCGATTCTTGACGTGCTGCGGGGCTCTGAAGTGTTTTACACCAACGGTTGGATGGCTAATGATCACATGGGCTTTGCACACATTCACGGCGGCCATATTGAATAGCATTCCTTACCCGATGGTTGCACCACTGCAGAGCTGGTGGCCATTTCTCATGTACTTCAGTATCTCCGTTCATGCCCTGGGGAGTCTTTTCTTTTATCTACTGACTCCTTGAGCAGCCTGAAAACTATCAATGAGTGCTACCCTCGTCATCCATTGGTAGTGTCCATCCAGGAGTCCATCTATGCCCTGGAATGGTCCAGTCGTTCAGTGGTGTTCATCTGAACCCCTGGTCATGTCTAAATGCCAGGAAATGAACTTACTGACAGGCTGGCCAAACAGGCTACACGGAAACTACTTCTGGAGATGGGCATCCCAACAACTGACCTGAGTTCGTTATTATGCTGCAAGGTTTTTCAGCTTTGGGAGATGGAATGGCAAATCTCAGTATGCACAACAAACTGCGAGCCATTATGGAGACCGCGAATGTGTGGAAGTTCTCGATGAGGGCCTCTTGCAGGGACTCCATAGTTCTCTGCCGGCTTCGCATTGGCCATGCCTGGACAACCCACGGCTACCTCCTGCGCCGTGAATACCCACCTCAGTGTCGGTGCGGAGCCTGGTTGACAGTGGCCTATATTCTTCTGCTCTGTCCTTCTTTGGCTGCCCTGTGACTTCATCTCGGGTTGCCGGACTCGTAATCATTGATTTTAGCAGACAACGCTTCATCGGCTGATTTGGTTTTACATTTCATCCATGAGGGTGGGTTTTATCATTTGATCTGAGTTTTAGTGCATGTCCTTTGTCCCTCTGTGCCTCCACCATAGTGCTGGTGGCTGGCTTTTCCTCTTTATTTTCATGATCGGCCAGCCACTGTAATCTGCTTCTTTGTTTTACTCTCTTCTGTTTTTTGCATTTCTTTGTTGTTTTCTTGTCCTCTTTTGTTCCTGTTAGTGTTTGTTGCCTTTCCTTCGTTCTTGTGGTCTTTCCTTTCTTTCCGTTTTGTGTTGTATGTCTCGTCCGTTTTATTCTCACATTTGTGACATTGTTTTATTAGGAACAAGGGACTGATGACCTCGTAGTTTGGTCCCATTCTCCCTCTTCTAAACCAACCAATCTAGCTACTGCTCCATCTCTCTTACCAGCTGTGTTTGCAAGGTGATGGAACATATGATTAAAGCCCGGCTTTGTGGTGGGTTGAGTTTCAAAATTTACTAACAGATGCACTACGTGGATTTAAAGCGCGGTGTTCTGCAGTTGACCATCCCGATACTTTGTCCACCCATGTCATGAATGATTTTATATGGAAATCCCAGACTGTGGCCTATGACACCTGCTGAAGAACTTGTATCCTCTGTACTCATTACACATGGGGCTTCCATGGGCACCTGCCCTGTTTTCTTCAGGCGGTTTTGCAAGACTGAGTTTTCAGTGTGTGTGTGTGTGTGTGTGTGTGTGTGTGTGTGTGTGTGTGTGTGTGTGTGTGTGTGTACTACGACTTTCTTGGGGCTTATGCTCAACAGGAAACTCTCTTGGTCCTCCCATGTGTCTTACCTGTCACCTTGCTGTACGCAGTCCCTCAATCTCCTATGTGTCCTCACTGATACTTCCTGGGGAACCACTCTCCTCTGGTTGTACTGGTTCCTTATCCATTCGACACTCCACTATGATTGCTTTGTTTATGCACCTGCACACCCATCCCTCTTATGCCGTCTCAACACTATCCCCCATCATGGCATCCGTTTGGCCACGGGCACCTTTTACACCAGCCCGGTTGAGAGTCTGTATGCTGAAGCTGCTGAACTACCACTGTTCTACCGCAGTGACTTTCTCCTCAGCAGGTATGCGTGCCGTTTGTTTGCCATGCGTGGCCACCCATCCTACGCCTCCTTGTTTGATGATTCATTTGATTGTCAGTATGGTGCTCGTCCCTCTTCTGTTACCTCCACTTTTGCCACCTACTACTGCGGCTTAACTTCACACTACCTGCAACTTTCCCAGTGGGTGTGAACCCTTCACCACCTTGGCTTCGTGAAGCGACCCATGTTAACCTTGGCCTTCATTCACTTCCTAAGGACACTACTCCAGCCTCAGTCTATTGTCTCCAGTTTCACGACCTTTGCATGGAACTCCGCGATGGTGCCTGTGTCTACAATGATGGCTTTCAGACTGACCATGGGGTCAGGTATACCTTCGTCACTGGCACTTGTGTCTTTAGATATTGGCTTCCAGCACTCTCATCAGTATTTACAGCCGAGTTCTTTGCCTTGTATTAGGCCACGGAGTACATCCAGCAACACAGCCTTTCCAATTGTGTCCTCTGCTCATACTCACTCAGTGCCTTCCAAAGTCTACGTGCGCTGTACGCTTCTCATCCCTTAGTGCAGTGGGTCTATGAAAACTGTCACTTGCTCACTCTTCGTGAAGCCAGTGTCTTGTTTCTGTGGGTCCCTGCTCATGTCGATCTGCGAGGAAATAAGACTGCTGACGCTGCTGCCAAGGCTGCAATCCTCGTACCTCAGCCTCCGAGTACTCTGATGATTTCTGCATTGGCGTCTGTCAGGCAGTGGTGTCCCTTTGGCATCGCCAATGGTCCTCCCTTCACGGGAATAAGCTTTGGGTTATTAAGCTTCTCCCAGTGCCTTGGACGATCTCCTCTTGGCCCTTCCGCCGAGAGAAGATTAATTTAACTCGGCTGCATATTGGGCACTGCCTTTTTAACCATCATCATTTGCTAAGTGGCACTACCCCACCTCTTTGTACACCTTGCGCCCATATTTTAACTTTCCACCACTTCCTACTGAATGCCCCTTTTTTAACAATTTGCATTCCAACTTGGGATTGCCGTATGATTTGTTAGCTGTTTCAGCGAATGATACATAGGCTGTTGACCACATTTTACTTTTTATCCGCCGAAGCAATATGGCGAAGGCTATTTAATTTTTAGTTTTGGACCTCCATTTCTGTATGGTGCTTTTTCAGCCCTTTTTCCACATGCCTGTTTGTAACTATCTCCTATTTTGTCCATTGGGACTGATGTATAGCCATTTAATTCCTCTCTCTGTTCCTGTTCTATAGTTTTGACTTGGGCGCATATGACCCCTGTTGTTTTTGCACCCTAAAACAAAACAAAACCTTGTCCCCATCCCCCTTGTCCGTCTTCCTTCCCTTCCTATGCTTTGTATTGCTGCAGCATCTTATTTTGCAGCTCTTGCCAGAAGGCCTTGTAGCATCCATTCAGTCATTCTTGGACATAAATGTCTCAACATTTCCACCTGATTCATTCAGCTTGTGTTTGGGCTACCCATATGTGTTAAGTCTTGATTTCTTCTATAAATCCTGAACGTGGAACAAATTCCATATCATTTCTGCCCTTTAACAGTGTGTATACGACCCGGGACAACTGGGAGATCCGGGAAAACCTGGGAATTTTTTCATCCGGGAGAAAACCGGGAAAAACCCATGAATTTTTTATAATTATAGGAATTTTTCATTGTTTTGGTTTTCTGTTAAATTTTTGTAATTTCGACTGGTATGAACCGATACTCTAAGGAGATTACTGTGTGCCGCTACTGCAGAATAATGCTTCAACAATGAAACATAAACAAGAGAAAAAAACGAAAATAACTTAAATTGCAAAGGAAATGCGCCGTATACGACGACGACACACAGTGCTCATGCAAGCATCTGCCAACAGCAAAATGTGTCAAAGCCTTTAGGAAGACAATGCCATGGTTCATAACAACAAATAGCCTCCGAAGAGCGTGAAGTCACAACTGTTTACATTAGATTGGTTTTAGCAGTTACGACCGGGCTCATGCGCATGTGCAGTTTGGTCGCGTTTGAGTAGTAGATTCTCCAGCTTCTGGCTACAGCCATGTGGCTGTTGGCTGTGCAAGCAGTCCCAGCAAGCATCTAGATGTTACCAGGAAAAGGGGGGCCAAATTCATATTCTTGAGAAAAAAAGACTTGTTTCACAAAGCTCCTAGCATCCAGCGCACGTTAGTCTATCAATTATTCATATGATTTTGAAACACATCCCTGTCTGTTATTGAACACATTTTAATTGATTTCTGAATGAATCATAAGTTGATGTTTGAATGCGTGTATAGTGAACGTGATGTCTCTGTCAGGAGAATCCTCGTCGGATCTAGGGATAAACTTTCCACAGACAAAAGGGGACAGGGCTATACGAGCTGAGCAGAGTGAAGCCGAACGGATGAATGCCAATTGCTGTCTGATTATGTGGTTGACTGGGTTTGCGAATGATCAGTGTTGTTATAATTACTAGCGAAATCCATAAATTCAGCCTACCAGAATGGAATAAACGACTAACAGGTGGGAAAGATTACGTACTATCTTCTTGGTGTATCCAATAAAATGAAATTTTGAGAGAAAATTTTAGTCCAGATCGCTACACTAGTAAAGACCAGTTGTACAATCCTCGGCTGGCATCCGCTTAAGTTCTATTCTGGAAGTAATGTGGAAAACGTGTTGTACAAACATGTAGCAACGCCTAACCGGAGAGTAATTGCGGGATAACTAAACCAGTGATTCTGGTAGGGTTAGTGAAGTTAATCGGCGAACAAATTTTGACAATGGCAGGAATAGCTACAGAATTGATGATAAGAGTGTTAGAACGAGGAAGGAGAAGAAACGGGGACGTAATACATATTATGGAAGAATAAGACAATTCCAAATTTATATAAAAAATTCGTAATACTACTATTCGATTTCATGCTTGAGAATCTGGTGTGTATGAATGAAATGTGAAACTATTTCCTAACATAAAGCTTTTTGCTTGTAGTAGGCCTTATAGGCATTTGATATTGGTACTTCTTGAATTATATTCTGTCGTGTTATAAAAATGACCCTTCTTGCCAAAACAGTCTTGTTTATTTGTTGTGTGTTACAAAAATGCTGCAATATTAGAAAGGCCTATTTCGTTTTATTTAGCAGACAGTGACAAAATAGACGTAATCAGATCGAGAATCCAGACCAGTCTTGGGTATTATTTGTATTAACAGCATTTTCAGTTTTAGATAATGACATTTCGATTTTTCATGTAGCAAAACGTTTGAGGAACTTTGATGAGGTAATAGATTCTTTCACAGAAGGAAAAGCACACCATGTAAAGCTGTAGTAAGATTAGAGAGAAAAAATGCTAAGAGCTAAGGACTGAACAAATGTATACTTTCTCGCTTGTCCCTTGTCTTCATTGGTTTTATGTATCCTATATTTAATTTTATGTCACACAAAACGGCAAGTTATTAGCTAATAGGCAATAAAGAGGGCAAATTTTCTGTAGAGTTCTTGTTCTCGCGATTACAAATAATCCCATCCGCTATTAACTGCGAGTTCTTTTTTTAAAAAAAAGAGGGGCAAGCTGTCAAACCGTCCGACTGGAAGCAGTAGAGACACCACAGACATTTCAATTTCCACTCTCCTGAATATAGTTTGATGGCACTCATTACAAAATGTACACGTTTTGATTCCACAGAGCAAAATACAGTGACGTGCGATAGAAGAATGCTGTATGAAGAGGCGTGGCACTGCACTTTGGCACACTTAACTCGAACACATATGTTTTATGTTTCAGACTTTTCAGAAAGATGTATATGCTACAAGATGAACATATTTTTGAAAATTCGATTTTTTTTTTTAGTATTGATTCAGTTAACAAATATTGTAGATCTGGGGCTGATGCGCAGAGCAGTATGAGTCATAGTGGGTAGTCTCCACATGACCCATGTTTACATTTAGTGATTTTGCTGTTTCCCCTTCGTTTACTCTCATGTCAAATGAGAACAAAATGAATATCTGCGGCCAGGAGCTATCAAGTGAATTAAAATACATTCACATAATTACGGAGGGCTAAAATATGTTATTAGTTTCAGATTTTATTTTATTTCCACCTTTCTGACAGTCAAGCATTAATCGCCTTGCAGAACAATGAAGTTATTTTTGTGTGTTTGCTAAAGAAATTTGACTTTTATTAACCCTTTCCGCAGAGGCAGTCAATGTATTTGAAACGAAATGGTTAATTCCACAGTACTGGCTAGTTTCAACTGTCCGCTGCACTTCAGGTGCACGTTTTCATCTTCTAGAACGTATGGCATTACGCCATAATGAAGAACTAAACATGATGTAATACAGTACTGGTGCTCCAGGAAAATTTACATCCCGAAAACCACACTGAAAAACTTAATATCAGGTCGAGGTCTGCTTCATTGGGAATCTGGACATAAGAATGTGCATTTTAAGTATGCCCTTTAAATGTGCACATTTTAATATGGTTCACAAAATTTCGGTGCTATTGGAGTATCCTCTGCTGTCTTGTTTCTTTTATGACATAATGTATGATGTTTCAATGTTTTACACGTACATACATACGGGCTTCCTACGTCATGGTAGCTGCGCAAGCGTAGTGTCACCCGTTATCTGCGCTTTCTGGCAACTGCTGAAACGAACCTGTTTCTAACAAGTTGCGGGAAAATATTGCGAATGGTAGTTTGAAAAGCGTTACCTTTTAAGTAAGTTGAAATACTTGAGACTGTACCATGAATTTCTTAAATCACAGAGCGTTTGACTCTCATTTAAAAATAAACTCGTTGATGATGAGAATTTCGAACTCTGAAGATCGGACATTTATGTCATTATTAAAAATTTTACTGGCACATTTGTGTGATGTATCTTAAAGTGTAACCTGCGCAGAAAAGATCAAGATATCAAGATTGTATGGGAAAGCTTAGCTTCTCTTGCAGGTTATTAATTTTAAGAGACCAAAATTATATGTGAAAGCTTTGCTTTTATTGTAGCAACACTATGATATTAATTTAAACTATTAACTTTACCTGTTTGTGTGTTCATGCTACTTAACAGTGATGTTGCTGTTGGCCTTCAGGTGTCCTATGCTCTGCATATCCGCTGTCATCGGCTGGCGAGATCACGTGACATGAGCTATGACTGGCTTACAAAAGCGCATCGCAATCTCAATTTCAATGATTCGCAAAGTAACATGCAGTGTTTGGTGGAATTCCAATGTATCAGCGTACATGTTGCTTCTCATCGAAGATATTTCCAAAACATGCATTTTTTCCTTGAGTTTCGTTTCCTAAATTGCCGGGAAATTCTATGTCTGTGTATAAAACCATAACCATTCAAATGATTGATAAGTTTCGAGGGAAAATACACTGTCACTTAACATGGAAAAAGTGTGTTTTCACCCAGGAGAAAGTGTATTTTTAACCAGGAAATCTGGGAGAAAGTGTGTGTCTAACCGGGAAAAATCTGGGAATTTTTTTTCCTTCTCCGCGTATACACCCTGTTTAAGCATCACCATTTCACTGCATCCTTGCAGTTTTTCCATTACGTAAACCTTGATATGCACAAAGAATTACCATTCATTATTGCAGCTCTTCTAAGAGTTAGTTATCCCCTTGTTAAGGTTTGCATCTTCTTTGTAGCTGCATCACTTCGTACAATACAACCAATGAGATATCAGCAGTTTCTTGTCGCAGTTTGTTGCAGTTGCTGCTGTTTGCATTTCTTTTTTCATTTGTCATCCTTATTATTCTTTAATGCTGTTCTTCACCACCCTTCCAGTAGTGAAACTGTTTGTTTCGGGTTGTCAGTCCAGTCACCAGATTCCAAATGCTGTACTTTCATTACAACCATAGTCTCTGACATCAGTAGAAAAGTGGAGTTCAAATGTGGAGCAATGAAATACACAGTCTGAACCAATTTAGAAAAATTATATGTCCAATTGATTTTGGAGTGCGCTGATGTAAGTTATGTGATTTTTCTGCAAAAATTTATTACCACTACATTGGTTTGTTGAAAAGTTTGTTTATATTTCCTTGTGCACTGCCTTCCCACGTGTCGTGGCACTTTGGGGACTCTATCAGACTGTTACAATGCTGCTTGCTTGCGGCATAGCATAGTTGTTATAAGCTACCCACCAGGCAGCCAAATTCCATAAATTTTGCACATGTGCTAGGCAGTTTGCCACCCCTTCCGACAATCACTCTGCCAGTACAATAGGATTGCAAGGATACTCCCTGGTTGCCTGACTACCTGCTCATCAGATGTTGGCACACCACTGTTCACCTGTGCCTGGCTTGTTTGTGGGTGTGCTAGCTGGAACAGCCAGTTCCATGTAGTTTTTTAATTGTAAATTAAATTTGACATGGTGGTGTAGCATTTTACATTACAAACACTCTGAGTTGCACAGTTGTAGCTTGAACACAGGGTACTATTTTGAAATTAGTAGTGTAGGCAAATAATCCTACTGGTAAGGTTCATTATACCACTACTTACATTCTAATCATAATTAAGTTTTTTCATCCTCATTCCATTTCGGGCATCTCTTGGGGTCTCAGACTAATTCCACAGGATTGACTTCTTGTAAGAAAGGCAACTTACACATAGTCTTACTGTTGCTAATAGAATAAATTAACATGTGAGGCCTTAATTAGTATGAACTTTGTTGGGTATGCAAAAGGCAAGGATCTAGATGCATTGAGACTAATTTTTAAGCTTTCACATGTGTGCCTTCTGTACTGGTTGTTACCTATCTCGTTTTCTTGATAACTGAAGGATGTGGAATCTTACGCGGTATATTGTGGTAGGACCACATTCGCACCACGTGTTTGTAATTGATAATAATACGAGTAGTTCCAGCACAATTTCAGCAAGGCTTATTTATTAGTAGCTGTTGAAAGATTACACACTGCAGATCTCGTTTGTCTAGGGGTTTTGTCTGCAAAACATTACTCCAACAAGCATGGCCTGGGTTTTCTTCTTGTTTGAAATAAACACTACCGGATTCGAATTACTTTCGGCTAAAAATAATATTTATTCGTACTCTTTGTTTAGTAACTACAATATTTTCACTTCGAACATTGATACCCTAAAAATGCATTATACTGTACTGGTCACTTAAACACGTCCATCTCCCTCCAATACCGACAAAGAAGTGGCGGGCAAGCCAACATGTGCCCGGAAGTTGCAGACATTCCTGCATTCCAGATTCTTTGGTCTTCTGACATTAATACACTCCAAAGACACATAAATAAATACATATAAATATACAACATTTATCATCTCAAACAAATCCATTATTTATCATAAAAGAAAATATTCATAAATAAATAAATTAAACACATTGTATGGCAACATAATGAAGTTACCTTAACTCTCTACTGTGGGCATCGTACTTTTCGCATGAGATAAAGTTTATCTCTGACAGGTAATTACATTACAATAGCCCACCAGGACTTACAAGTGTACCTTGGTCCACTTGTCAGTCCGATACAGAAATTGCATCATTGTCTTGGCTTGTATACAACCTTTTATCACAACTGTAGTAAACTGTTTATTCTTTCATCAACCATTGACTTCCTCCTTTGTCTCACAACATAAATACATATGTCGATTTGTTGCCCAGAAATTTACTATAAAATAATACTAAAGTTAAAACATTTTCTCATATTAGAACAAACATAGTACTAACTCCTATATCATCAGTGAGTTTGCAAAAGTATTTCAATTCAACAACACTATTCTCTCATGAGCCTTGTAAATTATGTGATATCAAATTTAAGAGGCAAAATAAGCCAACAAAGTATCTTTATGGGGTTATAAACAGAGCTGAATAAAAACAGTTATGGTGAGCATGATGTAAAACAAAAGCACACTTGCATATACAAGAAAATATATTCTATTAACTATACAATTTTTTTAAGCATTATGGTCTATTTAAGTGAATGAACAAGATTTCAAAATTTATGAGATTTGCTATTCTCAAACTGTGAGGGTGGGTGACAAGTCTTGTCTCCTAGCATCATCAGTAAAATAAAATCCCTTATTTATCAAGTTTACATATTTTGCAATTCATTAAATACTGTAAAATTACTTAAAAAAAACACACACAGGAATCATGACATCTAATCTTATAATAGAATTATGTGACAATCAGTCTAGATACATCATCATTTTGCATGAGATGTGTTACATGACATAGTGTGGTGACCGCAATTTTTTTTTCTTTTTTTTTTTTTTTTTTTTTTTCCAGTAAAATTCTTTCCAGATAAATTCACTGAATCCATATCCCTTTCCAGTATCCTTACCTGTATCATAACTACCAGAGTTATATGCTGTTATTACTCTAATTGCATTTTCTTTGGCCTGATTACTATTCCTGAATATTTCATTAATCCAACTACATTCATTTGTGCTATTGTGTGTCTCTCCTTTATATTTCTCTCTTAACATTTGTGCAATGTGATACGTAATTCTATGCCACCAGTCTGGATACAAAGTTTCACATATATCAAGTGTTACCTTTCTGAAATTTTCATCATCCTTAATGGCACTACTGTTAATCCATAAGTTAAACAAAAATTGCTCACTATCTGACATTTCATCATCTACTCCCCTAATGCTGTTAAGATTACCTGCTGTCAATTCCTTCTCATTTTTCTTCCATGTATTAAGCTCAAATAACTCATTGGCTGAAATTCTGGCATCCTTATCATTCAAATTGTCAACTGTGTTCATGTGTACCTCGCTAATTTCATTACTATCCTCTTTTATATTAGTAATCCCTAAAGCTTCCAACTCCTCACTTACACCAATAAAACATCTACCTTCACTACTACCCTCAATCTCCTTTTCTTCCCAATCAACATCACAAAAATTATCATCTTTATCCTCTGCACTCTTACCTTCAGTATGCAGATACACATTTAAATCATCCTTACTAGGTGCTCTTTTCATTCCTAGCCCACCAGACTCTTCCATAAGTACTCTAATTCCTAATACACTTTGATCATTTGAACAACTATTTTCCAGCAAGGTGCTTCTCTCAGCCCACTCATAGAATGAATCTAAGTTTAGTTCTTCACAGTTTTCTAAGCAATCAGTGTCTTTAAATAACTTACCTTTTGTTTCTGGTTTATTTGTATGACATATATTATTTGTAACGATATCTGAATGCACAACTTTAAACGCATTATGGATTTTCTCTCTACCTGTAGTAACTTCAGCTTTCAGATTTTTTACTTTTGCATCTACATTTTTAACTTTTCTCCCGACATAATTGACCTTACCCGTGATCTTAACCATATTACGACTCAAACTGGATATTTTTGCTTCTACTTTTTGAAAGTGATCGTCATTTTTCTTTTCATATTCTTTGAATTGTTTTTCAAATTTATCACTCATGAGCTTAAGAGTCTGGTCTAACTGAGCAGCGTTGTTTTGCTCCATTTGATCCATGCGAATCTCATTAGCATCGAGTCTGTCTTTAATATTTCCTAACCACTGTCCGTTTTGTCTGTTAGTGTCATCAATTGCCTTAAATTTTCCCTCCATATAATTCATTATTTTTGATAGCATGTCTTTAACTTCATTCTGTCTTTCCGTATGAGTTTCAACTTTGTCTACAGGATTCGGACTATTACTGTTGCATTCAGTTTCGTATGATAAATTTACATCTGTACTAGCGTTGGCGACACCGTCGTCAATACTTTCCTCTTTTACAATAGTCATCTTTTTACACAGGAATAAACAAAACACAACAAATTTATCTTTTCTAAAGGATACTAAACTGTTTTACTCACAGTTTACTTATTTTCTTATAAGGTCTTCTTTGTTGATTGGTGCGTGATGGAATTCACAACACTGAAACACTACACTTATATGAATATTGCTTTTTTGGTTGCACAACACTTTACACTTTCTTCTTCTTTCGTGATTTATTGCGCCGTTATTCTTGCTCCAGTAACTGCATCCCGTTGTCTTGAAGGTATCAGCATTCGATTTCCTTTGTCTTGAAGGTATCAGCATACGACTTCCTTGAACATTTTCATCCAGGATGTACGAATTCTGTCGTTTTCTTCGCAATCTCGGTGGTAGTTTATTTCGGTAACATTTTCAATAATCCCGGACGACGCCACCATATTGTACTGGTTGTTACCTATCTCATTTTCTTGATAACTGAAGGATGTGGAATCTTACGCGGTATATTGTGCTGGACCACATTCGCACCACGTGTTTGTAATTGATAATAATACGAGTCGTTCCAGCACAATTTCAGCAAGGCTTATTTATTAGTAGCTGCTGAAAGATTACACACTGCAGATCTCGTTTGTCTAGGGGTTTTGTCTGCAAAACATTACTCCAACAAGCATGGCCTGGGTTTTCTTCTTGTTTGAAATAAACACTACCGGATTCGAATTACTTTCGGCTAAAAATAATATTTATTCGTACTCTTTGTTTAGTAACTACAATATTTTCACTTCGAACATTGATACCCTAAAAATGCATTATACTGTACTGGTCACTTAAACACGTCCATCTCCCTCCAATACCGACAAAGAAGTGGCGGGCAAGCCAACATGTGCCCGGAAGTTGCAGACATTCCTGCATTCCAGATTCTTTGGTCTTCTGACACTAATACACTCCAAAGACACATAAATAAATACATATAAATATACAACATTTATCATCTCAAACAAATCCATTATTTATCATAAAAGAAAATATTCATAAATAAATAAATAAATTAAACACATTGTATGGCAACATAATGAAGTTACCTTAACTCTCTACTGTAGGCATCGTACTTTTCGCATGAGATAAAGTTTATCTCTGACAGGTAATTACATTACACTTCACATGGTTAAAAGCAATATTTTTAACTTCAGACTGATCCCTGTTAGCACATAAGTTCTCTTGCTGCTGTCATCACTTTGCAGACATTTCATTATTAGCAAATATCACTTCAGTTTGACGTTACACTAAAGGGAACTTATATTTGTTACAAAAAGGCTAGAATATGATGGCAAAACCCAGCTTAAAATTCCACTTTTACCAATTCCGCTATTTATATTGACATCTACTTAGCTACTCCACAAGCTACGATACGGTGTGCGGCGGAGGGTATCCTGTACCTCTACTTGTCATTTCCTTTCCTGTTCCACTCGAAAACAGAGAGAGGGAAAAGTGACTGTCTATATGTCTTTATAAGAGCGCTAATTTCTCATATCTTATCTTTGTGGTTGTTAAAGGCAATGTATGTTGGTGGCAGTAGATCGTTTGGCAGTTAGCTTCAAATGCCAGTTCTCTAAATTTTTTCAACAGTGTTTCTTGAAAAGAACGTTGCTTTCCCTCCAGGTATTCCCATTTGACTTCCTGAAGCATCTCCATAACACTTAAGCATTGTTCGAACCTACCAGTAACAAATCTGGCAGCCTCTGAATTGCTTCGATGTCTTCCTTTAATCTGACTTGGTATGGATCCCAAACATTCGAGCAGTATTCAAGAATAGGTCGCACCAGTGTCCTATGTACTGTCTCCTTTATAGGTGGACCACTCTTTCCTCAAATTCTCTCAATAAATCAGTCGACCCTCCATCTTCCCTTCCACAGTTCTCACAAACTTGTTCCACCTCATATTGCTTAACAGTGTTATGCCCAGATATTTAAATGACTCTACTGTGTCAGACAGGACACTAGTAATACTGTATCCAAACATTACAAGCTTGATCTTCCTACTCAAGTGCATTTACTTACATTTTTTCACATTTAGGGCTAGCTGCCATTCATCATACCAACTGAAAATCTTGTCCAAGTCGTCTTGCATCTTCCTGCCGTCACTCAACTTAGAAACCTTAGCATACATGAAGACATCAGCAAACAACCGCAGATTGCTGCCCACCCTGTCCATCAAATCATTTATGTATACAGAGAACAGCAGCAGTCCTATCACACTTCTCTGGGGCACTCGTGACAATATCTTTGTCTTTGATGAACACCCTCCGTTGAGGACAACGTACTGGGTTCTATTATTCAAGAAGTCTTCAAGCCACTGACGTATCTGTAAGCGTAATCCATATGATCGTACCTTCGTTAACAGCCTGCGGTGGGGCAGCACCATGTCAAATGCTTTCTGGAAGTCTACAAATATATAATCTGCCTGTTGCCTTTCATCCATAGTTCTCAGTATATAGTTTGAGAAAAGGGCAATCTGCGTTTTGCACACGCAGTGCATTCTAAAACCATGCTGATCCGTGGACATAAGCTTCTCAGTCTCAAGAAAGTTTATTCTATTGGAACTGAGAATATGTCCAGGGAGTCTGCACCAAACATAAGTTAGGGATATTGGTCTAATTTTGCGAGTCCATTCCTTTACTCTTCTTATATACTGGGATCACCTGCGCTTTTTTCCAGTCACTTAGGGCTTTGTGCTGGGCGAGAGATTCATGGTAAATGCAAGCTAGGTAAAGGGACAATGCCGTAGAATACTCTTTGTAAAATCGAACTACGATTCCATCCGGACACGATGTTTCATTTGCTTTCAAATCTGTCAGCTGTCTCTCTAAGCCAGTTGTGCTTATTTCTGTCATCCATACGGGAATCTGTCCAGTGGTCAAATAATGGTATATTTGTATGATCCTACTGTGGGGACGTTTCCTTGGATCTGAAACTTAAAACTTTGGTTTTGGTTTTGACCAGACTGGCCAACAAGGGACTGAATGGAAGCCTTAGACCTGTTTAGCAATTTTATGTAAGAATTTTCTTGGGTTCTCTTCCAGATGGTTTGCTGAAGTGTGACAGTGGTAGTTGTTACATGCTTTGCGCATAGGTCTTTCCACAAACACAGGAATCTCTTCTAACCTTCACTTGTCATTTGTGTTTTCCCTTTTGAACTGAGAGTGCAACAGCCTCTGTCTGCTCAGCATCTGCCGAATTTCATTATTAAACCGTGGTGGGTCTGCCAACCTTTGTCCAAGAGACACATCTCTCCAGACCACGATTTACAATCTGCTTAAACTTTGTCCATAATTCCTCTACAGCAATCTTACTGGAACTAAGTGATGCCAATTCACTGTCCGAGATGCTAATAACAGCTTATCTGCTCTATCTAGCAGAAACACTCTCCTATCCTTCTTGACTGATTTATCAACTTTCATCATCATAGTAGTTGTAGTGACATCATGATCATTAATCCTTGTTTCTATACTGACATTATCAAATAGGTCCAGCTATTTATAGCTACATGGTATAAGATTGACCTTATTGGTTTAAGACTGGAGCCAGATTCCTTGTGCAAACTAGATAATATTTGTTTTGCAGATAACGTATGAAAAGTAAGCTATTTCAAATTGCATCATATATTGTGTAACACACAATTTCAAACTGGAGAATAAGGAAAAAGTTGTAATTTATGTTTTTTTACAGATAGTGCTGAAAACCTTGGACAAACTGTAGTTGATCTGCAGCTCCATGAGCAAATAGAGGAAAACAAGAAATTAAGGATACAACTTGAAGAAAAGGTATTGTATTTTTGTTTGGTTTCCTTTCAGCAGTAATGGTAGGTCTGATTTTTGTATGCTATAACAGGGTGGGGATTCTTCTGGAAAACCTGGAATTCTCAGGTAATTACATTATACATAGAAAAATTCTGTGTTTTTAACCTAACATTGAAATTTAAATTTTGTCGAGTTTTGTTATCACAAATTTTAAAATATTTAATATTTCAAAGCATGTTAGTGTTTGAATATTAGTCCAATACAGATTATTGATTTTTTAAGTAGCCACCTGTGAACTAAAAAGTAGAACATCAGTTTGTGAAGTGACTAATAAATCCGTTTCTTTTTTAGACTGCTCTACAAGGTGATCTGCAAGAAGAACTGCAGCAAGTAAAAGCAAAATTAGATTCGCTTAAAAAGGAAATAGAATGTTTATCTCTGCAGAATAGTTTGCTGGAAAAAGAGAAGTGTGGTCTGAATGAACGAGTAGTGGAAATGGATGCTCTATTACACAGCAAATGTGAAGAGAGGGATGAAATTTTAAAACAACATCAAGCTGATAAGCAAAAACTTAAAGCTCTAACGGAGGAACTTGATGAATCTTTAAGGACAGCAGAAAAGCTCAGATTGTCTTTAGATAGTGCTGTGACAGATAAATGTCATCTGACAAGTGAAAATGAATTACTTATGAATGAAATGAATGAAGTTAAAAAGAGGCTTTCGGATGAGCAGGCAGAAAGAATGGCACTTTCTCATGAATTGAATGAGTGCAAGTCATCAGTGTTGAAACTTGAAGCCGATTTAAAAACTTCAAATCATCAAATTGGAGAGCTAGAAAAGCTAAAAGATGATCTGTCAGTTCAGTGCAAGAATTACGAAACACAAAATGAAACACTTACTTTGAAACTGACAGAAATTCAGTGTAGGGTGCATGTGCTGGAGGAAGAGCGAGATTCTTCATTTAGAAAACTGGAAACTGAAAAGGCTGTTGTGAAAGAACTAAATGAAGCTGCTAATTCTTTGAGAGCAGAGATCCTGGAGCTAAAAGCAATTAATCAGGAGTTATCATTACAAGAGAAACAGCTGAAATTCGATAATAATACCCTTCTTGAAAGTGCAAAGATGGCAGAAAACAGGTTACTGGGCTTAGAAGAGCAGCAAAGTGAATTATGGTCACAACTTGAGAGAGCTAATATCGATCTTGTGAATCTGAAAAACAATAACAAAATCCAAAATGAGGTTTATCAGCAGAAGAATCAAATTTTAGAACAAGAAATAGAACAACTGTCGAGTAAAACTCTGTCACTCGAGTCGCAGATCACAACCCTTGAGAAGCATAAGCAGCATCTCACAAAGAAATTTGAGACTTTAGAAATTGAACTTAATAAGGAAAAACAGAACAACATAGAATTACTTGAGGAAAAATCAAAGATTCTAAAGGAAACTCAAGAAAACATCACAAAGGCACATAATAAAGTTGTTGAAATACAGGCTTCATTCAACAAAGAACTAACAAGAGTCACACAGGAGAGAGACAGTTTCAAATTAGACCTCTGTCAGGCACAGGAGGAAATTCAAGCATTGGAAAACAATGTTCAAAAAACTTCAGGAACTCTAAATATTTTCCAAAATGAGTTACACCAAGTTTTATCTGAATTTAAACATGTTATAAGTAATTTTGTTGATGTCCGTGAAAATTTAGCTGAATATGGATCATTGCAGGAAGAAACCTTTGACAAATTGTTTGCAATAAATGTTGAACATATAGGTGACATTGATGACAAATTGACAAAGTCTGAATGCGATTCTACTGGTGGCAATGACTGTACCATCATTACAGAGTCAAACAACATGAAAAATTTAAAATTATTTAATGCCACACTTAATGTGTTCTATGAATTTGTACTTGCTATTTGTTCAAAGTACAAATTTCTTCAAAATGAAATAATTAAATTTCAGGCAGATAATAATGAAATGAAAAAACTAAATGAAGTTATAGCTAAACAGAATTGTACACTCATGGCAGATAATACTTCCCTTCACAGTGAGGTACAGGCCTACAAAATAAAAGAAGAAATAAGTAAGAAGTTGGATATGGAAGTAAAACAGTTATCAGATACTGTTACCACATTGGAGAAAGAAAATTGTTTATTGTTAGAGAGTAGTAATAAACAAAAAATTGAGATAGAAACATTAAATGCTCAAATCCAGCCACTTCTTGCCAAGAACTTGAGTATGAAAGATGAAGTAAAAGAACTAATCAGCCAAAATAAGCAAATGAAGGAATGTTTAGCAGAGGCACGATCATCATCCTTGAAACTGGGAGAAGTATGTTGGAAACTGATATCTAGGAAGCTTGAAGCTGATGTGATATTTGAGAAAGTTTTTGTAGCTAAACATCAGTTATCGCAAAAATTGACTGATGCCGGAAGGTGTCTGAATATTGTTGAAGCTACATATGGCAAAAAAATATCTGCTCTGTCATTGACAGATAACATTAGAGCATCAAAATTGGAAAATGAAGCAAAATTATCATGTGTTGAGAAGGAATTTTATACCTTGACTAAGGAAGCTCTGAGTGCTTTGCATATGTGCCTGGATGAAACTAAGAAAAATGTTGATCAGTATGAAATTATTTTTAAAAAAATAAGCAAGATGAAATTTATGAAAACATCTGAAGATGCACCAGGCTGTGTCACTGACTTGTCTTCTATGGAAAATGCTCTTAGTGATAAATGTGAAGAATCTAGTTCCACAGATTCCTTTGACTTCATAACGTTGACTGAATTAACATTAAAGTCTATAGAAAGTCGAATTTGTGGTATGTTGTCTCAGATGGAATTAGTTCTAGAGAGCTGTAGGTCCTTGGAAACAAAATGTAATGAAACATTTGATGTGAAACCAGACAGTCTAACTAGCAGTAGCAGTCTTAATGTATTAAACCCTAAGACAAGACCTTGCAGTGGCTGTGATCTGTCTTCTGAAGATGATGGCTGGAACCCAGAAGACTCACTTGAACCAAAGAATTCCCATCATGATGAGATGGATAAGCAGCATTGTTTCGATACTGCAGCGCGAAAGGAAGACTTGGAAAAGACACTCTCAGTGTACAAAGTTAAAACTCAACAACTTAATGAAGAGCTCTTGTCTGTCAAGTTGTCTTTGAGTGTAAGCGAGAGTGAAAAATCAGAATTTCAGAAACAGCTAATGGAAGTAAGTAATGAAAATTCGATACTGCGGAAGGAGAATGCAGCACTTTCAACTTTGAACTCTAAGCTAGAAGACAAACTGAAAGAAATGGAGCAGAATTTTAAGATAAGGGGTGAGAATTACACACACCATCTTAGTACAAGCTATGCAACATTAAAATCAGAACATTCTGCTATAAAAGCAAAGCTTTCTGAGAAAGAAAATGAAGTCCTGGAACAGAAGAAACTTAATATAAAGCTGAACAACCAGTTCCAGAAGGAAATGCAGATAAAACTGGCAGAAATTCGTGAAGAATATGAACAAAAGCTAGAAAATTTAAAGTCAAAGATGGTGAGTATGTCAAAAGTTTATTGAATGTTTTCTCATGGTGTTCTCTCTCTCTCTCTCTCTCTCTCTCTCTCTCTCTCTCTCTCTCTCTCTCTCCCTCTCTCCCTCCTTCCCTCCCTCCCTCCCTCTCCTTACGAGATTCTCTTGGTCTGACTGTAGCATGAGGTAGAACAATGTTGGGCTCGTTTTTAGTGTGTTCATGCACTGCAAATTTTGAAGCTAAAATGTAATCACTCTTCAGCATGCTCTTGATAGGGATTTGTGTTCATTTTCTAGTCCAATACCCATAGCTTTGAAATTTTTCTGTGTTTTTTTTTTTCTCTCTTCATCTAGTGACAATATTACATTAGAACTTCACATGTACCAAATGATTAAATTATTTATCAAGATGTTAATTCTGTGAGATATTTCAAATTTTAATATAAACACATTTAGTTTTTCTACACAAAAATTATTATTGTTGCAGTGGATTGCTATGAGAGGTAATAAATGAATTTGGCAGACATGTAACTTTGTGCACTTTTTTCTGTTCAAGAAATTAAATATTTCACTGTCAGCATATAAATAGTGTAGTTTTGAATGAATTATGATTGTCTGAATGCCAATAGAAGCTTTGCATTAAAAAATTTACTGTTGTTTTCCAGAGGGTAGCGTACCAGGAGGAGGTGGGGAAAATAAGAGAAAAACTTACAGCTGCTGAAGAAAAGGCGAGTACACATTTAATAACAGTAGTGCTCTATATAGTGTAAGAGTTTTCTTCCTCCTTTTAGTTGCTTGTATAAATCAACATTTGGAAGTAAGGAAAGAGGTGTCTTTTATTGGAAATTTCTATAACTAAAGTAAAAACTTGGGAATCAGAAAGCAAGAAACAACTGAACTGCAATTCACCCCAAGTAGATGGCCACCTCAGGTATTGATACAAATTAAAAACAGTTCAGGTGTGTCTGACCTACTACTTGTATTCCTATATGATCTATTAGATAGTCCAAGGACTAAAACCTAAATGCAATCAAAGCAGCGATTTGAAGAATGGTAACTCATATTTGCATAAAGTGAGGAGAAGGGAAAAGGTTCATTTAAAAAAAAATCAACACTACAGTTCACTTTTGGCACTTAAAATTTTACTCAAAACTTGGGTGTACACTTGGCCTTGTTATGAATAAAACTATGAACTTTGTGACCATGATGATTTTATAAAAATGCTGTATTATTTTGTAGATTTTGGAGATGCTGGATTTAATTATAACTATCCAACCAACTTTGATGATTACGATTGTCTAAAATTAGTAGGAGGTATCTCTTGTTTCCAAACCTAGTCATTGGAGAATGATCCTGTATTTAAAAAGTGAACCACAGAGGACCCAAAACAAACAATAGAATCAAATTTTTGGAGGGTTAAGGGCCAAACTGATCATTGGCTGTCCTAATTTAAAGATGGTTTTCCTAAATGATACCATGTGGAAGATAAGTTTCTGTATACCCAACCAAACTGACAATGTTTTTACTGCACAGTGTTTGAGGAATGACTCCTTTCTGTGAAGTGGATTTTAGAAATATTTGTTCCATAGATTTAGAACCTGAGGTAATACTGTCACCTCTCCTCCTCCTCCTCCACCTCCTCCTCCTCCAATAGATATACACAAGGGTTCAGGATCAGCAACTAATTCAGGTAAAACACTGAATTTTGCAGATGTTGATGCACCTATAGTGTGCACAATGCAATATTGCCAGTTACTGCAGTATGACAGCTGACTGCACATTTGGATACACAGTGTTTCACATGCAATTGAACCTGGTTCATACATAAATCTGTTCTGTGTAGATCTTATTTATAAGTAAAGTTTTGTCGGTGCCAACAAAATATAATTTAAAAATGTGTTAATTAAACTTTAACAATATTATGAGAAGGAAAGTTATTACTCACCATATAGTGGAGATGCTGAGTCACAGATAGGCACAGCAAAAGCACTCTCACAGTTATAGCTTTCAGCCATTAAGGCATTCGTCAACAATAGACACACATACGCACATGCCCACACACTCATGCAAACGCAATTCTCTCTCTCTCTCTCTCTCTCTCTCTCTCTCTCTCTCTCTCTCTCTCTCTCTCTCTCTCTCTCTCTCTCTCTCACACACACACACACACACACACACACACACACACACACCACTGCAGTCTGTGGTTTGAGTTGTCTGAGACTGCAGTCATGAGTGTGAGTTGCGTTTGTGTGTGTGTGTGTGTGCACGTATGTGTGTCTGTTGTTGACGAAGGCCTTAATGGCTGAAAGCTATAATTGTGAGAGTCTTTTTGTTGTCTACCTGCGACTCAGCACCTCTGCTATATGGTGAGTAGCAACGTACCTTCTCATAATACTGTTACATTCCATCTTGGATTTTCCATTGTTTGATTTAATTAAACTTTATATATATTTAATGCGTCTTTACGTCATTCACTGTTATATGTAACAATTTCTGGTGAAATAAATTGAGTTTTGCATAATTGTAATGAGCATTGTTGTTTGAAAAGAAGCCCTCTGATATTTTCCTTACCTTTGTTGACATATGCAAATGAGGGACAGAGAAACAGTTAACTAGAGTGGGTGTTATGGAAACATACACTCCTGGCACTGGTGTTTTTCAATATGAGAATCTCTTTCATGGTAACAGTCAAGAAGTTAAAAGTTGCCGGCAGATATTTATTTTTCAACAGTGGTTCTAACATTGTCGCGTTTGATCAGCCATGGAGAACATAAAAAGGAAGAGGTACATAATAGATCAGGAAGTAAAATTCATATGAGAAGTGCATACTAATCCACACAAAACAAAATATGAAATTGCTTCAGGCTTTCGAATTGCCTATACAACACTATGTACAGTCACCAGCAAAAGAAACCACATTTTGAATGAGTTTTTAAAATTAGATGCAAAATCAACAAAATGCAGCCATCAGCAAGAAGGGAATTATGTAGATTTGGAAAAGATGTTTTTTACATGGTTCCAGCAAAAAGTGCGCTGTAGCTCCACCAATCAGTGGTGACATGTTAAAAGCAATGGCGATTGGATTTAGCTAGAAGCAGAAACATCACTGCTGATTTCAAGGCTTCATCCATGATGATGATTACAAGGATTTAAAGATCATCATGGAATCACAGGGAGAACAAATTCTGGTGAATTGAAACTATGGACAGTGTCTCGGTGGAACACTGGATTGATTAGGTTCTGCTGGGTATCTTAAGGGATTATCAGTCTTAAAACATCTAATACTGTGAGGAGACTGGTCTATTATACAGTCTGCTTCCTAGTAAAACATTAGCTGAAGGGAGTGACCCATGAAAACAAATGGATCCGACAACCTTTCCCCCATGTGTGATAGAAAAATGTATAGGGACCTGAGATGTTGCTGACATGTGAAGATGAAACCTACGGAATACAAATTCAATAAAAGTTCTTGGATGATTATAATTTTAATGAAACAATGGTTAAAAAAGCTGGACATTATAATGAAAAAGAGGAGGAGCCTTTGTCTCCAGGATCGATGTGCAGCACATCCACGCCGAGTAGTTTTGGAAAATGATAGTGGAATTTTTCCCTCCAAATTGTACTAGTGTACTAAAAGTAGAAAAAGCTGCTTGATTTGGGCATTGGTGCAAATTTCAAAGCGCATTATAGAAGAAAACTGGTTCAACTTTTAATAGCACTGACTGATGTAAAAAATGAAAACCTCTCTATTAACTTACTACAAGCCATCCGGAAGAGACTACCATCAATGATGATGACGCCGACGACGCTTGTGATGGTGAAGTCATTTCTGTAATGAGCTAACTGTGCTGAATGGTGCAGGTTTCGACAGTTTTGTACATTTTAATGATAATCTCATCTTATGTGAGAACTACAGGGCAAGGATATTATTGCTGATGTGTTCCAACAATATGGTCGTGATCAAGGAACTGGACCAGCTTCAACTGACAATAATGGCAGTGGAGGTGATGACTTGAATCTTGAAACACCTGAACTGAGTCAAGTGTTATGTGCAGTTGATGTGTGCAAGCGTTAAATCACTGCTAAAAGTCATGAAAAATCTCTGAATTCATTAAAAAATTTGAAAAATAAGGTTCATACACGTAATGCATGAAAATTGAAAAATTCCAAATTATGTGATTTCTTTAGAGCAAAATAAAGTTCAAAATAATATACTTTCTCTTTAATACTGTATCTTTGTTATTAGTACAGTGCAAAGAACCAAATTACAATACAGTACCTACTGATGAAGTCTTCTCACTCTTCCAACTGGGTAGCTGCATCAAAAATCAGTGATGTTTTGATGAGTGTCATTCTCATAATCTTCGGGGAAAGATGAGACTTCACCAGAAGTTGATGGGAATGACACTCGTTGAAACGTCGCAGATTTTCGACCCAGCTACCTGGATGGAAGCCCGAGAAGATTTCATCAGCAGTATACACTGGGAAAGCCTGTATTCACATAAAAATACAGTATCTAATTTCTCCAAAGCAGGACCAAATAATATTTTCTCTTGTAATACTCTAGTTCCTCTATTTTTGTCATTTGTAAAGTTTACTTATATAGGTCCATTGTAGGTTTTTTTTTTTTTTTTTATTTTATTTTTATTTTTATTTTTTTTTTTATTTTTTTTAAGTGAAAAATATTGTGTGTATTTCTCTCTCTATCTGACTTCAAAGTAATTCTGAGTTACAAGTAATCTTTTCTCTTCCACTTGATATACGTATAAATCAGGTTCAGCTGTATTGTCCGTAATCAATATTTTAATGATCAATGTGTGTGGTTTTTTTTTTTTTGAACAATCACAATTTGTTTTATTAGTCAAACAAGTATTTGTTCTGCTCATATCGGGCATCCACATTCATCAAATGTATTTAAAGCATTTTTGAGCTGTAAAAATGTATGACTATAAGGAAGTCAAAAACAGGTTGTTTAGTAAGCTAAAAATAACTAATATTTTATTGTACAACATACTAACAATATCTGCTGCATTATTATTAACTAATCACATTATCTATTTACATGGAACAAAATTATTCTTAGGGAGAAAACTGTATTATTTTGAGTCCAGAGATGAATATTTGGCTATTAATAATTTATAAGGCAGCTGCAGACAGTCAAGCAAGCAGTCATAAACATCAGTAATCAATGCTTGCATGGTTCGCAATATGAAATCCATTCTTTCGTCTTAGAACTCTGACGTAGATGACTTGCATTTGTGAAGATGTATAGTAAAAAGTTTCCACAATTGGATTCTTCCCTCTTTCTTTGTGTTTGACTGCCATTTTTCTGTGTCACATGTAAGCTGCCCATGCAGATGTTGAGATACTTTCTATTACTTCATGTGCAAGTCTCTCAGCATATGGTATTCTAAATGTATTATTGTTCTCCACAGTATAACCTCACCGAAGACCATACTAGCTTAATTGGATCATAATGACAAAGATGGTAGTAAAACAACACACTGTCCCTGCTGCTTAAATTTTGTGCTCGCTGATTTGATTTAATCTGTTGCTCCCACAGAAACCAATTTTGTTGTGTAGTCACTTTCTGTCATCCTAGTAAAACCAGTCAATACCCTCGAGAACACTCTTCACTCTAGGTTTTTGTTAGTCAGTCTCTTCAGGTATTAGTGACCAAATTATTCCCCCCCCCCCCTCCCCCCCTCCAATCAAGTGCTTTGCATTGGAAGATATAGTATAGCTTCATCCCTCGCAACCCATAATGTGCACTTATGAGCTTCTTTGTGTGTGTGTGTGTGTGTGTGTGTGTGTGTGTGTGTGTGTTTTTCCTAAAGTTCCAGTGGCCAGTCATTAGATCTACCGTGAGTTTAATTTGCATCCTGTTAAAGCCAGAGATTGCTTTCTCTTGAATTTTAGTCCAATATTCTATGTGCTGCCTCTTATCCAGCTACATAGTTCATATTTTACCATCACCCTGATGATTGTTAAGACAGGTTCAGATCCAACAAATAGTCATCGCCCCTACCGTGGCAGCTTATCTGCTTGGTCATTATCACCAATTCCTAAGTGACCAGGGACCCACATTAGGTTTACCATGTTGCTTTCCCGTAGCCTCATAAGAGATCCATGGCATTCTGCTACAATATTTGATCTTGCTGCAGGTGCTGAAAGAGATTTCAGACCTACTTGGCTGTCTGAATCAGTGTAGATACTTCAGACCTTGTAGCACCAATGTAGAGTCTCACCCATGGAAGCTCTGATTGCAGATATCTTAACCTAAAATATCATAGCCAGCTTCCACAGAGTGAGTGCACTCTCTAGTCTAGACTGTACCTCGTATGCACTGGCACCATTACCTTTCTCTGTTTTTGACCCATCAATAAATCAGACTGTCTCATGAAAGATATCATTGTGAACTTTTCCACTGTTTCCTACTTCCAGATGTTCCTCTGAAAGATTTGTTGAAACAACTGGAAGCTATTGTATAGTCAGCCGGCATTTCCCTGACCATTCCTATGTTTACAACATTTATTATATTAGAGTGGGATTCTGGATATCCTAAACATCTCTAGTTTTCAACCTGTAGGTCCCTGTTGCTATCTCAATAGTAACTGAAAGATATAATGGGGGCATGTGCAGCATGGTCTCCATACCAGCAAAGGGTGTGCTGCTAACTCTGCCTAATGTGGCTAGGTAGGCCAATATGCACCTTTCAAAGCTCCTTCACAGCCTCATTTTGTGGGACACTACTCTACCATACTGTAGCTCCTTAAATTATCATTGACCTTTTTACAGAGGTGTACATCCAGTACACCCTGCTGGGCCTTGGACCCCAGTTTTTACCACACACCCTACTAGTGCACGGAGCACCTTTTGCCTTGCAACTTATATATTGTGCATGTTGAGGAGTCCATGATAAGTTTAGCATCCACTGTTATATCTAGGTGCTTCCCTATTCCATCTACTGGCAAATTTCATCGAAGAGCTTAAGATTCAAATATACTTCCTTGTGATTGGTATGACAACAGTTTTCCTGGAACTGACCTTTAGATCCTGTTTCTTGCATCAGTTCTGCCAATGTTCAGCGTGCATTGTGCCATTGTTCTAATGGAACTAGCAAATTTACCAAGTGTTACAATGACTATATCATCTGTGCATCCTTGCTAAAAGTAACCTATAACACCTTAAAGAGTTCATAGACTACTAGGTTCCACAGTAGAGGGGATAAAACCCCACCTGGTACGCCCTCTAGTGGTGTTGACCACAATTCTCACATCAATTTTGGTGGCTTCTACTTTTCGTCTACTTGGAATTGTCTGTATCCAGCTACATGTAGTGGTCTTAATTCCATACTATTCTTCAGCTGTAGCCATGGATTCAAAAGTTGTATTTCTAAAAGCACTTCCAGTATCCAGAAAGCTGCAGGAGCACTTTCCTGAAAGGGCAGAGCTTTTTCTACCTTCCCAGCAAGTTAGAGAAGTGCTGCTTTGCAGGGTTGATGTTGTCTTGGTCTTTGTGCAGGTGAAACTCAATTAACCTCTTTTCCCTAGCTTGCACATTAGCCAATTTTCTAATGTCTTTAAAAGAAAAGGCAGATTGATTGATCTCATATCCTTAGTTTTAGTATGATCAATTCTCCCTCACTTCAGAATGAAAAAGACCTTCACTGTCCTCCAAGCATTAGGAATGAGTCTAGCAGTCGGATTAAATGCTCACCTACTTGTAGTCGAGCCAGAAAAATTCCATGTGGATACATTGATTTGAACTGTTGAAATGTTCTAACCACCCACTGGATTTTCTTAAAGTCATCACATTCTATGGCAGATTCCCAGTTCTCCTGCTAGTTACCTGTAAAGCAGTACCTCACAGGGAACAAATCTTGGTCTGTATCATCTGCCAGAGACCATTGAAGGAAATGAGTATCGAGCACATCCAACACCTCATGCACAGTCCTTGTATGCTCGCCATCCTCTCTCTTTGATACACATAATTGTGTCCATGGGAAAGACTCATCACTTTTACTCCAATCTGTGATGGTGCTGCGAGACATTCTGTTAGAGCACAACAACACAATAATTTATACCTTTTTCGTATTTGTAGTTAGAGCTTTCTTCAGTTGCACAGAGTGGAAGCGTACATTGTCCATGACAGTAATCAAATGTGTAGCTGGATACAGCAACATGTCCTTTAAACCACTGCTTGAGAACACTGAATTACTACCCTTTGACACTTCAAAATAATCTTACTCTGGGAGAATAGAACTGGTATTAATTGATCTACATGAATCACTGTAAGTAGATTACTTTTGCAAACTGGAATTGTTAGTTCACCATACCCATCGTCGGCTCGAGCACATTTCCGCTGCATGATTTTGATTGAAGTAAGTTTAATCTATGTAATAAAATTGAGATAGCCAGTTTGTTTTCATAAGTAATGAAAGTGATCAAAAAGTTCAGCTGCAAAAACTCTACATTCTGTAAGTAATTTCCTCGTGTCATTTGTTTTCTGATATGTCGTACCCATGTTTGCCAGTATTGGCTAGTTGCTTCCTTGTATCCTAAACTAACTTTACTGTATGATTAAATAATGATGGCGTCCTCTTGGGTAAAATATTCCGGGGAGGTAAAATAGTCCCCCATTCGGATCTCCGGGCGGGGACTACTCAGGAGGACGTCGTTATCAGGAGAAAGAAAACTGGCGTTCTACGGATCGGAGCGTGGAATGTAAGATCCCTTAATCGGGCAGGTAGGTTAGAAAATTTAAAAAGGGAAATGGATAGGTTAAAGTTAGATATAGTGGGAATTAGTGAAGTTTGGTGGCAGGAGGAACAAGACTTTTGGTCAGGTGATTACAGAGTTATAAATACAAAATCAAATAGGGGTAATGCAGGAGTAGGTTTAATAATGAATAAAAAAATAGGAGTGCAGGTTAGCTACTACAAACAGCATAGTAAACGCATTATTGTGGCCAAGATAGACACAAAGCCCATGCCTACTACAGTAGTACAAGTTTATATGCCAACTAGCTCTGCAGATGATGAAGAAATAGATGAAATGTATGACGAGATAAAAGAAATTACTCAGGTAGTGAAGGGAGACGAAAATTTAATAGTGATGGGTGACTGGAATTTGTCAGTAGGAAAAGGGAGATAAGGAAACATAGTAGGTGAGTATGAATTGGGGGGAAGGAATGAAAGAGGAAGCCACCTTGTAGAATTTTGCACAGAGCATAACTTAATCATAGCTAACACTTGGTTCAAGAATCATAAAAGAAGGTTGTATACCTGGAAGAATCCTGGAGATACTAAAAGGTATCAGATAGATTATATAATGGTAAGACAGAGATTTAGGAACCAGGTTTTGAATTGTAAGACATTTCCTGGGGCAGATGTGGATTCTGACCACAATCTATTGGTTATGAACTGCAGATTGAAACTGAAGAAACTGCAAAAAGGTGGGAATTTAAGGAGATGGGACCTGGATAAACTGACTAAACCAGAGTTTGTACAGAGTTTCAGGGAGAGCATAAGGGAACAATTGACAGGAATGGGGGAAAGAAATACAGTAGAAGAAGAATGGGTAGCTCTGAGGGAAGAAGTAGTGAAGGCAGCAGACGATCAAGTAGGTAAAAAGACGAGGGCTAAAAGAAATCCTTGGGTAACAGAAGAAATATTGAATTTAATTGATGAAAGGAGAAAATATAAAAATGCAGTAAATGAAGCAGGCAAAAAGGAATACAAACGTCTCAAAAATGAGATCGACAGGAAGTGCAAAATGGCTAAGCAAGGATGGCTGGAGGACAAATGTAAGGATGTAGAGGCTTGTCTCACTAGGGGTAAGATAGATACTGCCTACAGGAAAATTAAAGAGACCTTTGGAGAGAAGAGAACCACTTGTATGAATATCAAGAGCTCAGATGGCAACCCAGTTCTAAGCAAAGAAGGGAATGCAGAAAGGTGGAAGGAGTATATAGAGGGTTTATACAAGGGCGATGTACTTGAGGACAATATTATGGAAATGGAAGAGGATGTAGATGAAGACGAAATGGGAGATTAGATACTGCGTGAAGAGTTTCACAGAGCACTGAAAGACCTGAGTCAAAACAAGGCCTCGGGAGTAGACAACATTCCATTAGAACTACTGACAGCCTTGGGAGAGCCAGTCCTGACAAAACTCTACCATCTGGTGAGCACGATGTATGAGACAGGCGAAATACCCTCAGACTTCAAGAAGAATATAATAATTCCAATCCCAAAGAAAGCACGTGTTGACAGATGTGAAAATTACTGAACTATCAGTTTAATAAGTCACAGCTGCAAAATACTAACGCGAATTCTTTACAGACGAATGGAAAAACTGGTAGAAGCCGACCTTGGGGGAGATCAGTTTGGATTCCGTAGAAATGTTGGAACACGTGGGGCAATACTGACCTTACGACTTATCTTAGAAGAAAGATTAAGAAAAGGCAAACCTACGTTTCTAGCATTTGTAGACTTAGAGAAAGCTTTTGACAATGTTAACTGGAATACTCTCTTTCAAATTCTGAAGGTGGCAGGGGTAAAATACAGGGAGCAAAAGGCTATTTACAATTTGTACAGAAACCAGATGGCAGTTATAAGAGTCGAGGGGCATGAAAGGGAAGCAGTGGTTGGGAAAGGAGTGAGGCAGGGTTGTAACCTCTCCCCGATGTTATTCAATCTGTATATTGAGCAAGCAGTAAAGGAAACAAAAGAAAAATTCGGAGTAGGTATTAAAATTCATGGACAAGAAGTAAAAACTTTGAGGTTCGCCGATGACATTGTAATTCTGTCGGAGACAGCAAAGGACTTGGAAGAGCAGTTGAACGGTGTGGACAGAGTCTTGAAAGGAGGATATAAGATGAACATCAACAAAAGCAAAATGAGGATAATGGAATGTAGTCAAATTAAGTCGGGTGATGCTGAGGGAATTAGATTAGGAAATGAGACACTTAAAGTAGTAAAGGAGTTTTGCTATTTGGGGAGCAAAATAACTGATGATGGTCGAAGTAGAGAGGATATAAAATATAGACTGGCAATGGCAAGGAAAGCGTTTCTGAAGAAGAGAAATTTGTTAACATCGAGTATAGATTTAAGTGTCAGGAAATCGTTTCTGAAAGTATTTGTATGGAGTGTAGCCATGTATGGAAGTGAAACATGGACGATAACTAGTTTGGACAAGAAGAGAATAGAAGCTTTCGAAATGTGGTGCTACAGAAGAATGCTGAAGATAAGGTGGGTAGATCACGTAACTAATGGGGAGGTATTGAATGGGATTGGGGAGAAGAGAAGTTTGTGGCACAACTTGACTAGAAGAAGGGATCGGTTGGTAGGACATGTTTTGAGGCATCAAGGGATCCCAAATTTAGCATCGGAGGGCACCGTGGAGGGTAAAAATCATAGAGGGAGACCAAGAGATGAATACACTAAGCAGATTCAGAAGGATGTAGGTTGCAGTAGGTACTGGTAGATGATGAAGCTTGCACAGGATAGAGTAGCATGGAGAGCTGCATCAAACCAGTCTCAGGACTGAAGACCACAACAACAACAACAGCAAACTAACTTTTTCTGTTGGAGGTTCGCCTTTTGCTTACCTGGTGAATTATGAAGTGTAAAATGGTTTTTGAAAAGTTTTCTAGGTCATCCACTTGTTTCTTGCAGTTGTTACTTGTTACTTGCTACTTGCCAGGTGGCTTAAAAACTGCTGAGCCACAGCCTTGAATAAATACATTATCTCTGCTAGGTATTCTCTGCACGGTCGTTAAACCATCCCTACAAGCATCTTCTGATTTCCCCAGACATTATAGTGGTGTGCATGTAAGAAGGTGGCAGTGTGATGCATTTTGCGCGCACACACACACACACACACACACACACACACACACACACACACACACACACACACAGAGAGAGAGAGAGAGAGAGAGAGAGAGAGAGAGAGAGAGAGAGAGAGAAGACTTTGCCGTGCCTCTTGTGCTCTCTGTCTGTCCCACACTTCAAGATCCAACCATTGCCTGCCCTGGTAACTGGAAATGCAGAGGTGAAAGTTGTGCGCAGTCACTGCGGCTGCTTTTTGACTCTGCTTATCAGAATTTATACTGCCAGAAAACTTATCACCATTGCTTCTTATTGTAGTAGTTACCGTCTTTGCTTTATGCCACCGAAAATGAATTGTGTAGTGGCTAAGTAACATCATCGTACCTAAACTAAAATGAAAATCAATGCTAAATGGTCTGCACACACCGTTATGTGTACGCTACAGGCAGATGATGCAGAATGACTATTGGCTGGCGTGTCATGTGCTGCGGTGCTGCTTACCATTGTGCATCTCCCCACCACCCTCCTCCTTAGGTGCACACCACAGTAGCAGGATTAGCAACCTGCATCTTGTGCCAGCTTGACTCTGGTGGAAGGCAGTCTTTTAAAATACCGAAGTCTCTTCCTTTCACTTGTCTGTGCAGTACTTGGTGATTGCTTCTTATTACTCATAAAGAATGCAAGGAGAACAAAATAGTCCCATTCACTATGTAATCTAATCTTAAGCACCTCTTATAGGATTGTAGGATCAAACATAGTTGTAGAACCCTGACAGTGGAAGCAACACATTTTAGTATCAAAGCTGAAAACTCCCCATGCATGCTGTGGAGTAACTGCTCATAGTGTCTGGGGCACAGGGACTCAAGCAAGGTTACAATGCCAGGTATCTGTTGCTGTGGCACGTGTTGCTGTGGCACCTATTTGGAGAGACCCAGGTCAGAGCGAGTGATGCTATGGTGATTAATCTGTATTGAAGAGGGTCAAACATTATCATGCTGACATCCACAAGACCGCAGCAACCTCATTGAAGAGAATAGATTGTTTGAATTAAAACATATAACCCAAAGACTTTACTTTCTCTGGCTGCACCAAAGAGGAAAATAGATTCAAAAAATAGTGTGAAACACTCCCCCAGTCCTTAGTTTGTACCCATAGTGGCAGTCAGTGCTATTTGAGCACAAAGCTATTCTTTTTATTTAGTGCATTGTTGAAAAATGAATGGAATTAATTGTAATTACTAAACTGGAAGCAGCTCCATCCTGAGGGTGCCCACCATCTGCCCCCTCTCCACTGAGCCACAGGCTTTGCTCTCCTGTAAGAGGAGGTCAGTGCCTTTCTGATCACTACCACTCCTCACGAGAGATAAAGAGTGGATGCTGGAGATCGTATCTTGAATTTCAAGGTAGCCATATTCCCGGGTTAAGCCAGTTAGTCCCGGTGGTGGAAAAAAACTGCTAGTATTTGTCTAGCAAGGGCAGGAGTGGTGGTGGCGGTGGCATAAAGTTCCCGATTGCCAGACTTCGTGCCAGTGTCCTGGTGTAAATGCCAAACTTCTCCACAGTGTCTCGTGAAGTGAGGACATGTGACACCATTGACAGTGATCCGTCCTTTGGATGGAGACGTTAAGCTTGACAGCCATGTTTGTGCTTTCATGAGGAATAGACTATAGGCCATCATTGGGTTTCACCATCTCCCTTCTGTTATTGTCGTCATTATTGTCAGCATATCTTTAGTGGATGGCGGCCAGTTCAACAAATATAATTTTCAGTTCCTCCATCAGGCTTGTTGTCATTGAGCAATAGTATATTCTGGTTGGTCTTTTCCTGCTGTACATTGCAGCATGTTGCTGCAGTGTTTTGCAACTAAAACTCATCACTCTAATTCTGCAAGTATGTTTTTAACAATTTTTTTTGCATTTGATCTTGTTGGTTTTTCAGTGTTACATAAATACTGTCATCTGTTCCTTTTCTGTGATTTGAATGTTCCTTGCAGCGCTATTTATGGATTTCTTACAATTATTTGTTGTTGTGGATTGGCAGGAGAGCCAACCCAGGATTATAGAGGAAGCCGAAAGGCACGCGTTTTAGCTCACGCAGGCTGGCGTGAGGTCTGGAACAGGACAAGGAATTTAGACTAGAAAAAAAAAGGATGTAGTTGGTGGAATATTTAACTTTAATCCATTAATGTTGAACGTAGCTCTTGTCTGTACATTATTTACAATATCAATAGTAACTGAACATAGCGCCTTGCTAGGTCGTAGCAAATGACGTAGCTGAAGGCTGTGCTAACTATCGTCTCGGCAAATGAGAGCGTCAGTGAACCATCGCTAGCAAAGTCGGTTGTACAACTGGGGTGAGTGCTAGGAAGTCTCTCTAGACCTGCCGTGTGGCGGCGCTCGGTCTGCAAACTCTGATGGTGGCGACACGCGGGTCCGACGTATACTAACGGTCCGCGGCCGATTTAAAGGCTACCACCTAGCAAGTGTGGTGTCTGGCGGTGACACCACATTCCTCCCCCGCAAATCGGCGCACGGTTGTGGCATAAGGCTTCCGCCCGCCGCGGGGAGGACCTCAAGTTGACGTATGCGACGAGGTGGGGAGCCTAACAACAGGCGAGGCTGTGCCACCCGCACCCTGCCATTCGGACCGCGGGGAGCTAGGAAACGCCTGAAAACCTACTCCAGGGTGCACACCAACATGCGGTGTATGCGCTCGTAGAGAGACAGGAGGGGCCGAAGGGTTGACTTCCATCGGGCCGGGGCACCCGACGGGCGAAGACGACATATGGTCCGGAGCGGGCAAGAGTTCCATGTCGGAGGACAACTGGTCACGGGAAGCGATCGGCGGCGCGTGACCCAGGGAGGCGCCCGGCGGTTGCAGCGACGCGTCCACTGTGGGCGTCGCCGGCGGGAGAACAGGCGGCGGCGGCGCGTCGCCATGGGGCAAAATGGAAGGCAGTGTCGGTAATACCTGGGGCTGAGGCAAGCCAATAGATGGGTCCCCAGGGCGCTGACCGGACGGCACCATCGCTGAAAGCAGACGGCAACCGGCAGATCCCATGCGACGACAGAGGCGCAGCTGATGGAGATGCCGACGCATTTCACCAGAGGCCCCCAAAACCAGATACATAGCGCGGCCGAGGCAGCGAAGAATGCGCCCTTCAAGCCAACGGCGTGAACCTCGATAGTGACAATAGTAGACAACGTCGCCTGGAGAAAAAGCAGGCGCCTGATGCGGCGTATGTAGCAAAGACATCAAGGTTCGATGATGACGACCGTGGACCAACTCAGCCAGCGAGCGATCATCTCGGGGCTGAGAGCGATACGAGGACAAAAAGAGCAATAACGCGTCCTTCTGAGAATGCGACTCTTTCAACTTCAACATCTGTGACTTGAAAGTCCTGACCAATCGTTCAGCGGCACCGTTTGACTGTGGCGAAAACTGCGCGGACTTCAGATGTTGAATACCATTGGCCTTGCAGAATGACTGAAATTCTGTGGACATGAATTGTGAGCCATTGTCGGAAACAATAGTCTGTGGCAGACCTTCAATGGAAGAGATAGCAGATAACGCTTGGATGGTGGCAGATGACGTCATGGAAGACATCCGGACAACAAAAGGAAAATTACTGAATGAATCGACCAGAACCAACCATCGAGCATTCCAGAATGGACCAGCAAAATCGATGTGTAAGCGTTTCCAAGGGGAAGTGGCTTTCGGCCATGCAAAGAATTTCCGCGGTGGTGCGGATTGTTGTTCGGCACACGCCATGCAAGAAGAGCACATATTCGTAATCGCAGCATTGATTCCGAACCAAGTACAGTGCTGACGAGCAAGTTGTTTCGTTCTCACTATACCCCAATGTCCTTGGTGGAGAAGCCGTAAGACAGAGGACTGTAACGAACGTGGGACTACGACCCTGGACTGATCATTATCGGAACGCAACAGCAAAAGACCACGTTGAACAAAAAGTCTCTCCTTGTTAGCAAAAAATCGGCGAACCAACGGATCCCCGATCCGTGACTTTGACAAGGGCCATTGCGTAGCAACAAAACTCAGAACGGTAGCAAGGACAGGGTCAGCAGCTGTGGCTGTAGCTACACGACGAAAATCAATCGGAAACGATTCGACCACGTCATCGGTTTCCGCATCAATGAACAGGCAAGAAAGTTCGGAAGAATCGAATGCTCTATCCTCAGCAACAGGCAAACGGGACAACGCATCGGCGTTTCCGTGCTTAGCAGTGGACCGATACAAGATATCGTAGCGGTACTGCGAGAGGAAAATAGACCAGCGAATGAATTTCTGCGCTGTACGTGGAGGTACAGGCTTGTTCGGATGAAAAAGCGATGTCAAAGGTTTGTGGTCTGTGAAGATGGTGAAGTGACGACCATACAAGAAATCATGAAACTTTGTAACACCAAATACGAGAGCCAATGCTTCTTTCTCGATCTGTGGAGAATTTCTTTGCACAGACAAGAGCAATTTGGACACAAAGGCAATAGGGTGATCGTGCGATCCATCTGTGTGCGCAAGCACAGCACCGATCCCGAAATCCGATGCATTCACCATCAACAAAAGGGGCTTCTGGGGATCGAATGGCGTAAGGCAAGTATAGGAAAGCAACGCCGATTTCAACTGGCGAAAGGCGCGTTCACATTCCGTCGTCCAGACGAACAGAACACCTTTACGGCGTAAGCGATGAAGCGGAGCTGAAATGGAAGAGGCACGGGGAGCATAGCGATGATAATAATTAATTTTTCCCAGCACGCTCTGTAGCTGCTTCAAATTCTGTGGTGAAGGCAAGCCTTGTATGGCTCGGAGGTGCTCGGGGCTGGGATGTATGCCTTGGACATTGAGTACATGTCCCAGGTAGGGTAAGTCCCGAGCAAAAAACACACATTTGTCCTTCCGCAAGCGATGACCATTTTGTCGCAAGACCTAAAATAATGTTCTGAGATTGGCTAAATGTTCTTCTTCCGTCTTTCTGGAGATCACAATATTGTCCAGATAGTTTGCTGTAGTAGGGACCGACGCACAAACAGTTTGCAGATATTGCTGAAACAATACAGAGGCGGATGCACACCCGAATGGCAGTCGTTTGAATCGATACAAACCAAGATGCGTGTTAACCACCAAAACGCACTGGGAGTTTTCGTCCACCGGTATTTGCAAGTACGCATCTGCTAGGTCCAACTTCAAAAAATATTTACCCGGGCACAGTTTGTCAAAAAGGTCTTCCAGGCGGGGTAAAGGAAAGTTGCAATTACGAGTTGTGGATTCACTGTTGCCTTGAAGTCCACACAAAGTCTCAATTTTCCGGAAGGTTTTGGCAAAATTACTAAGGGTGATGCCCAGAGAAAAGCCTGCACACGTTCAATCACACCTTGTGATTCCAAATCGTGTAACGTTCTTGCGACCTCATCACGCAATGCGTGGGGAACATTGCGCGCTCTGAAAAATTTCGGTTGCGCGTTTACTTTCAGTTCCAAATGTGCTTTATAGTTCTTAGCGCAACCAAGGCCCGGTGCAAAAATGTCTGCAAATTCTTCACATAGACGAGAAACACTGTCTGAAGGCACAGTCTGGGTCACTGATAGGACCTGATTTACTATAGACAAGTTGAACAACTGAAATAAATTGAAACCAGACAAGTTCACTGCAGAAGAACGGAGGACGTATAATGACACAAGTTTTGTTTGTCCCGTGTATGTTGCAAAAAGGCTGCACTGTCCTAACACAGGGAGCCCCTGACCTGAATAGGTAGTTAGCTTAACATTTGTGGCACACAACGGAGGTGTGCCCAGCTGTTTGTATGTGTCTTGATTGATCAGTGAAACTGCAGCTCCGGTATCGAGCTGGAATGGTATCACTTTGCCGTTAATGTCCAAGTCTACAAAAAGTTTATTGTCCTGCTGACAACAAGAGCGACTGTCTCGCGCAATGTGAACCGACACTGGTACAAAATCACTTGCGACTTGACGGGATTTCCGGTGATGTCGACGCACACTATTGGTGGGAGGAACACAGTCACTGGTAGAGAGAGTGGCACTGGGCAGAGTGGAATGAACTACATGAATTTCCATGGGCGAAGTTTCACGAGCCGGAGTATCCTTGGTTCGATTCCGATTCCGGCGCAAAGCAAAGGGCCTGGAATGGTTGTGAGTGTCCGATCTGAGCTTTTTCTGGCAAACACTTTGAACATGTCCTTTTTTATTACAGAAAAAGCAAATAGCTTGATGTGACGGGCAATTCTCACGCGAATGTCTAGTAGCACACCGCGGACATGATTTTAGCACTGCATTTGCTTGCCTGCACGGCACACGTGGCTGAGAGCCTGGTGGCAGCTGCGCGGCCGGGTGCAAGGGCTGTTTACCGCTCCGTGCAGCTCGCCCAGCGGGCCGGTTAACGTGACACACGGCTGGTGAAGTTTCAAATGATTCCTGAGCAAAGTCAAGTGTGTCCTGCCGATCCAATATGTCCATCACTTGTTGAAGGGAGGGATTGACTAGTTTCAAAATCTGTTCCCTTGTACGAACATCAGAAACGTTCTGTGCAATTGCATCACGTAGCATAGTATCTGAATAAGGGAGTCCACGTTGACACTCAAAAGCACAATCCCTAGTAAGCCCTTGCAGGGTTGCAACCCACTCCCTATTAGTCTGACCTGCCGTACGTTTTGTACGAAAGAAGGAATACCGTTTGGCAACTACATTGACTGATTCTTTGAAATATGCATTTAATGCAGACTAAATTTCGTCGTAGGACAGAGTTGCGACGTCGCGTCGGGGAAATAATTTGACTATCACACGGTACATGTGCACCCCAATGGAGCAAAGGAGAAAAGGCTGCTGCTCATTACCTTGAATTCTGTAGGCGGCGAGATGGAATCCAAATTGGTGTGACCACTCCATCCAGCTTTCCAGTGCAGCATCAAAAGATCGAAAAGTTGGTGCAACTGCGTGTTGTGGCTGCGTTAGCGGTGGAGCGACGGCTGCCGCATCGTTTTGCATTGCACGTTGTCCCTGGACGAGCTGTCCAAGGGTGTCCAGTAAGACCTGCGTCTGCTGATTCTGTAAGCGATAAAATTCGGACAGTACATCTGGAGATGGTGGCGAAGCCATTACACAAGTAAATCAGGGCAATATAGTTAAGAACGCAGTGTTGCCTTGTCGCCAAAATGTTGTGGGTTGGCAGGAGAGCCAACCCAGGACTATAGAGGAAGCCGAAAGGCACGCGTTTTAGCTCACGCAGGCTGGCGTGAGGTCTGGAACAGGACAAGGAATTTAGACTAGAAAAAAAAAGGATGTAGCTGGTGGAATACTTAACTTGAATCCATTAATGTTGAACGTAGCTCTTGTCTGTACATTATTTACAATATCAATAGTAACTGAACATGGCGCCTTGCTAGGTCGTAGCAAATGACGTAGCTGAAGGCTATGCTAACTATCGTCTCGGCAAATGAGAGCGTATTTTGTCAGTGAACCATCGCTAGCAAAGTCGATTGTACAACTGGGGTGAGTGCTAGGAAGTCTCTCTAGACCTGCCGTGTGGCGGCACTCGGTCTGCAATCACTGATAGTGGCGACACGCGGGTCTGACGTATACTAACGGACCGCGGCCGATTTAAAGGCTACCACCTAGCAAGTGTGGTGTCTGGCGGTAACACCACATTTATCTTGCTATAACTGCTTGAAATGTTGGCTGAGTGATTTGATTCAGCATTGGAAAGCTCCCACCCCCCTTCCTTCTCAATGTGGCTAGGCTACATATGGCGGGGTACTGTCTGGCAATTGGGTGGGGAGGGGGTGAGATTGCAGTATTCACACCTCTGCCTGGAAATTCTGAAATCATCTTGCATGCTGGATGGTGTTGGGCATGCTCTCATCGTATTGCCACTAACCTGAGAAGGCATACCTCATCCCTATTGACCAGGTTCTCTCGAATCCTTATTCATGAGAATGTGTAAATTGGGACAAATGATACTAACAGTGTGTGACACTGAACTCGTGTTACCAGCAGTATGACGAGCATCCACAGCTCCGTCCAGCACACAAGATGCATTCAGAAAGCCCAGTCAGAGATGTGAACAATGTACCCATTACCTCCAACACCGCAACGTCAGCCCTCTCCCTACCCACCTGCTTGACAGCATCCAGATGCCTGTACACACTCTGCTAGCGTAAATATTAAGATTTCCAGAATACCCAAACACTTCACATGATGATGATGATGATGATGATAACACACTCCAAAATGTGGCGTATTTTTCTTATACTTCAGGAGAGCCTACTTTCATTGAGTTTAACTACATTCGCAACCGGTTATATACTACGTGATCAAAAGTATCCGGACACATAGCTTAAAATGACTTAAAAGTTCGTGACGCCCTCCATCAGTAATGCTAGAGTTCAATATGGTGTTGACCCACTCTGGCAGGCATACATTCAATCAGATGTTGGATGGTTTCTTGGGAATGGTAACCCATTCTTCACAGAATGCTGCACTGAGGAGAGGTATCGATGTCAGTCGGTGAGACCTTGCATGAAGTCTGAGTTGTAAAACATCCCAAAGGATTCAGGTCAGGACTCTTTGCAGGCCAATCCATTACAGGGATGTTATTGTTGTGTAACCAATCTGAGATAGGCCGTGCTTTAGGAACAAGTGCTCGCTCATGTTGAAAGGTGCAATCACCATCCCCGAATTGCTCTTCAACAGTGGGAAGCAAGAAGGTGCTTAAAACATCAATGTAGCCCTATACTGTGATAGTAACACACACTGGCAGATGACATTCACCGGGCATTCACCATACCCACACCCTGCCATCAGATCGCCACATTGTGTATCGTGATTCGTCACTCTGCACACAACCGTTTTTCCACTGTTCAGTCGTCCAATGTTTACTCTCCTTACACCAAGCAAGGCGTCGTTTGGCATTTACGGACGTGATGTGTGGCTTATGAGCAGCCGCTCGACCATGAAATCCAAGTTTCTCACCTACTGCCTAACTGCCATAATACTTGCAGTGGATTGTGATGCAGTTTGGAATTCCTGTGTGATGATCTGGATAGATGTCTGCCTATTACATGTTACGACCCTCTTCAACTGTGGCGGTCTCTTGTCAGTCAACAGACGAGGTCGGCCTGTACACTTTTCTGCTCTATGTGTCCCTTCACATTTCCACTTCACTATCACATCAGTAACGTTGGACCAAGGGATGTTTAGGAGTGTGGAAATCTCACGTACAGATGTATGACACAAGTGCCACCCAATCACCTGACCATGTTTGAAGTCCATGAGTTCCACAGTGCACCCCATTCTGCTCTCTCGCAGTGTGTAATGACTACTGAGGTTGCTGGTATGGAGTACCTGGCAGTAGGTGGCAGTACAATGCACCTAATATGAAGAACGTATGAACGTATGTTTTTGGGGGTGTCCAGATACTTTTGATCACATGGTGTACATATACAGTGGTTTTTATGGTTAAGGTCATAGATAATTCTGGTTACAGGTTTGTAATAACTCAGAAAGAAAATAGAAAATCTCTTGTGTTAACGTGTTGAAAAGTCATGTTATGTTTTCCTTTCTTTACCTGGGACCAATGTCCTATGTCAGTTGATTATCAAAAATTTTTAGACTGAGCTTTTTTAAAAGAAAATTTTCATATATTCATTCAGAGCTTAGGCATGATCTGTTTCAATATACTTTTCGTTCCGTAAATCAAATTAAGATCTCCAAAAAGTAATGTAGATATGCTGTATGTAAATATTCTGTGCTTAACTGTATGTTACTACCTTCCAATGCATACCGGCTTAGTGTGCATTAGAAATCTATATGTCTCTTCTGAGGAAATGCTGACAATTGAAGTAGAAAAACTTCAACATGATATAAAACACAATACATATTACAAATTAAACTTGTTTTGTTTTATAACGTTGTAATTTAACAGAAAGAAATTCAGCCTACGACACTAGGGTGGGATATTCCTGTGATTGCTGACTGCATTGTAATTTGTCAGTGGTTAGTTAAGCGTATCCGGCTGCTTCTGTGAATATACAGCCATCCAACTCTTTTGTTGCTCATGCAGTCAGCATGAAATAGAAAAGAAGAAATTTATACTGTAACCTCCTTCCCTTTATTTCAATACATGCTTCATTGCAGTAGTTTAGTTTATAGCAGTCATACTTGCTTTGTTGCAAATCTGACCAAATGCCCAAAAACAAAAACCACAAAAAAATTAATATTACATAGTACTTTGTTTATAGGTTCATAAGTAATGCACTTCCTAATAATACCTAGATCCAACCACGCCTGTATAACTTTTAAATTTACCCCGCTTTTACACTGAAGTTCGCCACTAATATATTGATTTTCAAATAAATCTTTCATTCTGGGACAGTCGAAAGTGGCCTTTATAGTTGTTCAAATATCATCATCTTCTGCCAACGGACATTATAGACTGACTCACAACATTGTTTTGTCCACTAATTTATTAGGTAATTATGTACGTCCTTAACATATTAACCAAATAATTACTTTGTGTTGCTTTATGGAAAGCTTTCATAATCATATTTCATCACTTCAACAAAGTGTTCAGATAGTTTTGGCTCACTGCCTGCGACCATTCCATGGAAACCTTGACGACAACTGCTGTCCCTGGCATGTGATGGATGGTATATCAGGTTGCATATGTCCCAGCACAACTGGGAAAAGCCCAGGAATTTTGTCATTTGAGATAAACCTGGGACTTCTTTGGAATTGTGACTGGTAGGAACAGATACTCTAACAAAGAATTTTACTTTAGCCTGCTACGTAGAATAATACTACAGCAATAAAACATAAACAAGAGAATAACACCAAAATAAAAATTCATTTGCAAAGATAATGCAAAATGTGTCAAAGACTACACAGTACTTGCTAACAACAAACTGCTTTTGACGTGTCTTCCTTGTGGGACTCCTTTTGATGAGTGCGATGTCACACCTGTGTACATTTCTCATAGGTTGTGGAAACTATTGTGAATGGTGGTTTGAGAAGCATTTTTTCAAAATTCTGATATGAATTGTGTTACACTTGAGAATCATCAATGAATTTCTTGAATCATGGAGTATTAGACTCTCATTCAAAACTTAACGCTGAGGATCAATCAATTAAAAAATTTTGGTCCTAGAAGATCAGCCATTTATACCATTATTTAAAATTTTAGCGACACATTTGTGTTTGATAGATCTTAAAGGATAACACGCTAAAAAAGACAAAGTTTTGAAGTTAGCTTTTTTATTTACTTCACTTCTTTCATAGATTAAACATTATGCAATAATTGGTAGAAAATATAACTATCCACAAAATGGTTCATAGTGAATTTTTGAGCAGTTGCATATGTAACTGGCTTTTATATGGAAAAGTCAGTGCTTGACAGAACATGTATTCAGCCAGGTAAACTACAAAATGCTCATTGCAGAGCAGTGAAATGTAGAATCATGCTTGGCGAAAATATTCATCTTCTGCAGTTTAATAAATTGTGTGCTTGTGATTCTGCCAACCACACCCTCGGATAAAGCAGTACAAAACTTTTGACAGCTAATATTAGATGTGAAAGCTTAGCTTTTCTTGCAGCTGTACTATGTAATATCAATTTAAACCATTAACTTTTCCTATTTGTGTGTTTGCACTACTTGACATTGAAAATGTTCCTGGCTGACTACATCACGTATCCTATGCCATTAATATCTGCAGTAATTCGCTGGCGAGATCATGTCGCATGAGATATGATTGGCTGACAAAAGTACGTCACAATCTAGATTTCACCACTTTGGAAGGTCCCATTCTGCATTTGGTGGAATCGTGTTTATACTTTAATAAAAAATTTGCATTGTAAATGTTGCTATACATCAAAGATCTTTCCAAAATGTATCGTTTTTTGCTGGGTTTCATTTCCATAAAGCTGGGAAGTTCTATGCTGGGTATAGAAAACCTTCACAATTCAAAGGATTGATATTTTTTACTGCCCCAAGGGGAAGTATATTGTCATTTAACACAGAAAAAAATATTTTCACCAGTAATGCAGTGTATTTTGACCTGTGAACAAGAGTATTTTCACCTGAGAAAAAGTTCATTTTTTAACAGGGGAAAAAATCCGGGATTCCCCCACCACCACCACGTATTTTCCATGTGTATGGGCATTCTTGAATGTGACAGCAGGATAATGCTGCAGCTGGAAAAGAGCTCTGAAAATTCTAGAGAACTTGTGATGTGTAAAGATAACAATTTATTGGCATGCCATCATTGATAGAAATACCTTTTACATTTCACCCCACTATATTTTTTTCAAAAAATGTCAAAAGTTTTTAAAAACCTGGAAATAAACTTGAAATCCCCAACAAAAGATCCTCGTAAAAAGAAACATCATCATCGTAAGTTGTCACAAGTGATACCATAAAAATATCACGCATGTTTCATTCATCCCTACACCTGAAAGTACAATATCTTTAGATTTCTGTTTGGATGGAAACAGCTGGTTCATAGACATATTACACATGGGAGAACCAATCTGAAATTCCTGTAGTTTTAACTGTAACATAATGTGTTAAAGGATTTAAGCCAGTCATCTGCATACATACACTATTGGCATTAAAATTGCTACACCAAGAAGAAATGCAGATGATAAACGGGTATTCATTGGACAAATATATCATACTAGAACTGACATGTGATTACATTTTCACGCAATTTGGGTGCATAGATCCTGAGAAATCAGTACCCAGAACAACCACCTCTGGCCGTAATAGCGGCCTTGATTCGCCTGGGCATTGAGTCAAACAGAGCTTGATGGCATGTACAGGTACAGCTGCCCATGCAGCTTCAACACAATACCACAGTTCATCAAGAGTAGTGACTAGCGTCTTGTGATGAGCCAGTTACTCGGCCACCATTGACCAGACGTTTTCATTTGGTGAGAGATCTGGAGAATGTGTTGGCCAGGGAAGCAGTCAAACATTTTCTGTATCCAGAAAGACCCGTACAGGACCTGCAACATGCAGTTGTGCATTATCCTGCTGAAATGTAGGCTTTTGCAGGGATCGAATGAAGGGTAGAGCCACAGCTCGTAACACATCTGAAATGTAACGTCCACTGTTCAAAGTGCCGTCAATGCGAACAAGAGGTGACAGAGACGTGTAACCATTGGCACCCTATACCATCGTGCCGTGTGATATGCCAGTATGGCGATGACGAATACACGCTTCCAATGTGCGTTCACCGCAATGTCGCCAAACATGGGTGCGACCAACATGATGCTGTAAACAGAACCTGGATTCATCCGAAAAAATGACGTTTTGCCATTCGTGCACCCAGGTTCGTCGTTGAGTACACCATCGCAGGCGGTCCTGTCTGTGATACAGCGTCAAGGGTAACCGCAGCCACGGTCTCTGAGCTGATAGTCCATGGCTGCTGCAAACGTCGTCGAACTGTTCGTGCAGATGGTTGCTGTCTTGCATACATCCCCATCTGTTGACTCAGGGATCGAGACGTGGCTGTACGATCCGTTACAGCCATGCGGATAAGATGCCTGTCATCCCGACTGCTAGTGATACGAGGCCGTTGGGATCCAGCACAGCGTTCCGTATTACCCTCTTGAACCCACTGATTCCATATTGTGCTAACAGTCATTGGATCTCGACAAACGCGAGCAGCAGTGTCGCGATACGATAAACCGCAATCACAATAGGCTACAATCCGACCTTTATCAAAGTCGGAAACATGATGGTACGCATTTCTCCTCCTTACACAAGGCATCACAACAACGTTTCACCAGGCAATGCCAGTCAACTGCTGTTTGTGTATGAGAAATCGGTTGGAATCGTTCCTCATGTCAGCAAGTTGTAGGTGTCGCCACAGGCGTGAACCGTGTGTGAATGCTATGAAAAGCTAATCATTTGCATATCACATCATCTTCTTCCTGTCTGTTAAATTTCGCGTCTGTAGCACATCATCTTCGTGGTGTAGCAATTTTAATGGCCAGTAGTGTATAAATTGAATTCACTTGCTCATGTCCATCTTTATATGCAGGGTAATTGCTGGAACTGCTGTAAAATTTTGATCCAGTTCTTGCTAATAGATAAATTGATTCATGAGGAATGTTTTTGTATATAGTTTATAAATATTTCATATAAATTGTCTGAATTATCATGAATTCAAGTTAAGTAGTGAGAATGATACCATTGCACGTAGTGAACAGTCACCACAACTTGAGAGACTAGTGTTGTTTGTGGCAGCAAACCAGAATGTTGTGGAATGAAATTCGGGCTGTGTCACTTTCATCACTCTGCCTTTTGTTGTAGACATAAACAGTCAACATGAGTCGGGAGAAGTGCACAGGGCTTTACTTCTAATGCTATTTTTCAAAACAATAGTGCTGCTGCTCTTCATGGGTATCAGTGCAGTAAAAGAATAGTCAGGTCTTCTTTTTACACTGAGGTTGAAGATGGTGATTCAGAAGTGTGAATTAACTGGTGATTTAGAAATTGCTGCTTCAGAGGCTGATGGCCAGTTGCACCACCCACAATTGTTGAAGTTACCATGCCATGGCTCGGAATGCTGAACACAATGTGTGATATTAAAGCAGAGCATAAGCCATATTCCATGGCCTGCTGTTTGAAAAGCGCTGCAAACAGTTGAGAGATGGTATCTCCAGTGTGATTCCAAAGAGTCGTGGATGCAGATGGTCATCACACTGGACAACATTTATCTGTAAAGTGAAAATGATATGCTATTAACAAATGTTACCCTCTCATGTGGAAATTAAAATTTGGTTCTTTCAATAGTTTATTCATTATTTCTCTGCCACACTCCTTACACAACCCCATGCGGGTCCGGGGTAATAATAGGCCCGAGGTATTCCTGCCGGACATAAGAGGCGACTAAAAGGAGTCCCTCCCCCTCAAGGGGGTAGTTTGCGCCTGCATCTGGAGACGGACGGTTCAACGACTTGCATTTGTGGTCATTTTGGTTTTTCACTTATTCTTGTTTCTTCCTTCCTTTGTTTCCTTTCTTTGTCCTTCTCCCTCTCTCACTGTCTTCCTTACTTTTTAACTTGCCTTCTTCTCCTTGTCTTCTTGTCCATGCTATGATCTCCACCTCGGCGTTTGAGACAGTCTGTCCTTTCTCTCCCTCTCTCCCTCTTTTTTCCTATTCTTCTTTCATCCCTGTGCGTACCTGAAGGCCGACCCACACATTTGCATGTGTAGCCAGTGACGGGGTAAAGCGTAATTCTCCACCCTGGGTAGACAAGTAGGGCCCGTGCGTATCCCCTGGTAAAGGCCAGGCCCGGGGGAGGGGTGATTGCCCCAAGCTGACACCTTCCGACCATGCCGATTGGTCCCTTCATCCGTTTCTCGGGAGGTGTGACCTGGGGTGTAAACATTCACCTAAGGCAGGAGCATCCTCTGAGAGGGTCCTCACAAGGAAGGAGCACACCATCGGAGATGCTGGCAATCATGGGGAATTCATCCGCGTTGGATTTCTCATCTTCTTCTTCTCTCTCGACTTCTGCCCAAAAACGGAAACTTGACCAGCCACCAGTGACAAAAGTACTACCACCTGCCCCAAAGTTCCTCGTAGTTTCTAGATCTGAGGACGGAAAGGAGTTTTCCTTTGTCAACCCTTTCGTTATTCAGAAGGGCGCAGATGCCATAACCGGACCTGTCATGTCTTGTACCAGGATGCGTAACGGTACCTTGTTGTTCAAAACTGAGAGCGCCTTTCAGGCACAAAAACTCCTTCGGGTCACACTCCTGTACACGTTCCCTGTCCGGGTGGAGGCTCATTGCACTTTGAATCCGTCGCGTGGTGTGGTATCTCCTAGATCACTCGAGGGATTGACTGACGAGGAGATTCAGTTTTTCCTTGCTGAGCAGAGCGTGACGGCTGTCCATAGGGTCATGAAAAAGGTCAACAATGATCTTGTACTGATCCGGACACTTTTCTTTACCTTTGATAGTGTTCAGTTGCCGTCGCACATCAAAGCAGGCCCTATGTCCAGACACCTACGTGCTGCTACCAGTGTCAGCATTTTAACCACACCTGCCAGTCTGGTTCTAATGCGGCTAAATGCATCACTTGTGGCAGGGATGCCCATGAGGGTGACTGTCCCCCTCCGTCTCCTCTTTGCATGAACTGTCAGGGTGACCATGCAGCATCCTCTCACGACTGTCCCATCTACAAGGATGAACGGTGTATACAGGAAATTTGGGTCAAAGAGAGAGTGTCCACCTCGGATGCTCGCAAGCTTTTTGCTAGTAGGAAGCCCACGCTGCGCCCAGTGGGGAAATACAGTACCGTCCTCGACTCTCCTCGGACTACCAGTGAGGTATCGACGCAGACATGTGATCTGACCTTTAGCGCTACAGTCATCCGTTCGGCCAGTGCTAAGATCACCCCATCAACGTCTCCTCTTCCTCCCGCCTCCCCTAAACACAAGCACCTTCATCAGCTTCTGCCAAGACTAAGACCCAGAAGTCAGAAGGAACCATCCTGTGAAGACTTCTTACGTACCCCGAACTCCCAGCCATCGACCAGTACTTGGACTAAACGACCTTCCAAGAAGGCTCAGGGGAAGAAAAGTTCTCCTTCTCCGCCATGGCGCATTTCTTCTCCTGCGCCACACGGCAGTTGCTGCCCCAGGCCGTCATCCGTTTCGCCTGGCCGCACCACTGGTAGCCGAACATCTGGCCGTTCGCCGGCGGAGGAAGCTCCCCCTCCCGACCATCTTAACATGGTGGCCGACGAACCTATTGAAAAAATGGACTACGACTCTTCGCCTATTGATAGTGACAGTAGTGCTCGCTCGATGCCAGGCCCTCAGCGGCCTTCGAGGTGACCCCTTCTTGCTTCTCCTTTTTCTTTTTCTTCTCACGATGGCACTTCTTCATTGGAATGTTCGCGGCATTTGCTCCAACCGAGAGGACATAAAGTTGCTGCTACGCTTGCACTGTCCACTCGTAGTAGCTCTCCAGGATACGAAGCTACGCCCATGTGATCGTATTGACTTGACACACTATCTCTCTGTGCGTTTTGACCTACCTCCTGTGGTAGGTATTCCAGCTCATGGAGAGGTTATGTTGCTGGTCCGGGGTGATATCTACTACGATCCCTTCACATTGCACACTGATCTGCAGGCAGTTGTCGTCCGAATTACTCTCCCTACTTTCACATTTTCCATTTATACTGTTTACACTCCATCGGCATCTGCCGTTACTAGGGCAGACATGATGCAAATTATTGCTCAGCTACCTGCACCATTTTTGTTGACTGGAGACTTCAATGCCCACCATCCCCTTTGGGGTTATCCAGCATCCTACCTGAGAGGCCCCCTGTTAGCAGACCTTTTCAACTACCTCAGTCTTGTCTGCCTCAATACTGGCACCCCTACTTTTCTTTCGGACACAACTCACACCTATTCCCATTTAGACCTCTCTATATGTACTACCCAACTTGCACATCGATTTGAGTGGTACGCTCTTTCTGATACGTATTGGAGCGACCATTCCCCTTGTGTTATCCATCTCCTGCAACATACCCCATCTCCATGCTCAATTAGATGGAACATCTCCAAAACAGTCTGGGGGCTCTTCTCTTCCAGGGCTGCGATAGTCAGGTCGCACACCTCACGGAATTCATTCTCACTGCTGCTGCATATTTCATCCCTCATACTACTTCTTCTCCACGTTGTGTACCGGTCCCCTGGTGGACCGCAGCACGTAGAGACACTATACGTGCTTTACACACCTTTAAACGCCACCCTACGATGGCGAATTGTATTAATTATAAACGATTACGTGCACAGTGTCATCATGTTGTTAAAGAAAACCAGCTGGGCTGCTTTCACAAGCTCCTTCAACAGTTTTAATCCTTCTTCTGTTGTCTGTGGTAGCCTGCGCCGGCTATCTGGCACTAAGGTCCACTCACCAGTTTCTGGCTTGACGGTCGCGAATGACATCCTTGTGGCCCCTGAATTGTATTAATTATAAACGATTACGTGCGCAGTGTCGTCATGTTGACGGTCGCGAATGACATCCTTGTGGCCCCTGAATTGTATTAATTATAAACGATTACGTGCGCAGTGTCATCGTGTTATTAAGAAAGCAAGAAAGCCAGCTGGGCTGCTTTCACAAGCTCCTTCAACAGTTTTAATCCCTGTTCTGTTGTCTGTGGTAGCCTGCGCCGGCTATCTGGCACTAAGGTCCACTGACCAGTTTCTGGCTTGACGGTCACGAATGACATCCTTGTGGCCCCTGAATTGTATTAATTATAAACGATTACGTGCGCAGTGTCGTCGTGTTATTAAGAAAGCAAGAAAGCCAGCTGGGCTGCTTTCACAAGCTCCTTCAACAGTTTTAATCCCTGTTCTGTTGTCTGTGGTAGCCTGCGCCGGCTATCTGGCACTAAGGTCCACTGACCAGTTTCTGGCTTGACGGTCACGAATGACATCCTTGTGGCCCCTGGGGATGTTTCCAATGCCTTTGGCTGATTTTTCGCAGAGGTTTCAAACTCCGTTCATTACCACCCTGCCTTCCTCTCGAGCTCTGCTCATTACCACCCTGCCTTCCTCCCCCGAAAACAGGCAGAGGATGGTGGTGCAAATCTATTGTCGTCCCGATTCCTAAGCCGGGGAAGGACAAGCACTTGCCTTCCAGTTATCGACGCATATCCCTTACCAGCTGTGTCTGTAAGGTGATGGAACGAATGGTTAACTCTCATTTGGTTTGGCTGCTCGAATCTCGACACCTACTTACCAATGAACAATGTGGATTTTGTAGGGGCCACTCTGCTGTTGACCATCAGGTTACCTTGTCAACCTTCATTATGAATAACTTCTTGCGGAAGTGCCAGACAGTGTCTGTGTTCTTTGATTCGGAGAAGGCTTACGACACCTGTTGGAGGGTGGGGGCGGACATTCTCCACACCATGCATACATGGGGCCTTCGCGGTCGCCTCCCTCTTTTTATTCGTGCAATTTTAATGGATCGAAAGTTCAGGGTATGTGTGGGTTCTGTCCTGTCCGATGCCTTTCGCCAGGAGAATGGGGTGCCACAGGGCTCAGTTTTGAGTATCGCTCTCTTCGCCATAGCAATCAATCCAATAATGGATTGCCTCCCAGCTGATGTATCAGGCTCCCTTTTCGTGGATGATTTTACCATCTACTGCAGCACGCAGCGTGCATGTTTCCTGTAGCGCTGTCTTCAGCATTGTCTTGACCATCTTTACTCCTTGAGTGTCGCCAATGGCTTCAGTTTTTCTGCCGAGAAGACGGTCTGTATTCACTTCTGGCGCTACAAAGAGTTTCTCCCATCGTCCTTACATCTCGGTCCCGTTGCTCTCCCATTCGTGGAGACGACAAAATTTTTAGGTCTTACATTTGACAGGAAACTTAGCTGGTCTCCACATGTCATATTTGGTTGCCCGTTGTACCTGTTCCCTAAATGTCCTCCGTGTTCTCAGCGGTACATCATGGGGAGCGGATCGAACCGTCCTGCTTCACCTATATCGGTCGATCGTCCACTCAAAGCTGAATTATGGGAGCGTTGTATACTCCTCTTCACAGCCGTCCATCTTACGCCGCCTCAACTATATACATCATCTGGGGTTTACGTCTTGCGATCGAAGCGTTCTATACTCGTCCTGTCGAGAGTCTTCATGCTGAAGCCGGTGAATTGCCACTAACCTACTGGCATGATATACTGCTTTGTCGTTATGCCTGTCGGCTATTATCAATGCCCAACCACCCGTCTTATCGTTCCTTTTTTGACAACTCTCTCAACCGTCAATATGGGTTGTATGTATCTACCCTACTATCCCCTGGAGTTCGCTTTCGTCGCCTCCTTCAGCAACTTGATTTTCCACTCCCTGCAACCTATAGAGTGGGCGAAAGCCAAACGCCACCCTTGGCTCCAGGCTCAGGTTCGCGTTCACCTTCACCTCAGCTCGCTCCCAAAGGATGTTACCCCAGCTTTGGTATACCGCTTGCAGTGTGTCGAACTTCGTTCAAAGTTCATTAATACGATCTTCATTTATACAGATGGCTCTAAGACCAATGATAGTGTCGGGTGTTCTTTCATTGTCGGGGCACACAGTTTCAAAAACAGGCTCCCTGGCCATTGCTCGGTCTTCACAGCTGAGCTATTTGCCCTCTGTCAGGCTGTTCTTTACATCCGCCGCCACCGACATTCTGCTCTGATTCCCGGAGCGCCATCCAGAGCCTCAGTGATCTGTATCCGGTTCACCCTTTCATGCACCAGATCCAATGCTCTCTTCAGCAGCTGGTGGACGACGGTTCTCCGTTTACCTTTATGTGGTTTCCTGGCCATGTCAGTATCCCTGGGAACGAAGCTGCAGATGCCGCGGCCAAGGCTGTGGTCCTCCAGTCTCGGACAGCTGTTTGTGTGCCTTCATGTGATTTTAGCAGGGTCATTTGTCAGCGCATTTTATCGGTGTGGCATGCCGATTGGTCTACACTTACTGAAAACAAGGTTCTGGCCTTGAAACCTCTCCCCATGGCTTGGACGACCTCTTCACGCCCTTCTCGGTGGGAGGATGTCGTTTTGGCCCGGTTACGGATTGGACACTGCTGGTTCAGCCACAGCCATCTGCTGATGGCTGCGCTGGCGCCGTTCTGCCCATGTGGGCAATTGCTGACGGTATGCCACATTTTTAACATCCTGTCCGAATTTTAATACACTGCACATTGATCTTGGCCTGCCATGTACTCTGGATGAAATTTTAGCGGTTGAGCCAGGAGCAGCGCTCGCGTTCTTCGTTTTATCCACTTGACAAACCTGTCTAAGGACATTTGATTATGCTGTTTCCTTTTAATCCCTTACCTGTTAATGTTCCTTTTTATGGTGTTGTCCTTTTTAGTTGGTGTTTTCACACTCGCGGTGCATTCATAATTTAGTCTGGGTTCTAATGACCACTGTAGTTGTGCGCCCTTAAAAACACTCCTTACAAATGTTTCCACAAAGTTTCATTGTCCTACAATTACTTACTTTTATCATGGGGGCCCTCTCAGATAGTTTACTTGTTAACAAAAAATTGCAGGGGCGTGTCCCGTCAAGATCATCAACTGTAACCGCCAACTTCAACAGTTTAGTTTCGGCAATCGCATAGGGGCAAGGGAAAACAGAGAGAACGCATTTTGTGCGAAATCGTGGTGCCTAAAGGAATACATGTCTCTGCACTTCACTAATATTAAAGTTCCTCACATTTAGTTGGAAAATTATTGCTTTGAATGGATAATAGCACATACTGTCTTACTTTGTTCATCAATTATGCAGGTAACACTCTTTCTAACAAAGCCTAGACCCAAGTGTGCTCATATTAACAGCTAAATTTATTTCACTTTAAACTAAAGTTTGCCTTAGCTGTATTGCTTTTACAAATATTTCACATTGACAGTCCACGGTAGCCTTCATAAATATGATTGGAAAATGGAAAAATATATCCTGCCATCAAATGCTACGAAGAATGAAAATGTTTTATCCCCAGATTTTGTGTGTAATTATGCACACCCTCTGTGAATAAACCAAATGAATACTCATATTTCATCACATCAGCAAAGTTTTCAAAGAATTTTGCTGAGGCTCATTGCACTCAACCATTCCTTGCAAAACTCAAATGACTCCCACTTCTCATTCTGACATGTGACCAGTAATGTGTGGGCATTGTTGAATGTCAGAGCAAGGCAGTGCCCCCACTGGAAAAGATGTTCTCAGATTCAAAAATTATACATAATTGGCAGTGCATAAGAGGTACAATGTACGAAGTCATACCACCATCAGTAGTAGTACCCCTTACAAAATATAACAATGTTACAGAGTAATAAAAGTCGTTAAATGTACATTAATCCACATTTCACGTATTGCATATTATTAAGTCATTTTACCAAAAATTGCTTAGGTCCACTATCGGGTGGAGAAATGTAGGGTCCCTACGGTCAGGCGTGCTCTACACACAGGAAGCGGCTACAAGGGTAGCGGAGTACATGTGGAGTGCACATGTGGGTTTCTTAGGTTAGAGAATTCCCTCCCTACGCCCTACAAGACGCCTCCTGAGATGCGACAAGGTAGTAGTAGGCAAAACGCAACAGGGAATAACAATATTAATGTGGTAATAGTAATCTGCAGGAGCGTCTATAGAAGGGTCCAAGAACTGCTCTCATTAATAAACGGTCACAATGCCCACATAGTACTAGGGACGAAAGTTGGCTGTAACCAGATGTAAACAGTAATGAAATTCTAAACTCAAATTGGAATCTATACTGCAGAGACAGGCTGGACAGTGAGGGGGGAGGCGTGTTTATAGCGATTAAACGTGCAATAGTATCGAAGGAAATTGATGGAGATCCGAAATGTGAAATAATGTGACTGAAGGTCACGGTTAGAGCAGGGTCAAACATGGTAATTGGATGTCTCTATAGGCTCCCTGGCTCAGCAGCAGTTGTGGGAGAGCACGTGAAGGAAAATTTAGAAAATATTTCAAGTAGATTTCCCCACCATGCTATAGTTCTGGGTGGAGATTTTAATTTGCTGAATATAGACTGGGTTAAACACAGAACCGACTCGTGGCGATAACATATTACATCTTCTGGTGACAAACAGACCCGAACTGTTTGAAACAGTTAATGCAGAATGGGGAATCAGCCATCATAAAGCGGTTACTGCATCGATGATTTCAGCCGTAAATAGAAATATTAAAAAAGGTAGGAAGATTTTTCTGTTTAGAAAAAGTGACAAAAAGCAGATTTCAGAGTACTTGACGGCTCAACACAAAAGTTTTGTCTCAAGTACAGATAGTGTTGAGGATCAGTGGAAAAAGTTCAAGATCATCTTACAATATGCATTAGATGAGTATGTGCCAAGCAAGATCGTAAGAGATGGAAAAGAGCCACCATGGTACAACAACCAAGTTAGAAAACTGCTGAGGAAGCAAAGGGAGCTTCACAGCAAACATAAACATAGCCAAAGCCTTGCAGACAAACAAAAATTACGCGAAGCGAAATGTAGTGTGAGGAGGGCTATACGAGAGACGTTCATTGAATTTGAAGGTAAAGTTCTATGCACTGCCTTGGCAGAAAATCCTAAGAAATTTTGGTCTTGTGTCAAAGCGGTAGGTGGATCAAAACAAAATGTCCAGACACTCTGTGACCAAAATGGTACTGAAACAGAGGATGACAGACTAAAGGCCGAAATACTAAATGTCTTTTTCCAAAGCTATTTCACAGAGGAAGACTGCACTGTAGTTCCTTCTCTAGATTGCAGCATAGATGACATGGTAGATATCGAAATAGTCGACAGAGGGATAGAGAAACAATTAAAATCGCTCAAAAGAGGAAAGGCCGCTGGATCTGATGGGATACCAGTTCGATTTTACAAAGAGTACGTGAAGGAACTTGCCCCCCTTCTTGCAGCGGTGTACCGTAGGTCTCTAGAAGAGTGTAGCGTCCCAAAGGATTGGAAAACGGCACAGGTCATCCCCGTTTTCAAGAAGGGACGTCGAACAGATGTTCAGAACTATAGATTTATATCTCTAACGTCGATCAGTTGTAGAATTTTGGAACACGTATTATGTTAAATTATAATGACTTTTCTGGAGACTAGAAATCTACTCTATAGGAATCGGCATGGGTTTCGAAAAAGATGATCGTGTGAAACCCAGCTCGCGCTATTCGTCCACGGGACTCAGAGGGCCATATACATGGGTTCCCAGATAGATGCCGTGTTTCTTGACTTCTGCAACCCATTCGATACAGTTCCCCACAGTCATCTAATGAACAAAGTAAGAGCATATGGACTATCAGACCAATTGTGTGGTTGGATTGAAGAGTTCCTAGATAACAGAACGCAGCATGTCATTCTCAATGGGGAGAACTCTTCTGAAGTAAGAGTGATTTCAGGTGTGCCGCAGGGGAGTGTCGTAGGACCGTTGCTATTCACAGTATACATAAATGACCTTGTGGATAACATCGAAAGTTCACTGAGGCTTTTTGCGGATGATGCTGTGGTATATCGAGTTGTTGTAACAATGGAAAATTGTAGGGAAATGCAGGAGGATCTGCAGCGAATTGACGCATGGTGCAGGGAATGGCAATTGAATGTCAATGTAGACAAGCGTAATGTGCAGCGAATACATAGAAAGAAAGATCCCTTATCGTTTAGCTACAATATAGCAGGTCAGCAACTGGAAGCAGCTAATTCTACACTCCTGGAAATTGAAATAAGAACACCGTGAATTCATTGTCCCAGGAAGGGGAAACTTTATTGACACATTCCTGGGGTCAGATACATCACATGATCACACTGACAGAACCACAGGCACATAGACACAGGCAACAGAGCATGCACAATGTCGGCACTAGTATAGTGTATATCCACCTTTCGCAGCAATGCAGGCTGCTATTCTCCCATGGAGACGATCGTAGAGATGCTGGATGTAGTCCTGTGGAACGGCTTGCCATGCCATTTCCACCTGGCCCTCAGTTGGACCAGCGTTCGTGCTGGACGTGCAGACCGCGTGAGAAGACGCTTCATCCAGTCCCAAACATGCTCAATGGGGGACCGATCCGGAGATCTTGCTGGCCAGGGTAGTTGGCTTACACCTTCTAGAGCACGTTGGGTGGCACGGGATACATGCGGACGTGCATTGTCCTGTTGGAACAGCAAGTTCCCTTGTCAGTCTAGGAATGGTAGAACGATGGGTTCGATGACGGTTTGGATGTACCGTGCACTATTCAGTGTCCCCTCGACGATCACCAATGGTGTACAGCCAGTGTAGGAGATCGCTCCCCACACCATGATGCCGGGTGTTGGCCCTGTGTGCCTCGGTCGTATGCAGTTCTGATTGTGGCGCTCACCTGCACGGCGCCAAACACGCATACGACCATCATTGGCACCAAGGCAGAAGCGACGTCTCCATTCGTCCCTCCATTCACGCCTGTCGCGACACCACTGGAGGCGGGCTGCACGATGTTGGGGCGTGAGCGGAAGACGGCCTAACGGTGTGCGGGACCGTAGCCCAGCTTCATGGAGACGGTTGCGAATGGTCCTCGCCGATACCCCAGGAGCAACAGTGTCCCTAATTTGCTGGTAAGTGGCGGTGCGGTCCCCTACGGCACTGCGTAGGATCCTACGGTCTTGGCGTGCATCCGTGCGTCGCTGCGGTCCGGTCCCAGGTCGACGGGCACGTGCACCTTCCGCCGACCACTGGCGACAACATCGATGTACTGTGGAGACCTCACGCCCCACGTGTTGAGCAATTCGGCGGTACGTCCACCCGGCCTCCCGCATGCCCACTATACGCCCTCGCTCAAAGTCCGTCAACTGCACATACGGTTCACGTCCACGCTGTCGCGGCATGCTACCAGTGTTAAAGACTGCGATGGAGCTCCGTATGCCACGGCAAACTGGCTGACACTGACGGCAGCAGTGCACAAATGCTGCGCAGCTAGCGCCATTCGACGGCCAACACCGCGGTTCCTGGTGTGTCCGCTGTGCCGTGCGTGTGATCATTGCTTGTACAGCCCTCGCGCAGTGTCCGGAGCAAGTATGGTGGATCTGACACACCGGTGTCAATGTGTTCTTTTTTCCATTTCCAGGAGTGTATAAATTACTTGGGAGTAGGCATTAGGAGTGATTTAAAATGGAATGATCATATAAAGTTGATTGTCGGTAAAGCAGATGCCAGACTGAGATTCATTGGAAGAATCCTAAGGAAATGCAATCCGAAAACAAAGGAAGTAGGTTACAATACTCTTGTTCGCCAACTGCCTGAATATTGCTCAGCAGTGTGGGATCCGTACCAGATGGGGTTGATAGAAGAGATAGAGAAGATCCGACAGAGAGCACCACGCTTCGTTACAGTATCATTTAGTAATCGCGAAAGCGTTACGGAGATGATAGAACTCCAGAGGAAGACTCTGCAGGAGAGACGCTCAGTAGCTCGGTACGGGCTTTTGTTAAAGTTTCGAGAACATACCTTCACCAAAGAGTCAAGCTGTATATTGCTCCCTCCTACGTATATCTCGCGAAGAGACCATGAGGATAAAATCAGAGAGATTAGAGCCCACACAGAGGCATACTGACAAATCTTTCTTTCCACAAACAATACGAGACTGGAATAGAAAGGAAAACTGATAGAGATACTCAAGATACCCTCCGCCACACACCGTCAGGTGGCTTGCGGAGTATGGATGTGGATGTAGATGTAGATGTAGATGTAGGTGGAAATTAAAACAGTGAATCTTTCCTTACATAGTCACACTACACCCTTCATCAGTAACAAAATCTCATATCTTATCCATTAACACATTTTATTTCTTGGTCTGTATTGTACTTTACATAATATTTGTTAAAATATCTGCTCTTGCTCACTATTGTGTTCGGTTTTCTCGAGTCTTTGATGTTATTGCTTGAATTTGTGTATTCATCTCCTTGCTTATTTCAGCTATTCTTGCTCAGTCTTGCATTGTTTCTGGTGGTTTGCATTAGTATGTGATGTGCTTTTTGGTGTTTGACAATTAAAGGGCCTGCTTTGTAACAAGAAAAATTTATGCAGTCCTTCAAAAACTGGGTGTATACTGCTCTCTATGGCAATTTGGAATCTTGTGCAACAAAAATCATTTGTTGTTCTTGTTGTTTGCTGCCTGGGTTATAATAAATGGAATTGATCAGAGGCAAGTAAAATTTGATTAGGTTTCTGTGATAAAGTAATGAAGGAGTATATAGAAATTAGAATGACATAAAACTTAATAACAGACATATATGTTTTAATTGGACCCATCCCCCCAATTTGGTACTTACTTTATTAAGCTATTCATGACAATCTTAAATTGTAAGACAAAAATGTAAAAGAATGAAAATATCATGGAATGCTTGTACTGTGACTAGAGTTTTACTATAAATAGCAATGCTCTACTAATAATATCTCAACCAGTTAGTCCTGGAAGTGAACATGCTTAAGGCCATTAGTCGCAGTTCATTATGAAAATGACTGACTGTAATAAAAATTGTGTACAGGAAAATGGAATGATCTGCTTTTCTGACCATGTGGAACTAAGACATTCGGCAGAAAAGTACTGTAAATATTAATGAAATACTAATAGTCTCTACAGTGTCATGAACAAGATTCTTGTACTGAGAGCTGTTGAAACTTCTGTCCACAAGAAACAGTTGGTTTTTTGTTAGCAACAACTTCTGTAATCACTGGCGTCATCTTCTTCTTAATTATAGTTCTTAATTATAGTTGAATCAAAGACCCTTTATGGGCATTGTGGACCAGCACTGAAGACACTGTGTCTCTGTTAATATGAGTTTATAATCAGGTCTGGCACATTCTGCGTTTTGATAGAAAATTTTAGGTTTGCTATGTGTGGAAGGTTACGAAATTACCATCAGATAAGAAAGCTCAAGGTATAAAAATTACCAGTTTGTATAGGGAAAAGTAATATAGCTTCATATGTCCGTTCTGTATTTTCTAATCTCAAAACATGGCTTAGTAGGAAGAAATTTTCATTGAATGAAGGAGGTCAGAAAAGATCCCAGGAAAGTCTGTTTTACCTACTGGGCTGTGGATTACTTCTTTCCTATTACTTACTAGATTCGAATTTGTGCTCCGTGACTGAGCTTAGTATGCCACCCTTCAACAAGCAATAAAGAGAAGACACACACAAAGATATAAGTTTAGCGTGTGTGCGTCTGCACTTGTGCTACCCCCCCCCCCCCCCGCGCCTCCCCAAAGCACCCCCCCCCCCCAACCCCCTCCAGTTGTCCAGTTGTGCCTAAATGTCACTGACCATTATTAGCCAAGAATGCAAAAATTATTTTACTTTTTGGGAAAAAGTTGCAGCTTATATTTTTATTTCTTATTTTGTGAAAGGAGGAATGGGCTGATGTATAGCAGCAGCAGCGGTGCCAACTTTGTAGAACTGCTAATGAAGCATATGCAAATGGTCATAGAAAAGTACCTCATATTAATTGTAAAGTACACTGTCATGATGTATACACTAAAGTGTCAGAGAAAGTGGTATAGGCATGCGTATTCAAATACAGAGATATGTAGACAGCAGAATATGGCCCTGCGGTCAGCAACACCTATGTAAGACAAAAAGTGTGTGGCACAGTTGTTAGATCGGTTACTGCTGCTACAATGGCAGGTGATTAAGATTTAAGTGAATTTGAACACGGTGTTTTAGTCGGCGTACAAGCGATGGGACACAGCTTCTCCGCAGTAGCAATGAAGTGGGGCTTTTCCCGTAAAACTTTTTCTCTAGTGTACCATGAATATCAGGAACACAGTAAGACATCAAATCTCAGACATCGCTGAGGCAGGAGAAAGATCCTGCAAGAATGGGACCATGACGACTGAAGAGAATCATTCAGTGTGGCAGAAGTGCAACCCTTTTGCAGCTGCAGATTTCAATGCTGGACCATCGGCAAGTGTCAGCGTCTGAACCATTCAACGAAACCTCATCAATATGTTCTTTCGGAACTGAAAGCCCACTCATGTACCCTCGATGACTAAACAACACAAAGCTTTATGCGTCGCCTGGGCCCGTCAACACCAACATTGGACTGTTGGTGAGTGGAAACATGTTGCCTGGTTGGACAAGCTTGTTTCAGATTGTTTTGATCGGATGGACGTGTACAGGTAGGGAGACAATCTCATGAGTTCATGGATCCTGCATGTCAGCAGAGGACTGCTCAAGCTAGTGGAGGCTCCGTAATTGTGTAGGGCGTTTGCACTTGGAGTGATATGGGACCCCTGATACGTCTAGATATGACTCTGACAGGTGGCACAGATCACCTGCATCCATTCAGGTCCATTGTGCATTCTGACAGACTTGTTGGGCAATTCCAGCAGGATAATGTGTTACCCCACACGTCCAGAATTGCTAGAGTGGCTCCAAGAATACACTTCTGGGTTTCAACACTTCCGCTAGCCATCAAACTCCCCAGACATGAAGGTTATTGAGCATATCTGGGATACCTTGCAATGTGCTGTCCAAAGAGATCTTCACCCCCTCATACTCTTACGGCTAGCCCTGCAGGATTCATGGTGTCAGTTCCCTCCAGCACTACTTCAGACATTAGTCGAGTTCATGCCACGTCGTGTTGTGACACTTCTGCTTGCTCGTGGGGACCCTAAATGATATTAGGCAGGTGTACTAGTTTCTTTGGCTCTTCAGTGTATAACGGACTGCATCAAAATCTTTGTGGAAAGTAACATTTCCGTCTAATGAAAACTTGTGGAAATTCCACGTGGAAACATAGTAATATGAAGTTGTTTCTCTACTTTGTAACTTGCACAGGCTGTTGTTTAGAAAACAGCCATAAGTCAGAAAGAAACTGAACCTTTGATTAGATGAAAGGTTTGTAATAAGCTTTCCAATATGATAAGTGGTGTATTGTTAAATGAATTTAGGTTGTCTTGAAAACATCAGACCAGATGCTACTGTGATGTGTTACAGGCATTGAAGGGTAAAATCAGAATTCACAAGGAATTTGCATTGCGTTGTAAATGTGGTACATCTCAAAGAAGAGTACTGTATTATTTTTCCAAGAAATGTGGCTATACAAACTTGTGCTCTTCTGCCAAAATTATTCAGTCTCATTTCATAAATAATATTGCTTTCATAAGGTCTTTCCACATAGATAGAAAAAACATTAATTTTTTTATAATGTTCTCACAGATGTTGTGGTATCAGAATACAAATACGAAGCTGAAGTCAAAATATCAAGAAGTATGTTCAAGATTGGCTAGTGAGTCTAAAGAGAAAAATTTTCTAGAGAAACATCTCTACAAAACACAGAACAGTGATGGTCGGATGGCACTCACCAGTGTTGGGGTATGTTTTATTTCATATTTAATCTTGAATTGTTGTGTGATTATGGACATACACAAGTTTCTTTTGCTAGTGAGGTTCATGACATTAAGAGTTTTCTTGTTTCAGGATGTGCCAGGAGAGCTGAGTGTCCAGTGTAGGTAAGCAAGTTTCCTTCATGCATGCACATATGTAAAACTTCCATCCCTCACATAACCACAGACCTTGGCGTGATGGGTTGTCTTGAGTGTGATGGGTTGTCTTGAGTGTATCATTGATACGGATTTCTGTACTGTATGTGCAACCATTTATAATTGCAAACTCTGCAGATGCCTATACTTACATATGGTTCCTTATGGAGGGTAGCAGCTATTTCATTGATTACAGTGACCAATCTGGCATATTGACTGACCTGACCTTGTAATATTAGGCAACGTGGCCTAGCTGTGTTGTACTGTGATTAACTAAAAGCAGGAGGGAACTATTTTAATGATGATGGCATCCTCAGAAGTAAAATATTCTGGAAGTAAGAGTCCCACATCCTGGTCTCGGGGTAGGGGTTACTCAGGGGAATCTTATCATTAGAAAAACAAATTTCATTTGATGGGTCAGACTGTGGAATTGAGTAGATAGGATAAATAACTTGAAAATATAGATGGAAGATTGAAGTTATAGTGAGGATTAATGTAGTGCTGTGACAGGAGATATCTAGCCCATGAGTACAAAGTTATCAATACAAAACTGAATGTTTAATAACCAGAGGAAAAATAGGAATGTAGGTAAACAGTATGAAGAGCATAGAGAATGACTCATCGTAGCCAATACAAACACAAAGCTACCGCTCACCACATGGCAACGGTCTTGCCGCAGTGGATACATTGGTTCCGTGAGATAACCGAAGTTAAGCACTGTCGAGCGTGGTCAGCTCTTGGATGGATGACCATCCAACCGCCATGTGCTGTTGCCATTTTTCGGGGTGCACTTAGCCTCGTGATGCCAATTGAGGAGCTACTTGACTGAATAGTAGCGGCTCCGGTCAAAGAAAACCATCATAACGACCGGGAGAGCGGTGTGCTGACCACACGCCCCTCCTATCCGCATCCCCAACTGAGGATGACACGGCGGTCCGATGGTCCCGGTGGGCCACTTGTTGTCTGAAGACGGAGTGCTTTACTGCTCACAACAACAGTATTTATGTCCACCTGCTGTACTGGTAATGAAGACATTGAAAAAATGTATGAGAGAAAAATTACTCAGTAATTTGAAAGTGCTTGAGTATGTAAAAAGTGTAGTGTTCCTCTACATTTAGAGGACTGTTAAGATGTCTGCCGTACCCAACTAGCTGATACGTATCAATTTTGATTTTACACCAGCCAGTAGAGTATTTAAATACGGTATCATTTGGTTAAGGTAGGTGAAAATTTAATTGCAGTGTGGGGACTGGACTTCAATACTAGAAAAAGGAAGAAAATGAAATACGAGATATCATGAACTGTGGGAGAGCAATGAAAGGAGAAGCTGCCTAGAAAGCTGCAGAAACAACGATTACATCATTGTTAAATACTTGTTTGAGAATGATGAAAGGTGGCTGTATATCAGGAATAGACCTAGGGACACTGTAAAGTTTCAGAGGGATTACATAGCACCGCAAAGCTTTAGAAACCAGATTTTAGACTATAAAACATTTCATGTATATGATGTGGCCTCGGACTATAATTTGTTAGTTATTAAATTCAGACTAAAACTGAATGAATGACAGATTGGTAGGAAATTGAAATGGGACTTGCTTACACTGAAACAACCTGAGACTGTTGAAAGAGTAAGCGACACTTGGAGAACCAGGCATGTCAAAACTGTTGCACCAGGTATGTAAGGTAATTATGTGGGTTTTATAAAGCAGATTTTCAAAATTCTTCTTTTATCTTGTAGAAACACACTGAATCATGATCAGAGAGGTTGCAGATTATGTCAGTTCATTCTTTGGCTCATTCTAAGCAATTATTTTGGGTGTTATGGTATTAAATGTGCAGCATCAAAGTTTGTTTCAAAATCATTGAATTTTGACCAAAAGCTCGGGAATTGCTGAATGAAGTTGACAACAATCCACAACTTAAAGAAAGTTATGACAGGTGACATAACATGGGTCTATGGATGTGATGGCAAAACTGAGGCCTAATTGTTCCAATGCAAGCTGCCTGAAGAGCCAAGACCGGGAAAAAAAAATCAGGTTTGATCACAACTGTTTTCTCGGATTACAGTGAGGTAGTGCATCCCAAGTTCCTGCCTTATGCTCATACAGTCAATAAGGAATACTACCTATAAGTTATGTGCCATTTGCAAGAAGCAGTCCGAAGTAAACAACCAGAATTGTGCCAGAACCACTTGCAGAAATTGCATCATGATAACACTCCCACTCACACGTTAGTGTTTGTTCATAATATTTTGGCAAAAAACAAAACTATTTTGTTGTCTTAGCCACCATATTCACCGGAAATAGCCCCCTGTGACTTCATTCTATTCCCAAGGCTGAAGAGAACTGTGAAAGGACATAGTTTTGTCACCATTCATGACATAAAAACAGAATCGCTGAAGGAGCTAAACACCATAATGAAAACAGAGTTCCAGAAGTGCTTCCAAGGTTGGAAAAAGCATTGGCACAAGTGTATTCTATCTGTGGGGGGGATTACTTTGAAGGGGTCGGTGTTGACACTGGTGAATAAATAAAGATTCTTTTCAGAAAAACATAAATTCCCATTACTTTGTGATATCATCTTGTATATGAGACTGGAGAAATAGGCCTACCTTCTGACTACAAGAGGAATATAATTATCCCAATATCAAAGAAGGCAGAAGCTGAAGGTTTTGAGATTACTGAACCATCATTTAATAATTGTTTGTAAAGTACTAACACTTGGTGCCAAGATTAGATGTGATTATCTTTGTATAAAGTGTTTGCTATGAATTTTTATGAAATCTCACAAGGCAGTCATTTAATTTGTGCTTCCTGCTCTCTTTTAACTACTCTTTATTCCCATTTTTATTGTATTGGTCACCAATGTGGATATTGGTGTGTAAGTATGTGACATGGTTTCTTGATACTTGGAATTTTTCATATCTTCTGACATCACATTTTGATTGTGCTTTCAGTCTTATTATTACTATTCCATGTGTTTTTATTATTTTCTGAGTACACATATGATGGAAAAGCAAAAGGTTTCAGAACTAGAAAATTGTTGTGATGCGCAATTGATGGATGAGATTTTAGTATTTTCCACAATTGCGCTATTCTGTGCAAACAAAATACATTATGGTTCATTTTAATAGTTTTATGTTCTGTTTGATTACACTGATAACAGAATTATGGCCACTGTCTTTGATTATGTAAATGCTTGGTGACATAGGTTTCATGGGACGTAGGCCATGGTTAAGGCATGTTTCTCTGCCTAATATTTCATCCTCTACTGTGGTGCATATCCTCAGAACCAGTATGTAGTTACTTAATGGTGAAATGCTGAGTAGCTGAAATGATCAAGCTAAATACTTATACAATAGCATTATGAATGAATGTTTCCAAATGTTTAACATCTGTTGCCTGTCACCCTTTAAAACTGTTATATATCAGAGTAAGCTTGACGTCATCAAGCACAACCTCACTGGATGAAATATATCCAAGTTGTTGCTGCTAAGCGATGCTTATAGGTACAGTTCTAAATTATTCATTACTTCAGCATTGTCTCATTTACTTATTACAAGCACTGAGTTGCATCATAGCCAGCTGAATCTCATGATAGTCTGCTGTGAATATGAGTAGCTGTGGCTTAACTAAATACTTGGCAATCATGATGTGAAAAATCAGTGACATCTGCACGGTGACCGTCCATAGCTTGGATCAGTGTAATGGGGTGGCTGGGTGCAACTTCTAAATACTAAGATAGCTTTCTTACTTAAGGCTTGCATTGTTCTTTGTTTGGTGATGTACTTCTCTTACACGTGTTTCTCTTGGCTGACTTCTATTCATCTATCTTGCTGATGGCAGAAACAGTAGAATATCTGAACCATTGTTTATTTCTGAATCATGTTTTAAAATACTTTTTAAAGCAACACGTGTATTTGGTTCTTATCCGTATAGGTACCCCAAGGTATCTTTCCAAGTTGACATTAGTGTGCTTTGTTAGACCACTCTTTAACACTTTGAGGTCAGGCCACTTAGACGTTTATACCAATATTTACAATGTTACTGGTACATTTGTGTTTGATGTACCTTAAAGGGCAGTACACACCTGAAGACTAATCTTTTAGGTTTCTTTCCCATGTTTATTTTAGAATTATTATGGCAGAAAATATAATTATTCTTCCAAAAGGAAAGTAACTTCACATGTAGCTGACTTTTTTTATGGAAAAGTCTAAAACTTTATGGCCTGCAGAGAAATATGTTGCAGTCAGGGGAGCACCAGCTTGTCACTTTCTTGTTGCTTTACCAGTCGATTAATTCATCTTGTCCAAGTCTTGCAGACCTGTGTTGGACGCTGCTCCTCCTCAGTTTCAGGATTTTTATCAAGAAAGTGTTGTCCTACAAACTTATTGCTGGTGAATAGTGGCAAAATAGGGGTTGTGCATAAAATATAACATATAATGGAAACTGATTAATAATTGCTGCTTGAATAATTAAAGTTGGACAGAATAATTGAAAGAAATTGGAAGGTACAGATATACTGAGTGAACTTCAACTGGCACTAATATCAAGAGATCTTCAATATTCAATACATTTAATTATTAGCATTCGTCATTTAAATTTACATACTTCTCGTTATCATAATTATGCATAAAGCTGGTTATTACGATGCTGATACTGGATCGCTATTCCTCTGCTTATGCAAATTCCTCTTGTCGGATCCTCTTGATACAATATTACAATGGTGGAACTCGTAATACATCCACTCACTACCACTTATAGAGACAAACAGGCAAAGATACAGAAATTAATCAGTTGGAGAGCGTATCTCTACTTGATTTGTTTGTATTCCAACATTATCATTGCTACAAAATAACTTATTATTTTTGTGTGACAGAAAAAATAATAATAATATGATCCATTACAGTTGCCCCCTCCCCCCTATTGTGCACTGACATGATATGGAGGTGCATGGTGTCCGGGCTTATTTCCCTTTTTGAGAGTTCATAACGCTAGCTGGTATGGGCATAGCCTTTATTTTTTGGCCATTGGAGTTATCCTATATGGTTATAATTTGTACTAAGATGTCAGCTTCTTTTAACACTTACATACATAAGTTTTCTTTCATAACAAAGTGCTTGCTGTAACCGCATAGGCCCATTATTGTCAGTCAGCATCTGCCGCGTGTGTAGCTTGCGAAGTATGTGCACCCAGCTCAACATCCGTTACCATCCAAGCTCGCTCTCAGATGTTTAATACAAAGTCAGTGTGTCCGTGTCATGCGTTCACAGTAGCCTTCACTGCACAAATTCGTTAAGCTCGTGTTCAGTGTCATGACCCTTTGTGAAATCCTCACTGTGGTGACAACTGGCGTCCATATCAGCGGCATGAGGAATTTATTTCTCCTTGTCGCTATCACTTATTCAGTGGGGACACCATCCGTACATCTGACATCCATCTACAAGGTAAGTTTCTTGCTGCTTTTACGACGTTGTTCGAGCACAGAAAATTCATGTTACGCGAAGTATTGTCATCTTTAGTTTATCATGCACACACCCATGTATCTCACGCGCACACTTAATACTTTGTAGGCAGGTTTTGTACATTTTTGCGCTTTGCTTTTGAGCGTCTTTCATACTGTTGCATTAGACAAAGTTTCCGAAGTGTCCTTTCCACATACCATACACATAACAAAAAGGACAAATACAACTACAAAAATAAATTTATCCTATTCATTTGCTGACACACCATTATCATTGCTTATATACATTATAGTATGTTTGTCATTTTGTTACATTGTTACTCTTGTTTGATTTTACATTATTTACATAACATTCATACAATAATAGATTCTGTTTTGATTTATGACATAATTTGACATACATTTCATTCCTGTTCACAGCTACTTCTTGTCGGAGCATATTTATCAGTTTCAAAGAATTAAAGAAGTGAACAATAGTCGCTACAATAGATTCTACATGCTACTCAAATAACTACCCATGGCCTTGCCTCTCTAGCATTCTCCAAGAAGGAGTTAAACACTATAGGGTTGAGCAAATTTCACAGAAAGACATTTATGTGCTCAGTTATGCTTCAGTATTAGACTTAACTGTGATCCCAAGAACAAAATGGTTTGTTGTTTATAAACACAACTTAAAGCTGATGATACCAATCGTATCAAATACTTATTTAGTGTTTAAAGTGCAGCTCAATATTTGTTATGTTCATTGTATAGAGGATAATCATTTCATATGCTGAGGTATGCAGAGTTGTATCATCAATACTATATGTTATATACAATGAGCATAAAACAGTGTTTATATAAGTAAAAAATGTGCATAAAAATTTCAATGTGAATCAGGTGTTTGACACTTTCATGGGAAGTCGATACCCACAGTAATTTGGTTTCATCCTCTTGATTATTTGGTAATGCTCAACCACAGTTCAGCATTGTTATATGCGATGTACTGCAACTAGTTTCTTCTACACATACTTTCACACTATCACTTTCATGCATATCGTAAACTTATAACTATATATGTCTTGTGGTGCGGTCTTTCTTATTTTTATATTGTTCCTAACACTCTACAAGCATTTGTTTTTCTTCACCTTAGGATGTGTTGGTGCATCATTCCCTGGAAGAAAAACTTAATACTAACTTAAAATTAAACCTTCATAAATAAATGTACAGTGGCTGGATGGCTACTAATACCTCTTTCATACATTCAACCAGGTATACATTTACTTCAGTGTGCTGTGCAGTCGTGGTATCACAAACTCATTTAATGCCACGTGTGCATCTCTACTCACCTTGTAGATCTGAAAGATAAAGTATCTTATAGGCGTGGTGCGACCTCTTATTCAGTTTGCCACTTATACTGTACTCACTTGTTTACCTGCAGCATGGCCGTGCGGTTCTAGGCGCTACAGTCTGGAACCGAGCGACCGCTACGGTTGCAGGTTCGAATCCTGCCTCAGGCATTGATGTGTGTGACGTCCCTAGGTTAGTTAGGTTTAATTAGTTCAAAGTTCTAGGCGACTGATGACCTCAGAAGTTAAGTCGCATAGTGCTCAGAGCCATTTGAACCATTTTACCTGCAGCAGGAGTTTTCTGGTCCCTCAAATATAATTAGTGCGTGTATTTTCAATACTTCAATTTGTAAATATATAGATACAATGTATATAGTAACGTAACTTTAGTAAATATCTCGTAGCTTAGGATCTCCTTCCTTGTATATAATCCCTTAGCTTATCTTTGTTCGTGTGTATTGTATAGAAAGTTGTAGTATAGACATTCCCTTTATTTTCTATGTCCCTGTTTATGCAATAGGCTTTAGAAATGCTAGGCAGGCTGTAGCTCATAGGGGTTGTTTATTTTGGTGCTCCAACACTTTCAGCTATCTCTGTGTAGTGCGCACGAGCTTGCAGTTTGTTGACTAGTTTGCTCCCCAATTCACATACACTGTGTCGCTCTGATACCACTTATATCGTGGTGAGTTGTGTATTGCATTGCGCGCTACCGTGCATTTCACAAATTCGTTTATTTGTTTACAGCTGGGCTATGTGCAAGGCAAAGAATTGTATTTAGAGTATCATTGTCTTTAGACACACAAAAGTAAAATTCTTCCTTGTTACATCCACTCACTTTACCATTTACACATTTGACGTATAAAAAGAAAAAGATGAACAAAAAATTTTCCATAAAGCCCTTCATCAATATATAAACATTCTCAAGTCTTTGTATGGGTAAAGGAGATTTTAGTAATTATGTGTGGTCCAGAGTATGAGTTGCTTCTTACGGTTCAGTTTTCCAATTTTTGTGGATTTGGGGTGTGTTCTAAATAACGCCTTTTGTCCTATATAAAACTGTGTTGTATGTTTCAGCTTTCTGTCGTAAACTCCTTTCTTGTATTTACCCCAGATTTCAATGTTGACTACTGCTTGTTGTATTTCATCATCAAGTGAGAGTTCCAGTATCGTTATCTTGGGTAAAGGTTTTTCACACTAGTCTACCTGTTTGCAATTGAACATCAACTTATTTGGTGTAAATCCAGTTGAGGTATGGGGAAGGTTGTTAACAACTTGTAAGCAGGGAGTGACATATTCAATCCACTTGTTATGTTTACGAGGTATATAGGTCCTCACAAACCTATTGGATTCCTTAAACAGCCTTTCTATGGGGGACGCTTTGGGATGAAATTTCGATACTAAAATGTGTTTGATTTGGTTGCAATATACAAACACTTTCCATTTACATCCAACGAAATATGAGGCATTATCTGTTAACATGACTTCTGGTTTCCTACTCTTGCAAAATAATCCTCTTTCACTTGTCTTATAATCGAACCGGCTGTAACTTTCTGTTCAGCCTACAGTTTTACGTATTTTGTGAAAATATCGTACAGGCCTACTGTATATTTTACTCCCCTGTTACCTCTGGGATAGGGTCCAACCACATCTAATGATATCTTTTCTAGAGGTTACTTAGCCACAATGGGATGTAGTTCTATGTGTTTGGAGATTTAGAATATTCGCTTTCTGGCAAACGCACTTCGTTACCACCTGCAGTACTCTTCGTCTAAGATTGGGGGAATAACAATATTTACTTATTTTGTCAGTGCATTTTGCAGTGCCATAATGGCCCCAAGTATTGTGTGTGTCTATAACATAAAATCATCGACATATTCCTCTGGCAAACACACACACCATTGTTCTGTTCCATAGGAACCTTCCCGAGCAAGAACACCTTTGTGAATAGTAAAATACCTTTTTAACTTATGTGCAAGTTCTGCTCTTACCTTACTCCAGTGTGTGTCTTCCTGCTCAAATTGCTCCACATGTTTACACATGTGGATATAGTATGCTCGGAGTGTTTTGTCTTCCATCAACATAGCTCTTACTTCACCTTCCTGCTCTAAAAGATCATTGAATTCCTCTAAGTTATGTCGTAGTCGAGAAAGAGCATCAGCTATTATGTTTTGATTTCGTTTTACGTATGCTATTTCAAAATCAAATTCTTGAAGGTACATACTCCAACTGGCTATCCGTCAGTATAGAAATTTACAAGTTAACAAAAACGATAGGGACTGATGGTCACATTATACTTTTGTGTGTTTACCGCATAGGAAATATTCAAACTTTTTAAAGGACCAAATTACAGCCAAGCACTCCAACTCCGTAACTGAATAAGAACGTTCAGCTTCAGATAAGGTGCGACTGGTGATGCTAATTACCGTATTTACTCGAATCTAAGCCGCACCTGAAAAACGAGACTCGAAATCAAGGGGAAAAAATTTTCCCAAATCTAAGCCGCAACTGAAATTTGAGACTCGAAATTCGAGGGGAGAGAAAAGTTTTAGGCCGCACCTCCAAATCAAAACACAGTCGGTCCATTGTAATATGAGAGACAAATTAGGTCGAATGAATGACAATACAGCTACCGTAGTTTGGTTCGAGTCGTAAGCTTAGCAGTTAAGCTTTACCAGGTAGCCATTGCTATGCGTCAGGCTCTCCGTCCTTATTTATACGGGTACCCTTCCTTTTTCACATGCTTCGTCTGGTTTCAATTGATTGCTCATTTTTCTTTGATCTCATAAGTGCCGTTCTCTTTCTTATAGGTGTTTGTTACTCTAAGCTGAAATGCATTACTGTACTGTGTCATGCATTGTTTGTCGCATTCTGATAATGAGTGTTTACGGCCTGTCGCCATTCGCGGCATGGCTTGCTTTTTTGCGCGCTACCGCAACTTAAAAGGAATCGTCTCCTTAGCGAAACAATGGCAAGAGACTGCTATTTGTTGTTACTTACACTGCTGCTTTCTTTGATAATGGTCAACAAGAACCAAATAATAGACTGCGTATGATAGATGATGTTCTGAACGAGAGTTTAGCGAAATATTTTCTCTGTTTGAAAATCTTTGCAGACGCCTCTTCAGTACATTACATTCTGCACAGAAATTAGTCATCTTAGATTTAAAAATTTAGTAAATTACCATGCTTCATTTCTGACTGTATTACTACTGGGCATAAGAATAATACAAATATAAACATGACATGATATGTATATTCTTCCGCATTTGCTGTTGTCTCACTCTACTTTTGTAGTTTATTAGGCAGACAGGATTTAAATGAGATAGCAGCAAACACGAAAGAATACATGGCAAACTGTTTATATTCGTATTATTATGGTGAAGAGAATACTGCATGTGATTCACAATTCATAAAAGTTGTTATTAGCAACCATCTCTTGTCACAGGTAGGAAAAAATTCAGAACGTAGAGTTGGCCATATTGACAAACATCCCAAACAGTCTTGCCAGTCGTATTTTCGTAGTACATTGAAATTCTGCTACATTCGAAGATCAACAATACAGAATTTGTATTTACTTCGTTGGATAATGTACCAAAACGCAGTGGTCGAAACTCTGAGCAGAGGAAAAAGGCTCGTCTTCCACTTTTTTTTTATTTATTTACTGACGCAGAGATTTTGATACCAGTATTTATCTTTGTGCCTACAAAGCATGCCTGTGTGGCGCTACATATATTCGATGGCAGAAGTTAGTTGTGGCGGCACCCACCAACATTTTTCAGAACTCCCGCTTGGTTTGCACTCGATTCTAAGCCGCAGGCGGTTTTTTGGATTACAAAAACCAGAAAAAAGTGCGGCTTCGATTCGAATAAATATGGTACTTTAAGATTAAGATTTCCCTCTTCTTCTACCATTTGAAAAAGGCATGCACCCAGACTGTGAGAAGATGCATTGGTGCGTGAACAAAAATCTTTCTTTATGGTTGGTTGAGATAAAATATCATCTTTTAATAAGGCTTGCTTGATGTTTTTGAAATCGTTTTGATATTGCTTATCCCATAACCAAGGTTTGTTTTTCCAGAGAAGCATCATTGTTAATAAGTTGGTTAGGGATGAATTTCCTGAAAAATGACACGAGGCCTAAGTATGCCTTTCATTGTATCTTGATTTGAGGAACAAGGCAGATCCTGAAGGCATCAGTTTTTTTGGGATCTGGCAGTATGCCTTCCGAAGAGATTGTGTGTCCTAAAAATTTTACATTTTCTTCTCTGAAATTAGATTTATTGAGATTTGCTGTTACTCCATATTCAGAAAAGCGGCTCAATATTTGTTCAATTAATCTTAAGTGTTCTACCCAAGTGGGTGTAGCGACTAAAAGATCATCCACGTATACTGTTACCTTACTAAAAAGTTCGGGCCCTAGCACCCTGTCAAGTGCAGAGATAAATACACCTGCACTTACGTTCAGTCAAAACAGTAATACTTGAAATTAGAAGCTTCTGGCCCCACATATCAAGGCGGTATATATGCTGAGTTTCTTCATGTAGTTTCATTTGCCAATATGAATACCGGAGATCAGTTATGGTAAGAAATTAGCATTATGGAATTTCATAAGCTGTTCCTCTAAATTGTCTGGACATGTTTCAAACTTATACAGTAATGTTATTAATGTTATGTGCGTTGAGGACCAAGTGCACCTTGCCATATGGCTTACTCACGTCCAAAACAGGACTACAATAAGGGGAAAACTTTGGTTGTATTATGCTCCATTCAAGCATCCTGTTAATCTCATTTTTTACTGGTATGAGGTAGGACAAAAAGTTTCGTGAGGATACACTTCCATGCTGTACATAAAATCCTTAATGATTCCCTCTTTTTTACTTGTATATAAACAAGTATCAGTTCCCTAAGTTGCGCTTGCTGTTCTTAAGGGGAGCCGGAACGATCCATCTCCTCCATGTTAATTTCAGCAAATAGGAGGAACATTTTTTCTGAAACCATTAAACATATTGTTCTGAAATTTGGACTACATGTTCAGTGAATATTTCTCTATGAAGTTATAATGTCATGTTAAGAAATATTCTTTCTCCCCCCCTCCCCAATCCTTATTTTATTTTTCTCTAAAATTTTGCACTTTTTCTTCTATAACTCTTGAATTATACAATTTGTTATAAAAATGAAGGAAAAGAAGTGAACAATATTGTGTATAAATTTCATTGATACACTGTTAGCAGTTTTTGAGAAAATTTTCCTCAAAGATGAAAAATTTAAAGTTATGGGAAATGGCTTCAAAAGTTTTTTAATACATTCCTGCCCCATATGATGGATTATCAGCATCCTCTTCTTTTTCCAGTTTTAGTTTCCTTTTCACTGGTCTTTTCTTCCCTTTTGCTGCATGTTGTAGGCTTTTCTCTCTTCTTCCTGCACCTCTTAGTCTTTCATCATCAATTAGGCACATTGTGGAAATTGTGTTGTCCTGGCTGGAAACCTAAACGTTTCAGCATATCACATCTGATAATGTTTCCTTCATTGTATGTTGCCAGTGCATCATACACTCCAAAATGTAATGTTTTTATGTGTACAAACAGTCTTTTGGGAATCCTAATCCAAATTAAATTATTTACACTTTCAAAAGTGGATATGTGTGCATGTGTGTGCGAGTGTACACCTGTCCTTTTCCCCCCCTAAGGTAAGTCTTTCCGCTCCCGGGATTGGAATGACTCCTTACTCTCTCCCTTAAAACCCACATACTTTCGTCTTTCCCTCTCCTTCCCTCTTTCCTGATGAGGCAACAGTTTGTTGCGAAAGCTTGAATTTCGTGTGTATGTTTGTGTTTGTTTGTGTTTGTTTGTGTGTGTATCGACCTGCCAGCACTTTCGTTCGGTAAGTCACATCATCTGTGCTTTTAGATGTATTTACACTTTCATTTAGATTTTGTGTTTTCCCGTGAAAACACTTTTCCAATAAACTTGGCTGTGATAAATCTCTGAATATGGGCTTAATTACATTAATTACAGCATTTGGCAAACTGTTTTTATGGGCATATTCCTTTTCTGATTGGTTCTTACACCATGAGTCAACACCTGTGGGGCACAGTGGATGTTGTGGGTGCTCATTTGTTGATGCAGTATGAAAAAATAATGCCCATATTGTTCTCATCATATGCTCAATGCTTCTTGTGTTTTGCCTAATTGCAGACCCATAATACCTCTGCAATCTATCAATTGCTTCATCTGTTAATCTTCCTCCAAGAGTCTTACCATCACTAAGCTTCTGGGATCCTAATGTCTGCTTTAGTTTGCGCAAGCGAGCCCCCATGCGCTTCTGCACATGTCCAATGCACTCCTGTTTTTTTATTGTGAATTTCATTGCCATAAAGTTGGAGTTCCTCTACAGCTTTATATCCCTTAGAATCACCATCTCCTACATAGTTTAGTGTCTCGTACATTATACCACTCCTGTGCTCTGGAAAAAATTGCTTTCATTCCCTCTACTTCCATCTCTACACTCGTGCTGTGAAAATTTGCTTCACAACTTTCACTATGTTCGTCCTTGGTATTGCCCATACATCTACAGTGTTTTGAGAGAATAGCAACATCGATTACTTTGCAACTGTCTCCACTGGTAGCTATCACAACTCCATTTAGAGATATTGGACCTCTATGTTGCCATGATCCATCTAAAGCAATTCCCATTATCTGTCACAGCTTATTCAACTGCTTTCTTCATTGTTGCTTGAGCAGTATCTCCAGCAGAAAGTCTCACCAATTCATTATAAAATCTAAACTTGGTTGGTGGTTTTGGCAAGTTCATAATTCCACATAACATTGTCCCTGCAGCACTGCCCTTGCCAATGCAATGTAAGCCATACACTAGTCTAACATTTATATCATACACCTTCTTTCCACTATTACCTCTATGAGGAATACTGTTAGAATTAGAAAACGAAACTTCTGCCTCACATTTGTTACACTTCAATAACGTTTTACATGCCAAGCCAATGTGTGTGAAGTTATTTTCAATTCCAATGCTCTTCCTTTGCAAACTTGGCATAATATGTTATGTTTCAAAATATTAGAGAGCAAGGAAATGTTAATCATTTCATTCACATCTTTACTATCACTTCCATAGTTTTCAAGTTTGTCTTTGCTATCACAAACTTTATTGCTGGAAGAAGTTCTATCACATTCATCTGGAGTAGTTGGTGAAGCAGTCTGGGCCAGCCGAAGTGGCAGAGCGGTCGCAGGTTCGAATCCTGCCTCAGGCATGGATGTGTGTGGTGTTCTTAGGTTAGTTAGGTTTAAGTAGTTCTAAGTTCTAGGGGACTGATGACCTCAGATGTTAAGTCCCATAGTGCTCAGAGCCCTTTCTTTTTTAAAGCAGTCTGGGCAGCATCTCCCTTCGAAACAACAAAAGATTTCTTCTTCCACTCATTGTGCCTTTTCTTAAACACTTAATTGCTGAAATGGATCATATTGATATCCACAAACAAAATACGTAAGACAGGTATGAGAAAAATTCCTCAAATACGCAAAATTGAACAGCTAAACAACACAAAGCGAACTCCACAAGTCAACACACACGGTATTGTGTTTGTTTACCGATATGAACAGTCACTTATCACAGAGATAAAGTCATAAAATGTTGGAAAACAAAACACTGTCTAATTCCGCAAAGATACCCTGCTTGCAGCCAGCGAGCGGCGCCGTCAGAGGTGACATGCCAAGTTGCTACAACCATTTAGTGCGCGTCAACTTTGAAGTGATAAAAAACACACTTAGAATTCACTTAGAAGGTTGAAACTTGATTTGTTTTATTCAGAAAACTCCAAATAATTTTAAAATGAAAAACCAAAAAACATTAATTTTGTCATTTTCATCGTTCTGACTCCCCTTACGACAAGCACTTTGATTCACTTACCTTTGGCTTATTGTGTCGACATTTACTACTTCTGCTGCCGACTGTTTGTTATTGTATGTATTGACAACATAACTATGTGATTTACCAACTGAACTTCAAAGTTGCGGGTAACTTCAGTTTTACGTCTGTTGGTACTTCCCCTGATTAGGAGTATTACAAATAACACTAGTCAACAGCCATTTTGCATCTGGAATGTGTTACATCAACTAGTATGTATTTTGGTGTGTAGAATCCGAATATACCTTTCAAAATGTTTCCAGCTAGTGCCATTTTTGAGTTTTTAAAGGTTTTTTATTTTTCGTATTCAGTATTTCACTTTTTGCTATTCTTCTCTTTTGATATTTCATTGTTTTGGATTTGCAGAGGAGAGCTAGATGATCTACAAATCGTCAGTAAATGGTTGGTGTGGTAATCCAGTGGTGTGAAAGAGATCCTCAGCAAGTGTTTCCTGTGAGAGGCAGTGCAAACTTTTTGTGTTTAAAGCGTACACTAAGAAAAATGGCAACTAGTAAATCTTGTTGCTGTCTAAACCACCCCGACAACATTTGTTATGTGTGTGGGGAAATTCACTCCAAAAGCCCAAAGAAAATCAATCACTGATTTAGTTAAGAAAGCATATAAATTGTATTTTGATCGTCCTGTTTGTGATCAAGGTAAATTTTGCACATCATATTGCCTGCATAACCTGTACTACAACCTTAACTGAGTGGCTGAAAGGAAAACGCTGAGCCATGCCATTCGCTGTTCCGATGGTGTGGTGTGAGCCTAAAGACCATTATTCAGACTGTTACTTCTATCTTATAAATATTTCGGGACATTCAAGCAAAACTAGACATAAAATAAAGTATCCAAATGTATTTTCAGTGGATTTGCCTGTGCCCCACGATGAGGGGTTGCCTGTTCCTATCTATAATTTGAAAGCCACGGAACCAGACACCATGTCAAGTGAATCAGAAAGTATTGAACATATAGCAGAGTACTGCCCTCAAGATCATGACACTTCGCCTCAGCTCTTTAATCAAAAGGGATTGAAGAATTTTGTTCACAATCTAAAACTTTTGGAACAGCAACCTGAACTCTTGGGGTCAAGACTGCAACAACGGAACTTTCTAGCTCAAGGGACAAAAATTTCCTGTTTCAGATCAAGAGGTGCTTCCTTCGGTCAGTATTTAGATATGCAGAATTCAGTGTGTGTGTGTGTGTGTGTGTGTGTGTGTGTGTGTGTGTGTGTGTGTAGAGATGTCAATGGTCTGATGATGCAGTTAGGTGTACAACATAATCCACAGGAGTGGCAGCTATTTATTGACTCCAGTAAAATCAACTTGAAATTAGTACTCACCATATAGCAGAGACGCTGAGTCGCAGATAGGCACAACATAAAGATTTCACCCTTGTCAACAACACACACACACACACACACACACACACACACACACACACACACAAATGCAACTCACACACACAACTCCATCCTGGATTTTCCATTGTTTGAAAGCAGGACTACGGCATAATGGCAATGTGTTCCCATTGGTACCTTTGGCTTACACAGTATACATGAAAGAAACTTATGAAACCATGGCTTTGCTGCTAGAGATGATCAAATATATATGGGCCATGAATGGCAGCTTTGCTGTGATTTAAAGGTTGTTGCACTCCTTACAGGTTTACAGGCTGGATTCACGAAATACTGCTGCTTTTTGTGCCTTTGGGACAGCTGTGACACCAAGAACCCACTACACAGTCAAGGAATGGCCTGTAAGGAAGTCATGTGTTCCTGGAAATGTAAATGTGAACAATGCCCCATTGGTTGAGCCTGATAAAATCATTTTGCCTCCCCTTCATATCAAGTTGGACCTTATCAATAACTTTGAAAAAGCTCTTGATAAAGAAGGTGAGGCCTTCAATCACTTAAAAGGAAAGTTTCCTAAATTGAGGCAGAGCTGAAAGAGGGCATATTTGTTGTACCACAAATAAGACAATTCCTGAAAGATCCAACCTTTGATACCAAACTCACAGATATCCAATTAGCTGCTTGGTCTCCTTTTAAAGCAATTGTGAAGGTCTTTTTGGGTAACAGAAAAGACAAAAAGTATGTTACCATTGTGAATGATCCATTGGACTACTATATGAACGTGGGGTGTAGAATGTCACTTATAATTCACTTTTTACATTCTCACCTTGAATTCTTCCCAGAAAATTTGGGGGCCGTAAGTGATGAGCTTGGATAACACTTTCACCAAGACATTCTTACTGTGGAACACCGTCACCAAGGCCATTGGAACCCACTGATGACGGGTGACTACTGATGGGGTCTCGTTAGGGATAGTAATGAAATGGCAAACCAAAGACGATTAAAGGTGAAAATATTTTCTGAACTAATTTGGACCTTTTATTGGCATCATGCCCATATATACATACAAAATAGTATAGATTTCAAACATTCTGAATGTGTATTTTTGTTTGACTTAATTGTGTCAATGTTCTCTATTACCATTTTTTATTCTGCTGAGTATCTAGGAAATGTGATGTCATGAAGAAAAACTGATTTTATCAATGTATTCAGCACCCCAAAATTAGGTAAATCCACTCATTTACAAACCAGATGCAGAAAAAAGTTTAAATTTGTTAACTAGTGTAATTGGTTATTTACAGTGAAATGACATTGGCCTTTTCCTACATCAATTTGTGCTTGGTATGTACTAAATGTATCTGTACCAAGTGAACAATCAACTATTAATTTCTCTACTACCAAAAAATTGCACTGTACAGAAAACTGTTCTAATTGTACCAGTGGCAGTTTGTACCTTGCAATTTTGCACTGGCAGTGTGGGGTATATGCCCACATTTCTTCAATTCTTGAAAGAATCCGTGTGACATCAAGTTAGTCATAGCACCTGTGTCAAGCACAATAGTTACATCAAGGTCACATATTTTGGCTTTAATAGTAGCTTGTACCTTGCCCTCTGTCAAGTTTTTCTACATACCCTCATTGCCTCGATACAGATCATCTCTCACATCATTACCATGATTGTATCTGATAAAACAAGTGTCGATCAAGCTCATGCTCCCACTCTCCTCCAAGGTCACAAAACGCGTCCCTAACATGACCGGTTCAAGTTTTCCAGCGTTGCAGTGGCATCGGTCTCTTAGTTAGGCGTAACTTCCACTATGTGAACTGTTCGTGTTTGATTATGCCAATTAGTATCCTGTGAGGCTCTCAACTAAAATTCTCTTTACCTCTGCGTGTTATTTGGCATATGTGCATTACTTTGCTGGCCGAACTCTGCTGTCTGTGGGTTGTTCGGTTTATGGTATTCTTCTGTGTTTGCCAAGCCATTGGCTGATTATTGCCGGTAGCTTGTCTCTGCACATATTGTACAAGCTGGCCATACGCTACACATCCATTGTAATTGTTTTCGCTAAATTTTTGGCCATTTCTTTTATATCTGCCTTTGAATTTACAGCTTTCTCCATTGCTGTTGTGATTACCATTACCGTAGGTCTGTGTTGGGTAAGGTTGCCATCTGTTTTGTACTACGAATCCATTGTTTACTTGTTGGTCCATAAATTTCTGTGGCGCTGTCAGCGAATTAACAGACTTGGATTTTACTGATCTCTTTTCGTATATCAAATCTATTGAGTCCAGTACAGATATAAAGTATTCGGTATCATGTTCCAGAAGGGTAATGAGTTTTTCCCTAATGTGGGCAGGAAGATGGTTCTTTAAAATTTTCATTACATCTTCTTGAGATACCGTGTTCATCCAGTATCTGGTTTTATTCAAATATTTTTCAAAATAGCCCTTTAAGCTTCCATACTCACTATTGAATGAATGGAGCTGGGTTGAATACTTCATTCTGAGCCTCTCTTGTACGACCTCAGACCAATACTTATCTAGAAAGGCTCTCTCAAACTGTTCATAGTATTGGCAACGATCAGCCATGTCAGCAGCCCATAGCGGAATGTCGCCCTGTGTGTATCCAACAACAAATCTAATTTTCTTGGCTTCGGTCCAGGTATGAGGTAAAATATTTCGAAATGTTCTGATAAAGACCACGAGGTGTTCTTTTTCCTTCAGAGGTAAAAATCGGAAATTGTAAATGCCTAAGTAATCCCTCACCTGCAAGTAATGTTGAAATGTTGACAAACATGCCGCACTGTCACTGACAGGCGTGTTTATGATTGCTTGTGGCGTTGCACATGGCAACTGCACTTGCTCGACTGGTGCAACTGCCGGCAAGTGTTGTTGCATTGTGCAACCTTTGCTATTTTACTTTGATGAGCTAGCCCCCATATTGTGGGTAACCAGTGAAGGTATCTAACTTCTCTAAAAGCATGGGTTTGTTTTATGTCATACGGGTATAACCCCACTTTTACGTTCCCAGAATTAACATTTTCCCGCCGTTTATAACATTTTTTTATCGGTCCCTTTAAATTTCTTGGGCCCACAATATTAATTTGCACCTGATTTTGCACCAACATATTTATAATTTTCCTGTGATTTACGCATGACAAAAAAATGTTTGTGGAGAAAAAATGATGTTGGACATTCAGTAGTGTTTGCAAACATTACATAGTTTAGTTTCTTGACACCAGGGCACTCTACTCAGCGGATTTGAACCGGTGAACATGGGAAATTTGGAACAATTCGTGCCATATAACCTGCCACTGCCAAGCTCTACTTGGCGAGGTGGCTGATGTAACTAGGTTCGTTCGACTGAAGATATCATGACCAATCACAACCATTTCCAAACTGTCTCTACTGCACAAATGCAGTTTCGTGATTGTTGTGATCATCTTTATACCTTTGTCGGACTGTATTTAGTGTGTTTCAGTGTATGGCCACTTGGACCGCTAGTTGACACAGTCATTCACTTTGCGTTGTTCAAATGGTTTTAGTTTAAACACAGTGCCGGTTACATGTTTAGAGAATTTATTCTCATTTTCAAGTGCGGTATTTACATACGTATTTTTTGTGATGTTACACAAACAAACAATGTGAGTGATAGTGTGCGTGTGTGTGCGTGTATGTTTCCACATAACTGATGAGACACCTGATAACCTCAAAAAGAAAACTACAGCGCAAGGGACAAAGAATAACATATTCAGACACCATACAAAATACTTATTTGCATATTTGCAGTTGACAATAAGAAAAAATTCTCAAAAATGATAAGCATGAAAAATACGTAAGTAGTGCAGTATTTCATTATTTAAATAATGAATGACAGCTGCAGGCTTTCAAAAACATGTACATAAAGTGCAAGAGGGTATTCTATACGTAACTTTTACAGCTTAAAACATTATTTCCCACATTTTACATTTTCCTGCGTTTTACATTTTTTTAATCAGTTGAAAAGTGTAAAAGCGGAGTTTCACTGTTTTGGAATGTGAGTAGTTTTAGCAACACTGCCTCATAACCTTTCCTCTGCTGCCTTTAAACCTGAATCTATTTTAGGTTGAAGTTGACTTTCTTTCTCTTTTGAAGCTTCTTTTTACAGTATCTACATAAATATTGCGCTATTGACACTACTTTTTCAGCAGGGCTGTTGCCACTTATCCAGTGTCTCGGCTTCAGCTTTTTCAGTTATTTCCTTTACAACTGCACATAATTTATCACTCTGTTTTTTGGCAAATTCTGACTCTCTACTTGACTGGTCTAATCTTAGACTCAGCTTTTGTAATTTTGTAGGTAGGTTTTTGCATACGTCTTGCAGCTCACTGACTGCGTCCGTCACATTTTATACCGAAGCATTCACTTGGGATTGCATCTCCTCAAGTTGAGAATGCACTTGACTAAGGTTTTGTAACTCACCTGCAAGTTGTTCCTGTTTATAATCTATGGATGTTACTTTTTCCGTTAACATATTTATATTGCGAAACATTTCGTTAATTATTTCTTGTTTTAGTTGTTTACTGAACTCTGTCAACTTCCTGGATAGTTCATCAGATAATTCAGTGCGTATAGTTTTGCTCACCTCATTTCACTGAACTGTTGACTGATACTATTCCTGAAATCGTTAAATCCCTGATTTTGCTGTGTAAGCTGTTGTCCTATATTCTCCTGATGTCTTGTGAACTGCTGTGTAAACTGTTGTGTTATGAGTTGCACGGGCTGTGTCAAATTATGTGTTTCGCTAGTATTTACATTGCTTTTATGAGCTGTTTTCTGTTCTTGTGTTCGTGACGATGTGAACAGATAATCAAAGGATTTTTGCTGTCGCACACCTCAGTTTTACTATTTGAAAAAATGTTTCCTAGTGAGAACTGAGAATTTGTCTTGCCGAGCGTCATAAAAATGACATCATGATTAGTTATATTACCGGTGTCATCATTTTTAATAGTGGGATGCCAACCTGGCTGTTTTGGTAGCCATCAGCCACTTCACGATTTGGCATGTTATTCTGTGTTCAAAAGTATCCGGACACCTGGCTGAAAATGACATAAAAGTTTGTGGCGCCCTCCGTCAGTAATGCTGGAATTGAATATGGTGTTGGCCCACCCTTAGCATTGATGACAGCTTCCACTCTCGCAGGCAAATGTTCAATCAGGTGCTGGAAGGATTCTTGGGGAATGGCAGCCCATTCTTCATGGAGTGCTGCACTGAGGAGAGGTATCGATGTCGTTGGTGAGGCCTGGCACGAAATCGGCATTGCAAAACGTCCCAAAGGTGTTCTATAGTATTCAGGTCAGGACTCTGTGCAGGCCAGCCCATTACAGGGATGTTACTGTTGTGTAACCACTCCGCCATAGGCCGTGCATTATGAACAGGTGCTTGATCGTGTTGAAAAATGCATTTGCTATCCTCGAATTGCTCTTAAACAGTGGGAAGCAAGAAGGCACTTAAAACATCAATGTAGGCCTTTGCTCTGATAGTGCCACGCAAAACAACAAGGGGTTCAAGCCCCTTCCATGAAAAACACTACCACACCATAACACCACCTCCTCCGAATTTTACTGTTGACACTACACATGCTCGCAGATGGCGTTCACTGGGCATTCGCCATACCCACACCCTGCCATCGGATCACCACATTGTGTACCGTGATTCATCACTCCACACAACGTTTTTCCCACTAGTCAGTCATCCATTGTTTACGCTCCTTGCACCAAGCAAGGCGTCATTTGGTATTTACTGGCGTGGTGTGTGGCTTATGAGCAGCCACTCGACCATGAAATCCAAGTTTTCTCATCTCCTGCCTAACTGTCGTAGTACTTGCAGTGGATCCTGATGTATTTTGGAATTCCTGTGTGATGATCCGGATAGATGTCTACCTATTGCACATTACAACCCTCTTCAACTGTCGGTGGTCTCTGTCAGTCAACAGATGAGGTCGGCCTGTACGCTTTTGTGTTGTATGTGTCCCTTCACATTTCCACTATCACATCAGAAACAGTGGACCTAGTGATGTTTAGGAGTGGGGAAATCTCGCATACAGACGTATGACACAAGTGACACCCAATCAGCTGACCACGTTCGAAGTCCGTGATTTCCGCGGAGTGTCCTATTCTGCTCTCTCATAATGTCTAATGACTACTGAGGTTGCTGATATGGAGTACATGGCAATAGGTGGTAGCACAATGCACCTAATATCAAAAATGTATGTTTTTGGGGTACCTTCAACTGTTGCCAAACTCGGATTTCCGACATCTTGGCATATTGCATTTTGTAATGAGTTTTCAACAATGGTCATTTCCTGTGACTCCATTGTGAACACTGTTTAACAAAATTATGAAAAAAAAATCAAATTTTGTTTGTATCTGTACTTTTCAATTAAAGTAGATTTATGTGTGTATTCATTAACAAACCAGATTATTCTCTAAAACAGTCTTATAAAATTTGAATGGCTTATTTTGCACTTCAATGTTGACTTTATACAAATTTTCGTCTTTTCTATAGAAATGCACTTTCCGTAAAGGATATTAATTAGAAGGAAAATAGATTAACTACTGCAAGAGAGTGAGCACCAAGTGCGGCCATGTAAGCATGTAGGTTCCTACCTTAACCCTCCATTGCTCGTGCGGATGACACTCATCATCCATATGACTTTCCTGCTCAATTTTGTCTGACAGCTGGATTGAGTTCGCGCCATTTTCAGTACCTTTCTGTTAAGTCTCCAGATGTTAGCTCCAGTCATTGTTGACTTTCAGTTACAGAAGATACATTGTTTATGAACAACCACCCATGACACACTTACGAGGTCAGCTTTAACTTCAGACTCAAAACTGGAGCTGGTCTATAATGCACTGTATAATCAATTTTGTCCTTTTGTAAACTCATCCCCTTGGCTACTTCACTATCAGGGGATTTAACATTGGGGGGGGGAGTGAAACATCATTCGCAGTACTACATGCTGACTTGAGCAGAACAACGGTCTCTGAACATCACAGTATTTTTGCGTTTGTCACTTCATCTTTTATTGTCATTCTGTGGATGTGCAAGAATTGATCCACATTGCTTTTATTGATCTGGTTGAGTCTGTAGATGTTGTAGTGGAAGTAAAATCTGCCTGCTGGGTTGAAGTCGTCACTGTTTGTTGTGTATCTCGTTGTTACGCGTGATGAATGAGTGGTACTTACTTGTCAATTAATAAAGCTTTGCTCCGCACCCTAGCATGACTGAACTCATCAGATGAGCCAAACAAACTGACTGAGTGAGGGAGGTTTGGCAACCCTGTACCTGCCAAGTAACAGTCAGTGCAAGTTGAGAACTCATTAGTGGCATTGTGTTTCTTGACCCTTTAAGAAACTACACACATCAAAAAAAAGTTTTGCATCACTCCGATTCCCAGAACTCCTGAAGATAGATGTTGACCGTAGATATTGTATCACAGACACAGTCCCTTTGACTGTTCTGGGACATCACTAACCCCTTGCAAAGATGTAAACAACCATGCATGAGCAGCGCATATTAGATGGAGGGAGTCCGACAGCCGATCACTTCCAGTCACTCCACCATGAACGAGGTACACGGCTTGTGTTGTCTGTAGTTCAACCATGGCTAGATGTTCAATGCCATGTTTCGATCGAGTCCGCATTGTTCCCTTGTGCCAGGAAGAGCTCTCAACAAGGAAAGTGTCCAGATGTCTCGGAGTGAACCAAAGCGATGTTTTTCGGACATGTAGGAGGTACAGAGAGACAGGAACTGTCGATGACATGCCTCGCTCAGGACGTCCAAGAGCTGCTACTGCAGTGGATGAACGCTACCTACGGATTATGGCTGTGAGGAACTCTGACAGCAACTCTACCGTGTTGAATAATGCATTTTGTGCAGCCACAGGACGTAGTGTTAAGACTCAAACTGTGCGCAATAGGCTGCATGATGCACAACTTCACTCCTGATGTCCATGGGGAGATCCATCTTTTGCAACCATGACACCATGCAGCATGGTACAGATGGGCCCAACAACATGCAGAATGGACCGCTCAGGACTGGCATCACGTTCTCTTCACCGATGAGTGTTGCATTTTCCTTCAACCAGACAATTGTTGGAGATGTGCGCCGCTGGTGGTCATGGAAGGCACTGTATCACCTGTACGATACGTGAATGCCACCCTCAGATCGATATTGCAAGCAACAATATCGGAAGCATATTGACAAGGCATTAATCGTTATGGACTAAAATTCGCGCCCCATCGTCCACATTTTGTGAATGACTTCCTTCAGGATAAAGACATCGCTCGACTAGAGTGACCAACATGTTCTCCAGTCATGAACCCTATCAAAAATGCATGGGATGGATTGGAAAGGTCTGTTTATGGACGACATGACGCACCAACCACTGAGGGAGGGATCTACGCACCTCACCGTTGAGGATTGGACAATCTGGACCAACAGTGCCTTGATGAACTTGTGGATAGTATGCTGTGTATGCTGTGACAAATACCGGCGTGCATCAGTGTAAGAGAACATGCTACTGGGTATTAGAAGTATCGGTGTGTACAGCAGTCTGGACAACCACCTCTGCAGGTCTCGCTGTAAGGTGGTACAACATGCAATGTGTGGTTTTTATGAGCAATAAAAAGGGCAGAAATGATGTTTATGTTGATCTCTTTTTCTAATGTTCTGTACAGGTTCTGGAACTCTTGGAACTGAGGTGATGCAAAACTTTTTTTGTTGTGTGTTTCTAGCTAATTTTACATGTACAGTATAGTGCCTCTGTTATAAAGTCAAAATATATTCAGGCTGCTGCACTCTCTGCCCTAAGTTGTGAAGCCTGGATGGCATATTCCTTAACCACCCTTTTGTTCCGGCTCCCTCCTTGCAATGATTCGCCTCCCTTTTGTTCTGCCTCACTTCTTGCTTTGTCGTCGTTGTCATCCCCCACCCCCACCCCTACCCCCTGACTGAGGTGCTCTGCCGTATTAAAATCTTTGAAGTGCTTTAGGACTAAGACTGTTCATTGTAAATATACTAATCTTAATTTAAAGGCTAGATTCTATACCAGCATGTGTGGTGAATTGTTGTAGATGAATGATTTACCTGCTAAATTTCAAATATGGTGTTACTTCACATCCACTATATGGATGATGTCACACCAAAATACATAAATGCTTGCAGGAATTATTGTGTTCATGCTATGTTTGCTTGCTGTCATTTGATGTATTTGCTCTCCCCCTCCCCTTATTTTTTTTACCTAATCAAGTCTACATAGTAACTGCTTCTGTTTTTGTGAATGTGTATTACAGAGGTAGAGGATAAAAACAACAGAAATGTGTTAGCTACACAGTAATCAAAGATAATCTCTAGATCAAGCTACTCGATCCGAAAATCACATTCAAGACTTACTTCTTTAATTATTGACAAACATACATATTATTGTTATTTTCCCCTTTTCCGTGCCACTTAGTATCTCCCTCGGAATTTTGTCTCAATGAGGTTTAGGGTTATATCAAGTTATATTTTTTTGGCTGTGGATGGATGAACTGTAATAATTTTATTTGAATTTAATTAACACAAACTGTAAGTTAGTGATTAGTGTTTCATAATATTGGAATTTTGAGCAAGCATGTAATAATGTTGGCTACTGAAAGCAACAGCTCGTTTGTTGTGTGACCGATTGTTAGCTCGGTAGCCTTTCCTCGGTCAATGTCGTCTCTCTCCCCCCTTCAGCAGAGGATGAAAGTACTGCTTCAGTTGTATTGTTCTTTTTATTTTCCAATAGTTTAACCATGACTGGTTTCGGGCTTTTCCATGCCCATCATCAGGTGTGATAACGTTGTGCTGTGGCCACGATTGGAGATTGTAGGAGGCGTTGGAGCCTCAGTGAGTGGATTGTATTGCAGTGAACAGCTGATGCTAGGGTGACAGGTCCTATTCTATCCATTTCTTCATTGCCACTCCAGACCATCAGACAGAATGCTGAATGCTCGCAAAGATCCCTAGACCTTGCGATGGGTGCTCACAGCCTCACTTCAGTGGGTGTTCAAATATTGTACAGTATTTTTAGAATTTTGGAATAAAAATCGTTTAAAAGTTGTTGCATTGCTCTTTGAGAATACGTGGCACCAAATAAAGCTGGGTATAAATTTTACTGTGTAAAGGTTCTCATAAATCTCTGCAGACATGATCACAAAATAAATAAATTGTTTCATTAGGAAACGTATTATTCAAAGAGTACAGGTTTTATACTTTGGGGCACTTCAGGAAATGAAACCCAGGACACAACAATGCATTTTGGAAAAATCTTTGATGCGCAGCAGCATGTGAACTGCATATTTGTGTAATATGGCAGGTTAGTTTCCGAAGTACTGATGTAGAGATTCCAATATGCTTTTGTCAGCCAATTGTGGCTCAGGACACTAGATGTAATCATCCAGTAGCAACATCACTGTTTCTTTGTGGCAACACACAAATGCCTCCGATAACACTAAGCATTTAGTACCATTAAAACAGAAACCATAACTCCCGAAGTAATATTCAGACTATGTAGCAATGAGAAAAGCGATGCATTCAAATACATTTAATGTTGAGGGTAACGAAAAAGTAATGTGTTATTTCTTACGAGCGATGGGCTCGATGGAACATTGCAGATAACCCCTGCAGTGTTTAGTGCACAGCAGTGAAATCTATAATCATGTGTGTCAGAAATATCAAGCTGCTGCAATTTAAGCTGTGCTTTTAGTTTCCTGCCTAACAACACCCTTGTAAAAAACAGAAAAACGTTTTGAAGATGAATATTATGTGTGAAACCTTAGCTTTTCTTGTAGCTGTACACCACATATATTAATTTAAACTATTAACTTTTCCTCTTTGTGTAGTTGCTATTGGCTGACTACATTATGTGTTCTATGCTTTGAATATCTGCAATCATTGCTGGCGAGATAACATGACATGAGCTATAATTGGCTGACAAAAACGATTTTAGTTCTCTGGAAGCTTCCATGCTGTAATTGGTGGTAATCCTATTTAAATTTTTGCAATATGAAAATATGCAGTGTGTGTGTGTGTGTGTGTGTGTGTTGCTATGCATCAAAGGTCTTTCCAAAATGCATTGTTTTTTGTTGGATTTTGTTTCCGAAAGTGGCAGGAAGTTCTAGGACTTATAAGTTCTACATCTACATCTACATCCATAATCTGCAAGCCACCTGACGGTGTGTGGCGGAGGGTACCCTGAGTACCTCTATCGGTTCTCCCTTCTATTCCAGTCTCGTATTGTTTGTGGAAAGGAGGATTGTCGGTATGATTCTGTGTGGGCGCTAATCTCTCTGATTTTATCCTCATGGTCTCTTCGCGAGATATACGTAGGAGGGAGCAATATACTGCTTGACTCTTCGGTGAAGGTATGTTCTCGAAACTTTGACAAAAGCCCGTACCGAGCTACTGAGCGTCTCTTCTGCAGAGTCTTCCACTGGAGTTTATCTATCATCTCCGTAACGCTTTCGCAATTACTATATGATCCTGTAACGAAGCGCGCTGCTCTCCGTTGGATCTTCTATCTCTTCTATCAACCCTATCTGGTACGAATCCCACACTGCTGAGCAGTATTCAAGCAGTGGGCGAACAAGCGTACTGTAACCTACTTCCTTTGTTTTCGGATTGCATTTCCTTAGGATTCTTCCAATGAATCTCAGTCTGGCATCTGCTTTACCGACGATCAACTTTATATGATCATTCCATTTTAAATCACTCCTAATGCATACTCCCAGATAATTTATGGAATTAACTGCTTCCAGTTGCTGACCTGCTATTTTGTAGCTAAATGATAAGGGATCTTTCTTTCTATGTATTTGCAGCACATTACACTTGTCTACATTGAGACTCAATTGCCATTCCCTGCACCATGCGTCAATTTGCTGCAGATCCTCCTGCATTTCAGTACAATTTTCCATTGTTACAACCTCTCGATACACCACAGCATCATCTGCCTAACAACACCCTTGTAAAAAACAGCAAAACGTTTTGAAGATGAATATTGTGTGTGAAACCTTAGCTTTTGAACTTGAACTGAAAATTTGTGCTTTATAGGCCTTCTCAACATTTACTTTGTATGTCAGTGATAGAACTACCAAGTTGTTGAGTAGAGAGACTTCGTGGCTATGGGTAATCTGTGTAAACCAGTTGTAGAGGTTTGTCATTGATGCATCATGAACATGGATGGTGTCAACCTCTTCAGCATCAGCTAAGGCCTGAAGATGGTGCACTGAAGCACCGAAACTGGTAGCCATACAATAAATGAAGTCATAAGAACAGTTGTGGATGTTTCATTTTCTTACTTCCAAATTTTGGGTTTTTGTGGTTACCTTAAATCACTTAGTGCCAATACCAGTATCGCTGATTTGAAAGAACATGGTCAGTTACTTTACCTGCCTGATCTTATATTGATTCCTCCTACGTATATCTCTAGAAAAGACCATGAAAGTAAAATTAGTGAGATTTGAGCTCACATGAAGGCTTACAAACGACTGTATTCCTGTGTATTATTAAGAACTGGAATGGAACGCAGGGAAGTACATGAAGTACACTCTGACATATACTGTAAGGTCGATTGCAGAGTACAGATATAGGTGCTCTTCCTCTAAAGACCTCGGCATTAACAGAACACTTAACACTAACTTGCCTTACCTTCTTTGACATTTTCCATGTCCTACCAAGCTGTTACAAATATGTGTGTGGAACATACAGATATCTATGTATCTAACTAACTTGCCTTTTCCTGTCCATCTAGTCATTTTCCTCATCTGTCGTGAGTACGGAACTCATGCATTGTGTACATGATTTCAGTTTTAATGTAGTCTGTTTTTCTTTTCGGCATGTTGAATATATCTTGTTTGATTTTCAGATCTACTTTCAATTTTGCTCTAGTGTATGTTCTTCCATTAGCCGTTGAGGTTTGTTTCCTCTAGAAGATGAGTCAGATATTTTGTATTAACGCATATTCCTCCTCCTCCTCATCCTCTTTCTCAGTTTAAGAGTATGAAAACTTAGAGATTATTTGTATAGTTCAGGTAATACAGAATTTCCTTATCTGTCTGTCCTGAATTTCCCAAAATCGTAATAGCTGCTGCTTTATCTTCTATTGGTAATCTACACAATCATTTAAAGAAACATTGGAATGCTTGCTCCATAAAATTTTGTGTGAACTATCATTTTCTCTTCCTGTAGCAGAAGTACTACTACACTATTGTACTCCCAGATTTTCAGGTGAAATATTCTTCCTTCAAGTTGCAGACTTTCTTAAATAAATCCTGAAGATACATATACTGTGTGGATAAACAAACAATATCCTTATACCAGTCTTTGCGTACTCAGGGAAAAATTATACCTGGCCTCCTCAATGCTTATTTTATTTTATTTAGAAAATAGTTTACAAGATAAAATACATATCCTGTAACTAGAAAAAACTTAGGTTATGATTTGGTACATTATTCAGTTTCACTATATACATTTTTGGTCATATTCTTTATCAGTGATTTAAGCAACTTCATTTCCAGTGCATCAGAAGACCCTGTATTTGCCTTACCACAGGATATGGATAAACGACAAAGTATCGCTAGTGTTGTTGATGAAAGGATTACTTATGTTACAAGAAGGAGTGTGCACAAAGCAGTCCCTGCAGGAATGGGTATGTAAATTAAGTGTGCAAATGCCACCATATGTTTTTTAATATGACTGATCTGAAATATTTATGAACTTAATTCGTATATTTAATGTCTCATAGGTGGCAATTTTCATGTATAACTTTTAAAAAGACATCATAATCGCCTTTGACTGTTGAAATCCATTTATTTTCACTATTGCAGTTTTGGCCTCAAGGCCATTAACAAGTGGTATACTGCAAAAACACTGTGCTTTAGCATGTCGAGCATTAAAAATCATAAAAATTTCTGTGCTGAACCTTTTAACACATATGTTCCTACAACCTACTGTTTTTGTACGCTGGGAATATGAATGTATTGTGTATTTTCACACCAACTGCTTCAGTTCTCATGTAAATAGTGTAAAAGAGAAGTAGTTCGTTGGGATGTATGTTAAAGATAGTAACATTATTTAAAGACCTGGAGAAGACATGACTCCTTGCTCTTGCTCTTCCCCACCTGCAGCTGAAAATTTTAACCAAGGAACGGTCATGGGTGGTGAGCAGTGAGCTTGCATTAAAACAAGAGTGCTGCTAGAACACTGCTAGTGCAGGAAGATAGTCATTGGTTTCTGTTAGTTCTGGAGACTATTTGAAAAGCAAAAATTTGTTGTGTTAATGATACAGCAGAAACTGGAAGTACTACACAAACTCAAAGAAGGCAGTATTGGTATGCAAAATCTGGCATTGATCACAGTGTGGGTGAAACTGCAATATGTAGTATACGGAAAAATAAAGGCAGAATAATTCAATTTATTGGCAATTCTGACTTGTCTAAAGGTTTGCCAAAGTGAAAGGCCATGAAAATATCTGCATACACAGAACTCAGTAAAGCCATTGCTGGAACGGTTTCAAAAGAAAAGATAGAGCACTTAAGTATCTGGCCCAATCATCGCTTTGAGTCTAGATTTGCTCATTCGAGCTTTTTCTCACTCTCAGTGAAGTTGGACCTTTCCAAAGCATGGATTGGCACTTACTTTCTGGATCATAAATGAAAAACCAAGATTTGGCGCAGTATCACATTTTCCAAGAAATAAGTATAAATTTCAGTGGTATTCAAAGTGTCAGTATAAACATTTTTGTTCAATCATGAGAATTTTCAACACCAGTTTCTCACATACTTTTCTCATATTAAACTGGCTATGTAAAATTTGCCTTACGCATTCTTTGTCAGTTCCTAAAGTTTCAGCAATCGGTTGAATCTTCAGCTGATGGTAAGATTACCTATTCTTCGATATTTTCATCTGTTTTTGGTGATGCATAGTACCCTGCGCACGAGTCTAGTCGTCTTGGCCATATTGGAAAAATGTGAATAACTAAAAACCTCGCGTATGTGATAAACAGTCTTTGCTATACATTTCTTTTAATAAAACAAAAGTTTCAGCAGCAGGTTTTCAAAGATTCATATGAAACTTCACAACAATTTGTTTATCTGTTATTATACTTATCATTTTTCCTACAAAACAAAATAACAGATATTGAACGAAGTCCGCGGCCACACTGGTTTGTCAGTGTGCTGCATTTGACTGAGAAGGCTTCAAGCTTCATAAGTATTGGTGGTTTATCTTTGGTGCGTGCATACTTATGTGACAGCATCAGTCCCATCATTTTATAGCAATGCCTCATACTCAGTGCAGATAAACATTTGGAGGTGAAAATAAGATTTTAAGCATTGGAGTGATTATTGAAGCAAATAATGCTAATTTGGAAAAATGTGGTGAAACAAGAATATTAGGAAATGGAACTACGGAGTAAATGTTATTCATCCATTTCCTTCTGCTTTTACAACTGGACGAAGTAATAGCTAGACCGAGTCACAGTCAAATACAAATTGCAAGAAAAATGAAATAAAGAAAGTTCCACAGAATAAATTCTGTGATAAATTAGTGATGCAGAGAATTGGGTGGCTCTGTGGTAAAGTGCCAAGCATGAAATGTAACCTCTTCAACTAAATTATTTTATTTCTTAACAGTGAAATGATTTAATCTGGTTGCGATTAGATTTGACAAAATATTGTCACATAGAAGGAGGTGTAATCAGGTGGATGATGAACACTCACTTCACTTAATGAAGGTTTATTCAGCACTTGCACATACAAGAGTGTGGAGTGAACTGCCTGTGGCCAGAACACATACGGTATATATACAGTTACAGAACATTCCAGTACAATGATTCTTGACATTTGTGGATACTTCTAGAATGTACTTGAACCGAATATAGAAATCAAAATTCAACAGTTCAGATGAGTTTTGAACTGATACCCTCCATGCAACAGTTTAGTATCATAACCACCACACCGTGGTGACTGTGCTACTCTGCTTCTTCTGCGACATTGTTCCCTCCTTAAGAGATCAGCGTCTCAGTGTCCTAGTCCGCGAATGAGTCATCGGTCCTGCATACTCCGACTCCCAATGACTGATGTTCGCCCTGGCGGTGATCTTCTTAGAACTTCCTTTGCCGCTATGCTCTTTGTCAACTTTCCACTTGTTGCCTGTCGCTGGAGCTTCGAATTTACCCTGGGTTGCAGGATCCTTATAGGGCTTCATTTGAAGGGCGTGGACCATATCTCGGACCTTTCGTCGCCTTGGCTCGGGGTAGAAATCTTCAACTTCATATGTAACATCAGACAACTGTCTTACAGCCTTGTAAGGCCCAAAGTAGCGCCTGAGGAGCTTCTCAGAGAGACAAACCTTCGGAACAGGAATGAACATCCAGACTAAGGTCACCAGGCTGGTAGACAACAGCACGGTGGCTCATGCCGTAACTTTGGCAATCATTTTCTTCACCGTACGAAGTCAAGCTAACTGCCAACCTTCCTCAGCTCTGGTTAACACCTGGCTGATGGAGCCGTCGTCCACGTCACCAGAATGTAACAGAAACACAGTGTCCATTATTGTAGTCGCCTCACGCCCATGCACCAGGAAAAATGGCATAAATCCTGTGGTGTCTTCTTTGGCGGTGTTGTAGGCAAACATTACGAAATGTAGCACCACATCCCAGTTGCTCTGCACAACATTGAGGAACATAGATAGCATGTCGGCCAAGGTCTTATTAAGGCTTTCAGTAAGCCCATTAGTTTGCGAATGGTAGGCAGTCGTCATGTGATTATTAATGTTGCACTGATTGTTTATCTCTGTCACAAGATTCGATTGAAAAACTTTCCCTTGATCTGTAATTAACGACCTTGGGGCACCGTGTTTTAATACAATGTCTTCGATGATGAACTTGGCTACCTGGAATGCTTCCGGCTGTTTTCACGGCTTTTGTAATGGCAGAGTGTGTCACATAATCAGTTCAAACAATAATCCATCTATTGCCACTAGCAGATGTTGGAAATCGTCCGAGGAGGTCAATCCCAACACGCTGGAAAGGCGTTTCGGCTGGTGGAATTGGTTGAGTCAGCCAGGTGGTTTCTGAGGAACTCCCTTTCTCCTCTGGCACTCTCGACAGTGTGACACATAGTGACGGACACTCCTAAATAAACCTGGCCAGAAAAACTCTTGCAGATCCTATCGTATATCTTAATAAATCCTAAATGTCTGGCCTCAGGTGTGTCATGGAATTTCTGTAGAACATCTAAGCGCCTGTATTTAGGAATCGCTGTAGCCATCTGTTTTCAAACAGATCAAAGTTTTTCTTGCAAAGTAATCCATTAACTACCTTAAACTGTCCTTTCACATCTTCTGACTGATTTAAGGTAAGCATAATTTTAGATATCTTGGCGTCCTCCTCCTGCTCAGCAGAGAGATCCTGGAGTGCAGCGAGACAGTCACTATCTTCATCAAAGTCTTGATTGCCTTGCACAGGGTTTCTTGAGAGGCAGTTGGCATCTTGGTGTTTTCTTCCACTATTGTACACTAAGGTAATGTCATACTCTTGAAGACATAGTGCCCACCTGGCAAGTCGTCCTGTTGGATCCTTAAGACCTGTCAACCAACAAAGTGAATGATGGTTTGTAATGACTGAAAATGGCCTGCCATAGAGATACTGTCGAAATTTGCACTTGGCCCAGATCACAGCAAGACATTCTCTTTCTGTAGCTGAGTAGTTTCTCTTGGCTTTTGTAAGTGTCCTAGAAGCATAGGATGTAACCTTCTCTTTTCCATCCGAGATTCGCACCAGAACAGCACCGATCCCATATGCACTGGCATCTGTGTGTAGTTCTGTAGGTGCTCTCTCATCATACGGACCAGGTACAGGGTCAGTCGTCAGAGCTTTTCGCAGCACTTCGAAAGAATCTTGTTGAGCACCACCCCAGATAAATTTAGCATCGGCTTTTAACAACTGTTGGAGTGGCCTGGCTTTGATACAAAAGCCTTTGTTAAAACGACAGTAATAAGAGCATAATCCGAGGAAACTTCTCAAATCTCGAATACTTTCAGGAATAGGAAATTCTGATTCAGATCACACCTTTTCTGAGTCTGGTCACACACCTTCATTTGACACAAGGTGTCCAAGTATTTTGATTTCTTTTGCTTGAAAGAGACATTTTCTTGAATGTCCGCCTTGTTGGAGACACTTAAGAACGGCCCTCTGTCTTTTTGTGTGTTCATCAAATGTCTCTGAGAACACTATAATGTCATCTAAATAACAGACACATCATCCACTTCAGGTGACTTAGAAGATTATCCATCATCCATTCAAAAGTTGCTGGTGCATTACACAATCCAAACGGTATTACCGTAAACTCATACAGGCCCTCAGGGGTGATGAATGCAGTTTTCTCATGACCAGGCTCATCTACTTCGATTTCCCAGTATACCGAGTACATGTCCATGGTTGAGAAAAACCTAGCCGCCTTGTGACAATCTAGTGTTTTGTCAATTCATGGAAGAGGGTAAACGTCCTTTTTAGTTAACTTACTAAGCTTCCTGTAATCAATACAAAAGCGCCAACTGTCATCCTTCTTCCTCACGAGAACCACTGGTGACGACCATGGGCTCTGTGAAGGCTGAATGATGTCATTCTTCATCATTTTCTCTAGCTCGTCGCGAATTATTTGACGTTCCGTTGCTGACACACGGTATGCTCTCTGGCTTATTGGCTGATGGTCTCCTGTGCTAATCCAGTGGTTCACAGTCAGTTTGTGTAGTTCGTTCTTCACCTGTGGATTGAAGCATTCAGAGAACTTGAAGAATGGCAAGTAGCTTCTTCTGTTGTTCCTTAGTGAGATCTGGTGATAGTCGAGCTAGAAGATCTTGTCTCATAGTGGTAGCACTAATTTCGCCCACAGACTCGGCGTGGGAGGTTTCTATGACGCTCAGCTGTTCTGCAATTAACGACTCAACGTTTGCTACGCACATGCGTCTTAGAAAGATCTGCGGTTCTCGGTTACAGCTAACTGTCCACAATTCGAATCCACTCTTAAACGAGACAACAGAGGCTGGGATGACCAAGTTATTCTTCATTGGTATGCTTCTCTTTCATTCCACTACAAGATCCATGGGTTGATGCATGGCATGACACATGACAGTTACCTTTCTAGTGCTGACTGCAGGCATGATCACTTCATTCATCACACAGTCTCCCCACACTCGGATGCGCATCTTCTTGTCCACAGTACCTAATCTCGTCTAGCATAGTCTTAGAGTGACCACAATCTGTAATTGCCTGAGAAGCTTTGAGAAAGTCCCATCCAAGAATGACGTCATGACTACACTCTTGTAAGGCGATGAATTCTAAGGGCTGTGTATGGCCAATTATGCCCACATGAATGACACATCTTCCTGTAGGTTTTACATATTTCCCATTAGCCACCTTCAGCAGAGATGTTTTGCTGTTGACGAATATGGTTTTGTGCAGCTGGGAACGGTACTTCTCCGAAATTATTGAATATGATGATCCAGAGTCCACAAGAGCTTGGACTGGCCAGCCATCCATGAGGATATCAACATAGTTTCCTATCATTTTTGTAGTGATTGGCGGCAGACGATTTTTGTCTTTGGCGGGCTCACCTCCAAGGAAGGTCGCACCCTTTAGTTTTCCAGGTTGTGGCGGCTAGGTGATCGGCTGGAGCTTCTAAACGGTGATGGAGACCTTGATCGGCGTGTTGGGGAGTGTCCTCTCCAGCGGCTAGCTTGTGGTGATGGTGATCTACATCGTCCTGCACCCACATCTTCTTGTTCATCTTGGTCATCCCAGAGTTGGCGTTGGCTAAAATCGGTGTGCTGTCTTCTGGCGCGAGAGTCATCAAGCATCCGCCATCTTTCTCGACAATAGTGAACCATGTCCTGGTCGTCCGCATGGAAGCATACTGGTTGGTTATCGTGGGTCCTCCTGACGTCAGTCTTCCTTGGTGCCGAAACAGGTTCCTCATGTGGCATTGTAGGAATGTAACTTCACCTGGGTCTGAACTTTTTCACTGTTTTAAAGGAAAATGAAGGACGAGAGATTGGGTTCGATGTCTGTTCCACTTCCTCCCTTATGACCTCTTGAAGCTTCTCGGTGTTCTGCTCGCTCTGCAATCCAAGTGCCTTCTGAACTTCCTTTCTCATTGTCTGATGAAGAATACTTGTGAAATTAGTTTCTTCCTTTATCGCAGATATCGATACGACTTTTGGAAGCCGTTCAAACTTCTTGCGTGTAATTCTTTTTTGATGCATTGTCTCAATATACTGACACCATTTTATGAAGTCGTCTGCGGTCGAAACCTCCTTCAGGAGTAGGGCTTGGTACATGTCCTCAGCAACACCTTTCACAAGATGTGCAACCTTATCTTCCTCCTTCATTCTAGGATCCACTATTTTACACAGCTCCAAGACGCCTTGAAAGTAGGATGCTGTAGTTTCTCCTGGATGCTGTGCCTTGCTCTTTAATTTGTCTTTGGCCTTGCACTTCTGTCATTGTGTCGCCGAAATACTTGCGCAGTTCCACCTGGAATACTTCCCAGCTTGTGAACTTCTCCTCGTTGTTCTCATACCATTACTTGGCAGTGTCATCCCATTTGTTAAATTTGGCTATATGCTCATATACCTTCAGTCACTTGTTTGGATCTTGGCCATTGTCACCATAGAACCTACAAGGATGTCTAATGTGGTAGCACACAGTTGCTGTCATCGTAATCTCTTCTTCTTCTGTCTCCCATAGATTTTGATCAGTTGAATATGGCTCGAACTCAGATTTCTTGCCATGTAAATGACGGCTCTGCCGTGGCCTGATGGGAGCCACAGCGCTTGACGATAATGTGCCCTATCACAAGTTCCAGTACCCGGCGTCTCCACCAGAATAAAGTCATGTAGAAGAAGGTGTAATTAAATGAATGACCAACACTCACTTCATTTAACGAAGGTTTATTCAGCACTTGCACATACAAGAGTGCGGAGCGAATTGCCTCCAGCCAGAACACATACGGTATATATACAGTTACAGAACATTCCTGTACAATGATTCTGGACATTTGTGGATACTTCTAGAATGTACTTGAACTGAATATAGAAATTAAAATTTTACAAGTCAGGTGAGTTTTGAACTGATGACCCTCCATGCAACAGTTTAGTATCACAACCACGACACCGTGGTGACTGTGCTACTCAGCTTCTTGTGCGACAATATAAACAGTTCAGAGGAGTGGTATAATTCAGGTATATAACTTCTTCTCAATTGATGGCCTAGAATTCTTCACAAGAAAAGGATTTGGATGTGTATCCACAGTGTGAGCTAAGTGAAGTAAGTTAAAGATACATCAGTATACGTTATACAACATTTTATTTCAACACGGGTGGCCAGTCACGAATAACATACCAACAATGAACCTCGAGCTCCCCAACTCTCACTCTTATATACAGTTTCAGACTAAAAATCCGAATGTCTTGTGGTTTGATCCCTGCTCGGCCAGAGGTTTGTTCACTTGTCATTTCTTTCACCTTTGACCATGTTTGTTAATGCGAAAATCCAGAGTTGCACCTTTGGAGAGTTCACATTAAACGGTAGGTCAAAAGTCAGTTAAGAAGTCAGAGAAAGGCAATGGCAAACAACCTCAATTTTATTTATTTATTTATTTATTTATTTATTTTTTATTTTTTTTCCGCTAGTAAAGTACTGTGTTGTTCAGGCCGCACTTCAGGTCAATGACAAGTTTACTTTTTACATCACTCCTAAACAGCTCTAAGCAGAAATTCCAGGGAACTTATGCCTGGTTTTAGGCGTATTAAGAACAAAATATTTAATTATAGTAAAAGTGTGCTCATGGCATGATTAACTTTTGTAGGAAGTGAATTTATTATTAGCTGTTATGTCAAAAGTTTGTATGATATTTAATATTTATTCTTATTTCCAGGTAGAGTATTCCATGAGGAAGATGAAGAGGGAGAAGTATTCAATAACACATATCTTTCTGATGTGAAAGCTGGACGTTGTAACTTCAGAGTAGAGGATAGTAACAATCGCATCTCTGAACTGCAATATCGGAACTCATTGTGTCCACCACATCTAAAATCATCTTACCCAGCAGAAACCCAGTTTCATGACCCTTCTGTGGTAAAGGATGATGATATAAAGGTATGAAGATTTGTGTCGTGGATAAAATTGGGAAATGTCTTTTTTATAATCTAATGGCAACAATATTTCATATCATTTTTTACAGTGACAGATGCAATTCATATAGGGGTTAAGTAGATGCAGTTCAGATAGTGCTTAAGTAAATAATTAGGTGGGTCTTTAATAAAATGAGTTTACTGAGTGCTTGTTTAACTGATACATGCACTCTTATTTCTTTCATGAGGAATGAATATAAAATTAGTCACAACTGGCTTGTCAGTTGAGATACTGTATAACATACTATCTAAAAACTCTGTATGATTCTATTAACAGCTATTTCTGTTGTTTTCTTTTTGTGTAATAAGACTGGAAATTTTGGCAATGTTCCTTGCCTGTTACAGCTAAACTGCACTAATACTTGTGTGTAGAGCGTAACATAGGTATTATTCTTGACTCCTAGAGCTAAGCAAGTTTTAATCAGTCGAAAATTTGCCATTTATCTTTTTATTGTGCCAATTTCAACACTTGTGTGTTATATTTGCAGCAGCTGTAATTAATGGATACTATATTTACTATTCAAATTATTGAAGTACGAATAAAAATAAGATTGTCAGGCAATGTTAAGGGTATCTTTTCCATTTAGGTGAAGCAAGACTTCTTTCTATTTTTCACAATCTTTTTTTTTTTTCCTCCCTACAAATTTATCTCAGGAACTCAAGCAAAACGAGCAAAATAATCATTAAAATATTTAGCGCTCGGTTTTCTTTGATGCGGTCCTCTTCAAGTTTCTGGCTGCAATGTATCAGTGTGCTGACAGAAGTGTCATTTAGCCTTTCACTCCAATTCAAGGTGAACTACTACTGCTGCTGCTGCAGCAGCAGCAGCTAATGTTGATCATTCTTGTGATTCAGCAATGTTAGGTACTGCTACCAGCTGAGCCACTCTCTCTACCATAATTGTGAATTGTATTGTATACAAAATACAATGGGGAAAAATCAGGATCTTTGTCAATTTTAAGCGTGTTGCACTTCGTGACCTCATTGACATTTGAAGATTTGTAGATTGCTTTGATTCTGTGGTCCCTCCATAATTCTTCAGGAGCAACATTTTGAATAGATTCCACAGATAATCACAGTATTGTTTGGAGGGAACCTAAAATTGTTTGTCCAGTCTCGGATTTGTCCATTTGACCTTAGTTTTTCATTGGTTGCTCAGTTCAGATGTTTTGCTACCTCATTTTCTTTTTATGTCAAAGGAATTGTCAACTCATGTCTAATTCCATTTGTCTTACAGAATACCTTTGTAAGGTGGTTGACAATACTTTTCTATTATCTGTTTGAAATATTTTAATTTGTTGACTAATTTAATTTTCTACTCGTGGTTTAAATTGAAAGCAAGTGTCACTGACTTATTTTGTTATTTTTAGCAAGTAACCAAATGATTTTCTTGACATATAAGCTGTAAAAGGGAGAAGATAACCTGCTCCTGTCCGCAAAGCTATACTCATTGGTCCACAAATATCAGAAAGTATTATTTCTAGTAAAAATTTTTGCATCTTTCATTTGGTATATATGTGTTTCAGTTTATGTTTGCCCAAATCTTTTTTTCTTCTTGAGAAACACATGACTACACAATTAAACTGTTTCTCTCTATTATGCCACAGTTTATAATTATTGTTAATTTCTACAGAATCAGCATAACAACAAATTTCATCTGAACACGCACTCTTAGAATGCCTCAACACCTTACTCTGGTGAGGGTGGGATATTTCTCAGGTCAACCCCGAAATGAGATCTGTTATGTCTGATCTTCACCACACTACCCACTGTAGACTTCAATTGACCTCTGAGCCTCCGTAACAGCCTTTTTAAACCATATGACATTACCAGATCATTATCGCTACCCCAAGCTACCTACAACTGCAGTTGTTCCTGCCTCAAACCTTGTAGTCCTGTGCTTCCCCATTTACTAGTACTACTTCCAGCACCACTGTGAGTAATCTTACGACATAAAAGGCAGATCAAAAACTAAATCTATTCATCTTATTTACTAACATACATTTTTATAAATGTTCGCTGCTCAACATTCTGTGTAGGAATGACCACCACCAAATGAAGTGAGTGCATGAAAGCACTAAGAACTGGCTATCTTGCGGACACCTAGAGCGTGAGTTATGAGACCTGAGCACCTGCTAAAAAAAATCTGATTTGGTTCAAATGGCTCTGAGCACTATGGGACGTAACATCCGAGGTCATCAGTCCCATAGAACTTAGAACTACTTAAACCTAACTAACTTAAGGACATAACACACATCCATGCGTGGGGCAGGATTCGAACCTGCGACCGTAGCAGTCGCACGGTTCCAGACTGAAGCACCTAGAACCGCTCGGTCACCGTGGCCGGTGGAAATGTGATTTGTCAATGAAATTGGGATTTTGGTTCCAGCAGCTAAGAATAGTTGAATTTGCTACTGGAATGCATCTTAATGCAATGATGTTATTTTATCCTGTTTTAGGAGTTTTATATAATCATGTTTGCCAAACAATCATCTAAGTTACTAATTGTCTGAGACAGTTGCCCAGACCCAGTTGCAGGTTGACTGTCTAATGGATTCAGAGGCAACATAACATTTGACTTTCAGTACATCATACAATTATTGACTGAATTTAAAATGTTTGCGCACGCACGTGTGTGTGTGTGTGTGTGTGTGTGTGTGTGTGTGTGTGTGTGTGTGTGTGTGTGTGTGTGTGTTTGTAGCATGCATATTTCAAAAGGACCTATATTTTAGATATTAATGTTAATAATGTATTTGCAAATCTCTCTTGAAGAAAGACATAGTTAAAAGAAACATACAAGTAGTAGTGTCACTTGCTTCAATTTCTGATACACTGACACATTGAAATTGTCACACAGTTATTTTGTCATTAACAGCAACATTCATAAGCAAAACAAAGACATTCTTATGTAAAATTTCAGTGTAAAAGTGTACTGAAGTTACTTAGAAAAATATCACACTTATCAATGAGAAATTTTTACACCAAGAAACTCGTAAGCTGCAGCCATGCAGTAGAAATGATAAGAAATGGTGAAATAGCTGTATGGATTTAATACACCAATGGAAGTGTGACATTGGAACAAGGAGATAAACATCTCGTGAAAATAGTGGTGTCATTAAACTCAAAACATCATATTGTCTTAATATGCACCTTTCCATTTGCCTCACATTTCTTTCCCAGCAACAATCAGTATCTTACACCTGTTATCCTTGCAGTCTCTTCATTTGCTATATTAGCAGCAGATTTACATTTTTGTGATTTCCTTCCTTCGTATGATTATCAAATTTTGTTGTTAATTTGGTTGTCTACAGTAACACAGTTCCACACCATTCTCTTTTAAAATGTAACTTATTTCCAAATGTCAAAGTTTACGCAAATGTATAACACATTAACCTGGTAAAATTTCATCTAGATGTTCTTATTTACCCCATTGTGTGTATCCATAGAAACAGATAAATCTGCCATTGCGAAACTCGGACATACTGGGGTAAATATGTCTTCTGTCAGTGAAATCAGTCTTGGCATTTTTCTTGATGAAATGAAGTTTTTTGCCTTTGCTTGTTTGAGGCTTTCGTGTTCAGGCTTGCTTTTGTTAATGTTGAGTGTCTCATCTCTCAGTGAATTGTGACAAACATTTTATCAGCTTTGTTGCTGCATTGGGATAAATACAGGCTTGAACTGTCACCTCATTCCTGCCTAATGAACTACACGAGTTGACACTTTGTCAGTATCATCATTAATTAATGTTTTTATTGATGATTATTTTCTTTTATTTGCAGTTGGGATTGATTGATATGGATCATTTTGATAGTTTAAGTACTAGTTGTCTACTACCAGAGGAAAAACCACGTAAAAAGGATAAAGGGCAGGTCTGTATGAGACATTCATCTTCTGCTGCTGCACAGTTTTAATAACCTGCACATCTTTTGAAAGCTGTTATCTTCTCTAGTGCATTTTCCTCTTGCCCTCCTGTAAATCATTCATATTTCTATTGATGCAGCACATTAATACTTCTATACTTCTTCTTAAATACTAATGGTACTGCTTCGCACAGCCCTGTGTAACATTTTTCACATAACATGTCTTGTAAGACATCATTTTATGTTGCGACATTAACATAATTACAGATTATGGCTTACGCACTTCTAGCGTGATATTGTTTAGAAATTATGATTTGCAAGTATAAAATATGTTTGGAAATCATGTGATGTTGATTTTAATCCTTGGTAGTTTTCCAAAGTGAGTTCACCTTAAAAGTATAAATCTAAATAATAGTTGTAATTCATTGTTTGCAAGTAGTAGGGAAAAATTGATTTTGCACTTAAATAAAATGTTGAACTGCTACTTTGCAGGTGTAGGTTGTCAATACTTATCGAAAGACACTTGGGGGATTTGGGAGGGGGGGTTCTTGATCTTCCTCTAAACCCATGCTAATAAGTCAAAACAATATTTCATCGGTCTGGAATCAAAGGACCTTACAGATCAGTTCAAAAAAATTTTACTTTAAAGTTCTTCACAAACTTTACACATCGAAATGCGTGTTCAAGTTTATTCTTTTCTCTCGGTTAGAAAGTTACATTTAAATGAAGGCTATTACTAACAGCTGTCAGCAGTATTACTAAAGTTGTCAAGATAATGTCAGTATTTTAAAATGGATTAAAAAGTCTTGATTGCAATAAAATATTTATTTCTAATGGTAACCAGTTTGTCAAAATGTGACATTCTTCAGACCATTTATACCACGATACCATTTTAAAGTATTTCAGCAAGACTGCTGACTGTCTCCAAGAGAAATTTTCTATAAAGTTAATGATGGTGATATCTATATGTCGGTGTTTACACACACGACAGTTCTTGTTAATAAAGTAAACTCTGTATTGCAAAACTTGTATCCGTAACTAATGGTCATTTATAAGACTATCGTTCAGCGATACTTCTGTATCTCAAAGCTGGAAACTGTAAATTTTAATGAGTGTCCAACCTATTTTCTTCGTTTCTGAAACTTTATTCTCTACCCATTTTACACAAAGTTCATAAATACAGATTTGTGACCATTGCTTCTTAACATCCCCACAAAAGGTCTACTGCCATCTCTGCATAAAGATTAGTTTTCGCTAAAGTGAGGTCTCGCAGAATGTTGGTACTGTGATGTTTGTGTATGTCTGGTTAAGATTAACCATTAATACATACTCATCTAGAGATAGATAGAGTCGAAAGTTGAATGAAGGGTAGCACTTTGAAGGACAGAGGAAAAAAAGTGCCAAGGGGGAAAAAAAACTCTGCGATAATTGGGTTAGGTTGTAATAGCAATAGCGGTTTTCTTGTTGCCTGCGACAGGTCGTGCAAGGGTAGGCTTTGCTAGTAGTGGGTATCATGCAGGCCAATACCTCGTCGTCATGCAGTGGTTTTACTCGACGACTGTCGCTGGGTGCCGGTGTTGACTTCTCAGTGAGCGTCAGCATACCTGTAACAGTTAGGCGTCAGCATACCTGTAACAGTTAGGCGTCAGCATACCTGTAGCAGTTAGGTTCATCATCGTTTTGTGTCCGATAGGTCATACATCAGATTCACAGTGTAGGGTTATGTTTGCAGTTTGTTTGTGCGTCAGTGTGTAAGCTTGTCGGTTTCCCTGCTGTAGCCTGTTGGTTGGCTTTAATAGCAACTGGCATATCCAGTCTACGTTGCTGATATGCAGGGGCTTGCCGATGTTGTTTGTGGATGTATGTTAGCTTGCCATAGGTGGTTATGCCCTAGCTAGTAGAGTTTTTTGGCAGCTAACGCTTACACCTATGGTTCTGATCACAATTTCCCAGAGTAAGGATGAAAGGATTGTTGAAGTGTCTAGAGTTCCTGTATAGTCGAGTGGCGTGTTTTTTGATCACCTCCTTGAGGTTTTCAAGGCGGTATTCATTGTGAAGATCACTGTGCGTGTGTAGCGTGGAGTGTTGCTACTGATATGTAGAACTTTGTTCTGTATGATCTGCAGGCAGCACAGGTTTGTAGGAACTGTGTATCCGCAGACTGGAGCTGCATATGTCATCAGAGGTCTAATCAGTCTTATGTATATGGACCTCGAAACCCTCCTGTTCAGGGTACGTTCCCTGTTGAGCATTGGGTAGAGTTGTTTGAGCCTCGCGTGGCATGCACTCTGTTGGCAGTGTGCTCATTGTGGTCCTCCCATGTAAGTTTCTGGTACAGCCAGAGACTGAGATATCTGACATTTCTCTCAGAAATGTATTGAGCCTGCATGAAGTGTTACCTGTCGACAGTGTTGGTGTTTGCGCAGTACCTTCAGTCTGCTTGTGAACAGCACTGCTTCGCACTTGTCGGTGTTTACTTTAATAAGCCATCTTTCCAACCAAGGCTCGGCAGTTCTGCGTGTTGTCTGTATACGTGAATTTATCTTAGACGGTTTCCAATCTTGCTCAAGGATGGCTGTGTACAGGTTGAACAAGATGGGCCTCAGCCTTGGGGTACTCCAGCGTGGATACTGTGTTGTGTCGATTGTTTGCCCTGCACATAGGTGTTAAAACATCTGTTCATGAGATATGAGTTTATGAGACGTACGAGTCCATCAGGGAAACCAGCATTGCTTAGTTTGCTTATAAGGCCGTTGTACCAGAGATGATCGAAAGCTTTTTTCAAAGTCCAGGAACATGAATCCTGTGGCGTTGTTCATGTTGTAGCCGCGTGTTATATGTTCAACAATGCGGAGGAGTTTTTGTGTTGTGGAGTGGTGATTCTTGAAGCAGAATTGCTCTGGTCTTAGGGTGTCATTGGCAATGCAGTGCCTAGTGACGTGTTTAAGTATTACCTTTCAACAATCTTGCTGAGCGAGCACGGCAGACTGATGGGTCGGTAATTTTGTGAGAGGGAGTGGTTTCTCCCTGGCTTCCTGAACATCAGGACCTTTGCCGCCTTCCAAAAGTCAGAGAAGTGTTGGAGTTTTAAGGTGGCATTCGTTATGTGTGCAAGATATTCTACAGCACTATACGTGGCCTTCTGGAGGACACTGTTTTGAATGCCATCAGGCTCAGAGGCTTTCCTAGCATTGGTATGCTTAATAGCCCAAGTAATTTCGTTTGTACTAGTATGTATGATTTCATCATGGGAGGGCTGGGCTCCAAGATGTGTAACCTTCTGATCCGTTTCAAGAGTGAATACTGTATCTGAAGGAGCCAGATTTGGCATGAAAGACGCAGCAAGTGTTGCAGCCACAAGCTCTGCCTTCTCCTACACAGAGTAGGCTGCGCTGTCTGTTACCTGTAGAGTTGGAATGTAACGTTTCTCCCTGGTGAAGTGTCTGGCTAGTTTCCACACACCAGGATGGGTGGTATCTAGCCCGATGAGTTTCTGCCCCCATTGTTTGTTTCAAAATGTTTGTGTTTTGTCCCGTATTATACCCTGTAGTCTGTGGATGTTCAGTTTATAGAATAACTGTCTGTACGCCTCATTATGGGTCCTAATTTCTCATACTTTATTGTCATGGACCCTAGGCTAAATGTATATTGGCAGCAGTAAGATTGTTATGCAGTCAGCTTCAAATGTCAGATATAGTGTTCCTCCAAAAGAACATTGCCTTCCCTTCAGTGATTCCCATTTGTGTTTTTAAAGCATCTCTCATAACATTTGTGTGTTGTTCAATCCTGCCAGAAACAAGTTAAGCAGCCTGCCTCTGGATTACTTCAGTGTTTTCTTGTAATTTGACCTGATGTGGATCCCAAGCATTTGAGCAGTACTAAAGTAAAGGTCACACTAGTATCTTATGTGGTCTCCTTAATGGATGAACCACACTTTCCTAAAATTCTCCCAATAATCAGAATGTGACCATGTCCCTTCACAATCCTCATATCCTGGTTCCATCTCATATCGCTTTGTAACATTACGCCCAGATATTTAAATGACACAACTGTGTCAAGCAAGACACCACCAGTCTGTATCCAAACATTACAGGTTTGATCTTCCTACTCATTCACTTTTACTTACATTTTGCCACATTTAGGGCTATGTGCATTTATCCCACCAACTGTAAATTTTGTCTTAGTCGTCTTGCATCTTCCTACAGTCACTTAACATCAACACCTTACCATACACCACCGCATCACCAACAAGCAACTGTAGATTGCTGCCCACCCTGTCAACCAAATCATTTATGTATATATAGAACAACACCAGTCCTATCACACTTCCCTGGGCTATTCCTGATGATACCGTTGTCTCTGACAAACACTCGCCATCGAGGACAGCATACTGGGTTCTATTACTTAAGAAGTTTTAGAGCCACTTGCATGTGTCAAAACCTATTCTGTATGCTTGCACATTCGTCAAATCTGCAGTGGGGTACCTTGCCAAATACTTTTAGAGAATTCAGAAATATGAAATTGTCTGTTGCCCCTCATCCATAGTTTGCAGTATGTCATGTGAGAGCAGAGTTTCACACAAATGAAGCTTTCAGAAACCATGCTGAGTCATGCACAGAAGTGTTTTCTTTTCTCGGATATTTCTTGTATTTGAACTGATCATAGTCATACCCACATTCAACTGTTCGTGAACACTGATCATAGTCAAACCCACGTTCTAATGTTCGTGAACAGCGGCCATCTCCTCCTCCATCCACACACAGCATGCACACATCTTACCCATTCTAGCAAGACTAACTGAAGAAGTAAACTGCAAAGGCTGACACATATGTAGATATGCAACTCCTTACCCTCCTGATGTGTCACAAAGACGGTGATATCTTAACGAACTGTATAGCTGGCTGTTCAGGAGAAATTACAATTGAGCTACAAACTACTCAACTTTACACTTCCAAAATGCGAGATTAAACCTCTCAAATACAAAATCATACACAAATTTAAGAAAAGGTATTACTAAGAAAACACAGAAAAGGTAAAATATATCACTTGCTGCCCTGGAGATGTCACAGGCGACAGCTTTCTCCGTTATTTAATTCTTTTATTTACTATGTGAAGTACCAAATGAAGATCTTAACAAGAATTCACTGTTAACATATCTGCTTTCCCAACAATTTATTAATTCTTTAAAATTACACTCAATGGTATGCAGGTAACAAATAGCTGATAACTCCTTTGCCTCCCTCCAAAAAAGTTTAATCAAACTCAGTTAAAAAAAAAAATGGAAAGAAATCAGTACGTCACCACAGCCACTTTGTCTTAATCTTAATCAATGATGTCACAAAGCTGGATCTCTTCAGGTGTTGGATGCTAACTACAATGACTCTTTCCACCAAATTAATCCCAATAGTCACTCATTGAACGTTTTGACGTTAAGTGGTGGCTAACTCTGCTTACCCATTCTCACCATGGTTGAAAAGAAAATTATCAATCCCTGCTTAGAAATGATCTCATTGTGAAATAGTATATGTTACAATTTCCATAATTACGAACAAATTTAGAAGTCTGGTATCATTCAGCTAAACCTAATTATTCCAAATAGTAAGCTCCATGAGTAACGTCATACACCAGACAATCTCGGACCACACATCATTTCTATCCTCATGAGGGTGTCAAGTATTATCAGATTGTAAAGCCAGACATGTTGGGCTCTTACCTATAACATTTCAATAAACCCCCACAGTGTGCTTCACTCGAAGCATTTAGTAATTACCCATTTTACTTAGACTAAGTTGTTTCTGTTTCTAACAACAAAACACCATTTCTCTTCTTGTATAAGCTTAATGAAATCCACTACTCACTAATTTGCAACCAATGAGAAACAACTTCATTAACTGTTGGTTTTCCAACTGGTTATATCACTAACCCACGCTATCAGAGTCAGTGACAAAATAAAATTATGACCACCAAAAATCCAAATTACCTCCTAAACTGAATATCCAATATTGATCCCTGACAAACGTGCATCGAATTAGCGTACCTGAGGGTTCTATACAACAGCTGTAACCTTACTTCTGGTACCAGTTGCCCTATTTGTTCCATAGTTAAAACCAGATTACAATGTAACACATATAACCATTTGGAAACATTTAGGCTAATAAATGAATAGCATTCACTTTAATCAATTAATGTATTTTTGTTCGTGGCAGTCAAGTCGTTGTATAGCGACCTGCTTGCTGACTGCCCCTCAGCACCTTTCCCGCTCAGCGTGTGATCATTTCTGATCACGCATACTGTCTTCACGAAATCTCTTCGTACATCATCATAAATACAAGAAATGTATGATGTATTAACACTAAGAATTGCCCTTTCATTTATTAATAAAACTTACAAGTACTGCTTTGTCATACTATGTGCTGAAGCAAAATTATATCCATAATGCTCCTTAGATTTCAAACTAGCACAATACAAACTTAAAGAGACTAATTACAGGTGTTGCACAAAAACATGGGAATACCGCAAGAAGTGCATGCTTCAACATAAACGCAGATGCTAGTCACACCTGCAGGTGGGACTGCTACATTTGTCCAGAATAACACCTGTGCAATGCTCTCAATATGTTGCAACTGTCAGCCGTGGTCAGAACAGTGTTCTGTGTGGTTGTGAGTGCATTATGTCAGAGCTAAGTGAATTTGAATGTGGACGAATTGTTGATGCTGGTATGGTGGGTGCTTCCATAACCAAAGCAACCGAAGTGTTTGATATTTCAAAAGGCACTGTATTGAAGATTTATACCACCTACAGGGAACATGGAAAAACATCTGCTAAAGCACAACACAAAAGAAAACGTGTTGACAGATGGTGATGGAAGAGGATTTTTGGAAATGTGTTACAAACAACAAAGTGGCAATTATATCAAAACGTTAGAATCAGTCAAAATCTAAATGCAGCAGCCCATTACAAACAGTATTGTAAGGTGCTTAAAAAAGTTATTAGGAAGGCAAAAAGTATGTGGTATGCAGATAGAATAGCTAAGTCTCAGGATAAAATTAAAACCATGTGGTCAGTCGTAAAGGAAGTGGCTGGTCTGCAGAGACAGGTCGAGAATATAGAATCAGTGCGTAGTGGGGATGTCCGTGTTACTGATAAGTCGCATATATGTACAGTACTTAATAATCACTTTCTGAATATAGCAGGTGAACTAAATAGAAACCTAGTCCCAACAGGGAATCATATAGCGCTCTTAGAAAAAAGTGTTCCGAGACTGTTACCTGAAGTGCTCCTCCATGATACTGACAAGAGGGAGATTGAGTTAATAATTAAATCACTAAAGACCAAGAACTCTCATGGATATGACGGGGTATCTAGCAGAATACTGAAGTATTGTTCCTCGTATGTTAGCTCAGTACTTAGCCATATCTGTAACTTTTCCTTTAGGAGTGGTCGGTTTCCTGACCGATTAAAGTACTCGGTAGTGAAGCCACTTTATAAAAAGGGAGACAGGGATAATGTTGACAATTATAGACCTATTTCTATGCCATCAGTGTTTGCTAAAGTTATTGAGAGGGTTGTATATACAAGGTTACTGCAGCATTTAAATTCACATAATTTGCTGTCAAATGTACAGTTTGGTTTTAGAAACGGTTTAACAACTGAAAATGCTATAGTCTCTTTTCTCTGTGAGGTTTTGGACGGATTAAATAAAAGGTTGCGAACGTTAGGTGTTTTCTTTGATTTAACGAAGGCTTTTGACTGTGTTGACCACAAAATATTACTGCAGAAGTTGGAACATTATGGAGTAAGGGGAGTAGCTTACAATTGGTTCGCCTCCTACTTTAAGAACAGAAAGCAGAAGGTAATCCTCCGCAATATTGAGAGTGGTAATGATGTTCAGTCCCAATGGGGCACTGTTAAATGGGGCGTTCCCCAAGGGTCGGTGCTGGGGCCACTGCTGTTCCTTATTTATGTAAATGATATGCCTTCTAGTATTACAGGTGATTCAAAAATATTTCTGTTTGCTGATGACACCACCTTGGTAGTGAAGGATCTTGTGTGTAATATTGAAACATTATCAAATAATGTAGTTCATGATATAAGTTCGTGGCTTGTGGAAAATAATTTGATGCTAAATCACAGTAAGACTCAGTTTTTACAGTTTCTAACCCACAATTCAACAAGAACTGACATTTTAATCAGACAGGATGGGCATGTTATAAGCGAGACGGAACAGTTCAAGTTCCTAGGCGTACAGATAGATAGTAAGCTGTTGTGGAAAGCCCATGTTCAGGATCTTGTTCAGAAACTAAATGCCGCTTTATTTACCATTAGAACAGTATCTGAAATAAGTGACATTTCAACACGAAAAGTAGTATACTTCGCATATTTTCATACGCTTATGTCATATGGTATTATTTTTTGGGGTAATTCTTCTGATTCAAAAAGGGTATTTTTGGCTCAAAAACGGGCTGTTCGAGCTATGTATGGTGTAAGTTCGAAAACCTCTTGTCGACCCCTATTCAATAGTCTGGGAATTTTGACATTGCCCTCACAGTATGTATTTTCTTTAATGTCGTTTGTTGTTAGCAATATTAGCTTATTCCCACGAGTTAGCAGCTTTCACTCAGTTAATACTCGGCAGAAATCAAATCTGCATGTGGAATGCACTTCCTTGACTCTTGTGCAGAAAGGAGTGCAGTATTCTGCTGCATCCATTTTCAATAAGCTACCACAAGAACTCAAAAATCTTAGCAGTAGCCCAAACACTTTTAAGTCTAAACTGAAGAGTTTCCTCATGGTTCACTCCTTCTATTCTGTCGAGGAGCTCCTGGAAGAGATACAAAATTAAGCAAATTCCAGTGTACATTTTTTATTTTCTTTATTTAAACTAACGACTTGTCGCCTGAATATGTTTCTTATATTTCATTTTATCTGTTTCTACAATCGTGTTATAATTTCATGTATTGACTCGTTCCATGACCATGGAGACTTCTCCTAAATGTGGTCCCACGGAACAATAAATAAATAAATAAACGACAGCTGCAAAGTCGCTGCAGAACTGCATGTCACACTTAGAAACCTGTCAGCACCAAAACAACATGAAGAGGAATTTCCTAAGCTGGAAGTTGCAGAGTGACCTGGAAATACAAAAACACTCAACAGTGATGCAAATGCCTATAACAGGAAAATGTGGTACTGAAGCCATAAAATCTGGACTGTGGAGAAATAAGAGAGAGTCATTTGGTCTTATGAGTCTCGTTGCATGCTGCTTCCGGCATTTGGTAGGGTTTACATCTGGAGTATTCCATCCCGAGGCGATGGTGCAGACTGCTTCCTGCCAGCAGTGAAACATGGACAACAACCATACTGTGGTACTCCATGGGCCCCACGGTTACTCTGCAACATTGCAAGGATTATGTGACCATCCCACGGTACCACCTTTGTTCTCCAGTGGTACTGCTGTTTCCAAGATGACAGGTCCCCTGCTCATATAGCTTGCATTGTTCTGGACTGGTTTTGTAAGCACAAGGATGAATAGCTGCGTCTCCCATGGCCACCACAGCCACCAGATGTCAATGTAACAGAGTCTTTGTGGTCTTCTTTGGAGAGAAGAGTGTATGATAACTTGGTCTCCATCATTAGTGCCTGAACTTGCCACCATTTTGCAGAAAGAATAATATAGGAGTACCTTGAACACCATTGTTGTTGTTGTTGTTGTTGTTGTTGTTGTTGTTGTGGTCTTCAGTCCTGAGACTGGTTTGATGCAGCTCTCCATGCTACTCTATCCTGTGCGAGCTTTTTCATCTCCCAGTACCTACTGCAACCTACATCCTTCTGAATCTGCTTAGTGTATTCATCTCTTGGTCTCCCCCTACGACTTTTACCCTCCACGCTGCCCTCCAATACTAAATTGGTGATCCCTTGATGCCTCAGAACATGTCCTACCAACCGATCCCTTCTTCTGGTCAAGTTATGCCACAAACTTCTCTTCTCCCCAATCCTATTCAATACTTCCTCATTAGTTATGTGATCTACCCATCTAATCTTCAGCATTCTTCTGTAGCACCACATTTCGAAAGCTTCTATTCTCTTCTTGTCCAAACTATTTATCGTCCATGTTTCACTTCCATACATGGCTACACTCCATACAAATACTTTCAGAAATGACTTCCTGACACTTAAATCAATACTGGATGTTAACAAATTTCTCTTCTTCAGAAACGCTTTCCTTGCCATTGCCAGTCTACATTTTATATCCTCTCTACTTCGACCATCATCAGTTATTTTGCTCCCCAAATAGCAAAACTCCTTTACTACTTTAAGTGCCTCATTTCCTAATCTAATTCCCTCAGCATCACCCGACTTAATTAGACTACATTCCATTATCCTTGTTTTGCTTTTGTTGATGTTCATCATATATTCTCCTTTCAAGACACTGTCCATTCCATTCAACTGCTCTTCCAAGTCCTTTGCTGTCTCTGACAGAATTACAATGTCATCGGCGAACCTCAAATTTTTTATTTCTTCTCCATGAATTTTAATACCTACTCCGAATTTTTCTTTTGTTTCCTTTACTGCTTGCTCAATATACAGATTGAACAACATCGGGGACAGGCTACAACCCTGTCATACTCCCTTCCCAACCACTGCTTCCCTTTCATGTCCCTCGACTCTTATAACTGCCATCTGGTTTCTGTACAAATTGTAAATAGCCTTTCGCTCCCTGTATTTTACCCCTGCCACCTTTAGAATTTGAAAGAGAGTATTCCAGTCAACATTGTCAAAAGCTTTCTCTAAGTCTACAAATGCTAGAAACATAGGTTTGCCTTTCCTTAATCTTTCTTCTAAGATTAGTCGTAAGGTCAGTATTGCCTCACGTGTTCCAGTGTTTCTGCGGAATCCAAACTGATCTTCCCCGAGGTTGGCTTCTACTAGTTTTTCCATTCTTCTGTAAAGAATTCGTGTTAGTATTTTGTAGCTGTGACTTATTAAACTGATAGTTCGGTGATTTTCACATCTGTCAACACCTGCTTTCTTTGGGATTGGAATTATTATATTCTTCTTGAAGTCTGAGGGTATTTCGCCTGTTTCATACATCTTGCTCACCAGATGGTAGAGTTTTGTCAGGACTGGCTCTCCCACGGCCGTCAGTAGTTCCAATGGAATATTGTCTACTCCGGGGGCCTTGTTTCGACTCAGGTCTTTCAGTGCTCTGTCAAACTCTTCACGCAGTATCGTATCTCCCATTTCATCTTCATCTACATCCTTTTCCATTTCCATAATATTGTCCTCAAGTACATCGCCCTTGTATAGACCCTCTATATACTCCTTCCACCTTTCTGCTTTCCCTTCTTTGCTTAGAACTGGGTTTCCATCTGAGCTCTTGATATTCATACAAGTCGTTCTCTTATCTCCAAAGGTCCCTTTAATTTTGCTGTAGGCGGTATCTATCTTACCCCTAGTGAGATAGGCCTCTACATCCTTACATTTGTCCTCTAGCCATCCCTGCTTAGCCATTTTGCACTTCCTGTCGATCTCATTTTTGAGACGTTTGTATTCCTTTTTGCCTGTTTCACTTACTGCATTTTTATATTTTCTCCTTTCATCAATTAAATTCAATATTTCTTCTGTTACCCAAGGATTTCTACTAGCCCTCGTCTTTTTACCTACTTGATCCTCTGCTGCCTTCACTACTTCATCCCTCAAAGCTACCCATTCTTCTTCTACTGTATTTATTTCCCCCATTCCTGTCAATTGCTCCCTTATGCTCTCCCTGAATCTCTGTACAACCTCTGGTTCTTTTAGTTTATCCAGATCCCATCTCCTTAAATTCCCACCTTTTTGCAGTTTCTTCAGTTTTAATCTACAGGTCATAACCAATAGATTGTGGTCAGAGTCCACATCTGCCCCTGGAAATGTCTTACAATTTAAAACCTGGTTCCTAAATCTCTGTCTTACCATTATATAATCTATCTGATACCTTTTAGTATCTCCAGGGTTCTTCCATGTATACAACCTTCTTTCATGATTCTTAAACCAAGTGTTAGTTATGATTATGCTGTGCTCTGTGCAAAATTCTACCAGGCGGCTTCCTCTTTCATTTCTGTCCCCCAATCCATATTCACCTACTATGTTTCCTTCTCTCCCTTTTCCTACACTCGAATTCCAGTCACCCATGACTATTAAATTTTCGTCTCCCTTCACAATCTGAATAATTTCTTTTATTTCATCATACATTTCTTCAATTTCTTCGTCATCTGCAGAGCTAGTTGGCATATAAACTTGTACTACTGTAGTAGGTGTGGGCTTCGTATCTATCTTGGCCACAATAATGCGTTCACTATGCTGTTTGTAGTAGCTTACCCGCATACCTATTTTCCTATTCATTATTAAACCTACTCCTGCATTACCCCTATTTGATTTTGTGTTTATAACCTTGTAGTCACCTGACCAGAAGTCTTGTTCCTCCTGCCACCAAACTTCACTAATTCCCACTATATCTAGCTTCAACCTATCCATTTCCCTTTTTAAATTTTCTAACCTACCTGCCCGATTAAGGGATCTGACATTCCACGCTCCGATCCGTAGAACGCCAGTTTTCTTTCTCCTGATAACGACATCCTCTTGAGTAGTCCCCGCCCGGAGATCCGAATGGGGGACTATTTTACCTCCGGAATATTTTACCCAAGAGGACGCCATCATCATGTAATCATACAGTAAAGCTGCATGCCCTCGGGAAAAATTACGGCTGTAGTTTCCCCTTGCTTTCAGCCGTTCGCAGTACCAGCACAGCAAGGCTGTTTTGGTTATTGTTACAAGGCCAGATCAGTCAATCATCCAGACTGTTGCCCTTGCAACTACTGAAAAGGCTGCTGCCCCTCTTCAGGAACCACACGTTTGTCTGGCCTCTCAACAGATACCCCTCCGTTGTGGTTGCACCTACGGTACGGCTATCTGTATCGCTGAGGCACGCAAGCCTCCCCACCAACGGCAAGGTCCATGGTTCATGGGGGGGGGGGGGGGGGGGGGGGGGTTGAACACCATAGAAAACCCATATATATATATATATATAATGAGGGATTATATATAAAAACAAAGATGAGGTGACTTACCGAACAAAAGCGCTGGCAGGTCGATAGACACACAAACAAACACAAAGACACACACAAAATTCAAGCTTTCGCAACAAACTGTTGCCTCATCAGGAAAGAGGGAAGGAGAGGGGAAGACGAAAGGAAGTGGGTTTTAAGGGAGAGGGTAAGGAGTCATTCCAATCCCGGGAGCGGAAAGCTTTCCGCTCCCGGGATTGGAATGACTCCTTACCCTCTCCCTTAAAACCCACTTCCTTTCGTCTTCCCCTCTCCTTCCCTCTCTCCTGATGAGGCAACAGTTTGTTGCGAAAGCTTGAATTTTGTGTGTGTGTTTGTGTTTGTTTGTGTGTCTATCGACCTGCCAGCGCTTTTGTTCGGTAAGTCACCTCATCTTTGTTTTTATATATAATTTTTCCCATGTGGAATGTTTCCTTCCATTATATAATGAGGGAAACATTTTTCCCATATATATATATATCTCCATTCCAAGATGACTAGATGTTTTGAATGCCAATGGTTTTCCTACACCATACTAGACATGGTAATGTGTTGTATCTTTGGTATTTCCATATTGGGAACTACAAACCAACATAAACTGACCAGCACACAGCACAAAAAGCCATTAAAAAAACTGGAGCATTGGAAATGACTTATTAGTAATCGGCGATTCTGTTCTAAAAGCCATTCATTTCAAACTGTTTGTTTACTTCAGAGTTACAGTGAAGAGGGTGAGCTGGTCAGCAATACACAGATGTGATTCAGTCAGAGAAAACTATCCACACTCAGGAATTAAAATAAGCAGCACATCACAGAAGATCGATGAGTGAAAACTACAAAGACAAAACAAACAACAGCATCCATGATCAGTGTAATGGATTAGGAGCAATATTTGTACAAACAACATAACTTGTGGATGCTCGTGTATACTGGTTAACAACTCAATAGAATCCAAAGTAGGTGATGATTTTAATTTGCTAAATGAGGAACTCATATTTCATTTTCTGTGTAGATTTAGAATGATTTAGTATTGTCATCTCAATAGATGAATTCGTGACTCCTACATAATCTCACAAAATAAGAGGAAACAATGTAATTGCTGCTGATTTGAACATGGACTAAATTTATTGATTTAATTCAAGAACTTGGCTTTAGACTAAGTTTCACTGATTCCACCATAGTAAATGAGTGTACAGGCACATGTGTAAGACAGTAGTTAGTAAATTATATATTTAATAACACAGGAAAATTCTCTTTTAAGCAGGAAATCTCAGAGCCCTCTGCTTTGATTATCAAATCACTAAAAATAAATGAAGAAAATTGAAGGAGATCTTTCATGGAAAGGCATAAGTAAAGGAAAAGTACACTCGTTCTGTTGTACAGGGTGACCTGATAAAACATCCCACATTTGAAAGGCATATGAAACAAATATTACTGCAACAATATTATGAAAAGAAAAGTTGCTACTAAACATATAGCACAGATGCTGAGTCGCAGATAGGCACAACAAAAAATTCCCATAATTAAAGCTTTCGGCCATTAAGGCCTTCGTCAACAATAGACGACACACACACACACACACACACACACACACACACACACACACACACACACACACACACCCACACTCAAGCAAACACAACTCACATACACGACTGCAGTCTCAGGCTGTGTGTGTGTGTGTGTGTGTGTGTGTGTGTGTGTATTTTTGATGAAGGGCTTAATGGCCAAAAGCTTTAGTTGTGGGAGTCTCTTTGTTGTGCCTATCTGTGACTCAGAATCTCTGCTATACAGTGAGTAGCAGCTTTACTTTCCATAAAATAGTGCTGCGGATAGAAACTTTGTTATTGAAAATATAAAATGGTGTTGAAAACAGTAGGTGAACTAAGTATCACGTTATGGGTTTAATTACTCTGTACTAATGTGTGACAATGAGAAAATTTGTTGTACAGTTGTCATTAGAAACCAATAATACCTTCCAGTTTCTGATCAGCTGTAGTAGTCGCTCTTAATATATGAAGCACGAAAAGCGGTGGGGTGAAGGAAGTGGTCTTTGGCACGTTCACTCGCAATTCTCCTACCTTGATCATGGTTTGATCAGGAGCTTATTGTGTGACTGCAGTTGAAATGTTTTTCAAAAGCAACACTTCTGTGATTAGTGCAAAGAGTTTTTACATAAGGTTTTTTATTCTACTTAATCTGAAGACTGTTTTGCAGTGGGCTGTGTTTTGCAGTATCCCACCCTTATAGTGGCAGGCTTGAGAACAAATAAGATATGGTAAATTACGGTTCACTTCTTCTGGTGTTTTCTAAAATATATTGAAATGGTTGTTGGGATTCAAAATTGTCAAAAATTTAGTGTAGTCTCAGAAAATCAATTTGGATTGCAAAAAAGCAAAAGTGCTATTATGCCATCAGTGAATTCATGTACATAGTTAATTGCACTTCAGATAGCTCACAAATGGCGCGGGGATGTCCAGTGATGTATTCAGAGCATTTTACTATGTGAACAACTACTTACTGTTACATAAAATAACAAAAATATGAAATTATGGTTTTCTTGGTCCTGAAGCGCTTGGATCTCGTTTTTGTTTTAGACACTTATTTTCTTATCTTCCATCCTTCTATACCTTTTCATTATTAATTATATGGTCCCCTTGTTGGGTTTGATGTGATTCTTCTTTTCTAAATTTTTCAGAAGTGTGGGTCGTGCAGGAAAGATCATCCAGTGCAGCATATACTCCACCTTTGTGCCTTTCTCTTTTTGTATCCTGCTTTCTTGCAACAGTAGTATATCCAAAACCCAGCATGGTGGCTACTCCATTGTTTGAGAGGATGTGGGTCATCAAGTACCTGCATGGCGGTAGCCCCCTAACTGCGCAGGGATCACACAGTTAGTACCTTAGCTACAAACTCCCCACACAAGCTAAGAAATATGTGCTTTTCATGGCTGGGTCAGGGGACTCTGGGCAGTGGTTAACCGGACAGGTAACCACTTGTGTGGCGGGGTGGGACCTGTGGGGAGAGCCTCCATTCTGAGTGGATGGTACCAAGGTGGAAGATTTGCACATGAAGTGAATTAAATTATAATCCTCTGGTGGCCGCACAGCCCCCGCATTCTCTTCTGAAGCAGAGACATATTACAATACAGAGAAGTATCACCCCAAAATATTTTTTTCATTGGATATCTGAACATGGTACAGGATCTTGTTTCTCACCAAGAGACTGATGATGAATTGTGTGCTAATTTGGAGTGACTAGGTGTGCATTTTGTCCATCATGTCCACCGGGGCCCAAAAAACAACAGAGTGGGTACTGGATCCTTCATCTTGGCCTTTGAAGGTGACTCATTGCCTGAGAAAGTCAAGGTGGTGGTTTATTGCTGTGATGTCAAATTGTGTATTTCTCCTCCCATTCAGTACTACAAATGCATGCACTCTGTATATGCCATCACATTACAGTGCCAGCTTAATCTGTAGTGGATGTGGCAGTCATTTGCACATGAACACTCCTTGTGCTCCTCCCCCCATTTGTGTCAGTTGTGGGGAGCACCATCCTCTTGTTCACCAGACCACACCGTTTTGGAACTCAAAAAGAAAATACAGGAATTCAAAACCCTTAACTGCATTACACATCAAGAGGCAAAGGAGAAATAAGATTGTCTACAGCCTACATGTGTAACAATGATGAATGCTACCGCTATGACAATGACATCCTCTTTAGTGACTGTGTTATTGCCCTCTGTGTCTTCTACATCTGGTCCTTTGTGGTGCCGAATTTCACATGCTCCTCTGGTGGTTGGAGGTTCTCCTAATACTGCTTCCCCCACACCCCTTTGGGAGCATTGACTCCATAGCCACTGGGGATGTCAGTCACCAACACCCAGCTGTAGAAGCAGTGCCCTGCTATGGCACCCTACCAAGAAGGGGTCCCTTGAGACACTCCCTTCTCAGAACTCTGCTGATCTACAATTGGATGCTGGCCAGTTGCTGAAGAAGCCACATGTTGCAGGTCATAGGATTTGCATTCCTCCTGTGTCCCAGAATCTGGGACTGACAAGCCCTTGAAGTCTAAATTATCGAAGGACAAGTAGTAGTCCTCAAAAAAGATGGAGATTCTGATGGCCCCTGCACCCCCAGATTCATGTGCTCCGCCTCTGTATCAGAGGCAGTGTTCCTGGTGGCCCCTATGGCCCCAGATGCATGCATCCCCCCACACTCCTTGATTCGGTGGAAATGTAGCAGTTTTTTTCCCTCAAGTAACTGAGGTACGTTATCTTTTGTCCATTTCTCATTTTTTGCTTAGCCCTCCATGAAACATATTTCCCAACAGTGTGGGTCTAGGGCGTATACGGCCCAGGACACTACATCTACATCTACATCTACATTGATACTCCGCAAGCCACCCAACGGTGTGTGGCGGAGGGCACTTTACGTGCCACTGTCATTACCTCCCTTTCCTGTTCCAGTCGCGTATGGTTCGCGGGAAGAACGACTGTCTGAAAGCCTCCGTGCGCGCTCTAATCTCTCTAATTTTACATTCGTGATCTCCTCGGGAAGTATAAGTAGGGGGAAGCAATATATTCGATACCTCATCCAGAAACGCACCCTCTCGAAACCTGGCGAGCAAGCTACACCGCGATGCAGAGCGCCTCTCTTGGGAAAAACCCCGAAATTTTTTCATCCAGGAGAAAGCACGGTAATTTTTTAGAATTCCAGGAATTTTTGAGTGTTTTAGTTTTCAGTTAAATTTTTGGAATTTTGACTGCTGAGAACTGGTAGTCTAACAAAGAGTATTGCTGTATTCCGCTACTGCAGAATTACACTGCAGCACTAAATTAAACGAGAGAAAAAAATAAAGTAACCTTAAGTTGCAAAGGAAATGCATCATTTACAACCAAAGACACTGCACATGCGAGCGCCTGCCAACAGCAAAATCTGTTAAAGCCTGAGGATGAAAGACTATGCAATACTTCAAAACAAACTGCTTGTGATGAGCTGGATGTCACAACTGTTTACATTAGCTTCATTAGAGCAGTTGCCAGCTGGTTCGTGTGTCTGCACAGTTGAGTCGCCTGTGGAGGTCAGTACATTCTCCTGCTTCTGGCTACTTGAAACGTGGCTAGTGGCTGTAACTAGCAGCCAGATGCTACCCGAAAAAAATTTAAAACTTAACAAACACTATGTGGACCAGCCACTTAGAAGAATTTCGAGCCCAGAAGACCAGACATTTATGTCATTTGAAATCTTACTGGCACATTTGTGTGATGTATCTTGAAGTGTAACACACGTAAAAAAAAAAAGACCAATTTATACGTGAATGTTCAGCTTTCCTGGTGGCTTATTGATCTTAGAGACTAGCAGTATACGTGAAAGCATAGCTTTTCTTGTAAACACACTTGTATATTAATTTAAACCATTAACTTTTCCTCCTTGTGTGTTTGCACTACTGAGCAGTGATATTGCTACTGACTGACTACATCACATGCTCTATGTCGTGGCCCACAAGAAAGACAGGCCGCAGTGCGTATGTCACGAAGGTAGGCCTGAACTGTTCGCTTGCTCAGGTCAGCAGGCAAAATGCATTTCTAAACCTGTTACCTGTTTATGTACTAATGAGAATTGCATCTTCTAGTGGAATCTGCTATTATGAAGTCTTACTGACTAACAGTAGTACATCAAAATTTAATTTAAGATCAATATTCGATATAAATGGTATAACAGCTTTGTTTATAGCATTTGGTCTCTTCTGCTAAACAGTCCTCATTTCATACAGGAAGTGGTGCCTTATGCAACTGATAATAATTTTGGTGCGATTTTAATTTTCTTGTGCCCCAGTACAGCAGTAACAAATTATAAATAGCCCTATGGACTTAGGATCATTGTAGGACTAATAACAGTAAGACTCCGAAAATACACAGTGTACTTGTTGCTGCAGATAAAAAATTTTTTTTATGCCAATGGATAAAACCTTAACACTTCAAAGGATTGATAAGTTTCACAATTCCGAGGGAAAGTATACTGTCACATAACACTGAGAAAGTGTGTTTTCATCTGGGAGAAAGTGTATTTTTAACTGGGAAAAATCCAGGAATTTATTTTCCTTGTCGGCATATACGCCCAGTGGGTCCACTACCTTCCATGGCTGTCAGGGCTACTTTAAGAACCGAACTTACTGTGAAAGAGCACCAGGTGGGGTTTGTATGTACATACTGAACTCTGTTTACAGCAGATGTGAGCCACTCAACAAGACTTTGGAGGCTGTGGCTGCTTGTGGGAAGACACCTCTAGAATTTACCATTTGTAACATGTACCTCCTGACAACAAAGTGTCCCAGAACGCCTTGCCTGCACTGTTTTCTCAGCGCCCCCCACCCTTCCTAGTGTTGGATGACTTCAAAGCCTGCAACTCTTTCTAGGGTGGAACGAAGACCACTGGTTGCAGTAAAGCTGTTGAAAACTTTCTCGGCAGCACTTGATCTTTGCGTCCTGAATATTGGTGTTCCCACACACTTCAGTGTGGCATGTGCATCTTATTCGGCCATTGACCTTTCCATTTGCAGCCAGGGTTTGTCTCTTATCCAAACATTGGAGAGTTGACAATGACTTGTGCAACATTGATCATTTTCCAATCATTTTGACCTTCCCTCCGTGTCACTCTCCTGTGTGTCCACCCTGATGGGCTCTCTCCAAAGCCAATTGGTATTCTTTCACTACTGCCATCATTCTGCTACACGGAGGTATCAATACAGTTGTCCAGAACACAACTGCAGCCATTCTTTTCAGCAATTGACTCGGCAGTCTCATCTTCCTTGGGTGCCCCTGCCAGAAGACAGTATATTGGTGGACTCCTGAAGTTGCTGTGGCCTTTAGATATCACAGGGAGGTTATCCAGCATCATAAATGACATCTGTTGAAGGAGCACCCCATTGCCTTTAAACGGCTTTGTGCCCAGGTCTTCCACCTCATCAAATGTCAGAATTTGAGAATACTGGGAGTGGTACCCTGCTACCATTGTACCGTGTACCCCTCTTTCACAGATTTGGGCATAGATTTGACACCTCTATGGGTGCTAGCACTTTGCAGGTGTATCTGGTATCTCTGTGAATAGCACTATCTTCGATTTTGGTGTAGATTTGACACCTCTATGGATGCTAGTACCTCGCAGGTGTGTACTATCTATATTGATCCAGATGCTGTTGCCGAACATAGTGTTTCTTATTATGCTGGGGCCTCTGTGTGAGGGTTATCAGCCTCTATTTCATTTTCCCAAACAGCAGTTAAAGAGACATCCTTCACCACTTACTACAAGTCACCTGGAACCTTATAATGTTGCATTCAGGAGTGGGAGTTCCTCAATGCTATAGCCCCTTGCTCTGACTGCTCCTGGACCTTGAAGTGTGATTATCCCAGTACATGAAAATTGGTAAACATGTCCAAGAGATGGACAGCAGTCTCCCATTTAGCCTCACTAAGGTTCTGTGCAAGTTGTGTGAACATATGGTGAGCCGACAGCTGTGCTAGTACCTTCAGTCTCAAGGTCTTTTGGCTCTGTCCCAGGGTAGTTTTTGCCAAGGCCATTATACTGTTGACAATCTGATCTGCTGGACACTGCTATTTTGTCAGCTTTTTCCTGGCATCTTAACACAGTCTTTTTGACTTTCATCGGGCTTATGATTGTACTTTCTGGGTCCAGGTTGGTGCTTCCAACGGTACTCCCCGGATACAAGAGAATGGGGTCCCACAGGGCACTGTATTGAGCAGTCTGTTTTTTTATTTTTTGTAGTGGCTATCAATGGTCCAGCTGCAGCTGTGGAATCTACGTTGTAACCTTCCCTGTATGCTGATGACTTGTGCATTTACCACCTCAACTGTGAGTGTTGCTGAATGACGACTGGTGAGTGGCACACAAAAGGCACATTCTGGAGCCTCGGCCACGGCTTCCAGTTTTCCGCCACCAAGACATGTACTTGTTACTGTCAAACTGTGCGTCCAAAATCAGAATTGTACCTTGAGGACCAAGTGGTCAGTGTGGTGGAATTTTATCATTTTTTGGGATTGGTCTTCGATGCCTAGTTGACACAGCTAGCCCGTATTCACCAACTTAATCAAACGTTGTAGTCACACCTTAATAGTCGTTGCTGTCTTAGTAACACCAGCTGGGGTGCGGATCATTCTACATTTTTGCACCCGTACAAAGCTCTGATGCTATAACATCTTGATTATGGGAGCTTGGTGTATGGCTCTGCCTCGCCTTCAGCATTGCAGATGCTGGGCCTGATACAACATTGTGCAACAGGTGCCTTTCAGACCAGCCCTGTGAACAGGCTCCTCGTGGTGGCTGTGGTCCTCCATATCAGGCGCCAACAACTGCTGCTCGACTATGCAATACATATACACTGCTACCCCAAACATCCAAACTACTCAGTTAGCATACAGTGTATCTGCTCTGGGCTCATTTTCCCCACTGTCATGTCGTGTCAGGGAGCTATAACGTACTCCCCCATGGTGCATACACAATCCTGGGATATGTCTTGGCCTATCCTTTGGTTTCTTGCTACCCGTTGCTGTCCATCATTGTTGCATTTTTGGTTTACAAGTGTTATGCGCTGATGGCTCTATTATCAACGAAAGAACCAGCATTTGCCTACACAAATGCAAGGTGCAGTGAACTATGCTCCCTGCTGAACAGATGCAGTATATTTACTGCTGGATTGGTGCAAATGTTGGAGCCCTCAGTCACATTTGTTCTTACACTGGTGAGATGTTCTTAATCAGCAGTGTTCAAGCTGTTGACCGGTGCTACTCTCGACTCGCATTGGTTGTGGCTATCCATGATCTCCTGAATGACCTCCATCATGCTGGATGGTCGGTCATCTTTGTATGGCCCCTGCTCATGTTGGAATACCAGTGTTGCATTATACAGCCTTCTAATTCATCAATGCAGCAAAAGTCTTTTTACTTATCTCCTTTTCACCCCCCCCCCCCTCCATCCCTGTAACCTCCTGACTGCACCACAGTTTCCACCTCATCCCCGTATGCCCCCACAAGCAGCAGTTTACTGTTCCCCACCCATACCCTCCTATGCCTCCTCCTTACCCCCACCAGCCAGATTGCTGTGTGTGTGTGTGTGTGTGTGTGTGTGTGTGTGTGTGTGTGTGTGTGTGTGTGTGTGTGCGCGTGCGCGCGCGCCCTTTTCATTATATTGCCATTATGCCATCCTGGATTTTCCCTTGTTTAGTTCTTGAATCCATTTCCATGTGGGTCTTTCCTGGCAGCCAACAGGTAGCATACAAAAACTTGTAACTGGTGTCTACAAGAGCAAGCAGCACAATGCCAAACAACCCTTTGTAATTGTAAAATTCACTCCCATTAAAAATAGCCCAATCCCCAGCCAGAGAAGTGACACCCTCCTTTGAGTGTCTCACCAGTGAGAGGACCTTTGGGCGATCCCCTCCCAGGAGTCTGTTGATATGCAACTGGCTACCAGGCAGTGGCTTGAAGGAGCCACAGGTTGCTGGTCATAGGGCTTTGTGTTCTCCTGAAACTTGACAGCAAGCCCTCGTGGACATCATCTCATCCGAGGAGGAGGAGGACCTCAAAGACGGCGGTGGTTCCAGTGGTCCCCGTGCTGCTGGACCCTACATGTTCAGACACCATACTCAAAGCAGAGTTCCTAGCGGCCCCTGCATCATCAGATGTCCCTACACAACGTGCTTCACAGCGAGTATGTATTGATACCCTGTCCTCGCAGTCGGTGGCAGCAGGCTACTCTAGGGCATGATCTGCCTGCTTGACCCCATCACGCCGCACAGGAGAATGACAGCATTATCCCCCATTGGACCTGTAGGGGCTTTTTCCTCCAACTGGCCGAACTATGGCTTTTATATCACCCCTGCTTCCTGCATTTCCCTACGGGAAACTTGGCCCTCAGCATTCCAAACTCCTACCCTCCAAGTGTATAAGAGCTGTTATGAGAATCAAGCTGACAATGACAGTGTTAGGTGGAAACTGCTCATGTGTTTTCATTTTGTCTACAGTGATCACATGCCATCTGACAAGACTTTGGAGCCTATGGCTGTTGGAGTGATGTCATCTCTGGATTTTACTGTCTGTGATGTGCATCACTCTCCCAGTGGTGAAGAGTCTTAGACCATGTTGTCTGCACTGATTTCTAACATCCTCCCCCCGCACCTCATTTTAATGCCCACAACCCTGTGTGGTGTGGAACAACAACCACCAGCCGCAATAAAGCTATCGAAACATCGCTTGCGTAGCTTGAGCTTTGTCTCTTGAATACCAGTGCTCCCACACACTTCAGAGTGCCATATGGACCTTATTTGGCCATTGATCTATCCATCTGCAGCCCTGGCCTTCTCCTCTCCATTCATTGGAAAGTACATTATTACATGTGACAGTGAGCGTTTCCCAATCATCCTATCCCTCCTCCAGTGTCACTCACCTAGGCATCCATCCAGATGGGCTCTGAGCAAGGCTGACTCGAATGCCTTTGCCTTTCCCACCACCCTTAGCATCCTGCCACATAGACCTATCGTTGAGGCTGTCCAGAACGCAACCACAGCCATTCGGTTGGTAGTGGACCTAGCGTTCCCTTATTCCTTGTGATCCCCCCATAGGAAAACAATACCATGGTGGACTTCAGACATCGCTGTGGCCATTACAAATTATCTGTCCAGTGCCATAAGTGAAATCCATTGATGGACCATCACATTGTGTGTAAACTACTCCATGTCCGTGTCTGCTACCTAATAAAACAATGGAAACAAGAATGATGGGAACGGTATGTTACTACCATTGAATCACATATCCATCCTCGAAATATGGGTGAAGATGTACCTGGTTTGTCCCTTAATTGTGTAATCCAGATGCTGTTGCTAAACATTTGCATTATGCTTGAGCCTGACTGTCTGAGAATGATCAGCCTGAACTTCATGTCCTCAAACAGCAGGTGGAATGAATTAAGTTCCACTATACTTCGGGACCTCACAAAGAAAGTATAATTCTTTCCAGAATCTTACTCGTAGTGCGAAACACACATTAAGCGAAACAATTTATCCCATATAAATTAATGCAAAATACAATAATGCATTCCATCCGGGAAAAGTACTAAAAGTTTTATATTATTCATGCCATTTATTCAAAGAAAATTATAAATACAGTGCTATATACTTTATTATTCACAATACATAACAATTCTTTTTTACTAGGAATCTATCTATAGTCATTTGTTTCTGATGACACTTGAACACTTGGCAAAAATGTGACACAGCATTATTGTCAAACAAATTTGTAGCGCACGTAACCACTGCTTTACTGGGGTGATGATTTTCAATGTGTGATGCATCTGATTCCCATGCTTTCAGCATTTCTGTTATTGTGCCAGAAGATTGCTGCTTTACCATTACCCCCTGCTCCTCCCACCCCCCACCCCTCCTCCTCCTCCTCTGAACTACTACTGCTCCACAACTTACTGCTGTGAAACACACTGCAACTCCATAAGCTCTTCAGTTGTCATTTTTTGGCTGTGGTCTTTGACAGGCTCATCAATATCATTGTTATCCATTTGTAGTCGCATGCTCATGGCCACACACACAATCTCGTTGATTACAGGCTCCACAGGTACTGACTCAAATGCTTCAGAGTCACATTCAACAATGTAGTCCAGCCAAAGCTCCTTCCAAGCAGAAGTGAGACTACTCTTCGTAACCCCTTCCCAGTCCGTTTTGATCATCTTGACGCAGGCAATGATGTTGAAGTGTTATTTCAAAAACTTTCTGAGAGTGAGGTTTGTAGCTGCAGTCTAAGAGTGCTTTAGTGTAAAGATCAAAGTTAAAAATAATCTGCTGGTCCATTGGCTGGAGTAATGGAGTGGTGTCGGAAGGCAGAAATTGTATCTTGATGAGTTGAAATTCTTCAAGGAGGTGGTCTTGTAGGCCTGGGGAATGGGCAGGAGCGTTGTCCACAACAAGCAAGACATGGAGTGGCAGATTCATCTCAAGCAACTATTTTGTCACTGAAGCTTCACTGTGCCAAGCACAAAAAAAATCACATTTCACGCAAGCCTTATTGTTGGACCTCCACATCACATTTAATCTACTCTTCCAGGCTATACACTTCTTGAAGGTTCATGGAGTTTCTGAATGGTAAACAAGTAATGGTTTTAATTTTCAAATCTCCGCTTGCATTGGCACAGACTAGCAGTGTGAGATGGTCTTTCATTGGCAAAGCATTCTCCTCAGCTGTTATAAAGATGTGCCTTGGCATTTTTTCCCAGAATAGACCCCATCTCTTCACAATTAAAAACCCGCTGCGGCAGATAAACCTTGGAATATACAAGCATCTTGAAGTTGTTGATGAAGTTCTCTGCTGCCTTTGTGTCGGAGCTGGCTGCTTCGCTGTGCCTCACAACGCTGTGGATACCGGTTTTCTCTTAAACTTCTTGAACCACCCACGGTTTTCCTTAAACATTTCTTTGGCCACTGATGAACCTGGTGTCTTCTTAATGAGGTCGGCGAAAATCATTCTCGCCGATGTTCTTATTAATAGTGTCGCTTTGCAATTCCTTTTCACTTATCCATATAAGGAGCAACCTTTCGACATTGTCCAGAATAGGACATCATTGCAGTGGTTTTAATTCTATTGTCATTCCCATTGAAGCATCTATCTCCTTAATCTTGTCCTCATTCTTCAGAGTAATGCAAATAGTTCATGTAGACTGATTGTATGTGCATACTAAATCAGTAGCGCTCTCACCATTTTCCCATTTTCCAGTGATTTTTTGTTTCATTTCTAAAGTAATTTTCTTTCTTTTATGGTTGTCTTCTTGCAGCTATCTTTGGGGACATATCTAGGAAGGCTATTAAAATTTGCCCACAATAAAAACACTGTATGAACACAAGTTTAGAAAAATTTGTGATCACAAGCTGCACTAAGTGATAGCAGAAAGAACATTAAACCCAGACTGCAGTACGTACTAAAGACATTGTTCATGCGCCTCTACGAAGAATGAAAGGTGCTCATATTGTTGAACATTTCCCCTGCCGCAGCAGAGTGAGGTGGTGCTGTGGTTAGCTCACTGGATTCGAATTCAAAAGAATGACGGTTCAAACTCACGTCTATCCATCTTGATTTAGGTTTTCTGTGATTTCTCTAAATTGCTTCAGGCAAATGCTGGGATGGTTCCTTTGAAAGGACACGGCCTATTTCCTAACCCACCTTCCCTAATCCAATGGGACTAATGACCTCGCTGTTTGCTCTCCTCCCCCAGATCAACCAACCAACCCCTGCCGCGCACAAACGGCCGGTGATGTCACACTAAGTTGTCATCATCCATTATGTGTAATATCACTCATTAAGCAAGTCATTTTTTAAAATTTGTTTTGCTCTTTACGCGAATTGCACGATATGGGAGATGCTCATTAAGCGAGGATCCTCTGTGCATCACCAAAAGCCACTTCTTGTGTGGGAATTCTTGAAGGCCAAGCACTTTGCCTTGACACAGTTCCAAGGCCAGACCGCACACACAGTCAAATGCTCAGACACCTATCATTGGACTGACAACATCATGCCCTCCCTATTTTCAACTGTATCTGGAGCATAGTGTGAGTTCACATTTCAGTGGCGAGAAAGTGTGATCGTCCCAGTAGTGAAAACAGGTAAACATAATCTTGAGGTGGACAGCTATTGCACAGTTACTCCTACTAATGTACTCTGCAAGTTGCTCAAAACATATGGTGAGCCTGCAAAGTTCTTGGTACCTTAAGTCTCAAGGTATTTTGGTTCTGTCCCAGGTCAGTTTTTGCCAAGAACATTCTACTGCTAAGAAGTTCATCTACTTGGACTGTGCTGTCTGGTCAGCTTTTGCCCAGCATCAAAACCTTATCGCTGTCTTTTTAGGGGTACAGCATCACATGGCATCAGCACATTGCCGCTACCCTCCATGTATGGTGTGTCTGGGGCCAGCATCCAATTTTTATTTGGAACTTCTTGTCACATCATACTTTCTGGGTTCAAGTTGACACTTTCCATGCTACCTTTCCACATACAAGAGAATGGGGTATTACACATCTCTGGTTTTTAGTGTACCCCTTTGTCTAGTAGCTATCAATGGTCTAGCTGCAGCTGTGGGATCTACAGTGTGGCTCTCTGTGTATACTGACAATTTTTTATTTACTAGGACAGCTGTTCCTCCACTGTGGGGTGTTGTTGAACACAAACTGCAGGGTTCCATACAGAAGGTGCATCCTGAGCTCTGACCCATGGCTTCCTAATTTCAGCCACCTAGACAGGGATGATGCAGTTCCATCTCCATCTACGTACATACTCCGCAAACGACTGTATGGTGGATAGTAGAGGGTACCTTGTACCACTACTAGTCATTCCTCTCCTAGAGAGAGAGAGGGAGAAATGACTGTATGAAAGCTTTTAATGAGCCCAAATTTCTTGCATCTTATCTTCATTGGCCTTATGCAGAATGTACATTAGAGCTAGTAGAATTGTTCTGCAGTCATCCTGAAATTGTGGTTCTCCAAATTTGCACAGTAGTGCCTTAAGGAAAGAGCATTGTCTTCCCTCCAGGGATTCCCATTTGTGTTTACAAAGCATCTCCATAATATGTGCATGATGAAGCACACTGGTAACAAATCTGGCAGACCGTCTCTGCATTGCTGAGATGACTTCCTTTAATGTGACCTGGTAGGGTTCTGAACACTCAAACAGTACTCAAGAATGAGCCTCACAGGTGTTCTTTACACTGTCTTCTTTATGAATGAGCTGCACTTTCCCAAAATTCTCACAGTAAAACGAGATCAAGCATTCATCTTCCCTACTACCAAGCTGACCTACTCATTCTGGGTTATATCACTTTGCAGTGTTATGACTGTGTCAGGCTGCTTCCTGCTAATGCTGTATTCGAATGTTACAGGACTGTTTTTCCTACTCATCCGCATTAACTTACATTTCTGCTCATTTAGGGCTAGCTGCCATTCATCAAATCAACTAGAAATTTTCTCTAAGTCTTTTTGTGTATTCCTACAGACATTCAGTGACACCACCTTCCCATATACCGCTGCATCATCAGAAAACAGACATAAATTGCTGCTCATGCAGTCCATAAAGTCATTTTGTATGTAGAGAATATGAGCCATTCTGTCACACTTTGCTGGGGCACTCCTGTCACCATCATACTATCATCCACAACCATAACTCTACCACAGTGACAAACTGCTCATGTGATAGCATCTTGTTGCTTTATGGGACTGGTCTATGATTCCTCATTGACCTGGCTTCCCATCCTAGCCAACTGAAGCGAATGTGCTGATCACATCTTAATGCCCTTGCTTGGCTCAGTAACACCAGCTGGAGTGCAGATCGCTTTATACTTTTGTGACTTTACAAAACTCTGATTATGAGAGTCTGGCTTATGGCTTGACTTCGCCTGCAGCATTTTACATGCTAGACCCGATGCACCATGTGGGGTCCAACTTGCAATAGGTACCTTTCAGACCAGACCTGTGAACAGCCTACTCTTCTTGGTGGTTGGGATCCCTCCGGATAAGGCACCAACAGCTGCTGCTCAACTGTGCTATACACATACGCTGCTCCTCTGAGCATCCAAACTATAATGTTCTCCTTCCTATTAGGTATCAGTCTCCCACAATAGGAGCACAGGACTGGAGTCATGATTCCAGTTTACACACCGTGTCTCTGCTCTCGCCTCACTTTCCTCACTCTCATCCCTTGTCATGGAGTAATCATATACACTCCCACGGTGTATACTCCATCCTCAGATTGGTCTTGACCTATCCCTTGGACCGAAAGGCTATTGATCCCACAGGTTTTTGCTACCTGTTCCTGCCCATCTTTGTTGCGTTCTTGGGTTTACAAGTGGTATGCACTGATGACTCGATGAGCAATGAACAAACCAGCTTTGCCTACACACATGCAAGGTGCAGTGTATTTACTGCAAGATTGGTAACAAATGCTGGTATTTGGCCAAGTTGGCTTCCAAGATGGCAACTTTGAAGATGTAGGTACCTGAAACAGACCTCTGGTCAGCTCTACATAATCAGTTGTTAGAGGCCTCAGTCACGGGTTGGTGAGCTCGGGTTTCTGCAAACAAACTGCAAGCAATGAAGGGGACCACAAGCATGTGGTAGTTCTTCCCTACATGGTTTGTGCAAGGAATCCACCTTTCTATCAGCTCTACATTGGCCACACATGGCCATATCATATGACGTGAGGATCTACCCCGCTGTCGGTGTGGTGACTGTCTGACATTGGCCCACCTCCTGGAATGCCCCAAATTGGCCACCTTATGGCAAAAGCTTCAACGTCAGACATGCTGCCTCTGGTGCCAGCAGCAAACAATGCCAGAATGGCTGATATAGTTTTACCTTTTACTCCTGAAGGTGTTTTTTACCCTCTGTGAGGCATCACTGGCCACATGCCGTATTGGAGGGGTGCTCCATCACCTGTTCTGACACATGTATGTGTACGTGATAACTACGCAATTTGCAATTAAGTGCCTTACAGAGGGTTCATTGAACCATATTTAAGCTCTTTCTCTACCATTCCATGCCTGAACAGCACACTGGAAAGGCGAACGCCTAAATCTTTCTGTGGGAGCTCTTATTTCACTTATTTTATGATGGTTGACTGAAAAGTAATGCCTCCACTTTTGTAACTCTTCAACAGTTGGCAGCATTGGTAGCCTCTTCTCTACAGCTCCAGTTGGTGGGAAGGCTTAGCATGGAACAGTTATGATGTTACAGTGGAAAGTATGGAGCCCTGAGCAGACGGTCGGTCAATATGATTTAAACAACGTGCAGCCACTGAATTCTTGACAGCAGAAGGTGTCACCCCAAACAAGATTCATCAGAGAATGAAAGCAGTTTACGGTGATTGTGTTGATGTGAGTACTGTGTGTCCTCATTGTCGTGACGTGAGAGGAGTTCCTGGCAAATTTAAAGTCTGTGTGCTTTCATTTCAGGAGTCAGCATCCAGGGTACCCATAGTGCACAGATCTTCCGATAGCCAAGCAAAGCAGTAATGTGACCCACACATTCTTGTGAAATGCCGATTGTGCTTGCCATTTCACTCTGAGTGATAAGACGTTTGTCCTGAATCAATCTGTCAACATTTTGCTTGTGAAACTCTGTGGTTGCTGTTACAGGATGTTCAACTCTTTGTTTGTCACAGGTCAGGTGTTCCCACCTCAACATCTTTAAACTTGCCCACTCAATGATGCACAATACTCACATCAACGCAATCACCATGAACTGCTTTCATTTTCTGATGAATCTCCTTTGGGGCCACACCTTCTGCTGTCAAGAATTCAATGGCTGTACATTGCTTAAATCACATTGAACGACTGTGTGTGCAGGGTTCCACACTTTCCACAGTAACACCACAACCGTTCAATGCTAAGGCTTCCTGTCAACTGGAGCTATAGAGAGAGGCTACGGAACAAGACACTATCTGCCGCATACCAATGCTGCCGTCTGTTGAAGGAAGGTGGAGGCATTACTTTTCAGTCAGCCCTTGTATTATGATGAACTCCTTGTGTAGGTGGGCACCAACAAAGTATTTTCACACTCTGAGGAGAAAATTGGTGATTCAAATTTCATGAGAAGGTACAGCGGCAGCAAAAACCACCTTAGTTTTAATGACTGCCGCCCCAGTTCATGTATTATATCCATGGCACTATCTCCTTTGTTTTGTGGTAATACAAAACGAGCTGCCATTCTTTTAACTTTTATGATTTCCTCTGCCAACCCTATCTGATGATGCTGATACCATGCTGCCCAGCAGTACTCTAGAAGAGGGCAGAGACGTGTTAATTTTCTAAATATTCTGCCAACAAATTAGAGTCTTTGTTTGCTTTCCTCACAACATTATCTATGTAATCATTCCAATTTGAAATCACATTTTGGTAATCTAAGACCCCCCCCCCCCTGCGGGTCTGGGAGTAAGAATAGGCCCGAGGTATTCCTGCCTGTCATAAGAGGCGACTAAAAGGAGTCTCACACATTTCGACCTTTATGTGAAGTTCTCTTGTAGGAAGAGTGAGCCAATTGGGGAAGGGCATCAGGTCCATTTTACATAGAGATCTTTGCCCACTTTGTCGTCATCGCATTGCAGTCCCGCCCATTCTCCATCTCTCGGATGAGGACACCTTCCTGGGTGCGTTTTCCACCATGCACTATGCAGTGTCACTTTCTGTGCTGACAGTGACCATGGATTTCTTTGCACCACATATCCAGCACGGTAGCCAGTCTGTTGTGGCGGGGCCGCCATGTACCCTGTTGATTGTAGTCCACTGACAACACAGGGATCGCTCTGCTGATGCCTGCACCGTTAACTCCCCACGCATGCCAAGGAGTAGATGCCCGTCACCCTGGAACATTGGGACTCCCAGCAGTGGCCTTTGCTGCGGCTGGGTGGAGCCCATGGGGAGGGCCCCTGGTCGGAGTGGGTGGCATCTGGGCAGATGACATGCCACGAAGCGTATTACATCATCTCTTGCTGGTGGTCTGCCGCCAGCAGTCTTTAAGCAGGCGAAGTCTAACTTTAATGCTAAGAAATATGACCCCAAGTCGTTCCCCTCCCTGGCCACACCATGGGAGGAAAGCCAGGCTAAGGATGGCAGTGAAGCTTATTCGCCCGGTACATCGTACGTACGACAGTTCAAGGGGAATCTTTCATTTCCACGAAGCCTCAGTTTTTTGTGGAGCATTTGGAAGAAAAGTTTGGGGAGGTGGAGGGCTTGTCCAAAATGCGCTCTGGGTCAGTTTTGATAAAACAGCATCCTCTGTCGAATCATGGGCATTACTTGTTTGTGGCAAGTTGGGGTATGTTTCTGTTGCTATCAGGCCTCATAAGAGCTTAAACATGGTCCAGTGTATTATATTCCACAGGGATCTTCTTTTGCAGTCTATCGACGAGCTGTGTGCAAATTTAGAGTGGCGAGGTGTTCATTTCATCCAGCGCGTCCATTGGGGTTTGAGGGTTAACCAGGTTGCCACTGGTGCTTTCAGCTTGGTCTTCAAGGGTGACACTTTGCCCAAGAAGATCAAGGTGATGGTCTACTGCTGTGACGTCAAACCATATATCCCTTCCCCGATGCAGTGCTTCAAGTGCTGGAATTTTGGCCATATGTCTTCCCTCTGTACTTCCAGCCCCAGCTGTCGATATTGTGGACGTCCATCACATCCCAATACTCCATGCGGCCCGCCTCCCATCTATGTCAACTGTGGAGAGCATCATTCACCTTGCTCACCAGACTGCAGGATTTTACAGAAAGAGAGGAAAAAAATGGAATATAAGACCCTGGACCGACTGAGGCTAAGAGGAGATTTGGGCGCCTACAACCTGTGGCTATGACCACCTCATACGCCGCTGCTACAAGAACAGTTCTCGCCCCATCAGTTCCTCAAATTCCTGTTGCCCAATCCCCCAAACTATCGGGGATTTCAGTCCCCACTTCTGAGCCAGAGAAGCATAAGGTTTCTTCGTCTCCTCTTGCTAGGAAGGGGTCCCTTGGGCCACTCCCTTCCCAGGTTTCTGCTAGTGGGAAGTATGACACCCGCCAGCGGCTGAAGAAGCCCAAAAGCATCTGGTCGTAGGGCTTCACACTCATCCTCAGTCCCAGAGACTAATTCAGCGAAGTCCTCCCAGCCAGGGAAACCCAAGGAACAGCGCGAGAAATCGAAAAAGAAGACCCCTAAGAACAAGGAACTTGTGGTGGCATCCACACCACCACTACCTAAAAGTTCTGGGTATGAGGATGGGGTGGAGATTCTGGTGACTGCTGAGCACCTAGATCTTGCCGGACCCTCAGACACAACAGATATAGACTGCTCAGGCAAAAAGTCGGTGGCAGCAGGTGACCCTGTGGCGCAAAATGCCTCATTGAATGTTCCATGCCTTCCCAGTCTCACGATGATGTCATCCTCCAGTGGAATTGCTGTTTGTCCACTGCCTGGCTGAGCTATGGCAACTGTTAAGCTTTGTCCCTGCTTTCTGCATTGCCCTTCAGGAAACCTGGTTCGCCCGGCAATGCGAACCCCTGCCCTCTGCGGCTGTAAGGGATATTGCAGGAACCGTAGCGACTATAATCAAGTGTCAGATGGAGTTTGTGTTTATGTCCTAAACTCAGTCTGTAGTGAAACTGTGCCCCTTCAAACCCCTCTTGAAGCTGCAGCTGTCAGAGTATGGATGACACAGGAAATAACTATCTGCAATGTATAGCTTCCTCCAGATGGTGCAGTACCCGTGAATGTATTAGCTTCACTGATTGATCAACTCCCTACACCTTTCCTACTTTTGGGTTGTATAACACCCATAACCCCTTGTAGGGTGAAATCATGCTTACTGGCCGAGGCAGAGATGTCGAAACTTTACTGTCTTAGTTCGAACTCTGCCGCTTTAATGGGACCGCCACACATTTCCTGTCACTGCCCCAGCATCGGGCCCATGGACGCCTGCCCAGATGGGCTTTAAACAAGGCAGACTGGGAAACTTTCACATCTGATGCCACCGCTGACTCTGCTCCACATTGTAACATTGATGTGATGGTTGAGCAGGCGACTACCACAATCGCTTCTGCGGCAGAAAATGCGATCCCTCGCTCGTTAGGGTGCCCCAAGCCTGCCTTGACTACGAGAGTTTGATTTATGATTTGGTGGTGCCCTCAGCGTTGCATGTACTCGACCCAGTGCACCACTGTGGCGTTTGCCTAGCGACAGGAGCTTTTAGGACGAGTCTGGTGGCCAGTGTCCTTGTGGAGGCCAGAGTCTCTCCACTGAAGATCTGACGTGCACAGCTGCTCGCCAGTTACATTGCACACATTTGTTATTCTCCTGAGCATCTGAATTATCATCTCCTTTTTTCCACCTGTGGCAGTTCATCACCCGCTTCGGTGGCCCAGGTCAGGGCTAACGATTGCGGTTCGCTTGCGATCCATTCTGTCTGAACTGGAGTCCTTCCCTTTACCACCACCCATCCAGGTCCGTCTGCATACACTTCCGTGGTGTACACCTAGGCTGCAGATTCGTCTGGACCTTTCGCATGACCCTAAGGACTCAGTTACTCACATCACTTCCTGTCTATTCTTGACATGTTCCAGGGCTCTGAAATGATTTACACTGACGGCTCGATGGCTGATGGTATTGTTGGCTTCGCCTACGTCCACAGAAGCCATTTTGAACAGCATTCCTTGCCCAAAGGCTACAGTGTATTCACTTCACAGCTGGTGGCCATCTCTCGTGCACTTCAGTATATCCGTTCATTACCTGGGGAATTGTTTCTTCTGTGTACTGACTCCTTGAGCAGTCTACAAGCTGTCGACCAGTGCTACCCTCGCCATCCTTCGGTAGCGTCCATCCAGGAGTCCATCTATGCCCTGGACCAGTCAAGTCGTTCAATGGTGTTTGTGTGGCCCCAAGACATGTCTGTCGGCGTGTCTCAGGCAACGAACTTGCCAACAGGCTGGCCAAACAGGCTACACGGAAACCGTTTCTGGAGATTGGCTTCTCTGAACCTGACCTGCGTTCTGACTTGCGCCGTAGGGTTATTCGGCTTTGGGAGACGGAATGGTATAACAGTACACACGACAAACTGTGTGTCATTAAGGAGACTACAAATGTGTGGATGTCTTCCTTGCGGGTCTCTCGCAGGGTATCAGTTGTCCTCTGCCAGTTCCTCACTGGCGACGCCCAGTTACCTCCTGCACCGTGAAGATCTGCCCGAGTTGGTGTGGTGCCCAATTGATAGTGGCCCATATTCTGGTGCACTGTCCCGCTTTGACTGCCCAGCAACAAAATCGTGGGTTACCGGACTCATTGCCACTAATTTTATCTGACAACACTTCATCAGCTGATTTAGTTTTATGTTTTATTCGTGAGGGTGGATTTTATCATTTGATCTTAAGTTTCAGCACATGTCCTTTGTCCCTCTGTGTCCTCCACCCTAGTGCTTCTAGGGTGGAGGTTTTAATGTGTTGCAGAGTGGCTGGCTTCTCTTTTTTTATTCTCATCGTTAGCCAGCCATGGTAATCTGCCTTGTTGTTTTTAATCTCTTCATCCTGTTTCTTGCGTTTCTGTGGTTTTCTTGTCTCCTTTTGTCGATTTATATGTTTGTTGCAATTCATCGTGCTTGTGATTTTTCCTTTCATTCCGTTTTGAGTCATCAGTCTTGTTTGTTTTATTCTCACACTTGTGGCATTGTTTTATTCGGAACAAGGGACTGATGACCTCGTAGTTTGGTCCCTTGCCCCCTCTTTTAATCCAACCAACCAATCTAAGAGGACTGCTCAGATTGTCTCATAAATTGGTTATGTATTTTAGGAACAACAAAGGGCCTATAACACTTCCTTGGGCAGTGCCAGAGATTACTTCTGTTTTACTAAAGGACTTTCAGTTATTACAAACTGCAATCTTTCTGACAGAAAATCACAAATCCAGTCACACAACTGTGATGACACTCTATAGGCACACAATTTAATGAGAAGTAGCTTGTGAGAAACAGTACCAAAAGCATTATGTAAATATAAAAATATGGAATCAAGTTGATGACACCTGTTGGTGGCACTCGTTACTTTGTGAGAATAAAGAGGTAGTTGTGTTTCACAAGAACAGTATTTTCTGGATCAGAACTATCTGCCAATAAATAGTTTTCTTGAAGGTGATTCATAATGTTAGAGCACAGTATATGTTCCAAAATCGTACTGCAAATTGACGTTAGTGATCTGGCCTGTAATTCAACAGATCAACTTCGATTTCCCTTCTTGGGTATTGGTGTGACTTTTGCAGCGTTCCAGTCTTTGGGTACAGATCTTTCTATGAGTGGGTGAATGGATGTCTATGATTGCTAAGTATGCAGCTATTGTATCAGCATACTCTGAAAGGAACCTGGCTGGTATACAATCTGGACTGGAAGACTTTCCTTTCTTAGGAGTCTTAAGCTGCTTTGCTACACTGTGGATATCTGCTTCTAAGTTATTAATGTTGGCAATTGTTCTTGATTCTAATTCTGAAGTATTTACTTCATTGTCTTTTGTGAAGGTATTTCAGAACACTGTATTTAGTAACTTTACTTTAGTGGTGCTGTCATCAATAACATCACCTATGTTATCATGCAGTGAAGTATTGTTTGCATCTTACCATGGGTGTACTTTACATGCGACCAGAATCTCCTTGGGTTTTCTACCAGATTTCAAGACAGAGTTTCACTGTGGAAACCATTTAAAGCGTCTCATACTGAAGTTTGTGCTAAATGTAGAGCTTCTGTAAAACTTTGACAATTTTGGGGATTTTGTGTTCTTTTAAATTTGGCTATACTTTTTTGTTGCTTCTGCAATAGTGTTCTGATCTGTTTTGTGTACCACATGGGATCAGTACCATCTCTTATTAATTTATTTGGTATATATCTTTCAAGTGCTGTTGATACTATTTCTTTCCTCTGCGGTGTCAAAGGCTAGAACAGACGTCCGCCCTTCCTTGCCTGTTGTAAGAGGAGTCTCTCAGGGATTGGTTCTGAGCATAACACTGTTTGCTTACCATAAATGCAGTGTGCCCCACAGTCTCTGTTATTGTACATGGATGACTTTTATATGTGCTATTCCTCTGCATTACAGCACACCACTGAGTGCCAGCTTCAGGGGACTGGCTGGAGAGTCCACGACTGGTCTCTGAACCATGGGTATAATTTTCCCCTGCAAAATCATAAGTGAGACATATTTATCAACTCGGGACTGTGCACCCACACCCATAAATTTATCTCAGTGACCAGTTACTTAAAGCTGTTCACACTTTCCAATTCTTAGGTATTTTATTTGACAGCAAGCTAATTTGGCTGCCACTTGTCTGCCAGCTCAAGGCAACTCGGTGAAGAAGCTGAATGCTCTTCGTTTCCTTAGTCACTCCTCGTGGGGTGCAGACCACACTGTTCTGTGATTTTATAAAGTGGTAATTTTATCCTGCTTGAATTACCGATGTGTTGCCTATGGGTTCGCAGCACCGTTCCTACTTAGCCTGTTGGACCCTGTTCACCACACTGTTGTGCGGTTGACTATGGGGGCCCTCCGTACGAGCTCTGTTGATGGCCTCCCAGAAGCTGGTGTCACACTGCTGCATGTTGGACGACAGCAGGTTCTGGCAAGTTACACAGTCACAGTCTGTCAGGTGCCTACCCACGCTTGTCACTCAACTCTGTTCCACAACCAGCAGTTCAGGCTGTTCGCTCATCTCCCAAAACTGAGAAGACCAGCTGGGATGCAACTTGATATTCTACTGACGGACCTCCAATAGGCTCCATAAGTGTGTGTTCCTAGAGCTCCCTCCCAACATCCCCCGTGGGCTGTGCCATATCCTGTGATAAGAATGGACCTCTTTTGTGGCCCCAAGAAGGATGACGATCCTACCCTTCTCCAACACTTTTTTCTTTCAATCTTCCAAGATTATTCTAATTCAGTATGCATCTACAAAGATAGATCAAAAGTCAGCAACAATGTTGGCTTTTACACTTCTAAGGGAACATGAGAAGCACTCTGTGTCAAGTGCCTGCAGTTTATACATGCAGAATTGTTGCCATCTCTCAGGCTTTGAGGTACGCCAAATACCAGGCAGTGACGAACTTTCTGATCTGTTGTGAGTCCATGAGTTGCTTAAAAGGTATAGCCCTGTGCTATTCCAAAAATCCTTTGGTCACAAACATCCAGGACCTTCTTGCTGACCACTACAGCCCAGGAAAAGATGGTGACCATTATCTGGACACCAACCCATGTAGTCACTCCAGGAAATGAACTTGCCGACCGTCTAGCTAAAGATGCAAGTACAGGAGATCTACTTGACATCGGTATACTGGACCCAGAATTAAGATTACAACTTCGGCACAATATTCTAAAGCTCTGGGAATTGGAATGACTGGCTTTACAACCCAAAACAAGTTGACAGCAATTAAGGGTCCACTAAGGTGTAGCATACATCTTTCCAGGCCTCTCGGAATGATGCCACTGTGTTGCGCCAACTGTGCACTGGCCACTGCGCCAACTGTGCACTGGCCACACAGGACTCACCCATGACTTTCTTCTGTGTCGGGAGAATCTCCCTCACTGCAACTGCAGTAGTCTACTGATGATACCGCATGTTCTTGTTGAGCGTGCCCTGATGGCCGATCTGCGGCACGCTCTCGGGTTTCTACCTTAGGTGCTTGTGGATGACATGACAGCCATTACCAAAGTGTTGCATTCCCTGAGGGAGAGCTGATTTTACTCTAACCTATAATACTCTTCCACTTCCAGTGTTAAGGGTGGTTGTGGGGGTGAGAGGCCTCCCCCTGTGGTGGGTAACCACCGAGCCATCCCCTCTCACTTTATTGTGCTTTTAACACCCATTGTGCAAGGTGCTGCATGGTTTATCTCTTTTCTTTTACCTATTGTCGTGCTCTTTTAAACGCTTTGATTTGCTCATATAGTTTGAGCAGCCTAGTCTCCATTGTTCTCACCTTTTTAGCTTTTGACATGTCTCTCATGATAAGGAGTGACAGATTGACCCTGTTGTTTATTCCCTTAAACACATAATCATCAACAACACTATTTCTTTGAATTTAAACCACATGTAGTGTATGCTTACATAATCAAATTGGAAGGAGTAGAGACTGTCTCTTAAGAAGGTGCATGAGCAAATTTTTATCTGCCTTTTTTAAATGAATGTATTTTGCATTCGTTTTTGGTCGTTTTCTATATTGCAGTATTCAGTCTAGTTACAACCACATTGTGGTCACTAATTCCTGTATCTGTCAAGATGCTCCTTGTTTGGTCAGGATTATTTGTTGCTAAGAGGTCAGGTATGTTTTCGCAACCATTTTCACTTAAAGAGTGGGGTCCTGAACTAGTTGTTCAGAATAATTTTTTGAGAAGGCATTCAGTACAATTGCAGACAACATTTTGTGCCTACCACAGACTTAAAAACACACATTTTGCCAAAATATCGAGGGTTGATTGAAATGACATTAAAGTTTTCTTTGGATTGTTCAGCAAGTGAAACAGGGAGTCCATGGCTGCACTTTCCAGCATTTTTATTCTTGTTCTTTTACATCTGTTGTTGGTTTACTGACTTGTTGTTTTTGTTGTTGTTCTCTTTCCTGAGATTTTATTAACTTGTCTGCATTTCTAGTTTTCTTGTAATAATGCAGGAAACACTGTTCAGATGCAGAGGATGTGTCTCCCATTGCATAACATGTTCTGGTGGCCTGCAGCTGCTTTCTTAATCTTCTTACTCCTCTCTCACTTCTACTTTTGCATCTACCTCATAGTTTTATTGTTTCTCCTAGTGCAAGACCTTGTCCACACACACACACACACACACACACACACACACACACACACACCTTTTTTAAAAACTAGACAGCAACACAGAAAATCATGGAGTGTCGTGTTATCCTTGCTGTGAATAAGATAATTTGTTTATAGATCACTTTAAAAAATTATTTGGTGTCTTTAGGCAGTAAGGGAATGCCTTTGCCAATTAACTTGTTTTGTGTTTTTTTTATATATGTTAATAGATGACCCTCAGATTTATTAAATAAAATATGGAGGTACTCAAAGTTGAATAGTTTTCTACAGTCTTGTACACAAGAATCTTTTTTATCTGGACTGTGTCAGACCATATATAATATGGATTTCTAAGAATCTAGATACTGCAGAAATAAATACTGTGGCCTCTCTTTGAAGGTTTTTTTTTTTTTTTTTTTTTTTGCCACTGTACCCTGTGAAAACCTTTCACCTGTCACTGAAAGCTGATCTGTGTCATGACTGTGAAGATGAGATCGCCATCAGGTAGCTTGCTATTTATTTAAGTTCAGTGTGTTTTCCTGCAGGAATGGACCAGATATTGGAACACCATGCTCTTTTCTCACTGAACCAAAATGATAGTGCTTCATCCATTGTATCATTTCTTGCTTTCATCATTGTTTCACAGTTCTGCAAACTATCTTAGGTCATCATTGTGAAGCAGAAGTCTGACAGTTTGTTTGTACACCATATTCTGCAGCTGTGTGTTTCAGCAAATCCTCCGTCTGTTCTGTTCGGTGTTGCCAACTTTTTGTCCATCTAAACAACCACTTTCCTTCACTTTGAAGCCATTTCACTTGGGCACACTCAAATATGGGTACAAAAGAAGAATACTAGTATAGCTTCTTAAATCTGTAAGGAACAAATCCAACAGGTCATATTAACGGTAATTGGAAGCATGTGAGCAGTGATCTTCATGCAGTTCCGATATCTAACAACTGTGCATATATACCATACAATAGCCGATGTACACCACACAGTATCATGTTTTTAAAACAAATCCAGATAAAATGGAAGTTTGAAATAGTGAGGGTTGGGTAAATGATGTTCTTGTGTATCTTTCAATTTTCTGTGCAATATTGTTTTAATGTGTGTTGACTGTGTTTCAGATTACATACAATAAACCTGGCCCTCCTACGCCTGGGAAGAAAGGGAGACTTTCTCTACAGGTGAGCTAGCATTCTTATTTGGATTGCATATAGATACTTCCAGGATGAGTGAATTGAGATTTTTTTAGCATTTTACAACAGTGACAGAATAGTTGACAGCTCTCACTGAAGTATCTAAAAATGTAGCCGTACTGTTAGTGTTTACTATACTTGTATAGTAACATTACTTTAGATCATAAGCAACATTTGAATCACAGATTTGTTGTGTGTCTTCATTTAATAAACATGCTCAGGTGGTCCACTTGTACTATTATACTATACAAAAATTATGTACCATCTCCAATAGTATCACTTTTAGTTGCCTGTTGAAGTATTTAAATCAATATTAGGGTTTTCCTGTAAATATTTGTACAAAGTTGATGTAATGAAGCCCTTTTGTACATCCAACAAAACACTGTTCTTAACTTTAGGTTTATCAGAGGTCCTCTTAGTCCCATGAACCACGGTCCTTTCTGTGGTGGGTTGGCTTGCATGTCAGACACACATGGTCATACTGTAGGTGCAACCACATTGGAAGGGTGTGGAGAGTCCAGATTTGCATACAGTTTCTGATGAGTGCAGCAGGTTTTTTCAGTAGTTGCAGGTGAAAAAGTTTGCATAATCAACCTATCTGCTAATATGTCCTCCTTATATTGGTACTGCAGCATCGTTGCAAGCAAGGAAAAACTAAGCCATTATATTTCCCAGGGACAAGAAACACCAATATATGGCAAATGACCACATAGTGGGTAAAACAGTACTGCATTTAGATATGTGGGCAGGAAATGCAATCAGGTATTTTAGGGTTCGTAGTGTAGTATGTTAGAGACCCTACTTGTGCAGTTAGGATAGAAAATTGAAAAGAGAAATGAATGATTGGTGACAAATATCAACAGAATTAATTAAGAATGGTGTTTGGAAGAACATGATATCCAATAGTCAGGCGAATTGAAGTTAAACAACACCAAATAAAATGGGGGTATCAGGCGAATTGAAGTTAAACAACACCAAATCAAATGGGGGTAATGTCAAAAATGAGGCGTGATCAAAAAGTAATGGCAATTTTTGATTTTCTTTAATAATCTTTTATTTATATATCAACTTGGTTCCCTTCAAAGTAATTCCCCTCTTGTCCAGTGCTTTTTCCAATCTTTGAAGCAATTCTGGAACTATTTTCTTTATGGTGTTCAGCTCCTTCAGTGATTCTGTTTTTACCTCATCACTGTTGGAAGGAAAAAAAAAAAAAAAAAAAACACCCTTTATGGTTTTCAGCCTCAGGAATAGAAAGAAGTTGCAAAGGTCCATGTTCAGCAAACGCGGTGGCCGAGACATCATAATGGCTCTTTTTGTTTTGGGAGCATTATCGTGATGCTATTTCCATGAGCGGTTCTGCTACACTTCTGGTTGTTTTCTTCCAGTCGCTTCACACAAACAGTGCATATCTTACGAGTAGCATTCCTTATTAACCATACAACCATAAGGCAGGAACTTAATACACACTATCTCCCTATAATCTAAGAAAACAGTAAGATGAACCTTAGTATGTGATGGAACTTGGCAAATTTTCTTTCAGTCTTGGCTCTACAGGCAGTTTCCATTGCCACAATTGAACCTTGGTTTCAACATCATACCTATGTTTCGTCATCTGTTATAACCTTTAAATGTTCTGGATCGTTGTCAACTTCATAAGCAATTTGTGAGCAATGTCTACGATGTTGTTTTTGGCCGAAATTCAACAATTTTGGAACAAACTTTGCTGTTGCATGTTTAATACCGAAAACATCGGCAAAAATTGCTTGGCAGGAGCCAAAGGATATGCTGACATCATTAGCAACTTCTCTGATCTAGTCAGATACATCAGGACCATGTGTACCAACGAAGACAAAAAAAATTTGAAAGTAAGTTGTATAAAGCACGCAAAATTGAAAAATTCTTGTTACTTTTTGATCACACTCCGTAGGTTAGTAAACAGGAAAGTTAGAATGTGGCTAACTTCTATGAAGAGTATCATAGATATTATAAACACAAAACCATGATCCACAACAGCATTACTAACATATGTAGTAGCACTCAAAAAGCCAATGTGTTTAATACAGTTAAACCCGCTTTTATGTTTCCAGAATTAACGTTTTCCTGCTGTTTAAAACATTTTATATTGGTCCCATCGTGTTTCCTATGCCCACACTGTTAATTTGCACCCAATTTTGCATCAACATTTTTATCATTTTCCCACGGTTTACGCATTAGAAAAAAATGTTTGTGGAGGAAAAAATGACACTGGCATGATGTTAGACATCCAGTAGTGTTTACAAATATCACATGGTTAAGTTTCTTGACACCTGGTATCATGACCAATCACAACCCTTTCCACACTGTCTCTACTGCACAAACACAGTTTTGTGATTGTTGTGATCATCATGACACCTTTGTCAAACCATATTTATCTTGTTTCAGCGTATGGCCACTTGGAGTGCTAGTTGACACAGTCATTCACTTTGCGTTGCTCAAATGTTTTTAGTTTAAACACGGCACACTACCTGATAACCTCAAAAAGACACCTAAAGTGCAAGAGACTCAGAATAACACATATTCAAACACCACACAAAATTCTTATGTACGTATTTGCACTGACAACGAGGAAAAGATTCTCAAAATGTGTCGTGCTAGGCATGAAAAAATACATAACTAGTGCAGTATTTCATTATTTAAATAAGAATGGCAGCTGCTAGCTTTAAAAAACAGAGATTATGATATAGGAAATTGAGTGAAACGTCCCTACTTCCCAGACAGTTATCAGTTCCAGTTACATCAGCGGTTTTTATTAGATAATAAACCTTCATTAGATAATAAACAAGTCCCTTACAGGTATTTTGATGCCTGTTATGTACATATATCATACACAAAGTGCAAGGGGGGTATCCTGTGTGTAACTTTTACAGCTTAAAATGTTATTTCCCTCATTTTACACCGTATATGTCCTATGAAAAGTGTAAAAGTAGGGTTTCACTGTAATCACTTCCTTGAAGTAGCTCTGAAAATTGGTATGGACAGCTCAACGGATGAGGTGATAGAATACATGCAAGAAGCAGTACCACATATGTAGGGAAATCACTAGTACTCTATACTCTGCCAGATAAATTAAGAATTTTAATTTGTTTTAACTCACTCAAAAACAAAAACTTTTGTGGACTTACTATACCACAAGAAGAGTGCTAAAATCCTGTTCCTCACATATGCAATGCTTTAAGGCCCTCTTCAGTACACCAATATCATTAGAGAATGCTCCCAGTATATTTATTCCTTATGATTCTTGCTGTCAACAATCTGTTTGAAATCAACTGTAACATCAATAAATAAATTACTAGAAGCAGAAATTACTTACGCTATGCATCACTTAGCCTTGGTGTGCCACAAAAAGTAGTATTGTGTTCAGCCATAAAAAACAATGCTCAGCATGTTGCCATATTTTTTGCAGAGAAAGGGTAATATAATTGTATCACTGACAAACTCGCTCATTCCGCGTCATAGACCTTGCAGTTATGATCTAGAGAACATGAAAATAACTAACTATGCCAATTAGCTTTGAAGACGATGAGAATGGGAAAACTGTGTGCGGAGATAGAAGAAATTTTCTTAGTATTTTCAGGAAGCTGAAAATTTAATTTTGATGAGGAACTAAAATTAGATTCTAGAAAAAGGATGTGACGGAAAACTAAGAGGATAATATGGACTGGGGGGAGGTATAAAAGTGGAAGCTACTTGGTAGAATTTTACAAAGGTCAAAATTTGATCATCATTAGCACTTGGTGTAAGTATAATGAAAAAAGGTGGTTGATGGATTAAAAACACAGCAAATAAAGAAAATATAAAGTAACACAGCTTTTTTAATAATTTGATAGACATTGAATGCAAAATGGTAAGACAGGAATGGCTGGATGAGAAATAGAAAGCTGTGTAGCATGCATGTCAATAGAAAAAGTTGGAAAATTAAATAATTGGCAAAAAAGAGTAGCAGTTATATGAAATCGTCAAGAACTTAAATGTCAAGAGGAGGAAAGCGTGAAATGCAGAATATGTAGGAAGGCTATGCAAAAGAAAACATTTGAAGACAACATTAAGAAAATACCATGAGATGACAGAGCACTGAAAGGCCTGAATTGAAAGAAACACCTTGGGTAGAGGAATCCGTTCAGCATTATTGAGATTCTTGGGAAAACCAACCGTGACAAAATCATTCCAACTACTATGTGGGATATATGGGGCAGCAAAATATCCTCCTACATAAAGATGAATGTTACAATCGCACTAAGGCATGCGTATTGTTGAGCCATCAGTTCAATAAGTAACGTTGCAGAATACTAACACATCAGTTCCATAGAACTATGAGAAGAAACTGACTTGAGGGAAGATCAGTTACAGATATGGAAAAATGTGGAAACGTATGAGGTAATACTGTCCTTAGGACTTGCATTGGAAGATTGGTTGGGAAAAGGTAAACCTACTTTTTACCATTTGTAAGTTTAGAAAAAGCTCTCGATGATGTTGAATGGAATACTCTTAGAAATTCTGCAGTTACCAGGGACATTAGACAAGGAGTAAAAGGTTATCTACAATTTCTACACAAACCATGATACAGGTAAGAGACAAAGGGCCTTAAGGGGAAGCAGTTGTTGACAAGGAAGTGAGGCTTGGTTATAGCTTATCTCCAATATTATTTAATCTGTACACTTAGCAAGCAGTAAAGCAAGCCAGAGAAAAATTTGGAAAGTTAAGTAAAGTTCAGGAAGAATAAATAAAAATTAAGCAGTTTGTCAATAACATTGTGATTCCGTTAGATGGGAGAGGGCTAGGAAGAGCAGTTGAATAGAACAGACAGTCTTTTGAAAATATGAAAATCAACAAAAGTAAAACAATGGTAATGGAGCATATTTGAATTAAATTAGATGAAGCTGGGTGGATTCGATTAGGAAATGAGATGCAGAAAATAGTAGATGACTTTTGCTACTTGGGCAGCAAAATAAACTAGCAGTGGGAGAGGTAAAGAGGATATGAAATGCAGGCTGGTAATAGCAAAAAAATATTTTCTGAGAAAGAGAAATGTGTGAACATTAAATATAGATTAAAATGTAATGAAGTCTCTATTGAACATATTTTATCTTTATTTTAGTCTTTTGTGGCAGTGAAAAATAGGAGGTAAACAGTTCAGAAAAGAAAAGAAGCATTTGAAATGTGGTCTTTCAGAAAAATACTGAAGATTAGATTATGAGATTGGATAACTAATGAAGAAGAACTGAATTCAGGTAGGGAGAAATCAAATGTGTATTACACTGATGAGCCAAAACATTGTGACCATCTGTTTAATAATGTATTGTTTCACTTTCCAAACACAGTACAAAAGATATTGTGCTTGGCATGGCTTCTACAAGTCCTTGAGAGGATTCCAGGAGTATGTGGCACCACATGTCTAAGCACAGGTCAAGCAATTCCTGCAAATGATAGGATGGTTTACAGGCACATAGTTGGCACCCGATACATGTCCAGGTGTTACAGATCAGGCTTATTTGCCGGCCAATACATCAGTTTGAGTTCACTATAATGCCCCTCAAATCACTGTAGCACGATTCTGACTGGCAACACGGACACTTATCCTGCTGGAAGATGTCATCACCTTAGGTGGAAACTTAAAACAGGTGGTCCGCGATAATGTTCACATAGTTCACTGCTGTCATATGATGCCTTCGGTTACCACCACAGATCCCATGGAAGCCCTACTCAGTGCACATCATAACATAATTCTCCACTGACTAACCTGCATCTGTGGCGTGGTGCATGTTTTGTGGAGCCATTCACATGGATAATGGTATGTAAGGACCCAACCGTTCACCTGCTGTAACAAGAAATGATTCGTTCGACAGGTGACACACTTCTATCGATCTGAGGTGAAAACTGTCATGCGGTGCCCACTGTGCACGATGTTGTTGGGTCAACATACAGGGTTATTACAAATGATTGAAGCGATTTCACAGCTCTACAATAACTTTATTATTTGAGATATTTTCACAATGCTTTGCACACACATACAAAAACTCAAAAAGTTTTTTTAGGCATTCACAAATGTTCGGTATGTGCCCCTTTAGTGATTCGGCAGACATCAAGCCGATAATAAAGTTCCTCCCACACTCGGCGCAGCATGTCCCCATCAATGAGTTCGAAAGCATCGTTGATGCGAGCTCGCAGTTCTGGCACGTTTCTTGGTAGAGGAGGTTTAAACACTGAATCTTTCACATAACGCCACAGAAAGAAATCGCATGGGGTTAAGTCGGGAGAGCGTAGAGGCTATGACATGAATTGCTGATCATGATCTCCACCACGACCGATCCATCGGTTTTCCAATCTCCTGTTTAAGAAATGCCGAACATCATGATGGAAGTGCGTTGGAGCACCATCCTGTTGAAAGATGAAGTCGGCGCTGTCGGTCTCCAGTTGTGGCATGAGCCAATTTTCCAGCATGTCCAGATACACGTGTCCTGTAATGTTTTTTTCACAGAAGAAAAAGGGGCCGTAAACTTCAAACCGTGAGATTGCACAAAACACGTTAACTTTTGGTGAATTGCGAATTTGCTGCACGAATGTGTGAGGATTCTCTACTGCCCAGATTCGCACATTGTGTCTGTTCATTTCACCATTAAGAAAAAATGTTGCTTCATCACTGAAAACAAGTTTCGCACTGAACGCATCCTCTTCCATGAGCTGTTGCAACCGCGCCGAAAATTCAAAGCGTTTGACTTTGTCATCGGGTGTCAGTGCTGGTAGCAATTGTAAACGGTAAGGCTTCTGCTTTAGCCTTTTCCGTAAGATTTTCCAAACCGTCGGCTGTGGTACATTTAGCTCCCTGTTTGCTTTATTTGTCGAATTCCGCGGGCTACGCGTGAAACTTGCCCGCACGCGTTCAACCGTTTCTTCGCTCACTGCAGGCCGACCCGTTGATTTCCCCTTACAGAGGCATCCAGAAGCTTTAAACTGCGCATACCATCGCTGAATGGAGTTAGCAGTTGGTGGATCTTTGTTGAACTTTGTCCTGAAGTGTCGTTGCACTGTTATGACTGACTGATGTGAGTGCATTTCAAGCACGACATACGCTTTCTCGGCTCTTGTCGCCATATTGTCTCACTGCGCTCTCGAGCACTCTGGCGGCAGAAACCTGAAGTGCGGCTTCAGCCGAACAAAACTTTATGAGTTTTTCTACATATCTGTAGTGTGTTGTGACCATATGTCAATGAATGGAGCTACAGTGAATTTATGAAATCGCTTCAATCATTTGTAATAGCCCTGTAGTAATGTGTAGGGTGTCTGTGTGATGTGGAGCTCCATGTCCAGCATAGGCCTTTGAATGGTGTGCTCTGACACACTTGTGTCTGTCTCAGCATTGTGCTCTGCTGTCGTCAGATCTGCCACAGCTTGCTGCCTGTCATGGATTACACAAGGGGATCCTCTCTGACCTCTGTTTCGTGATGAGACATGCTTGTCTTTGTTACTTCACCATCCTTTGCCACTCTCCATAGGTAATCACGATAATAGTACGCCAATAGGTGACCAGCTTTGCCGTTTCAGAGATTCTTGTATCCAGCTGCAGCGCCACAAGTGTGTGCCCTTTGTGAAAACCACTTACATCAGTGGATCTCTGCATTAGCAGCCCGTATCTTCACTATAATGACTGAGCAGTCATCTCTCTTCCACTTGCATTCTTCCTTAATGTGTCGCTTGTCCGTTGCACCACCAAGATGCATTCTACCTCATGGTGGGCAGTGGTCACAATGTTTTGGCTCATCAGTGTATAACTTTACTAAAAGGTGACTGGTTGAATAGGACATTAAGGCTTCGTAATGGAGGGAAGTATGGGGGTAAAAATTGTAGAGACCAAAGATTAACAACAGTAAAGAAGTAAAATAGGTTGCACTTATTACTCAGAGGTAAGGAAGGTTGCACGGGATAGACTAGTGCAGAGAGTCATCCCAAACCAGTCTTTGTACTGAAACCCAAAAGAACAGTTCAGTACACACAAAACTTACTCTTCCTATATAAATTTTATCCCCTACACTTCTCTCTGCCACATTAGGTATTCCTTGTCAGCTTAGGATGTATCCTATCTATTCCTTCTGCAAATAAATTTTATAAATTCATGGGACTGTAAGGAGTACCCCACACATAGGCTGGAAAGCCATACGGTCAGTCAGGATGAAGGCTAAGCAACCTGTGTGGCATCATCAGATGCCAATGAAACAGGATTAGATTATTACTTCGTTTATTTCTCTGAGTACATTTTGACGTTATGTTTTCAGTGGCAGCTGGTGGCTTAGCAAGCTGGCAATGAATCTGCTGAATCCATTGGCTGGCTCAGGCTGCTGCATCTTACTGCATCATCCCTGTGTTCAGGCTAGTGACTTGTAGCAGGCAGACTGCTGCCCGTGATATGTAAGGCGCACCCTGCCAGAAGCTGCTCAGAGATGGTGATGACCATGATGCATTATGTGCCATTTTGGGAGTATTTTGTCTCTATTAAGTCACAGCCCATGTTGTCCCATCATATGGACCACAATATCAGATACCTTGAGGTCATGTTGAATGCTGATTGTGGCCTGTCCGACCCAAGCAGTGCTGGAATCTAGAGCAGTTTGTGCTCCAAGCTAGAAAAGGTGTTGGTAGATCCCTGTACTACCCATCAGTGGCAGCTGGTACTGGAGGCTGGCATCTATCATCCGTGATGGCTACAGGCCAGTGATCATCTAGTAAGGCGATAAGTCTCTGATCAGTACTGGTACGATCTCATACACAAGAGCCAGGTGGAGTGTTTGGCATTGAGGAGAGGTTCCACTTTTTTCGCACAATTTATCATGATGAAATTGGTTCTGCTCTTTAAAGAGTTGCCAGTGATCTTCTGTTCCACACACACACACACACACACACACACACACACACACACACACACACACACACACACGCGTGTTGTTGTCACACTCTTGGTGACTGACTAAATGTGACAATGTTCACACCTAGTGATCGTCTAGTATCAATATTTCCTTGTGCTTGAACAATGCCATTCTGTTGAGACCTACAAAATTTCATCATCCTGTTCTCTTACTATCATGATGCTATTTGGGGAGCAAAATAATTGATGATGGTCGAAGTAGAGAGGATATAAAATGTAGACTTGCAATGGCAAGGAAAGTATTTCTGAAGAAGAGGAATTTGTTAACATCGAGTATAGATTTAAGTGTGAGGAAGTCATTTCTGAAAGTATTTGTATGGAGTGTAGCCATGTATGGAAGTGAAATATGGACGATAAACCGTTTGGATAAGAAGAGAATAGAAGCTTTTGAAATGTGGTGCTATAGAAGAATGCTGAAGATTAGATGGATAGATCACATAACTAATGAGGAAGTATTGAATAGGATTGGGGAGAAGAGAAGTTTGTGGCACAACTTGACTAGAAGAAGGGATCGGTTGGTAGGACATGTTCTTAGGCATCAAGGGATCACCAATTTAGTATTCGAGGGCAGTGTGAAGGGTAAAAATCGTAGAGGGAGACCAAGAGATGAATACACTAAGCAGATTCAGAAGGATGTAGGTTGCGGTAGGTACTGGGAGGTGAAGAGGCTTGTACAGGATAGAGTAGCATGGAGAGCTGCATCAAACCAGTCTCAGGACTGAAGACCACAACAACAACAATAGGACTTCAAAAAAAAAAAAAAAAAAAAAAAAAGAGAGTTTAACAGTTGCGTTGTTTTATGTAACCAGTGGTGTATATGAATGAAGCGAGGCAACAGATGCAGAACAGAAAGTAGACTTGAAGACCAATTTGTTGTTCAACTGAGAGCCACAGTCTTCCTGGATATATATAATGAAGTATTTAGCATGATGACAGCAGAAGGTGCTTCCTCTCCTCCTAAAATGCTGCATATAATTAAAACTGTACGGTCACTCATTTTAGAACTTGGTAACATCAGTTGAGAAAACAGTAAATAAAAGTTTTGTCAAGAAACCAAATGATGTGACATTGAACTCTGTTACAATGAGAATAAAATCAGTTAAACATAAAAACCATTTGTACCTTCAGTTTGATAACAGACATAATCATAGATAAAAATAAGTATCAGTTTCAGAAACAGAAATTCCTTCATCTGAAAAGAGGAAATAGTTTGAGAGAAGTAGCCTTTCGGTAATAAAGTCATTCACAGAAGACACAGCAGATTAGTTGAGATTACCTGCATAGTGAATAAGATACAGAGGCTGTGGCTGTTTTGTTGTGGAATATGAATTGTGACAAAGTATTGTATGCTTGCCCACTCCTTACCCATTCATCGGCAATTAAGACTATCCATTGTACTGATACAAAAAGCTGCAAGTGCATGATCTTACATACCATGGATAGTCTGAGATGGCTCTTTGTTTTGAAGCTGCTGTTGTGACTTCCCACATTCCAGCAGGACTAAAACTGCAATATATATGTTTACTAATTGTGTTTTACTCGAGCAGTCATTGTATGCAGTCACACTGAAATCAGTCTGCTGAGAAGACACATAATTATGAGGGAATATGTCCTTATTTATTAAAATTTAGGCTCAGTTTCCTTATTCAATCTTTCTCACGTAGACTGCAATCCTGCATACACATTACCTGTGTGGGAGCATGTAAACACTCAAATCTGGGAAATGTACAGATGAGTGGGAATTCACACAGATGCTCACAAGCACTCCCACACTTGTACATACACACATGCCCATTGCTCTAGGTTTGTGCTAAACTCCCACATTTTTCTTCCTTTTTATTCAACTGTGACATTTTCATTGGTAAGGGACATATATTTAATGGAGTCTCTCTCGAACTGTTATTCACAGACCACTTTCTGAAACTTATATTGTGATGTCATTGGGGTAAACACAAATATCTTGCCAGAGCTTGTGCTCTGAATGTTGACCTTATTGTTGATCAGACCTTAAACTAATCTTTCTTGTCTCCAAGTGATGTGCCCGGTTTCTGCCACAGCAGGTCCTCTTCCATATTGGCTCCATAGAAGATCTTTTATATTAGATGCATAAACATATTATTTTGAATGTTGTCTTAAAGCTGCACAAGTTGAGGATGTCTTTCGAGCTGCCATTACCATTTGAGGTCAGTTTAGTTTTTAATGATGTGGATTGCATCTTCAGATTTTTCTCTTCATATTTTATTTATTTTTGATACATCACTTATCAGTTCATGAAAGATGTTACACTCAATCTAAGGCACAGGTATATTGATTTTAATTAAAAAGTTATTTCTCTTTTTAGGGCACAGATGCTTCACAAACACCTCGGTCAATACTGAAGGAATTTAACGAGTCTACCAGTAGCCGTAAAGGAAATACACCAAGCCGTATCAAAGCACTCTTCTCAACTAAAAGCACCCGTCGAGATGAGGTGAGCAAGAATTGGAAACTAAAAAAATTTGTTGTGTCAATTATATTTTTTTACTGCATGTTGTTCTTTTTCCATTCAGTAAGCTAAATTGCATTTTGAAAAAAAAAAAAAAAAACCTGCTGCCCAGTTGTGTTCCTTTCCCGCATTAATCTTCTGTGATATTTATTTTACTGAATAAGAGATTTCAGAATATTTACATTTTAATACAATTTTAAATTTTATACAAAGAAATGTAAGAAATGATGTAAATTGTGTGCAGCGCTTCTTCAAACTGGCAAATAATAAAATTGTAAATATGTAGTACAAACTGATTCTTATTTCTTGGATATTACACAGTCAACCAACCAGAAATGAAGATTTGCACAATGCAGTAGTATTATGTGCATTTCTAACAAATGACAGTCATCTGAAAAGCAGTTTATAATAAGCTAGCACCATATGGCCAAAGTAAAAGACCTGCTCAGCATTCACCACAATGGAACAGTTGCAGTGTAGCTGTTAGTTACAATGCTGCTGAAATGGTTAAGAAATAATCTGATTTTGCGAATTGTGTGACACATTGAGATATCAAAATAACAACTGAAATCTGTCTGTGCACATAACAGATCTCCAGAACAGGACAGTGTAACATGAATCTAAACTCCATTTTTTTTAATTTAATTTGTTTTGGGAGGAAGAATCTATAACAATGAAGTATGCAGTATTAAGTTAAGGAACATTGTAATTTTATCCACACCTCTATTCCACCTCCTCAAGAACTTGTTTACTTTCAGATCCCTTTTCCTGGGCTTTGAGGGTACGTTTATTTCTTCATTTAATAAACTAAGAAGCTCTTATGGGGTAACGGGCATCCATGCACCTTCTATTGTTGTTGTTTAGTGCTTGAAATTGGGCCAGACTTATTGGTCATGTCTGAGTGGTCATTTTGAATTCAATATGAAGATGATGTGTAAACTGTGCCATTGTTGGAATTTTTATTCATTAACTGATTTCATTCTAATGTGTTCATGGTAGCTGAATGTTCAGGTTCTGCAGTATTTTGTGGGCTATTTGAAAAGTAAGGACAAAGGAGCACAGTAGTACCAAATAATGATTGTTCTCAGAGCTACAAAATTAGTTCTTTGGATTCAATAAATGTTTGACAGTGGGTGAAAGCAACGAACTCTGGCTTTGAAAATCATCAGTTGCGAAGTTTGTTTGCTGTAATCTGATTTTTGAAAAAGGATCCACAGCAGCTCAGGTTTGTTAAAAGTTCTGCCTAGTTTATGGACCTACTGTAATGAGTGAAGTAAATGCTAGACAGTGGTGTCAAGATGGCCATACAAATGCGCATGGTGAAAAGCAGAGGGGCAAGCCCAGCATCCAGACTGATGAAATAGTGCGACAAATAGGTCAAAAACTATGATATGGTTGGTGCTCTGTCTGACTGGTTTAATTTAGTTAGATGCAAAACTGCTTACTTCTTCATCACAGGAAACACTCAGATATAGTTAATTGCGAGTAAGATTGGTATTGACTCGGGTATCACAAATTGTGTGCAATGCTTACAAACCCAAAGGGCAAAAAATGTCTAGAGGCTGAGCATTTTGGAGCTGTTATCAGCTAGATGGAGAAGATTTGTTTCCCGAAGTGCTAGAATGATGAGACATAACAATCTTATCCAACATAGAATCAAAACAACTATCAATGAAGTGGCACCTTTCAACTTCACGAAGACCAAACAATTCAAGCAGTCTCCAAACTCTAGGCAAAAAACTTAACTGTGTTCTGGAACAAGGAGGGCTTTTTCCTGGCTCTGATTTCATGGAATGTGGGTGAGCAGTTACAGCTGATGTGCAATACAAAATGCCTCCGCAAAGTGAGATATGCCATCTGAAATTGACAATGTAGAAACTGTTGTCTCTATTATTAATCAAGAAAGTTTAAACAAACCATTCTTTTTGCCTCCTCTCATTCTTACGACAGACGGAGCACTCACTTTGGTGTCGGACAGACCTGTCCTTCCTTTCTAAACTTCTCCAATCTATCCCTCTTTCCTCCTTGAGGAAAGGACTGATAATTCCGATAGCTTGGATACCTTATTTTAATTTTATATATCTGTTGGCAGTATGACACTTGTTACCAAACAATGCTGTTTATGTAATGTCAGAAACTGCAAGACAGTGCAGCAAGACCTGCAAATGTAAAATTGTGCATAAATAGATGAAAATACCCATTACTTTCTGAATATGCTACTGAAAATCAATCAATAGAAACAGCCATGACTGGAAAATACCTAGGGATACCTGTCAGGAATGATTTGTGGTACAAGAGTTAAGTACAATAGTTTTGAATAAGACCAATGCCAAAATGAGATTCATCAGTCAAATTCTAAGGAAATGAAATTAATGTATAACAGGCAGTCAGATGAACCCAAACACACGCCACAGCAGGAGCATGGAATGATTCCATTCAAAAATAATCACCACATGCATTAAAACATTTACCTCACTGGGAGATGAGACGATCAATTTCTTTTTCGTAGAATGCAGTTGGCTCCTTAGAGGTCCATAACTGCATCCACTCTTTGCACTTCGTTGTCTAATTGAAACAAACATCCATGCATGTCTTTCTACAGGTTACCAAAGATGTGAAAATCCCATGGTGAAAGATCTGGGCTGTACTGAGGCTGTAGCAGTGTTTGCCAATGAAATCACTGAAGTGTAGCATTCGTCAGAGTGGTTGTGTGGGGTGGGAGTTATCATGCAACAGGATTATTCTGTCAGACAGCCAGAGGGCAAATGATAGCAAAGCCAGCAGTGGATGCATTCCATATCTCCCCCGGCAAAGAAGTCTGAAGCTGTTTACACAATTTCCAGTAAGGTCAGTTTGACCTGTTCCTTGAGCTGCAGGGCCTCTCTGCTCTTAGAGTTCCTATAGTGTGGAACTACAATCAGTGTACAGTGCTATGATGACAAATTGTGATGTACCATAAATGCCCAGGAATGCTCTCAGATGAAGACACCCTGTTGCCCTCCCCCACAGTGCCAATCAAACAAAGGCTACTTTTCATCTTTTTTGTTGGGAAACACTGCAACATCCTCCATACAGACCCTTCACAGTGTAATTTTCGTATCTTTGGTAACGCGAGCAAATACATTTATCAGTGTCAGTTGTCAGACAAGGAAGTGCCAGATCAGTGAAAAGAGTCCCACAGTTCAACATGGACTCTGAGATACATGCTATTCCTGACAACTCTTGACAGGTAAAAGACACTGTAATTTCTGTGATCCGGTGAACTCGTTGTTCCCAGGCACATGCTTTATCGCTAGGCCCCAAACCCCAACATGATGATATGAAACATGAACAGTATACTGTTTCTTTGGGTGTATAGTTAATTTTAACTTTTCATAGATCAGATAAAATCTAAATAGGTTTCTGTTTATCAGTACTTGACCTAGTAGAAAGGCAGCATACTCAACATAAACACACATTCATCCTGAAAGTTTATAAAGACATGGTTATATGAAATAATTGTTTTTCCTAGTAATGGCAGATGCGCATCATTTCATCTTTACACACACACACACACACACACACACACACACACACACTCACAAAGGTAGTAACTGATAATGGCAGATGTTACACGCTCCTGATAATAATATACTTGCTATGACTATTTGTTGTTATTAAATGGCGCAACTTACTGGATTTTTCCTCTTTTTCTGGCAGTGATCTCTGTATATACTGTGTGTATCTGTACGTGTCTGCACACCACCACTATCTCTCACTTGGCAGAGCCAGTAAGAAAACCATTTTATTGAAGAAATTTTTTGCTCAATCTTTTATGCGAACAGAAAATTCTGCATTGTGACTTATAACAGTAATGCAATCAGCAAGGAATGATATTAAATGTTATTTTGACTTTCTCAATAATAATTTAATGACCATCCTATATGTTTGATTTTTAGAAGCTTCACTTTCTCCAAGAAACATTCTCACTGTGTGCAACTTGCCAGAAAACTATGTAAAATAGTACCATTTTCGAGGTATTCATTTCTGGTAATTGTAAAACTTCAGCCGCATTTAACCCTGCTCTGTGCTGCCCCTTCTTATTTTTGCACATTTGCTAAATTGCTGTTCAATTACTATATAACGTAAAATGTCGTAGATGACAAGAAAAGTATCTTCTGATCCTGTGCCCCTTCTCCCACCATCCCTCTTTGAAAGGTACTTTACCAACACAGATAAACAAATCTGATATTAACAGTGTAGGAAAAAATAGATTGTTGCTTACCATAAGGATGATACATTAAGTTGCAGACAGGCACAACGTAGTCATCTTTACAGTAAATAGCAATCTATCTTTTCCTACATTGTTGATACTCTTACCTCGGGTTTCCATTGTTTGATCAAACCTGATATGAATGTCTTGATGAAAACAAGAATCATATTTTTGTTTCAGAATGTGCCAGTCACCCCACGAGGTAGAGGTCTCAGCCTCTTCAGGAAACCTACAAAAAGTAGACTACCTTAAAAGTGGCAATTTAATAATATGAAAAAATAACCTGTAATTTTTCCATAATTTTTATTTATTTTTTCTTGTGGAACTGTTTTAAACCATTAACTAATACCTGCTTGTCTTCTCTGCCATGCAGTTCTTATTCAGAACAAGATTTCTTGTTCGTAATCTAATCTGCTAATTTTATTTTTCTACAAATACAGAACAGAATTAATGTAGTTGTAAATATATTAATATGCACTCAAGCTGTTAAACTAAGAACGTGAATATCACAATAGGTATTTCAAAGAATCTATGTATATATGATAACTAAAATTATAGTTAGGCTAATTGAGACTCTGAAAAGAATTAAGGAAGGGATAGTGAAAGTTGTACAGTATATAATACACATCACTGCATGGAACACAAAAGTGGGAACAGGCAGAAGAATGAAAGGCATTTTGCTTGTTTTTTTATTAATTTAGGTTGATGGTCCTGTTGTTTAATGCTCCTGCTCCAAATATTAATAAAAATTGATAAAAACATTCAGCTGTAATTGCAGTTCATTCAGAAAGTAGGTACAGTTTTTGTGATACAATTAAAGTTAAACAGCAGGATGTTAACATACTTTAATTCATATCTTGACGAATCAATGCACTCTGCAGTTGTTGATAGTGTTTGCTATTTTTGTAGATTTCAATCACTTGGTGTACATTATGTGTAACAGATCACTTTTTAAATAAATTTCTACAGTTAAATTTAGTAAATTTTCCATTCTCAGTTTTTCACACAACCTGCATAACAAGACATACTTCCTTTCCAACTACAACTTCCATCTCATGGAATTTGTAACACACACTCAACCTTGCACTGGCTTTTATACAAATGACAAGTTGTGCCTACTTTCCATGTTGTTACAATTTTAATTTACTATGATTTACAATGAAAAACATTGCATTAAAAAAATAAAGTAAAATTATAAGTATGAGAACATAGCCTGCAAAAATGACAAACAAATTTGAAATATATATTTTTGTTAAATATAAAGCTTTTCTGTAGAAAATTACATAACATGTTTGATTTTTAACAGTCAATTTTTAGGAACATAAATTTCAGAAATATAATCCAGGTACTAAGTATTAGCTGCCACCAATTGTAAAATCTCCAGCAATAAAGTGCTTTTATTTCATACAAAGAATTCTTTTTAAAATCTCACTGTAATTTGATAGCATACTAAATATTTGCATTCTAAGCTATAGACTATATCATTTTATAATGTCTTCAGTGGAAATGTTCTATTTATTTCATACAATATTTTCATTATATTAATAAATCTTTGTGAATTTTAAAAGTGTTCAGATAACTTTAAGGGAACATGTATGTGCACTATGTTCCAGTTTGAACAGAATCATAATTTTTCATAAGAAATCAGATCATGCACTCCTACACTGTTGGTCATATATTGCTAAACAATTATTATTATTGTTATTATTATTATTATTATTATTATTATTATTATTATATGTTACAGACAGAAATATAATAAATTGAAAGGTGTGTCGCATACTCCTGTATGAAAATCTACGGTTGTAACAACTGTGTCCTCCATTCTGAGCTCTCAATGTCTTGTCATTACAAATAATTTAACATTCTTCAACATTAAACTAATTCTCTAGTTTTATGTAATAAAGTGCATAAAATTGCGAGTTGCATTAAATTATTTTGAATTTGATTAAGGTAGTGTGTGGTGTGGAAGATGAGATTTATCTCCACCTATTAAGGAAAAACATAACTGGAACTATTCCATGTCAAATACAACATAAAACTATGTTTAACCATCTAGATAGAACAATTTCATTGAATGTTTTTAATTCAAATGTTACACAGATACAAGTAAGTCTTTAAATTTCTCCTACACAGTAAAACCAAAATTAAGTACTGAACTATCATTGAATGAATGAATCAGTTTTAAAGGCTGCAGGAAATACATAGCCTAATGTACAGTTCTGGAATTGACACAAAGGTAACTGGTTATGAAATGGATAAAGTCTCATCATCAAGAAGTGCTGTTGGAGGTTAATATTTTCCGATATAGTTTAACGCACTGTAGCAGAACAGCTCTCAATGTGTAAAATAGTATACAAAACTTGAAATTTGTGCCAAAAATTACCTCAAGATGCAGTTAGTGTAGCAAAAGAATGACCATGTTGAACTAACACTAAACTGCCTCAAAATATGAGGTATCTTCAAAAAATTCCGGAACTTCACCCACAAAATTTTTCAGTGCCTATCCTATCCTTTACTTATTGTGTATGATCTTCTTTCAAAATACTTTCCTCTGTGGTTGATACACTGCTCCCAACACTGTTTCCACTTCCGGAAGCAGTCTTGTTACGCCTCTTGTTGGATCATGCAAAGCACTGTTTGCAAATTTTCTTTTATGTTGTCTATTTTGCAAATCTTTATCCCTTCAGCAGGATTTTCAACTGTGGAAAGAAAAAAGTCTGCAGGGGCCATGTCTGGAGAGTACAGAAGTTAAGGCAGCACAGTGATTTCGTTTTTTGTGAAAATAGTCATGCATCAACAAGGATGAATGATCAGGTGCCAAATCATGATGCAAGGGCAATGAATTGCCACATTTCAGGTAATTTCTTTCTCACATATATATATATATATATTTTTTTTTTTTTTTTTGCAGGCATTGTCATTGCAACACATCCTGATCGGGTTCGATTCCCGGCGGGGTCAGGGATTTTTCCTACCTCGAGATAACTGGGTGTTGTTGTGTCGTCTTCATCATCATCATTCATCCCCATTACAGTCGGAGGAAGGCAATGGCAAACCACCTCCACTAGGACCTTGCCTAGTAAGGCGGCGTGGGTCTCCCACATCGCTCCCCTACGCTCATCATCATCATCAGTACCATTAACAGTTTGTCCCTGTGGCATGAATTTGTGATGAATAATCCTTCATAGTCAAAGAGAACTATCAGCGTGGCTTTGACGTTTGAGCTGACCTGACAAGCCTTGGAGAACCTTTCCTGACCCATTGTGAAGATTGAATCCTCGTCTCAACATCATAACCATAGACCCACTTCCCATCACCAGTTGTGATTCTCTTAAGGAAGAGCTCGATCTCATTTCCTCAATTCAAAAGTTCTTCATAAATGGTAAGGTGAAGGTCTTTCTGGTCTTGACTCTTGGCTTGAAAGCAGCAAGATGCATTCCAAGATGCTGCATCAGGGTTTCATGAGATGACCCAAATGAAATGTTACATTCTTCTGCAATCTCTCAGTCAGGCAGTCTTCGACTGGCATGCATAATTTTGTTGTTCCTGACACGAGCATCATCAGTAGACATCGAAAGGCATCGTGGACGAGGCTCATCTTTTTAACTTCTGTCCAGCCATTTTTAAACTGTGTAAACAATTCATAACACCAAGTATGGCTTAAACACTCATCACTATAGGCTTCCTGCATCGTGTGGTGTCTCTCTGTAAAGGTTTTCTTGCATTTCGCACAAAATTTAATGCAGACGCATTGCTCCTCTCATTCCACAATCTCGAAATTTGCAAACTGTGTGACACAATGTTCTACTCAATACAGCACTGAACAATAACTAAAAGACACATATTTCATTGGCATTTCTCAGACAAAAAAATTCAGTATAATCAAGCTGTTACCTGAACTGATTTCACTTCATCATTATGCAATCACTCAAGACATAGAAATTGTGTAAAATTATCTGCTCCACAATAATGCACACAAGAACAAAAAGAAAATTTGTAAAATGCTTTTCATAAATTCTAATTTAAATGGGCAGAAGTTTGCTTTACTGACACTGCATTGATATTGCAGCAAAAGAAGTGTAACAGACAAACTAACACATATTTACTCTTATACTGATGACATCACTCTGTATTCAGATGCTCACAATTGTTATACACTGATTATAAATAGATGGAACAATGCCATCTATGAAAGTGTAAGTAGTGGCACAAAAAAAATTCATAATTTTAGTGTGCAAGTTGGCAGGTGCTATGTAATGAGATTTCTTTATGGAATTTTGGGTCAATAATCAGAATGAAATTTTCACTGTGCAACGTGATGTGTGCTGATACGAAACTTCCTGGCAGATTAAAATTGTGTGCCAGACCAAGACTCTGGCACAGTGTCTTCCCATTCGCAGGCAATGCTCTATCAACTCTAGTCGTGCAATTTTCACAAGAGAACTTCTGTGAAATTTGGAAGGTAGGATATGAGGTACATGTGGAAGTAAGGCAAGGAGGATGGGTCTCAACTCATGCTTGGGTAATTAATTTGGTAGAGCACTTGCCCATGAAAGACAAAGGTCCTAAGTCTCGGTCCAGCATACAGTTTTAATCTGGCAGGAAGTTTCATGTAGATTGGTTTTTTGACTTATTCTTCAGGTGATTAATTACTGGAACAACAAGGGATTGTAGTTCTTATTATAATAATTCAATAAAAGGGAACAGATCTTATTTTGTAGTAAAATATTCCATATGGACAAAAATCTGAACAATATTTCACAAAATTCAAGTGCAGAAACTTGGGAGAACTTACAGTAAAGTATGCATCATGTAAAAGCAGAATACGTATGTCCGTTCACACAAAAATCAGGGACTATAAAATAGTTATCAGACCCAAAGTCTTTTATGATAACAAAATACTAACACTCTACAGAAAAGGTGATCTGGAAGGTATCCTCCAAAATAACAGAAATGGACAAAGACTAAAACACCAAAAAACTATTGAATGTCGTGCAGACATCAGAGAGAGATTGAAATTTTATGGACATATCCATAGACTATCAACCACAAAACTAGTGTTGCCAACTTAGTGGATTTTCTACTTAAACTGGTGGTTTGTACCCTCCTTTTAGTGGCGAAATATTTCTTCTAGTGACTGGTAGATTGCATAGTGGTTTAGTAGAATTCAGTTTCAGTTACTGAAAATGTGATTTCTCAACCAGTAAGCTATGATGCTTCGAAATATGTTATTTTTACTTTATTAGATTTCAGGAGTATTTAGCTTCTACTGCAAGACAACACTGGTGCATTACAATGTGACGTCAAATGAACCATCACACTTGATAGACTACATGCGGGGACTCTCAGTAGAATGAACAGTATTTAGTAGCACCTAGTTATAGTTCATTTCACGAGCGGCGGTGGCTTGCGCAGGTGCAGGGAGTGCAGCAACCGGTTTCGAACAATAGGTGCTCACTTATTTCATTGTCGCTTCGAATAACCATTGAGTGCTTGGCTCATGCAGGGTGAGTCCTGTCAGATGTGCAGAAAAAGTAACTTGATTGTCATCGTTCGTGGTGGGCACTATACAAATGTGATTCTCAGTGTGGTATTATTTCACAGCTTCATATGTGTATAACTATGCCGAATCCATGATATATGCAAAAGTTTCAAGATTCTTGGCTTCAAGACCATTGAAAAGATTGGCTTCAAATTATTGAAAGGACTAGGGGTCAGGTAGCGAAGTGCAAATTTTGTGGTACAGTTTTAAGGAGTCACTATGGGGATCTGAAGTCTCATGGGATATCAAAGAATCATCTACAAAATAAAAAAGTAAGCAACCTTTTCTTTGATTGATTAGTTATTCATTACTCGGTTTTACATCTTTGACCACTCTTTGATAAGTAAATTGTTGCAGGTTGTACCTGTGCAGCCTAAAATTGCTTATAAGTAAGAGCCCATTGGGAAAAAGAAAAAATAAAATAAAATAAAATGTTAGCACCGCATTTCACTGATGTTCTAAAGCAAGATTGAAAAGGTCAACCATTTAGCTTATTAATTGATGAACCTACTGATACTGCTGTACATAAATACTTGGGATTGATTATAGTTTATTACAGTAAATTACACAAAAAAATAGTATCTACATATCTTGACCTTGCTAACTGCATGAGAGTAATGCTGAAGCTTTCGTCTCTGCTATAAAGAAGACACTTCAACAATTTGATTTGCGACTTGAAAATTTAATGGGTACAGATACTGCCTCTGTCATGGTTGGAGTAAATAGCGGAGTATTTATGAACCTGAAAGTAGAGGTACCACACCTGATTTTAGTATATTGCTTGTGCAACTCCTTGCAACTGGCTGTCTGAGCTGATGCAAAAGAGTTTTTACTGAGAAATTTGGAGTTTTTAATTAAAGAGACATATGATTGGTTTAGTCGCTCCTGTTCCAGACAGTCTCTTTACAAGCAGCTGTACAAAACCAACAAAAATGGACAGAAACTGTTAAAAATAGTTCATGCATGCCACACAAGGCGGATATCAACAGAATCCGCTGTATCAAGAATATACACACAACGGTCAGAGCTAAAAACACATTTTTTCATAGCTAAAGTGGGTGATAGGTGTCACATGCCAGAGTTATTGTGCGCTATGTATGCAAACAAGATAAATTACACAAAAATTCCTTTTTATATCCAACATTAATTGAAATAAACAGAGTCAATAAAATGTTCGAGTCGAAAGATACAGTTCACACCAAACTCTTTGATAAGTTGACCAACCTGATAGATATGCTTGTCATCAAAAGTTATGTCACCTGCAAATAAAGTTAATATTTTTACTCAATAGAGTTGTGATTTCTTCTATCGAAGATTTTATCTGGGATTCCAATATGAAAAATAGTTGCTTGAAATGAGACAAAAAGGATTACTATGGGAAAACAAAGAAATGTTGTGTAATTGATGCATAGCATTTACAGAAAATCTGATTGAAGAAGTATAAAACAGGTTACCAGAAATTTGACACTGATGAAAAAAATTTCGAGAATAGTATTGAACAAGGACTTATAATCTCATCATGGAAAATCTAATCAGTTCAGGAAAAGTGTATTGTTTATAGCAAGAGTGAATTATCAGTGGCGATAAATTTATTTGTTGAACTGGAATGAGACCAAAGGTACAAAAAAAAAAAATTTGGAATGAAGCATTGTGTTTCAAAGAAACTCAAGAGATATGCAAATCTGAGGAATTAGTGACTTTTGTGATTACTCGCCTCATACTGCCTCATTTCAATGCCAATGTTTAGAGACTATTTAGCAGTATGAATGTAATAAAAAAAACAAGCAAAGGAATAGAATGAAGTTAAATCTTTTAACTGCTATATTAAGAATACGCTGTGGTTTGAGTTTGGAAGAAAATTGCTGCAACGCATATGAAATTCCAATATACATTAAAAACAAAACGGTACCAAAGAATCGTATCAATCTAGAACCGACGATTATGATGATGATGATGCAGACAAAAATGTTTCATCTGAAGAAGATGAATTCATTTAAATAATTAGCTGCTGTTATAGAACTTTTTGTATGTTCCAGACCTTGACTTACTGATTTATTTATTGTATGTTCATTTAATAACTATGAATATTTTATTACTTAATAATAAAGGAAACTAATTACTAATATACTTATTGTTTTCTTTCATAATAATTTTAAAAATGTTAGTGGAAATTTTAGCAATTATGAGAGCAGGGGCTTTTTGGTGGATCTCTGGTGGCTTTTGCACTTGAAACTGGCAGGGAGCACACTTTAACTCTTGGCAACACTGAGCAAAACTTACTCATAAAATTGAGATGAACATAGATAAACTCAAAACTGTAGCCTACATCCAACAGGTCAAAAAGGATTTAGGAAGGGCTCATGTAAGTCCATCAACCATTTTCAACAATCATATACTGACAGTAAACTAGCAAACTGGAAGTACTGCCACAGACAAGTTGCCATGAGAACAGGGACAAAATGGACCGAAGAAAGAACAATCAACAGAAGAAAAGTGAGAGCTGCTTGGAAGCTTCAAAGATTAAAACATAACAGCTCTGTGTGATCCAGTATTGCCAAATCACACATTTTAATTACTGCTTATTACAGAAACTTAAACATACATATTTCAACAAATTAAAGTTTTGTCAATTTGCAGAAATAGCTTCTGCAATTTAGTGGAAACAGTTCCTTGAATATTGCTGCAAATACTTGCCACTTGCAGGAAGATCTTCTTAAAATTGCAGACGTTTTATGTGCAATATCAGTATGAAAACGTCCGTGTTGAAAAGGAGACTGGCACAAAGGCAGGTGGCTGAAACATATGTGCCATGGGAATTCATAAACATACATAATTGTCCAGTCAGCAGCCAAAGAAGTGAGAAATTAATTTACCAATTACTTTTTCACCAGTATTGGATGTAGAACAGTGCTCACTGTAGCTGTCTCTAAATTTTATCTGATTTTTTAAAATCTTAGCATAAACATAAATGCACCCATGGCCTAGCGGTAATGTCTTTGATTAGTAACCAAAACATCCTCAGTCCCATGTTCAAACCCTGCCACCACTTAAATTGTGAATAAAAATCATCAGCAATAGTGGCCAAAGACTTCTGGTTCTGGGATAAGAAGTTATCATCATTTAGCCAACAACCTAGTCAAAGAGGGCAGAGGAGCAGATAGAGGTTCAGGGTACTCTCATGCCCTTGGGGTGGGGAGGGGAACTGCCACTAAAGACGTGAGGATCGGCAATGATCAATGGCATAAGGGTGCAGAACATAATAGAAACAACTGCATTAAAGACACAAATGTGTCCACAGGACACGTGGCCTGTAATGGAAAAAATGTCATGATGATCTCGCCATTGGCAAAATATCCTGGAATAGTCCCCCCCCCCCCTTCCGATCTCTCCAGGAGCGGACTGTCAAGGGAGAGGTGACCATGAGAAAAAGATTGAATGACCAACAAATGGATAACTTTCTATGAGTCGGGGTATAGAATTTCAGAAATTTGAACGTGGTAGGGAAGTTAGAAAATCTGAAAAGGGGTATGCTAAGGTTCAGTTTAGATATAGTGGAGGTCAGTGAAGTAAAAAGGAAGGAAGACAACGATTTCTGGTCAGATGAGTATAAGGTAATATCGACAGCTGCAGAAAGTGGTATAAAGGGAGTAGGATTTGTTACAAATAGGAAGGTAGGGCAGAGAGTGAGTAACTGTTAACAGTTCAGTGATAGGATTGTTCTTATCAGAATCAACAGCAAATCACACCAATGATGATAGTTCAGGAACACAGGCCGATGTTGCAAGTTGAAGATGAAGAGGTAGAATAAGTATATGAGAATACTGAACATGTGATACAATGCATAAAGGGAGATGAAAATCTAATAGTCGTGGGGGACAGGAATGTGGTTATGGGGGAAGGAGTAGAAGAAAGGGTTACAGGAGAATATGGGCTTGGTAGTAGAAACTGGGAGATACGAGAAGATTATTTCATGGTCAGGTAGAGATTACGAAACAGTTCAATTGTAAGGTGTACCCAAGAGCAGATATAGACTCATATCACAATTTAGTAATGATGAAGAGTAGGCTGAAGTTTAAGAGACTAGTCAGGAAGAATCAGTGCACAAAGAAGTGGGATACGAAAGTATTAAGAAATGAAGACATATGTCTGAAGTTCTCTAAGGTTATAGACACTGCGATAATGAACAGCTCAGTAGACAGTACAGTTGAAGAGGAATGGAAATCTTTAAAGAGAGCAATCATGGAAGTTGGAAAGAAAACCGTAGGTACAAGGAAGACAACTATGAAGAAACCATGGATAACAGATGAAGTTCTTCAGCTGACTTGTGAAACAAGGAAGTACAAAAATGTTCATTCAAATTCAGGAATACAGAAATACAAATCAATTAAGAATGAAAAAATGGAAAGTACAGGGAAGCAAAGGCAAAATGGCTGCATTGAAAAAGTGAAGAAATCGAAAAAGAAATGATTGCTGGAAGAACAGATTCAGCATACAGGAAAGTCAAAACAGTCTTCAGTGAAATTAAAAAGAAAGGATGCTAACATTGAGAGTTCAGTGGGAATTCCACTGCTAAATGTACAAGAGAGAGCGAATATGTGGAAAAAGTACACTGAAGGCCTCTACGAGGAGGAAGACTTGGCTGATGACATCATAGAAGAAGAAACAGGAGTCATCAGGGAAGAGATAGGAGATCCAGTATTAAGAGTCAGAATTTAAAAGAGCTTTGGTCAACTTAATGTTGAATAAGGCAAAAGGTACAGATAACATTCCATCAGAGTTTATAAAATCTTTGGGGGTAAGTGGCAACGAAACAACTGTTCACCTTTCTGCGTAGAATGCATGAGACTGGCAATATGCCATCAGACTTCCAGAAAAACATCATCCACACAATTCCGAATATAGCAAGAGCCACCAAGTGCGAGAATTATCACACAGTCAGCTTAACAGTTTATGCATCTAAGTTGCTGACAAGAATTAAATGTAAAAAATGGAAAGAAAACTAAGGCTATGTTAGATGAATATCAAATTAGCTTTAGGAAAGGTAAAGACACCTGAGCGGCTGTTCTGATGTTGCAGTCGATAAAGGAAGCAAGGCTGAAGAAAAAACAACACATGTTCATAGGATTTGTCAACCTGAAAAAGGCGTTCAACACTGTAAAATGGTGCAATATGTTTGAAATTCTGAGAAAAATAGGGGGTAAGCTATAGCAAAAGGTGAGTAATATACAATATGTACAAGAACCCAGAGGGAACAGTAAGACTGGAAGACCAAGAATGAAGTGCTCAATTTAAAAAGGGTGTAAGATGGCGATGTAGTCTTTCGCCCCGACTGTTCAATCTTTACATCGAAGAAGCAATAAGAGAAATAAAAGAAAGGTTCAGGAGTGGGATTAAAATTCAAGGTGAAAGAATGTCAATGATGTGATTCACTGATGATGTTGCTATCCTCAGAGAAAGTGGACTGCATGATATGTTAAATGGGATCAACAGTCTACTGAGAATATAGACTGAGAATGAATCACAGGAAGGCCAAAGTAATCAGATGTAGCAGAAATGAGAACAGCGAGAAACTTAACATTACTATTGGGGATCACAAAGTTAAGGAATTCTGCTACCAAGGCAGCAAAATAACCTATGACGGATGGAGAAAGAAGGATGTAAAAAGCATGCTAGCACTGGCGAAAAAGGCAAGAGGAGTTTGCTAGTGTCAAACATAGGTCTTAACTTGAGGAAGAAATTTCTGGAGATATACACTTCGAGCACAGCTTTGTATGGTAGTGAGCCATGGACTGTGGAAAAACTAGAACAGAAGAGAATTGAAGCCTTCAAGATGTGGTGCTACAGAAGAATGCTGAAAATTAGGTGGACTGATAAGGTAAGAAATGAGGTTCTCCACAAAATCGGCAAGGAAAGGGACATACGAGAAACATTGACAAGAAGAAGGGACAGAATGATAGGACACCTGTTAGGCATCAGGTGTTAACTTCCATGGTACTGAAGGTAAAAACTGTAGAGGAAGAAAGAGATTAGAATACGTCTGGCAAATAACTGAAGACGTACGGTGCAATTGGTACTCTGAGATGAAAAGGTTGACACAGGAGAGGAATTCATGGCTGGCTGTATCAAACCAGTCAGAAGACTATGACAAAAAAAAGACATTTGTAATAATATTTTCAAAAACTGAAGGGTGATTAAAACAGTCTCACACCGAGCGAGGTGGCGCAGTGGTTAGACACTGGACTCGCATTCGGGAGGACGACGGTTCAATCCCGCGTCCGGCCATCCTGATTTAGGTTTTCCGTGATTTCCCTAAATCGCTCCAGGCAAATGCCGGGATGGTTCCTTTCAAAGGGCACGGCCGACTTCCTTCCCCGTCCTTCCCTAATCCGATGAGACCGATGACCTCGCTGTCTGGTCTCCTTCCCCGAAACAACCAACCAACCAAAACAGTCTCATGAGAATCTGTAAAGCCTGAAGATACTACCCAACTAACTGGAATGCATTCCTTTGTGAAAAGGTAAGAATAGCCTTTATCATATGGTGCTAAACTAATAGTGTATGTCCAGACAATTGATCGGACAAAGCCTAGATGTAAGTATCATCTTTCATAAGTCATAAGATTTTTTTTTTTTACTCAGAACAATGACATAAGGTCTCATCCTCTGCTATTTTGTGTAAGCAATACTTCCAAAATGTTTTATCTGTTTCCCATTGTGCGATGCTAGTGGTTTGCAAGAGCCCAGTATTGGTCATTTCTGTGCATGCACTATTAGTGTTTATCTTAAATTGGTGTATCTGGAAGTAAGAACTAAAAATATTGCTCAGGAGTAAGAGATACGAATGGATTATGGTGTCAAGAAATGTGAGGTAATGTAATTAACGAATAATATATCTCAATTTGGAAGCAAAATTCAACTTCGATAGAAAGAAAATGAAGAATGAGCAATCTGCTTGTCAACCATCATACATAAATTGCTGTTTTGCTCATGATAATATGAGGAATAATCAACAATAGACTTAATGAGATCAGTAAACACCTTCTGTGGATCTTGTTTATAGTTACATGAAACTGTTACACAAACCTGTTTTTCACTGAACACAAAATGTTGGTGTCACAGTGTTACATATAAAGTTCCAGGCAGGATATTGAACTTCAAAATGCATTACAACACTCTGGTGTTGAAAATGGCCTTCTGCTTGTTGATTTTGAGCACTAGTCTGTAATTTCAGTGAAATTTTAAAGAAATTGTGAGATGTGGCTGAGAACTGGCTGTGAGCTCTTTTGCGGTCATATTGCTCCATGATGACAAACTCAAATTTTTAAGAGGCCACAACTACAGCAATAGTTTTGCAAGGATCCTTCTGTCCACCTTTACGTGGCCTCTCCATATTATCTTCTATTTTCAATATAACTGAAATATGTTTTTGAATAAAAACTTCCTTGAAAAAAAAAAAAATGTTTCTTTGCATTTAAAATATTTTGTGCTGAAAAAAGGATATTTTTGGAAATTTCAGAAGTGTTACAGAAGAATTTCTAGTATATTTTAGCAATTATAAGAGAGTGCTTCATGAAGTCATAAAAAAGCTAAAAAAGGCAAATCATAACAACCAGGAACAAAAAGAAACCAATGTGTGACATAGTCAAACAGCAAGTAAGAAATGAAGTGCTCCAAAATTCAAACCTCCAGCTAGACCAGGATGACAAACAAATTACAGATCCTGAAAAAGTAGCCAGTGCTTCTAATACATACTTTTCAAATATATGATAACAACATCTTCCAGTAAAAATTCTACCAATCACCAGCAAATCTAAATAGAAATCCTGGCTCCCTATTTCTTCTCCCAACCAACCCTAAAGAAGTTGTACTAGTAAGTAGTAAGTTAAGAACAAAATTTTCAACAGATGTGTATGAGATTCAGAATTATGTCATTAAAAATGCAGATGACCTCATTTCAGTACCATTAGGCCACATTTTCGACAGTTCATTCACAACTGGAATCTTTCCTTCCCGCTTAAAAATAGTGAAAGTCAAGCCACTGTTCAAAAAAAGGTAACAAATAAGACGTAGCCAATTACAGACGTTTTGCTTTGCTATCTATATTTTTGAAAATACTAGAAAAACTTTTTCATACGAGGTTGCTAGATTTTTGAGAAAAGTGCAACATAATATCCACAGTCCAACCAATAGAAACAGCAATATTTGAATTTCTGAGTGAAGTGCGCCAAAAACTTGATACTGGAGAAAAAGTAATAGGCTTATGCCTTGATATGTCTATGACAGGGATGATCAGAAACTCAATAAATGGGCAGCACTTTTGGCATGCGGGCAACTCTCGTCTCGCCGTCAGTGCACATTTCCCTCCACTACACCCCCTCCCACCCCCCCATCCCCGGTGCTGTCTGAGAGGTAAGGCAAGGTAACTGCAAAGGCACCACAGAGGAATCGCCTAGAGCACAGACCTGCTCGCATGCAGCTTTGTTTCATATTATGTTAGGAAATTCTATAACTACACAGACGTAACTATTTTCATGAGTTATTCGCGTTGAGATCAGCTCACTGCACAGCACTCCACCTTTTTAGGTCTGCCAACTTGTTTTCTCTTTCATCACCAAATAAATCTATAAGTTCCTAGTGCATTGTGGTGTACAGCCGCCTACAGCATATCTGTGGTGCCCAGCAATTATGTGACTGCATAATAGACTCTGAGAATTTTCAACCTTCTCTTTGAAAAAGTACTATAATTCCCACTCATATTCAAATGGTTATGACAGTATATTGCTAGACTGCCTCCTTTTGAGTGCCTGTGCCATTGCAACAACCAGTTCTTTTACATTTCCTTTAAACCACAAGCAAATAGCAAGGAATGCACAGCACTGGCACTTTGAAAAATACTGTACTGTATGCCTGAAGAAACAGTGCCGCATTGCACTACTTCATGAAATGTCACACCATATTGAGTATTTCCAAGAAGGACTAAGCAAAGCTGGGACACTCGGCCTGCACACCACACACGACTGCAGTTTGGCATGCTGTGGCCAGCCCTGGTCTAAGGCTTTTGACATCATAGGCCATAAGTCATATCTTACTGGCTGTAAGCAAATAATAGAAATACAATTTCAAGAATCAACCAGACACTATTCTGATTGCAAAGAAGTGAAGTGTGTCATGCTGGTACATTAATAATCAGTGTAACCACATGTTGAATCCAAGCCTGCAAACATGACACATTTTACGATAATGATGGAAACTAAAGAAATGAACTAAAATTTGTGCCATGGTCGGGACTCAAACCCGGGCAAGAAGACCCGGGTTCATTTCTTCATCTTCCATCATTATTGTAGACTTAAATGTCTCAGGGAAAATTTAATTATAAGAACTATGCATGCATTATGTTGTACAGGTGTTAGGTGTCAGTTTGTGGGATAGAGTTCCATACTTGCTGCACTTGGTCGGTCAATGCAGGGACAGTTAATGCCATTTGTGGATGACAGTGGGGTTGTCATCCGATGATGTCCCATATGTGATATATTGGAGACAGATCTGGTGATTGAGCAGGTCAAGGCAACATGTTGACACTCTGTAGAACATGATGGATTACAGCAGCAGTAGTATGTGAGCGAGCATTTTCCTGTTGGAAACCCACCGCCTGTTGGAATGCTGTTCATGAATGGTAGCAAAACATGTCAAATCATCTGACTGACTTACAAACTTGTGGACAGGGTGCGGGCTTAACCACGAGAGTGCTCCTGCTGTCATACGAAATTACACCTCAGACCATAACTCCTGGTATAGGCTCAGTGTGCCTAGCACACAGACTGGTGGTTGGTTTCAGGCTCTCAGCTGGCCTCCAACTTCTTCTAATGAACACACAGCCATCACTGACACCGAGGTAGAACCAGCTTTCATCAGAAAACAACAGATCTCCACCCTGCCCCCCAATGACCTCTCACTTGACACCACTGAAGTCACAAATGGGGGAGGTTTGGGGTCAGTGAAATGCATGGTAAAAGTCGTCTGGCTTGGAGCTGTCACTGAAGTAACCGATTTGCAACAGTTTGTTGTGTCACTGCTGTGCCAACTGCCTCTCAAGCTGCTTCTGATGCAGTACAATGTGCCAAAGCCATACACCAAACACTATGGTGTTCCATCTCGGTACTGCCACGTGGTCATCTGGAGCCTGGTCTTCTTGGGACCATATATTCTCGTGATCACAGCTGCCAGCAGTCATGCACAGTGGCTATATTCCTGCCAAGTTTTTCAGTATTATCACAGAAGGAACACCCAGTGGAATTCTTGAGTAACATCAACTCACTATATCCAGTCTCAAGGGTAACTAATGATCATGACCATTACAGCGTGTATTTAAAGGAAACCTGATTTGCATCACCATAGTGGCATTGCTTCACCCATGAACCATGGACCTTGCCATTGGTGGGGAGGCTTGTGTGCCTTAGTAATACATATAGCCGGTAGCTGCAACCACAACGGAGTATCTGTTGAGAGGACAGAAAAACATGAGATTCCTAAAGTGAGGCATGAGCATTTTATTCATTGCAGGGGCAATGGTCTGGGTGATTGCTTGATCTGGTCTTGTAACATCAACCCATATGTCTAAGAAAAGAGACTGACAGGAAGAAGAAAGTGGCTACACAGGAATGGCTACAGGACAAATGTAAAGATTTAGAAGCATGTATCAATATTGGTAAGATAGATACTGCCTACAGGAAAATTAAACAGACCTTTGGAGAAAAGAGAACCACCTGTATGAATGTCAAGAGCTCACATGGAAAACCAGTCCTAACCAAATAAGGGAAAGATAGAAGCAGTATATAGAGGGTCTATACAAGGGAAATATACTTGAGGGCTATAATATAAAAATAGGAGAGGATGTAGTGAAAATGAGATCAGAGATATAATACTGCACGAAGAATTTGACAGAGCACTGAAAGACCTAAGTCAAAACAAGGCCAGACAACTGATAGCTGTGGGAGAACCAGCCATGACAAAGCTCTCGCATCTGGTGAGGAAGAGGAATGAGACAGGCAAAATACCCTCAGACTTCAAGACGAATATAATAAATCCAATCCCAAAGAAAGCAGGTGTTAACACAAATTCTTTACAGATGAATGGAAAAACTGGTGTAAGCTGACCTTGGGGAAGATCAGTTTGGATTCCATAGAAATATTAGAACACGTGAGGCAATACTGACCCTACGACTTATCTTAAAGATAGATCAAGGAAAGACAAACCTTTGTAGCCTTAGAGAAAGCTTTTGACTATGTTGACTGGAATACTCTCTTTGAAATTCTGTGGGTGGCAGGGGTAAGATACTGGGAGTGAAAGGCTATTTACAACTTGTACAGAAACCGTGTTGCAGTTAAGTTGAGGGGCATGAAAGGGAAGCAGTGGTTGAGAAGGGAGTGAGACAGGATTGTATCCTGTCCCTGATGCTATTCAACCTGTATATTGAGCAAGCAGTACAGGAAACAAAAGAAAAATTTGGAGTGGGAATTAAAGTCCAGGGAGAAGATATAAAAACTTTGAGGTTTGCCAATGTCATTATAATTCTGTGAGAGACAGCAAAAGATTTGGAAGATCAGTTGAACAGAATGGGCAGTGACTTGAAAGAAGAATATAAGACGAACTTCAACAAGCAAAACAAGGGTAATAGAATGTAGTCAAATTATTTCAGGTGTTTCTGAGGTAATTAAATTAGAAAAAGAGAAACTTAAAGTAGTAGATTATTTTTGTTACTTGGGCAGCAAAATAACTGATGATGGCCGAAGTTGAGAGGATATAAAATACGGACTGTCAATGGCAAGAAAAGCGTTTCTGAAGAAGAGAAATTTGTTAATATCAAGTATACCTTTAAACGTCAGGAAGTCTTTTCTGAAAGTATTTATATGCACTGTAGCCATGTTTGGAAGTGAAACATGGACAATTAACAGTTTAGACAAGAATAAAATTGAAGCTTTCAAAATGTGGTGTTACAGAGGAATGCAGAATATTAGCTGGGTAGATCACGTAAATAATGAGAAACTTGTATAACCTGAGAAGATGAAATCAGTTGCTAGCACACATTCTGAGACATCAAGGTACCTTAATGCCAATCTTAGGACTGGAGGGAGGTGTGGTGGTATTGGGTCGGGGATATACAGCATGCAGATACAGAAGGATGTAGGTTGCAGAATTTATTTAGGGATGAAGAGGCTTGCATAGTATGGAGTCGCTTGAAGAGATGCATCGAACTAGTCTTTGAACTGAAGACCATAACAACAAACAACAGTGCCACTACCAGCGCAACTTAATGCAACTGGCACGAAATTTGAATAAATATCTCCTTTCAGATGTAGGAACATATCTACCAACTTTCGTTTACGTCGTCACAATTCCGTCTATTTTTTTTTTTTTATTTTTTTTTTTCCCCAATGTATATGAAGGGCCTAGCATTAACCATACAGTGTCACAGCACTACCCAGTTTGCAGATAACAAAAGTATATTAATCATTGGGAAGAAAGCAGGAATCTTACGGACAACACTGTCAGAGACATTAACTAGTGTTGTACTGGTTCAACCAAAACAAACTAATAACAAATAAAAGCAAAACAGGGGTGTTAAACTTTCATAATCTCAAGAGAAACAGTGAAGAAGATATAAAAATTTCGATATCGGGCACAGATATTGCTAATACAAAGTTTCTGGAGGCCTGACTCCGAAAAAACCGTAGATGGGATAGTCGCACTGATAGCATATTAAGAGACTATGTACCATGTGCTGTTTAGTGAGAGTGCTTAAAAACAGTTGTCATGAAGATTGACTAATGACTGTTTACTATGCTAACATACATTCTGTACTGAAGAATGGGATCTTTTTCTGGAGCAACTCGCCATCCTGCCTAAGACTTCTCATCATGCAAAAAAGAATAGTGTGAATCATGAAGAAATATGTAATAACAACTTCTAGTATCCTCCCCAAAAAAGAAAATGTTCATCGTCATAACTCAAAACATAAAACTAATTTTCACAGGTTCGAAATAAAAACCAATTTGTACCAAAAGGAACATTACACCACAGTAAAATTGTTTATAATAAGTTGCCAAAGGAAATTAAGGTAGTAAATGATCTAAAAAAAATTAAAGCAATATTAAAAGAATATCTGTTAAACCCGCTTTGTTTTCAGATTTGTTTTCGCTGCCTGGAGGTAGGGGTACCAACTTACGCGACTAGAGGCTTCTCACGGATGGTTTACGACAGCGTCCCGAGCTCCGCGACTTCGGTCTCCCAAGTTCGGAAACCCTTAACTAAACAAATATTAGCCATCCCAGTATGCCATTTGCAGTACTTTTAATACACTCCTTCTTTAGTTTAATATATTAAAGGTCCTATTACGAGGTAACGGCAAATGAATACCGTAGAAAACATGAGGTGGGTGCTTCCGGTCGCTGATTTCGGATGTCAATAACTAAATATCAGCCGTCTCATCATACCACTTGCAGTATGCATAGTACACTCCTTGTTTAGTTTAATAACAAAACGTGAAGCCAGACTAAAGGTCCGATTACGAGATATGGGCAACTGAATAGGCAGAAAACGCGCTCGGCGCTCTCGACTTCTGATTTCGGATGTCAATAATTCAATGAATATTCGCCGTCGCAGTTCCCAACCTAGAGCATACAGAGAACACTCCTTCTTTAGTTGAATTACAAAAACATGAAACCAGATTAACGTACTGACCTCCGAAAGTTGCGACCGAAAGCGCCCAATACGTATTTTCTGCTATATTCAGCCACTCATATCTCGTAATCGGACCATTAATCTGACTTCATGTTGTGTGATTAGTACAGAGGAGTGTACTGTTAATACTGCAAGTGGCACACTGCGACAGCTTGTATTTATTTAGTTACCAACATCCGAAATTAGCGATTGGTAGCGCCCATCACGTATTTTCTGCGGTATTCATTTCTATCATCTCGTAATCGGACCGTTAATCTGGCTTCATGCTGTGAAGTTAAACTAAAGAAGGAGTGTACTAAAGATACTGCAAGTGGCATAATGGGACGGCGGATATTTATTTAATCATGGATTTCTGAAGCTTTCGAAATGTGGTGCCATAGAAGAACGTTGAAGATTAGATGAGACGATCACATAACTAATGATGAGGTACTGAATAGCCTTGGAGAGACAAGAAATTTGTGGCACATCTTGACCAAAAGAAGGAATCGGTTGACAGGACACATTCTGAGACATCAAGAGACCACCAACTAGTACTGGAGGGAAGTGTGTGTGGTGGTGGTTGTGGTGGTGGGCGGGAGCAAAAATCATAGAAGGAGACCAAGATATGAATACATTAGGCAGATTCAGAAAGATGTAGGTTACAGGAGTTATTCGCAGATGAAGAGGCTCGCAAAGGATAGATTAGCTTGGAAAGCTGCATCAAACCTGAGGATTCTGAACTTGAGGTTGAAGTTGCAGAGCTCAGGATGCTGTCAAAAACCATCCACAAGTAGCCTCTAGTCACGTATGCTGGCATCCCTGGCTCCAGGCAGCGAATACAAATCTGAAAACCAAGCCGGTTCTATTAATGCACTGCTTCTATAGGCTACTTCGGAAGAGTTCCTCCAAAATCTTTGAGAGACTAAAAAAGTTAACGTCAAGGTACTATGTCACATTCTATATCACTTATGAAAATATTGTGTAAATATGACAATCTACTTGTAGCTTGCAAAGACTGTAACCATTAATATTAGTTTAATCATATTTTCTGTTGTAATTCTCTAGTTAAAGTTGTTTAGTTATAAATCAAAGATGAAAAAATTGTATTCATTAATACACAGAAAACATCATGTAAACATGAAGATATATTTGCACTGACCTGCCCAGTACCCAATGTGCTGTAATTTACATGTAGGATTTACTGGCCCAAGTAAAAAATACAAATACTATGTACTTTATTGTAAAACCAGTACTGCTTGGTGGATATCACTCGAAGTTGGTGCCAGAAGTAAATACTTAAATAGGGCATTTATGATCGTCAAGTAAGTCTACGAAGTGTGACAAGTTACTTTCCTTTCCACGGATTGTATTTTGTCTAAAAAAGTAAGTACTCAAAATCATTACAGTATAAAACAAAAGAGAAAGGAAATACAAAAAAATCGTTGAGGAAGACCAAGAGATGAAGAAGGGTGTACATCGCAGTTATTCGGAGATAACAGGCTTCCAATCTTCGGACTGAAGACCGCAACAACAATATCGCAAATTTGCTCTTTGCCTGAATTGGTTTCTTAATCCGCATTGGACTCTGCAGCTTCCCAGTAAGGGCCCACCTATGTAATGAGAGAAAATATGGAGAAAGGAGGAGTTGCCATATATGTCAAAAGTTATCATTGTGCAAAAAGTATAGAAACAAAAAAGTTTTGTGTAGAGAAACATATAGAAGCATGTGCCTGTGAGCTTAAATTAAATAAAGGCCCATTTATAATTGTAACTGTATATAGGTCCCCATCAGGAAATTTTCATCTATTTCTGAAAAATTTGGACTCCTTGTTGTGCTATCTGTCAGACAGGGGGAAGCAAATTATTATTTGTGGGGACTTCAATGTAGATTCTCTGAAAGAGGGTAATAGGAAAAATGACCTTGAAGTATTACTCGATTCTTTCAATTTGACACCCGTTATTGATTTTCCTACTCGGGTGGTAAAGGATAGCAGCTCACTGATAGATAACTTCTTTATAGACCAAGATAAGTTTAACCAGATAAATGCTCAGCCTGTTGAGAATGGTCTTTCTGATCATGGTGCACAGCTAGTTACAATATATGACATAGCTCCATTCAGCAATACTAAACAGTCCTCCAAAGTAGTACGTTCAGTCAACGATTTAACTATTGCAAATTTCAGGGAAAGCCTACAGCAGTTAGACTGGGATGAGGTGTAACGTGAACCTGATGCCAATTTAAAATATAATTTATTTCATGACATTTTTGTAAATGCATTTGAAAACTGCTTCCCCAAGAAAATAGTTAAATATACTCGTAAGAAACCTTGTAACAAACCATGGCTTACTAAGGGTATAAAAATATCTTGTAACCGGAAAAGGGAAATGTATCTGACAGCAAGAAAGAGTAGTGACCCAGAAACTATCAAACATTATAAAAACTACTGTGTTATATTAAGAAAAGTTATTAAAAAATCCAGGAGTATGTGTATCATGTCTGAAATCAGCAACTCTGATAATAAAATTAAAACAATTTGGAATATTATTAAAAGAGAAACAGGTCAACCAAGAGCAGAGGAAGACAGTATTACCATCAAATTGAATGAAAACTTTACGAACAAAAAGTCAGAAGTTGAAAATATTTTTAATAATCATTTTCTAAATGTTGTGGATATAGTAGGATGCAGGTGTTCATTAGAAGATGCTAGGCTGTTAATGGGAGAGGCCATACCTATGCAATTTGATACAATTGAAATCTCACCCACTTCTCCCTCTGAAATTAGGAAAATAATAAACTTGCTTAAAAGCAAAAACTCACATGGAATTGATGGCATTTCCAGCAAAATACTAAAAGCTTGTTCTCACAAGATAAGTAAGATTCTCAGCCACCTGTGTAATAGCTCTCTGGAACAGGGCATTTTCCCTGATAGACTGAAATATGCTATTGTTATACCTTTGCATAAAAAGGGGGATAGATCTGATATCAACAATTACCGTCCAATCTCCCTTCTAACAGCTTTATCCAAAATTTTTGAGAAAGTAATGTATTCAAGAGTAGCTTCACATATCTGTAAAAATGAAGTACTAACAAAATGTCAGTTTGGTTTCCAGAAAGGTTTTTCAACAGAAAATGCCATATATGCTTTCACCAGTCAAATTTTGAATGATCTGAATAACCGAACACCACCCATTGGGATTTTTTGTGATCTCTCAAAGGCTTTTGATTGTGTAAATCATGAAATTCTGCTAGACAAGCTCAAGTATTGTAGCATGAGTGGGACAGTGCACAAATGGTTTAATTCGTACCTAACTGGAAGAGTGCAGAAAGTTGAAATAAGTAGTTCTCGTAACATGCATAGATCAGCACATTCCTCAAACTGGGGAACTATCAAGCATGGGGTTCCACAAGGGTCAGTCTTGGGTCATTTGTTGTTCTTATTATATATTAATGACTTGCCATTCTACATTCATGAAGAGGCAAAGTTAGTTCTCTTTGCTGATGATACAAGTATAGTAATCACACCTGACAAACGAGAATTAACTGATGAAATTGTCAATACTGTTTTTCAGAAAATTACTAAGTGGTTCCTTGTAAACGGACTCTCACTGAATTTTGATAAGACACAGTACATACAGTTCCGTACAGGGAATGGTATGACGCCATTAATAAATATAGACCTTAATCAGAAGCATATAGCTAAGGTAGAATATTCCAAATTTTTAGGTGTGTCCATTGATGAGAGATTAAATTGGAAGAAACACATTGATGATCTGCTGAAACGTTTGAGTTCAGCTACTTATGCAATAAGGGTCATTGCAAATTTTGGTGATAAACATCTTAGTAAATTAGCTTACTACGCCCATTTTCACTCATTGCTTTCATATGGCATCATATTTTGGGGGAATTCATCACTGAGGAATAAAGTATTTATTGCACAAAAGCGTGTAATCAGAATAATAGCTGGAGTCCACCCAAGATCATCCTGCAGACATTTATTTAAGGATCTAGGGATATTCACAGTAGCTTCTCAGTATATGTACTCTCTTATGAAATTTGTTATTAACAACCAAACCCAATTCAAAAGTAATAGTAGTGTGCATAACTACAATACTACGAGAAAGGATGATCTTCACTATTCAAGATTAAATCTAACTTTGGCACAGAAAGGGGTCAATTATACTGGCACTAAAGTCTTTGGTCGCTTACCAAATAGTATCAAAAGTCTGACAGATAACCAACAAGTATTTAAGAAGAAATTAAAAGAATTTCTGAATGACAACTCCTTCTACTCCATAGAGGAATTTTTAGATATAAATTAAGAAAAAAAAATATTAAAAAAAGAAAAATAAGAAAAAAGAAAAACAAAAAACACAAAAAATAAAGTTGTTATATTAACTTAAGTATGTTGTTAAATTAACCTAATTATGTCATGTATTAGAAAATTCGACTCGTTCCACATCATTACGAAATATCGTATTCATGATCCATGGAACTAGTATTAATCTAATCTAATCTAATCTCTAAACCTACGGGGATGGGCGGCAGGTTGTGGTGGGGACTGCTTATAGAGTACAATGTCTCGCTGTTGCAGGCTGCTGACCTGCAAGTGCGTCCTGCAATGTCAGAGGACCGGGAGATTTCTTTATTCTTCTCCTATTACAGATGTGAGCATTGCTGGACAGACCGTTCAGCTGTGCGACAGAGGCTGTAAGGAGGTAATCGCGGCAGTACTCTTTCGATGTGCTTGAGAGACCTACGCTGTGTGGCGTTAGTTTGTTCGTAGTCATGACAATTATTTGCATACTATATTGGCAATTTGTCCTCATAAAATGCAGGTAACGGCGCAGGCTAGAAGTGACTTCTATAAGCTAGATGCCTACACACGCAGGTGTGCCCTCGCGCTCTCTCGGCCTAGTGCCGGCCTTTCCGATTGTAGGATCTACCTTTCACTGTAGAAGCATTCCGGCCATTTTTGTGTTAGGGAAGCTGATGAGTGGGAGGATAGTTCGTTGTAAGTTTATCATAAAATAAAAAAAAAATGTTTAAGTCTGAATATCCTAGTATTTTGTTAGATTACCGCAATACAGAAATTGTTTCACCGATATTTTACTGGAAAAAGTGGTTATAAGTGAAGTACTAGGGATAAAAAGCAGTAGAAGCACACATAGTAGCGCAGTGCTTACAGAAGGTACGTTGCGGAATTTCTTTTAAATATTCATAGTGAAGTATGTATGTAAAGCTTCTTGAAAAATCAATAAAATTACCCAAAACCTGTCAATTGCATCATACAATGAAGAGCTTACAGGACATATGCCATAGTGGCATTTTTTTTACAAGCCCGTGTTTTACGTGTGTCTTATTGAAAAATCAGTAAAATATCCACGAAACATGTACTTATGTGCATCTACTTGAAAAATCGATAATGTTATCCCATAACTGTAAACAGCGTCATACTTTGAGGTGCATGCAGCGCATGTATTGTGGAGGTATTCACAAACCTATATTTGTGTGCGTCTTCTCGAAAAATTGCACTCAAGTGTATCTTCTTAAAACGTGGGTGGAAAATAGCAATGGAATCATAAGTATCTTCCTAAAAAGTGGGAGGGAAATAGGTAAAATACTCACTTACGTGCCTCGCAGACGGTTCATGGAACCGCCTTCACAATAATTCTGTATTATTCCACTCTCGAAGAGCGCACGAAGAAAAGAACACCCATATGTTTCCATGCGAGCTCGTATTTCCCGTATTTTATTATGATGATCGTTTCTCCCTCTGTAGGTCGGCGCGTACAAAACTTTTTCGCACTCGGAGAAGAAAGTTGGTGATTGAAATTTTGTGAGAAGGAGAACTTTCTCAGTTAACCCTATCTGGTAAGCGCAGCATTACTTCAAAGGAGGACGGACAAGCGTAGTGCAGGCCGTCTCTTTAGCAGATCTGTTGCATCTTCTAAGTGTTCTGCCAATAAAACGCAGTCTTCGATTCGCCTCCCAACAACATTTTGTATGAGTTCTTTCCAATTTAAGTTGTTCGTAATTGTAATTCCTAGGTATTTACGTAAATTTGAGCTTTTAGATTTGACTGATTTATCGTGTGACCGAAATTTAACGGATTCTTTTAACACTCATGCGGATAATCTCACACTTTTCATTATTTGGGGTCAACTGTCAAGTTTTTGCACCATACAGATATGTTTCCTAAATCGTTTTGCAATTTATTTTTATCTTCTGATCACTTTACTAGGCGGTAACTAATGGCGTCATCTGTAAACAGCCTCAGAGAGCTGCTCAGATTGTCTCCTAAATTGTTTCTATAGATAAGGAACGCAGAGGGTCTATAACACTACCTTGGGAAATGCCAGAAATCACTTTTAGTTTTACTCGATGACTTTTCCGTCGACTACTACGAACTGTGACCTCTCTGATAGGAAATCACGAATCCAGTCACATAACTGAGACGATATTCCATAAGCACTCAGTTTGATTAGAAGCCTCTTGTGAGGTACGGTGACGAAAGCTTTCTGGAAATCTAGAAATACGGAATCAAATTTGAAATCCCTTGTCGACAGCACTCAACACTTCGTGTGAGTAAAGAGCCAGCTGTGTTTCGCAAGAACGGTGTTTTCTAAATCCGTGTTGACTGCGTGTCAATAGCCTTTTCTTCTCGAGGTAATTCATAATGTTCGAACACAATATATGTACCAAAATCCTGCTGTATATCAATGTTAATGATATGGGCCTGTAATTTAGTGGATTACTCCTAATGACCTTCTTGAATATTGATGTGACCGGTGCAACTCTCCAATTTTTGGGTACGGATCTTCCGTCAAGCTAGCGGTTGTATTTGATTGTTAAGTATGGAGCTGTTGCATCAGCGTACTCTGAAAGGAAACTAATTGGTATACAGTTTGGACCGAAAGACTTGCTTTTATTAAGTGATTTAAGTTGCTTCAGTACTCCGAGGATATCCACTTCTAAGTTACTCGTGTTGGCAGCTGTTCCTGATTCGAATTCTGGAATATTTACTTCATCTTCTAAGTGTCCGCCCCCGGTAGCTGAGTGGTCAGCGCGACGGAATGTCATACCTAACGGCTCGGGTTAGATTCTCGGCTGGGTGGGAGATTTTCTGCGCTCAGGGATTGGGTGCTGTGTTGTCCGTATCATCATCATTTCATCCCCATCGACACGCACGTTGCCGAAGTGGCGTCAATTCGAAAGACTTGCACCAGGCGAACGGTCTACCCGACGGGAGGCCACAGCCACACGGCATTTCCATTTTATCTTGTAAGTTGGAGTAGTTTCGAAAGGTTTTAGCAGTTCTGTCAGCGATAGTATTTCCATTGCTATCGCGCACCGAAGCATTCAATGTGTCTCGCCGCTATTTACGTACAACCAGAATCTCTTTGGCTTTTCTGCCATGTTTCGAGACAAGTTTTCGTTGCGGAAACTGTTATAAGAAAAAATGGTTCAAATGGCTCTGAGCACTATGGGACTCAACTGCTGTGGTCATAAGTCCCCTAGAACTTAGAACTACTTAAACCTAACTAACCTAAGGACAGCACACAACACCCAGCCATCACGAGGTAGAGAAAATCCCTGACCCCGCCGGGAATCGAACCCGGGAACCCGGGCGTGGGAAGCGAGAACGCTACCGCACGACCACGAGATGCGGGCAAACTGTTATAAGAATTTCGTATTAAAAGTCCGAGCTAAATTTCGAGGGTCAGGATAAGATCGCCAATCTTGGGGATTTTGCGTTCTTTTAAATTTGGCATGGCGTTTGTCGTTGTTTCTTCAACAGTGTTTTGGCCTGTCTTGCGTGCCATGGGGAATCAGCTCCGTCGTTTGTTAATTTATTTGGCACAAATCACTCAATCGCTGTCGATATTATTTCTCTGAATTCAGGCCACATCTGATTTACACTTACATCGTCAATTTTGGAAGGAGTGGAGACTGTCTGTCAGGAAGACATCAAGCGAATTTTTATCTGCATATTCGAATAGATACATCTTTCGTTTATTTTTGGAGGATTTGGGAGTCTCAGAGTATTCAGTCTTGCTACGACAACCCTGTGTTCACTATATCTGTTTTCAAGCTCGTTATTAGTTCAGGCTTATTTGTTGCTACGACACAACTATGTTTTCACAACCATTTACTATTCGACTGGTCTAATGAACTAATAGCTCGAAATAATTTTCAGTGAATGCGTTTAGCACAATTTTGGATGGTGCTTCGTGCATATCTCCCGATCTAAGCATGCATTCTCGCCAACTCATCGATGGTTAACTGAAGTCACCACCAACTATAATTGTATGAATCGGGTATGTGTTTGAAATTGGACTCAAGTTTTCTTTGAACCTTTCAGTAATTGTATCATCTGAGTTGGGAGGTCTGTAAAAGGATCCAATTATTATTTTATTCTGGTTGCCAAGATTGATCTCTACCAATACTAACTTGCAGAAACTGTCTACTTCAATTTCGCTACAATATATGTAGACTGGCAATGGCAAGGAAAGCGTTTCTGAAGAAGAGAAATTTGTTACCATCGAGTATAGATTTAAGTGTCAGGAAGCCGTTTCTGAAAGTATTTGTATGGAGTGTAGCCATGTATGGAAGTGAAACATGGACGATAAACCGTTTGGACAAGAAGAGAATAGAAGCTTTTGAAATGTGGTGCTACAGAAGAATGCTGAAGATTAGATGGGTAGATCACATAACTAATGAGGAGGTATTGAATAGGATTGGGGAGAAGTTTGTGGCACAACTTGACTAGAAGAAGGGATCGGTTGGTAGGACACGTTCTGAGGCATCAAGGGATCACCAATTTAGTATTGGAGGGCAGCGTGGAGGGTAAAAATCGTAGAGGGAGACCAAGAGATGAATACACTAAGCAGATTCAGAAGGATGTAGGTTGCAGTAGTTACTGGGAGATGAAGAAGCTTGCACAGGATAGAGTAGCATGGAGAGCTGCATCAAACCAGTCTCAGGACTGTAGACCACAACAACAACAACAACATAAGTTATTTCTAACAGCACCAAACATTCCACCGCCAATTGTGTTTAGCGTATCCTTCCGGAACACCGTTAGGTTTTTCGCAAAAATTTCGACTGGACTTATCTCCTGCTTTAGCCAGCTTTCAGTACTTATAACGATTTGAGCATCATTGCTTTCTATTAGCGCTTGGAACTTTGATACTTTCCCAACGCAGCTACGAAAATTTACAATAGTTATACCGACTGTCCCTAGATCTACGTTAGTCCTGTGTTCGACCTGCACCGTTTGAGAGTGAAGCCCTTATTGTTTCCCCGAGACCCTCTACCTAAAAAAACCGCCAGTCTACGCCATCAGCCCTTGCTACCTGTGTAGCCGCATTTTGAATGTAGTGGACTCCTGACCTATTTAGCGGAAACCGAAAATCTACCACCCCATGGCGCATGTCGAGAAATCTGCAGCCTATGTGACTGCAGAACCGTCTGAGCCTCTAGTTCAGACCCTCCACTCGGCTCTGTATCAGACGTCCTGCAATCGGTCCTGTCGGCTATGCTGCAAATGGTGAGCTCAGCAAGACTGGGCCTTTACCACTTCTGATAGCCACTTGAAACCAGAGAGAATCTCTTCCAGTACAGAGGAACACACATCACTGGTACCGACGTGAGGTGCCACCTGTAGTTGGCTGCACCTTGTGCTCTTCATGGCATCCAGAAGGACCCAGTCCATGTCTGGAATGACTCCAACCAGTACGCACCAGAAATGCAACTGGCTTCCTTCCCCTCTGTAGCAGCCATGTCCCTAAGAGGCCCCTCAATACACCTAACATTGGAACTCCCCTCCCAACTACCATTAATTCTACCATCTGTGATCGCCCAGTTCTTACAGAATGAGAGGCTTCCTCTGAAACAGGACAAGCGACCGCATCTGGCTACAGGACAGCGTCAGCACCCTTAACCTGTTTGTCAGACTAACCTGGGTGACCTTATGTTCGCCCCCCCCCCCCTCCCCCAGGACATCTTTCGCCGCCTGCCATGCCACAAGGTGACCTCTCATTCAACCACAGGTTATCAATGGAGAGACGTCTACAGACGTTAAAGTAACCTCTGGCGTGCCACAGGGGAGCGTTATGGGACCATTGCTTTTCACAATATATATAAATGACCTAGTAGATCGTGTCGGAAGTTCCCATGCGGTTTTTGGCGGATGATGCTGTAGTATACAGAGAAGTTGCAGCATTAGAAAATTGTAGCGAAATGCAGGAAGATCTGCAGCGGATAGGCACTTGGTGCAGGGAGTGACAACTGACCCTTAACATAGACAAATGTAATGTATTGCGAATACATAGAAAGAAGGATCCTTTTTTGTATGATTACATGATAGCGGAACAAACACTGGTAGCAGTTACTTCTGTAAAATATCTGGGAGTATGCATGCGGAACGATTTGAAGTGGAATGATCATATAAAATTAATTGTTGGTAAGGCAGGTACCAGGTTGAGATTCATTGGGAGAGTCCTTACAAAATGTAGTCCATCAACAAAGGAGGTGGCTTACAAAACCTATACTTGAGTATTGCTCATCAGTTTGGGATCCGTACCAGATCGGGTTGACGGAGGTGATAGAGAAGATCCAAAGAAGAGCGGCGCGTTTCGTCACAGGGTTATTTGGTAACCGCGATAGCATTACGGAGATGTTTAGCAAACTCAAGTGGCAGACTCTGCAAGAGAGGCGCTCTGCATCGCGGTGTAGCTTGCTCACCAGGTTTCGAGAGGGTGCGTTTCTGGATGAGGTATAGAATATATTGCTTCCCCCTACTTATACCTCCCGAGGAGATCACGAATGTAAAATTAGAGAGATTAGAGCGCGCACGGAGGCTTTCAGACAGTTGTTCTTCCCGCAAACCATACGCGACTGGAACAGGAAAGGGAGTTAATGACAGTGGCACGTAAAGTGCCCTCCGCCACACACACTTGGGTGGCTTGCGGAGTATAAATGTAGATGTAGATGCAGGTGAGGGGTCAACCTCAATGTGAGCAATAACTGGGCTGGGCACAATTGTGCACCAATCGGTGGGCTCATGGGTCATGGTGTGCATCCATTGGATCCCCAAGGCTGGCCCATAACAATGTAGCTCATCCACTGCAGACTCAGGCTGTGTAACTGAAGCCAACACAACTGGGTGCTGAGAGCAAAGTGTCACCAACTCTGCTGATATCTGCAAACAGCAATACAGACACTATCCACACTAAAGATCGTGGAAAACTAGACTACACAGACAAAGAAACGACTACCGACACACGCTACGAAACTCTACTGTAGACACTGATGAAAACGCAAGAACTGGGTCTAATAAATTAGATTATCATGCAGAGATTCAAAAACTAAACCACCAAAGCACATGGCCACGAAACTATCAATAGTGTTTATGTTGCACAAAATAGTGTGGGTGCCAGACGTTCACAGAAACTAGTTCAATATATCTGGGTGCTATACAATGCTAGAAATTTGCACTATCACCTGAATTTGCTGTTGCAGCTTGAGTGAAGTCGTGATTAATAATGCTAGTTTTAGGTTGCTGAGAACACTAACGTGGGGGTAGCGGTGGAGGAACAACCAATAGCAATACAGTGGGGATGGTGGTAGGTGATAGGGCCACAGTGTGGGAGACGCCATTTTTGGGTCACAAATTAGCATAATTAAAAAGACAGCTATCACTTCACGATAAAAGCGTCTGGACACCTGGGTAAACTTACTGACCATTAACTGCCATTATCATGACACTAACTGCTCATTAATTATGTCCTAAATAAACAAAACATGCACTACGGCAATTTGCTGGTTTGTTTACTTACGAGAACAATAGGGTCTTTTGTCACTGAACCGGCAGACCTCTCTTACTGCCGGTATCTCCAACGATTAACTCATTTCTCTCACTTGGCTTCGTCACGACTTCCTCTGTCCTTTCACCTAGTTATCGACTCTTTCCTATTGCAAGACACAACTGCAGCATTTAGAACGTCAGTAGATTGGATAGCAGATACATATTGCATGCTAACATTTAAAATCACCAGCTGTTTTAGACACCCTTTACTTCGTGGAGAAAACAATTTAAATTCAGAAGAACCCTTTTTACTTCCAAAGTTAACTAAAGTAACCATGTGTGAGTTTAGTATCAAACTCCAAAAGCGACATCAAACAAAAAAAAAAAAAAAAAATCCACAAACATTTTCGTAAGCAGCGACAAACAAACTGTAATAAATGCACAGCTATACAAACTTGCACTTGGTCATGAGTATTGTGTCATATGAAGTTCTGTTAAATGTAAACAAAGTTTATGTAGCAGTCAGCGTTCAGATTCAAAATTTCCACCTACAGCATGCCTTGCCACATGGCTGTGATTGGTCAGCGCTTGGAATCTAGTGGCAGACAACACAACTTATACTAGTTGCCACGTATCACAACAAAATGCATAAATTCACTTGATAAAACCTGTCCATAAACGTGAAAGTACGACCCTCCAAAAGAAAGGTTAACACACCTGCAATAACAACAATAACAGAAAAAGAGAAAGACAGAGGTAGCAAACAGCTTTAGGAAAGCTAGGGTAAAGCCCTGCGTGGGCTAAAAATCCGTACCAAGTTTTCGAATTGGCCGCCATCGATTCAGGAGATGACCAACAGGTCGCTGCAGAATGAGAAAACAAGGTAAATGTGTTTTACACTATTTCATTTAAGTTCTCTGATCCCTTGTTCAATACAGCTCCAACAACTTGACTACAAATTTTCAATGAAAATCCCACAAAAGAAGACTTTCAACACACACTGCATGAAATTATCTCGCCTAATGACATAATTCCGCTATTTAAAATAAAAATTTAGGGAAAACTTTCTAGCAAAGCATTGTAATCTGTGCTGCTAACGTCGACACCTAATAAGACACAAATGAAAGAAGAAAGTATGAAAAAAAAATCTAGCTGCTAAGAAGGAAAGATGTACCAAAGAAAGAAAAGGAGTGTGCTATAGAAACAAAATGACGTAAGTAGATTTCACTACATCAATGCCATAAAAATGAAGAAAACAAACTGCCAGTTGATTATATTTCAGGGTCAGATTCAGACTACCAACAGCATAGTAGTAGCTCAGATATAGATGTAGACTTATTGTTTGATGACGAAGTATTCAAAAAAGAAGAAAAACAACAAGAGCCTGGGAATTCAAGGAAGAATCCGTAGATCTAACAACGTACATTGTTTACTAGATAGCTTAGCCTCAGTTACTGAATTCTGTCAGGTTACCCTACCAACCGCCTAAAAAAACTTGCATGCTGGTGATGTCATGGCGTGGGAATCGAAACTGGGCCTGCTGCATGGCACCTGGCTACAATACGATGATAAAAAGGGTTATTTCATGTGTTTTTTATTATTCTGTTGTCCATTTATCCATGTTTATCTTAAATAGGGCAAAGAGTCGCACTGTAGGGGTTTACCCAATTTTGTGGGGTAAACACCCCACAATTTTTGTTTTAGTTGAATTGTAAATTTGTCTTTATCACCCGACAGAGCTGGAATTTGGTTGTGTTATAGGTAACAACCCAACCTATGACTTCAAATGGAAAACTCGGGAAAATCTAAATATTAGAAAAACTGAAAATTGTGGGCTTACCCCCACCTACAACACTTAACTACCATTAATGGTCGTCAACAATGTCGACACGAACGGTGGTGCACTTCCCTGAAACTGCATAATTTTTACAGAAAGCAACAGAACTAAGAAAAATTAAAATCTCAAAAGAAAAGCAAATGACATCTGAAACTACATGAAATGCTTTTAGTCTTATCTTCCATAGTTTGTGTGTCGTGACGCAGACGGCTGCTCGTTGTGCTGGTGGCGTGATTAGAGCTCCATGCTTGCTTAGTAAAAGCTTCTCCAGGCAGTAATGTTATTCTCCGTTGCATTTCTTTAGTCACATGCCGGACGGGCGTTACTGTTGTCCTGTAGGTCAAACTTCGTTTGAGCGCGATAATTAAGTCTCTTACACATACAATTCCGTTATCAACGTCTCGTATACATTTTTAAAAGAGTACGGTATAATATTCACTCTAACCCGCCGATGGCGAAACTGCAATCCATTCGTTTTTATCGGTCACAGTCACGAATTCACAATTTAGCCGAAAACAGTACCACACGTAACAACATTTCCTTAGTCTCCACAGTGTTAGTTATATTTTAATGTGCGCGGTAACTCATAACGTTACAAACGAAGTAAGTATTTTTCAAAGAACGTTGGTTCGTGCAACTTAGTCATACGCAAAACAATTCCATAGTGATACCGATAACCAGTCCACTCACTCGAGCATTGTCGCTGCAGTTTATAGTATTGAATAAAGCTCAGTTTATACCGTGACCGAAAAATAAGAACGCATGATTATACAAAGCCTCCTTATGTCAATCATGTCACTTGCACACAATTAACACTGTTCGACTGCAAACATCGATATTGTTCTCGAAACACAGTTCATACAACGGTGCTTCATTTTACATTTGGTTTCACATGATGCATTTCACAAACTCTTTGCAAAGAAATCGAAATTTTACATAGTTAAGAAGAGATTAATGTAGAAATAACAATACCATACGATCATATCATTTCCTTTCAATGTAGGAATATTAATAACACAAATACACTCACATTTCATACTACAGGGAAAAAAATTCTAAACAATCATAGATGTACTGTCATGCTCAAAAGTATCCGAACAATCTGAAATGCTTTCCATCTGATTTGCATGCAGCTTCTCTAATATCATTTCGGTACTGTTGCTTGACTGTACAAAATGGTTATTACAAGTGCAAGTGACCGCCAGAAAAAACTACTCTTATCAGCAATAAGTCTAGGTGTAAATTAATACAACGATACCTCAAAATCAGGGAACTCCTGATACACCCTTAACGCTTGTAAACCCAAATTTATTACAATATGTGACATTTCTAAAGTGTTAACGCCCTCATTAGTATCTTACACAAATAATGCATGTAACCTTGATACACCAATCATTCCATAATCCTTACACAAAAACGAATTTTTTTACTGAGAGATCTTGCAAGAAGATCTTGACACTCAAATCTCTATGATAATCCGAAGTATTCTTGCTCTCTAGAAGGTTTTTCAAGGACCCATTAACCAGTGTTCAATAACCGTGTGCTTTTGCATAAATTAATTAATTAACTAACCTGTTACAAAAACCATGATGAACAGCATCAAGCGATCCACCGAAACCTCGCTGGCAGTGACATATCATTATTGAAATCGCTAAATTCATGATAGCCAGCAGAGAAAGACTTACCGAGAGTCCGATCGGACGGCCTTCTCAGTTTGTCTGACGAACACATTTCAGGCGTCATCTGTGGCTGACGAAGTCCTGAGCCAGACGAAGTCGCTAGCCCTGCTCCAGAGGAATAGTCTCGGTCTACAAGATCTGGGCATTCACAGAGGGTGGGAACTCCAACGTTAGGTGCGTAATGGGACACCTTAGGGATACGATGCGAAGGAGGGGAAGGAATACATTGTGCACTCTGAATGCATGCTGGGTGGAGTCATTCCAGACGTGGAACCGGTGCTTCCAGATGCCATGAACTGGGTGCACCCAGCTGCATGTGGTGGCTCATGTTGGTACTAATTATGTTTGTCCATTTGGACTTGAAGAGATTCCATTTGGTTTCAGGCAGCAAACTGAAATAGTAAGGACTGTCATTCTTACTTGTAAAATGAAGACGGAGCTCACCATCTGTAGCATTGTCGACAGAACTGGCTGTGGTCTTTTGGTACAGAGCCAAGTAGAGGGTATGAATCAGAGGATCAGAAGGATCTGCAACTGTGTAAGCTGGAGATTCCTCTACTTACACATAGAGTGGTGTGTTTTTAGATTCTGCTAAGTAGGGAAGGAGTCCACAGCACGCAGGAAGCAGCTACATGGTCAGCGGGGGCTGTGTGGAGGGGAGAGGACAGTTTCTTACTTTGAAGAGTCTCAGGAAAGTGCAGAAAGGGGTTCAGTTTCAAAGGGAGCAGGAAGAACACACAATGAAGGTAGACATAGGAACAAACGATATTGTAGTTGTAAACTGTCATAAATGTGTTGCAAAAGAACCAGACATCCAAGCGCAAATAGAAAGCACTGAATCTCAAATCGTTTTACCTATGGAAACCTGGGTAAAGCCGGAAATAAATTCAGCCGACATTTCTACAAAGGACCTAACCATGTTCAGAAAGGTTAGATTAAATACAGTTGGTGGTGGAGTGTTAATTTCTGCCAGCAGTAGTTTATCTTGTAGTAAAATTGAAGTAAATAGTTCCTGTGAGTTAATATGGATAGAAGTTCCACTTGTAAACCAGAACAAAATAATAATTGGATCCTTTTACCGACCTCCCAACTCAGATGATACAATTGGTAGTGATTTCAATCTACCCTCGGTATGTTGGCAAAAATACGTGTTTGAGGTCGGTGGCAGGCATAAAACGTCTTCCAAAATTGTACAGAATGCCTTCTCGGAAAATTATTTTGAACAATTAGTTCAAGAGTCTACTCAAAGTGTAAGTGGCTGCAAAAACATACTTGACCCCTTAGCAACAAATAATCCTGACCAAATAGGGAGCATCAGGATAGATACAGGGATTAATGGCCACAAGGTTGTTGTGGCTAGTGAATACTGTAACATCTAAATCCCCTAAAGTTAAACACAAAAAAATCTGTTTAAAAAAGCACATAAAAATCCGCTTGACTTATTCCTAAGAGACAGTCCCTCTTCTCACCAATTTGACTACGTAAACGAAGACCACATGTGCTTTAAATTCAAAGAAATAATATCAATGGAAATAGAGAGATATATACAAAGTAAATTAATAAGAGACGGTACTGATCCCCCATGGTACACAAAACAGGTCAGAACACGACGCAGAAGCAACGAAAATGCTTGCCAAATTTAAAAGAACGCAAAATCCCCCCGATTGGCGAAGCTTTACAGAAGCGCGAATTTCGATGCGATATGCTTTTCATAGTTTCACAATGAAACTCAGTCTCAAAATGTGGCAGAGAACGCAAAGAGTTCCTGATCGCATGTAAAGTACACCAATGGCCCCAATGGCCAGGCGCAATCAATACCTTCACAGCACAACAACGATGGTGATGTTAGTGATGACAGTGCCACTAGAGCAGAGTTATTGAACACCGTTTTCCGAAATTTCTTCACAAAAGAAGACAAAGTAAATACTCCAGAATTCAAATCAAGCTCTACCAACATGAGTCACTTAGAAGTAGATGATAAATGTGCTCGGTGTGGAGAAGCGACTTAAAACACTATAGGGGTCCAGTTCCAGATTCCTACAGTCGCCAAGGGGGGATGTGGTGGTGGGACTTAGTTACGCTCGAGAGCACCAAGAAAACATCGTTAACAATAAGACATGTATTGGACAGTAATACAGGATTGTCTGTCAAGGTACCATGCCACAGTCGGGCCAGTGGAGTTGCTAATCATCCGCAGTGGAAAGCAGGCTTGCAGTCGACTTGTAGTGCCACCAGCGCAGCATAATGTCGGTTGGCGGCTGCTACGTCATAGGCGGCCGTCGACTGTGGAATCTGGTGGTCTCCAGGTCTGTGTATCGATCTCCAAAGTATTCTCGTGGATGTCGAATATTTGCAGTCAGGAGTCCTATCCCAGGTCCACATGCTGGCTCACAGAGGTCGACTCACAGCCTCCGTTTAGGGAACAGGAGCCAGAAGCATGGGTTTCTTCCACCAGAATGGGATGAGTAACAGCAGTGCCCACCAACTCGAAGGCATATGATGCACAGCCACAGCATCCAGGTCACGCAGGTCAAGTCTCCAGCAGACCTGCAGGGTTATGGCATCCTCTGTGCCCCATCAGTGTGCCTTCAGAAGCTGGCAGTGCAGCTGACAGCACCTCCTTCCAGCTGAACTCGTGGTTCCACAGACGATCGAAGACAGCTGGGAATGCCGAGGATCGACTTTCATAGTCTCCCCTTACACCGAAGAGCTGTAATTGACGCAAAGGCTGAGATACGCACTGGGCAGTCGGCAATCAGCACTCAGCACTCTGCAAACAGACATTTGTTAAGAAGGGTGGAATATTTATGTTGGCGCATCCAGTGCGCTCTGCGGCGGTTTGGTTGCCTATGACACCATGTGTCCTGGTTTTCCCTCCCTGTCAGCTCTCCTAGTGACTTCAGATCTTCGAACCTTCATCTTTCAGAAGCTCTTCACTGTTGGCTCAACACTGGAATATTTCTTGTTGCGTTGTACCTAGTTTTCCTTACGAAACTCCTCTTTTTAACTATTATGATGGTATCTCACGGCTTCCCTGATGTCATTATGCTTCACTCGCAGTGAAGTGTTGTTCTTGTTGGTTGGGGTTTTACGTAGCTACTGGCTCGATCCTTGTAACTGAAGCTGAGTCAGAATATCATGCGATCTGTCACCCAGCATAATATCTGATGTATTTTACATTTTTTTCTTTTAATCCGGGCGCCACAGTTGATTCTCTTGAAGTAGAGGTCCGTTAGTCAGTGCCTCTGAAATCCCATTTGTAGCCAAGGAAAGGCTTAACTTCTTCACGTTCTACAGCACTTATTGGAACAAAAGAAGATTACCTCTACTCATGTAACGAAAGAGCACGTCCACTACTTTCCTTTTACAAACAAATATTTCCTTCAATGCGTGTACAAATCATTAGAGTGACTCTTGAATTAGAGCACAACACGACTTTTCATACAACACACACCCTGAAGGCTCAACATGGCATCCAAGATTACAATATATTTTATTTGTCACAAAACCATCTTGTCTTTCGTTTTCATTCTTAGAGAGGTGTGGTTGCTCCTTGTCGGTCAAGCCACCGCCAAGACGCGATGCCAAAACATAAAAGGCCCCGCCCACAGCAGGTGAAGCCGTTTATTCGTTGGTACACCCGCCGTTTTCTCGTATTCCACACGTCTCGTTTAATGTCAGCACATGCGAAAACAAAAACCAGCGCACGGTATATGTTCCGCGACTTACTCCCCACTTAATATTATTCTGTCACGATCATCTTTCCTTCTACTACACAAGGAGTGTGAAATGTCGTCTGCCTACACTGCTTCCAACACTTCAGCAGATTTGGGCACTTGGTTTGTCCCCCATGCTGCGATAGCTCGTCGTAATTGACGACATAATGACTTGTACGTTATTACGCTTAAGGCTATTTGGAACCATCAAGGGCACTTCAAGATCGGAAATCAGATACTCAATGCAGAGAGCAGGCAAAAGTGGTAGCGTTTAGATTGCCGGATATAAATAATAAATCTGAAGTCGTACAAATTGCAGGCGCTTTCTGCAGCTGTCCCAGGGGAGAATTTTCACTTCAGAGAATTAACTAGTAACTCCATCCACCACCTAGACGTTGTCATAAGGCGTCACTGTAGAATATGGTCATGAAAAGGTATGTCTTAGCAGAGGCAGCAAGCTTGACACTTGCTCCTGAGAAGTGCAATGTCAGTGGGTTTACAGAGGTTATAGTGCTACTACAGCACTCTCCACCCACCCAAGGACGGAGGGCGGGGCCAAGTGACGTAAAACACTGTTGCTGGCTATAATGGGAGGGGCACTGACGTTTAGCTTTCAGTTGAACGCTGTTGACACCAAACTTGGAATCCAGAAGCATCCCTACCTACCAAGTAGGAGTAGGGGAGGATTCTAATTGTGGTTGGCCAGAGGCGCCCTGGAGGTGGAGAACGACTCGCCAGATTGGACGAAGCTTGTTATGTACCGGTGGGTAGTCTACAGGAAGCGAGAAATGGCGCGCTGTTATGATTCTTTAAAAACCCATGCTTATATATTGAGAGGGAGTTCTCTGTCAGACCGCTGGGGCGCCGACTCCGTGTCGCTCGTGGCCAGCGTCGTAAGCTCCGACATGTCAGTTTTCCTCACCTAGAATGCTGCCCTCAAATTTGTACTTAACGTGTCGCAAGTGTTCGCTACTTCTGCTAGCACCTGGCCCCGTTGGTTTCAGATGCTGGCTTCTGTTGTGTAGCCAGTTGCTTCCCTTGCTGTTTCTAATGTTTAGAATGAGCCTTCAGTGTAGTAGTCAGTCTGATCGCAAATAAGTAGATTTAATCAGACCCCAGAATTCCATGAGTCTCCTGCTGCAAACATTCTGTCGAGTGAAATGATAATTAAATGAACTCCCTAGCTGCAAACAGGCGTTGATATACTTCATTGGGGACATGTTGAAAATGTGTGCCCCGAAGGGGACTCTCTGGGAACGTGGACTTGGTGGTAACACTTCCCTCTGACATTCAGTTGCACAGTTTCCCCCAGGAATAACTAGATTTCACGTGTCTATATGCCAGTCTGTGTCATACTACTGGGACAGATCGTAACACTTTGCCTCTGGCATCTCTGTAGATCATCCGGCGATATTAGAGCATAGCCTCTCTTTGCTCTGAAATTATTAATACGTCTTTGATTCGTACCTGTACGGTATGTGACCTGAGGAAAAACCTTTATCCCTATCTTCCCTGCCCTTCAGAAGGCGAGATTGCCTGGACAAAACTTTACCCCAATGTACAAAAACATCGATCACTTGATAATGAAAAATAAATGAACACTATAAAACTTACTATAAACGGAACGAAATAAAACTGAATGACTTCTTAATAATCTACACAAGAACAAACGAATTCTAATATAAGCAAACAGCAATCTCAAATCTCATCTATCAACGTGGCCTTAGGACGTAAGGGAAGTTTAGACATATTTTGATCATCAGTCGCCTGTTTCTTCTTTGTTCCAGGAGGCTTCGCATTCTGTACTGCAGACGTTGCTAGATCTGTGGCAGCGCATTGACAGCTCCCTTCAAATGCTTAATATGTCCCACATGAATAATCAATTCTTCGTTGGGATCTGTATTTTAACACTGACATTTACATTATTTCCACTATTTGGTTTGGTCCATGGTATCAGGTCATGAATTTGCTTGTTTTTTCTTTTGGTTTATGTGGGTTCATTACTAATAGTCAATGGCCAATCCTGTATTGCAGTAACTTCCATACACATTGTCCTGCTCTTGTCGTTCTAAGGCTTTCGTATCTGCGAGTTTTACTTGTTGCCACATGTCTCGTAGTGTCTTGGCAAACTTTATTGCTAAGTCGACGTCAGATCAAAGGTGGGGATTAATCACTTTGAAAAGTGAAGGCATTTCTCTCTCATAAATTAACTCGTACAGAGAAAGACTGGTACCCATTTGGATTTCACATAGCAGTTACAAAACTAAAATATACATCCCAATTCTCATTATTACTGCTAAAGTTGTAAGGTGGCTATAATTTCGCACGTTACAAACACTAATCCACATACTTGGCCGTGATTTACAACTGCGGTTAGGTGTCATTTGATAGGATGTACATCGTATGTATGAATATTTAAAGAAGACTGACATTGTCACATACACCTTGTAAATAATTGTTAACGCTTTTGTAAGAAAGGTGATGGAGTGTCTTTATTATAATAACGGCGTAATGAATGATTGCCTATAATACGCCAGTGGAACGCCAGTGGAGATAAAACGGCAGACAGGCAGGCAGGCAGAACTCAAGCTCTGGGTGGAAGAAAAGCCCGCACAGGTGTGCTGGTCCGGTTTGACACGGGATGTGCCACGCCCCCTCTGCCCCGCCCCCCTGGCGGGAAGTTCAAATTCCATCAGGACAACGCAACCTCTACTAACCTAAGAAAACGGTGAGAAAAAAAGGGCAGTGAAAAATGTCAGGAAAGAAAGGGCAGTTGGGTTACCTCCACTAACCCAAGTCATCTGACCGCCACCTCTTCCTAGGGATTGGCATGAAGTTTGAATTATGGTGATAAAGAATGGTCACTTGGGCTATACCTACTGACCTAAGAAAATGGCGGGAAAGAAAGGTCACTTAGACTAGCTCCACCAGCCTAAGTCATCCGACCGCCACCTCTTCCTAGGGATTGATGGCAAAAGGACTCGACCTGTGCTGGACATAAGTCTGTATTATTTTGGATGCACCAGTCTCTATTTAAACAATTAGAGGCAGTACCACCACCCAGCGTGTTCGCCATGAGGTCCAGGCTCCAATGGACCTAGTACACAGTACTGCCACCAGAGTGCACTCTCATCCATGACGTAATCCAAGATGGCCGCCATGACGTCAGATTATGACGCAAGTACCATCATCCAAGATGCCGGGAAACAGTGTGTTCACCATGAGGTCCGGGCCTAGTACACAGTACCACCACCGGAGAGCGGTGTCATCACTCACAGCTGTTCAACCACTTTCTCTCTCTCACGATTCTAACGGAACACATTTGACGTGTATAGCCTGCACCCGCATGGATAATGCCATCACAACATCTAGTCTGCAAGCACATACTGACGTCCCACATCGTGTTCTAGAAATCTGCTAGCGATTCTAACAGAACACGTGTGACGTGTAGCTGACACATCGCACATCCAACAAAGTTCTCAAGTCACATCACTACATAAAAATAAGAACCAACTCGAACTCTTGGAAATTCTATAGTGCCCCACAAACACTTAACATTTCCTTTTGTGATGTAACCATAGAAAAATTTCTGCCCTAACATAAGCTGTTTACCATTCTTCTTTGTCAACCACCCCCTTAAGCTACTGTACTGTGTTTTACATAAAAATGATGCAAATTAACCTAGTGTTCTGCACTTAACCTGCTGGAGTGCTCCATGTCACCAACTCACGCACACCTTTCCCTTAACTATTGTACTGCTAACAGCACTTTGATATAAAAAATTTATGCAAATTAATTAAATCGATATTTTTCACATGTATGGGGTAGTTTTTTTTTTTTTTTAATTTGTAGCATCCTATTGGTCAGTGAATCAATGGAATACAGTTTAAACAAAAGATCACTAGTAAAAAACACATCCCACACTCAATACCCGCCGCCGCCGCTACCCCCACCGCCATCGCAGCCGCCTCTGCCACTGCCACTGCCCCGCCCTGACCCCACCCCGGCTGCGGCCATCACAGCAACGATCTGGCGTCCATGGGCCGCCCTCCCTCAGGCTAGCAGCTTAGGGCTGCAACAACCTGACTGTTCGCAGTGGCCCGATTCTACAGCATCTCCTTCTCTGCCATCAAATCCTCGCCGATCATATGAGGTACAGCACACATCCCTGTCCACCTCGCCACAGAACTCCAAGGCATGCTCACACTGATCCCATACGAGAAACGCCTCTGGGTATCAAATGTGTTTACCGTTCCTGACACTATACCTGTCGATACTGACATCACAGTCAGCGCTATGGAAATCTGTTCCATAACACGACAGGCTGCTTTCCCCCTACCGATCTAACAAGTCATACGAGCTGCGTCCAGCTGTGCCTACCTGCCCCAGCATGACCGACACCTCGCCGCAAAACGTGGCGAATTACCATTTAAAAGGGTCTCAATGTTATACTGATGTCTCATGGCTATGTAAAATAAGAACTGAGTCGACCTCTCAGAAATAGTCCCAGAAATAGTTAATGGTCGCTTTTGTAGAAGCTTTTATGATGTCTCAGCTTGTCTGCATGGAAAATCTTGTCCTAACAGAACCTGTTTACGAAAATAGCTCAGATAACGTTGGATGCATTCTTCCTCACGGTCCTAACATGGCACCCTGTCCATCGCGTGTTACCCTTCCTGCCTCTCAACGTATGCAAACCTTCTCACCACTATGTAGAGACTCCTGTACCCCAGCACAATGGATGTCGTGTGAATGAATGCGGTATTATGATTGGCTCTTGTCGAATTTACACTCCGAATTACTGATGCAGCCAGTATGGAAGCACTGTCCACCTTTTCTTTCTTTCTGCAGATGAGACTTTCAGTAGAAAAGGAACTATTTTACACAGAAAGCCATAGTGCACTGACAATTAAACCCTGGAAAGTGCCGCTACATATTGTCAAATATGACAAGTATGTTAAGACTCTTACTCAATTACACTGCTCTCCCACTGAGGACAGGAGCTTGAATATTGGAGTGTGAAACCGATCTCCAACCCAACAATATATGACCGTGTACCATGTCGATGTATAAAACATACATTTTCTGCCCTGCACCATACAAAATCATCCCTTTTACATCATTCATACATATACCGTGAAGACAGACAGCATCATATATACTCCTCGCAGCACTAGATATTTCCATGTGAGGTCGGCGGTCATCCACGCCTGATGGGTGACCACAGTGCCCTCAGCAGACCAAAGTCACTCTCAGAACTGTTCTTCAAATTCGGGCTCGTTTCCCCTTGGCAGAAACACGTTACTGTTTCTGGTCCAGACCTACTTCTTTGTTCGCTTTTCTACACCGATCTCCAGACTCTGGGATTATAAGAACAAGTGTATTTTCGCATGGTTTGCCATAATATTATACCATTTTCGCGGTACTTCTCGATATCAAGCACACAGCAGCATCCTACCGATGGCTCGTACAACATAACTCCCAAGATATAGACTGGAAATTATTTCTCTACAAACCCCAAACTTAAGCGAGGTGGAGCGTGCTCTAGACCACTAAGTAATTAGAAACTTGTTTCGTCTGTGAAGACCTTTACTTGAGAACTCGAAACAAATTGAGGAAAATGATCTTTCCACTCGCAAATACCAATGTTGGTGATGTAACGGATCCCAAATCATCCCTATAACTTACAAAGTTGACTAAGGTGTTTCTCATGTCTAGAGAACCGGCAAACGTGTCCTTCACCTGCTAGATGCACACACCACAATTGATGTTCCCTCAACTAAATAAAGGCACGAAATGTGCAGAAGCAGTTAACTCAACAGTTTACATGGGGGGGGGGGGGGGGGAATAATGGTCCATCACAAACACATGTCCCTATTCAATCTTCTCAAATTTCCACCCGATCACGAAAGCTGCCCAACACATACTGGGTGTTAGTTTGCTATTCTGCCGTCTAGAGGACGACACAGTTAACTCAGCTACATTCATGCATGCCAACAGACCTTTGCATCGGACGGCTCCTGCTGTTAATGGGAAACGTGAATCAGGCCCACCACAGACCACACATAGACAGAATGATCCTACGAAATCATTCACATATATGCTTTATCCCTGTACTTACAACTAAATGTTAAGATCGTGGTCTCATTTGAACGACGTTCGATAATGAGAGAAATGTCAGAAATACACCCTGTTGACAGCTGTGGCTCTGGAAATAGAAATATCAGTACGATTGTTATGACTTGACATACTCTTCCCTTTGCTATCACAGTACTCGACATCAAATCCATACCATCCTTACGAATGGACATAGTCATTTCCTTTGCACATGTCGGAACACAAACACATACTTTATAAGCCTGCTGCTCAAGGCGAACCTATCTCGCACTCCCTATTACTAAGTATAATACTTTCCCAATAAGTGATACGATACAAAATACTACTCAGAGAAAGTCAACGATGGGTGAGCATGTCTCATAAGTTTTTCTTGCGAGTGCTACCACTGTTTCTTAGAAAGAGAGGTTTAATCGTCATATAAACCATCTGACGTTAAAAAACTCGATCTCAACAATTACAGTATGTTACTGTCACAAGCGGTGTTGCTTCTTCATGTGCACACAAGTATTCATGTTAAAAGCTATACCAGCTTTATAAATCCACGTATGGCATTACTTGCGAATCACGTGGTTTTTCCAGACAAATACTGAGATGGTGATCATAGAAGCATATATTATCAGCGGCAGCCCAGTCCACGATGCAACCTCGTCATAAAATTGCCCAATTTTGAAAGTAATTTTGGTAAGGAACGTGGTATGAAACCGTTATTTGCAACCTCCCTCCCCCCCCCCCCCCTCCCTCACACTGCCGCTGCTAGATATTTCTCCGGTATTTGCAATGCATTCTGTCTCGATCCTATGTCAGAGGTTTGGTGATACATGCACTGGGGTATAGGTGATGACTGGTTGAGAAGGATCACAAACAGTAGTAGATGGTGTGCTGATTGAGGTCGTAAGAAATGTACACTAGCTTTGCAGATCTCTAGTGTTACGCTATCTACTAGAAATGATGTCTATGGTTTGGAATCATGTCCTTCCATTCAACCACATACCTGCGTTGGATCCTATCGAAAAATCATTTAATGATTACAGCCACTAGTGAATCATATTTCTGGCACTCTCATATCTCGAAATGAGCCACCTTTCTCAAACCTGTCTGCAACAGTAAAATTCCAACGTAGTTTTAGGTACCACTATGCATCTTTCAACTACCCCTCAGACTTTATGCTACCATCCCTGTAGATTTTCGCATGTGATCGTTCCAAATTAAGTCGGAACTGGGTAGAAGTCAGAGAAAGTCATATCCACCACCTCATGTAATCCGTGTAGAAACAGAGCGACCTGAGTTTGTGGGACAGGACTGTGTTTTGACCAATTGGTGGAAATGGGCACATTGTGGCGCGTCCACAAACTAGATACAGATACTACAGGTCCACAATCATTCACATCTACCTCCTCAACATGCTATCTGCGTTGTTCTGCACCATCCATCAGAAAAAAATTAAGAACTATAAAAGCTCAGCTAACTTCATCCGATAGAGAATTAGATAAGATTTTTAATGCATCTCTCTCCTCCCATATATCGAAACCAAATACCACAAGCGTGCAGGCATCGAGCACATGTGATGATCCCATTAAATATACAGGTATTGATCAACTGCACAGACCAGTTTAAAGTTCTATCACTGTACTCTACATCTACATCTACATCTACATTGATACTCCGCAAGCCACCCAACGGTGTGTGGCGGAGGGCACTTTACATGCCACTGTCATTACCTCCCTTTCCTGTTCCAGTCACGTTCGCGGGAAGAACGACTGTCTGAAAGCCTCTGTGCGCGCTCTAATCTCTCTAATTTTACATTCGTGATCTCCTCGGGAGGTATAAGTAGGGGGAAGCAATATATTCGATACCTCATCCAGAAACGCACCCTCTCGAAACCTGGCGAGCAAGCTACACCGCGATGCAGAGCGCCTCTCTTGCAGAGTCTGCCACTTGAGTTTATTAAACATCTCCGTAACGCTATCACGGTTACCAAATAACCCTGTGACAAAACGCGCCGCTCTTCTTTGGATCTTCTCTATCTCCTCCGTCAGACCGATCTGGTACGGATCCCACACTGATGAGCAATACTCAAGTATAGGTCGAACGAGTGTTTTGTAAGCCACCTCCTTTGTTGATGGACTACATTTTCTAAGCACTCACCCAATGAATCTCAACCTGGTACCCGCCTTACCAACAATTAATTTTATATGATCATTCCACTTCAAATCGTTCCGCACGCATACTCCCAGATATTTTACAGAAGTAACTGCTACCAGTGTTTGTTCCGCTATCATATAATCATACAATAAAGGATCCTTCTTTCTATGTATTCGCAATACATTACATTTGTCTATGTTAAGGGTCAGTTGCCACTCCCTGCACCAAGTGCCTATCCGCTGCAGATCTTCCTGCATTTCGCTACAATTTTCTAATGCTGCAACTTCTCTGTATACTACAGCATCATCCGCAAAAGCGTGGAACTTCCGACACTATCTACTAGGTCATTTATATATATTGTGAAAAGCAATGGTCCCATAACACTCCCCTGTGGCACGCCAGAGGTTACTTTAACGTCTGTAGACGTCTCTCCATTGATAACAACATGCTGTGTTCTGTTTGCTAAAAACTCTTCAATCCAGCCACACAGCTGGTCTGATATTCCGTAGGCTCTTACTTTGTTTATCAGGCGACAGTGCGGAACTGTATCGAACGCCTTCCGGAAGTCAAGAAAAATAGCATCTACCTGGGAGCCTGTATCTAATATTTTCTGAGTCTCATGAACAAATAAAGCGAGTTGGGTCTCACACGATCGCTGTTTCCGGAATCCATGTTGATTCCTACATAGTAGATTCTGGGTTTCCAAAAACGACATGATACTCGAGCAAAAAACATGTTCTAAAATTCTACAAGAGATCGACGTCAGAGATATAGGTCTATAGTTTTGCGCATCTGCTCGACGACCCTTCTTGAAGACTGGGACTATCTGTGCTCTTTTCCAATCATTTGGAACCGTCCGTTCCTCTAGAGACTTGCGGTACGCGGCTGTTAGAAGGGGGGCAAGTTCTTTCGCGTACTCTGTGTAGAATCGAATTGGTATCCCGTCAGGTCCAGTGGACTTTCCTCTATTGAGTGATTCCAGTTGCTTTTCTATTCCTTGGACACTTATTTCGATGTCAGCCATTTTTTCGTTTGTGCGAGGATTTAGAGAAGGAACTGCAGTGCGGTCTTCCTCTGTGAAACAGCTTTGGAAAAAGGTATTTAGTATTTCAGCTTTACGCGTGTCATCCTCTGTTTCAATGCCATCATCATCCCGTAGTGTCTGGATATGCTGTTTCGAGCCACTTACTGATTTAACGTAAGACCAGAACTTCCTAGGATTTTCTGTCAAGTCATTACATAGAATTTTACTTTCAAATTCACTGAACGCTTCACGCATAGCCCTCCTTACGCTAACTTTGACATCGTTTAGCTTCTGTTTGTCTGAGAGGTTTTGGCTGCGTTTAAACTTGGTGTGGAGCTCTCTTTGCTTTCGCAGTAGTTTCCTAACTTTGTTGTTGTACCACGGTGGGTTTTTCCCGTCCCTCACGTACCTGTCTAAAACGGATTTTACGATTGTCTTGAACTTTTTCTATAAACACTCAACATTGTCAGTGTCGGAACAGAAATTTTCGTTTTGATCTGTTAGGTAGTCTGAAATCTGCCTTCTATTACTCTTGCTAAACAGATAACCCTTCCTCCCTTTTTTTATATTCCTATTAACTTCCATATTCAGGGATGCTGCAACAGCCTTATGATCACTGATTCCCTGTTCTGTACATACTGAGTCGAAAAGTTCGGGTCTGTTTGTTATCAGTAGGTCCAAGATGTTATCTCCACGAGTCGGTTCTCTGTTCAATTGCTCGAGGTAATTTTCGGATAGTGCACTCAGTATAATGTCACTCGGTGCTCTGTCCCTACCACCCGTCCTAAACATCTGAGTGTCCCAGTCTATATCTGGTAAATTGAACTTTTCACCTAAGACTATAACATGCTGAGAAAATTTATGGGAAATGTATTCCAAATTTTCTCTCAGTTGTTCTGCCACTAATGCTGCTGAGTCGGGAGGTCGGTAAAAGGAGCCAATTATTAACCTAGTTCGGTTGTTGAGTGTAACCTCCACCCATAATAATTCACAGGAACTATCCACTTCTACTTCACTACAGGATAAACTACTACTAACAGCGACGAACACTCCACCACCGGTTGCATGCAATCTATCCTTTCTAAACACCGTCTGTACCTTTGTAAAAATTTCGGCAGAATTTATCTCTGGCTTAAGCCAGCTTTCTGTACCTATAACGATTTCAGCTTCGGTGCTTTCTATCAGCGCTTGAAGTTCTGGTACTTTACCAACGCAGCTTCGACAGTTGACAATTACAATACCGATTGCTGCTTGGTCCCCGCATGTCCTGACTTTGCCCCGCACCCGTTGAGGCTGTTGCCCTTTCTGTACTTGCCCAAGGCCTTCTAACCTAAAAAACCGCCCAGCCCACGCCACACAACCCCTGCTACCCAGGTAGCCGCTTGTTGCGTGTAGTGGACTCCTGACCTATCCAGCGGAACCCAAAACCCCACCACCCTATGGCGCAAGTCGAGGAATCTGCAGCCCACACGGTCGCAGAACCGTCTCAGCCTCTGATTCAGACCCTCCACTCGGCTCCGTACCATAGGTCCGCAGTCAGTCCTGTCGACAATGCTGCAGATGGTGAGCTCTACTTTCATGCCGCTAGCGAGACTGGCAGTCTTCACCAAATCAGATAGCCGCCGGAAGCCAGAGAGGATTTCCTCCGATCCATAGCGACACACTTCATTGGTGCCGACATGAGCGACCACCTGCAGATGGGTGCACCCTGTCCCCTTCATGGCATCCGGAAGGACCCTTTCCACATCTGGAATGACTCCCCCCGGTATGCACACGGAGTGCACACTGGTTTTCTTCCCCTCTCTTGCTGCCATTTCCCTAAGGGACCCCATTACGCGCCTGACGTTGGAGCTCCCAACTACCAGTGAGCTCACCCTCTGCGACTGCCCGGATCTTGCAGACTGAGGGGCAACCTCTGGAACAGGACAAGCAGCCATGTCAGGCCGAAGATCAGCAGACAGAGCCTGAAACCGGTTCGTCAGACAAACTGGAGAGGCTTTCCGTTCAGCCCTCCGGAATGTCCTTCGCCCTCTGCCACACCTTGAGACGACCTCCCACTCTACCACAGGTGAGGGATCAGCCTCAATGCGGGCAGTATCCCGGGCAACCACAGTCGTAGTCCGATCAGGGGATGCGTGGGACGAGCTGGCCGTCCCCGACAAACCCCCATCCGGACCCCCACAGTGATGCCCACTGGCAACAGCCTCAAGCTGTGTGACCGAAGCCAACACTGCCTGAAGCTGGGAGCGAAGGGATGCCAACTCAGCCTGCATCCAAACACAGCAGTTGCAGTCCCTATCCATGCTAAAAACTGTTTTGCAAAGACCGTCTGAACTAATCTACAGAGAGCGCAAACAAATCGACAAAATTTAAACGGTTATTAAAATACAAGATTGCCTAGTAAATGCAGTAATGCTGCTACTTGCGCACTGCTGACACTGCTCGGCGGCGGAAGAAGACTACGCGAATTTACACTATTCAGGTACTAAAACGCGATGCTACACTCTCAAATACTATAATACTCCCGAAATTTATGAATTAAACAATGCAAGTACCAAAAACACGCAAAGAAATTAAGAATTAAACTATGTAACAAATGAGTGAGCTAGGAGTATACGACTTGCTGCTCAGCTGCTTATCCAACGGCGGCAGGGAGCACACTGACTGTGACCAACCGACACTGGCCGTTCAAAACAAAAACAGAAGACAACCGACTACGCGAATTTACACTATTCAGGTACTAAAACGCGATGCTACAACTCTCAAATACTATAATACGTCCGAAATTTATGAATTAAACAATGCAAGTACCAAAAACACGCAAAGAAATTAAGAATTAAACTATGTAACAAATGAGTGAGCTAGGAGTATACGACTTGCTGCTCAGCTGCTTATCGAACGGCGGCAGGGAGCACACTGACTGTGACCAACCGACACTGGCCGTTCAAAACAAAAACAGAAGACAACCGACTACGCGAATTTACACTATTCAGGTACTAAAACGCGATGCTACAACTCTCAAATACTATAATACGTCCGAAATTTATGAATTAAACAATGCAAGTACCAAAAACACGCAAAGAAATTAAGAATTAAACTATGTAACAAATGAGTGAGCTAGGAGTATACGACTTGCTGCTCAGCTGCTTATCCAACGGCGGCAGGGAGAACACTAGGTTAATTTGCATAATTTTTATGTAAAACGCAGTACAATAACTTAAGGGGGTGGGTGACAAAGATGAATGGTAAATAGCTTATGTTAGGGCAGAAATTTTTCTAAGGTTACATCACAAAAGTGAATGTTAAGTATTTGTGGGACACTATAGAATTTCCAAGAGTTCGAGTTGGTTCTTAATTTTACGTAGTGATGTGACTTGAAAACTTTGTTGGATGTGTGATGTGTCAGCTACATGTCACACGTGTTTTGTTAGAATCACTAGCAGATTTCTAGAACATGATGTGGGGCGTCAGTATGTGCATGCTAGCTAGACATTGTGACGTCAGTATGCACATGCACATGGGCTATACACGCCAAATGTTTTCCGTTAGAATCGCGAGAGAGATAAAGTGGTTGAACAGCTGTGAGTGATGACACCGCTCTCCGGTGGTGGTACTGTGTACTAGGCCTGGACCTCATGGTGAACACATTGTTTCCCGGCATCTTGGATAATGGTACTTGCGTCATCAGCTGACGTCATGGCGGCCATCTTGGATCAGAGCACTCTCTGGCAGCAGTACTGTGTACTAGGTCAGTTGGAGTCTGGACCTCATGAGGAACATGCTGCATGGTGGTACTGCCTCTAATTGTTTAAATAGAGAGTGGTGCATGCAAAATAATGAAGACTTATGTCCATCACAGGTCGAGTCCTTTTCCCGTCAATCCCTAGGTAGAGGTGGTGGTCGGATGACTTAAGTTGGTGGAGCTAGCTAAGTGCCCTTTCTTTCCAGCCATTTTCTTAGGTTAGTAGGGATAGCCCAATTGCCCATTTTTTACCACCATAATTCAGACCCAAACTACCATTTCTTTCCTGACATTTTTCGCTGACTTTTCTTTCCTGCCATTTTCTTAGGTTTGTAGAGGTTGCATTGCCCTGATGCAATTTGAACTTCCCACCTGGCGGGCGGGGCAGGGGGGTGTGTGGCACTTTCCCACTATCTTTTACTTGCATCATAAGTTGACATCACGGCCGCCATCTTGCAAGATGTCATGCACTGTTGCCAAGTCTACACACTGCCATCTTGGATGACGTCATCACCGCCATCTTGAATACAACAATGGCGAGTGGGTTGGAACTCAGTTTGCCTCAATACTGGCTGGCATTGTAGCTAGGCCAGAAGGATTATACTTTGGAAACTACAAAAATCTTGGACGCAGCTGAGAGGAATGAGGAAGTGTCACCTCAGAAATCACAAAGGCTTGGTTATTTCCTCGGATTTTTACTCAGAAGCGTACCATTGTATGAGTATAGGTATTCCCTCGCAAACTTTCCACGCTGGACGACAAAAGACTAAAATATGGTTGGTTGGTGTTCGGGAGAATCTGTAGAGAGGTAGAATATTCTGTGGTTTCGAGAAGATGATTAGTTTTCTGAGTTCTGAGGCAGGGGGAGCCGAGCTGTGCTGGGAGGTCAGCGGTGCAGAGGAGTGGTCTTCTGTGTCTGAGCACCCATGTGTGACAGTCACTGAGTATCAGCTTTGTTGGTACAGGTGGACATCCTGTCTTTGCTCTCATGAGAGATCATAGAACGGTCAGGCACTGTACTGTTGTGAACTTATACAGTTCTGGACTACCTGTCTGGGTTGGAAGTCGTCCTTGAGTATGCAGAATTCAGTGATTAAGAGCACTTCTTCTTTCTATACTTACGTTGAGTCGTTATTTGAACTCCGTCCTTGCTGCTGGGAGTTCGCGTTTCTCGTCTGTAGAACGCAGAGAGGAGAAGACAGCATTAGAGTATATTAGTCAGAGGACCGCCTTCTGCCGTCCTAGTGTTTGAAAGAGTTTTATTTGTGGTTGGAATTCTTCCATCATCGCAGACGTGTACGAGAACTATCACTCTGACGAACTGGACGCAGTACATACAGTAATATTGCTAATTGCATTGGCTTATTAGGGCTATAAAGCTAAACAGCTGTGATAACGCTAGTTTATTTCAACTGAGGTTCCACACCACCGTAGATCACATTTGAAAGTAGTGTCTTCCAGTGTTTGGTATGTAGATGATGGCAGTCATTTCACGTTATTTATGTTAGATCGCATGGCCGTAAAAAGGAGCAGAGGTGGGAAACTGATCAGCAATTTTTAGTCAGGAAATATAGACAATTGTAATATAAAGGGTTGTTTTTTAATCTACAATAAATGTATAATGAGAAACAACATTTATCATTTAGTAGTATTAGTTGCCTTAATCATTCATTTATCTTGAGGTTGAAATTTATATGGTAGCTCCTAAGATCTACTTCAGAGGGTAGTTAGACAGGGCCATATCATCATTTTAGCATTCAATATTTTCCGTTGGGCACATGCATTTTACACCCGCCTAGAATAGCATCTTGGAAAGTAATAGCTCAACATCTTCAAAATTATGCGATGAACTCTCTCTGTTCTCCCATTGGCTGGAGGATGGAATGGGCTTGTTCACATCTTGTGAATTCGGAACAATCGACACAACAGCTTCATAGGATCAGACATGAACCCGTTCATGAGCGCATTATACGAGGGCCGTTCAGTAAGTAACCTCCAGTTGATTTAAAAAACTACACCAAGTTAAATAAAAATATTTTAATATGTACATCTTACAACTACATCTTTGCACTATTTTTCTACATAGTCTCCATAGCGATTGAGGCACTTATCGTATCTCTTCACAAGCTTTGAAATTCCTTCTGCATAAAAATCACCCGCTTGTGCCTGGAGCCAGCCTGTGACCGCATCTTTGAGCTCTTCGTCGTCATCAAACCGCTGTGACCCGAGCCATTTCTTCAAATGCATGAAGAGGTGATAATCACTTGGCGCCAGGTCTGGGCTGTAAGGTGGATGGTTGATAACGTCCCACTTGAAGGACTCAAGAAGGGCCGTTGTTCTGCGAGCAGAGTGAGGACGGGCGTTATCGTGCAAAAAAACGATACCGGAAGTCAGCATACCACGGCGTTTGTTCTGTATAGCCCGTCGTAACTTTTTTATTGTTTCACAGTACACGTCTTGATTAATGGTCGTACCACGTTCCATGAATTCAACCAACAACACCCCTTTGGCATCCCAAAACACCGTTGCCATCAGTTTTCTGGCAGAAAAATCTTGCGAGGCTTTTCTTGGTTTGGTAGGCGAATTTGAATGTGCCCACATCTTTGATTGTTCTTTTGTCTCAGGGTTCACGTACTTAATCCAGGTTTCGTCACCGGTCACGATTCTGTTTAACAATGGTTCTCCTTCGTCCTCATAACGTGACAGAAAGTCTAATGCAGAGGCCATTCTTTGAGTTTTGTGGTGGTCGGTAAGAATTTTGGGCACCCATCGTGCACAGAACTTACGGTAACCCAATCTTGCTGTCACTATCTCGTACAAGAGAGTCTTAGAAATCTGTGGAAAAACAGTAGACAACTCCGACATTGAGAAACGTCGATTTTCACGAACTTTTGCATCAACTGTCTGCACGAGTTCGTCAGTCACCAATGATGGTCTACCACTCCTCTCTTCATCATGAACGTTTTCTCGTCCACTTTTAAATAAACGTACCCATTCACGGACAACTCCTTCACTCATAACTCTTGGTCTGTACACGGCACAAAGCTCACGATGAATAGCTGCTGCAGAATATGCTTTGGCTGTAAAAAACCTTATGACAGCACGCACTTCACATTTGGCGGGGTTTTCTATTGCAGCACACATTTCAAACTGCCACGAAAACTAAACTAGCGCAGGTACGACGTTCACTCGACCACGGCTTGATGCCGACTGACCTGTTGAGTGCGTGAACGCACAGATGGCGTCGCTACTCCCCCCACAACTCGCACTGTGACCAGTCGGAGGTTACTTTCTGAACCGCCCTCGTATTTTGCTCAGTTTTTTAAAATTTTTGTTTTTTATTTTGCTTAAAGTATAGCTTCTAAAGCGAAATGTATAAAATGTGTATGATCGCTATGACCAGTTTTTTAATATTTTAAGTTGGACTTATACGTCCCATTGCTCATTAGGTGGGAGTATTGTATAGATTTGAATACAACCAGAGCATAAGAGAGAACATTTAATTTCAGCTGCAACTTTTACAAAAAGTAATTAATTTTTGTCACCAGTTTATACAAATACAAGGGTTATATTGCAAATAATGTTTGATGTTGGTTTTACCAATGCCGATATCAGTAACATTTATTTTCTATTAGTTTTCGAAGCAGGGATGTGCACATAGCGTAATTTTGCAGTGCATACACATCATGTTGGTTCGTACTTCTTTTCGCTTTGTGCTGCAGAACCTGCAGCATTTCCTTGTGTCTTTTACTGGGAAATGTTTTCCAGCTTGAAGGTGAACTTCGTCTGGTACACTCTTGATGCCTGGCTTGTTTCTTCTTAGAAAATTAGGTCTTCCTCTTCTTTTGATTTCATGACCTGTTGTTAGCTGTCTGATAAGCGAAAGGATAACTGGTTATGTCCTCCTTCATGCTTACAGTTCCCTTTGACAAAGGTTACATCTTTTGGGCTATGATAAGTACTTAGTATTGTCACAGTCTTGTTGTCTTGCAATTTTATTGCTGAGACACATCCCTTCGTTTTGAACATAAACTGCCACCATTGTAATTTCTCTAGTTTCTTCATCATACCTGGAAGTCCCTTCGTGTTTGTCCTCACTGTTCCAACTCCAAAAAGTCCTCTTTTATTTAGTGACTTCATCAGATTGTATGACGTGAAGAAGTTATCAAACACAATTAGGTGGTGAGACTGAATGTATGACGCAGTAAGATGGAGCACAATATTTTCTCCCAAACTGCCCGATGAGTCTTGGGTGTCCTTCTTTCCAGTATACACCTCAAACTGGGTTATGAAACCTGCTTTTGAGTCGGCAAGACACCAAATTTTGTAACCTCGTTTTACAGGCTTCATTGGAAGGTACTGCTTCATAGAAGAACGCCCTTTGAATAGGACCATACATTCATCAACAGACATGATACTTGATGGAGCGTATACTTTTTTCAAATTGTTAGTGATAGGCGTCAATTATTGGCTGTAATTTGTGTAGTCGATCATAGCCAGCTTCACCTCTTGGTACTGCTGTAGCATTGTCATTGCAATGAATGTTCTCAGATAGCTTTTTTATCGTGGTTTTACTCATTAGTTGAAAAATTGCACTTACACCTAAAAGTGGGTCGGTGGAGTGGGTCAGTGGAGTGGGTCGGTAGACCAATAGTGATTCAGCTCATGCAGCCTACATATTCCCATTTGAATGTGAATGGCAATTAAATATTTTATTTCTTCAACGTCAGTGTCTTTCCAATTGGAGCTGGACTGTCTTATGCTGTCACTTATTTGAGCTGCATAGAGGTTAGTCTCATCTTTGATCTTCCTCAAACAATCATCAGTAAAAATTGTAATAAAATAATCATTTCTTTATCGTTTTGTCCAAAATCGAATTTTATATCTGCACTTCCATCAAGAGATGCTGATAAGTTTTCATAATAAGTTACATCGTCAGTCCACTGTGTTTCAATTTCAATGGCATGTTCGACCCCACTCTCTTGTTCTGTATACACAATAACTTCATTTGCAGTGTCATTGGTAATTTCGGCGACATTTTTTTTACTGCACATGCAATACCATCATTTTCTACCACCTCCATTCTAGCACTGTCACCATAGTTGTGACGACCATAGCTAGATGGCTCAACCAATTTCCTAGGCGGTGTAGTATCAATAGATGTACTATTGGATGCATCAAGATGGGTGAGTTCATCTGCAGCTTCATCACCACCTTCTTCCTCCGAAAATTCTTTATTATCAGGAAGCGAAAAGTAATACTCAAGAAGTTCATCTTTCAGAAGTGACATTTCTAAAAAGAAAACGGAAATAAGGTCTGTAATTGTGCAACAAATTACGAGTAGTATTATTGTCGTTTTTATTATTATTGTATGAATACATTACAGAGCCAACTGATGTAGCATCGTACAGAGAAAGAAATGAAGCCAAAATGTCGAATGTATAACGAAATTATAAATAATATGTGGGACAAACATGTCCTACTGGCCATGTGATTGATATTTCATGTGGTCAAAAATTAAAAACTATTTACCAAGTCACCGAAATACATTTTACACTGAAATTGCACGTAGTACTTATAAATAAATGATGAGAAACACAATAAATACGGTTATTGTGCTTACTTTGCTTATTTACAAAAGAAAAGTTAAAAAATATGCAAAAACTTTCACAGAAGCCATCAAAAAAGTGCACTGCATCGAACAACTTCCAGCAGAATGCAGCTGTTTGGCGGGAAGAAGTCTGTAATGGGTTCAAGTAGTAGCGAAGGCTTCCAGTAGATTGCAGCACACTACAGATGTGGGTTTCTATTGTCGCCCCAGTCGTGAAGCACGAAAAAGTGAAGTGGGACACATATGCACCGCAGGTCATGACAGGGTCAAATTGGTACCTTAGTCTGTAATTAGCAAGTCTGGAATGCCAAATGTGAGCAACCAATTATTTACTATCGCTTGAACAACTTTACTTGATTTTGGACAAGAATTACAACCATTACTATATAATATGAGAAATACGTATGTAATCACTGGTGGTGTTTATTAAATTGGCCTAAAAGACATTATTATGCCTTAGCAACTGATAATTTGAAGTAATATAATTTTCTTAGTAAAATTCTACTTTCATTTACCCTCATTTGTTCATTATAACAGATTTTGTTAAAAATATGAAATATGCGAAGCAGAAGCAATTCATTCACTGTATTTAAAATTTAATTAATAAAAATATTTATATTTAAATGGCTTGTACTCAATCTGTATTATCCATTAATTAAAAATACATTTGAATTTATTAGAAATAATAATAGTCAAATAATTTGGGAACATGGTTCAAAGATATTGTGTTTCCATTATTTGAAGGAAAACATGTATTGATAACTACTCATCTTTTATACAGTGCTTCAGCTAGGAAAATTTTCCCACCTGAAACATCACTGCAACATAAAGGATATTGTCTTATTTCTTAAAACTGATGATATCCTACTTATTGAAACAAAAAAGGTTAAAAGACTTCCACAACAATATAAATATATACAAAATTGTACGAAAAGTTTGGCACCAAATAATGTTGAAAATGCTAGATTTTTATTAACAGTTAATGATTTAAAAGAATAGTAATAGCATACAGCACAAAATGTGTATGCAAGCAAGAAAATATTATTTGACTACAGAACAAATTTTGATACATTTAGTACAAAGTACATCAGAATACAAACCTGAGCTACAAGCTATAGAATTTGAAAATAAACTAGAAAATCAAAGACAGTGTAATACATGCAGAAGATAATGATCTTCAAGAAAAAACTTGAAAATACAGAATAATATCTGATATAGTAGAGATGAAGAAAGATCAAATTATTTATGTTGCCACATCAAAAAACCTGCTAAGAAAAACTTGGTTATTTACTGTCTAAAACTCGTCTTTTAGGAAAACTCTCAACTCATAGTAGTGGAACACCTAAATAAGATAAAATATGTCAGAACATATCAATTTACAGATTATAAATTAGTAGAACAATGCTTAATATTTATCTTAGTTTTAGAAAATTTATGACATTCCAGTTTGGTGGGCCACACCTATAATGAAAAACTAATACATTTATCATTGCAACTGATTTATATACTTTCACTTTAAAATAAAAAAAAAACAAGCATCGAAACAATTCCAAAAAATTAGTAACACATGAAGTTCTATCAAAAATTCATGAATATAGACAATATAAGACTTGAAAAGAAGGAACAAATTCCTATAAAAGTCAAATAAACCAAAAAATTATTGTATACAATTACAAGCAATAAATAAATTATATGATGGGATCATGATGTGGAAAGATGAATGTATACAAAATTTAAATGAAATATTATGTGAAAGAAACGAAGAAAGACACAGTACTGTACTGCATATTGTACAACAGACATACACCGTAATTTAAGAACAGTTTTCTTTCCCTTAATTTCATATGATGGTAATTGCAAACACAATTATTATGTCATTAGAACACAAGAAAGAAGATTATAAACATAATTAAACAAAATTAGATGCAGACATCCGAACTGTTTAGAAAGCTAAGGCCGGTATTACACTATCAAATTTCTTTGTTAAAAATTTGATCAAAGATGTGATCAAATATTCCGTCAAATATATTTGACAAAGATCTTTGATGTAGCGCTAGAAGGGGTATTACACTGTCATCACATTTTTCGTCAGAGTTCAAGGTGGCTGACAACAACAACTTGTTATTAACTGCAACAGTTACATGTACCACAATTGCACTGTGTGCACATGCGGAAGAGAAGCAGAGGGGGGGGGGGGGGGGGAAAGGAAACCTACCTGGGCGAAGCCATGGGTTTTACGACGACACGATAAAAAGCTTTCAACAAAAACATGTTACGTGAGCTTATAGTGGAGGACGTCAAGTCAAAATCAATTACTTAAGAATGGATGAGCATACGTTTCTGTATGTGATCAGTGAAGTGTATCCTCATATCAAAAAGCACAATATTCACTTAAGAACTGCCACATCTGCAAAAGATGGGCTCACTGTAACACTCCGATTCCTTGCTACAGGAGAGGGTTAGGTTAGGTTAGGTCTCCAATCTTCTTAATCAATTTTTGTATTCAGGGTGGCTCACATTGTAAAGAGCCTCATCAGATTTATACATTTCTATTAATTTTGTAGTTGTCGGTACACACCAATTGTATTTACTGCCAATATTGTTCAAAACACTACAGATGATAGAACGCTGCAGCGATGCTAGTGCTCCATGTGGTAACATGTCACATTGCAGTGAATGGAAGACAAGCGACTTCTTTGATCGAATCTACAATGAGGCCCTAGATTTGATCAAATATTTCCCTATTACACCATCAAATTTCTTTGACAAAGATATTGGAGAAAGAAATTTGAAAGTGTAATACCGGCCTCAGAATTAATTACGTTACTAACTTAATTAATTTGTACCAAAACTGAAAACAATTGTGAAGATTGTTTGCTGTCACATATTTACATGCAAGAACAACTGATTAATCATATATTTAATCTTCATTAGATTGAGTTAACATAAAATCTATTAATTCCTCTGACTCCTGCTGAAAATTAGATTGTTTTTCGATAAAAGTGAAAATCCAATTACTTGTTTCACAATTTGATTGTATTAACTTTCATAACAATTTCTATATATTTCTCACAAACTAATCGTACTAAATCCACTTTATCAATCGACTCAAATTTCAAATAATTTTTAATGAAATTTATTATAATAACAAAATGTGGTACATCAATATTCTGTCTTCTTTATTAACCCAGTCAGCAAAATTTATATTCTAAACACTACCAAACAGCTCTAAACTTCCAGTACATAATTCCATTTGAACACAAAATTTTTGAAAAATATTTTTGCTTTATTGACCCAACTGTTACATGAATTATCAGAACCCAACAAGGTAACATATACATTGTCACATTTCTTTCCTACCAAGGTATATATATCTGGATAATTAGTTTTCTGTAACTTATGTTTATAAAATTTATTTCATTTCTCAGTCTAAAGCTCTTAATTTGTATGTAACTGGATCAGAAGAAATAACATCTTCCATTTCAGATATTGCTGATAACTTTCCAGTACAACCTTCTTTAAAAATTCGTTTTGGTTTACTGACTTTAGCTTTTCCACCAACAATATATTTGGGCTCAGTAGCTACAACATTTACAGTTTGCATACTTGCATAACATTATTTTCATTTTCGTTAGCTACATCTTTTGTTTTCATTTTTAAATTTTAATATTTTGTGTTATTGCACTCATCAACTAGTTTCAAAACCGAATCTATCCATTTTTTAATTACCTTGAAGAGCAAATTTTTTCAATCTTTTTTCTTTTAATGTTCTTTTAAATCGAATAATGGTTAATGTTGTAGTTATTCATAATTTCTTGAAAAGCTTTGTAGTGAAATTCTTTTCCATTATCTCTTTGAAGATTTCTCAGAGTTCTTACCAAGAACATTTTTTCAAAAGCTACTGAAATATTTTTGCCTTTCATCTTTAACTCAAATAGCCCACAGACATTTTGAAAAAACGTCAATTACAGTTAATAAATATTCATATTGTATATTTATTTTTGAAATTCCTTGTGAGTTGCCTGAGTCCATTTGAGCGAAATCCACTTGTCACAAACCAAATATAGCTAGCAAAACAACATATTTTCTTTTAAAATTTTTCCTTATTGAGTTATGTAATTCACAAAAAATTTCTTCATGAATATTTTCAAACTGTTTTTAACAAATTCACTTTTTTAAATCTACAAATAGCTTCAATCCTCTGTCATCCATTTTTAGTTATTCATCTTTGAAGTTGATAAGTTTGAGTAAATGTTTTACACTTAAGACACCACATATGCTTATCCACAGCTCATAATATTTCATGCTAAATTTAAATTTCTCATTTGCTATAAATTCGACATTAGCTGTCATAATTATTTCACCAGACATAATTATTTTTACTTCAACTGCTTCAGTTTTCATTGTAATTTTTAATCTCACAGTTAGAAAATTTGATTTATGTTCTATTATGGATTAATTATTATTACATATTTCCTATATATTAATATATACACTTACTGCAGTAACAAAACATTTAATGTTAAACCTTTGTTATAATTCTTTAAAGCTTAAAATCATATTGAAAATTATGATTTTTTAAATCATTTCCAGTCATATATGTATATTCAGTTATTTATCATTTCCCTTACTCTCTAATTCATTGTGTCTGATGCAAATTTAAGATTTGCTCTGAGGTTATTTATTGTCTTATTATAACCTTCTGTAATAAAATCATATACCATATTTCTCTTATTGAATTGTTGCATGTGGACACATTTATGAATTGTGTTAGTATACTTGTATATCAGATTTGGCAACAAAGTCATCTAATTCATTTTCTAAACACCATTTTTAACAGCAATATTATGAAATGGATAGGTTTTACTCAGCATATAATGGAGATGCTGAGACGCAGATCGGCATGACAAAAAAAAGTCCGAAAATTAGCTTCCAACCAACATGGCCTTAATGAGAGATAGAACACACACACACACACACACACACACACACATACACACACACACACACACTCACACACACGCACACAATTGCAGTCTCTGGCTGCTTTTCCTTGGGCCCATCTGTAACTCAGTATCTTTGATATATGGTGAGAAGCAACTATCCTTTTCATAATATTCCACAATCAAAAACTCTTCGTTTATTATGTAATTCATTAATCATAAGGACAATATGCAAGTGTTTAGTTGTTAATTTTTAATAAGTTGTTATATATCAAAATTACTTAATCAATTAGCATACATAACATTTATTTTAATACCTTTTTTGTAATGTAAAGGCTTTTTCCTAATGTTAGAATATGTCTTTTTGCTCTGTGAATTCTGCATCATTCATTTATCAGGAACCGATTTTACTATAGGTGTTACTCCACTAGCTATTGCAAAAATAACTCCTCATGCAGCTAATAAAATTGGTAATAAGGCCCCCTCATGTTATGTTAAACCCGCCCCTCCCTACTTTTTAATGAAATATTTAAGAATTTGTAGCATAACATGTATACCTAGTGTTATAATGAAATTTCCACAATTTCTTTTCTTTCTTTCTTTATTTAGTATCAGGTAAATAATCAACACAGTGTAGTTATGGAGTGTAATTTTAATATATTAGGTTTTTTTGCCATTTAGTAGTACAAAATGATCTAACCTTAAGTTCTTCTTGATTCAGTCTAATATTTTATACACCTCATTAATTTTTTTCGATATATAAACACATATCAGATTTTCTTTTTCCATGCATTATCCCACTAACTTTTGTTGCAGCTAATTTTTCTCTAAATGATACCTCAGTAAACGTTCTTCCCTTTGAATTTATTGGTCTGCTTTATGTCTAGATTTCAGATCATTATGAATCATATGGAAACATCAAGTTTTTTTACATGATTCATCTAACAGATTTCACAATTTAATTTTCGTCTAACAGGTTCCTCTAGCTCATTTTCATCTAATTTTTTACCTGGATCACTATAATTATAGCCTTGTAGATGAATTTGAATGTTAGTTTATTAGTTAATGTATTAACTAATCCTGTATGACATTTTTCAGATTTCCAGAATGAATGTAGTAAATTCTTTAAAGATGTAATTAAATAAGGTATATGATTTATATTGTTGATGATAAAATTACTGAACTTTCTTAGTTAACATTTTTGATACACCATATTTTTGATTATGATATTTTTTATATCCAGATAATTCATCATAAATTACTGACAATCTATGAATTAAGTCATGTACATTGTGGTGTCTTCTGTCATCGTCTAGCGCCATGACATGGTCAGGTGTTTGAAAGTACAGTGCTGCAAAACTTTCCCACTGGACGCCAGAGACGCTATACACAAGCAACATTTGTTGTGTGTTTTATTCTTTGATTGTTGATTTCTGTTTCCACGTTCTACTCCGTGGTGAAAGCGTGAATCCAAGTGTGTCAGATATGGAATAATTTACTGTACTGAACTTTTCTCACGCATTCGCACTGGTAATTGGTTGCAGTGTAATATTGTGTGTTCCGACCACAGGGTTTCATAAATAAATTGCTCCATCTAGCTGAGACAAGCCTGCTTCTCTTATTCAGCCTACAAGCACTCGCAGATGTTAAACCGTCGATCGCGGTAATTCAAACCGGTACTGACAAGGTGGTGACCCCGCGTGATCTTCTGCATGCACGCTGAAGTCCTTGCAAGAAATGGAGATGGCAATCCACCAGAGCCAACAAATGCTTCTGTGGCGCGTCTAGCAGTGCGACTACCTCCCTTCTGGTCGCACAATCCATCTCTGTGGTTTGCGCATGTCAAAGCAAATTTTGCCTACGCGGGTATCCCTGTCGACGCCACGAAATTCGTGCTGGTGGTCAGAAAACTAGATCACCTGAGGTTCAAGACATCATAATTAGCCCACCAGGAACGAACAGCTACGACCTATTGAAAGCAGAACTAATTCGGCGCGTGTCTGCTTCACAAGAATAATGAATCCGGCAGGTGCTTACCGAAGAGGACATCGGCGATAAGAAACCTTCACAGTATCTACCTCATCTGCGGAGTGAAGTAGACGCAGGTACAGTCCCGGACAGTTTGCTGCTTACGATCTGGAACAGTTGGGTACCACCACCAGTGAAGGTAATCATGGTGTCGCAGACTGACGCGTCTTTAGATGCAGTGGCCGATTTAGCCGATAAGATCCAAGAGGCAATGACGCCGTCAATAGTTTGCTCCGCCACCGCGGCGTGCGCCCGCGCGGCGACAACTGTCTTGCGCACGGATTATGATGTTCCGCCAACAAAGTGGACTTATTATCATGGCAAATCAGCGAGCTGTTACATTGCCGCGACACAGACAACAGGAGCCGGCATCGATTCCGTCGTCGCTCCATTTGTCAATCTTTCCTCAAACCATGCTACATCAGAAGCGACCGTCTACGCCCCGTATGCCTCACAGTTGCTAATAACTCCCGGATTACGACGTATGGCATGATGCGCTTGGAACTCGACCTCGGGTTGCGGCGCACTTTCCCGTAGGACTTCACTGTCGCCGACGTCGCCGAACCAATCGTCGGAGCTGAATTCCTGACAATGTTATGAATTGTAGTCAACTTGCCGCCTGACATAAGGAACTCTCGCCTGGTCGACAACACCATCGGCCTAACAACATCCGGATTCCATCGAGATGCCACTGTCCATACAGCCAAGGTAATTCAGGTAGTGGATGGCGAGTATGCGGAGCTGCTGCGAGGATATCCAGCCCTGATGCGACCACCCAGTGCATCTAAGGAGGTAAGACATGATACCATCCATTATATTGAGACTACTGATGGACCCCTACCTCTCGTAGGCCGCGACGTTTAACTCCAGATCGCCCCAAAATAGCAAAGGCAGCATTTGACTGTATGTTGCACAATGGTGTAATCTGGCCTACCAACAGCCCTTGGTCCTCACCATTACATCTAGTGCCAAAGAAGGGGGGTGCATGGAGAACGTGCGGCAATTATAGAGCCCTGAACGCCCGGACAATACCCGATCGTTATCCCGTACCCTTGTTGTGTGATTACAATTACACATTGAGTGGCTCAGTAGTGTTCACTATGTTAGACTGTGCAAAGGCCTACACGCAGATACCTGTAGCCAAACGTGACATTCCAAAGACAGCCATCATCACTCCCTTTGGTTTATCCGCGAGCATGTTCATGACTTTTGGACGAAGGAATGCCGCACAGACATGGCAGCGCTTCATAGATTCTGTGCTACTGGGTTTACCTTTTGCGTTTGCATACTTGGACGACATTTTGGTTTTTTCGTCGTCGCCTGAGGAACATCGCCACCATCTAACCGAAGTAGAATGACGTTTACTATTTTTCTATCTTCATACTCGCAGAATCCATGTGAAAAGTAGTTCATACAATAGTTATGCCATGAGCGCATAAGTATTCTTTGTAGTACTCTCTCTGGTGGTTGTTAGAAAAAAAGAAAGGGGGCTTCCGAGATTGTCTTCGTGCCGATTAGCCTGTGCTTGGTTTGGAAGAACTGTAATCTGATTATTGAGATTTATTACAGAAGATAACTGATATGAACTGTACGATTAAATGGAAATACATATAGATGGCTCCTTCAAGTAAATGGTGTGTATTTTAAATTTGAGAATTAATGATATTTATCGATATATTGCGTAGTTGTTAATCAGAAGGGACTCCCGAAAGACTGGATACGAACCTGCACTTAATAATCCAAGAGCTCCATTGCTTCTTCGGAAGGTTAAACTTCATCAAAGCCAAATATCCGCTTGATCTGAGGTTTCCCGACTGATTATACAACGCTCCCAAAATTACGAGGCATTTTATTTGTGCAGATTAGCAGACTGCCGCAAAGCACGAGCCTGCAGAGAAGAAGAATCATCGCCTGATTTCATTCTAACAAGTAAAATTTCAGAATCATTTTGAGTGACTGAGCTATGACTGTATTTCCTATCATGAATGATTGATTGTTCGAACGAATTGAGAGCTACATAATCACGTAGATAGGAGGAAAAATTACAGTGGCGCCAGTGTGACAGGACTCTCTTGGATTGTTATACAATATATGTATTTTTTGTTTCATGAAAACCAACGAGAACGAGAGGTAACTAATCTGAAGAGAGATTCGGTGCCCATAGTAAAAGATTGCTGATACCAAGAAACGATGTCAACTATTGGACAACACCGAGACTACAGAACAAGGCCAGAGAAATCTAATTTTTTTTGTCCTGTAGTTAAAATAGTTTGAAATCAATTTAGAAAGAACTTTTTTCCAGATAGTAGTTAGATTGTAGAACTGTATATTGTGTGATTTTCGTATCTGGACATTGAACTTTATGCCATCTGTGAAGTAATTTGAAAGTTAAGTGTGTCTACGACAGTAAATTTGAAACCGTATTTAGTGATTAGAACCTGATATTGACAGTTATTTAATTGTATTGACTAGAGTGGCATTTAAAATGTCATTGAATCAGCAACGAGACGTGCAACAGCCTTCAGCTGTTTGCGCAGGAGCAGAGGCCACGGATAACAATTCTGAGACTGTTGTGGCTAGCGGTAGCAATATAAATAATCCCGCTGGTTCAGAAAACATTCATACAACAGCTGATCAGACTGTTGTTGACACATTAGTTGTTATTATGCAACAGTTGTCTCTATTAGCCGAAGGCCAAGCAGAGGTAAAACGAGACTTATCCGTTATACAAAATGAATTCAAAAATCAACTAGCCGAAAATCAAACAGAATTACAAAATCAGTTAAGAGCAACCTTTACCGAATTAGATCAGAGATTAAATACCCAGACACAGGAAATAAAGGAACAGGCAGAAAGGACCGAACAGAATCTTCTTGCTCGAATTGAGCAGGTCCGCCAACAATGCCAAGAAAACAATAGTAAATTAAAAGCGGAACTAACCGAATATGTATCCGTCAAAATTGACACGATACAAAAACAAGTAGAACTGTTTCCTCAAGTAATACAAGCTCAAGAGGACATACAGTGTTCCGTAGCTATGATACCAGAAATAACAGAATCCCAAGATAATCTAAAGAAGCAATTTGACGAAGTGAAGGAAAAACAGGAGACAGTGGAACATAGAATGAATGTACTTGCGGAAAAGTTTTCGGAAATGACATTAGAGCGGCAAAATTCTCCTTCGGAAACCATAGAAGAAACTGTGAAAGTAGCTTTACAGTCCACTTCAGAGAGTTCCGAGGATAATTTTTTTAACAAAGGGTTAAAGGAAGTTCGAGAACAACTTGGCGAAGATATCTCGCGTTGGAAAGAAAATATCGAAAGATCACTAAATCTCTCGCAGCAGGATTTAGAAACAGCGAGAAGTAGGAAACAAAACTCTCAATCTGCGCGTGACATTCCGTCCACGTCAAGATCCGATGTAGATAGAACTGGAACGTCACAAGTTAGATTCGATATAACGGAGAGCCACAGGGAAAAGTACGAACAGGATGATTTTTGGAATCGTAGTACCGTTGAGGAGAAGATGATTAAACAGAGACAATTTCAAATCTTTAACCCTGACAAAAAGAATGTTCATCCTGTAGTCTTTATTCGAAGTTTCAGAGGTCTATTTCCACGTTCTTGGACAGAATGGCAAGAGATTAGTTTTGTATCTGGATATATACAAGGATCAGGAGCACTGTGGGCATCCGAACAAACATCTTCTTGTAAATGTTACAAAGAATTTGAGCAGGCTTTTCTAGCAAAATATTGGTCTGCTGGAATACAAGAAAGACTTAGGCAGGAAGTATTATATCCTGAGCCTTTCTCGTTTTCTAGAGGATCTCTAAAGAGATATTTTGAGAAATACATTAATAAATCTTTGTATTGGGATGTACCGATTCCTTTGCCGGATATACTTAGAATACTCAAGTCCAGACTACCCACCAGTATAAGGAATCAGCTGTTATATATAAATGATAAGGATATAGACTCATTTATGACTACGCTTGATCATATTGATATAATTGAGGAGGACAATAAAAGGGCAAGAGAAATGTCATATCAAAGAGGAGTAACAGAAGCGAATCCGAGCTGCAACTCGAATGGGAATGGCAGTAATGGTAGCAGTAACAATAATCATAACAAACTACACTCTCCGAGGAGACTTAGAAATGGACAAAATGCAAATAATAATTATTACCATAATGGAAACTTTGGTAATGGTGCAGCGAGGGGCTATTTTAGAAACAGTAGGAATTTTAATCGATATGATCCAATGTATGGCAACACAGGACAGTTCTACCAACACCAGCAGAACAACAACAATAATTACACAAATCAAGCAAGACAATATAGACCGAATTCACCACAACAACCGATAATCACTGAAGTAGCTGAAGAGATAAATACCAATCGGACCAATAATCAGTCAAACTAAACATGACCGCATCGTGCCCCGGAGGAGCGGTCAGGGGATCTGTTAGGGGCGAAACAGTAAAATTACAAATGTTAAGATATAATGATGGTGAGCTGTTGACTGAAGAGTTAACAAAGGATTTAATAACGTGTCATAATGACAGATCGAGTGTTCCGGTATCGGAAGTATGTGTTGAAATAGAGGAAGTTCCAACGAATGTGATATTGGACACCGCCGCTTCCGCCAATGTCATCTCAGGCGCTCTTTTTCGGAGAATTATTAGGAAGAAGAAGGTACCAATTTTGCCAGTACAGAACTGCAAAATCATCGGAGCTGTTGGAGCACGCTCTCCCAATGTCAAAATACAAACACAATTAGAGATGAAAATGGGAAATGTAGCAATAAAATGCACGTTCCTTGTAGTGGAGAAGTTATTAGTGGACTGTATTCTTGGTATTGGGAGTATGCAGGAGTACGATTGTCAGATAGATTTTTTGGAAGGAATAGTTAAATTTAGATTAAATGGAGAAGAGATAGCACTGGATTTAAATAAAAGGAAACGGTGCATGAGAAATATTGTCGCGGTGCCATAATTCAATTAATTGACACTACAAACGGTCGTTGGAAGGAGCTTTCAAAGGATTTGATACAACAGGAGGACTTTAACCAAACAACAATGATAAAAGCTAGTGAATCAAATCAGCTTACCGGAGAACAAAGGCAGCAGCTTTATTATTTGTTAGAGGCATATGAAGAGATTTTTGATGAGAAACCAGGAATTATTAAAGGGTATATTTGTCACCTACAAGTGAAGCCACATCAGACTTACTGTTACACGCACTACCCGATCCCCTGGCGTTTAAAACAATCTGTTCAAAGGGAGATAAATAGAATGTTAGAATGGAACTTGATTGAGCCATCAACTAGTCCATATTGTTCTCCGCTCTTAGTCGTTCCAAAACCTGGAGGCAATTGACGAAAAGTATGAAGACCAGAATTTAAAATGGGAAGAAAAGATTCGACTCGCACTTGTCAATTTAACTAAAAAGGCAATACAACGGAAATTGAACTATGAAAAACGGATTCACCGGATTCAGACATTTCATCTTGGAGAAAAGGTTTTATTGAGGCGACACATCCATTCCTCGAAACCGATGAAGAACATAAAGAAATGGAATCTTATTTATACTGGACCATATGTTATTGTAAATATACCAAATCCTGGATCATACTTGTTGGCATATCCCGAATCGAAAAGAATAAAGGGATTATTCCCGCATAATGATATTAAGAAATTTAGTGAAGGATCATAGATCTGTGATACCAAATATGGAAAAGAATTTAGAGTGGAATTTGACTATGAGTCGAATGTGTATATAAATATCAAGAAGTGTATGTTGTCTAGAGGTTAAGAGACAGTGAGACTACTCCTGTGCTAGGTTAAGAGACAGTGAGATTAATCCTGTGGTAAGTTAAGAGACAGTGAGATTATTCCTGTGATAGGTTAAGAGACAGTGAGATTACTCCTGTGATAGATTAAGAGACAGTGAGATTACTCCTGTGATAGTTTAGCACAAAATTTTTAAGATAGGTAGAAGAATTTGTTAATTACTAGTGTTTGTAAGTGTGGAATATGAGCAGAAGCCACAGTGATATACAATGAAAGTGCATCTACATTTCCTCAAGACACAGCACTTATGTGAGAATTGCGTGTGAAACTTGAACAGTGTGGGATATGTAGGTAAATACGCTGTGTGTATGATGTGCGCTGTTCGCGCAAGAAAACAAATGAACTGTGAAATGAAGCAACAGTCGATAATGTCACTGTTGCAAACAATTGAAGAAACTCACTGGTTGCGCGAGAGAAAATTATTATAATATTTAGATTTTTTCATTATGCCTTCTTTACCAGGAGAATTAATTTAAGAATTTTAATTAACATTTTAAGAATAGCAGTTTGTGTGTTTCATATTATGGACATAATTGTTGAAATATATTTCCATGAATGTTCCTGAGAGGATGAAGAAGATTCTGCGATTGGATGATTTGTTAAATGAACATACGTCATCATTAATGATATTTATTTTCAAGTGGATCTATAAATCAACTAATTATAAGAATAATGAAAATTTTTCAAATTATTCCTTTTGTGGAGTCAGTGTCATATGCCTGTTTTTAAAATTTTTCATCAGGTGTAAACTTAAATTTTATCCTTAATTTCGTAATTGAAAGCAAACCTCGGACAGATTCAATGCTCTACTTCCACCTGCACTACAACGAAACGAAGATTAGATTAAAAATTTTTTTGAGAGGAATACATTCGATATGAGCTACAACAAAATTTAATTGCCCACAGTCTATTTGGCAATGTTTTGGACAATCAGCAGTTGTAATGCAAAACAACTTTGGTATTGAGGACTATTAAAAAAAAAAAATCGCGATTGTCAGGACTGATGGATGTTCCAGTCTAGTACTGATGGAAGAATGTAGGGATCCACTCCGATTTTGAGTTCAACGATGAAATATGGACTTCGTTGCCTTAATCCACTCTCTTCCAGGGATTTATTCAGTCAGAACCTTTTCTTATTCCACTTTAAACCTGTTTCATGTTCACGTACCTGACCATCTGTTCCTGAGATCATCTTCCTGTTTCTACGGCACATTACCAGCTTCTATCCTGTACCATAAGCCATCGCCTGTCCTCCGTGCCGCGTCCACCAAACGCTGTACGTCGCCTACCCGGTGTCCGTACCCAGTGTTCCTGTTCCATCGACTTCACAACGAGATCGCCGACTACATCGTCGAAAGAAGAATTTTAAAAAAAAATTTTTTTTTGAGCAATATTGTAAATTTTTTTTTTTTGGCTATGAGGCACTTTTCCTTCAGTCTAATCTATAGAGCTTCTATATATTTCAAAATTACTGGATTTAGGCTTTCCTATCTTCTTTAATACCTGAGCTGGGGTCTATTCTTCCGGGTTTTCCAGGGTTTCCCTGTGAAGGCCAGTTCCCAAATGGGTAGACCTTTTTCGTAATTACACCAATCTACATCTTCCCTGGTTATGTACTCGGGATGCGGGTATACCCCGGTACATGTAAAAGCTACAGCTTAGGTATTCCCGTAACTTATTGTCTTAACATGTTACCCATACTCTCTACAGTAAAATTCTACTAATTCAAAATATTCCTCTTTTGAATAAACAACCCAACAAATTTTTTCTGTTAGCTCGCAAAGTGTATTATCATTAACTTTGCTTGCTGCGAGGGGCAATTGTAATATCTCTTTATATTCGATGAATTATTCAGATACAATTCTACCCTAGAATGACGTTTACTATTTTTCTATCTTCATACTCGCAGAATCCATGTGAAAAGTAGTTCATACAATAGTTATGCCATGAGCGCATAAGTATTCTTTGTAGTACTCTCTCTGGTGGTTGTTAGAAAAAAAGAAAGGGGGCTTCCGAGATTGTCTTCGTGCCGATTAGCCTGTGCTTGGTTTGGAAGAACTGTAATCTGATTATTGAGATTTATTACAGAAGATAACTGATATGAACTGTACGATTAAATGGAAATACATATAGATGGCTCCTTCAAGTAAATGGTGTGTATTTTAAATTTGAGAATTAATGATATTTATCGATATATTGCGTAGTTGTTAATCAGAAGGGACTCCCGAAAGACTGGATACGAACCTGCACTTAATAATCCAAGAGCTCCATTGCTTCTTCGGAAGGTTAAACTTCATCAAAGCCAAATATCCGCTTGATCTGAGGTTTCCCGACTGATTATACAACGCTCCCAAAATTACGAGGCATTTTATTTGTGCAGATTAGCAGACTGCCGCAAAGCACGAGCCTGCAGAGAAGAAGAATCATCGCCTGATTTCATTCTAACAAGTAAAATTTCAGAATCATTTTGAGTGACTGAGCTATGACTGTATTTCCTATCATGAATGATTGATTGTTCGAACGAATTGAGAGCTACATAATCACGTAGATAGGAGGAAAAATTACAAAGTATTCAAGTGATTGGAATACTACGGAATCGTGCTCAATACCTCAAAAATGTGTCTTTGGTCAACCTGAAGTAGACTTTCTCGGACACAGAATATCTGCGGCAGAATCGCTACCTCTACCTGAGAAGGTGGAAGCCATTTCACGCATTCCGAAGCCCGCTACAGCCAAGGAACTATGGCTTTTCCTCGGGATGTTAAATTTTTACCGCTGCCATTTGCCAGACTCTGCTGAGCTACAGGAACCTTTAGTCGCAGCGCTAACTGGTCCGAAAGCCAAGGGTAACGCCCCCATGACTTGGGCTCACGAAATACTGTCGCATTTGAAGCGGCCAAGAAAAGCATCGCTAACGCAGCCCTGCTGGCACATCCAGATCCTACTGCCACGTTAGCACTGGTAGTCGGCGCTAGCCAGACTGCCGTCGGCGCTGTGTTGCAGCAACGATGTAGTGACACTTGGCAGCCACTCGCATTTTTTTCACACAAGTTGACAACCTCACAAAGACTTTGGAGCGCATACGACAGAGAACTTCTGGCCATTTAGGAATCTGTCAAGTACTTCAGACCGCAACTAGAAGCACGTGACTTTGTTATCTTTACAGATCACAAGCCACTAACATATGCATTCCGTCAGAACAACATGAACTGTTCCCCCAGACAACACAACCAGCTCATGTTTATTTCTCAGTTTACCACTGATATACGTCATGTGTCTGGAATCGACAATGTAGTGGCCTATTGTTTGTCCAGAGTCAGCAGCATCGCCAATACGATCGATTACGCCAACCTCACTGCAGCACAGCAAGCTGATGCGGAATTACAAGTGATTCTGTCAAATGGTGAATCAGTGCTGGACCTGCAGCTGGTAGACATTCCTGGAAGCGATGTAAAGCTATATTGTGACATGTCCACATCGAAGCCAAGACCCTTCCTACCTCTGGAATTTTGGAAGGATGCTTTCCATTCGCTGCACAACTTATGTCACCCAGGAATACGAGCTACGACAAGCTTAGTTACAACGCGTTATGTGTCGCCTGGAATGCAAACGGACTGCCGTGAATGGAAGAGATGCTGCTTGAAATGCCAGTGTAGCAAGGTAAATCGCCACGTCCACTCACCAGTAGGAAGCTTTCCAATCATGACAGCACGATTCACACATGTCCACCTTGACACTGTTGCCCCACTGTCATCATACGATGGTCACCGTTACGTACTTACGATGATTGATCGGTACACTCGATGGCCAGAAGCTGCACCAGTGGACAATATTATGGCAGAAACTATTGCATTCGCCTTCATCACACACTGGGTGTCACGTTTTGGTTGCCTGCTGCACATTATGACAGACAGGGAACGTCAATTCGAGTCCGCTTTGTTTCGAGAGTTGACAAAATTTGTGGCACACTTCACCACCGGACGACGAGCTATCACCCTGCCAGCAATGGTTTAATAGAGCTATGGCACCGTACCCTAAACGCTGCCCTAATGCGTCATGACACCGGATGGACCAAAGCACTTCCTGTGGTATTACTTGGACTCTGAAGCACTTTCAAGCCAGACCTGGACGCTGCTTCAGCCGAATTGGTTTATGGCGAAGCATTACACCTGCCGGGAGAATTCGTGGCTACCGATGATCTGCTGAACCCTACGGGTGGCCAGCCAGAATTTCTCTGCCAACTGTGACAACATGTGGCTCGCCTCTGTCCGCAGCAACATCACAGACATGGGACTCCTGCCACGTTTGTCCATCGTGACCTATCCTCCTGCACACACGTCATGTTACGAACTGAAGGAATTAAACCCTCGCTCCAACCACCATATTCCAGCCCACATTGTGCCGTAACCAGAGGAAGCAAGACCTTGGACATCTTGATCAATGGGAAACCGACTACAGTCTCCATTGACCACGTGAAACTGGCGTACGTCTTTCCGGAAGCAACAATACCTGACCTACCACATCTTCCGCCTCACTCAGCAATAACTCTGTCAAAGTCGACGCCGGCGCAGCCGGGGGCCGCCGTTGACCCACCACCATGCACCTCAAGATATGGACGACATGTCAATTTCCCAGCACACTATTTGGAATGACGCTCTGCTTCCACCATGGGGGTGATGTGGCGTCTTCTGTCATCGTCTAGCGCCGTGACATGCTCAGGTGTTTGAAAGTACAGTGCTGCAAAACTTTCCCGCTGGACGCCAGAGACGCTATACACAAGCAACGTTTGTTCTGTGTTTTATTCTTTGATTGTTGATTTCTGTTTCCACGTTCTACTCCGTGGTGAAAGCGTGAATCCAAGTGTGTCAGATATGGAATAATTTACCGTACTGAACTTTTCTCATGCATTCGCACGAGTTATCGGTTGCAGTGTAATATTGTGTATTCCGACTGCAGGGTTTCGTAAGTAAATTATTCCATCAAGCTGAGACAAACCTACTTCTCTTATTCAGCCTACAATCACACGCAGATGGTAAACCGTCGATAGCGGTAATTCAAACCGTTACCGACATATATAATTAATTAAAATATATTAAACTGGTTGTTTTGTATACTTTTTTTACTAATCCTTCGCCTGCCTCTTCATTTTCAGAAGCTTCTACATTTTCATGTAAGTCGCTTGTTTAGTTAAATTTGGAAAATAGACATTAACGATTTCTTTATCAAATTATTGTAGATAATACCTCTATGCGATTTTATTTTGTTTTTTTATCATAATATAATGCTTCTGAAATGAATAACATATTTGCATACTTTCATAAATCAATAGAATCTAATTATACATTCAAATCATCCATAGTAATATGCTTTTTACTTATAACATTCATTGCTCAATCTGTTCCGTTACATTCTCTTCCACCACCAGCAAATTTTTCTCCGTCTAATTTTCCTGGTAAATTATCAATATACTTCAACATGCCAACACCTCTTAATGAAAATTTTTTATCTTGACTAAGGTTATACACTCTTTAATTCTTTCACTTTTATTCATTTTTCTCCTCTTCTTCATACTTCTTCAGTACATCCTGTATTTGTGATATCTTAAAATGTATAGTCAATTGGTGGTATATCATTAAATTTTGATGTTATGGAATCGATTGTTGTTGAACTTTTCTGTTTCATGCAGCTTTCAACACATTATCGCCTAAGCCTTCAATTTCTTGTTTAACTTGATGGCATTAATAACAGATTAATATTCTTCTTTGTATTTCTCATACTGTGTTTTTCATTGTTTCTTCCATTTTTTAAATTCATCCTTTAGTTCTTCCTCTTTAGCCTAGCTTTTTAACAACTTTTTGAGTATATAATTATGGTAAGACAAGAAAGCATTAGTAATTTATTTTCTAACATTTATGTTTAATGCATTTAATGTTTATGTTTAATGTGGTCAACATTTATGTTGATATTACAGAAATGTTCAGTTTGTTTCTTTACTACTCACCATTAGATTTCCACACTGTATCTATTGTGATAAATCCAAACTTACCGTCATTCTGACATTTACTACATTGTTTAAACCATCAAAATTTAAACCTGCAACAACAAGCTCATGGTGATGTGATGTAAATCTGTCACTAACTGTCGGTATTTTTGAATACGTTTGAGCAAAATAAAAACAATTGATTCCATTATGTCTATCTGTAGTAGAATATTCACTAAGTGCAAGCTGATTAAGAAGTACATATCATCAAATAAAACAAACGAATTAATTCAATGATACAATTTCATCAATATTTCAATAAAAGTAGAGATATTCTCTTTAACCTTTTTACACATTTTCATAAACTCTTGATATTTTGGTTGATCTAAACTTCTATAAAACACATAAATAATTGTTTTTATCACAGATAATCCACCCAGGAGCTAAAATATAACTATCCATCTTTAACATTGATTTTTCCACATCCTCTTCATCCTGTTATTGCGCATCAAATTGACTTAGGTAAACGCTTACAATTTTTCATTTTTTTCTTGTCTAATATTCTTACATTTGGATACCAGTCAATTCCCATTTAAATGATCATAAATGAAAAGATTATTTCAATTAAATGGTAACTCACCAGTACTGAAGAAGAGATTATTTGTTCCTATAAGAGCTTTTACAAAAATGTTGTGCAAATTGGCTTTTATACAACATTTTTGACTCTGAATGCCACTTCAAAAAATAATAAACTGTATTATGATGGGAAAACAATAGAAATTCCTATTGATCAATACAGTTTAAAAAGTTTAGAAAAATGTATTCGTACTAAAAAAACCTAATATATACATTAAAGCAGATAAAAGTTTCAGCTGTCTGTTGGTAGAAACCTGATAGTCTTTCCTTACTACTTTGGTCAATGGTACATTAAACACTAATCTTCACACAATGGAAAATCCATTATGTAATAATGGCAATGTTATGAAAAGGGTACTTGCTACTCCCCATATAGTGGAGATACTGAATATATGTTGTCTAATTGCGATGAAAGCCTGTTTGGCTAAAAGCTTTGTTTGACAATCTTTTTGTTGTGCCTAACTGTGAATCAGCATCTCCACTATATACTGAATAGCACCTATACCTTTTATAATATTGTCAAACAATCTTCCTTTTTTATTGCTGTGAGATGACAAAGCAATCCAGGTACAGTCAGTGTAACTATTTTAAAGCAGACAATTGCTTTTGTTGTTATAACCAGTGCTTGATTTGTGATGGTATACCATACTGACACCTCTAATACAAAACCATTGAAATAATGTTTTAAGACATTAATAAAAAACAGTCCATGGTAGGTCACAGTACTTGTACTACTACTTTTTTACACATCAAGCACTGGTCAGCTTGAGATAGACACTAGTGTTTAACAACTGTCATTTTGTGGATGCATCTTCTAACAAACCTACCACAACAAAGGTCAAAATTTAATAATGATTGTGGTGTTGCTCACGCTGCTAAATCCTGCATTTTCGAGCAACAACAAAGTTATTATGTGGCGGGTGTCATTAGAGCACAGTTAATAAAGTCATTTCATGTAATGATAAATAAACTGGACACTCATCTTATCGCGTTTCCCACGCTGGTCTCGTTGTAAAATCATGGATCAATCGTCGAAAATCTAGGTGGTGGTGATTCCAAGCTCGGATGCAAAGAGTCCTAGGTTTTATTCTGCTATATTCAAAAGTTTTGTAGATGCACTTCACAAACCATTCTTGAAGATTAAACCTTTCAAAGTTAGGACAATGGTGAAGCAAAAAAGTAATCAGCATTCCGAATTTAAGTTACACTTCCTTTTAATTGCTTTTATTGCAATATCACGTAACACACAAAACATCACTTCACAATACAAAACATACTTGAAAACATATTCCTCACTGTTAAAGTTCACATTTTATAAGCTGACTACAATATGCGTCTTTCCAACATGACGTCCAAGACTTTCTCAAGGTCCGACTCTCTAACTAATATCCGCTTACGCGCCCAAAAATCAAGAGTTACAAGTACGTCAAAGATCATAGTGACAAAAAAAAGAATGCACATAAGAATAATATCATTGCAAATACAAACATATCGATGTATCAAAGTACCTCTACATTAATGAAATCAAATCTGAATGTTGTCTCAGAAATATGTCAACTACTTTACAGAAACACAGTAGAATATTACTGGTATCGAGAGGTTGAGTTGAGGTGCCATAATGTTTACGTAATTAAAGTACCATTACAATCTTCAAGGCATCAAGCATTCTCACAGCACCTTCACAATATATAAATTAACTAATGTGTCATGACATAAATAAAGTGAAAATTTCAAAAGAATAGTGATTTCTACCACTCACTGGCAATAATGACCTCACTGCAAAACAACTATTCACCAAAAAATCAAATACACAAAATACTCAAAATTTAACAAAAAAATTACAGAAATGAAAACTATTGCTGTTGTATATTTCACGTGACCTATATATCTCAAATGAAGACCTCAGTACCAGTAATCCATACAGAACGCAGAAACTCAACACAATTTCCACTGGAGCTATATAGCTCCAACAAAGCCCTCGATACTAGGAACCAACTACACTAAAACATGGTGTTTCAAATTTCACTTCACCTACATAGCTCAAACACAACCCTAGATGCAACAGTTTCACTTACTCTATCTAAACCAAAGTTCTCAGTACAAGAAACCAAACCATACTCATATGACTAATATCAGAAATGTATCCTAAACAACGATGGCACATCAGTATCCATGACAACTACCAATAACAACCCAACAATTAGCGAACACTAACAAGGAAATCCCGAAAATTCATGAAAACTTTCACCACCACCAATTTCAATATACACAAACACCTTCGCCCATTGCAACAAGCAATAAGCTATTCATAAATATCTATATCTTCTTCACCACAGAAGAAAAATACTAAATCTCCAACCACAAGAAACACACGGCACTAATATTTACAGAAAAAAAAATGAATCCATCAGTCAAAATATGCAAATTCAAAGTAACTCACCAGAAAGCCAGCACAAATTCTTTCAGTACCAACATTAAACATTCAATTCATGTCAAACTACTTACTAAAAACATGCATCACAACAGAGAGCCACCAAATGCAACAACACACAATCTACAAACGCAAAGACTCGAAAACATCAAGGCCAACCATGGGTCAAAGCAGATGGGTGTAGTATCAGCACCTGACCTTGTGCGAATAACCTCACATTAGCTTGAGGTAGAAATTAGTGATGAGGCCATGACTGCCAATTGATAAGAAAATAGGACTAAATTATCAAGAATCAAACGTAATTACTTTTGGAACGTTTGTTCAGAGTTTGCATCTTTTTGCTACAACCCAAAAAGGCCAGTACTGCCTGCTTTGCACGTAGGAGATGTTTCTCATTGTACTGACCCACAAACAGAATACTTTTATTCAATCTGTCCTACAGCATTTTCTTTCTAAGCAGCGCAGCTAAGATCTAAAACTTGTCCATTCTAACACTGAAATTCTAATACTTACATCCGAAACCATTTACTCACTGATGGTCCTTATGATTAACAATGAAGAGTGAATTTACTAGGCATTGATTTGATCTACGAATTTTCTGAATGTCAGGCGAGACATTCATATGAATCCTTAAGGCGGGTCCACACTGAGCGCGCCGCGCTGCGCAAAACGGCTGTGCGCGCTCAGTGTGGACGGCGAACCGCACTGCGTCGTGCCACGCAGTTTTCCGGCTGTTGTCGGTACATCAAAGGAAGTGGCGCGTTTGCGCGCGCTCAGTATAGACGGGGTTTCGCTCTCTCCATCTTTAGACGAGGCGCGCACTCCAACTGGAACACAGTGCGCGCCTCGGAGCGGCGCGGCGGGGCGCGGACGGCGCACTCCTCTCTGTTAAGGCCGGTTCCCACTAGGGCTGCCGCGCGTCAAAACGGCGCGTCAGCGGCGTGGTTGCCATGGAAATGGCGTCAGCGGCAAGGCGCGGCGGGCTCTGCGTCGCGGTTTGACCATGTCGAACCGCTTCCGCTGCCGCGTGCCGCGCTCCAGGTGCGCGCCGCCAATCACAGAACGCGCTGAGCGTGACGTCAGGTACGGACTCCAGGGCCACACGAACTTTCGCCGAACCGCTGGCGCGGACGCAGCGGCAGCTATGAAATACTTATCATTTGATTCCAAGGAAACTATTCGGTAGAAAAATTTGATTCTTGGGCATGTTACAGCCTGATATCTTCTCTCGATAAAGGACCGAATTTCTTTTCGTTATTCGTCGTGGTTACTTGCTGTATCGCATTTACGTAAACCTTTACACGAAATTTGAATGAGTGTGCAGAGGTAAAAACGCATTGCGTGGACTTTGCGTACAGTTCATTTTAGGTTATACATTATTGCGTATGAAATTTAGTCAACATATCGAAATTGTTTTTAAAGCTGAGAGCAGAACGATAGCTATCACCGTTCTCGAGATATTGAATGATATGTCAGCGGACGGGCTGTGCGGTGACCGCGCGCGGGTTGCTCGCTACGCGACCGATACTTTCATCCTGCTCGTCGTAAACCATGTAGTTGTATCAACTGCAAATTTCGTAAACGGTTCAAGAAATCGAAACGTGTTTTTTTTGCAAACGATAACTTGTAAAAACTCATGTATTTCGTCGCATGATAAATATCCAAAATCTGTTTACCTACCAAGATATGAAAGAAACTACAGTTTTTTCGGAAGGGATAGATGAATTTTTTTAAACAGCATTTAATAGCATGTGTAATGAGAAGTTAAACTGAGACTAATTTGCTGGTATGTCATAAGATGTAATTTGCTAATTATCTACAGCTATTGATTATTTCCTTTGGAAGTAACAAACGTTTTTTTCATTATCCAGTGTACTTTATTGGTTCAAGACGCATTTCGCCTTTTACTTTAAGGCATCTTCGGTGGAATCTAGAATGATTCAGTTTTGTTTTGATATGTGATACTTGCAGATTATAAAACAGTTCACATCTTTTTTTTACGTGAATAACTGATTACTCTGAACGGAATGGACAGTGCCTTGAAAGGAGGATATAAGATGAACATCAACAAAAGCAAATCGAGGATAATGGAATGTAGTCGAAGTAAGTCAGGTGATGCTGATGGAATTAGATTAGGAAATGAGACACTTAAGGTAGTAAAGGAATTTTGCTATTTGGGGAGCAAAATAACTGACGATGGTCGAAGTAGAGAGGATATAAAAGTAGACTGGCAATGGCAAGGAAAGCGTTTCTGAAGAAGAAAAATTTGTTAACATCGAGTATAGTATGTCAGGAAGTCGTTTCTGAAAGTACTTGTATGGAGTGTAGCCATGTATGGAAGTGAAATGTGGACGATAATTAGTTTAGACAACAGGAGAATAGAAGCTTTCGAAATGTGGTGCTACAGAAGAATGCTGAAGATTAGATGGGTAGATCACATAACTAATGAGGAGATATTGAATAGAATTGGGGAGAAGAGAAGTTTGTGGGACAACTTGACTAGAAGAAGGGATCGGTTGGTAGGACATGTTCTGAGACATCGAGGGATCACCAATTTAGTATTGGAGGGCAGCGTGGAGGGTAAAACTCGTAGAGGGAGACCAAGAGATAAATACACTAAGCAGATTCAGAAGGATGTAGGCTGCAGTAGGTACTGGGAGATGAAGAAGCTTGCACAGGATAGAGTAGCATGGAGAGCTGCATCAAACCAGTCTCAGGACTGAAGACCACAACAACAACAACTTATTACTTACAGTGAATCGAGTTTTTGGCGGACATCTGCGTTTCCCCTCACCTGGTCACATGCTGGAGGTTGAACTAAAACTTAGATTATGGAACATAAGCACATTTTCATGTTCGCTCTTTTTTCTTCTGTCACTAGCGGTAGACATTTTACCAAAAACACTGATTTGAAGTCATAACTACAGTGTGTTCACCTCATGTCCCTTCCTGTTTGATTTGTTTATGTGCATGTTGCCAATCTAAAGAATTATATGCTGAAAACTAATGTTTGTTTATTTCTGTCCTCCTTATATCTTTATGTGTGTGTGGCTAGCCAGTGATAGTTATAGAAAGTTGAAAGAGAATGCAGTAGTTGTCAGACAGTGGTTGAAAGATTTGGTGTTCAGCTGATTTCAGTTCTGGTTTAAATGTTTTGTGGAGAAGTGCATGGAATAGTAAATTCACTGCTTACATTAATCGATAAAATAGCAGAATAGCATTTCAACACATGATTATTATCAGAATACTATCACCCAACCCCTTTGTCCTCACTCTTTGACGCCTCATAATATGCCCTGTCAACTTACCCCTCTTGTAGTCAAAGTTGTGCCGTAATTTCCTCTTCCTCTTCCTGCTCTAATTCTGTTCTTCTTCTTTAGTTACACGATCCTCATATCTAATCTTCAGCATTCTTATTGATCACCACGTTTTGAAAGCGTCCATTGTCTTCTTGACAGAACTGTTCATAGCCCACGTTTCACTTACATACAAGGCTGCACTCCACACAAATACCTTTGTAAAATTGTACCCAATCATTAGAATTTATATTCGATGTGAACAAAGTTTCTTTTTCAGAACGCTTTTGTTGCTATTCACAGTCTTCATTTTATATCCTCTCTACTTCTGCCTTCTCAATTACTGCTTCCCTTGCAAGTCATTAAAGTCTTAGAAATGCAGTTTGGTTTCTGTACAAGTTGTAGATAATCTTGTGGCCCTATGTTTTAGAGCTTCAAAGAAAGTTTTAATTAAGATTGTCAAAATCTTTCTCTAAACATGCAAATGCTATAAACACAGTTTCGCAGTTCTTCAGTGTGTCTACTTAACTAAGTGGTAGGATCAGTATTGCCTTGCGTGTTCAGACATTTCACAGGAATCTAACATTGTGCTTATGTTAGTTTGTACAACCCCTCCCCCTCTCCTCTCTGCATATTCCTTCCACTTTCTAGCCTTCTCTTATTTGCTTAGTTCTGGCTTGCCAGATGAGTCCTTGGCAGTTGCTTCTCCTTTGAGCAAAGTTTTCTTTGTTCTTTCTCATTTTCATTCCCCTGTTTTCCAAGTGCAAAATCGCGTTGCAATTTTGGACTTTCTGTCAACGTCATGTTTAGACATTTCTATTTCCCATGGCCTACTTTATTTGCTGCATTTTTATATATTTCCCTCTTGTCAGATTTAATATATCACCTTTTATCTAACGATTTCTACTGTATCTTCTTCCCGTTCACATACTCTGCTGCATTCACCACTTTTTCTCTCAAAGATATCCATTCGTATTCTAGCGGATTCCTTTCTCTGTTTCAGTCAGTTGTTGCATTACGGTAACTTTAAGATTATCGAAAAACTGTGGGTCTTGACTTATTCAAGTTCCATTTCCTTAATTTGCTACCGTTTACTGTCTCTTTAGTTGTGAACCGCAGCTCGTAACCAATAAATTATTGTAGGTTTGCGTCTGCACCAGGAAATATCTTATAATTTAAAATCTGATTTCGAAAACTTTGTTCCAAGTATGTATTATTCTTTCATGATTCTTAAGCAAGGTGCCGGCGATGATTACATTGAGCTCTGTGCTAAATTCTATCAGGTGGCTTCCACTTTCATCCCTTCCCCCAAGCCTTTGTGTTTTTAGTGTTTTCCTGTACCTGCTACCGTATCACACTTTAAATTTTTGTCTCGCTTAACTATCTGAATAATTTCTTTATCGTACATCGTTTCAATGTGTAAGCAGATAGTGAACAATCATGAACGGTGTCATGAAATCTGTTTATATTGAAATGAGAAAACATACTAATGAAATGTGTAAAAGAGTACATTGTACAGAAAATGAAAAATTTGTATGTCTTCACCCAACTTCGTCTTTCCTTCATGTAGGTATAAGATATAGTTATTCAAACACACCGGTCGTTTCGGTGGGTCCCAGCCCGTACCTCAGTGGCTGTCCGTCATTGGCTACCGCTAGCGTCTGCCGCTTCCAGATGGGAACGCCAATTCCGCGAGCCGCCGCGTCAAAGCGGAAAACGCTTGCCGCTGCCGTTGCCGCACGACGCGCTCTAGTGGGAACCGGCCTTATTACAGCTGTGCGCGGGGTGCAGCAGCGCGGCGCGCTCAGTGTGGACCCGCCTTTACCTGCTACTTCCGCATCTTACTTTGCAAATGCGAATTTCTCATTGTATCTCCAGTTTTGCTGCATTTCTCTTCTTGTTTTAGGCGAGTTTCATCTCCATGTACTTCAGTGACTAAAAATAAAGTCCAACAACTCCATTAATTAACATCTCAACATGTTTAAACGAGAGTTAAATTGAAGAAGCCTTCCAACAGCCACTACAACAGTACAAGTTGCATACAACACAGCTATGAAACTAAATCTGCCGTTTATAACGTTAATGAGTACAACACTACACGTGCAGCTTGAGTACATACGCTTGTTTGCCTCCCAGAATGCGAATGTATATTACGTTTCCTGTATTCTCTCCCAACAATTTTGCGTTCCGCTTTTCGTGTCTTAGAAATCACAATACCACAAAGCCTATTACTGAGTTACTACAAAAGTTCGACGCGGCATATACCACCTCGACGAAAACAATAACAAACACAGATCTTTCTTCCCGCGAAAAATTTCGTCTTCAAAGTTTATACTCGCAGCCTCTTCAACTGCATGTGGTAACTTCTCTGAACCACGTCACTTCCCGTGTTTCGCTGTCGGTGGAGCTTAGTATGTTAAAATGTGTATGTACGTAAAAGATAGTATTGGAAGTGTGTTAGGATTTAATAAGCAAATTATTGCAGCTAATGAAAAACCTATTCCTAATAATATTCTTAAAATAATTCCACCTGAATTAATTAACGATAATTTTAATTTCCCTGACGAAATGTTTGTAAACAAACGATACTTTTCATTGTGAAAGTAATATTATTGCTTCATTTAAGCTTTACATCGAAAGTGAAGCACTATGAAGCACATTATACTTTATTTACTCCAATTCATGATAAAATTCGGGATTTAGAACTAAATATTACTAATGAACTGATAAGTTTTTGCCTTTAATAAATGAACAGGATTAAAAGCTATCAACTTTATTCTTTTCCCATCATCAAGAAAAGTAAAAATACCCTAATTTTTCTGAACAAGATCTGTTCAAACTTCTCAACTTTTAGGATTGGGTAGGTAGCAACTCCTGGGTGCTAGGTGACTTGTCTAAACAACAAGGTAATGCTCGACAATCTCATAGTATCCTCATCTTGATGCCCAGTGACAAGAACAGACTGCATCACATCTACACACCGTATTTAATCTTACAGATAGGCTCTTAGATGATGCAGCAGTTATGGTGCCCGAAAGGTTTAAACTATGCAAAAACTTCTGGTACAGCTCCAATGCGAGATATGACAGCTGGGATACAGTAAACAAATCTGAAACTTTCAATTGATGTTGCATAAGAGATTAAGAGGGACACCTGCCAAAACGATTAATATCAATTGAACAGAAAGGAAGGCTTTGCAAGGCTATAGAGCAGACGAAGACCTCGTTTTTTACCTGCAGACAAGTGGAATGCCAATGCCTTTTACTCACTGGTTGAATACAACGGCAAGATAGGGGTGCTGTTTGATGATCCTGCCTATCGCACACTAAGATAGGGCCCAAATGGTAAGACTCAGAGAAAAACATTAGATCTTCTAAGAGGAGTTCTATTCTGACTAAAGCCAGTAAGGGCATGCACCGGCAGGCTGCAGTTCCCTCAAGACTGTAAAGCCTACCAAAGATACATAAGGATGCATCCATTCAGTGCAGAGTAGCAGCAATATTGGAGGCCCTACCTAATTCCTCATTAAACATCTCACTTCGCTGTTGGGACCTCTAGTAGGCAAATGTGATCATCGTATCCAGAACTTTAAGAGTACTTCATAGGATGCCTGAAGACACTTAAGCTACAACTGTCAGATCTTGGTTTGGTTTCGATGATCTACCTTCATTCATGAAAGTATCCCTGCAGGACACATTAGAGCTTATCAGCTGCAACTTTGAGAAATACATTGTGGCATTGTTTAAATATAGACTGATGTCAAATTATTTCTGATGCAATAACAAGTATTCTGAACGAGTGGACAGTATCGCCATGGGAAGGCCTCTGTCTCCCATCGTGGCCACCCATTTTAGAGGACTTTGAGTAAAAAGGACTGCCGTCAGCTTATCTCCAACCTTCCTGCTTCTGGTGCTGTGTAGATAACACATTTGTTGTGTGATCCTTATGTTTCTCCAACATTTGAAGTGCATTCCATCCAAATATACAGTTCACCATGGAAGTTGAAGAACATGGCATCTTACCATTCCTGGGTGTCATGGTTAGAAGAAAAGTCGATAGTACATTTGGACATACTACCACAAACTTCACACACAATTATATTTGCAGGCCACAAGCTGCAAAAGTAGTAGTGCTCTTTTGTACATAGAGCACTTGTGATCTCAGATACTGACAGTCTGTCTGGTGAGCTATGCCAGCTAAGAATGGTTTTCAAACACAATGGCTATCCTGATAGAGAGATATGCCATGCATTCTGTTATAAGCAAGTTCAAAGCAGGGATGTAATTGAATGTGTGGCGGACCCCCTGCAATGGCGTTCTTGCCGCATTTTGGCAGCATATCATCAAGAATTGACAGAATCCTCAAGGAACACATCAAGTGTTTTTTTTCCCCCCCGGCAAACAGCAAAATTGAGGATTTTGTAGTATTCAGTCAAATAAGATCTTGGCTTTAGGAAACATGGCATATATAAGATCCTATGGCATTGTGGGAAATCTTATATTGGGCAGACGTGCTGAGCTATACAAGGACGCTGAGTTAAACACCATCATCATAGACATCTGGGTCAAAAATCAGTGGCAGTGGAGTGTCGCCTGGATACAAGGCATCAAATGTTTTACAAGAACTCCATAATTTTATCTTCAGCGTCTTCTTTCTGGGACTATGTTTTTAAGGATGCCATACAAATCTGTACAGCAGACAATCTCATCAAAAAGGGTGCAGGTTTTGAATTAAATGCCAGCTGGAACCAAGCATTGGCTTCCATTAAATGAAAACAGAAGGAACAAGAACTTCTGATTCATGACTTGACACAGCACACTGTTGATATTTAATTCAGCTTTTAACCATAGGAGCACCTGGCAGCAGTCACTGCACACACTGCATGAATGAAAGGTAATTTTACAGCTTTCGGCTGGCAACACTATGAGCACCACTTTCTTCCAACCGTAGTGTCTCCTCTCACACACACACATTACCTGCTCCTGGACTAATAAATTTCAAAACTGCCATGAGCCTATCCTAAGTCGTGCCCTGTAGCAGGAACAACAGCAACTGCCACCACCTGAACATATTAAAAGTTGTCTTCACGAAATATTGTGTGATTTCCACAATACGATACGAAGGCAAATACGAGAAGAGTGTTTGAGAGATCTGTTGGGAAAGCCTGAAAAGTCACTGGAGCTAAGGTGTTGTTATGTGGTGTACGCTGTGTATGTCCATAATATAACAAATATGCATTTCCGAATATAATTAGTTGCGGACCCACTGTCACCCGATTCAATTTCACTGAAAGTTTTAGGCCACTCAGTATGCCTAGGAACAAGAAGACAAGCATTTTCTTGAAAACAACAATTAGATATATTAATTAGCATATATTTGATGAATTTTTTATGTAAATGACATACATATTCAAACTGAACGGAAAAATAATGACTGAAATGAGACGCTGCACATTCCTTCTTTTATTCTGCAGCAGTCAGTAGCTTTATTTTCAAGAAGTGATGCATTCACACCGACCAATTCAAGTAGTATATCCATCTTGTTGTTTTGTTTTCCATACGGTCAAACATAAATGAACAGACCTGTAGTGAGGTACAAACACACTTCTGCTTGTTGATGAAAGTGAGAGCAGAATCTAAATATGTGTTAGACTGTGGTGAAAGCAAGTGACTGTGGTATCACTCACCACTGACTATCTAAAAAACTTGCATAAATAGGCAGCTGGATGTACATTCATAAGTCTTTTAACATCTTTGCATCTCCAGGGTGCCTTCCATCGCAATTCATGGTGTTAACAATGGTCAAAAGCATGCTGGCTGATGATGGTTTGATGACTGGGAATTAATACTGATTCACCATAGACATTTTAAATGTGGTTTAATTTTAACTGTGATCTCACGGTCTTGCTTTTTGACTGAGGCTGGTGTATTAGGCCATTAGTCGAGGAGTCGACTGAATCTGCTTTGGTTGCATGCTTGGTTGTTATTTGACAACTGCAGCATCATTCTCAGTTGGCCAAGTCCATTCTTCTCGACATATTTGATTGATGGGGAAGAATAGTGCTACATATCAACACGCCTCTTCTTACACATTCTCTATTACCTCCTACCATATGGGGTCAACATCCACAGCTGCTATCTCTTGTGTACTCAGTCTGACAGTTCTGGCTGCTATAAAATGCTATAGCTCTTCTCTTCAACTTGGCGTGTAATAATCGAGGCGAGATCAAAGGGGTCTTTCACATCTGCCATTGGGACAACATTTGGGAGTTGATCACACCTCTTTCACCCGAGCCTTTTCTGTTGCATTTCCTCATTGAGCTGCCATTACTTGAGGAATTCCTCTATTGTGACATCCATTACCAGAAGAGCTTGGTACATGTCTTCTGCAACTCCTTTCATCAAGTGTGACTTTTGTTAGCTTCTGCCACATTTGTATTCACATTGTGACATAGTGTTAAAACATTCTGTGCATAGTGTTAAAACATTCTGTGAGTTGGGCTATGTATTATCTACATGAAACTGGGATCTGTTTGTCAATTGTTTTCTTCAGTTTGGCCTGGAATTTATGCCAGCTCCTGAGCTTCTCTTTGTAGTTTCAAACCACTGCTTTGTGGTCCATGTAAAAGCACACATTTGTCACCACACACAAAATGTCATCCAACACCAGTTGTGTTTGATGACTCATTCAAATCCTTTCAAACATTTCATTGTGCCCTGACCAGTTTTTCTGGAATGCACTGATGGATGCCTGATATTCAACTGACTTGTTGCTGTTTAGTAATTCCCTGGTCTCCCGAAAATGTGGACCATGGGAACCATGTACTGCTTGTATTATGGTTTCTGTCCATGCAGGTGATGGCTTTTGCTTTGCCTAATTGGAACTAGCTACTACAGTGGTTTAGATCTTTTCAAGCATTCAGCATCTCCACCAAACAATGTTATATTGTGACTGGAATCAAATTGAAATATGGAAGCAGAGTTGCCAATGAAGTGCAATACACAAACCTGAAACCACTTATTAACAGCTGTAATGCACAGCCAGACCAGACCTGAAGTAGAGGATGGAGAGTTCTGCCATTTATACAGACATTGAATATTCCAGAATGTACAAACATATAGTATTTCGTTAACCTTCTAGAAATGCTAAGTACTAAATAAATAACTGTTGGTGATCACGATCAAACTTGCACAACTACACCAAACAGCATGCATAACAGCTCACAGCAATATACTTACGGAGGAAAGCCCTTACTATGTCAGCAAAATATGGATGGAGGCCTGCCTTCAGAAAAATCAATTTCCAAATCTGTTGGTGAGCATTACACAAAAAAGGATACAGCTTGCACCAAGGATCAACCACGTCATTAAACTTCAAAGGCACATTCATTATTCACTGCCCGCTCCCCCCCCCCCCCCCCCCCCCCCCCTCTTGCTAACAATAGCATTTGTCTAACTTAAAATAACATCTAAATTTCATGACAGATATTATTCCCTTTCAAAGAGTATAAAATATTGCAAAAATTTTGGGTTGAACATAAGTGCACAAAGTGACTGCGATCTGAGCTTACATGGCCACCACCCCAGATAACAAAGGCTATCATCCTATAGTGTGTCTCCAATATAAGGAAATCACTAATTCTTAGACTTCTCAGAAACTATTAAGTTGTAGGCCTGATACATATAAATAAAATTTCCTTGTTTTCGTGTTTGAAAGGTTCCATCTGGTCAACAATAAAAATGGATCTTTCATCATAAACTTTGACTGCAGTTTTTTTGGAGAAAAAAAAAAGAAACAAACAAAAGAGTGGCACCTGACTAAAGTGCGCGTCATATATCTTGGCGGCCGAGTTTAGGTTTGTTCTGCGCATCTGACGTCACAAAACACAGTCAGCCAATGAACAGAGAACGATGTTGCCAGATCTCGACAGCAGTGCAGAGCACGGACGAGTGGCTTCAGTTTTAGAAACGTTCAGTCATAAATAAAGTAATAGAACAAAAGCAATGTCTTGATAGCAGACTTTCTTTTACAGAAAGTTTGGAAGAAGCATTCTTTATACCAATTGCTTCATATTCTATTAATTAATTAAACCAAACAAGCAATAAGACTCCTAATTCAGGCGATAGCAAGGAAAGGTGTTTGTTTCAATCTCACGAACTGCTTTTTCGCAATAAAGAACAGCGGTAATTGTTTATTTCCTATTGCACTTCGACGAAGCGTGAGTAATTTAGTCATACCAACAGTGTTTATAAGTAGTTGCATGTGCTGTTAGAGGCCTTATGGAGTTAGACTGTGCGAGGCGCTAAGGTAGCGGAAAAAAAACAACAGTTAAGGTGTTGGACTGCCAAGCGAAAGGTTATGAGTTCAAACCTTATGCGGTGCTTAATATTTTCTTTATTTAAAAACAATATTGGAGTGCCTTACTTCACGAATTTTATTCGTTTGAATGAAATTTCTAGTGCTTTGCCTCTTCATTAACTTTTTCGCTGCTGCAGACACGTGCTCCCCGCATTCCGCGCTGTGCGCGATTTTGTCATCACTGCACTTCTCGCCTGTGCAGACACATGGTGTTCCCACTGCTTTGACACACATATCATTCGATTTCACAAAAACTATTTGGCCAAAAAATTTGATTTTTACACGTCTTCTTGCCTGGTACCTTCCCCCCATAAATGACTTAATTTTGTTTTGATGTGCAGCATTAAATGTAGTAAACCATTGCACGAAATTCTGAAGAGTTTGCGGAGGTAAAAGTCCATAGCGTATACTTTCCGTATGGTCGATTTTAGTTGCCACAATGTTGAGAATGAAATGTGGACAAGATACCTAAATTTCATATAATATTTACTGTATAACAATATCTCATTTAATTTAAGTACCACATAGGTGTCGTATGTAATATTGAGAAATATTCCGTCTTTCGCGACTGTAATAAAAGTTTTATATACACACGGCACGTTTGGCTTTATTTTAAAGCACTTCCATCGGTGAAAGGTATGGCACATACACAATGGTATTCATGTTCTATTTCTTGTTTCTGTTCCACAGTCGCAGTTTTACCAATGGTATTGAAATATATCCCTCTTCTGCAACTGTAATAAGCGACTTATTTAGACCAGACGCGTTTCTCTCTTTTGAAGCATCATAAGAGGACTGTATTTTGTGTCCTCCATTGCTAAGTCACCTTTCGTAGTTTTGTGCTGCGGTAGCACAATATTCAACGTTTGTGTTGGCTCATCAGTGTTTTAGCAAATAAATGCTGTTTGTGTGTACCACACACAAAATTATATTTGACATAGCTCTGAGCACTTCACTGACAGACGGTATATTCAAGTCCTAATGTTTTTGTAAGTCCACAGTTTTGTTTAATGTATTTTGTCTACTTCCTTTTGATTAATTGAAGTGCTTTAAAATAAAGCCAAACGTGCCCAATGTAAGTAAAACTTTTGTTACAGTCGCGAAAGACGGAATATTTCTCAATATTACATACGACACTTATGTGGTACTTAAATTAAATGAAATATATAGGTATATTGTCCACATTTCATTCTCAACATTGTGGCAACTAAAATCGACCATACGGAAAGTATACTCTATGGACTTTTACCTCTGCAAACTCTTCAAAATTTCGTGCAAAGATTTACTATATTTAATGCTGCATAATAACTGCGTTGAACATCGAAACAAAATTAAGTCATTTATGGGGGGAAGGTATCAGTCAAGAAGATAGGTAAAAATCTAATTTTTGAGCCAAATAGTTTTTGTGGAATCGAATGATAAAGAGTGTCAAAGCAGTCGGAGCACAATGTGTCTGCACAGGCGAGCAGTGCAGTGACAAAATCGCCCACAGCGCGGAATGCAGGGAGCACGTCTTTGTAGCAGCGAAAGGGTTAATGCGGCCGTGGTGGCTTTACTTCATGAACTGCGCGCTCCCCCCTACATGTAAGCTTGCGAACTATGCTATACTATGGCGCTGCTTCTATTGGCGTGTGCGTCGTGTGCAACTGGCAACGCAGCAATCTCCAGCGTCTGGGCGGGCATGCGCGAGCCGCCAAGATAAAAGAATTGAACTATAGTGCATCAATGATCATCAAAATCAATAGGTTACAGGACATGCCCTCTCTCTATAAGTCAGTGAATATTTTATTTGTAGCCTTTACTTCCTTATCAAATTTTCATCTGATGAATTAATTATTTTAGCAGTTGTGGACACAACTTTCAAATTGCTTCATTTTCTATCGCCCATAAAAATTATGTTGGCAATGTTCTGGTTCTCCTAGTTCCCCATTTACTTTTAAATTCTATGGTCTTTTGTTCTGGAAGCTTCTTTGGGCATGTTAAATCATTATCAATATACTATCTGACAAAAGTATCCAGACACACAATAGGGGACATTAATATAGGATGTGTCCACCCTTCAGTTTTAAGATGGCTCGAACTTTGCTGGGGACACTTTCAGTGAGCTGTCGGAATGTCTGTGGGTGAATGGCAGCCCATTCTTCCTCATCAGAGAAGGTAGTGATGTTAAATGCTGCGGTCTCGAGTGAAGTAAACATCCTAACTCACCCCAAAAGTGTTCCACTGGGGTCAGGTCAGGAGTCTTGGCAGGCTGGTCCAGTTTAGGAATATTATGGTCCACAAATCAATGCCTTACAGAAGCTGCTTAATGACAGGGATCATTATCATGCTGATACAATCAATCATCATCTCCAAACTGTTCCTCTTCTGGACCAGAACATAATGCTGTAATATGTATTCATATCCTTCCATATTTAATGTTTTTGAAGAGCAATACATGGACCACACCCAAACCCATGGCAAACATCTCATTACCATAACACCATCTCCTTGGTCCTTCACTGTTAGCAATACATATGATGGCAGGTAATGTTCTCCAGGAATTCACCAGACCTGTTCCCTTCCATTGGATTCATTACTCCAAATTCCTCATTTCTAGTCATCCTCTGTCCAGTAGCATTGCTCTCTACAGCACCTCAAGCACGGCTTAGCACTGAATACAGAAATATGTTACTTGTGAGCAGCTGCTCGACAGTTGTACCCCATTCTTTCTAACTCCATATGCACAGTCACTGTGCTAGCTAAACAACTGTTAGCACTATGGAAGTCACAACTGATTCCTTCCACTGATTTCATTTGATTTTTTACAAATTCTCTCCACAATGCTTAATGGTCGCTGTCCACCTGTTCATGAGATCTGCCTGGTCTTGGTTTAGCTGTGGTTATTGCTTTGCAATTCCACTTCATAATCAGAACAACAGCAGTTGACTTGGACATATTTGGTAGGGTTGAAATGTCCCTGATGTATGTATTACTCAGGTGATATCTAATGACTAGTCCGTATTTGAAGTAACTCTCTCCTGACCAACCCACTCACTGTTACTGCTTCTCTAGTATAACACAATACTCCTTGCCTCTCATGAAATCAAGTAGTAAATTATACATTACATACATTTGTCTGGATACTTTTTGATCAAATGGTGTATATTTTACAGATATTTTCACTGTCATGGGTACTGTTCATAGGGTAGTTTTACTCATGAAACTCATCAGCTACCTGTAGGCTCGTTTGAGTTTATAAATGCTGTTAGTGACTTTTCATTTTCATGATCTCTCATGGTTACCGAGAGCCAAGGCATATATAGTATGCTCCGGCTGCTATTGCTGCATCCTGCCACTAGTCCTGGTTGCATTTACTGGCACAGTGTGCCTCACGCTGTCACACACCAATCAACTCTGGTTGGCCCCTGTTGCAGACTAGAGGACACCTGGCCACCACAAGTTGCACTGCAGTGAGTCATGATCTGGTCTCATCATGTTGTGAATTCACACACAATGTAGAATGGACTTGCGAGTACCATGCTGAATGAATAGCCTGCATAGTGAATTGAAACAACTTTCCATTCAAGTCATGTTATTACCTTAAATTTTAGTCTTCACAGCTGTTAAGTTTGATGTCACTGAAATCATTTTACTAAATGACAAATACAGACCCCCAGTTAGTGGCAATTTCTGTACTTAGTCTATAAATGCATTCTGATCTCACTCTTCATGTTAACTTTACTGACAAATGGTTGTTACTCCTACCTTCTACATGCTTCCTAAATTCCTTAAAACCAACCGTTTAGGACGCACCATTGTGGCCAGTTACTGGGCCCTCACTGAGAGAATCTCTGCTCTCATAGACCAACACCTTCAACCTAATATCGGAACCTACTCTCCTATATAAGATACCAACCACTTCCTCCACTGACTCTCCACAGTTCCTGTCCCTTTACCACATTGTGCCCTGCTCGTCACTACTGATGCCACCTCCCTTCACACTAACATCCCTAATGCCCATGGCTTTACTGCTATTGAACACTATCTTTCCCAATGCCCGACAGATTCCAAACCAACAACCTCATTCGTAGTCACCATGACCAACTATATGCTCACCCACAATTACTTCTTCTTTGAAGGCATTACCTACAAATAAATCCATGCCAACCTATTCATTGGCCATCTAGAGGAATCCTTCCTAAACATCGAGAATCCTGAACCGCTCACCTGGTTCAGATTCACTGATGACATCTTTGTGATCTGGATCAAGGGTGAGGCCACCCTGTCCACATTCCTACAGAACCTCAACAGCTTCTCACCCATTTGCTTCACCTGGTCTTCCTCAACCCATCAAGCCACCTTCCTAGATGCTGACCTCTGTCTCAACGATGGCTACATCAGTACTTATATCCATATCAAACCTACTAACCACCAGCAATACCTCCACTTCAACAGCTGCCACCCATTCCATACCACGAAGTCCCTTCGATACAGCCTAGCCACTCGTGGTCGTCACATCTGCAATGACACTCTCAAAATATACCGAGGGTCTCACTGAAGCCTCCACAGACTGTAATTATCCTCCCAACCTTGTACAAAAACAAATCTCCTGTGCCTTGTCTTTCCAGTCAGCCACCACCTTCCAAAGTCTCAATGTCCGGCCATAGAGGAGCATTCCCCTGATAACTTATTACCATCCAGGACTGGAGCAATTGAATTACATTCTCCTCCAGGGATTTGACTACCTCTCGCCGTGCCCTGAAATGAGAAATATCCCGCCCACTATCCTTCCCCCCCCCCCCCCTCCCCCAACAGTGGTATTCCACCGTCCAATATACTTGTCCATTCCTACACAACCCCTGCTCCAAACCCTTACCTCATGGCTCATATCCCTGCAATAGACCTAGATGCAAGACCTGTCCCATACATCTTCCTACCGCCACCTACTCCAGTCCAGTCTCTAACATCACCTATCCCAACAAAGGCAGGGCTACCTGTGAAACCAGTCGTGTGATCTACAAGCTAAGCTGCAACCACTGTGCTGCATTCTATGTCCGTCAACATGAATGGCCACCAACAAACAGTGGCCAGGAAGCAAATAGACTGTCTTGGTGCTGAGCACGCTGCCCTATACGACATGCTTCATTTCAATAACTGCTTCGCAGCATGTGCCATATGGATCCTTCCCACCAACACCAGCTTTTTTGAATTGCGCAGGTGGGACCTATCCCTGCATTGCATTCTATGTTCCCATAACCCTCCTGGCCTCAACCTTTCTTTAAGTCACTGTCCTCACCCATCCAACCCCTTCCTTGTTCCCATTCCAGCACTATACAACCATCATTCCACCATTGCATCCAGTCTTTTTACTTCTCTCCTTTACTGCTTTGCCCTCCCCTCTCCCCTGCCATCTGTCTAACCTCCTGACTGCACATATCTGCAGTACCCTCTCTCCACCTTGGCCCTGCACGTTCCCCCATCAGCACTACTTCACAGTCCCCCACTCCTACCCTACTATTCCTTCCCCTCCCCACTCCACCCTCCTCCTTACCACCACCAAGTCACCAGAGACTGCACTCGTGTGTGTGAGTAGCATTTGTGTGTGTGTGTGTGTGTGTGTGTGTGTGTGTGTGTGTGTGTGTGTGTGTGTGTTGTCCAGGTTTGATGAAGGCCTTGCTGGCCAAAGGCTTACTTGTGACAGTCTTTTTGTTGTGCCTATTGTGACTTAGCATCTCAGCTATGCGATAAGTAGCAACTTTTCTTTTTATTGTTACATTCCTGTCCCTTGCAGCCCTCCATTAAATTTCATATTGATGTGACTTACCAAACGAAAGTGCTGGCAGGTCGACAGACACACAAACACACACAAACATACACACAAAATTCAAGCTTTCGCAACCAACGGTTGCTTCGTCAGGAAAGAGGGAAGGAGAGGGAAAGACGAAAGGATGTGGGTTTTAAGGGAGAGGGTAAGGAGTCATTCCAATCCCGGGAGCGGAAAGACTTATCTTAGGGGGAAAAAAAGGATGGGTATACACACACACATATCCATCCACACATATACAGACACAAGCCTCAGCATCTAGTGACCGTAGTAATTTGTGTCTGAGCTGCGTGTTGTCTGGGTCTGATGAAGGCCTTTTTGGCCGAAAGCTTACTTGTTTAACAGTATTTCTGTTGTGCCTATCTGGGACTCAGTATCTCTGCTATAAGGTGAGTAGTGATCTATCCTTTTTATTATATTTGTCATTATTTCATTCTCGAGTTTCCATTGTTTCTATCTGAGAGATGATATAATAGTATAATTAATATCATATTCGACCTCCTTCTGCCCAGTGCAGTGCAGCTGGTAGATGTGGCATGGACTCAACAAGTTGTTGGAAACCCCTGCATAATTATTGAGCCATCTGCCTCCATTGCCATCCATAACTGCAAAAGTGTTGGCGGTGCAGGATTTTGTGCACGAACTGATCTCTCGATTATGTCCCGTAAATGTTAGAAGGGATTCATGTTGGGCGATCTGATCAACCAAATCATTCGCTCAAATTGTCCAGGATGTTCTTCAAACCAATCATGAATAATTTTGGCTTGGTGACATGGCACATTATCATCCATAAAAATTAAATCATTGTTCGGGAACGTGGAGTCCATTAATGGCTGCAAATGGTCTCTAAGCAGCCAAACATAACCATTTACAGTCAGTGATCAGTTTAGTCTGACACGGGGAGGCCGCCAATTGTGAAATTCAGATTGGATTCATACTGCGCATAATAAAAGCTCATGGCCAGAGGTGTAATGTGGCAAAGCACCAAGATGCAATTCTCAGCCGTTGTCGAGAAAATCGACAGTTAAAAGAAACCGTTGCGGTGAAATACTCTCTACGATTAATAGTTTTCTACAGCGTCGTGGCGCAGCGGTAAGCGCTCGGGTTCGTAATCCGAAGGTCGCCGGATCGAATCTTGCGCCATGCAATTTTTTTTTTTATTATTAGTTTTTTGGAATTAACAGGGTGTACCAAAGCTCTCACGTGTGCACCGATTTTCGACAATGTTATAAGTTGCACTAGGGACCGCATATACCTTCTTTCGAAGTTACACGCAACTACGCTGTTATGCGGCAGTTCGTTTCGGCCCATTCAACATCTGTCCTTCAAGTGTAACGAGCGAGTAACGGAGTTTATATTTCATACCTGCCACAGCGAATTTGTGTTCGTGGGGTCTCTATTTTAATTCGAACGTTTGACTTACGCTATACGTATTCGTTTCGGAATATCGTTTATACGTCTTCCATTAACTGTACGTGGTTAACATTATGAAGACAATTAATAACATTTGTGAAATACAACTTTGTTTGCGGAAAACATAATGATGTTCGAAGTCGCCAGTTTTTCCGCGACAAACGACTTTCAACAACTTATTATATGCATAATTGTTGCAACTGATTGCCGCGAATTATATATATATATATATATATATATATATATATATATATATATATATATACACACACACACACATTTGAATTACAAAAAACAAATACTAAAAAAAATTGCATGGTGCGAGATTCGATCCGGTGATCTTCGGATTACCAACCCAAGCGCTTTCCGCTGCGCCACGAAGCTGTGGAAAATTATTAATCGTAGAGAGTATTTCACCACAGCGGTTTCTTTTAACTGTCGATTTTTTCGACAATGGCTGAGAAGTGCATCTTGGTGCTTTGCCACATTACACCTCTGGCCATGAGCTTTTATTATGCGCAGTATGAATCCAATCTGAATTTCACAATTGGCGGCCTCCCCTTGTGAATGGAGAACCCAGTCCATTCCATGTAAACTCAGCCCACACCACTATGGAGCCACCACCAGCTTGCAAAGTGCCTTTTTTGGGTCGATGGCTTTCTGGGGTCTGAGCCACACTTGAACCCTACCATCAGCTCTTGCCAACTGAAATCGGGATTCATCTGACAAGGCCATGGTACTCCAGTCATCTAGGGTCCAGCTGATATGGTCACAAGCAACGACATGCTGTTACCAAGGGCACTAATGTCAGCTGTCTGCTACCACAGTCCATTAATACCAAATTTTGCCACACTGTCCTAAAGGAGAGATTCATCATATGTTGCACATTGAATTCCTTAGTTATTTCCCACAAACTTGTTTGTCTGTTAACACTGACATCTCCATGCAAACACTGCTGCTCTCAATTGTTAAGGGAAGGCTGTTGGCCACTGTGTTGTCCATGCTGCGAGATAGTGTGGTATTCTTGGCATGCTTTTGTCACTGTGGATCTCAAAATTTTGAATTCCCTTATGATTTCAAAAATGGGATGTCCCATGTACCCAGCTCCAACCACCACTCTGCATTAGGTCTAATAATTCCCATCGGGTGGCCATAATAACATCTGAAATCTTTTCACATGAATCATCTAGGTACGAATGACAGCCCTGGCAATGCAAGACCCTTTCATATCTTTTGTATGTGCCGTCTGTATACGTGCATATTGCTGTTCCATGACTTTTGTCACTTCAGTGCACAATGAGGAGCACTTTCTAAAGTGAATCACCCTGTTTCATGAACAAACAAAAATAAACACATGAACAAGGTATCAGATGATGTGCTGTAATACAGAAAATAAACACATTTTAACAATATTAAATGAAAAGCACCAGTTTGCTTTTGTTCTACAATACAACTGTAGAACAAAAGCAAACTGGTGCTTTTCATTTATTATTATAATGTTGTTCTACCAAGAACCGACGGAAGATTCTGTTAATATGACATTTTAACAAGTCAACTATCCAGCACCCTCCTTCCAACATATATTAACATGACACCTGAAGACTCCATTCTACAAATACACATATTTTGGTATATTTACAAATATATTAAATATTATTTTGTGAAATGGAAGTTACATAAATCACAAAACCTCAGTACCATTGATACAAGTAAATGTAAGTTGTATAGAAGTCCCACGTACACAAATGTAGACAAATCCTTAAGATTAGGAAGTATGTAACACAGAACGAAATGCCCAGACCATTCAAGGAAGTTATTATTATATTAACACCTTTAACTTTGAATACAGAAATCTGACTTATTGTTTATTTATATATTCCTTAATTACGTATGTTTATTGTGTAATAATGTATGTTTCCTGATTTCATTTCAATTTATGCTTACTGGATTTAGTTTGTTTACAGCTGCTTGTAAATTTGTGTGTCTGTATTTTCTCTTGAAAAGCTGTTAGTGTACATACAATCATAGTGAGATTGGTTCTCTGCAAAAATAAGGTGTGGTATGCATGTTGGCATGGGAAACTAAAAGGTGTACAACTCTGCTTCTGCTGTTTGCCGACAGATGGTGACAATGGTAAGTAGTGGCTGAAAGAAACAGATCACAGACATCAGGCAGTTAGCTTGGACCTTGGTCAACATAACCTCATTCAAACATTTGTCGATTTTTGTCTGCATCATAAAGTTGTTCTTGATTGAAAATGTCAGTTTTTGAGCCTAATTCTCATCATTTGCGGGAACTGTTACTGTTGTGTTTCAATATGAAGAAAACAGCAGCTTAGCTTCACCGAATGCTCTCAAGTACATATGGTAAGGACGCTACTAGTGAAAGAATGTATCTTGGATGGTTTCAACACTTCAAGAATGGTGATTTTAATGTTGTAGACCGGCATAGTGGTGGAAAAGAGAATGATTTTGAAGATGCAGAATTGGAGACATTGTTGAGTGAAGACTCATGTCAAACTCAAGAAGAATTAGCGAAGAATTAGCACGATTAGTGGGAGTGACACAGCAAGCCATTTCAAAATGTCTCAAGGCTATGGGAATGATTGAGAAAGAAGGAACTTGGGTCCCGTGTGAGCTGAAACCACGAGACATTCAACGGTGTGTGTGTGTGTGTGTGTGTGTGTGTGTTTGTGAACAGTTGCTTCAGAGGCAAAAAAATTGGGATTTCTGTATCGCATTATGACCAGGGACGAAAAATGGGTTCACTATGATAACCCTAAATGCAAAAAAATCATGAGGATATCCCGGCCATGCTACCACGTGGCTTCAAGATCATGCTCTATATTTGGTGGGACCAGCTCGGCATCATGTACTATGAGGTGTTAAAACTAAGTGAAACAATCACATGTGCTCATTATTGAACACAATTAATGCGTTTGAGCAGAGCATTAAACAACAAACTGCCGATCCAGCGAGAGGCACGATAAAGTGATTTTGCAGCACGACTTCGCTCGGCCCCATGTTGCAAAAGAGGTCAAAACATACTTGGAAATGTTAAAATGGGAAATCATACCCCACATGTCGTATTCTCCAGACATTGCTCCCTCTGACTATCACCTGTTTAGATCAATGGCGCATGGCCTGGCTGACCAACACTTCCAATCTCATGAAGGAGCCACAAATTGGATCGCATCGTGGATCGCTTCAAAAGATGAACAATTTTTTCAACATGGGATTCATACACTGCCCAAAAGATGGGAGAAAGTAGTGGCCAGCAATGGAAAATACTTTGAATAATACATGTATAATCAATTTGTTTCATTAAAGCCTCAAATTTTTGGGGAAAAAATGGCGGAATCAAAGTTGTACACCTTGTACAATTTGGCTAATTCTCTGCCATGGGAAAGTGTAATTTAGGAATAACATTTTTTTTTTGCTAAAGTAACCCTCCAAGTAGCTCTGTCAGGAAATTTTATTTGTATTTAAAAATGATCTTGGTTGTTTGAATAAAAGGCTTCCACCATTTATCTTCGTATAACAACCAGTGCATGCATGACATCAGTAAACAGGAAACAACTTGTCCACATCATTTGCCCAACCATGCAGGCCTCCTATAATGTCCCGTATTGTCACTGCCTCTTCTGTTAGGTGTTCTTTCAGTTTAATAACACCTTTCTGTGAAGCATTCCCACGGCGACAAACGACAATAACTGCAACAGAAACAATATCAAACAATGGAAAATCCAGGATGGAATGTAACAATATTATGAAAAGGATACTTGCTACTAACCATATAGGGGAGATGGTGATTCACAGATAGGTCACCAAAAAGACTATCACAAAATAAGCTTTTGGCCAATCTAGGCCTTCATTAAAAATAGACAACAGACACACAAGGGTGCAAGCGAGCGTGCCCCCCCCCCCCCCCCCCCCCACACACACACACATATGACCACAGTCTCTAGCAGTCTGGCTTCAGCCACTCAGCAATCAACAATCGACAGCACTGGTGTTTGTGTAGAGCTGTCAGTGGCAACAGACAAGCAACACTATGTGAAATAACTGCAGAAATCAATGTGGGGCATATGATGAACATATCCGTTTGGACAGTGCAGGAAATTTTGGCATTAATGGGATGTGGTAGCAGACGACTGACAAGTGTCTTTGCTAACAGTATGCCGTGGACTGCAGCGCATCTCTTGGGCTCTTGGCTATATCGGTTGGATCCTAGATGACTGGACAACCATGGCCTTGTCAGATGAATGCCAATTTTAGTTGGTAATACCGGATGATAGGATTCAAGTGTGGCTCAGATCCCACAAAGCCATGGACCCAAGTTGGCAGTAAGGCACTGTGCAAGCTGGTGGTGGTCCCACAGTGGTGTGTGCTGTGTTTACATGGAATGGATTGGGTTCTCTGTGCCGACTAAACTGTTCATTGACTGCAAATGGTTATGTTTGGCTACTTGGAGACCATCTGCAGCCATTCATGGACTTCATGTTCCCAAACAATGATTTAATTTTTATGGATGATAATGTGCCATGTCACCAAACCAACATTATTCATGATTCGTCTGAAGAACATCCTGGACACTTTGAGAGAATGATTTGGTTGATCACATTGCCCGACATGAATCCCCTCTAACATTTATGGGACATAATCGAGAGATCAGTTCGTGCACAAAATCCTGCACCGCCAACACTTTTGCAGTTATGGATGGCAATGGAGGCAGATGGCTCAATAACTCTGCAGGGGTTTCCAACAACTTGTTGAGTCCATGCCACATCTACCAGCTACACTACACTGGGCAGAAGGAGGTCCAATATGATATTAGGAGGGATCCCATGACTTTCATCATCTCAGTGTATCATGAAATTATTAATTATACTATTATATTGTCTCTGAGATAGAAACAATGGAAACTCCAGAATAAAATAATGACAAATATCATAAAAAGGATAGATTACTACTCACCTTATAGCAGAGATACTGAGTCCCAGATAGGCACAACACAAATACTGTTAAACATGTAAGCTTTTGGCAAAAAAGGCCTTTATCGGAACAAGACAACACGCAGCTCAGACACAAATTACTAGGGTCGCTAGCTGCTGAGGCCAGACAGACCTTGCAGCCAGAGACTGTGGTTGTGTGTGTGTGTGTGTGTGTGTGTGTGTGTGTGTGTGTGTGTGCGTGTGTGTTGTGTGTGTGTGTGTGTGTTCACCCTCCGACAAAGGGCTTGTTGGCAAGAAGCTCATTTTCTGACTGTCTTTTTGTTGTGCCTGTCTGCAACTCAGCATCTCCACTATACAGTGAGCAGCAACTACACTTTTCACAATACTGTTTGACAGTACTTTTGTTGTGCCTATCTGCAACTCACAAGGGAACCTCCTCATCGCACCCCCCTCAGATTTAATTATAGGTTGGCACAGTGGATAGGCCATGAAAAACTGAACACAGATCAATCGAGAAAACAGGAAGAAGTTGTGTGGAACTATGAAAAAAATAAGCAAAATATACAAACTGAGTAGTCCACGCGCAAGATAGGCAACATCTAAGAGAACGCGAGCTCAGGAGCGCTGTGGTCCCATGGTTAGCGTGAGCAACTGCGGAACGACAGGTCCTTGGTTCAAGTCTCCCCTCGAGTGAAAAGTTTACTTTGTTTACTTTTGCAAAGTTATGATCTGTCCGTTCGCTCATTGATGTCTCTGTTCACTGTAATAAGTTTAGTGTCTGTGTTTTGAGACTGCACCGCAAAACCGTGCGATTAGTAAAGGACGTGCCTCTCCAATGGGAACCGAAAACATTTGATCACAAGGTCATAGGTCAACCAATTCCTCCACAGAATAACACGTCCGATATGTTCTATACGACACTGGTGACGGCATGTGCGTCACATGACAGGAATATGTTGTCGACCCACCTAACTTGTACACTTGGTGAATGGGTCAAAAGATTCTTCTACCTTGCCCGATTTAGGTTTTCTTGTGGATGTGATAATCACTCCAAAAAAAGTGGCGAAAACATAAGAGTTTGTCACATAAACTGCAACAAATGAATGCAACAGTTTCACAGTCACACAGTTTTCCCTGTGCTCTGTCAAAACATATGTTTTTAATGTTTTCAAATTTTTCCGTGTGTAGACCGTCAAATCCTGCATATGTCCAAGCAAATCTGAACATGTCCTGGAATTTTGGAGAGCGAAGTTGATTATGTGTGAGTGCCTGAACTTTGATAATTGTCTGAAAATAAAAAATTAAACTTTTCACTCGAGGGAAGACTTAAACCAAGGACATGTCGTTCCGCAGCTGCACACGCTAACCACGGGACCACAGCGCTGTTGGGTGCACACTCACCTTGATGTTGCCTATCTTGCACATGGACTACTCAGTTTGTATATTTTGCTTATTTTTTCATAGTTCCACACAACTTCTTCCTGTTTTCTTGACTGATCTGTGTTCAGTTTTTCAAGGCCTATCCACTGTACCAACTTATAACTAAATCTGAGGGGGGTGCGATGGGGAGGTTCCCTTGTCAGCATCTCCACTACATGGTGAGTAGCAACTATCTTTTCGTAATATTGTTGGAACAGAAACTATATATATATATAAGGTTCTCCTTCCTGTGGATTAAACAGCACACAGAAATTGAATGTAGAAAGCGTTGAAGAACTGAAATTGAAACAAAAATAGGTGAACTGTGAACTGACACTAAAGCTAAAGGTTGGCTTTCTGTAATATTTTCTGTATGCTAGGTATAATGTTCTTCAAAACTATATATATAATAGAAAGAAACATTCCACATGGGAAAATATATTTAAAGACCAGCAACAAACTGTCCATTCGCATGAATGGACACAGGCAGACAGTATTTGTTGGTAATGAGGATCACCCTGTGGCTAAACATGCCTTGGTGCACGGCCAGCACATCTTGGCACAGTGTTACACTGTCCGGGTTATCTGGATACTTCCCACTGACACCAACCTATCAGAAGTCCGGAGATGGGAACTTGCCCTTCAATACATCCTCTCTTCCCGTTACCCACCAGGCCTCAACCTCCACTAATTTCATGTTGCCGCCCCTCGTACATCACTTGTCACTCAACAACATCTTTGCCTCTGTACTTTGGCCTCGACTGACATCTCTGCCCAAACTCTTTGCCTTTACATATGTCTGCTTGTGTCTGTATATGTGCGGATGGATGTGTGTGTGTGTGTGTGTGTGTGTGTGTGTGTGTGTGTGTGTGTGTGTGCGCGCGCGCGCGCGAGTGTATACCTGTCCCCTGTCCCTTTTCCCCCTAAGATAAGTCTTTCCGCTCCCGGGATTGGAATGACACCTTACCCTCTCCCTTAAAACCCACATCCTTTCGTCTTTCCCTCTCCTTCCCTCTTTCCTGACGAGGCAACCATTTGTTGCGAAAGCTAGAATTTTGTGCGTATGTTTGTGTGTCTATCGACCTGCCAGCGCTTTCGTTTGGTAAGTCACATCATCTTTGTTTTTTTATAACATTCCACGTGGGTAAAATATATCTAAAAACAAAGATGATGTGACTTACCGAACGAAAGTGCTGGCAGGTCGACAGACACACAAACAAACACAAACATACACACGAAATTCTAGCTTTCGCGACCAACGGTTGCTTCGTCAGGAAAGAGGGAAGGAGAGGGAAAGATGAAAGGATGTGGGTTTTAAGGGAGAGGGTAAGGAGTCATTCCAATCCTGGGAGCGGAAAGACTTACCTTGGGGGAAAAAAGGACAGGTATACACTCGCACACACACACACACACATATCCATCCGCACATACACAGACACAAGCAGACATTTGTAATGTAACGAATGTGGCTCTCCAGCAGGGATACGACTTCCTCAAATCCTGCCCTGAAATGAGATCCACCCTTCATGAAATCCTCCCCACTCCACCAAGAGTGTCTTTCCGCCGTCCACCTAACCTTCGTAACCTGTTAGTTCATCCCTATGAAATCCCCAAACCACCTTCCCTACCCTCTGGCTCCTATCCTTGTAACCGCCCCCGGTGTAAAACCTGTCCCATGCACCCTCCCACCACCACCTACTCCAGTCCTGTAACCCGGAAGGTGTACACGATCAAAGGCAGAGCCACGTGTGAAAGCACCACGTGATTTACCAACTGACCTCCTACACTGTGATGCATTCTATGTGGGAATGAGCAGCAACAAACTGTCCATTCGCATGAATGGACACAGGCAGACAGTGTTTGTTGGTAATGAGGATCACCCTGTGGCTAAACATGCCTTGGTGCACGGCCAGCACATCTTGGCACAGTGTTACACCGTCCGGGTTATCTGGATACTTCCCACCAACACCAACCTATCTGAACTCCGGAGATGGGAACTTGCTCTTCAATATATCCTCTCTTCCCGTTACCCACCAGGCCTCAATCTCCGCTAATTTCAAGTTGCCGCCACTCATACCTCACCTGTCACTCAACGACATCTTTGCCTCTGCACTTCCGCCTCGACTGACATCTCTGCCCAAACTCTTTGTCTTTAAATATGTATGTGTCTGTTTGTGTTTCTATCGACCTGCCAGCGCTTTCGTATGGTAAGTCACATCATCTTTGTTTTTAAATATATTTTTCCCGCGTGGAATGTTCCCCCCCCCCCCCCCTCTCTCTCTCTCTCTCTCTCTATATATATATATATATGAATATAATAGAGGGAAACATTCCACGTGGGAAAAATATATCTAAAAAGAAAGATGATGAAACTTACCAAACAAAAGCGCTGGCAGGTCGATAGACACACAAACAAACACAAACATACACACAAAATTCTAGCTTTCGCAACCAATGGTTGCCTCATCAGGAAAGAGGGAAGGAGAGGGGAAGACGAAAGGAAGTGGGTTTTAAAGGAGAGGGTAAGGAGTCATTCCAATCCCGGGAGCGGAAAGACTTACCTTAGGGGGAAAAAAGGACAGGTATACACTCGCACACACGCACATATCCATCCACACATACAGACACAAGCAGACATATTTAAAGACAAAGAGTTTGGGCAGAGATGTCAGTCGAGGCAGAAGTGTAGAGGCAAAGAAGTTGTTGAAAGACAGGTGAGGTATGAGTGGCGGCAACTTGAAATTAGCGGAGATTGAGGCCTGGCGGATGACGAGAAGAGAGGATGTACTGAAGGGCAAGTTCCCATCTCCGGAGTTCGGATAGGTTGGTGTTGGTGGGAAGTATCCAGATAACCCGGACGGTGTAACACTGTGCCAAGATGTGCTGGCCGTGCACCAAGGCATGTTTAGCCACAGGGTGATCCTCATTACCAACAAACACTGTCTGCCTGTGTCCATTCATGCGAATGGACAGTTTGTTGCTGGTCATTCCCACATAGAATGCGTCACAGTGTAGGCAGGTCAGTTGGTAAATCACGTGGGTGCTTTCACACGTGGCTCTGCCTTTGATCGTGTACACCTTCCGGGTTACAGGACTGGAGTAGGTGGTGGTGGGAGGGTGCATGGGACAGGTTTTGCATCGGGGGCGGTTACAAGGATAGGAGCCAGAGGGTAGGGAAGGTGGTTTGGGGATTTCATAGGGATGAACTAACAGGTTACGAAGGTGAATGTACTCACAGGTAAGGACTCCGTGAATGTAGAAGAGGGTATCAGTGATCATAAGTCAGTGGTTGCATCAATGTTTGTTTGTGTGTCTATCGACCTGCCAGCGTTTTTGTTCGGTAAGTCACCTCATCTTTGTTTTTATATATAATTTTTCCCACGTGGAAGTTTCCTTCCATTATATTGATATATATATATATATATATATAGGCGATGGCCTCTCACCTCTCCTTTTCAATCTGGTGTTAGATAAGGTCATAAAAGAATGGGAAACATCACAACAGGGGATAACCTCAGGAAACCTACAGATTAAATGCCTGGCTTTTGCAGACGATTTGGTGATTGTCACGAAAGGTATAAAGGAAACAAAAGACGCTATTGAAAAACTGCACGAAATCGCTTCCAAAACTGGACTACAGATCTCTTACGAAAAGACACAGTTTATGAGCACAAAGAAGCTCTCATCTCTGAACACAAAGTATGGCACGATTTACAAAACGGCAAACTTCAAATACCTTGGTGAAACACTACAAATGAGTGGACATAACAGAGACTCAAACGGAGCAAGAAAGACTAAACTGGACAAGGCATACAAAGTAGTGTGGAATCATTACAACAAGAAGTCTATCTCACAAAAAGCCAAATTACGCCATTACGACACGGTGGTGCTCCCCGAGGCACTATATGCAGCAGAGACCACACTAATCCTAGGGCATACACGTATCAGACAATTAGAAAAAGTAGAACGGAAAATACTTAGGAAAATATTTGGCGCAACTAACAACAATGGAATATGGATCAAGAAACCTACAGAGGAACTGTACAAACATACGGAGACAATCACAGAAAAGATTAGAAAACGCAGACTACAATTCTATGGACACCTATACAGAATGCCATCACACAGGCTGACCAAACAGATCTTTGACTGGGTAACCACTAGAAACAACAAATGGATGGCAGAGGTAGAAAACGACCTGAACCAGCTCAACATAACAGCAGACACAATAAACGACAGAATAAAGTTCAGAAACATCATTAAGAAAAGTAAACTACATGATATACAATGCGACAAACGAACAGGCATAAAATGGACCGAAGAACGCAAGCAAGATCACAGCCAGAAGATGAAAGAAATATGGGCAACCAAAAAGGCAATCAGATGAAGCCGAAGACACAAAGCCGACAAGAAGCATGGACAGAGGACCGGAACCAGAAACACAGCGAGCGAATGAGGGAAGTTTGGGCAGCAAGGAAGGCAGCAAAAGGAACTGGCCATGTAGTTAAGTCCAAATGCGCTCTTTAAGGGCAAAACACCAATAATAATAATATATATATATATATATAAAAAAAAACAAAGATGATTTGACTTACCAAATGAAAGTGCTGGCAGGTCGACAGACACACAAACAACCACAAACATACACACAAAATTCAAGCTTTCGCAACAAACTGTTGCCTCATCAGGAAAGAGGGAAGGAGAGGGAAAGACGAAAGTAAGTGGGTTTTAAGGGAGAGGGTAAGGAGTCATTCCAATCCCGGGAGCGGAAAGACTTACCTTAGGGGGAAAAAAGGACGGGTATACACTCGCACACACACACACACACACACACACACACACACACACACACACACATATATATATATATATATATAAAAAGTACACAGTGACAAGTGACATGCTAATATAAGCTAAATTATTCAGAGCCACAAATAAGGAGAGCTCTGAAGGCCAACCATAAGAAGAGAGAAGAGAGACCGGATGAAGATGAAGCAATGAGCTGCGTGTTCTTGCCATACGTGGGTCCTCCAATGGCCAAAATCCATAGAGTGAAGACCGTTTTCTGTGCAGCGGGAAAAATCAAAGACCTTCTCGGTTCAACCAAGGATCCACTAGGTCTGGTATGTACAAGATCGGATGCAAATGTGGGGTGCAATATATAGGACAGACGCAGTGTTGCATCTCACAATGCCGCAATGAACACATCAGGCATGTACGCTTGGGTCAGTCTGATGTGGCCGAACATAGCACAGACGAGAAGCACACCTTTGATTTTGAGGACACAAAGGAAATATGCAGTACAAATGGATTTTGGGACTCAGTAATTAAAGAGTCCATAGAAATATGGTTACACGACAACCTAATCAACTGCGATAGTGGCTACCATCTCAGAACAGTCTGAGAGCCTGCAATCATTCTGTTCCACCAAGGGCCACGGACGGAGCAGACAGAGACAGATGATGGGACACGAACCCCGCACACGCATTCCCCTCACCACCGGCCGCTCCAGGCGCATCGGGCAATTCTGCGGGCACGTGATTGGCCGGTGGAGGGAAGCAGAGAGCAGTCCAGCAAAGACATAAGCCTGCGACCGATGATATCCAAACACTTCGCCTGAACATGATGGAGACACATTCCATCGAAACATTGCTACGAGATGACGATGCTACTCGGCTGACAACCCGTGAAGACTTCATATATACACTAGTGTTGTTATGCTCTTGGAAATAGGACCTACTTATGTATTAGATATATTATTACTAAGTTACATTAAATGAAACTTTAAAATATTCAAATTTATTAACAGCTATCAACACTTGTCTCAATCACGCTTTAGAAATGTAATTTTCATTTCAAGAATCATGTACAGTCATAGCCTCTGCACTGTTGTGCTCCAACTGTCGCGCTGTTGATGCACAGTATGAAAATGGCTGAGGCTGCTTCCAGTTCCGTTGTGGAACATGATTAAAAAGTGCTGAGAAGTAGGTTGTTCTTAATGTTTTTCATAAAATTACAGAGAGAGTCAACTTTGAAGTTTTCTGAGGGACCGTATTAGATTCAGTTAAGACACAAGCACATACTGGACATGTAGCGGAACCAGTAGCTTAGTAATTTACTGAAAATCTATTACAGTTCATGGCTTCCTGGTTCAAATCACATCTTAGTAATTTTTTTTCCCTCGTTCAATTTTAAATACCTTCATCTCGTAACTGTAAAATTCATCATCATTTTTTGTGAAAAATGCACATCATCTAGTTTCTAATTACATGTTGCACACAAAATTCCTGTTTTCAGTTCAAATACAAACTCTTAATTATCAATATGTTATGAAAGACTGTTAATAAAAGCTGCTTAAATTAAGGAAACATAACAATTTAATTTTTATGGCAAAAATTAAAAACCAAATACTCTTTATTTGGACTATGCCTATCATTTTATACCACAGATGTAGATAAGTGTCACAGAAACATGAAAAACAATCATTTTCACAGCATCAAGTACACCATAAAATGCTGCATTTTTACATTTACCACTATACCACTATAAAATATGAACAGAACTGATCTGGAGCCAAGTTACCAGATTTGGGACTAGAAGTAACAAGACTGTTAAGCTGCCAGACTTTATGGAGCTTACGCAAACAGGGTTTTCAGGTGTCACTACCAAATGCTGGCGGGATATACACTCCTGGAAATTGAAATAAGAACACCACGAATTCATTGTGCCAGGAAGGGGAAACTTTATTGACACATTCCTGGGGTCAGATACATCACATGATCACACTGACAGAACCACAGGCACATAGACACAGGCAACAAGGCATGGACAATGTCGGCACTAGTACAGTGTATATCCACCTTTCGCAGCAATGCAGGCTGCTATTCTCCCATGGAGACGATCGTAGAGATGCTGGATGTAGTCCTGTGGAATGGCTTGCCATGCCATTTCCACCTGGCGCCTCAGTTGGACCGGCGTTCGTGCTGGACGTGCAGACTGCGTGAGACGACGCTTCATCCAGTCCCAAACATGCTCAATGGGGGACAGATCCGGAGATCTTGCTGGCCAGGGTAGTTGACTTACACCTTCTAGAGCACGTTGGGTGGCACGGGATACATGCCGACGTGCATTGTCCTGTTGGAACAGCAAGTTCCCTTGCCGGTCTAGGAATGGTACAACGATGGGTTCGATGACGGTTTGGATGTACCGTGCACTATTCAGTGTTCCCTCGACGATCACCAGTGGTGTACGGCCAGTGTAGGAGATCGCTCCCCACACCATGATGCCGGGTGTTGGCCCTGTGTGCCTCGGTCGTATGCAGTGCTGATTGTGGCGCTCACCTGCATGGCGCCAAACACGCATACGACCATCATTGGCACCAAGGCAGAAGCGACTCTCATCGCTGAAGACGACACGTCTCCATTCGTCCCTCCATTCACGCCTGTCGCGACACCACTGGAGGCGGGCTGCACGATGTTGGGGCGTGAGCGGAAGACGGCCTAACGGGGTGTGGGACCGTAGCCCAGCTTCATGGAGACGGTTGCGAATGGTCCTCGCCGATACCCCAGGAGCAACAGTGTCCCTAATTTGCTGGGAAGTGGCGGTGCGGTCCCCTACGGCACTGCGTAGGATCCTACGGTCTTGGCGTGCATCCGTGCGTCGCTGCGGTCCGGTCCCAGGTCGACGGGCACGTGCACCTTCCGCCGACCACTGGCGACAACATCGATGTACTGTGGAGACCTCACGCCCCACGTGTTGAGCAATTCGGCGGTACGTCCACCCGGCCTCCCGCATGCCCACTATACGCCCTCGCTCAAAGTCCGTCAACTGCACATACGGTTCACGTCCACGCTGTCGTGGCATGCTACCAGTGTTAAAGACTGCGATGGAGCTCCGTATGCCACGGCAAACTGGCTGACACTGACGGCGGCGGTGCACAAATGCTGCGCAGCTAGCGCCATTCGACGGCCAACACCGCGGTTCCTGGTGTGTCCACTGTGCCATGCGTGTGATCATTGCTTGTACAGCCCTCTCGCAGTGTCCGGAGCAAGTATGGTGGGTCTGACACACCGGTGTCAATGTGTTCTTTTTTCCATTTCCAGGAGTGTAGAATGGCTCGTCATAAAAGAAGAGGAGAAAATGCGGCACCTGGTTGGCTTCATGGGTTCTGTTGTTGATAGGCTCATTATCAATGCAGCAGATGACACTTCCAGAACTAAAATGTATTTCTCTGAGTCGGATAAGGAAGGAGCTAAGAGATTATCTGATGACTGACAGTAATTAATACCTTCAGTGGTTCAGTATTCAACAGTATGGTGAAATCCCTGCAGTATGCTTTTGCGCCACACACTTCTCACTCAGAAAAATTACCCCCTGTGTTTAAGTTAGAAATTTTCACCATCTTGTTTGTAACCAGAATACTGTGTCTGGTGAGAACGAGAGCATTTTATGTTTTCTGTCTGGTCATCGAAGAAGCGCGCAGTAGTGCTGGAGTTTTGTCGAATATTATTTCATTCTCTTTAAAAATTAAATGACATTCCAAGCTACATTGTTGCCTTGCACCTTTTTTTCTCCCCACACTGTGTATGTGCATGTAATGCAGCATAAAATATATCCTTCCGAACGTACTTGACTGCTGGTCACAACTTGGTTTCCGCTGCACGTGAAATGAAATCCAATGAGATTCAAGCAAATGCAGAAGAGTACATGGCATAATACCTTATTATTCTTATGATGAACAGAGTGTAGCAATCTATCCTTTTCAGAATACAGTGAAACCCCCATTTTATGCTTTTGTACAGTCTAGACTTAGAAAATGCAAAATTGAGGAAAATATATAGAATTGAGGAAAATGCTAAAACCCCCAAAACACAAGCAAATACAAATGTGATTGGCATATGTGATTAAAAATTGTAATCCTCAACAATACATTGTATAAAATCTGTATAGTAAAGGAAATTAAATGTACAATACAATGTTTATACAATAATTGAATTTCATCAGTTCTTACAAAATCACAGATGTGTAATAGCAAGTAAAAACTCATCAAAAACTGAAACTGATCTCGGGGTCACAATAATCGAGCTACAATTCAAACTATACACCAAAACACATATTTTTGAGACATGTCTCCTATGTGTTCATCCAGAAAAAAAGCAATAATTGATGAACAAGGTGAATTAAACTGAAAACTGTGAAGTACAGTGAAAGGCGTCAGAATCTAACATGTTGGGTGGGTGTGTTTTCCTTCTGTGGCCAATGGCAGTTTAACTGAGTCAAGTAAACTTCACTCTACGTTTTGTAGTGATGATTTCACTAGTGGGTTTTCAATTATCAACTTTGCGACTACTTGTGAATGACCCCTGTATGGACTGTGTGCATTTCGATGATTCATTTCCTTGGTAGTGTGTGATGTATGCTCACAGTATGCCATTTAAAAGCAACAATCCACCGAAAGTATAGCACAAATACATCACACTTATCATTAAATGTCAATTAATAAAGCATCAATTATATAAGGTTACAAGAGACTTTATGATAAGTAATTCCAATACAAAATTCAGATGAGTAAGTTGTAGTGTAATGGATAACGTCATGGTTAGCTGAGTTAGATATTATAGGTTCACAACTCACTGCATGGTAATATTTTTTTTCCAACTTAGCATTGTTATCACACGCTGGAACTTTGTTATGATTGTAATACAATAAGTTCTGCAATAATCAGTTTTATGTAACATTTCTGTCTCATTAGACAACAAAGGATGAAATAAATATCTGCCTGTTTATTTCCGATCTGTGGTGGTTTCTGAGTGTGTGGTCAGGCAGGAACCTACGAGGACAGCTTAAATTGCTGCAAGTGGAATGATGAGCAATAACATTCATATCCTTCCTTGTCATAAATATTTTGCACATTGTACAACCACAAACATATTCCCCTAAAGAGTTCTTGCTACAACTGAGATCCTCCTGTCACTAGAACATCCATAAACATCAACTTGGCACTATAGCGATCGACAAATTGACAGCCTTGTTCCTTGTCACCTTTTCATCTTCATGGCACCATCATGTCAGAGTACACCAATTCCTAAAACAAGTAGTTTGAAACGTACTCGGCCCATCATCACTGTGTGGTGAAGGTAAATGTTGAAAGTTGTGTTGGCAACACCAGTCACGGATTACGTCAGCATTTCCTCTCTCACCTCTCACATCTTCCCTCTCTGCAATGGCCAAAAATATTCCCTTACTTCTGCAATGGCCAAAAATATTCCCTTAAACCTGCCACCACCCACCGTGCAAACCGTCAGTTTTTTATGCCACTTATATAACTCATTCAGTCACATCAAATGTCAATAGGAAGAAAACGAGATGAAGTCAAGCTAGACATTGAGAAAGAATGTAGAATTGAGTAAACCTTTTAAGGAACAAACGTAAAATCAGGTAATTTTTAGTTTTGATCTTATGGGTTTCTCACAGGGGGTACGAATTTACGGCACAGAATTGCGAAAAACCTAAACTTGGAGAACATAAAATCAGAGTTCCACTGTACTGTTATTGTTTCACCCTGGATTTTCCATTGTTTATTATGAATGACTGCTTCAGAGATATCGTCTGTGCTCTGTACCTTCACTTTTCAACTAACATTCGCACATATTGTGCAAAAATTAATAAAATCATACAGAAAAGAACCCACAAATAGTAAGATAATAATTCTCTGTAGAGATATGCAGCTGCTTTTTCTTCAGTGCCCAATGATGGGAAAGTTTTAATTGTAACTTTTTATTTACTAAAATAAGTAGTGAATTATATTCTCTTCAGTATCAATGACTGCAGAGCACTGGTAGTCTAATTTCCTATGAAGTATTAGTTAAAGGAACAAGAAATTTGAAAATAATACTGGAACATAATACCCTACGCTATACACAACAAAATTATACAGTGTGATTCAGCTGCCCCTACCAATGGATTTTGTGCAACCCACACCACCTTCTAGAACCATTTCATATTCTATTGCTCACTGCACACAGATTATTAGTCCTACAGAAACAAATGAACACAACCTTCTTGTAGCAAATCTAATGTACTTAAAATTTGTATTGGGATATGGTTTTCGTGTTATTCAAGAGAAACACATCTAAAGGTCAGTTTGTATGATTTTCTTGAATAATTTGAAACTTATAGCCTCCAGCAAAAATGTATCACAGAACAAAATTTAAGTACATTAGATTTCCTACAAAGAGGCCCTGTTCATTTTTTATGTACAACTAATAGCTTGCATGTAGCGAGCAAGAGAATGTGAAAATCTTTCAAATGGTATTTGAAGGCACTGTGGGTTGTATAAAACCCTTCAGTAGGGGGAGTTGAATCACCATGTATATTAGATTATCTTTTAGAATGAATTATGCAGACTGTAGGTATGTTTTTAGACCTGACAAAAGCATTTGATTCAGTAAACAGTAAGTTACTTCTAAAAACACTGAAGTCACATAATATCAGGGATCTATCCATGCATCTTCTTGGCCACACACCTGATGAATTATAATCAAAATACGAAAGTGACAAAGAAGACAGTTGACAGGATTGCAAATTTTCAATCTATTAGTAAATAAATGTTATGTGACATCTAATCTGGTATGAGCCTTTCAATCCGATGCCATTTTGGCAGTAACTGTGTCGATTTTTACTGCTTGTTTACCAAGGAGTTTCTCATTTGGCCTCAATGATGTGGTCACGAAAATTGAACCTAGGGCCTCTGCATTAGAAGTCACCAATACTAACTAGCAGCAAACCGAAGAGGCAATGAAACAGTAAAGCAGGATGTTCTTTAGGACTGAATTATGGGTCTTTTCCTCTTCCTTGTACCTGTTAAAACAGGGTACAACCTAAAGATGACATATTAAGATGCAGGCAGGCACAAATAAAAAGACTCTTCCACATAAGCTTTAGGACACACCCTTGCTCAGAAGAAGACAGATAAATACACACCATTCATTCACACAAGTAAGCACACTTCATGCACACATGACCGCCAACTCCAGCTCCCGGACCAGAATGTAAATGTAAATGTGAATGTGTGTATCAATGGTGTGTGTTTCTCTTTCTTTTGCTGATGAAGGTTGTGGCCAAAAGCGTGCGTGTACGTGTCTTTTAATTGTGTCTGTCTGCAACTTAAAAGTGTCGTCTTTATGGTAAGTAGAAATCTATCTTTTGCTACATTGTTGATATTCCACCCTGGAGTTTCCATTGCTTGATGGCCCAATCTAATTCACACAAAATGAGCTACACAGATTGTACAACAATCTTGTTCTATGACATATTTCATTGAAATGTGAAAAGTGTTGTGTATGTGGAAACACTCCAGTATTAGATGGACCTACTTCGGCAAACATGCACAAACAATTAAAAAATTCAGCCACCATTATGAAAGAAAAAGATACTGAAGAACCAAACAAAGATAAATGGACCAGCGTAACGTACAAAAAAGACAGAGAGAAGCATTATAATAAGACAGAAAGTGAATTATTTATTACAGGTGACTCATTGTTGAAAAACCTAGTTGTTCCAAACTCCAAAATCAACATTCGACCTGGAGTCAGGATGCATCAATTGCATACACACCTAAACAATATCTTAAACTCAAGAGAGAAAACAGCAGATAAGCATAGCAGAAATCCAAAAGGTGTTTTTATCCATGTGGGAACAAATTTGCTTCAAAACAACTGTGAGAAAGAAATTGTAAACCACACAAGGAACCTCATCCGAATGGCCAGAAGACTCTATTCAAATTCCAGAATAATAATAAGTGGCATTGTGTATAGGAGATCGATGAGTGACAGCTATGTGCAGAAAATAAATGGCAATATTAAAGAACAGTGCAATAAACTAGGAGTCATTTTTATTGATCCCAACAAATTTTGAAGTGCAAAGTCTCTTGCCAAAGATGGTCTACATCTAAATAGGTTGGGCTCAAAAATATTCAGCAAGATGTTCATAGATACTTGCCAGGTCATAAAAAATAAGGGAAACCGATAAGTAGCGACGGGGGTGAAATTTTTCATTGAGCTGCCACAGACAGGCAGGAACATTTCATGTATGAGAACCCATATGAGCAGAAACTTTAGCAAAGAAAACTTGCTAACATTTAGTGAGAAGCTAAAAGAGAAAACTTAGCCTTTTGATCATTGTAACTCAAGAGATGAAAACTTTGAGAAATTCTTAAACAGTTTTCTTGGTGTCTTTAATGAAACATTTCCACCTAGACTCTGCAGCAATAAAATAACAAATAAAGTAAAGTGCTGGGACATAAAAATTTCCAGAGTAAGGAAATGGCAACTGCACAGAGAACTAAAATATAATAAAGATATTGATTTCATTAAATATGTTAGAGTCTATAAAACCTTATTTAAAAGAGTTGTCAGGCAGCAAAACAACTGGCAAATAACAGGCTAATTTTAAATCAGAAAAATAAGACAAAGGCCGTGTGGTCAGTCATTAAAACTGAGTTAGGTGTTAAAGCCTGTAATCAAGAAATTTCAAAAATTGACACTGAAGGAAATACTATTGTAAATCCAACTCAAATACCAGGATACTTTAATGAATTTTTTATAAATATAGCAAAGTCAATGCAGATGTAACAGATTATAACAACAAAGTAAATCCCTTTGGTCTAGGTGAAAACTCTGAAAACTTTACAAAATTCTTAAAAGTTTCTGTGAAGGATGTAGAAAATGCTATTCTAACATTAAGAAACAAAAAATCTGCAGGTTAGGATGGAATAACCACCAAAGTTATTAAAATGGTACCACTAGCTCAAATAATAAATCAATGTTTTGAAGAGAGCTGTTTCCCAGAGGTACTGAAATATGCTTAAGTCAAACCACTCTTCAAGAAGGGATCAAGAGAGATCATGGGAAATTGTTGTCCTATCTTGATTCTCCCAGTCCTATCTAAAATATTTGAAAAACTTGCTGATGCACAAATCAAAAACTTCATTGCAAAATATTATGTTATTCTAAACAATCAATTTGGTTTTCAGCAGGTGAAAAGCATCATAGATGCAGTAAACAGGTGTCTCCTGCAGATGGAGACGAAACGTTAGGCGGAAATTTTATACATCGACCACGACCTCTCAACCCGGAAGTTTCAAATGAAGACAACACCGGCCGTGAAAGCCTACATTGTAAGATTAAGAATGCCCACAACAACCAAGTTATAGAAGAAGTTCACTCAGTCAAATTCTTAGGTTTAAATGTAAATAAAAATTTGAGCTGGCAGGCACACACTGAATACCTGGCAAACAAACTGAGCAGCTTTGCATTTGCAATGCAAATATTATCAACTGCAACTGACAAGGACACACGAAAAGTAGCATATATAAGCTACTTCAAATCCATTATTAGCTATGGTACTGTTTTTTGGGGTAACTCGACAAACATAGTGCGAATACTAAAAATACAGAAAAAAATCATTTGAAATATGTGCACTGCAAATCACAAAGAACCATGTCGACCATTATTTACAAAACTTAAAATATTAACTCTGCCATCCTTATACATATATGAGATTATTATATTTTTGTACACCAGACATGAATTATTTGAGGGAAACCATTTTGTCCATTCACATGATACTAGAAACAAAGAAAATTTTATGCTCCCCACCCATCGCCTCAAACTGTTTGCCCAGGGACCTCAATAAATGGGAATGAAAATTTATAATAAATTAAAAGAGAACAAGTTGATGCTGATGAATTTAGGTTCACTTAAAAGAAAGCAATATGAGGTACTGACAATGAAGTGTTATTACTCAGTGGATGAATTCATGCGGAACAAACTGGAAATTTGATCTGGATACAATGTGTTACACATTCCAAGAAATATCTTTATACTCTTATTATTTATTGTAGTGCTATTATTTATTAATGTAAAAATCATTGTGACTGTTTTATAAATTTTTGATATGCCTCCTGTACGCAAACCAAATGAATTGCAAATGTAAGTCCATGAGATGAATAAAACACAATTCACAATAGTATCTCAGCAACTGAAATTGCTTCTTAGAAATGTTTTGATGTGTACATGTGTGAAAATCTTTGGTAAGTGTCATATTAATGTAATATGTCGGAAAGTCATATTTACCTTGAGGCAGCTGACAGAAAAATTTTGCAAGTTTGATTGGGAATTACACATCACCTTCATTGATTTTTGACAAGTTTATAGCAGCACTAACTGCTCCATGTTATGGAAAACATTGAGGAATTATACATCCCATTGAAATGTATCCAACTACTGCAGGTTGCTACTCTCAATCAACTTGTCAAGAATGGTTTGGCAACCAACTATTGGCACTATTAAGTATTCAAAATAGGTGGTGGGGGCAGACACAATCCTGGCATTCAGTGATGACTCTGTGATACTGGAAACACCAAGGAGCAAGTGTGTGCTGATACCTCCTGATTACTCCACAATGCAAAGAAAACTGCATTGTTGGTGAATGATGATTTCATAGTGTGTCATGCTGTCAAGCTCTCCTTCTGTTTGTTGTCGTTGATAGGCATACCACTGAATGAGGGGATCCATACTGACTAATAAAAATGAAGTGACAAAAGAAGAGCATCATTGAATAATAAACACAAATCGCATGTTCTTAAGTCTGAACACTCTATTCAAGTCATGTCTAATAAAATGGAAGAAAGAGATTCAGCTGTACATGACAGTAGCATGGCCAGTACTTTTATATGGTGGCTAAACCTGTGCGACATCAGCAACATCTGAAGAAACAATCAGTGCCTTTGAAAAGAAGGTACTTCAAAAGACTTACAGACCCATCTATAATACCACAGAAGGTAAGTGGGAATGAAGAATGCAAGATGACCCATATGAGTGGTTGGTTGAGAAAGCTGGGTGATGTTAGCTACAACTTCAAGAGGAAGGTAGTTCAAAAGATCAATGGAACTGTCTGCGATACAATTGTCGGTAAACGGGAATGAATAACGAAGAAAGACCTAAACCAAGTGTCTGGAAAGCCACACATTGGCCTAATATTAGGTCAGAGAAGGATACAGTGGTTTGTCCACTTCTTTTGAAGTGATGAATCCCTCCTTAACCAAGACCTCCATTCTCAACCTGCTGAAAAATGGCCTATGGGACATCCCAGGATTCAATGGAAAGATTGAGTACTAACAATCCTTAAACAAGTGGATCCAACAGTGATGGAAGATGAAGCCAGAGACTGACAATGATGGAAGATGAAGCTGGAGACCAACAATGGTGGACTTATATCAGCTCTTCTGTTGTGACTGACTGACTTCCCTCTATTGTGCTTCATTTATAATTTTTTATAGTGTGAAGTTTTTCCATTTTTTTCTTCTGTTTTCTTCTGTAGGCATTAAAGGCCCATTAATACAATAGGTAACGATGAAGACAATGTGGGAAAGTTAGTACTGTCTTATGTCCCTGGCTTAGCCAGCTGTCAAAGCTAGTCCCAAGCCACACATTAGGAATTATACACAACACAATAACATATCCTATTTATGGTGCTATGCACTGGATTTACACTTAAACAGAATAACTTTACATAAGAACAAAATTAACATGACTGTGGTCTGATTTGTCAACATCACTAAGCCATGAAAAGAGAATGATTTCAATGCAAAATTAAAATTTTTTTATATAAAAATGTTTAAATACATTCAAAGAATTTTAAGTGGGAAGTTGAAAACTCAGACAACAGTAGCATATTACATATGTTGTAAAACACTCCAAATAAGAAGCAGTAGCATTTGAAAGTATGGTTAAAATTTTAAATGGAAAGCCGAAAACTCAGACAACTGTAGCATATTTCATATGCTATAAAAAAGTCCAAATAAACAGAAGTAGGATTTGAATGGTATGGTAATAACTGTGTAAAACAGATATAAGATGTAGCAGTTGTATGCAACACATACTTTCCGGTGTAGTTACTATAACAGTATTGTTTATGAGGTTTGCACAAACCATTGATTCAATGACTCCATGGGGGAAAATATAAATAAATAAATAAGGTGGCTTGTAAAGTATGGGCGTAGATGTAGTTAGAAATATAAAACAATGGAACTAATGAAAAACAGATAAAACATTCAGGGCAATAGCTCATATGGTCCATCCTCGGAATGCAATACAGCAAGGATTATTTGTGGCATGGATTCAACAAGACCTTGCTAGGTTTATGGAATGTCACACCAGATGTTTATGCATAGTTCATAGATTTCCCATACATTATGGGCTGGTGATCTTTCAACATGGAGATGGCACCCGCCAACCTCCCAGCTGTTTCTCTGGGTTCCTACCAAGCAAATCTGGTAGCCAAAAGAGCAAGGTGAGTTCACTATCATGCTGCTCAAACAACTGTAGCTCGATTATGACCTCATGATAAGAACATTTTTCCTATTACAAGATGCCACATTACCAACGGGGAAGACATGACGTATGTAGTGATATAGGTGGTGTGCAATAATGTTCAAATAGTCCACAGGCAGCTGTGGTGCCTTTAATTATTACCATAGCTCCAATGCAAGCCGAGGCAAATGTCTGTCATAGCATAATACTGTCCCTGCCAGTCTGTGACTGTAGTATGATACCTGTTTCAAGCAGATATTCGCCTGTATGATGGCATATCTGGACACAAACCACTGACCTGGTGTAACAAGAAATGTGATTCATCTGAACAACTGACACATTTCCATTGATCCACAGTCCAAAACACATTTCTGGAGAGCCACAGTGCACTCTTAATGATTCTGTGCCCACTAGAACTGTAACTGACAATGTCATTGGACCAACATGGGAAAACATAGGAGTCATCTGCCGTGGAGCCCATGTTCAACAATGTGCACTGAACAATGTGCTCCAAAACAATTGTGGCTATACCAGCATTGTGTCATCAGATATGCCACAGATCCCTGTTTGTCTTACTTCACAGATCAGGAAAGCCTCTGACCTCCACTTTCTGTGATGAGGTATAGACGTCCAATATCTTGTTACCTAATCAGGATTTTTCCATAGATACATACGACACAGCACACAAACACCTGACTAGCTTCACTGTTTTCTAGATTCTTATTCCAAGGTACAGGGCAACAACAAGAGGAGATAAAGAAGAGGGAAAGTGTACTTATGTCAGCAGATGATAGGATTGGAATATACATAACAAATAATTGAAGAAATTGGGTGTAAGTGCTGCTTTGAGGTGAAGATATTGGCACGGGAGAGAAAATTATGGTAAGCTACATTAAACAAAGCAGTTAGCTGATGGGAGAAAATGCTAACTGCAGCACCTGAAATTGATTGAAGAGCACAATTTCATTCCATTAACTGTTTTCATACTATATGACTGACAGCTGCTATTTCAGTTCAAAACTTATTTTCCCAACACAGTGATATTGTGTGGTAAGAGGGATAGCATATTAGCAGTCAGCCAAGAGGACTATCATTTAAACAGCTTTTCTGGCAGTAAAGACAAAAATATTATGAGCTTCTTTGCAAAAACTATCGATTTCATACAGCTGATGAGCAACGGTTAAGTTTTAAGTTACCTTACTGATGAGCTTTATATAAATTTAATGGGCTTATTAAAGATAGTCAAACATCTATAGAAAAAACTCAATATATTTATGACTTAAATAGATTTCATCGAAATGTTTTTCCTGTTGTTTCAATACTGACCTGGGAGAGAAGAACTTTTATTTCTTTTTGCGTCAATATGTTGCTTTATGTCACACAGAACAGTTTCATTGTTTAACGTGTCAAGTGGAATATTTATTGCGTTGTCCAAGTGGCATATCTCATATTCCATTGGAGGCCTTACATCTACTAAAATATGTGGTTTCCCTTCATTAAGAAATCTTCTGTATTCCAAAGGTGTGATCCTGTCCCTAGCATCTAGTAACTGAAGCTTATGATCCTGAAAGAGCAAGAGACAAAAATCAGTACAATGAAGCACATAAAAAAATAATAATTGTGATATACGCCCTTAAATTATATATTATCAATACTGAAGATTAAACATTTCACTCATCACTCATAAATAGACTACTTAGTGATATGTGCCTCCTTGTATGATGGCACACAACTGTAGGAACATAGTAATGCATGAGCTGTAGGGAGCAAGTTTTTACTTATCATGCTGGACCAAAAGTTCATTATTAGATTTTTTTGTCGTACATGTGTCAGGTCTTACACCACTGTTCTGGGTTGCATTCAAACCTCTCGATATGAGTGACACAGTGTTGATTGTGAGACATTCACCAGATAAGGACGGTAAGCTTTGTGGTCATTTTTGAGAGAAGTAGGTCACCTTTCAGCACCCTCACAACCTTAGTTTCATTTAATATGTAAACAAAGCAATATACGTAGAAGAACTCATGATGGAGATCTACCACACACATTTACATGTCTGCCACAGCATCCACAGGTTGTACGACGGCAACAGCAAACCACTACCATCAAGCCCTAGATCATGGTTGAATACAGTGGTCCCTTCATTATTTTAAAGCTTTTTTTTAGCATGAAACTGTCAGGTGCTAATTCATAAAGTGACGAATCACAAAATGTTTGTTGCCGAGGAAATTTAATTATGGTGATTGCTAACAGACCTTTAAGAGGTTACATAGTTACTGCATGGGTAATACAGTGAGAGTTACACTGAACACAACAGAGTATAACAATACCATCACAGTGACACCTCAACAGTCATTCTCCAGAAGTTGTTTATGCCACTGCATCATGGGAGAGACAATGTGGAATCTGAAAGAAATGGGGAAAATTCTGAAACAGGCTGCAGCCTTGAGTTACTCCATAACGCATATAGAACCCAGATATTGATTCCTGGTCTGGCACTCAGTTTTGGCTTCACATACACAACTACAGGTTATCAAGTACTGAGACAATAATGCTATATGACAACAGTTCTCAAAATGTAGCAGCACCACGAAAGTCAATACTGAAGGAAGAACAAACGTTTATTTAGGCAATTCTTTCCCATGTTTTCATAGTGAACTGGAATGTGAACTAGTATTGAAAAACTGCAACTGATATGTGGCAATTCTTCTCCTTTCAGGGTCACACTTCAATGAGTACAGGTAAGAAAGTAATTCTTTTGAAACAGAAAGTAGCTCCTGGCACTCGTCAAGAACACAGTTACTTTGAACATTATTATATCCACTTAACTAACAGTACACTTAGCTCTAGTATGAATTGGGTTGATGGGTATTTTGTAAGTTCTCACAAATCTCCACAGTCTGCGCTCTTTCATATCTTGCTACACTAGGATTTATGATATAAGAGTGATACTTCAGAATAATTTAGTCTGCAGACTATGTTCATTTCCAGAATGAGAGTTTCATTTTACATGAGGCTACAGTGATATTAACGTTCTTGTCAAATTATAACTGTTTTCCAGGCATGTAATCAGTTTTAACCAGTCATGGCGGTTCTTTGCAACATACATAGTGAATGTTTCATTCTGGATCCAAGCTCTAAGCTGTGATTAAATTATTCCCCACAGGTCATTTCTCTCAGGAATGCTAGGCCAATAAAAGAACCTACGTACATCATGCAAAAATAGGACAGAATTACTGGCAGGCTGAAACTTCGAACCAGTCTATGAAGTAAGCACAGATGGCTCCATTGCAGAACTGCATTTATGCACAGGCCAGATAGGCCATGGCTGACGCCACTGAGAAGGTAGGGGATACCGAGAGACCTCGATCAGCACTGACAGAGAGAGAGAGAGAGAGAGAGAGAGAGAGAGAAAGAGAGAGAGAGAGAGGGGGGGGGGGATTTTGAAAATATGGAAGTCAAGCCATCAACACTGTCACTAGCACAGCATGCAGTTCATTGTTGAGATCAGCTGGAGTGCGATTGTTAAGGTTGCTGGTCGCAACTGGTATTTCAGATGTGGATCACAGTTAAAGATTCTGAGGTAGAGCCACCCAACATATATCTTAAGTTATATTTTTCAATCATGTATTACAGAATTTACATTATCAGGAAGCACATAAGGTTTTTTTGTCCTCTCCATTCAATCCAGATAACGATAACTGTAGGTGATAGTATGTAAATTCCCCAATCAAACAGTAATCATGGGTGAAGACTTTAATCATCCAACAATTAATTGGGAAAATTATAGTTTCGTTTGTGGTGTGCTTGATAAGACAGCCAGTGAAACTTTACTAAATGCCCTCTTGAAAACTACCTACAACAGATAATAAGGAACACCACTCATAATGGAAATATACTGGGTCTAATGGCAACAAGTAGAATTGACCTCTTTGAGGACATCCACAATGAATCTGGTGTCAGTGACCATCATGTGGTTGTGACAACAATGATTGTCAAAGTATAAAGGACAACTAAAACAAGCAGAAAGATAAATATGTTCAGTTAACTAGATAAAAAATCAGTAATGTCATATCTCAATGACAAACTTGAAACTTTCAGCACACTTCGGGAGCATATATAGAGCACTCTGGTTCAGGTTTAAAAGAACAGTTGACCACACAGTGTATAGGTATGTACCTAGTAGAATAATTCATAATGGGAGGGAACCTCCATGGTATACAGTCACTGTAAAGTAGCTTCTAAGGAAACAGAGATTACTGCATAATAGGTGTAAAGCATAAGGCTATAGATAGAGAGATGTTGAATGAAACATGTTTGGCTGTCAAGAGAGCAATGTGTGATGCCTTCAATAACTACCATAGCAGAATATTGTTAAATGATATTTCACAAAATCCAAAGAAATTCTGGTTGTCTGTAAAGGCTGTTAGTGGCACCAAAGTTACTGTCCAGTCTTTAGCAAATGAGACAAGAAATGAAATTGAAGGTAGCAAAGCAAATGTTGAAATGCTTTACTCCATTTTCAAATGTTCCTTTACAAAGAAAAACCCAGAACTGCCCCAATTTAATCCTCATACCACTGAAAAGATGAATGAAATAAGTATTTGTGTCAGTTGTATTGAGAAACGCCTGAAATCATTAAAATTTAAGAAAGCTCCAGGCCCAGATGGAATCTCTGTCAGATTCTGTACTGAATTTGTGTCTGAGTTAGCCCCTCTTCTAACTATAATCCATCATAGATCCCTTGAACAAAAAACCATGCCTATTTCTTGGAAAAAGGTACAGTCACATCTGTCTACAATAAGGGTAGTAGAAGTGATCCACAAAACTGCTGTCCAATATCCTTAACATTAATTTGTTGTAGAATCATAGAACATATTCTGAGCTCAAAGATAATGAGGTATCTTGAACAGAATGACCTTCCCAATGCCAAGCAGCATGGATTTAGAAAACATTGTTCATGTGAAACTCAACTCGCACTTCTCTTATGTGACATACTGAAATCTTTGGATCAAGGCACCCAGGCAGATGTAATATTTCTTGATTTCCAAAAAGCATTTGACTCAGTATTGCACCTACACTTGTTGTCAAAAGTACAATCATATGGGGTGTCAAGTCAAATTTGTGACAGGATTGAGGATTTTTTGGTAGGGAGTACACAGCATGTTATCTTGGATGGAGTGTCATCATGTGGTGTTGAAGTAACTTTGGTTGTGTCCCAGGGAAATGTGTTGGGACTCTTGCTGTTCGTGTTGCATATTAATGAACTTACAGACAATATTAAGAGTAACATCAGGGAGATGATGCAGTTATCTATAATGAAGTACAATCTGAAAGAAGCTTCATAAAGTGGCCGTGCGGTTAAAGGCGCTGCAGTCTGGAACCGCAAGACCGCTACGGTCGCAGGTTCGAATCCTGCCTCGGGCATGGATGTTTGTGATGTCCTTAGGTTAGTTAGGTTTAACTAGTTCTGAGTTCTAGGGGACTAATGACCTCAGCAGTTGAGTCCCATAGTGCTCAGAACCATTTGAACCATTTTGAAGCTTCATAAATATTGTCAAATCTTCAATGTGGTGGAGGGATTGGCAACTTGTTCTAAATGCTCAAAAATGTAAAATTTTGCACTTTACAAAAGGAAAAAAAGCGTAGTGTCCTATGACTATAATAACAATGAGTCACTGTTGGAATCTGCCAATGAAATAGAATGATTACATAGATTCAGTTGTGGGTGAAACAGGTGGTAGACTTCGGTTTATCGGTAGAACACTGAGGAAAACCAATCTCAAAAGAGATTGCTTACAAATCATTCATGCGACCAGTTCTAGAATATTGCTAAACGTTTGTGGGTCCCGTACCAGACAGGACTAACAGGATACTAAATGTATACAGAGAAAGTCAGCACAAATTGTCACAGGTTTGATCAATCTGTGGGAGAGTGTCACAGAGATACTGAATGAACTGAAGTGGAAGACTCTTGAAGATAGATGTAAACTACCCCCAGAAAGTCTATTAACAAAGTTTCAAAAACTGACTTTAAAAGATTACTCTAGAAATATACTACAACTCTCTACACATAGCTCACAGGGATCGTGAGGATAAGATTAATTACTGAATGCACAAAGGCATTCAGACAATCATTCTTCGCGTGCTCCATATGTGAATGCAATAGGAAGAAACCCTAATAACTGGTACAATAGGATGTACTCTCTGCATGCACCTCAAGGTGGTTTGCAGAGTATAAATGTAGACGTAGATTTAGGACATTTCCCACTCACATTTAAATACTGACAATCAAGATTTTTAGAAGACTTGATATCAACTGCTGTTTTTCAAACAGGTAGTAAACTTACACATATGCCTTGAAACGCATTGTAACAGCATGCTAAGTTTATAAATGTTTTATTAGAGTGCGCTGAATATGGTAAAATTCATGTCACCAAGTAGCAACAAGTAGCAAAGATAAGGCAAAATAAGTGAGCGAAACATGTTGTTACTTTCAGCAGCTAATAAGATCCTTGGTTGCCAACAATGTCTGCCTGAAAAAGTTCATTATTTCAATGTTTCTTTTTGTTGTTTGAGGTCATTTTGGAGGTTTTTCCAAAGTGTGTAATAGATGGAACTGTCAAAAGCAAATATTTTGAGACAACTGATTCACATTTGAGTTGACATTACTTTTGTACCATACCGTAAGACACAAACAACAGCGCGGCCACAATGAACCAAGCTTATTTTTCTTCCACATATAAGTGAACAACAGTTGAGGCCACAGACACAAACACAGAAACAATCCGGGCACTGATATGAGCAGTTGCTGTCAGTAAGTATGCACAATATGAGGGTGAGTGCTTGCTGCACTGCACTTATAAAGAAGAGGGGTCTAGTAGATAGTGCAGCAGATACCGTGCCATGTTTTCAAGTCATGTGGCCCACCAAAGGTGGCCTCTGGCGGCCGACACATGCAGATGCTGTTGGTGGAATATTTGAAGTGTAGTGTGCAGGTGACCTGGTGCCAGAGTGTGTATCCAAGTATTACATACAGGGTTATAGCACCCCTCCCCTCTTGGGGAAAGGGTGATGGGGGTGGCAGCAGGAGATTCCGGGCCAGAAAAAGTGAGTAGGGGCATGCCCAGCAGCTGCCCCAGTAGCATAAGAGAGGACCGGAGACAAGGGCACTGGTAGCATCTCGACATCTGTTTCTTTGATGTGGTGGAACTGTGTAAATGGCGAAGGTGCTGGCTATTAAGTCAGAGTGCCAGGGACGCCAGTGTTGAAGAGTCCAAAGGCACCGGCCCAAGTCGCCAGCAAAATTGCCAGTGACAGCAAAGCATCATGGGAAGGCCTGGCAGCAGGCACTGGTGGGCAGGACTCCAGAGGAGAGGCACAAGACGGTGACATCCACAATGAAGGTGGGTCAGCCGTTGTAGCACGGACACCCCATGAGGCCAAGACAAGTGCTGAAGAAGGAGGTGGAGGCAGCAGAGGTGAATCCACGTCCCTCGCTGCGGTGCAAGGACACAACTGGCCGTGGCGGCACACCAGCAGCTTGTCACTGGTGAGCAGCACGCAGAAGCAGTGACCTTGGCAACCACGGATCACGGCTGGAACCACTTCGGAGGGCGGTCAAACTCCCAAGCTCACATCATGGAGCCAGGAGCAGGTCATGATGAGGACCACGCCGAAGTTTGCTAGTTGGGCGACATGAGTTGATGCTGGAGGGTGCATGGTTGGAGACCGTGGAACATCTTGGCCGGAGTCCAATCCCCCTCAAAGTAAACCTGTAGCAACTCAAGAAGTGTGTCAAGGCATTGCCCGTTGAGGAGTACATGACATACTTCTTCATTTTCACCTTGAACATGCAGATGAGACATTCTGCCTTGCCGTTAGATTGGGGTCAAAAGGAGGAACAACTGTGTGCAAAATCCTTGAAGACCTAAGTCACAAACTGTGGATCAAAACCTATCAAAAGTGCATACGGCAATCCCTCAACAGAACAAATTTTGGAGAGGGCCTGAATCATGGCTGTGGCTGATGTCTCAGGATAGCAGATAACTTATGGAAATTTAGAGAAAGCATCAACAATCGACATCCAGGAAGTATTTATGGAAGGTCCCATGAAATCAAAAAGGGCTAGTTCCCATGGATAAGGCAGTGGGAGACACAGACAGAGGTTCGCTCATGGTGCCACCTGGTGAGTAGCACACTACCGTCAATGCCGGTCCAAACCGTGCTGATGGGCCAATAACTTGTTACATGAGACCCCCACCACCAGTGACCCTGACGTAGGAGACAAAACACATCCCATTGTAGGGTGGCTGCCATTACAGCCCACACATAGCTAAGAGTACAGCTCCATCATAGGCGGTGACACAGATATAAGTAGTTATGCAAAGGATCAGAAGCCCTCTCCAGCGGCTTGTCAGGCCAACCATATTGAATGAGATGAATAACTTGAAGCAAAACCGGATCAGCAGTGACAGCAGCTGCAACTCAGGAGCTGATAATAGGAAACCCTCCCACTTTATTGGAATGTTGTGGGAAGGCTGAAAAGTATTCCACAGTTATAGCGAGACAGAAAAAATGTGCTGCTTTGTCAGGATTGTGGTCAATAATGAGTTGGAACTTTGTACCATACAAGAACACATGAAATTATGAGGGCATAGACAATAGCAAGCACTTCCTTTTCAACATGGGAGTAGCATGGCTCAGTGGAGTTGAGCATTCCTGACATTAAGCTATCAGATGTTCTGAACCATCCTCAAACTGATGTGCAAGAATGGCACTGAGACCATACTAAGAATTGTCCATAGCCAAACCAGGTGGTAGCCAGGATGGAAAGTAGCCAAACAAGGAGCAGAATGTAATTTAGATTTCAAAAACGTAAATGTGCATTTGAAGTCCGGTGTCCACTGAGAAGGAATGCTCTTGTGGAGGAACTCATGAAGGGGATGGGCCAATGCGGCTGTACCCAGAATAAATTTGTGATAGTAAGAAATTTTAAATAAAAATGCTTGGAGTTCTTTGACATCTGTAGAGTGAGGTAGAGTTGTGACCACATACAAATGAACAACAGTTGAGAACACACACACACACACACACACACACACACACACACACACACACACACACAGACTGACAGACAGAAACAATCCAGGCAATGATACAAGCAGTTGCTCACAGTAAGTATGAACACAATATGAGGGTAAGAGCCTGCTGCAATGTATTTATAAAGAGGAGGGCTCTGGTAGATGGTGCGGCAGATGTTGTGCCATGTGCAGAAGTCATGTGACCCACCCCCAAAGTGTATTGCACTGGCGGCCTTGTGCTATGGTGTATATCCAAGTATTACACACAGGGTTATAGCGGCTTTGATTGTCATCCCTACATGTACATCAGCTATTATTCTTTTTTAAAAAGCAGACTATCTAACACAGTATTATGTACAGGGGCACAGCAGCTTTGATTGCCATCCCTACAGACATCAGGTATTATTCTTTTTTAAAACTTGGACTAACAGTAAGCAGAAAAATGATAAGTGCATAGTCCACAATAAGCTCCATTTCAGTGATCAATACTGTATGCAAAGAGATAACTTTCAAGTGCAGGACCCATGATATGTTTCTTTTAAGTAATTCAATTACATTTCTTGCAAAATGGAAACTTAATTTTGCAGAGTGACAAAAAATGTATGAAAGCTATCAAAAGTAGAAAACAATTATGATCTGTGGGGATTGAAAAATCTCTGTACTAGGGCACTGTTGTCTTTAAATACACTCTAGTTCAAGTGATACATAATAACTCTTCAACAGTTGGCAGTATTGGTATTGTTCCGTAGCCTCTTCTCTACAGCTCCAGTTGGCGGGAAGCCGTAGCATTGAACGGTTTTCATTGAATTCTTGACAGCAGAAGGTGTCACCCCAAATGAGATTCATCAGAGAATGAGAGCAGTTTATGGTGATTGTGTTGATGTGAGTACTGTGCGTCATTGGATGAGTAAGTTTAAAGATGTTGAGGTGGGAACATTTGACCTGCATGACACACAAAGAGTTGAACATCCTGTAACAGCAACCACTGTGTTTCACGAACAAAATGTTAACAGATTGATTCAGGACGAGCGTCGTATCACTCAGAGAGAAATTGCAAGCACATCGGCATTTCGCAGGAACAAATGCGTTGCATTCTTGCTTTGCTTGGCTATTGGAAGATCTGTGCACGATGGGTACCCTGGATGCTGACTCCTGAAATGAAAGCACACAGACTTGAAATTTGCCAGGAACTCCTCTTGCATTATGAGAATGAAGGTGACACCTTTCTCCATTCAATTGTGACAGGAGATGAAATGTGGGTACACCATTACGACCTGGAGACGAAACATCAGTCTATGGAATATCGACACAAAGACTCACTCCAGAAAAAGAAATTCAAGACCCCAGAAAAAGAAATTCAAGGCGCAGCCCTCAGCTGGAAAAATCATGGCCACAGTGTTCTGGGAAGAAGATAGTGTTATCCACGTTGATTTCCTAGATCGTGGAACAACAATATATTCAGAGCATTACATCACAACGCTGCGAACTCTGAAATTATGGCTAACAAGGGTCCGAAAGGAAAAGGGAAATGTTTTCCTGCAGCATGACAATGCCAAACCACACACTTCACATGCCACCACAGCAGAACTCCAGAGACAGGATCTCATCACCATACGACATCCTCCATACAATCAAGATTTAGCACCGTCTGACTGCCATCTGTTCCTGATAATGAAAGAAGATCTGCGGGGATATCATTCTGCTTCTGATGAAGACTTGAGAGAACTGTGAGACTGTGGTTGTGGAAACAGAGTGTCGACTTCTTCCATGATGGCTTCAGAAAACGCGTTCATATTTGGCAGAAATGTATCCAACTGGCGGGTGATTATGTGGAAAAGTGAATATTGGTAATTAAAGATCACATTCTAAGGATTATTTCTCCATTTGATTTACTAAGACATTCCCATCCAAACCCAATTAATGAAGGTGGAGGCATTACTTTTCATTCAACCCTCATACAACACAGAGCATTAAGCTGTTAATATAGTTAATAGCGTGAGAACAAAACTGGTGACAATAAAACAGTATAAAGCTAAAACAGTTGAAATAAAAAAATCACCTGGATCAAAGAGTGATGATCAATTTGATATCCAACTTATCCCGATCACAAATGTCACCCTCACATCTACATACTCCACAACACATCTTATGGTATGTAGCTAGGTAGGGTCCTATGCATACTACTATCACCTTCTTGCTTTCCTGTTCCAGCTGCAAAAGGTGTGCAGGAAGAATGATTGCTGATAAGCCTCCACATGAGTTGTAGTATCTCTAGTTTTACCTTCATGGCGTTTTTATGAGGTACACATAAGGACAAAAATGCCTCTCCTGTAGTTCTGATACTGAAGCTGAAGGAGCACCTCTGAAACACTTTCACCATATTAAATGAAACTGTGATGAAACACGCTGCTCATCTTAGAATCCTCTTTATTTCCTCTATGAATCCTATTTGGGGAAGTCTTCGACTGATAAGCAATGCGATAGCTCAAATGAGGGTTTCATAAACTACCTCTTCATGGTTGGGCTACACTTCCAGAGGATTCTTCAGATGAATCTCAGTCTACCATCTAGCATTCCTATGATTGCTTTTATGTGGTTATTCCATTTTAAATCACTGCACATGCATACTCACAGATATTTAAGCTTTTAAGCATGAGACTCGTCATTTGGCGGACCAATACAAGTGTGGCCACATTACCAGGACCATCATATCATGGACCAATAAAAGCATGCTTTCACTACAAAGTGAAACAAAATTTTCAAGCTACCCATCATTACCACCACAGAGCTATAAAATGTAACTCAGTTAATCAAAGTTTCAGTTCTTTCCTTTCTTTGTTCCTTAATTTGCAGATGATTTATTTTGAGAAGTACATATTCACTGAAATGATAAATTAAGAGTCACATTTCTCTTTCTATACTACAGTACATTGTACAATAATGTAATGACATATATAGAGTGATCCAAAAATACTTTTACATACTTCAGGAACAGGTTCCGTACACTAAAGAATTTTTTGTATTATTAATGAAAATTTAAATTCAAAATCTCACCAGGTACTACCTAATATGTTCAATGTACTCCCTCAAAGAAGGCTTTGACACTGTATCTATTGTGTTCTAGATAGTTGTGCGCTGCATTCATTCATAGAAGGCTATGATGCAGTGTGTTCAGTGTATCCCAGATAGAAATATGGTGTGATGGAGAGTTGTTTACGTTTTGTTATTCATCATAAGTCTGTCTTCAACATTTCAGTTGTGTACACATATTAACTCAGATAACCCTGACGTCCTTCTGGAAGGATGACGTCACTCACTGTTGAAATTATTTATTTTTGCGAATAACACATTGTTGCAACGGACTGTGACACATTGTTATATGAAGTAGGTATAGTCAGTTGCGCACTGTGACAGTCAGTTTGACACTGTCGTTCATAGTGAGTGAGAAACTGTGTCTTGAAAATAGGGCCGATTTTACCATGGACGAACTAACTGACCTTGTCATCGACGGGTATGTAAATTTTCTTTCATAGTGCGTCAATAATTCTGAAACTTGTCATATAATATCTTAAAGAATTAACCTATATTATTTAAGGGTTCATATTACGATTGAAAGTTTTCGTCAGTTGTAATTCAATAATGTTTTCAACCGCCCTTCCAGACGGACGTCAGGGTAACGTTTTGTCATTTTGTATTCACAGAAATTGATGTACACCGATGGAACTTTTGGACATGTTAGAATCAAAAGATGAGGAAATACCTAATACTGGTGTGAATGTAACATTACACCCTCCTCTAAATTCAACTGACGACATAACAGATGAAGATTCGGGTGCTGAAGAAAATCCAAGTATAGATAAATTACCAGCAAGTCAACTCAATGCTACTGCGCTTTGTGATTTAGCCATTTCTACCAATGGTAATGCTGTGAATGCAACAAGGAAACAATCCTTTACATCTGATGTTCTTCCACAACTCTCCAGCAGTACAAAAACAGCAACAACAACAACAACAACCACAAACAAACTAGCAAGACTATTGAAGAATAAAGTTCTAAACCTCAAGAAATATAACTGGAAAAGTGGTGAAATAGTTAACCCAACATCTGTATGGTCTCTAATGTTCACAGTTGCAATGAAGAAAGGACGAAAACTGCTTGAATATTCCCAACAGTTTTTTGATAACGAAGTGCTTCAAAAGATGGTCACTCACACAAATCAGTATGCAGGCAAGAGAAATAGACTAGGTGATTGTTCAGAAGATGAGATGTTGGTGTTTATTGCAGTACTTCTGCTAAGTGGATATGTAACAGTGTCATGCAGAAAGGTGTACTGGCAATCATATAAGGACAGTCACAACGACCTCATAACAAATGCCATGTCCAGAGATCGATTTGACTTTGTCTTTTCCAATTTGCCTGTATGCAACAATGACAATTTAGATAAATCAGACCGTTTACTATGTATGCTGAATGATAGATTCAAACAATTTGTGCCTCACGTGCGGCATCATTCCATCGATGAATCGATGGTCCCATACTTCAGAAGTCACAGGTGCAAACAATTCATAAAAGGGAAACCAAACTGATGCAGATTCAAATTTTGGTGTGGAGGCACAAGTGGTGGCTATATTATTTGGCTCGAACTCTACCAAGGAGCTGACACATGTAGTAAGGATTATGAAACGAAAGGTATGGGGGATGGTGTGGTAATGAGTTATGTTGACCAGTTACTTGCACATGTTCCATATCGAATATACTTTGATAACCTCTTTACCAGCATTGAACTACTACATGACCTAAAAGAGAGGGGTGTGGAAGCAACAGGAACAATAAGAGGAAACAGAGTTAAGAATTGTACTCTATCATCTGTAGATAAAATGATAAAAGAAAATAGAGGATCATATGAAGTTTGTTCTGACTCAGCATCCGGGATTTCCATTGTACGTTGGAATGACAACAATGTTGTTACTTTAGCCACTATGCTCTGCTGCAAGATTTTCCAGGGAACAAAAGAAAAGGGTTAGTGTGCCTCAACCTAACTTATTACACTCCAACAATACTCATATGGGAGGCACAGATCGAGCTGACCAAAATGTATCCCTATATACATGCTCTATAAGAGGGAAAAAGTGGTATTTCCCGATCACTGCACATTTTATAGACATTGCAGAGCAAAATGTCTGGGATCTTTACAAGCACAACGAAGAACCCATAGATCATCTGACATTTCGTTGTCGAATTGTCACTGCAATTCTTGAAAGTAACAAAAGAGTCACTACCAGAAGAGGACATCCTAGTAAGAGCGCAAAATTAGATTCTAGATTTGATGGAAGAGAACTTTATGTTGCTGAATTACCAACAAATGAGATAACAAAAAAGAAGCAGCAGCTGAAATGTCGAAGTTGCCACAAAAAAACTACTACTATGTGCATAAAATGTGACGAACCACTTCATGTTTGTTGCTTTTTGTCTTATCATACTAGTACATAAAATATTTGTATAGGTTATTTTCTTTGTTTTTTGTATTTATTAGCTGTTTTAGCTCATATTTCAAATTTATTTATGTTTATTTGAAAGTATAAAAACCAAAACAAGTTAATTGTGCAATGTCATATACTTTAAAAACATGTTCCCTTATTGTCTTGACGTCCTTCTGGAGGTATGCCCATTTTTGAAAATACCAAATAAAAATAAATACTCAAAATTGTTTTTACTTCCTTCCTTACAACCTTGTGAATGAATGTAGATGAGATATAAATCATTTTTGAAAAACAAATAATTCAGGACTATCTGGGTTAAGGTAACAAAGCGTTCCATTCAATTAGTAGGAAAATTTGGATAGCTCTTCGGGCTGGAAATTCCATCTGGTACAGCTATACAGCCTCAATGGCATTCCCACTTGCACAGATGTACATAAAAATCATGTCAACCTGCTCACAAAATGAATATCTCACCATGGTTAAACAAAACATTTTAATTACCTCACTATATGGGAAATAACTGTAATTTTGAAGGCAGACTAATGACAAATGTAAACAACTCTCAACGACACCACATCACCATCTATGACACAAACCATCAACGCATTCTTTGAATGAGTACAAGACACTACTGCCTAGGACACAATGCATACAAAGAGTCAAAGCATTCTTTGAAAGACTAAACTGACCCCTTTGGGTTGATCTGGAAAGCTGCTGATTGTAAACTTTTATAACAACTAAAAAATGAAAGATTTTTTCACATATGTTTATTTGAATTTTTTTCTTTGTTTGGGTGCAAGGAAACAGCCCCCAAAGTTGTAAAAGAAGTTTTTTTGAATCACCCTGTATATAATAAGACTGATTACCAATAATACGTCAGAAAAAACATTGACTAAACCATCGATCACTTAATATAAAATAACATTTTTTATTATTGAGTGAAGCTGGATGTTCCTATTCAGAATGGAGATGTGGTAGCACATTCTCATCACTGTTATATAAAAGTAATTCATGTGTCAAAAATAATGTGCACCAATAATTTGTAGGTTAGAACTTCACAACCAATGGAAATACATACTTCTGACTTAGCCAGTTTGCTTCAAAGCCCAGAGTCAAAAGAAGGACGGGAAACATGGCCTTTGTTTCATCACACCTAGTCTCTTATCATGCATCCATCCACTGAAACACTGTTTCTGCACACAGCAGTGCTTCATCATGTGAGGCCACACTGTACAGCTAATACCAGTCTTAAAGAGTTAATGGTTGTGATTACTTCTGGTGATTGTTCAGAAATCATGCAATTATAGACAAAATGGTTTACTTTTATCTACATGCAATATGTTACAATTGAGTGTCAACTACCAATCTGCGCACCAAGCATTGATTCCTCTGCACTTCTGCCTCCATTTTGCTGCAATTTTGTAATGTTGTGATGTCAGCAAATACAAAAGTATCATCCTTCAACAGCCCCATGGAATTTCTGGTGTTATTCATGTGTATCAATACCACATAAGATGGAGCCTGGCGATAGTTGGTAAAACACTGCACAATTTTGGAGAATGCCGATAGCAGTTGCACAGGACAGTGCCACAGCCAATGATCTGCACCAGGGATAGGTCTCCCCCAGCTGCTGAAACAGATGACCTCTGCAGATGGGACATAGGACTGTCCCACAGCAGCCAAGCAGATTCAGTTCACTTGGTCATGGGCTGAAGACCAGATTACGCCATGTCCTGCCATTCTCACGGTGTGTTTAATGTTGTTGTATGTTGTTGCGAACATCGGATTATTATATTGGATGGTACTTCAGGACTGATCAAAGTTGAATAAAGATATGTTTACAGATTATTTGTGCAAAGTAATTATTTGCCTTTGGCCAGATCTCTGCCAGCAACAGTTCAATGCTCCGCTATTCCTGGCAACCTGTCTTCCTACACTAACATCCCATGGGGCACACAATTCAATTACTTTTTTTATATTTGCCTTTAATTTGGAATTTAGCTCCTGTAAGACTCAACACTTACATATGGCTACTAATACAAGCTTCCAGTTGGACTTGTAGAGTGTGCACGGACAGAGTCGCATGCTCAAGACATACAGGGTGTCTCAAAAGAAACTTTACATCTGAAGTGTCAAAATAAAATAGAGGTTGAAGTCTTTTGACAAAATCTTTATTTATTATTGGAATATACAGCTTAGGAGTTTACCTCTTAAAAATAATGTCATTTAACACAATCCAAATGGCAAAGGCACTCATTTAAATGATGAACAAAATTTTGCATGACGGCTCAGCATGTAGGCACTGAGATGGCAGACACTTCACCATGGATATCTCATTTCAATTGCTCCAGAGAAGTCAGACTATTGACATACACTTTAGATTTGACATACCTCATAAGAAAAAATCCATGGGGCTCAAATCTGGACTACAAGGTGGCCAATTTAAGTCATTCCTCCTGGAGATCAATTTGGCAGGGAAAGTTTCACGAACTCGCAGTATAGTCACATTGAATGTGTGTCCTGTGGCTCCATCTTGCTGTGGCATCTGCCTGGGGGCTGGGTGCTTGTGTTGTCCTCATCATTTTGTCATCATCACCACCACCATTTGTGATCGTGGCTAGATTGGATTGTGTAAAAAACAAATTGGACTATGTAAAAATTGGGACTTTGTACAGGTGCCGATGACTGAGCAGTTGAGTGCCCCACAAACCAAACACCATCATTATCCATTTTGCTGAAATCATGTTCTTTGGCTATAACCTTGAAAGGTTTGCAATTCAGGCACCATAAAGTCATTTAACGCTGACGCAAAATGTTCCAAATTCACTGTAACTCCACGACTGTTCCTGTACTCAAAAAAGTACGGGTCAATTATTTCTTGATCTGACAATGCAGCCCAAACAGTAACTTTTGGTGAATGAAGAGGTTTCTCATGCTTCTGTTTAGGATTCATTGCCCTCCAGTAGCAGCAATTTTGCTTATTGATGTGACTGTCTGGGTGAAAAGTAGCCTCATCAAAAAACAAGATGATGTTAACTGAAGGACACTCAGTCACATCATTAATGAACTGCAGTCTATGTCTGGTATCCTGAGGTTTTAATTCTTGCATCAATTGAATTTTATAAGGGTTAACTTTAAGATCTTTTTGCAGAATTTGGTGCAATGATGATGTATCCACATTTAAAGACCTTGCATGCTTAAGAAAGGAGAGGTTAGGATCGTCATGAACAGCCCGATTTACACTCTCCATGGATTTGCTCATTCCTGATGACCTTGGTCACCTGGATTCTAGTTTAGCCAGTGTTGAACTGGTCTGCTCAAATGTTTTGATTCAATCCTGAGTAAGGGGAACACTTGGAGCATCACTTACATTATGCAATCCACAATCACTGAAAAATTGCCTCTGTGTTATAGTCACTGAATCACCATTTTTGTAAAATTCTTGCACACATAACGCATGGTCAGCTCCCGAGATGCACTCCATGTCAACGGAATACCTAAAGGCCAAACAAGCGACGAATGTACTCCACACTCTCCTCTGATTTTTTGCACATGCATAGAGAGCTCTTCAAATATAAACTTTCGTTTTGGACACCCTGTATAGCCTGCTACCTTAAAATATGTCCCCCATGCTTTTAGGGCCAGTTTACAATATATCCTATGACTGTAAATTGAGGGAATGACTAACGTATTCATAGCTCACCACCTATTAAATGTTATTATATTTCACAATTTGTTTTCATCCACAACCCATCTTCAAGATTTGCGTCATCCTAACCTCATTGTTGCAATCCCTGACATGGCTAGGACCCATCGCCAGCCATCACACTTAAATATCTGCCCCTCTTACCATCTCACTTTTGCCTCTGAAATGTCTGATGCTAAATTAATAATTATTTTGAAGAATTTGTTTAGCTCCTGACTTCAACATTACTGCCAAAAACTCTCTCATGTCTCTCCTGTGCCAATGATGTTATGAGTACAAGTAAATTTTATGGAATACACATCCTGTTTATTCCAAGAATTTAATTTATTTTTATCAAAGGATCATGCAGGTTCTTAAGATTGAATTTACAGCTTTCTATAAGTGGGACTGGCAACTATTACATGCCATCTATATCAAAGAGCTCATCTCACTTTTTTTTTATTATACAACTAAGTCTGCCAGCTTTTGCAAAATATCCATTTTTCTTTATTTCTTATCCAAATATGTTTTAAAATATCTGTCCTTCATCAGAGGATCAGCGTTTTCTTATTGTATATCTTAATTCATTGTTTCTTTGCCCATAAATCATTCATTTGTCTTGGATGGGTAGCCAATCTTTTTCTTCCCTTCATTGTTATTAACCACATACACTGTTCTAGGAAACAAAAATTTTTTCGGTCAACACAGGCTACATAACAAAAATAATAACTCAATGATGAGGGAACAGATGTACTGAAACACATTTGCGCAAATAAATGAAGAACGATCTGTTTTGTAAACAGGGGAAAAACAGCTCTATTACTTTAGAACATCACAAACCAAAGGCTGAATACCTAATAATACTACTTGAGTAGCAATACATGAAAATCGGCAAGATATTTCCTACCTACTTCTGCTTTACTTGGGCTACTGTTTACCAACTCCTACACTGACCTTGAATTAAAGTTCAGCTATCCAACAAGCAGCTTCTGTACTACGTCTTCAAATGGAATGAAATCTGCTCACCTTGTCATTGGCTCTTGATCCACAAAATTGTTCATAATCAATAAGAGTTGTAATTTTTGGATTTTCTCCACAAACATCACAATCTGGATTCTTTTTCCTTAAGCGAACATTTCTGAATATTCCAGATGATCCATCAAACAATAACAATCTTTGTGAGAGAACACCTGGTATCTTCAGTATTATCTTAATTGCTTCTAGTGCCTGTAACACACCAATAGCCCCAGGAACTGGAAAGGCACAAGAAGTTTATATTAGTACATATATAATTGCTTTAACTGCTAAATGGGAGCACAGTTGTTACTGTTAGAAGTGTTATTTAAGTATATTCACATAACTGAGACAGTACAATTCCAACTACCATTTCAACAAATGCATATATGTAACTTGCGAATATTTACTTGTTATCAAAGCAATTGTTTCTGAAGGTTATTTACAAACTTAGTAATCACAAAACACACACTTTTATTATAATGAATTAAGATTAAAAATTGCAAAATATCAGTCCAAATTCACAGTACAGAAAACTTATGTTAGGTGCCTGAATGGATCAACCAGCGAATGTTTCTGAATCATATGTGCACCATAAGAAACCTATGCAAACATAAGAAGAACCATAAATTGATTCACATAAATTTTATGTATCAGTGTTACATACTATTAAATACATAAATAAAACATGACTGTTAGAAGGATTTCGATTCTTTTGACCTGTCATGCCATGTGATTCTTTGTGAGTAGCCCCTGCACTCTCTCTCTCTCTCTCTCTCTCTCTCTCTCTCTCTCTCTCTCTCTCTCTGTGTGTGTGTGTGTGTGTGTGTGTGTGTGTGTGTGTGTGTTTTGAGAGTATGTTCACATTTTTGTGAAGTATGTTAATGCATTGTAGGCAAAATGGTAGAATAATACAAAGAATGTATTTGGAAAAAATGTCAGCTAAGGAGTATCTGTTAGGACAGTTGTCGAGCACATGACTTCCTCTTGGGTTGGTCACAGAAGCATGGTTGAGAAGAGTCCTCTGCAATGGTCTGTCTTTATTTCTGCTATAAGCTGTTTCACAGAACTGATGAACACTTTCAATTAATATTATGAAATCAAGCTTTTGATAAGTGTACTCATAATATTTACCTAAAATGTTTGTAAGATGTTTATATGAAGGAGATATACTAGCCCAAAATTCATTCCCAACTTAAGTCATCAGCAAAATTAAAGAAGGTGATGAGGTGGATCACTGGGAATATGACATATGTGTTACACTTTGATGATCATTACAATACAATGAGATTAGCAAAGCCATCAGAAAAGGTCAATAACCAACAAACTGACTATGGTGAGTGTACGAGTAACTGAAGCTTGCATCACACTTCAATGAGTAAATCTGAACTCACTGATGTTAAGGAAACTATTTTTAAATATATTTGGATTATAAAACCTTGAAGTCCAGATCACAAACAAATTTTATTGTAATTACTAGTTTCAGCTACACATAAGCTATCTTCCCATCATAAAAAAGAAACTTGATTAGTGCAACTGCCATAATAGCTTAAGACACTGTCATAAAATTTTGAGTGATGATATTCTTACACTTTTGTGTAGTAGGAAATTAAATTTCTAACTGTGCGGACACACAGCATAAAATCTATGTAATGGTAGACGTCACCTAAAATGGCTAGTACTGAGGAAAATAAAAGCATTTTGGCTCAAGCAGAATCATCTTTAAGTAATTTTATTAATGATTATAGCAACATCAGAAAATGAGTTACACATCATACCACACTAAGACCACCATGTAAGATGAGTGGCACCTTGTCAGATAGGATACATGTTGCGAGTTTCCTGCAAATAAAGTTCTGCTGTGAAACGAGTAACAGGTGCATTACAGTGTCCAAGTGAAACAGCACAGCAACTGGAAACATACTCCAAAACTGAAGTACATGGGCCAGTAAGATTCTTGTGAGCAAAACATCTAAATTGCACTGCGAAATTTTGGCAGTATAAGGAGCAAATGCAATGTCATATCCTGCCACAGTGAAATGATGCCAACAATTTCACCTGGGCCATGCAGACATGGGTGAAGCTGATTGGGAAAGACAACCAATAACAGCAACCACAGAAGACAATGTCCATGCAACCAAGGAAAAACATCTGGGAAAAAGAGATTTTCTGACAATGAAGACATCCACACAGTAGATCTCAGATGGCTCCATGACCAAGGAGCAGATTTCTATCATCGAGGAATTGAATAATTGCTAGAATGTTCTGACCATTGTTTAAAGACAGTTGGTGATTATGTTGAAAATTAGTGTCTTGTATCTGGGTCACTTTGTAGTACACCATTCAACAAAAGTTACTTGGTCTGCTATAACAATTATATTTTGTGAAGTCAATTTTTCAATCACTGTTCAATTCAAATGCAGATTTGCACTCCAGTCTCTAATCGTCAATGGTAAATGAACAATGTCGTGTTAGCAAAAATTTTATAAATTATTAAGGGCAAGAAGAGGCCTAAAGAAATAAAAATATAGAGGAAACAACTAATGGGAGTTGAGGATATTAAGGAAAATACCAAAAAGTTGAGGGAAGCTTTCCATGATCTGGAAACGGAACTCCCTGTGCTATTCAAATGACAGCACGTAGAGCTCCAAAATGCATTTTAATGTAAACTTAATGGATTCAAAGGTGTGGTCAATTAAATGGAAAACAAATGTTCTGAGTAATGCAAAAAGACTGTGTAATATAAAATCTGCCAAAAGATAGAAAGATCACTAATCTGAAGACATGTGAAATACAGGTAAGAGCATGCTCTTTAAGTTGTTAGACACCACACAAGCATAATACAATGAACACAAATGACGATTGACATACTTAATTCAGTTGCCAATACTGGTATGAACATGTGACAATTTCTGAAATTTAAACAAGGTTGAGACATATAAGGAGTTCTATATACAAACAATTTAAAAAATGCCTTTTCAAGAACATGTTCGGAGTAAAAAAAAAAAAAAGCGTGTTTTAGTTGTACGAAGGATGCAGCACACACAAAAACTCAAGATTGACAAATCTAATGCAGCAACAAATCTGTGAAGCAGTTATTTAAGAATGTCATGTGAAGAAAACTAAGTCATCATAATCAAGGACTTGTATGACTATTTTATGATCAACATGAGAAAAATCATACACACTGCACAGAAAAACAAAGTGATTTTGGAACTGTTTTGACTCTTCTGCAACTTTCTCTATAGACCATGACTGAGTCATCAACAAACTCAAACTTAGCTCAGGTGATAGCTGAACAAGCTTACATCTGGTTCATGGCTAACATTTAGTGTTACTCTCCCAAAGACTAATACTGGGTGATGCAATTACAAGTAGCCTGCCTCCCCCTTGAATGACAATGCAATATTTCGATTTCTGAAATAGAATAAATAGTTACAACAGTGGACAGTTTTACGTGCGATTGTTAGCATTCTTCTTTCAGCATTTCAGTTTATTTCATGTGTGAAGTTAGAATTTCTCTTTGTGGTCCGCAAAATGACTTACTCGATAGAAGAAAGACTTGAAATTGTGGAAGGATATGGGAAAACAGATTCAGTTAAGAAAACTTGCAAAATTTTTGGGGTCAAGTATCTGCATAGAGGACTACCAGCAAAGACGGTAATACAGAGTCTGTATAAAAGTTGGTGCACTTATGAATCTGTGCAAACTGTAAAACGACACAGAATTCCTTCAGTTTGCATACCAGAAGTAATTGCAGACATTTGCTGAAAAATTATTCAGAGCTCAAAGAAGTTACATATATATTGGCCCAACAGATGTATGTAAGTAGCAGTTACCAGCAGATATTGAAAATCCTTAATTTGAAGCCATACCATGTGATGGAAGCGCAGAAATTATGGAAGGTTGACAGTGAGAAATGTATAGATTATGGCATGTGGCTTTTGAATATCTTCAACGATGGTTTGCTAAACCCTTTTTGTTACAGCATGGGTGACAAAGCATGGTTTTATCTTTCTGGTCATGTGAATTCACAGAACACAAGCTACTGGGCAATGGAGAGGTCTAATACTGTGAGTCAGCAACCACTTCACGATGAAACAAACAGCGTTTAGTGTGGTGTACCAGAAACATTTGGGTCAGACTGATATTTTTTGATAATACTCTCAACATGGTTGCATATATGGAAATTTTAGATAAATTTTGTACACAACTCACTGAATATGAAAGAGAAAACTGATTCTTCCAGCAAGATGGGCAAAATGCCACACATCTAAGGTACCTCTGGAATGAGCCCAATGATGTCTTCATTGAGGAACGAACTGTCAGCAAACATTAATGGTCACCATGTTTGGTGGATCTAATGACATTTGATTTTTTCCTATGGGGGCACTTGAAGAGGTATATTAAATAAATCCATACGCAATACAGGTATTACAAGACATCATCTGTGAAGTTGCTGACAAATGTATTTTTCATTGTAAATAAATGGTAAGTCCATTTCAGCTCTTTCTGTCTGTAATTTCACTGCATTCCCTTTTTACTTTCATGGGCTACTTTTATTTGCACCACCCGGTATTATGTGATTTCATTCAAGCAAAAATGACCTGCTAACACCAGAAGCTGACATTATGGTCATACATTGAATCATGCTGGCCCAGGAGTGAGGGTGCTCCTCTTCACACTCATGTGCAAGTAGTGACGGCTACTCATTAGATGGTTCTATTGCATACATTCTACACAAAGGCAAGCTACTTAAACACCCCTACCTGCATCCATCTGACTGAGGAGTATGCTATGACCTGGATACAAGACTGCCTGCATTTCAGCCACTTTCCAACCTGTGTCTGTGTCTACTTAGCTGCTCCAGGAATGCACATGAGCTGAAATGACTTACACTACATCAAATAATATGTGTAAGGTTCCTTGTGTCCAGCTGTATTACATGTTAAAATGGAGTCATCACATAATCACAGAGCTCAGTTTGGCATGTTTTGTCATAGAAGTGTCTCTCACTATGCTGATCTAAAACAAGAATGTTGGATTATTTTACATCTTTCTGTGGTTAGCTGTAAGTTGGTGCAATGTTTACTGCCACTATGTGGAAGGAATAACTGGATTTTCTGCCCAGTGATTTGAATGTGACACCGTTTATACCACAGTTTTTTCTGGTGCTCAATTTAATTTGGATCAATATTTTTGTTTATTTCTAGCTTAATGATGTCCAAAATGTTTTAGACTTATTTCTTGAATGTTTTATTTTTTAACATATAATATGCTCCAATTTTTTTGACAGTAGTATTTTACAATACTGGTGGTAATGGAGTTTCAGCACTTAACAACCATTTGTCCTCTGACTTAGGTAAGCAGATATCAGAAGTGTTTTCAAATGTAGACTAAAGACGTTTCTCTTTAACAACTCTTTAAACATCATAGAGGAATTCTTGAACAGAAATATTTAGCCACTGATATAGAAAAAACTGTAAATGTTCAGCATGTAGCTAAATAAATATTTTTTCATCATCTCAAATACGTATTCCTGCTTATGTTCAGCTGACATATTCCACATCATAACATTTATTGTTAATATGTTCTATGTACAACATAATTAACTTTTCCATCCTAGCACACAATACTTAAACACCAGAAATTATCCAATCTTTGTAACTGTGGTTAATTTTGTTTGTTTTAGGAAGAAACAAGACACGGTGAAATAGGAATATGTTTATAAAAGAGTTGAGTTTTCCATCTAGCTTTCTCCTTTATACATGTACATCTACGTCCATATTCCGCAAGCCACCTGACGGTGTGTGGCGGAGGGTACTTTGAGTACCTATATTGGTTCTGCCTTCTATTCCAGTCTCGTATTGTTCGTGGAAAGAAAGATTGTCAGTATGCCTCTGTATGGGCTCTAATCTCTCTGATTTTATCCTCATGGTCTCTTCGCGAGATATACGTAGGAGGGAGCAATATACTGCTTGACTTCTAGGTGAAGGTATGTTCTCGAAACTTCAACAAAAGCCCGTACCGAGCAACTGAGCGTCTCTGTTGCAGAGTCTTCCACTGGAGTTTATCTATCATCCCCATAACGCTTTCGTGATTACTAAATGATCCTGTAATGAAACGTGCTGCCCTCCGTTGGATCTTCTCTATCCCTTCTATCAACCCTATCTGGTATGGATCCCTGATGTTCTTCCTGTAGTTTATATCTAATCAATGCGATTGAAGCATTGCTTATGATCCTATGACACACGAATTTTCTTCTATTATCTGTAGCTAACTGATTAGGATATTTTTATTGTTAACATTTAACTGTCATGGGCAGATAAATCAATAAGTACTGGTTTACATCTACATCAAAGAAGATTACTGGGTCTAAAAACATTCTGTCAATAGCTGTTGCACTATGTCCTTCAATTCTCATAGGAAATTTTACTGTTGCAAATGGTTAAAAGCTGGAATCAAAAACTGTGTGTGTCCTTTATTGGTACTGTATGATAGAAAATCAATATTAAAATACCGGCAAATGATGATGCTCCAGGTTAGTTCACGTATCCTTATAGAAAATGTCACTGATGCTATATGAATCAAAAATAGACAGTTCTATACGCTTGTGTGTCCTGATCACCAATTTCAGTGCAGTATTCAAAGAGCCATCTAACGTATTAGGGTAAAGCACCTACGAATCTTTTTTTTTGCATATACAGCCTCTCCTTCACCATTTCTTCTTCTTGGTTTTAGAGTAGTAATATTAACTCTCCAATTTCAGTGATTTTCATTTGATATTCTGATACGCACAACTCATTGCTGACATTCCAATGTGTCCAATTAATTTTCCTGTAAAACTATGAGAAGTTAATCCTTTTTATTACCAAGGCTTCTTATGGTTTTATGGAAAGCATTAAATGCATTTTCTTTAATATTCATGGCTTGGCTTTGTTCAAGCTGTAGTACAGCACTGTTTACACCATAACTCTATGCATTCTGTAATTACTTCCCAAAAATTGAAACAGTGTACAGATGAAGTGCCAACATATAGTGTCTAGTGGACACAGTACTTCAGCAGTCATACATATTGTTGGTGTCATGTGGACTACAGAACTGACCACCTGGCGGCACAAGGTCAACTTACATCCCCTTGCCCACGGACAGCTTTGCATGCAGTCCTAGCCTGAGAACATGCACTGGTACCCAAAGAGGTGACTATGGCTGATGACATCCAGTAGGGTGCCCCGGATGCAGCAGTGTGAACGTAGGGACCCTGGCTGCCCTGGTTCCAAGCCCTGTTGAGACAATAGCTGCAGTTCCAGTTGATAAGATTTTGCCTGGAACATATTTTGATAGCTTCTCTAAGGATTCCAACACAATATTTTCATGATTGTACGAGGGTCAGTCAAAAAGTAATGCCTCCTATTTTTTTTTCTACGTTTAATTGTCAGGAAATTTAAATGCAATTACATAGGTTGAAAACCACAACATTGAGGATCATTTTGTCATTTTTCAATGTAATCTCCGCCCATCTCTACAGTTTTGGTCCATCTTTGAACAGGGGCATGTATCCCAGCACGGTAAAAATCACAGCTCTGCTTCCTAAGCCATTGACGCACGGATGTTTTGACGGCCTCCTCATCTTCAAAATGAATCCCACGATGAGCTTCTTTTAGTGGCCCGAACAGATGGAAGTCTGATGGTGCCAGGTCAGGGCTGTATGGGGGATGAGGCAAAACTTCCCATCCAATTTTGACAATCTCGTCAGAGGTGTGACGACTGGTGTGTGGTCTTGCATTGTCATGCAAAAGAAGAACATCTGCCATTGATTTTGTTGGGCGAACTCGCTGAAGACGTGCTTTAAGTTTGTTGAGGGTTGTGACGTATTGAACAGAATTTATTGTGCATCCCTGCTCCAAAAAATCAACCAGAATCACACCCTATGTATCCCAGAAAACTGTTGCCATAACTTTCCCTGCCAATCGCACAGTTTTGAATTTTTTCTTCCTCGGCGAGCTTGTGTGACGCCACTCCATTGACTGCCTCTTTGATTCGGGTTCAAAAAAATGCACCCATGTTTCGTCCCCGGTCACAATTTTTTTCAGAAACTCATCTCCCTCCAAACGGAAGCGCTGCAAGTGTTGGGAGGCTATTGTTTTCCTTGCCTCTTTATTCTGATCGGTTAACATTCTTGGAACCCACCGTGCACAAACTTTTGAGTACCCCAATTGTTTAATAATCGTGATCACACTGCCTTTACTAAGAGAAATAATGCGACACACTTCATCTGCAGTCACCCGACGGTCACCACGAATGATGTCATCAACTTGCTGAATGTTGTGTGGAGTCACTGCACTCACCGGCCTGCCGCTCCGCTTTTCGTCAGTCAACGGTGTTTGCCCTTCAGCTTCCTTACAACGACGAACCCATCGTCTAACAGTGCTGACATCCACTGTCACAACACCATACACCTTCTTCAGTCTTTCATGAATGCGTATGGGCGTTTCACCTTCTGCATTCAAGAATTCAATCACACAACGCTGTCTCAAACGAACATCGATGTCGGCCATCTTACAAACTTCTGCTGTGCTGCCACCTGTTGACACAGAAAGTTACTACTGCAGTGGATTGCAGAAGAAGGTTTGAGGAATGGCGCCAAATTCAAATTTTTCACTTAACTTAATTTCTTTAAGTAGAAAAAAAATGGGAGGCATTACTTTTTGACCGACCCTCGTAGTAACATCCTTATGTGTTAATATTCCATCACATGTGTCTGGGATAAGATGTTTCCTGTGACTCCTGATTTGTTAGGATACATCAACCTAGTGTGCTGCTGGTGTTCTATGCATTGAGCTTTGATGGCGCACATTGTTTGTCCAATATGTCTCGTCACATTGGCATGTGAACTTTTGTAAGCTGTCACCTTTGACACACCCCAGTAATGTCCACATTTTATTGAACAAGCAGAAGACTCAGCGGTTTTCGATGATTTGCTTGATTTTTCTCACTAGCACACCACAATGTTTATAGAGGTTATGGCTGTATCTTTCTCTGTAACTTCACAGGGCATCAGTTTCAGGATACACTGCTCTTCATCCAATAGCATTACTTCTCAGCTCGTCTTCCAGCAGCATCACTTCCCAAATGTACAATGTTGACATTCATCTGAGTGCAGTTTTTGACAGTTTTGTGGCAGTTTGCACAGTTGTCCATTTACCACCACTAAAGCCTACACAGTACCAGTTTCAGAAGAATTGGTATTCAATTTGTCCAATGAATCTGTTCTACTCATGAGGGAGTAGGAAAAGTAATCCTTGACTGAGCAGATAGGGAGGACAAGTTACATGAAGCAATGATTTTTACTGCAGGTCATGGCATTTGGCCACTGCAGTTTGACTGAAACATTGTCCTGGTGAAATATCTCCTCCTCACACAACATATAGAACAGTTTAAGAACTGTTCTGTGTTCAAATGGCTTATAAAGGTTTTATAATGTGTCCTGTTCCTGTTTGCATTCTTTCTGGTACAATCTCAAAGATCAGCAAATATTGTTTTCCTGGCTGAAATCTCTGTTTTTTCAGAAAACATTCCCCAAGTCCAATCTACTAGTCTGATTAGAACTGAAATTTGTAGCATTCATTAAGCATGGAACATTTTCCTCAGCACTATTTCATACAGATATTAATGTCTACATCTCCATCTATCTTTCAAGTATATGAAGCTTCCATAGCAACAAAATTAATTTTTAAAACTTTTCAGGCATTTTAATGGGCTTGTGATGTGACTTCCACATGCAAGTCTTCCAGCACTTTGTCCATAATGGCCATTATTTGTGCAGCTGGTGAACTTTAAATAGGAATTTTTAATCACTAAACAGAAGTCTTCTTTATGTTTTTTAATGTACACTTCAGAATCTAAACACAGAAAAACATGATTTAAGTATGGCTGGAAGTCAACAAAATTTTGGTAGAACATCTCAGGCTTTAAAACAATAGGGTTAGCATTACTTGAGATATACGGGACTAATGGCTACCATAAAATTTGTGGTTTGTTACACATGTTGCAATGGTATGTGCTGTAATCACAAAGTTTTAATTACCACAACAAAAAAATCAATGTGTGACCCTGACACAGTGATAATGTTACTCCTACATATAGTCACACTTCAACACGTTTTTCCTAACTGTGGATTACTTGGTGGATATTTCTGTTGTAGCAATCTGCATTTTCACTGTTCAGAAAACAATCCATCTTGTCAAAAGTTGCCTAACTGTTGTTCTGAAAATGTCTGCTATGCAATGGTCTTTTCACATGAGGGAGGAGGAAGAAATCTAGAGAATACAAGGGGATAGGTGTGGGATGTACTGGGTCTGGTGTAGAATGAGGTGGAACATTGCCATAGAACAAAAAACACCCTCTAAGGCAGCTTCCCATGACACTTTGCCCTGTCAGTTTTCCATAACCTTGTCAGGAGATTTCAGTAATATGCTCCTGTGATGGTATGTCTCCTGCAAGCATAATCCATTAACATTACACCATGATAATTCGAAAAGATTGCTCAGTATCAGCTTTCGTGATAATGATTGGGTCTTTGCCTTTTTTGGCACAGGTGAATCCACATGTTTCCACTCCTTTGTTGTGAGGCTCATAGTGACACACCCAACACCTGTCCATGGTGATTAGGTGGCTAAAGAAGCCACCTGGACCGGCCTGACACAGCTGCAATAATTCTGCTGCTGCCTTGGTTTGTTGGGCATTTTTAGTGGGTGTAAGCAGTCATGGAACCCTTCATTTAAAGTGGCTGGCAAGTTGTTGACACCTTTCTCACTTTTTTCACTATCTTATCAATTCTGGTGTGCTGAGCCCCTGCTTATCTTGCAATTCCTGTTTCTTCAAAGAGAGATCGTCTTCCATTTAGTTCAACATTGTTCATACTTGTTTGATCAGACTGGATGCTTGCATGTCACCTATCTCCACTTTGACATATGATGGTGCACTGTCACTGTACACTTCTACGGGTTGCAAAGTACTCCACTTTATCACAGTGCTGTACCATTTTTGTTTGTCTCCACTAGCAGCATGGTACGGTAGTATGGTATTGGGATTTTGATGTGTGTCAGGACTGCAGACTTGTACATGAAAGGAAACAAAAAATAATTAATAACTATTTTACATGATAATTAAAACTTTGTGATTACCCATATGTACTATAATTACCAAAAATTTTTTGTGCCCTAAATTATGGGCATAAATTAGTCCATAACACATTGAAATGCAGAAAAGGCACAATTTTTGATCATTTAGCTGCTTAACATATTATGTTACTTTATCTGACAGGTCTTTGGATACAAATCTTCAATCAAATGTAGATTATATGCATACAACCTGCTCCTAAGACTCCACCGTCTCCACAATTTGTAACAGTTTCTGGTGGTGGTGGCACAGGAAATAAGCAGCGATAACAAGGCCCATCTTCATAGTTATAAACAGTAAGCTGCCCTTCAAACTGTAAAGCACTGCCTGACACAAGTGGTCTTCCTGCTTTGACACATGCATCATTAAGAAGATATCGTGTAGCAACATTATCTGTGGCATCCACAACTATATCATACTTTTTTACTATTTCCAGAGCATTCTGACTGTCCAGCTGTATGTGGTAGGGAGTTACTTGTACCCCACTATTTAGCCTATGGAAAGAAAAAAAACTTTAAATATATTTTCTTATAATCCTTACCATCAGAGAAAATATTGATAGCACAATCATAATTACAGTAGCAGATAAGACTTAAAAACTGAGCAATAGAAAATCAAACTCCATCTCATCACTTAATTCATTCTAAAAATGTGATACTACCCAGAAAGACAGAAACTATCTGTATTGACTTTAGTAGCAACACTCAAGTGGGATTATGGAAACTAGTCAAGGTGAGTATCAGTTTTGAGTATTACTGTTAACTTACACCGCTGCATCCAAGCCAATCAAAACATCTTCCCAAACAAAAAGTAATGCATTGTACACCATAAGACATACATCTATAATGAAGACAGTAGGACAATGGAAGTTCTAAGATAGAAACAACTAACAAGATGAGAAAACACAAGCACTCCCCTACAGTTGATTAATGGTTAGTGTAAGAGTCCAGAGAATTACATTATTTGTTAAACTTTCAATTTTGAATGTTAAGAGCAGTGGCAAAATCAGGATTCCATCACCAAAGCCTAAAGAGATTGGGGATCATGGCCGGATAGAGAGGTAGCTTGGGGTGAAATGACAATGAAGGAGAGCACTGTGACAAGAGAAGGTGTCGATGGAGATTTGTGGCTCTGTGCCAGATATACAAATCCTCTTCTTTTCAACACAATGGCCCCAAGGGATAGAGACAGGATCTGTGTCACTTTGCTAGAGGCTGAAACTAAGTGCTAGACGACGAAACAACTGTACCTTTCCACACCCTTTGCATGGAAGAAGCATGGTTGCATAAACATAGTAATTTGATGCATTAACACTAGGTGTTTAATGTTAAAAATTATTATTGTCAGATAAACCATTTACATAGATTAATTAGAGATTTTAGGATGAGGCACTTACAACCGCTGCCTACAAGCTGACCTGTTTCTATAGGTACATTGATGACACGTTTGCCATCTGGTCACAAGTTCGGGAAAAACTGCATGAGTTTCTTGACCATCTGAACTCGAGACACCACAGCATTACGTTCACAATGGAACTAGAAAATAATGGTCAACTTCCTTTCCTGGATGTCCTGGTGAAAAGGAAGACAGACAGCACATTAGGCCATAGTGTGTATAGAAAACCTACACACACTGACTTATACCTACAGGCTGACAGCTGCCATCATCTGGCACAGGAGAATGGGGTGCTGAGAACACGTGTTCACCGAGCCAAAATACTTTCTGACTCAGACAGCTCGGCAGCAGAGTTAGAACACCTACAGCAAGTGTTCGCAGACAACGGATACTCAACAAGGGACATCCACAAGGTGCTACACCTCTCCAGACAACCTGATACTGAGGGAGATGAACAAGACGAGACCAGGAGGGTAGCCTTTCTACCGTACGCAGGACCTATATCTGCTAAGATAAGCAGAATACTGAAAAAGCACAATATCAAGAGTGTGTTCTGCCCACTGAACAAGATCAGGGCACTTCTTGGAATGGTTAAGGATGATCTGGGATTGAGGAAACCTGGTATTTACGATATACCATGTGAATGTGGTATTTCTTACATTGGCCAGACCACCAGGACCGTTGATATAAGATGTAAAGAGCATCAAAGGCATAGCAAGCTTCAACAAGCTACTAAATCAGCAATAGTAGAACACTGCTTGGAACTTGAGTACACCATGAATTATGATAAGACCAGGATTTTATCTCAGAACCCCAAATTTTGGGATAGCTTCATCACTGAATTGATCGAAATCAAGATGATAGAGAACTTGATAAACCGGGAAGCTCGATACCAACTCAGTATGGCGTGGAACCCAGCTTTGGACCTATTACAAAAACAACGGAAGAAAACACAAGACCAGGAGAATGACAGGGGCGCTGGAGAAAGTCGGAACGCTCACCAACAGCAAACGCACCCTGTCGACAGTGCCAGGGACATGCCTGGCAGGTGCCGACCTGGTAGGGTACGCCATGAAATGGCCGCCACTGGGGAAAACAGCGTAAGCGGGCGTGGACGGAAGACAGAACATCTGGTGACCAACTGACACGGTCACAGTGGGAGCGGATGGCGTAGGGAACACCAGACACCATCCAGACGGGACATGGTCAGCCTGTCGTTCAGTCACAGGAAGCACCTGATGAAAGCGCTGAGGTACAACGTCGCAATATTGTGTTAGAAAAATGCAGACTACCAGCAGTACACCTGATTCAATGAGATGTCACAAAATCGCCAGGAAAGTGTAAGAAATTAGATTAACACAGATTATATCATAATTCTAACTTAGTCATAATATAACAAAACAGTAACATATTACTATAAGACTTGAAGCTGTAGGTTACTAACACACTGACATAACATAGCTGACAAGTATTCTCAACTTCTTGAGCAGAATACATGTCTCATCAATCAAAAATTGTATTAATTGATGTAACATGATGTAAGCAGCAGGTCAAAAGGAAAGGTCAGCAAGAAATACAATTTCTTTAAAAACAAACATTAAATAAAAGAGGTTACTCTCTCTCTCCCTCTCACACCTCACACTCAGAGAGAGAGAGAAAGAGAGAGAGAGAGAGAGAGAGAGAGAGAGAGAGAGGGGGGGTGGGGGGGGGGGGGAGGGAGAGGGAGAGACATGAAGTATGGAGATAAAGAGGTGGAAACAGGGAGGAAAGAGGAATACAGTTCAGGATGGAGGAGACTGGGGGTGCAAAATGGCAGTATAGGAAAGGGCAAGGAAAAGAGAGTAGAGAGGGGCAGATGAAGATGGGTTTTAGTGGAGGATTAGGCCAGGGAAATCAATGTGACAGCAGGGAGGGGACAAAACATGAGCTGAAAGAAATTGAAATAATGAGGAATTAAATGTAGTGAGGCATGGGATGAGGCCAGCTGACTCAGTGGCAATGGCATGACTGTAAATTGGTACAGGCTCTGGGGTTGGAATTGCCAGAGGTACAAATTATAGGTGCTGGTGCTGTGGTTGCGGGAAATGGTGTTGTAGTGTGCAGCATGTTTAACAACTTAGTGACTGTTTCCAGTTAACAGCAGCTGAGCTGTTTTCATGTGGGTAGACAACTGGTTAGCTGCCATTTCCACAAAGAATGCTGAACAGTAACTGCAGCACAGTTAGTATATGGTATGGTTTCTTTCAAATGCATCCCTAACTTTTAATCAATAGAATATGACTATGATTGGCTTGCAGCAGGTGGGTAGATGGGTGATTAGCTGTCACGTCCTCAGATAATTCTGTACAATAATTGCAGCACAGCTGATATATTGTTTCCTTGTATGCACCCTCACCTTTTATTCAATAGTAAATTACTGTGACTGGCTTGCTGTAAACTTGTGTGTGTGTGTGTGTGTGTGTGTGTGTGTGTGTGCATTGCAGTAATACCACGACCAACAGACAGAGAGGTACGTCCTAAAGAACAGACACCATGTATTCACATAATTGATTTTCCTCAATGGGCAACAAATCCACCTTCTTAAGTGAGGATGCAAGATTACATCTGACCTCCTGTGGGAGTCTCAAAACAGCGAGCATGGTGAATGTGGACAGGGACTGCAGATGGATGGCTTTAGGTGGGAGTGTGGGTTGGCCGAGAGGTGTACACAATAGTCTGTGCAGTTGTGATACAACACTGTGCCTAGGTGGTGCAGTGGTTAAGGCAACTGCCTAGTAAGCAGGAGATTCCAGGTTCAAATCCCAGTCTGGCATACATTTTCACTCATCGCCACTGATTCTGTGTAAATACCTGATGCAGGTGACATCAATAATCCCTTCCCTTTCCTTTCTCCGCCGTTCACCTTCAATTTTTGTATCATGAAAGTTGCTGACACTGCTTGTATAGACAAGACTCATAACAGCCCCGACAATCAGTAGCTTTTCTATTAAACATAATGGCGAAGACAGATGTCAGTAGCTTGAGAATTCTATTTGAAATGGTACAACTTGGACATTCAGTTAAGATTTTATTCAGGTATGCTGCCATAATCAACTTCTAGGACACTTGAATAAACTATCACTATCATGTTAATTATTTCTAAATCATCAGTAATTTCTCTTTATAAATAACAAAAATCCAGACAAGTGTGTTTAAGACTCTTTAGGGTTCCATACAAACTTAACCATGTACATAGATAATAATAATGATGATAATAATAGTTGTTATTATTATTATTATTATTATTTCATGTGGCTTAATGGCCTGGTGCAAGTCTTTCTACAGGACAGCACTTCAGCGACTTGCATGTTCCTAACTCTACTCTAGTTATCCAACTGAGGAAAGAAGACCTTCAGTTTAATGTGGAAACTGAACCACATGTTTCTGGTGATTCCTTACATCAATGAGAGGTGAAGGATAGATTAAAATAAAGGCTGAAAAACCCATGTTTAAATCGAGATTTAATCCTGTAACTTCTTGGTTTCCAGGCATGCACTTCAGACCCAACATGTATGTAGATAGCTCATCTAACGGTTTAGATGAGTCATTATGTGAGTATCAAAATATGTGACATATATATCCGTATCTTTTGACTTCATTGACTTAGATGCTTAAAGTATTTACAATGTCAAGGGACCAAAGGCCTTTGTATCTGACACAAATTTCAACTAGATACCTCTGCCCATTCCTGAGAAATAGGGGCCTTAACAGATGGATAGATGGACAACACAGAGTAAAAGAATGTTTTTTGTGTGATATGGCTGTACATTTTGATTGAATTGAATTTTTGTTTACACCGCCAAGGGACCGTAGACCTTAGCATGTGACAAATTTCTTTTAAATATCTCTACCCATTCTGAGAAAATGAGGTCTTAACAGAGAGACAGATGGATAGACAGGCAGAGAGACAAAAATGACACAAAAATATTTTTTTGATGTGATAGAATTACAAGTTAACAATTTTCAGTTTTTTTCTTTTACTTGTACTGTGAAACCTTGCTTCTTGTCATATTTCATGATCCTACATCACCAGGATGTACCCTATAGAATTTGAGGAACGAGTTTGTTAAGTATTGAAATATGTGACATAAATGGCAGTCTCTTTCGAGTGGGTGACATAAAACCTTAAATTTTTCATTCCGCGAAGGGACCGTAGATCTTAGTACATCACATGAGTTTCAACTTGATACTCAACCTGTTCTTGCAAAAAAAAGGGTCTAAACAGTTGGCCTGGCTGGCAGGCAGGCAGGCAGGCAGGCAGGCAGGCAGACAGACTGACTGACTGACTGACTGACTGACAACAAAGTGATCTTATAAGGGATCTGTTTTTACCAATTGAGGCATGGAACCCTAAAAACAAAGACACTGCCAAAAAGAATTAGGGGAACATTATTTTGGGTATCTGCCATACTCTATTGAGAAATAATTGGGGACTCAGTATGTTACCAAATTATACCTTTATCTTCCAACAATTAAATACACAAAACATCATTACACCATCAATCACTTACATTGAAATGTCTAACACGTGTTGTAAACAAAGTGACATCAATCATTCATCCCATCATCCTGGGTGCTTTTCACTGGACTTTGAGAGCTTCAGCAACATGTATGTCCTCTGTGAACATTTATGTCTGCCTGACACCTATGTGGGATGCTCCAGATAATGGAAGTCAACCTGTGATATCCATTCCCATTCTTCATGAGATTTCTTGGGAAGTCTGTGTGGAACAGGATGACCATGATCACGTCTGTCAAGCGTGTCTCACATATGCAACATGAGGTTTAGGTCGAGAATCACTACCAGCCATTCCATTACTTTAGTGTCCAGGCTTTGCAAGACATCTATGCTGCTGCATATCTTATAGGCCCTGGCATTAGAAGGAATTCATGACTACCACCTTAAACAGCAGCTAATAAATAGTCCAACAGGGTCTGTTCGATGTACTGTGTGGTTGTAAGGCAACCATGGACAATGGCAAGATCTGTATGGCTGTCAACAATCAAGCCTCCCCTCAGTATCAGAGAACCATGGAAACTTGTATATTTCCTGGATAACATTTGGTAGGTACCACTCACCAAGGGTCTCTGCACATGAACACGGAATCAACTCGCGTCCAAGGATACCCGAACTTGTCTGTGAATAACACATTTCACCAGTGACGAAGTTGCCAGTTAACATAGGAGCTTCAGAACTGAAGGCAAGCTGCAAGATGTTGCCATGTCAAGCAGGGTACTTGAACAGGGTCATAAGGTCCTTTCTCGCATCCTGTTCGTTACAATCTGATTGGACACAGTGGCGCCAGTGATCCTTACGAGATCATCTTGCAGTGCTCTGGCTGTATCCAAGTGACACCACAATGCAGAGATGGCAGGATATTGGTCTTCAGCTGGGGTTTTAATGCGTCGATGATCTTGTCCAACTCGCCATGTGTACTGACCTGCCTTCCCTTGTCCACAACCTAAGGCTGACACATGGAGAGGCACTGGCATCTGCAGCAACACAACTGAAAGCCTATTCTTTTTTGATCGAACAGACCACCATTGCAACTTGCACTGCAAGAAGATGTTGCATTGCATGTCCTTGGTTGAATACAATGTCCGCAAATGACAACTGCCATCTGTGTACCTCACTAGAAAACACTGGGACATTGACAGTCACATCCTTTTGAGGGGTCATGTGACACTGTATTGCATAACACAGCCAATACATGGTGAACGATTTTAATCACTGCCTACACTGAAAGAGAATATCTGAAGCCATGAAATAAGATCACAAGCACCTTCTGTATCAAAATAGTTTTAACATACAGGACATTGATAAACATGTTCCCCTAATTCTTTTGAACAGTCTATATAACTGAGTTAGTGTCAAATGGAGTTCAATATTAATGAATGTCTCCAATTAGCAGTGGAAATATTCAAGGCAGGAAGGAAGATGGGATTTGACATCCCATCAACAATGATGTCATTACAAATAAAGTTGGGATAAATAAAGAATGACCTTACACAGGAATCATTTCTGCATTTGCCTTAATTTGGGGAAATCATGAAAAACCTAAATCTGGATGTCCAGATAGGGATTTCAACCACCAATTCTCGAATACAAGTCCAGTGTCTTAGCACTGTGTCACTTTTCTTGATAATATTCAAAGAAAGTGTTGTTACATGTTTTATGTCTTTCTGTCTTGTTAAGTATCTGCTTGATTATATTTCATATCTAGAAAATTATTATTTCCTGTTGAGTGCCTACATAAGGTGATGTGAATCCCTCCGCGGTAACACTATACAGAGAGAAAATATTAGGCTCAATTCTGCAGTGCTTGCTGTTTTTCCCCAGTCAACAAGTGTCAATGCTGCACAGGAATAATTTTTTTAACACTGAACTCTGAGAATGTTGTTTCAGCTGTTGGACGGCAACGATTTCAATCTAATAGATGTTGTTGTTGTGGTCTTCAGTCCTGAGACTGGTTTGATGCAGCTCTCCATGCTACTCTATCCTGTGCAAGCTTCTTCATCTCCCAGTACCCACTGCAACCCACATCCTTCTGAATCTGCTTAGCGTATTCATCTCTTGGTCTCCCTCTACGATTTTTACCCTCCACGCTGCCCTCCAATACTAAATTGGTGATCCCTCGATGCCTCAGAACATGTCCTACCACCCGATCCCTTCTTCTGGTCAAGTTGTGCCACAAACTTCTCTTCTCCCCAATCCTATTCAATACTTCCTCATTAGTTATGTGATCTACCCATCTAATCTTGCAGAATTCTTCTGTAGCACCACATTTCGAAAGTTACTATTCTCTTCTTGTCCAAACTATTTATCGTCCATGTTTCACTTCCATACATGGATACACTCCAAACGAATACTTTCAGGAACGACTTCCTGACACTTAAATCTATACTCGATGTTAACAAATTTCTCTTCTTCAGAAACGCTTTCCTTGCCATTGCCAGTCTACATTTTATATCCTCTCTACTTCGACCATCATCAGTTATTTTGCTCCCCAAATAGCAAAACTCCTTTACTACTTTAAGTGTCTCATTTCCTAATCTAATTCCCTCAGAATCACTCGACTTAATTCGACTACATTCCATTATCCTCGTTTTGCTTTTGTTGATGTTCATCTTATATCCTCCTTTCAAGACACTATCCATTCCGTTCAACTGCTCTTCCAGGTCCTTTGCTGTCTCTGACAGAATTACAATGTCATCGGCAAACCTCAAAGTTTTTATTTCTTCTCCATGGATTTTAATACCCATTCCGAATTTTTCTTTTGTTTCCTTCACTGCTTGCTCAATATACACATTGAATAACATCGGGGAGAGACTACAACCCTGTCTCACTCCCTTCCCAACCACTGCTTCCCTTTCATGTCCCTCAACTCTTATAACTGCCATCTGGTTTCTGTACAAATTGTAAATAGCCTTTCGCTCCCTGTATTTTACCCCTGCCACCTTTAGAATTTGAAAGAGAGTATTCCAGTCAACATTGTCAAAAGCTTTCTCTAAGTCTACAAATGCTAGAAACGTAGGTTTGCCCTTCCTTAATCTAGCTTCTAAGATAAGTCATAGGGTCAGTATTGCCTCACGTGTTCCAATATTTCTACGGAATCCAAACTGATCTTCCCCGAGGTTGGCTTCAACTAGTTTTTCCATTCGTCTGTAAAGAATTCGCGTTAGTATTTTGCAGCTGTGACTTATTAAACTGATAGTTCAGTGATTTTCACATCTGTCAACACCTGCTGACTTTGGGATTGGAATTATTATATTCTTCTTGAAGTCTGAGGGTATTTCGCCTGTCTCATACATCGTGCTCACCAGATGGTAGAGTTTTGTGAGGACTGGTTCTCCCAAGGCTGTCAGTAGTTCTAATGGAATGTTGTCTACTCCCGGAGCCTTGTTTCGACTCAGGTCTTTCAGTGCTCTGTCAAACTCTTCACGCAGTATCATATCTCCCATTTCATCTTCATCTACATCCTCTTCCATTTCCATAATACTGTCCTCAAGTACATCGCCCTTGTATAGACCCTCTATATACTCCTTCCACCTTTCTGCTTTCCCTTCTTTGCTTAGAACTGGGTTTACATCTGAGCTCTTGATGTTCATACAAGTGGTTCTCTTATCTCCAAAGGTCTCTTTAATTTTCCTGTAGGCAGTATCTATCTTACCCCTAGTGAGATAAGCCTCTACATCCTTACATTTGTCCTCTAGCCATCCCTGCTTAGCCATTTTGCACTTCCTGTCGATCTCATTTTTGAGACGTTTGTATTCCTTTTTACCCGCTTCATTTACTGCATTTTTATATTTTCTCCTTTCATCAATTAAATTCGATATTTCTTCTGTTACCCAAGGATTTCTACTGGCCCTCGTCTTTTCACCTACTTGATCCTCTTCTGCCTTCACTACGTCATCCCTCAAAGCTACCTATTCTTCTTCTACTGTATTTCTTTCCCCCATTCCTGTCAATTGTTCCCTTATGCTCTCCCTGAAACTCAGTACAACCTCTGGTTCTTTCAGTTTATCCAGGTCCCATCTTCTTAAATTCCCACCTTTTTGCAGTTTCTTCAGTTTTAATCTACAGGTCATAACCAATAGATTGTGGTCAGAGTCCACATCTGCCCCTGGAAATGTCTTACAATTTAAAACCTGGTTCCTAAATCTCTGTCTTACCATTATATAATCTATCTGATACCTTTTAGTATCTCCAGGCTTCTTCCATGTACACAGCCTTCTTTTATGATTCTTGAACCAAGTGTTAGCTATATCTAATAGATAATATACATGAAATCTTTGTCACAAAATAAAAGTTACTCCTTTCGCAACATCCTTCAACTTTGTGACAATAATTTACTGCATCTCATCTCTGAGACCAAGACCCTTGCCTTCCAACAGCTGGAGCAACATTCTCAATAACATCTGAGGAAGATATCTAAGCTACTCCTGCCTGGCACTACCACTTCCCCACCAAAGAGCCCTTCACTCCCATGCACTTGCCTTGTGGACATGACATAGCTCCCAACTCTTGATGTTGCTGGGCTATGGCAACTTGCACATCCCCAGAAACTTCCTTCATGTCCTATAAAACACACTATGCCTGAACACACTCTCAAAAATACCAGCATCATTGTTAATCTATCTTGGAAAAAACTTTGACTATTGTAGAAGGTTCTGCTCTGTCAAAAGGCCTCAGTCTCAGTTCTCAGATAAAGTTTAACCATACTGAACTTGGAAAGAATCTGTTTTTATTTACTCACTCCCCTCAACTGAATCATTTTCTCATCACCCACATTACCAAAGACAGCCTACATGTACACAATGGACTTCATCTTAAATAGTTTCATACACCCTGCACTTATGATCTACACCTTTTTTGAACCAATCACGACCTGGTAACATTACGGGAATTCTTAAACTACCATTTGGATTTGGCTCCACTTCCCTTCACCAAATCCCGGAGCTATGGAATCGTGAAGTATTCACAACCTTTCTTTCTTTCTTTCCTTTTTAAGAGAAAACCACTAATCTTGACACAATTCTCTTTGTTATTAAGGTCTCTGCTATCATGGTTAGGAATCTCAGGAAGTTTGTGGCTACAGCTGGATGATTTATTCAGGAGAACGCACTTCACACAATGAGCAACTCAACAATGTGTTGGTCCACACCTGGCCCTTATGTAAGCAGTTATTCGGTTTGGCATTGATTGATGGAGTTGTTGGATGTCCTTCTGAGAGATATTGTGCCAAATTCTATGCAATGGAGCATTAGATAGTAAAAACCCCGAGCTGATTGGAGGGATAATGTTCCAAATGTTCTCAGTTTGGGAGAGATCCAGCAATTTTTCTGGCCAAGGTAGGTTTTTGCAAGCACAAAGACAAGAAATATAAACTCTCACCATGTGCTGGCAGGCATTATCTTGCTGAACTGTAAGCCTTGGACGACTTGCCATCAAGGGCAACAAAACGGTGTGTAGGATATGATCCTTTTCATGGTCATCCATGGCACCCTTACAGCAGAGTGGTACACTCGCTATATTATATTGTCGCAGAAGAAGCTGAGAAGCACAGTCCCTGTGGTGTAGTGGTTATGATACTAGATTGTTGCATGGAGGCTCGTGAGTTCACAACTCACCTGAACTGTAAAATTTTAATTTCTATATTCGATTCGAGTACATTCAATCTAGAAGTATCCACAAATGTCAAGAATCATTGTACTGGAATGTTCTGTAGCTGTATATAAACTGTAAGTGTTCTGGCTGGAGCCAGTTCGCTCTGCACTCTTGTATGTGCAAGTGCTGAATAAACCTTCGTTAAGTTAAGTGAGTGTTCGTCATTCATCTAATTACACCTTCTTCTACGTGACATTTTTCTGGTGGGGACACTGGGTATTGGAACTTGTGATAGTGCACATTATTGATGACAGAGTGGCTCCCATCAGGCCACGACAGAGCCGCCGTTTACGTGGCGAGTGTGGTGTCACCGCCAGACACCACACTTGCTAGGTTGTAGCCTTTAAATCGGCCACAGTCCGTTAGTATACGGCGGACCCGCGTGTTGCCACTGTCAGTGATTGCAGACCGAGAGCTACCACACGGCAGGTCTAGAGAGACATACTAGCACTCGCCCCAGTTGTACAGACGACTTTGCCAGAAGGGGATCACTGACAATTACGCTCTCATTTGCCAAGACGATAGTTAGCATAGCCTTCAGCTACATTTGCTACGACCTAGCAAGGCGTCGTAGCCTTTGATAATTAATATTGTGAAGCATGTATCATCAAGAGCGATGTTCTACGATAATGGATTAAAGTTAAATATTACAAGACTTTCGTACTTTATTGCAATTCTCAAGTCATTGTCCTGTTCCAGACCACACGCAAATCTGCGTGAGCTTAACGCGTGCCTTTCGGCTACCTCCGAGTGGCGTGGCTGTCTTGCTACGCCACTACAGCGAGAAACCCAAGTTTGAGCCATATTCAACAGATCGCAATCTACCGGAGACAGAAGGAGAAAAGGATGTTACAATGACAGGAACTGTATGCCACCACATAGACATCCTTCCGGGTTCTCTGAAGATGATGGCCAAGATCCAAACAAGTGGCTGAAGGTATCCGAGTGTATAGCCAAATTTAACAAATGGAATGACACCGTGTGTTTGGCTAACATATTTTTCTACTTGGAGGGCACTGCCAAGCAATGGTATGAGAACAACGAGGAGAAGTTCACAAGTTGGGAAGTATTCCAGGCGGGACTGCGTAAGTATTTCGGTGACACACAATGACAGAAGTGCAAGGCTGAAGATAAAGTGTAGGGTACAGCGTCCAGGAGAAACTACAGCATCCTACATTCAAGACGTCTTGGAGCTGTGTAAAATAGGGGATCCTAGAATGAAGGAGGAAGATAAGGTTGCACATCTCATGAAGAGTGTTGCTGAGGACATGTATCAAGCCCTACTCCTGAAGGAGGTTTCAACAGCAGACAACTTCAACTTCATAAAATGGTGTCAGTATATCGAGACACTGCATCAAAAAAGAATTACACGCAAGAAGTTTGAACAGCTTCCAAACGTCGTATCGATGTCTGTGATGGAGGAAGGAACTGATTTCACAAGTCATAACATGTAAACTTTCATGGCCAGCATCTTCATAATAATGATTTCACAAGTGTTTTTCATCAGATAGTGAGAGAGGAAGTTCAGAAGGCACTTGGATTGGACGGTGAGCAAAAAACTGAGACGCTTCACGAGGTCATAAGGGAGGAAGTGGAACAGACATTGAACCCAATCTCTCATCCTTCATTTCCCTTTAAAACAGTGAAAAAGTCGAGACCCATGTGAAGTTACATTCCTACAATGCCACATGAAGAAGCTGTTTGGGCACCAAGGAATACTGACATCTGGAGGATCCAGGACAAACAACCAGTATGTTTCCACTGCGGATGACCGGGACATGTGGTGCACTATTGTCGAGAAATACAGCGGATATTTGATAATGCCTGTGCAAGAAGACAGCAGAGTGATCTTAGCCAACGGGATGACAAAGATGAACAAGAAGATGTGGGTGCAGGACACCATTGCCACAAGCTAGGCGCTGGAGAGGACGCTCTCCAACACACTGATCCAGGTCTCCATTGCTGTTTAGAAGCTCCATCCGATCACCTAGCCGCCACAACCTGGAAAAATAAAAGGTGCGACCTTCCTTTGAGGTGAGGCCACTGAAGAGAAAAATCCTCCGCCGTCGATCACTACAAAAATGATAGGAAACTACGTTGATATCCTCATGGATGGCTGACCAGCCCAAGCTCTTGTGGACTCTGGAGCATCATTTTCAGTCATTTCGGAGAAGTACCGTCGCCAGTTGCAGAAAACGGTATTCGTCGACAGCAAAACATCTCTGCTGAAGGTGGCTAATGGGAAATATGTAAAACCTACAGGAAGATGTGTCATTCGTGTGGGTATAAGTGGCAATACACATCCCTTAGAATTCATCGTCTTAAAAGAGTGAAGTCAAGATGTTATTCTTGGATGGGACTTTTTGAAAGCATCTCAGGCAATTATAAATTGTTGTCGCTCGAAGATTATGCTAGACGAGATGAGATACTGTGGTCAGGAAGATGTGTATCCGAGTGTGTGGAGACTATGTGTGCTGGATGAAGTGATCATTCCTGCAGTCAGCGCTAGAAAGGTAACTGTCATGTGTCATGCCATGCATCAACCCATGGATCTTGTAGTGGAATGTAAGAGAAGCATACCAATGAAGAATAACTTGGTCATCATAGCCTCTGTCATCTCGTTTAAGAATGGATTCGATGAATAGTGGATAGTTAACTTAACTGTCGCTGAGAACCACAGATCCTTCCAAGATGCATGTGGGTAGCAAACGCTGAGCTGTTAATTGCCAAACAGTTGAGCATCATAGAAACCTCCCATGCAGTCTGTCGGCGAAATTAGCGCTACCACTATGAGACAAGATCTTCTAGCTCGCACATCACCAGATCTCATTAAGTAACAACAGAAGAAGCTACTTGCCATTCTTCATGAGTTCTCTTAATGCTTCAATCTACAGGTGAAGAGCATATTAGACAAACTGAGGGTGAAGCACCGGATTAGCACTGGAGACCACCAATCAATAAGCCAGAGAGCATACCGTGTGTCAGCGACGGGACGTCAAATAATTTGCGACGAGGTAGTGAAAATGATGAAGAATGACACCATTCAGCCTTTGTGGAGACCATGGTTGTCACCAGTGGTACTTTTCAGGAAGAAGGATGGCAATTGGCACTTTTGTGTTAATTACAGGAAGCTTAATAAGATAAATAAAAAGGATGTTTATCCCCTTCCACGAATTGACGGTACACTAGATTGTCTGAAGGGGGCCAAGTTTTTCTCAACCATGGACATGTACTCGGGATTCTGGCAAATCAAAGTAGATGAGGCTGATCGTGAGAAAACTGCGTTCATCACCCCTGAGGGCCTGTATGAGTTTAAGGTAATGCCGTTTGGTTTGTGTAATGCACCAGCAACTTTTGAACGGATGATCAATAATCTTCTAAGTCACCTGAAGTGGATGATGTGTCTTTGTTATTTAGATGATATTATAGTGTTCTCAGCAACATTTGATGAACACGTAAAAAGACTGAGGGCCATTCTGAAGTGTCTCCAACAAGGCAGACTGAAACTTAATTCAAGAAAGTGTCTCTTTGGAGCGAAAGAAATCAAAATATTTGCACACCTTGCGTCAAATGAAGGTGTGAGGTGTGTGGCTAGACCCAGAAAATGTTGAGATTTATAATGGAATTTCCTATTCCTAAAAGTATTAGAGATGTGAGAAGCCTCCTCGGATTATGTTCTTATTACTGTTGTTTTATCAAAGACTTTTGTATCAAAGGCAGGCCACTCCAACATTTGTTAAAAGCCAATGCTAAATTTATATGAGGTGATGCTTAACAAGATTCTTTTGAAGAGCTGCGAAAAGCTCTGATGACTGACCCTGTACTTGGTCTGCATGATGAGAGAGCACCTACAGAACTACACACAGATGCCAGTGGGTATGGGATCGGTGCTGTTCTGGTGCAAATTTTGGATGGAAAAGAGAAGATTATAGCCCATGCTTCTAGGACACTTACAAAAGCTGAGAGAAACTACTCAATTACAGAGAGAGAATGTCTTGCTGTGATCTGGACCATGTGCAAATTTCGACAGTGTCTTTATGGAAGGCCATTCACTGTTGTCACAGACCATCATTCACTTTGTTGGTTGACAGGTCTTAAGGATCCAACAGGACGACTCGCCAGGTGGGCACTACTTCTTCAAGAGTATGACATTACCGTAGTGTAGAAAAGTGGAAGAAAACACAAAGATGCCGACTGTCTCTCAAGAAACCCTGTGCATGACCATCAAGACATGGATGAAGATAGTGACTGTCTCGCTGCACTCCTTGATCCCTCTGGTGAGCAGAAGAAGGATGCCAAGATATCTCAAATTATGCTTGCCTTAAATCGGTCAGAGGATGTAAAAGGACAATTTAAGGTAGGTAATGGATAACTTTGCAAGAAAAACTTTGATCCATTTGGAAAGAGGTAGCTACCAGCGATTCCTAAACACAGGAGCTCAGATGTTCTACAGTAATTCCATGACACACCTGAGGTCGGACATTTAGAATTTATTAAGACACACGATAGGATCCGCAAGAGATTTTTCTGGCCAGGTTTATTTAGGAGTGTCCCCTACTGTGTGTCGCACTGTTGAGAGTGCCAGGGAGAAAGGCAGTTCCTCAGAAACCAACTGGCCGACTCATACCAATTCCATGAGCCGAAACACCTTTCCAGCGTGTTGGGATTGTCCTCCTCAGATGATTTCCAACGTCTGCTAGTGGCAATAGATGGGTTATTGTTTGCACTGATTATCCGACATGCTATGCCACTGCAAAAGTTGTGAAAACAGCTGAAGTATTTGAGGGAGCCAAATTTATGGTGGAAGACATTTTATTAAAACATGGTGCCCCCAGGTCATTAATAACGGAACAAGGGAAAGTTTTTCAATCGAATCTTGTGACAGAGATAAACCGTCGGTGCAACATTACTCATCACATGATGACTGCCTACCATTCGCAAACTAACAGTCTTACTGAACGCCTTAATAAGACCTCGGCCGACATGCTATCAATGTTGAGCAGAGCAACTGGGATGAGGTGCTACCTTTCGTGACGTTTGCCTACAACACTGCCAAACAAGGCACCAGAGGATTTACGCCATTTTTTGTGGCGCAGGGCAAGAGGTGACTGCAATGATGGACATTGTGTTTCCGTTACATCCTCATGACGTGAACAACGACTACATCGAAGTTCGGCAGTTAGCTCGACTCCACACACTCAAGAAAATGATCGGCGAAGGTATGACGTGAGCCACCGCCCTGTTGTCTACCAGCCTGGTGACCTCGTCTGGATCTTCACTCCTGTTCGGAAGGTTGGTCTCTCTGAGAAGCTCCTCAGCCACTACTTTGGATTTTATAAAGTTGTAAAACAGTTGTCTGATGTTACTTATGAAGTTGAAGATTTCAACTCCGACACAAGACGATAAAGGATCAGAGGTACGGTCCCTGTCCGTCGAATGAAGCCCTATAAGGATACTGCAACCCAGAATAAATTCGAAGCTCCAGTAACAGGCAACAAACGGAAAGGTGACGAAGAGCGTAGTGGCAAAGTAAGTTCTAAGAAGATCACCACCAGGGCAAACACCAGTCATTGGGAGTCAGAGTATGTAGGACTGATGACTTGTTCCCAGACAAGGGGGACATAACACCGAGACGCTGTTCTCTCAAGGAGGGAGCAATGTCGCAGAAGAAACTGAGTAGCACAGTCACCATGGTGTAGTGGTTATGATACTAGACTGTTGCATGGAGGGTCGTGAGTTCAAAACTCACCTGAACTATAAAATTTTAATTTCTATATTCAGTTCGAGCACATTTAAGAAGTATCCACAAATGTCAAGAATCATTGTACTGGAATGTTCTGTAACTGTATGCATTCTAGCTGGAGGCAGTTTGCTCCACACTCTTGTATGTGCAAGTGCTGAATAAACCTTCATTAAGTAAAGTTAGTGTTCGTCATTCATCTAACTACACCTGCTTCTACGTGACAATATGCCCTGTTTTGCTGCCCTTCATGGTAGGCCATCCTGGGCTCACATTTAAGCTAGATAGTGCCTGCCCAGCACACATCTATATGGATACTCTGCAAATCACATTTAAGTGCCTGGCAGAGGGCAAGAGTTTGTACTGTTTATCTTCATGCTTGCCAGATCCTACCTTGTCTGGCAGTCACTGGATTTCTACCCAACTGAGAACAAATGTAACAACCACCAACAGTGTATACGGCATTTACCTGAAATGAATGTAGAAAATGAGAGGGCTGGTAGAGCGGGTCATAACAAGCACATTTCACATCACAACCAACCTTAGTCTATGGCACTTGGTGTCATTGAACAGCGTAACATCCCACTCAGAGGGTAGGCACACAACATGCCATCAGAGCTGTCATGGTAGCAGGTCTGCAGGGCAACATTTTCAATGTATTTGCGGCATCAAGGTAAATGAGTAGTTGGGATGGAGTTTTATAACCTTTATTTGAAAATAGTTACTAAAAGTGCACGAAATTACAAGCTCCTGCTTGATTGCACACTGTAAAGTGATGCAAAAGTGACTGTCGCTCTCTTTCAAACACTTCTGGCAAAATGGAAATTACACCGGAGGCTACCATAATGCACGCTATCAGGTCTTCAGCAGTCTCATTCGAGAAGAATATGCAGGCCATGCCATGCCCTATCCAGTTCTCATCAAAAGTTTCATCCAAATGCATCTGCACTGTGTGTGTGAAGAGCGCAGGTGTACCATTGTGTTGGTACCACATTCACTGTTTCACGTTGAGTGGGACATGCTTCAAAAACTCTGGCAGACTTTCTCATAAAAAGATTAAGTATCTGTTGCATTTGGTCGATGGGGAAACATGTATGGACCAACTAGATTATTGCCTACCAAGCCGGACCAAATGTTGACAGTGAGGTGATCTTGATGACAATGAGCAAAGATGGTGTGCGGATTTTTCCATGTCCACATTTATTGATCATGGCCATTGAACATATCCTCTCGTGTGAAGGTTGCCTCATCCATAAAAAGTACCTAGTTTGGAAAGTCCATTTGAATGGTACACCTTTGCAAAAACCACTCGCAGAATTCAATTCGATGTGGAAAGTTGTCTAGGTTAAGGGCATGAACCTTTTGAAAACAGTAGGGGTGCAAATCATCCTCATACCATACACTCCAAATTGTGGAATTGCTTACACCCATTTCCCATGCAACACACTGTGAGCCTGCTGAGAGTGTGTTTTCCAATACTGCTAATGGTTTCTCTTCAAAACCTGGTGTACGCATTGTGCGCTGACAACCATGTCTATCTGTGCTTCACACCACTAACGCAAAATGAATACATTGGGTTTCAAACTAGACCTTAAATGCATATGTGCTATTACAAGAATGTGCCGGTGGAAAATGTACCTCAGGTGAACCTGTCTCTCGTACGGACCTGTGAATGGCAGACCTGGCACTTGTCTATTCGGAAACTACCGAACATACAAATGCTGGGCAGTATGAGCAATTCCATCTGATGTCACATAAGTAAGTGCATGCCCTTTCCTCCCAAGAATAGCTCTCCACTTCCTGTCTGCTCCACACAGTAGCAAACACATGAGTGTCCCCATTTGATGGCAAACTGAATCAAGGTGAACCATACTCTGCAGTATGCACTCTCTCTGCAACACCTATCAAACAGGCATTCACACAGCACAAAGAATTGCGTCCGCACCACAGTAAGAGGTGGAAAACCCATAGCGTTGTTCTGCCCGGAATCTTCGCAACTATATCGACAACAGCATTTGCAAATAAAGGTCATAAAACTTCAACCTGCTGACTTTTTTACGTTGATGTCACAAATGCATTGAAATTGTTGTCCTGCATACCTGCTACCATGATGGTTTGAATAGCATGTTGTGCGCCTGCGGACATGGGTTGCTGTGTGAAATATGCTTGTTATGACCCACTCTCATTTTCTACTTTCATTTTCGATACACCCTGTGTATATCAAAGCTGTCATCAATTTCATGTCATATTTTCCTCCTCTACATCCTTAGTAACTGTGGTTGATGGCACGTAGTTACTCAAACATGCTAGTAAGGTTTCCAGAGCCTTTGCAGAAAGACAGTACTGTGGTCAGTTTATCAACAAACAAATTTCTTCTCCTATTTTTTCTTGTGATTCCAAAAAGATGTCACAACTATGAACCAGCTATTGATGAATATTCCCCTTACTTCCTAAACAATGAGGAACTAGATTACATCCTTTACCAGAACTTCAACTGTTTCTCGTCATATCCTGAGAGGAGGGATCCCACAAAGTAGAGTTTTGTCACTCATGCACAACATCTGTAACATATTCTATAGATTCCCTGTTATCAATATTGTATCACAGGCATTATTCTCTTGCAGCTGAATACACGAAAGCCCTATCCCATCCACCTATATACTTCTACAGCATTACAGTAATAGGCATTTCCTATTTAATAAAAGTTAGTGTCTCACCTGGAAGCAGTTAACTCTATTTAGTACTTCTGTTGCTATTGCTGTGCAATGACATATGAGGGTAGGAGAATTCTGTCTACTCACATGAATGGCCTCTGTGAACACCAATGTCTTCAACAACTGCTTCATTATCTGTACAATTTCAATCCTCCCCTCCCAAGCTTCACTGTATTGTGCAGGTGAGAATATTTTCTGTGGCACACCCTCAATTAACACAACAGCCTTGGCTTCAATTTCTGCTAATTCCTATGTGCAAGTGCCCCCTTTCCCATTCTTTTGGCCTCTCCCTTTTATTAACGTGTTATTTTTCCTGCTATTCCCCTAGTTTTTGCAGAAAACTCATCTTTCCTCTGCATTTCTGCCTCTCTCCCGCTCCCTCCCCCCTCTCTCTATCCATCTAACTAACTAACTGTTGTAACTGCAACCAGGACGATCGCGGGGTAGCAATGACAGAAAGCATGGCGGGACCCGCAGAGAGGCCCACGAACAACAACACAATGGAAGAGGATGGACATGACCAACAAAAGGACAGAACGAATACAACAAGACCGAACAACAGAGTCACAAGGAAACAAACACATCCACTCGTACACGAACAACGAAGTAGGCTGTCTAGTGCAAAGCAAGGTGTAAACCGACATAAGTGAGATTAGACTGTCTGGCTGAGTGAGAGGCCAGCGCTTAAATACGCTATCGGGGGTGCCGCTATTGGCCGCTAGGACTATGTGTTCCACTGTGGCGCCCTCACACTAAAAGCAGGTCAGGAGGCGCGTGCTGCCACAGCTTACGGTGCGATGGTGCAGAGACCTCTATGGGTGTTCGACGTCCATGACGTCTGGCGCGGATTCAAATTCTGCGGCGCGCGGTACCAGATCCCTCCCCCCTGAAACTTGCGCGTAGGGGCAGAAACGCCCTGGACGGTGCCGAGGTGGGTGGCAGTGGGAAGAGGAACTGGGCGTATCAACTGCTAGTGGTGGGGAGGAAGGGACGCCCGAGGTATCCATGGCAGCCGAACCAGATTCCTGGATGGGGGAGGGAGCCGCCGATCCACCCGGAGGCGGAGAGGGCCAGCGGCAGGCCCGTGGGGTGACGGCAACCAGGGGCAGGGACTGTGACTAGAGGACCACGTCTGTACCTGAAGGAGGTAGGGAAAGAGGTGGGAGCACGAGTCCTGTGGCAGCACGAGGGCGGAGCTGATTATGATGGCGGCGCTCCAACCCTTTCGACGTCTTCACCAATGTCACGTTTCGCCCATGGGCCGCGACGACCATGGCAGGTGTCCAACCCGCCTTGCGCCCGTACTCGCGGGCCCACGCGGCTGTGCCAGGGGCATACTGCTGCGAGAGCCGGGAGTTGGGGCATCAGCAAATGGAGCAGGGTCCGCGGCTGTCGCCCATGAAGGAGCTCTGCTGGACTGCGACCATCAATTGGCGTAGTGCCATAGGTGCTCAAAAAGGTGAGGTCCGACGTGGTTGGAGATGTGTCGACCGCCTTAGTCAACTGGTGTTTAAAAGTGTGGACAAGCCTCTCCGCCGCGCCACTGGATGAAGGGTGGCAAGGGGGGCTACAGATATGCTTGATACTGTTGGCCTGACAGAAGTCGTGGAAGGAGGATGCTGTGAATTGGGGACCATTAACAGAGACCAACATGTGGGGCAGGCCCTCAATGGTGAGAATCTGGGCCAGGGCCGTGAGTGTAGCCTCCGTGGTGGTGGATGCCATTCGGACAACATAGGGGTATTTGGAGTAGGCATCAACGATGAGTAACCACATGGACCCCAAAAACGGGCCCGCAAAATCGATATGGATGTGATCCCAGGGCCGGCGAGGCACAGGCCAGGGTGCAAACGACTAAGGGGGGCTTGCCTGGTGACGTGCACAGACAGAACACCCACAGACCAGGCGCTCAATATCGCCATCGATGCTGGGCCAAAACACATGCCAGCGAGCCAAAACCTTCATACGGGACATACCCCAGTGCCCGTGGTGAAACAAACTGAGCACCTGAAGCCACAATTCTGGAGGGATGACCACCCGGTGGGCATCTGACTCCGTGGCCAACAGAAGGACATCATCGACCACGGAGAGCCTGTGGGACAGGTGGCACCAGGAGCTGAAATCAGACTGCATCCGATGAGTAACATAGGACGGCCGCCCGTGGACCACATAGTTGAGAACCTTCCGCAAGAAAGGGTCGCGGCGGGTAGCTGCAGGAATGTCAGCAGCCATAAGAGGAAAACCATCCAGCTCATCGCAGTGGGCAGAATCAATGTGAAAGCAGGAGACCTCATGTTGGTCAAAGGCAGGATCAGGGCCTGCTGGGAGACGTGACAAAGTGTCCACATTAGCATGGTGGGTGGTGGGCTTATACTGGATGGTGTAAGTGTAATTACGTAAAAACAATGCCCTGCGCTGGAGACGTTGAGCCATCTGCTCGGGAAGGTGAGTGTGAGGTCCGAAAAGTGTAACCAAGGGTTTATGGTACGTCAGGAGGGTGAACTTTGCCCCAAAGAGACAGATGTGAAATTTTTGGATGGCGAACACGATCGCCAAGGCCTCCTTTTCAATCTGGGAGTAGTTCCGTTGTGCTGGGGTCAATGTCTTAGTGGCAAAAGCGATGGGCTGTTGAGAGCCATTGGCATCCCGGGGCGCGAGGACAGCCACAATGCCGTATGCCGACACATCAGCTGCCACAACCAAGGGGCGGTCCGGAGATAAGGGAGTAAGGCAAGGGGCGGACCTTTGCGACGCAAGTGATTGAGGGGTTGAGCAACGGAGCCAGCCTGGGTCAAGAACTTTAAGTAATAAGTAACCTTGCCCAGAAACACCTGTAGTTCTGGTAAGTCCTTGGGATGAGGAAGGGCATCAATGGCCGTGACATTACGACCCGAAGGGCGAATGCCAACTTTGCTAAGCCAGTGGCCTAAGTATTCCACTTACGGTTGAAAAAAACAACACTTGTCCAGCTGAAAGCGTAGACCAGCAGACTGCAGAGCGTGAAATAAGGCGCTGAGGTTTTGCAAACGTTCCTGGCGGGAATGCCCTGTGACCAAGATGTCATCCAGGTAATTCACACATGCAGGGATAGGCTGTGTATGCTGCTCCAGGAATCGCTGGAAAATGGCCGGCGCTGAAGAGACACCAAAAGGAAAGCGCTTGTACTTATACAATCCGAAAGGTGTGTTGATAACCAAGATGTTCTGAGATTCGGCATCCAAGGGCAACTGGTGGTATGCCTCAGCCAAGTCGATCTTGGAAAATTACTCTCCCCCGGCAAGCTTGGCAAGAAGGTCTTCCTGTTGGGGAATGGGGTAAGTGTCAAAGTGTCAACGAGGGACTGAGAATTGACTGTAGCGCCAAAGTCCCCACACAGCCGAAGGGACCAATTGGGTTTCCGTATGACCACCAGTGGTGTCGCCCATGCACTGTAAGTTACAGGTTCCAGCATGCCAGCGGCCTGGAGCCTATCAAGTTTCTGCTTGACCGCTGGCCGTAAGGCCACCGGAAGGGGCTAGGCCTGGTAAAAGCGAGGCTGTACATCCGACCGGAGGGTGATGTGCGCCTGAAAGCTGGAAGCACATCCGAGATCCGGTGCAAATGATGACGCAAAAGCGGAGCACAGATTGTCCAAGTCTTGAAAGGGAACAGCCGAGGAAACGACCTTAACTTCGTGGCAAATTGAAAAGCCAAACATTTGAAACGCATCCAGGCCAAAAATATTTGAAGCCGACGGATGGTCGACGACAAAGAGGGTAAGGAGCCACGGAACACGCTTGTATGTCGCCTGGATGACGAGCTGCCCACGAAGGGGAATGCAACCGTCTCCGTAGGCGACCATATGGCGAGAAGGAGGCAACAACGCAGGAGAGCCCAGTCGTGTATATGTCACCATATTAATCGGAGACGGTGGCCCCAGTGTCGACCTGAAAACTGACATCCTATGTGAAAATGCAGAGCATGGGTAAAATCTTCCGCACTGATGGGTCATCCTGTGGGACGACCGATTGCAGAGCATGGACGGTATCTTGAGGCCCAGGAGGGGCAGGACTGGATCGAGTTGAGCGACTATGACAAACTGATCGGATGTGGCCCTCCTTGTTACACAGCGTGCACGTTTTCCAGCGGTGGGGACAATCAGTCCGCGAATGGGCAGTAAAGCACTGTGGGCAAGACGGAAGTGGGCCGCACGACTGGTGACGAGGGGTGACCGAAGGCGCCAGTGCCATAGAGATGTCAGAACACGAAGAGTTCCAATGGCACTGGTCCCTGTTGGCCGGGCCATGTCGACGTTGCGAGGGCGGAACCCGCTGTGATTGCTGCCACCTGCGGTCACGCCATAAGACACTCGTTAGCCGCTTGAGCAATTTCAAAGGAATGGGCAATGCGGAGAATCTCTTCCAAGGAGGGGTTGTCGAGTTTCAGTGCCGCAGTACGGACCTCACGGTTGGGAGCGAGCTGAACGACCACATCCCGGATCAGAGAGTCCGCATACGAAGACTTACACTGCTGATTGGTGCACATAAAATCGCATCGACGGCTGAGACCCTGCAAGTCCGTGACCCAGGAACGCTAAGATTGACCAGGTTGTTTATGGTACTGGTGGAACTCTAGCCGAGACGCGACTACATGGTAGCGTTGGGAATAATAGTTTGTCAGCAAAAGGCAGATGTCCTGGAAAGAGAGAGCCACAGGATCGGACAACGGTACCAGCTTGCGGAGAAGAAAGAACGTGTCCGGAGAGGGCCAAGACAAAAACAACGACCACTGCAAGGAGTCGTCCGTGACTTGAAAAGCCGTGAAATGTTGTTTCAGCCTATGTAAGTAGGATTCCCAGTCCTCTTTAGCATCATTTAAGCGTGGAAACGACGGTGGATGCGGGAAAACATCGGACACCCAAGGACTCTGAAGCTGGTGTGGTAACGCCTCCCGGGCATCGACTTTGTCCGTTAGAGACTGCAGCAACTTTTGTAAGATGTCTAACTGGAGTTGCTGCTGCTGCATGAGCTGCTGCTGTTGCTCCAGCAGACAGACCAACTTTGCCTCCATACCAACAACGACCACCGTTTACCTCGTCGCCAAAATGTTGTAACTGCGACCAGGACGGTCGCGGGGTAGCAATGACAGAAAGCGTGGAGGGACCCGCACAGAGGCCCGCGAACGACAACACAATGGAAGAGGACGGACACGACCAACGAAAGGACAGAACGAATACAACAAGACCAAACAACAGAGTCACAAGGAAACAAACACATCCACTCATACACGAACAAGGAAGTAGGCTGTCTACCGCAAAGCGAGGTGTAAACTGACATAAGCAAGATTAGACTGACTGGCTGAGCAAGAGGCCGGCGCTTAAGTACGCTATCGGGGGTGCCGCTATTGGCTGCTGGGGCACCGTGTTCCACTGTGGCGCCCTCACACTAAAAGCGGGCCAGGAGGCGCGCACCACCGCAGCTTACGGCGCGATGGTGCAGAGACGTCTATGGGTCTTCGGTGTCCATGACGTCTGGCGCGGATTCAAATTCCGCGGTGCGCAGAAGGAGACACATGGTGATGGAGTTATGGATGTGTCGAAAGTGCGTTCGTGGGTGCGACAGTTTAATGAAGGCAGAACATCGTGTGACAACAAACCGAAACAACCTCGGGCTCGCACAAGCTGGTCTGACGACATGATCGAGAAAGTGGAGATAATTGTTTTGGGGGATCACCGAATGACTGTTGAACAGATCGCCTCCAGAGTTGGCATTTCTGTGGGTTCTGTGCACACAATCCTGCATGACGACCTGAAAATGCGAAAAGTGTCATCCAGGTGGGTGCCACGATTGCTGACGGACAACCACATGGCTGCCAGTGTGGCATGTTGTCAAGCAATGTTGACGCGCAACGACAGCACGAATGGGACTTTCTTTTCGTCGGTTGTGACAATGGATGAGACGTGGATGCCATTTTTCAATCCAGAAACAAAGCGCCAGTCAGCTCAATGGAAGCACACAGATTCACCGCCACCAAAAAAATTTCGGGTAACCGCCAGTGCTGAAAAAATGATGGTGTCCATGTTCTGGGACAGCGAGGGCGTAATCCTTACCCATTGCGTTCCAAAGGGCACTACTGTAACAGGTGCATCCTACGAAAATGTTTTGAAGAACAAATTCCTTCCTGCACTGCAACAAAAACGTCCGGAAAGGGCTGCGCGTATGCTGTTTCACCAAGACAACGGACCCGCACATCGAGCTAACGTTACACAACAGTTTCTTCATGATAACAACTTTGAAGTGATTCCTCATGCTCCCTACTCACCTGACCTCCTAGTGACTTTCGGCTTTTTCCAACAATGAAAGACACTCTCCGTGGCCGCACATTCACCAGCCGTGCTGCTACTGCCTCAGCGATTTTCCAGTGGCCAAAACAGACTCCTAAAGAAGCCTTCGCCGCTGCCATGGAATCATGGCATCAGCGTTGTGAAAAATGTGTACGTCTGCAGGGCGATTACGTCGAGAAGTAACGCCAGTTTCATCGATTTCGGGTGAGTAGTTAATTAGAAAAAAAATTGGAGGCTTGTCTGATGAAAATAGGCACTGAATCAACAAGACCACTGGAAAATGGATCACTGTCATGGAGATCATTGTGCACAGATAATTTTATCCACAGAAAAAGATAAGAAGAGCATATCATGAGATTGATGAATGAGAGTATGCTAAGAGCTGCTCTAGACAGGGTAGGCATTCCATCATTGAGATAACACAAGTCATAATTAGAAAGTAGTAGTTCTATACGAAAACCCCTTTGAGGCTGCCCCAAAGGATATCATGCTTGTTGAAGTCCTGTCAGTAGGAGGCAGTTATTGCATCAATTTGATCATCTCGGGATTCATAATTTCCCTGTCAGAGGTAAGCAAAAATCATACAGAGGCATATCAGTGATCATCCAAATCCATACAGCTGCAGCAGCGAAAGTTACAGGAAGAGGTATCCATTCATTATGGACACCCAAGTGAACAAGTGTACAGACTCCTGAAACCCTATCATGGCTGTCACAGTTCCTACAGCAGTTTTGAAGGTAGGATATTGGCTGCCTGAGAATTATCTTTCTTGTAGGATTATGCAGACTACCATACAAGCTTTCATCCCCCATTTCACCCCTATAGGGGTTGAATTTCCAAAAGCAGTGAAACACATATTTTTTTATTTTTAACTGAGAAGACAAAATTTTATAGCTTTAAAAATGCTTTTGCATTAAAATATTTTCATAAAAAATCTCATCTCCTGTTTTACCCCCTTAGGAGCCTAATTTCCATAAACACTGAAACACGCATTTCATTATTTGTAACCAAGAAGTCAAATACCAATATTCACAGATGTAGCTTCAAAAATAGTTTATTGGTTCTTCAATAATGACATATTTTCAAAAAAAGTTTTTGCCCACTATTTCATCCCCATAGGGTTAAATTTCCAAAAATTCTGAAACACATATTTCTTAATTTCTGATCAAGAAACCAAATACCAAATTTTGTACGCCAAGCTTCAGAGTTGCCACAATAGTTTAAAAAAAAAAAAAAAAAAAAAAAAAAAAAAAAAAAAATCCCTCCAATCCCTATTCCACCCTTAGGGTTGGAATTTTAAAAAATCCCTTCTTAAATGATGCCTACAGTATAAGATCCACATCATCTCCAAATTTCAAGTTTCTGTCCTTAGCGGTTTGCGCTGGGTGATGATGAGTCAGTAAGGACACTGCCTTTTATACATATAGATTAGAGAGGAAGCCATTTAATCAGAGGTAACACATGTTTCAACAGTATGACAACTGCCAAAGTATACAGTTCTTGATAGAGTAAAATAAATTTAATTTAAGAAGTGTTTAATTCTGGAAGAGTTGCATTAATCCTGCTTACCTTTTCAAGGCTTCCACAGCAGATTCAACCTTTGGTGTTCCCAAGCTTGCTTCAGAATGAAGTAACTGCCGATGTAAATTATTCAGTTCAACTTCATCATAATCTATTATACCAATATGTCCTGCAATAAATTGTGTTGTCCAAATATAAAATCTCATGTATGTGTGAAATCTACATTGTTAATGATACTTCACTATATTTTAACCAACAATTTTCATTAAGACACAAGGAAGAAACATTGCTCTCCAATAAATTTTTAACTTGTGTACAACAATAGATGTTTACTTATGCTTCAGAATTCGAAAGCATGTGTCACCAACAGTAAACATCAATAAACAAATGAGATGTGATATTGTTCTATTATTGCACCATTTGCCAGACATGATACAAATAAAAGTCTTTAGTAACAATAAGGAACGGACAGACTGTTACTCACCTCATAGAGGAGGCGCTGAGTCACAGACAGGCACAACGAAAAAGAATGCTAGATCTACCGAATTATTATACACAAACATTCACCACTAGAGCCAGCATAGACAGAAAATTATTTACTGTATACGTACCCAATTTTTAGGAATTATGTTCTGACTGTGCACAGTAGGATTTACGTTTTTAGTAATGTTAGTGTTATGTCTTGTCTTTTAGACACCAGTACTGGTACGGCGACACAGAGTTGGAACACAAGCACTGTGCATTACAGTTCCAGACAGTCAACATGGGTCTGGACAAAGTGAGCAGGGCTTTACACACAAAGATGTTTTATCAATGCAACAGCAAGACTGCTGCAGCTATTCGTGAGTATTGATACATTAAAGAAAAACATAGAGGTCCTCTTGCCACACTGGCATTGGAGAACACAATTCAGAAGTTCAAATTAACTGGTGATTTGGGAATTGCTGCTGGAAGAGCTGATGGCTAATTGCACCACAAATTGTTCAAGAAGTTACTGTTACCATGGCTGAGAATGCTGGAGACAATGTTTTGTCTTCAAGCAGTGCACGAGTTATGTCATGAAAAATAAACATTCCGTGGTTCACCATTTGAAAAGTTCTGTGAACAATTGTTAGTTGTTATCAGTACAAATTTCACGTTACTCCCCAACTTTTGATACATGACACAGAAATTTCAGTAGACTTTGTTCTTACATTTCTTACAAGGGTTGAAGCTGATGATATGTGGCCCTGTAACATTTTGTGAAGTTATGAAGCAAATTTACATTCGATAGGGCAGTGTACACTCACAATTGTAGCATTTGGGAACCATCATGACCAACGAATGTTCACGAAGTTCCTCTGCATAGTAAACATGTCACTATATGGTGTGGCTTGATGTCACAGTTCATAATTGGTCAGATTTTCTTTGAGGAACTTGGACCCGAAGGACCAAGGATATGCAGCGTGAATGGCACAGTACTGCGAGCTGACTCGCCAACATGTGATTCCTGCTCTACTGAAGAGAAGTGCTTTGTATTTTATTTTGATGCCTGACGGAGCTCCACCACACATTGCTCATGAGGTCACTCAGTTACTCCATAATGCATCTGGACAAAACAGAATCATTGGCTGATTATTACATACTGTGTGGTCACCAAGATCCCCAGATCTGAACCTGTGTGATTTCTAGCTGTGGGATTACCTAAAGGACAGGGTTTATCAATTGACTCTAACACACATTGAGGCTGAAGATGAGGACACGAAGAGAGGTAGCCAACCTGAGATGTTTTGGACAGCAGTAGAGCCATCTCTAGTATGGTTCCAGGGTGTCAAGATGCAGATAGTCGTCACAATGAGCAACATTCGTAACATGGAATGTAAACATGATACACAATTAAACATCACCCTCTTTAAAATGTGTTTCTTTCAATATTTTAACTGTTATTTCTCTCCTCTTCCACATGTCCCTACAAATGTTCCATTGTCCTACAACCACTCATTTTTCAGGGGGCTCTCTCAAGTAGCAAAACTTTAATTATAGCCTCCATGTATTTAGCTATAAGACTAAGTCTTTCATCAGATGTAGAAAACAAACACACATTCACACAAGCACAACACTCTCTCTCGCTCTCTCTCTCTCTCTCCAACACACTGCTACTGTGTCTGAGGTAAGCAGTAATTTTTTCTGGAATGGGTTGTGGGGATACAGAGGTGGTGTGAGGTGGGGAGATTGAAGAAAAACAGTGTAAGTGAGGAGGGAAGTCGGGGGGGGGGGGGGGGGGGGAGGGAGAGGAGGAAGATGCTGGTGCTGCCTGTGGGGAGGGGATTCAAGGACGTGCTGGGAACAGGATAGGGCCGCTGGGTGCAGCACTGGGAGACAGTTCTGGAGGGGAGGGGGGGGGGGGGGGGGTAGAGAAGAGAAGGGGGATTGTCAGGATAGAAGGCATGTGTGTACTGGACTGGGAGCAGAGAAAGAGATAGGTAGGTGGAGGACAGGAACTAGCAAAGGTTGAGGCCACAGATTATGAAAACAAAGTAGTAGTAGTAGTAGAGGGGTTTTTTTGGGCGCACGACAGCAAGGTCTTCAGCACCCGTTCAGTAACATAGTGAGACTGGTGTCAAGAAAAAGCTCAGAACATTTATATAAAACGGAACATAAGACACGGGGAACAATCATTGAAAAATATGTGCTCACCCACACCGAAGCGTGGGATGAAGCAGGGTGTCAGCAGTAAAACATGGACAACACAGGAAGAAAATGCAGAGGGAGCTAAAACAATGTAGCAGATGGAAGTGGCTGGCTGACCCCAAGGAAAAAAGGGAGGAGTCAGCCAATCTGCAATACACTAAAACCTCCAGCCTAAAAGTTTAGGCCAGAGTCCAGACACATCACAAAACTTAAAAACCCTAGACACACGTCTCATCGTTAGCTAAAACACAAGGCAGATCTCCATCAATTTGTGCTTCTGCCCTTGCATCACGGTATAAAATGCAGTCTGTTAAAATGTGCCGGACAGAGATGTGCACACCACAGGCATCACAAAACGGAGGATTCTCCCGCCGTAATAAAAAGCTATGTGTGAGAGGACAGTGCCCGATCCGAAGACGTGTGAGGGCCACCTCTTCCCGCCAGAGCAACCGGCAGGAGGAACGCCACGGCCGAGTGGTTGACTTTACCGACAGCAGTTTATTGGCCGTCACCGCCAGCCATTCGTCCTCCCACAACTCCATGCACTTCCTGTGGAGTGCAGCGATGACTGATTGCAAGGGGATAGGACACTGGACCACATACTGCTCTCTGCAGGCCTCCTTGGCAGCCCGATCGGCCTGTTCATTGCCCCATATGCCGACATGACCGGGCACCCAGCAGAAGGATACCTCTTTACCCCGCCGTTGGAGAAAGTACAGTTGGTCATATATCAGCTGGACCATCTCCTCAGTCGGGTATAGGTTCTGCAGTGATTGTAAGGCACTAAGAGAACCGGAGCAGAGAAGAAATCGATCGCCCCGAACACGATGCATCTGCTCCAGTGCCTCCAGAATCGCGTGGAGCTCCGCTGCGAAAACAGTATATTCAGCAGGGAGGCGAATCCGGGTAACATGATCAGGGAACACCACAGAACAGCCAAGGAAATTCTCCTGTTTGGAGCCATCAGTGTAAACGACAGTGAAACTGTGATGCACATCTAAAATGTTAAAAAACAGAGATTGGAATGTAAAATCTAAAATAAGTTTGGGTCTCCGGAGGAGCCAAGGTGGAGATCTGCTCCAACCGCAACGTAAAACACGAAGACCAGCCGTAGACATCACACCGAGGCAATCCTGTGCGTGAATCCCATAGGGCTGCGTCGCACGTTGCCAGTTATGAAACAATCGTGCCAGAGGAGGCTGAGCAACGGTATGGTATGCAGGGGTGTATGGTGTGTACAAAGTTTTATACGCCTGGCGCACTGTAAGTAGCCGTCACTGCATATGAAGTGGCGGTTCACCAGCCTCTGCACAGAGGCTTGGTATGGGGCTAGTTCGGAATGCCCCAGTGGCCAACCAAAGCCCTTCATGGTGCACAACGTCCAACATCCTTAAGTAAGAAGGCCTCGCAGACCCATACACCGTGCACCCATAATCAAGCCGAGATCGCACAAACGCCCTGTAAAACTGGAGCAGACAAGTCCTGTCAGCTCCCCATGTACTGTGGCTAAGACATTTTAAAATACTTAAAGCCTTAAGTGACCGCCGTTTCAGGTCTTTAAGATGAGGTAACCACGTGAGCTTCGAGTAAAAAATGAGCCCCAGAAATCTCACCGTGTCTTTAAAAGGAAGAATAGTGTCCCTCATCCTCAACTCAGAAAAGGTTAAAATCGAACGAGAACGGTTAAAAAGAACACATACAGACTTCTCGGTGGAAAACTTAAAACCACTCTTCTGCGCCCAGTCATCCAAACACCTAATCGTAAGTTGCAACTGACGAGTTGTTGTTGCAATGCTTGAAGAAGAGCAAAACAAAGAGAAATCATCCACAAACAAAGAACACTGGACAGGACTTTTCACTATGGACGTAAGGCTATTAATAGCGATGGCAAAGAGAGTCACACTTAAAACGCTACCCTGAGGGACACCGTTCTCCTGCGCAAAGCGATCAGACAGGACGTCACCAATTCGGTACCTAAAATATCGTGGCGAGAGGAAAGACTGAATAAAAAGAGGAAGACAACCACAAAAACCCCATTCGTGAAGCTGCTCCAGGATGAGACGCCTCCAAGTGGTATCGTAGGCCTTTTCGGTGTCGAAAAATACACCTAGAAGGTGATGACGGCGTAGGAAAGCTTGTTGTATAGCCGCCTCCAGGAGGGCAAGGTTATCGAAGGTGGAACGAAACCTCCTGAACCCACACTGAAAGCGACTAAGGAGTTGCCGGGATTCTAACGTCCAGACAAGGCGGCGGTTGACCATCTGCTCCAAGGTCTTCCCTATGCAACTAGTGAGGGCGGTCTTTCCCAGGATTTAAAAAAGGGATTAAAACTGCCTCACGCCACGTGTCAGGAAATTGACCCGACGCCCAAATGGCATTAAAAAGTGCGAGGAGGATTTCTCTGTTGCGCATTGTGAGGTGCCATAGCATACTGTAGTGGATCCTGTCGTGACCAGGGGATGTGTCACGAGCTCCAGACAATGCAGAATCCAGCTCCCACATAGAAAATGGGCAGTTGTAAACTTCATGAGAAGTGGACTGGAAGTCCAGACTACATCTCTCAGCAACGGCTCTATGGCACTGGAAACCTGGATCCTGACTGGTTGTTGCAGTACCTGTGGCAAAATACGCTGCCATAGTCTGGGCAATGTCTCGCGGATCCGTGTGGAGAGTGCCGTTATTCATTACAGCAGCTATGGGGCACCTACCTCCTCTGCCAGAAATTCTCCTGATGGTCTCCCACACAATGGAACTGTTGGTGCAACGATTAATGGTGTTCAGGAACTGTTGCCATGACCTCTTCTTGCTCTCACAAATAATGCGGCGACATCTTGCCCTCGCCACCCGAAAGGCTGCAAGATTCTCAGCAGTCGGCCGACACTTGAACCGATGCAGAGCCGCACGCCTAATCCTGATTGCAGAGCGGCATTCGACACTCCACCAAGGCACAGGTGGCCTCTTCCTGTGGCCTGTGGACTGTGGAATGGATGCTGCAGCGGTGTGGTGGACCATTTTGGTAATATGATCCACCCACGCCTCAACATTCGCACAGTGTTCGAACTGGGCCAACTGGTTATAAAGTGTCCAGTCGGCTCCACTACGGACCCACCGTGGTGGTCTCCTTTCTGGGCCCATGCCAGCTGGCAGGTGAATCCAGATTGGGAAATGATCACTGCCATGCAAGTCAGCAACCACTTCCCAGTGAGCACTGGCGGCAAGAGCTGGAGAGCAAAGTGAGAGATCAATGGCAGAGAACGACCCAGTCGATGTGCAGAAATGAGTACTCTGTCCTCCATTGAGCAAGTAGGCACAGGATGACAGGAGAAGCCTCTCAATTGCTCTACCCCTAGGGCAGGTAATTGCAGAGCCCCAAAGCACATTGTGGGCATTAAAATCACCACAAATAATGAATGGCTGGGGGAGTTGTGTAAGAAGGTCAGTGAGGGCCGCTTCATCGAGAGCATCATGTGGGGGCAAGTAAAGCGAACATACAGTCAATGGATGACGCACGTGCATGGACACAGCGACGGCCTGTAAAGTCGTCATAAGTGAGAGTGGCGAGGAGTGGTAGTCCGCCCTGGCGAAAATACCTACACCTCCTCCAGCTCTCTCTCCACGCAGGTCGTCCTTTTTGTGGAGTGTATAGCCTCGGATCTCAGGGGAGTATGATGGATGGAAATAAGTCTCCTGGAGAAATAGACACAGTGGTCTACCCTGAGATAGTAGACGAAGTTCCTCCACATGCGTCCTGAACCCTTGCAAGTTCCACTGAAATATGGGAGCCATCTATGATGGGGGTAGCACCTTCATCCTGTCTCTCCGACGGGGCGGGGAGACCGCAGCAGGTGGAGGGGCAGGCGTGGGGCGAGATGATTGCCCCACACATACATCGTATTCCATCAACTCTGGGGAAGAGTCAGAGAAAGCCTCACGTAAAACAACATCCGCATGGTCAGATGGTTTACCACGGGATTTGGCCCGCTGTTGCTGCTGTACAGGAGCTTTCTGTGGTTTGGTGGGCTTTGGGGGAGCTGATGTGGGAGTGGCAATTGGCGCACAAACAGTCCTCTGCAGGACGTTCTTGAGTACACACCATGTATAATTCACATTGCACGTTTTTGGGCTCAAAAAACTGTAGCTTGGCTTGATGAGATACCCCAAAAAATAAATCCCATATGGCATTATGAATGAAAGTAAGCATATTACGCTAGCTTTTTTTATTTTTATATTACCTATGTCTGACAACATTTGCATCAGAGAGAGAGATTTGTTTATGCACTTCAGAAATTCTGTAATATGCTCCTTCCAGTTAAATTTATTATTAAGCTGTAATCCTAAGAATTTAACACTGTCAACTTCTTTTATTTGCTTGTCATGATATTTTAGGCATATACTAGCAAAAAACTTTTTACAAGTTCTGAACTGCATATAGTATATTATTTCCAGGATTAGTGACAGAGATTTGGGCAGAAACCATTTATTAATGTCCATGAAAATTTCATTAGCCAACCTTTCTATGGCTATACCTGATTTAATATTTATTGCAATGTTTGTATCAATTGTAAGCAAAACAAAACTTGGCATCTGCTAATGTTACAGACACAAGATCACTAATATACACAAGAAAAACTAAGGGCTCGATAACAGAACCACATGTTACTGTTTCCCGGTAAAGCACTTTGCTTTTTTATTGACACCCTTTGTTTTCTGTAAGAGATATAAGATTTGAATCATTTTGCAGCATTTCACATTATATAATAATCTAATTCACTTAAAACAATATTGTGATTTATAAATTCAGATGCCTACGACAGATCACAGGCTATACCAGTAGCTTGTCATTTAATGTCTTATGAATTAAGTACATCCTCACTGTATGTGTAGGTAGCCTTCTCAACATCGGAACCCTTTAGAAATCTGAATTGTGACCTGGATAATATTTTATTTGCGGTCAGATGGTTAAGAATACAACTGTATATTATCTTTTGTAAAATTTTTTAGAATGTAGGCAAAAGTGAAACTGGATAGAAGGTTAATGACACGTCTTTATCTACTTTCTATAAAAAGGCTTAATTTCATCATATTTCAAACAACCAGGAAATGTTCCATTGATAAAAGACTGGTTAAATAAATAACTTAAAATGTCACTAAACTCAGAGATACACTGTTTAATCAACTTTGTTGGCTGTTGCGATGGTCATACTCATATTATCATAGTTATCTATAGTGACAGGTCTGAGATGTTCCACGGCAGCATCTACCAAACTGACAACCCCATCTTTTCAGTAACAGTTATGAAGTGCTTACTGAAAAGCTTAGTAACACTGCACACATATGTTACTCATGTATCAGTTACTCTTAATGATTTGTGTTCCTCTTCATCTCTGGCTCTACCAGTCTCTTCCTTCACTATATACCATATTGTCTTGATCTTGTTATCTGATGCAACTATACTAATCGATAATGCATTTGCTTTGATGTATGTATTACTACCTTCAATATTTTGTGTATGTTTTGTAATCATCTATAGCATTTACATCAGAGCTGTTTATGATTGACAATGATAGGGATGGACAATGGTATTATGCAGGTCAGATGGGTGGTGCAACAACACTGCGAAAGGGATGCAGAGGATAGTGAGAAGGGTGATTCTCATTTCAGGGAATGATGAGAGATAGTCAAAGCCCTGGAGGAGAATGTAAATCAGATGTTCCAGTCCTGGGTGGTACTGAGTCAAGTGAAGGGTGGCACTTTGTGGCTGAACAGTGGATATGTTAGCATCTCTTTATTTTCTATTTAGCTGTTGACAATGTTACATTTTGAGGTGATGGCTAGGACTTATTTACTTCTGTTATCAGCTATGATATGGTGTGTAATTTCAAATGTCTGATGTGAATGATGAATGTTTTTCCCTAGACAGGCGAGTAGTATTCGATTTAAATAAATGAAAATTATCCCTTGTTGTTCAATGAGTATGGCTTAAAATAATAAGTAGAGAGTGTATTTCACATAATCAACCCCCCCCCCCCCCCCACACACACACACCACAGCAGACATACACATGGCAACAAATAAATAGTAATAAAAAGTTTACATGTTACATACCAACACCAGCCCCTGCAAGGTACAAAGCAGAAGGGCATCCTAATCCACCAGCTCCAACAATAAGAACAGATGATGTTTTCAGTGCAAGCTGACCTGTAAAAACAGAAATGACAGCACGTTACTTAGATAGTTTTTAAGCAGCATGTAAAAATATTACTCAAACACTATCTTGAGAGACAGGAAAATGATTGTGTAAGATCACATCAGCAAATAACCAAATGCTGGTTTCCAAGTGGGAAGAAAGGATTGATAAGGTGATGTAACGTGAGGTGGAAAGATGACATTACACAGCAAGCAGGAAAGCAGGTGCAAACTGGATGTGTATAACGGCCGATCATAATGCAGAGATGTCTGGAAGATGCTGTTTCATTAATGTTGATAATACTACAAGATATTTCACAAGTGGCAGTCAGATATTCCTGTAAATGGTTAATACAGAAATAGTGATGATTTAATGTGGACTGTACTGATGGACAGTATTTATGTCAAAAAGCAGCAGTGTATTCACAGCTCAGTGGTAAAGAATTATTAGAAAAGTTAAAATCACTGTAACAAATAACACTGCTACACTGATTTTCAAATGAGCCTTTATGACTAAGCAGTGAATGCAAAGTGGACAGCATTATCATATTAGTCAGCAAGGCAAAGTGGTACAGCTCCCGTAGCAGGAACTAAATTGGTCATGTGGCAAGGTACAGTCACATTTCAATACAAAATAGTGCACATTGTTTCCTTGCAGTGGAAGCATGAAAAGTGGTACGAAAAACCATCATGAAAAATAGCTTCACAAGAAGCCATGGCTTGCTGTTAATGTCATTAATTTTACTGACAATGAGAACAAGAATGATGTGATAATGCTGAGAGAGAAGATGACGGAAGATGCACGTACATGTAGACAAACGAAAGTTAGGTACGTCAGTGGTATGCAAATTACAGAAGGAGGTACAAATCTGTTGTGAAATAGGATTCAAGTATCTGTCCTCAGCAGAACGAGTAAAATGCAGACAGTAAATATTTCATTGGTGATATAGATAACTTAGACAGTAATTTTTGTTACATTATGAACAATATAAAGAAAACTGTCTGCAAAACTCACAGATTTTGTTACACAAAACTGGACTTCCAGTCTAGCAAAAAAACCATGAGAAAAACTGTTCCGTCTATGGAATTTGATTTTACAAGGTGCCTGAGTAAACAAGTCTTATTTTCTTTTCATACACACTACACTGTGAATAAATGTTGAAAGTGACAGTGTCTGACAAGTATTGTCAAACAACAGTGACAGGCACAATTTCATTGTTGTGAAAGTTGAGTTTCAATCCATTATCATTTCTCCTCCATGATTATAACAGGAAAACTTCAGACTAACAAGTAAAAATGCACGCAAAAAAATTCAAAACACACAGAGACAAGGAAAGCCAAACTTTTTGGCATTAATCAAGGAGCACCAACCTTCTCCTTCTTATTTTAGGAATAAAATGTGGAGCGCTACTTGGTGTGGATTTGGTTACGATGCCTTCCACTCCATACCCACTTCCATGTGTGCACCAACTTTACCTCATAAATAATTTACAGTTACCTTTCTTAAAGTTAACTGCTTGAGTGGACCCACTATGCAATGCCACTAGACTATGCTTCTATGCTTTGTGACTTCTTCACCTTTTGCAGTTGCAGCAGGAGATGAAAGAGAGTTCTGATTTGTTCAAGCTACTAAATAATATAAACCATTTTATGACAACTCTTCTGTATTGTAACTACAATGTATTCTCTGCACAATTACTTTTACAATTGGAGGTGATACGGATCGCTAATATATCGTAGTTCACAACAGACAGTCCGAGTAACATGTACTGCTGTATTGGTTTGACATTAGATACTCGACTGACAGTTTTCATATATTATTCATTTGTTCAGGCATTTACAGTCTTGGCCACACCCTTTCCTCCATGGCTTCCAAGGCATTGCCATTGCCAAAGCACAAGCGGGTCTCCACAGCAGTTGGAGAGAGGCATTCACCATTGTGCCTTATCGACATGCTGAGATGACTTCCTTTTACATTCATCTGCAAAATACAGCAAACCAGGGTGCACATAGTGGAATGTTCCACACTTAACAACTACCTAAACTACGTTTTCAGTTTCAATGAACGTCTTCAGCTGGTGTAAGTGGTTAAAAGTGGAACATGATGTTCCATGCAATCACCATGTTACACCACAAATCTAGACCTAATGCCTATCAAACTGGTCTGGAATCTATCAAAGAATAAGATCTGTAGACATAATAAGTCACATATCTTGCTCTGAATCTGAAAAAAACTAACAGTTGATGCTTTTTCTGCTAATAAACATACACAGCACAACACCTTGTCCGATGCCGTTCAATGTGATGCCACTTTGGTGACTTGCATATGGATTTCACTGCTTTTATATTCAGGTGGCTTTTCATGTGGCCACACAAGCCTGAGTGAACCCCCTTCCAGACTTTTCCACTTGCACAAAAATCTGAAATGGTTACTAAAGGTCAAACACAGGACCTCAGCATTACTTCTCATACATGCTAATTGCTAGACAATGCAGACAATTTCATTCTCACGTTTAATACAATTTACTTTTACAGCTATTTTATTAGCTTTTGAAGCTGTGACATTAGAAGACTTGAAAGGTCATGTATCACTTCAAAAAAGGGCATGATGTCTACTGGAGGGCACGTACTGTAATGGAAGAGGAATCTGAAAATGTAATAAGACTAGCTGGCGTAGATTCAAACAAAGAGTCAGCATTACCATCCAATACTGAAACAGTAGGCAAAAAAGCAACAGTCACCAATGTGAAAAATAGCTACATCAGTGGAGAAGGTACTTTTATGGATACTGTCAGCAAAGCATAGTGAGCAGCTAATGTGAGAAATATTGTATGTTCTGTTTATGTTCTTGTTCTAAATAGGCACTTCATTCAGTGGCGCATAACGACATGTAGAGTGTTACAGTACTCGATTCATAAAAGTACTAGAGTGCATGCGTGCAACTGCTACCTCCTTTCCCTGTTTCTTGGGTGTGAAAATGATGGTTCTGCTCCTGTGGCCACATTATCAGTTTGATTTGATAAGTAATACATCTACTATATTAAGAGAGGGAGAGGCAGGGGTCTTGTATAGTTTGCATTGAATGCAACATATATACTTAAATTTTGTAATAAAAAAGAGTAATTCTGTGTGTTGTCCTGTAGTACATACACTCCAAGAAAAAGAATGACACACCATGAAAAAAGTATTAGAATGGGATGGCAATTGCTAGACATGACGTACATGTACAGACAAACAATTGATCATAGTTTCAGAATAACTGGATGATTTATACAAGAGAAAGAGATTCTCAAACATCAAGTCTCTAATGTGTTGGTCTACCTCTGACCCCCATGCAAGCAATTATTTGGCTCGGTATTGATCGACAGAATTGTTGGATGACCTCCTGAGGGAAACTGTGCCAAATTCTGTCCAACTGGCACGTCAGATCATCAAAATCCCAAGCTGGCTGAAGGGGCCTGACCATAATGCTCCAAACATTTTCAATTGGGGAGAGATTTGGCGACACTGCTGGCCAAAGTAGGGTTTGGAAAGCACTAAGACAAGCAGCAGAAACTCTAGCCACATGCGGGGAGGCATTATCTTGCAGTAATGTAAGCCCAGGATGGCTTGTCATGAAGGGCAACAAAATAGGGCAAAGAAAATTGTCAACATACTGCTGTGCTGTAAGAGTGCAGCAGTTGACAACCAAAGGGTTCCTGCTATGAAAAGAAATGGCACACCAAACGATCACTCCTGGTTGTCAGGCTGTATTAGGGGTGGCAGTCAGGTTGGTACCCCATCGCTGTCTAGGGCATCTCCAGACATGTCTTCAGCCTGGAATCTCATTCACTCGAGGAGAACTGTCTTCAGTGATTAGTCCTGCTTTGAACTGAGCCTGATAACCAGTGAAGATAGTCTGCTACACTGTAGCTATGTTGGCTGCCACCTTTTCATCGCCAATGGTCCCACAATCTCAAAATATGGTCAAGTCAAGTTAACGTTAAACTTGTGTCTTCAATGAAAATTCAAGTGACATTCATTATAGCAAACATATCACCCCCCAATACTCAGAGTGAACTTCTTATCATCCTATGGGCACCTGCATGACCTCTACCATTGATGCCTCCTTGATACCACTACCAATCTGGTAAATCAGGGGCAAGTATGGATTATAATGACAAGTGGTGACTCTCCATTAGTAGAGCTCCTCAAGCAGTTCTCAGAGATCACAGCCCAGATGCCCACACTAGCATCTGCGCAGCACTTGACAGTACACTATATATTAACCACAACAGGACCACCACTTTGTGCTTGATTGCATCGCCTCACACCACAGAAACTGAAGGAAGTGAAGCAGGAGTTCCCATTCATGCTCGTAAAGGGAATTTGCTGCTCACTGAGAGCACTAGTTGGTCATCTTCAATGCATATGGTCCCAAAGAAAAACAACAGATGGTGCTCATGTGGAGATTATAGAAAGCTCACTGCCAGAACCACTAGGACCAATATCTGATACCACACACAGAAGAGTTGCATTCAACATCCACGGTAAGTGCATTTTTACTAATTTGGGTTTAGTATGTGTGTTTTATCAAATGCCTGTGGCACCAGACAAAATTGTAAGCTGCTGACTGCACATTATTTGGACTGTTTGAACTCACTAAAATCTCTTTGGAGCTTTTTAATGCTGCCCATGTGTTTCAACAATTCACACATGAGGTTACTCACAACCCAGATTTTTGTTATATGTACATCAACAATGTTTTGGTCATGTCAAGCTTTGAGGCAGAACACCTGTCACACTTTCGGCAGATTTTCACTTACCTTCATGCTCACAGTCTGCTTACCAACCCGTCAAAGAGCATCTTTGGAGAAACTGAAGTTCAATTCCTAGGCTACACTATTAATGCTCATGGTATACAGTCACCACAGGAGAAAGTCAAAGCTATAGTTCATTTTCCATTGTATATAACAGTTAGAAAATTATGGTGATTTCTTGGTGGCACCAATTTATATCGTTGTTTCATTTGCAACCACGCCCTCCTGGCTGCACCACTGAGAGGATTCTTGCAAGGTGCACTGAGGTCAAAGGACAAACTGCCCCAGAATAGTGATGTTGAGTTGGCATTTACCGAGGCGAGACGATCATCATGAAAGTTGCTCTTTTAGTGCACCCAGTTCCACAGGCGTCTCTCGTACTAATGGTTGATACGTTGAAATATGCCTTCCCGGCTATTACACAAGTTGAAAATATGGTCACTATTTTTTATAAACTTAAATTTGCCATATTTCGTGACAGTACCTTTTCCATTAGACGTTTGCAAGCAAATATAAGTCTTGGCTTCAGTTGTCTAAGTATGATTCCACAATGCATCGTTGTCGGCTGCAGAAAATGACGTGGTTCATCGTGTTTCTCTCATTTTGGTGTTTCAAATACAGTTTCTTCCAATGTAGTTTCTTCTTTTCAGATAATACAAAAATAATAGTTAACATAATTCAAAATTATTTATGACTGCGACCTTCACATTGTTCTTCCGTCAACACACACCAAGAGTTAGCTTCCGACTCGGACTGACTATAGTCAAAGACTACTCCAACGTCAAAAGATATTTTACACAATCAGTTTCTTTGCTATTCTTCGATACATTTTCTAATAGTAATCAATATGCTTTTACTCTCAAAAACAGAAGTAAATTAACATATAATAAGACAAATTATAATAAATTCTGACAAAAATATAAGAAAACATTTTCATTTCAGTATCGACAAATACGGTAAAAAAAATAACATCTCCCAGATCCATTACAACGTCTGCCACTGTAATAAGTGCTGCACTGCAATAGCAAGTATGCCAATACTCGCAGCCCTTGGCCTTGTTCAATCAAAAGTTATCCCCATCACAGCAGATCTGTTCCACAATTGTGAACTGTGGACGGCATATGCCTCCGTTAAGAAGTTCCACATGTTAGAGGGACAGCAGTTCACCCTAGTCACAGATCACATGTCACTGACATATGCTTTCCACCAGCATCTGGAGAAAGTGTCACCATGTCAGCTCCACCACCTCAACTATATTGGACAGTTCACCACCCACATAGCCCATGTCGAGGGAGACCTGAATATGCCGATGGACGCTCTCTCTTGTATCAAAGCTATCACTGACACAGTTGATTTCAAAGCTCTTGCTGCAGTGCAACAAGGAGGCAGCAAGCCATGAGACTTTTTAGCACAACCATCAGACCTACAGCTCCATCAAGTTACATTGCCATCATCAAACAAGCTGCTGTATTGTGACATCGTAAATACTAAACTGCAACCTTTTGTGACTGCTGCCGGAACTTCTCCTTACATGACCTGTCACACCATGGAGTACACCGAGCTTTTGTGCGTCCAACCATGGACAAGAACTTAAGGAATATGTGCACCAAGATAAGGTCTGCCAATGGAACAAAGTTCGCTGGCACATCAGGGCACCTCGTGGCACAGTCGTTCCATTGAAAGAAAGATTTGAACATGTTCATCTGGACATCGTTGGACTGTTCCCACCATCGGAAGGATATACTACTATCTTACAGCCACTGATCATTTCACATGCTGGCTGGAGGTGTTCCCTAAGGTAGACGTTACTGCTGAAGTGACCGCGACTGCAATCTTCCAGGAATGGATCGCCTGTTTCAGTGTACCACTATGAGTTACAACAGACCAAGGAAGGCAATGCGAGTCATACCTACTGAAAGCACTCACCCTTCTACTTAGTTGGCGAATGCACCAGAAATTGGAAATGTCTCTTCAATGTCATCAACTGCAGCAGTGGACAGAGACTTTACCCATCATCCTCCTGGGTCTCCAAGCATCAGTAAAGAAGATCTGAAAGCCACATCTACGAAACTGATATATATCATGCCAATACTACTGCCTGGTGAGTTCTTCAACATGTCAGACAACCACAATGAACTGTCAAACTTTATACACAAGCTAGGTGCACATATCTGGTAGCTATATGCCACTGCTCCGAGGGTCCGGCAAATCCATTGCCCCTTTGTTTCCAATGAGCTATGGAGACGTGATTTTGTTTTTGTAAGTCATGACACAGTATGCAAGCCACAGCAGCCACCTTACAATGAACCTTATCACATTATCTGCAAAAGATGTTCAAGGCTGAAGTGATGAGACCATCAACCACCATCACCACTGACATGTTCAAACCAGAATGAGATTTTCACTCTGCAGCGGAGTGTGCGCTGATATCAAACTTCCTGGCAGATTAAAACTGTGTGCCCGACCGAGACTCGAACTCGGGAGAGGAGAGCTTCTGTAAAGTTTGGAAGGTAGGAGACGAGGTACTGGCAGAAGTAAAGCTGTGAGTACCGGGCGTGAGTCGTGCTTCGGTAGCTCAGTTGGTAGAGCACTTGCCCGCGAAAGCCAAGGTCCCGAGTTCGAGTCTCGGTCGGGCACACAGTTTTAATCTGCCAGGAAGTTTCATGTTCAAACCAGTTTTTAGTACCTCCCTCACACTGGTACTGATTCATCCACAGACATACCCACCATGGGCTTGACAAATGCATCAGATGCTCCATCACCCGCCAAAGATAAGCCATAAAGATTACCATTCCTGGAAGTCATGGTCAAAAGAAGAGCAGATGGCACCCTTGGCCACGGGGTATACAGGAAGAAAACGCACACCGACCTGTATTTGCATGCAGATAGCTGCCACCACCTCTCACAGAGGAATGGGGTGCTAAGAACACTGGTGCACAAGGTGCACACAATCTCTGATGCAGAGAGTCTGCCCCATGAGCTGGAACACCTCAAAACTGTATTCTGGAAAAACGGGTACTCAGAATGGCAGATAATATGCGCTCTCCACCACACCTCTACAGTACAGCGTGTGAAGATGGAAGAAGTCATGGAGGAAGAGATAGCCACTGCCTATATACCATATACTGGCGCACTATCAGGGAAAATAGGACGAATATTGAGGAAACACCGAGTAGGAACTATCTTTTGCCCACCCAATAAAATACGAGCATTACTGGAAAGCGTCAAAGACGATCTCGGTTTGTGGAAGGCTGGCATATACCAGTTTCTGTGTCAGTGTGAGAAGACTTATATTAGATAGACAGTGCGCACCATCAAAGATTTGTTGCCGAGAACATCAGAGGCACACTGAATTAAGTACACCAACAAGTCAGTGGTCGCAGAGTACCGTTTGTCCAAAAATCACGAAATGGACTACCAACATACCAGGGTCTTGGTACAGACATCTAAACACTGGGACAGCGTCATTAGAGAGGATATGGAAATTCATACCAGGGACAGATTCATTAACTGAGATAGTGGCTATAACCTCAGCAAGGCATGGGAACCAGCATTGAGTCTAATTAAAAAGATGCTCAGCAAAGAAAATGAACTGGTGACCAAGGTGGACGAGGCAATTACTCTGACGCCACCACAGACGCCGACACCAGTGTCTCAGTGACCACCGACATGTGGCCGTGGGCATGGACCACGGAGAGAAAGCCTCGCAGGGGGAGAGGATTTAAGACGGCCGCTCACCCTCAGGAGCTCAGTTCGTCAGCACACCTGACAATGGTGACATGTCTGATCGCCGAAATATTGTGCCCTTTGGACACTATGGACCGGCAGTACATCCATGGACTGTTCGAGCAAGAAGGGAGAAACTGAAGACTCACTACATCAAGATCACTAATCCCTGTCTCTATACAGACATTTTCCATTAAGTCAATCCTGTTCAAAGCTACGAGATTTAAAAGCTGTTCAAGACAGTTTTTGAAAAATATATTTGGAATTACTTTACAGAACTGCCTGCCTGCACAACCTGCAACAAATCCATAGAGGTCTCAATCTGTAATCAGTTAAAGTCATCTCCAATTAATTTTGCATGACCAGGATACTCTGCATTACTCTCTGCAGACCTTCTTTGAATGGTTCTACAACTGTTGCAGTGGAATTACAGGCTGGTAAAGAATATCTGGTGATTAACTTGATTTCGCTTAGGCTGGTTAAGTAATCAGATAACTTCACAGTCAGACTTAGTTTTTGTCGACTGCAATGAACATCCCCCCCCTCCTATGGCACCTTTTTAAGCCTTGTTATATATATATTGGAGGTTTCTACACCAGGATTCATCCAGTTCTCAATTCCAAGAATAATTTGAGTGTGATAATTTTCCTGGAGGACAGTATGTTCAGTGACTTTGTTATGAATTTTTTGGCAATTTACTATTAAAATTTTGACATTCAAAATGTATTTACTTCATATGCAAACTGATTTTTCTCTGCATATCAACTGCTGAGAATTCATCGGAGGACCTCAAACTACTATTAAGCACAAAAAAACACCATGTGCATTCCGCAAGTAACTGCTTCATCTGACCTATCAAATGGAGTCCTACTAATCTCCACTACATAACACAGGCCCAGAAATCTGCAACGAAGACTGTCACAGACAGAATCGATAAAGCCATTGTTGACACACTCCATTCAGCTCCAAGTCAAAGTACCCTGACCAATTCTGGGTGTGATACTGCCAATTGTAAGCTCTGCTGGCAACCCCCCCCCCCCCCCCCCCCTTCCCTCAAAGTAAGGCCAGCAGTTTTCATTACGTCTATCAACTGCCTGTTCACACTAAGGTTGGCCCCAGAACCTATGTGACAGATGTCGCGGGTGCTGACACGAACCACAACAAGATAACTGCATCGCACCCAGGACCCCCTCCACATCTCGGATGAGGGCTCCCAGCATACATACCAGGTGCACACTGGACTTCTTCCCAGCACTCGGGCACTATTTCCCTATGGGGCTCCATAACGCACCTTACACTGGAGCTCCTGATAACAGCAAACCAATCTCTCCCTTGTGTGCCTGTTCAGATTCTGCTGAAGGAGAGGCCACTTGTCTATTTGTAGTGCAAGTGAAGTGGACAAGGCTAGTGAATAACGTGTAAACATTAGAGGAAGAGTTAACTGAGACAAAGGGTAATTAAGACCAAGTTACATCTGTGAATATAGAAACATTTAAGGAGTTTAAAAATTAAATCCAATCACAATTGAGGCATTGACTTGGGTAAAGTCATGACTGCCAAAAATTCCCATTTTAAACAATAGAACATCCAGGATGGAATAATGACTATATTATGAAAAGGGCAGTTGCTAATCACCATATGTGGTGGAGATGCTGAGTCACAGATAGGCACAACAAAACAATTGTCAAACAAAGCTTTTGGCCAAAAAGGCCTTTATCAGAATTAGACACCACACACACACACACACACACACACACACACACACACACACACGGCCAAAGTCTCTGGCTGCCTAGGCCAGCCCATGGCTCTGGCAGCCTGAGACTTTGGTCACATGTATGTAAGTTGCATTTACATTTGCGTGTGTGTGTGTGTGTGTGTGTGTGTGTGTGTTTTGTCTAATTCTGATGAAGGCTTGTTTGGCTGAAATCCTTCTTTGACTGTCTTTTTTTGTGCCTCTATGTGCGACTCAGCATCTGCATCACATGGTGACTAGCATCTATCCTTTTCATAATATAATCAAAAATTCAAATTCTGAGGTTTCATGTTGAGAAGGCAGAATGTGGCCAAGCCAAAGGCACATAGAAGGTAGTATGTCTCAATATAATCAAACTTAGATGAAAATGTAATCACTAGATAGTGTAAGTTGTATGTGCAGTACTAATGATGCGGGCAAGGTAGCATCTCCTTTCACAGTGTCTCGGCAACAGAGCATGTCTAGATGTGTTGGTAACAAGTGGTAGTGTTTGCTATGGTAGAGATTGGTGTTTATAAATCAGTATACTTCCACAATTCTTCCATTTAGAATGGTAAATTGAAATTACTCAGTCTTTACTCTTACTTTACTGTTTTGTGTGTGTTTAGCCAAACTCGTTTATTCACAAAATTCTTTCCTAGGCAACATGTAAGTGTCATGATAAGTGTTGTGAATTCACCGTAGAGGCTATAAGAAAACTTCATACAGAATTTTGGAAACAGACAGTTGATGTAAAAGGAATGTATCTGATGGGTCTCATTAATATCATAAATATTCAGAGAAGGTGGGGTGGAAAATATGATGATCCTACTTAATAAGAAGGTGGCAAGTTTCTGTCACATATTGCTTACTAGCCAACAGTGCCCATGTGCAAGTTTGCAGCAGATCTTTTAAAAATATGTTGGTGTTAAGGAGTACAGATACTTGAGGATCACCAGGGTAAAAATCCTAATTCACATGTTCACAAGAAAAAATATACCAATGTTGATAAAGAACTGATCAAGTTGCATACAATATTGTTTCCAACAGAGGAACATCAGTACGCATGGCATAAATCAACAAAATGTTACCTCTCTTCAGATCTCAATATTCATAGAATTTACCAGGCATTCAAAATGTTGCACCCTGAGAGTTATATAGATCACAGATTCTAAAGGAGAGTGTTTAAGTGAGAGTTTCCTAAGTTGTCATTCGATTGGCCTCATGCTGACACCTGCACAACATATGACTGATTGATACATCAGACAGCAACTTGCTCTGTAGGCCTTAACAAACTGTGCATTATTGCTAACAAAGAACTGCATCTGTAAAAGGCAGAAAAAACAACAAACACTCTCAACATTGATAACAGGATGTCCTGTATGCCCTCAAGTACAACCTGTACTGTTTGCATTCATATTAACTCATGAAAATAAGTTTTGCAGCAGGCAGTTATCAAATTACAAGCTGTACCTATATGTTGGTGACACTACACAAAGTATTATGTGCTTGTGGCATGAGGGCATAGCTGATCATGTTGGAAATGACATCACATCTTGTGTTCTGAAAGTGCTGTCATCTTTCACCACCAAATGACATTTACTAATATGGGCTGACAACTTTGCTGGGTAGATTAAGAATTAAGTGAGTGTACTGGTTCTGATTTACCTCATTGCAAAGAACTATTTTGATTTTGTGTATCTGAAATTTCTAGTTTCAGGGCATTCCTACATGCCTTGTGATAATGAATTTAAAATTTGGTACCATTGAGAAAAGAAGGAACGAGATGAAGGGTGAGGAACTTCTTTGACTTCTCTGCAAAATGAACACAAATCCTTAAAATATCAGCTCCCTCATCTTGATTAGGCTGTCAAGATCATATCAGCGCACACTCCGCTGCAGAGTGTAAATCTCATTCTGTCAAGATACTATTTTCGTGAAATAAAAACAAGACAGTCATTGAATGACATTGAAATATGAGCAGAGCACAGAATTTTTAAGAAAGGACAGCCTTTCAGGTCAGTCACTAGTTTGCAGTGTTTGCAACGCCTTACATCTCGGATATAATAATAATAATCTCCGTGGAGGCCCGGGATAAGAATAGGCCTCCGGTATGTTCTGCCAGTCGTAAAAGGTGACGAAAAGAACAAACCACTAATAGGGCTAAGCCCCCTTTTAGTGTGATTAGTTGGTTCAGGACAGAACTAATGAAGCCTCGGACAAGCGCCGTCATGGTCGGGGACGACGCTTGAACCCTATGCCCGTCCACAATGGTAACGACACTGCTAGCCTCACGGCAAATGATTTAAATCAAAATAGAGGTGTTTTGCAGGATATGCTTCCTGCAACCACTCCAGAAGGAAAACAAAGACAGAGGATGAGATGGTCAGATGAAGTTAACCGACACCTCATGTTCTATTATTACCAAGCAACAAACTTAGGAACCAACACAACTGGATACAGATCACAAGTATACACAACATTTATTACCAGATACCCAGAACTAAAATTTTTAACAGCACAACGGCTAGCTGATCAGATCTGTGTAATAATAAAAAATAACAGGATACCCCAGTCAGAATTAGAAAACATCAAACAACAAGTACAAAAATTACTGGAACAAAATAATGTGCAATCAGAAGAAGAAGAAAATACAGCAATGGACTCAAACATCCCAGAGCAAACAAACAAAGAATAACACGCATCAATTAAACAATCACAGCAAAACAAAATCTTAAGGCAGCCACCAGAACAAGCACAAATAGAACAGGAAGTGACACACATGTTAGATATAGAAGAAAAATTTCAGTTGACATATATAGAATATAAAGACACAAATACAGACATTAGACCATTCTTGCATAGACCACCAAATAACCCACAAGTCGAAACAACAATAACAACTATCAACACAATCATACACAGCAAAATAAATGAAAATACAACTATTATATGGAAGAGTTACAACTACTGGTTTATGTAGGAGCACTCACTACACTAAATATACACACTAGGCACAGATCAGAACCAACCAACACACAGAAGAAACCCACAAAACCAGCATGGCAACACAGGCTACAGATCAGAATAGAAAAACTGAGAAAAGACATCGGACAGCTAACACAATTTATAAGAAATGAAATATCAGACAAAAAACGAAAAAGGTTAGGTAAAATCTCACAACAAGAAGCGATAGAGCAATTAGATGAAAAGAAGCAGAAATTACAAGCATTGGCCAAACGACTTAGAAGATACAACAAAAGTGAAAATAGAAGGAAACAAAACCAAACATTCAACACAAACCAAAAGAAATTTTACCAGACAATAGATAACACACACATTAAAATAAGACAATCCACCAAACATAACAGACATGGAACACTTCTGGAGCAACATAAGGTCAAACCCGGTACAACATAACAGACATGCACGGTGGATACAAGCAGAAACAGACTCATACAAGATGATACCACAAATGCCTGAAGTGATAATTTTGCAACATGAAGTCACCTGAGCAATTAATTCTACGCACAAATGGAAAGCCCCTGGAAATGATAAAATAGCAAATTTCTGGCTAAAGAAGTTCACCTCAACACATTCACATCTAACTAAATTAATTAACATGAATATAATAGAGGGAAACATTCCACATGGGAAAAATATATCTAAAAACAAAGATGATATGACTTACCAAACGAAAGTGCTGGCAGGTCGATAGACACACAAACATACACACAAAATTCAAGCTTTCGCAACCAACGGTTGCTTCATCAGGAAAGAGGGAAGGAGAGGGAAAGACGAAAGGAAGTGGGTTTTAAGGGAGAGGGTAAGGAGTCATTCCAATCCTGGGAGCGGAAAGACTTACCTTAGGGGGAAAAAAGGACAGGTATACACTCGCACACATATCCATCCACACATACACAGATGTGTGTGTGTGTGTGTGTGTGTGTGTGTGTGTGTGTGTGTGCGGGTGTATACCTGTCCTTTTTTCCCCCTAAGGTAAGTCTTTCTGCTCCCGGGATTGGAATGACTCCTTACCCTCTCCCTCAAAACCCACATCCTTTCGTCTTTCCCTCTCCTTCCCTCTTTCCTGATGAAGCAACCATTGGTTGCGAAAGCTTGAATTTTGTGTGTATGTTTGTGTGTCTATCGACCTGCCAGCACTTTCGTTTGGTAAGTCACATCATCTTTGTTTTTAGATATAAATTAATTAACAATTACATTGCAGACCCATACACAGTCCCTGATACACTTACACAAGGAATAACTTATTTGAAACCTAAAGATCAAGAAGACACAGCAAACCCAGCTAAATATCGCCCTGTAACATGCCTACCAACAATATACAAAATATTAACTTCAGTCATTACACAGAAATTAATGACACATCAACACAGAACAAAATTATAAATGAAGAACAAAAAGGCTGCTGCAAAGGAGCACGAGGATGTAAAGAGCAACTGATAATAGATACAGAGGTGACATATCAAGCTAAAACTAAGCAAAGGTCACTGCACTATGCATACATTGATTACCAAAAAGTTTTTGACAGTGTGCCCCACTCATGGTTAGTACAGATATTGGAAATATACAAAGTAGATCCTAAATTAATACAGTTCCTAAACATAGTAATGAAAAATTTGAAAACCACACTTAATATCCAAACAAATTCAAATAATATCACATCACAGCCAATACAGATTAAGCGTGGAATATACCAAGGAGACTCATTAAGCCCTTTCTGGTTCTGCCTTGCTCTGAACCCACTATCCAACACGCTAAATAATACAAATTATGGATATAATATTACTGGAACATAACCACACAAAATCACACATTTGCTATACATGGATGATCTAAAACTACTGGCAGCAACAAATCAACAACTCAACCAATTACTAAAGATAACAGAAGTATTCAGCAATGATATAAATATGGCTTTTGGAACAGACAAATGTAAGAAAAATAGCATAGTCAAGGGGAAACACACTAAACAAGAAGATTACATATTGGATAACCACAGCGACTGCATAGAAGCGATGGAAAAAACAGATGCCTATAAATATCTAGGATACAGACAAAAAATAGGAATAGATAATACAAATATTTAAGAAGAACTGAAAGAAAAATATAGACAAAGACTAACAAAAATACTGAAAACAGAATTGACAGCAAGAAACAAGACAAAAGCTATAAATACTTATGCTATACCAATATTGACCTACTCATTTGGAGTAGTGAAATGGAGTAACACAGACCTAGAAGCACTCAATACACTTACACGATCACAATGCCACAAATATAGAATACATCACATACATTCAGCAACAGAAAGATTCACATTAAGCAGAAAGGACAGAGGAAGGGGATTTATCGACATAAAAAACCTACATTATGGACAGGTGGACAATTTAAGAAAATTCTTTATAGAACGAGCAGAAACTAGCAAAATACACAAAGCAATCACTCACTCATATAAATACATAGGTTACACCATTGCAATTTCATAACCACTTCTACAACCCTTTAGATCACATAACATCAACAGACATGAAGAAAGTAAATTGGAAAAAGAAAACACTACATGGCAAGCACCCGTATCATCTAACACAGCCACACATCGATCAAGACGCTTCCAACACACGGCTAAGAAAAGGCAATATATACAGTGAGATGGAAGGATTCATGATTGGAATACAGGATCAAACAATAAACACCAGATATTACAGCAAGCATATTATTAAAGATCCCAGTACCACAACAGATAAATGCAGACTTTGCAAACAACAAATAGAAACAGTAGACGATGTCACAAGCGGATGTACAATACTAGCAAATACAGAATACCCCAGAAGACATGACAATGTAGCAAAAATAATACATCAAATACTTGCCATACAACATAAACTAATAAAACAACACGTTCCCACATACAAGTATGCACCACAAAATGTACTGGAGAATGATAAATACAAATTATACTGGAACAGAATCATTATAACAGATAAAACAACACCACATAACAAACCTGACATCATACTCCTCAATAAAAAGAAGAAATTAACGCAACTAATCGAAATATCCACACCCAATACAACAAATATACAGAAGAAAACAGGAGAAAAAATTGAAAAATACATCCAACTGGCTGAGGAAGTCAAGGACATGTGGCATCAGGATAAAGTTGACATTGTACCAATTATACTGTCAACTACAGTAGTCATACCACACAGTATCCACCAGTACATCAACGCAATACAGCTACATCCAAACGTATATATACAACTACAGAAATCTGTAATTATTGATACATGTTCAATTACCCGAAAGTTCCTAAACGCAATGTAACACATACCGTACAATTAAAAGCAAGTCACGCTTGATCAAGGTCTGCATCACTTTCCATTTTTAACCAGACATAACGTCTGAGAAAGGAAAAGAATAATAATAATAATAATAATAATATCTATGTCGAACTTCCTGGAGGAGTAGTATCATGAATTTTACAGCAAAATTTATGCATAAAATACAAATAACATAATTCTGATTTTGGATGAGGAGTGATTTTGTTTGTTTTATATTGAGAACGTAGGATTTTATAAACATGAACACGCCAGATTTTTCAAATGTGATATGTAACACAACGTACGCGTGTATGCCTTCCATTTCAATCAGTTTCTGTGATAATGTTAGTTAAAACTAGTTGATAAATTTGTTTTTCAGTTCACATGCAAAATTTTCTTTTCAGTAATTATTACCTTTCCCATGACAATGCCCGAATTGAGGAAATTAGAAGTTAATATGGGCTCCTCTAGCAGTGAAGGAACTGTTGACGCTAATGCAAGCAAAAGTAGGAACCTTGTGAAATAACAATGGGAACATACCAGATGTCTCTCCTATGTGTCGTAATCAGGTGCATTTTCTCTGATATTTTGGCAGATATTTGCAATTTCGTTTTTGCAGTCTGCAGCGATAGTCAGCCCAAACAAATCCTGCTCAACACAACTTTTGTACAATGCCCATCGACAGTAAGTGTCAGTTTGTTTCTCATGACAAACGTAACAATTTTTAAATTGAAATTTTACACGCCCATTCAATAGAGTGTCCCAAATCAGACTAGCATGATACTCATTTCATCGATAGGTATTAACAGCAACAGCAAAGCACAAAGAGTAATCAGTACTCCAGCAGCCACTGAGCAGTGCACTTCTGCATGGCGGTAGCAACAGCAGTACGGTGCTGTTGCTGCTGGAGTACTAGTTATTCTTCGTGTCCCTGTTAATACACATGGATAAAATGAATATTGCATTAAACTAATCTGGGACAGCTCTGTTAAATGGGCAAGTAAAATTCCACTTCAAAAATAATTTTGCCTCTAACAGGAAATAAACTGATGCTTTCCATCAATGATGGGCTTGCATGAAGGATGTGGTGAGCAGTATTTATATGGGCTGACTCCAGTTACATGTCACAAAAACAAAATTGAAAATATCCAATAAAAAACCAGAGATAAAGTGCCTGATGAGTCTATGTGAGCAACAGCTATGATTTCAATTTCACAAAAATGAAAGACGGAATCATTTTATTAGAAAATATTTCAATGCAGACAATAGACTGCTGACACAACTCACAACTGTCTACAGAGAGAGCTTTTTCACTTAGTAATTTCAGAAGAGGCACTGTAACTGACGCTGAAATTTTTGACAACCCGATATAACAAGAACAAAAAACAGTTATGGGCAAAAGGACATCACAAATGTCAGCAAACACTACTTCACCTGAGCCAAGTGACATGAATGAGATGATGCAAGTTTTAAAAAATATGAAGCTTCCTGGCAGATTAAAACTGTGTGCCCTACCGAGACTCGAACTCGGGACCTTTGCCTTTCGCGGGCAAGTGCTCTACCATCTGAGCTACCGAAGCATGACTCACGCCTGGTCCTCACAGCTTTACTTCTGCCAGTATCTCGTCTCCTACCTTCCCTTTAAAAAATATGTTTACAAATATGTCAAATGATTTCAGACTGAAATCTGCCTACATCTGCAATTCAGACAGATGTTTCACAACTACTATCAGTTTGCAACGAACTGCTTGACAAAATGAAAAAACTCAAAAGACATTGGGTTTATGAAACTAGAACAAAAAAATGTTGAGACTGACACCATACTTGCAGAAAATTTTGTCCCGCATCATCGAACATATGTAGAAGAAGTCAAAAAATTGATATCTAAAAAGGAAAGTAACATTGTTACCAAAGTAGATGCCGACACTGAGGCTACTGTACAACAAATTCGTTCTGAATTGGCCACTGATAGAGTTAGTTTGAACAAAATTGGTACTGTTAACATGCGAAACATGCAGGAGAGTTTAGAAAACCAAAGAAAAAAATACATTTTCACCTCCGCAGATTCAATGATGCCACTGAACGAGATTCGGCACATATAGTCAACTGCTGATGCCAATGACAAACCAAATGAGTCACCCACCCCACCCTCCCATCAATTGTCACACATCATTAAGCACTCACTGGGAACAGGACCCAGTCTTTCATCAATACTGGTGGAGGAAAGACTGGAAAGTTTCACCAGTTTCAGGTGTTTTCTACAGAGTCAAAAGCAGTTCACCAATTAATTTTTATAAGAGTGTGCTGCAATGTACAGCCATGTAGCTACACCAAATCACAAAGAATATACAACATCATAGGATTCACCCAAGCAGATGCATTGCTCTGGACAGTGGATGTGGCAGAATGGTGTCAAACATATGATCAATTTGCACAAGTCTTTCTAGACAAATTTTGGTCTACTGGTGGTCAAAAATGATTGCAGTGAGAAGTGTACGACCCGCTACCATTCAACAGTAAGGGGATTGCAAAAATATTTCAAGTAATATATAAATAAAATGAGATACCGGAGTAATACCATCTCACATGTAGATCCTGAAAAGGATCACTATCCCTGAGACAGACCTTGAGTATTTTCTCTCACTCCTGGACACTGTAGATCTCATACATGAGGATGACCAACGTCAAGGAAACAACTTGAATAGATGATCAAATGTTAAAAGCAATGGAAACAACCAACCTGGTAACAACAACAAAAACTACTACTCCTACGAAGGTTGGCACCTGTCTGCATCACTGCCAGATAATAGGCACTGAAATTTTGGTTACTATGGGAACAGTGATTATCAAAAGAGAGGTGTCTATGAATATGAGTCAAGATACTGGAACCCAACAAATCCGAACAACAGACACAGGTATAATGACTGGCAAGGAGTTACACACCATAGGAGACAAAATAATGTGAAATGTAATGAGTAAAGACCAGTAACTGCTGGTCCAGAGCAAAACAGAAACAACAACCAATCACGTTAGGCCCCCTGCCAATGACTGAATTGGATAGTGGGGGCATGCAACACCAAAACATGAACTTTTTACTTTATGATAAAGACTGGGATGTGAGGGAGTTATATTTAGACGAAGTACAAACGTAAATATTAGTTTTATGTTTAGGAATAAGAAAGGAGAGGAAGAGAATAAAAGGATAAATATGTAACTAAAATGTACATGCTAAAAGGACTAACTACATTTACTGAGTATAGATTGTGACTGTTTACAAATGAGCTATTATATAAGTAATCCAAACTACACTAGACTATCACAACAGTTTACAAGAGAACTACTCTCCACGAAATACACACTACACAGGAGTACAAGCTAACTAAATCTATGCTATACACAAACAGTTACAAAAGTCTTATACACAATGAATGTAACAACAATAAGAACTAATACAGAGAAGGGGAGTCACAGGACCACTATGAACACAACAACACATGTAACAACGCAAAAGGCAAGTGATTTAATTTACTGAATAAAAATCATCAGAAGGTAAGTTTACCCAAGTAGAATATGACGTGCTGGCAATATAAGATTACAACATGAAGACCAATGCATGAGCTCATGAGTGTAAGTTTTGATGGAATAAGTATAATTTCAGTAGGTCTGCATGTTATGTTGGCTAACCTACAGGTAGTTAAGCATGTAGTCAGTTTATTTAGGTATAAAAGGTTCAAGGCAATGATGCAAATGCACATCACTATTATTATAGGAAAATAGATATATGTATGGTGGTAGGTACCACGAGGGTTCGACTGACAAGAAATATAGTTATGTGTGAATGAGTGTGAAAATGAATGCGAAGTGGAGTAGTAAAGTACATATGAAAACTCATTACAGAGCACGACACAGTAGCAGTAATTGTAATGAAAAAATGAGAAACGAGTGACGTAAGAAATGATACACACAGTAGGTCCTGAAAGCATTGAGATACAAATCACTTGATCAGACTCTTTTCGCAGATCAGAGAAAAAAATATTTCACTACACAGAGAAATGTCAACTCTGTCTCTCCTAACACAGATATGATCATCTGCTTATTTACATAAGGCACTCGCAAATCACCTATGTATTTTGAAAGGATTACACAAGATACATTCTTTTTTTGCACTGTTTGTTACATTATGCAAGTTCAAATATTGTGTACTGTCAGTATATGAAAATATTATCATAGTAGCATAGTCAAACACACATTATGTATGAATATGAATTGGGGATTTGCTTTAAGATAACTTCCCATATAAGCAATGGCATTAACTCTGTAAATATATGTAGTGACAAGTATAGTTAAGGTTAAACTGACTCGACAAATATTCATCTACATGAGCATAAAGAAATGAGAACAAATATTTAAGGATATACGTGAGGAAAAATTAGAATGAGACAATGTGAATTGTACCGTTACATAAATAGAAAAAAATGAGACTTTGACAAAACAGAAAGAAGGTGCAAAGCTGATTCATTGTTGAGCTCATCCACATAAATATGTACATAATACACCTTAGAGTACGTCAAGATTAAGTTACACTGCAATATTGTTACATTCCTGGATTTACTGTTGTTTGATTAAGTTGCACTGCATTATTTTGCCGCGCGGGATTAGCTGAGTGGTCTAAGGTGCTGCAGTCATGGACTGTGCGGGTGGTCCCGGCGGAGGTTCGAGTCCTCCCTCGGGGATGGGTGTGTGTGCTTGTCCTTAGGATAATTTAGGTTAAGTAGTGTGTAAGCTTAGGGACTGATGACTTTAGCAGTTAAGTCCCATAAGATTTCACACACATTTGAACATTTTTTGCATTATTTTTTCCTTTGTTTATTTACGATATATTTTTCTTGCAGTGTAATCACATTCTTTACTGTGATATACATTCTTATCCATGAAACACTGATGCAGTTTCTAAGTATGTACTGCACAAATCTTCCCTTGGAGACTACTAAATGTAGTTATAGATGTAGATATGATACAATTCTGATGAGGGTTGTGATGTTCAGTGGAGAATTGACAAATAAGATATGTTCATTTGCCTGAAATCGAAAAGAACCACAAATTACCTTAACTAACTTTCAAATTTCTTTCTAACCTTAAAATGATGTAACATAAAAGCAGACAGGCACATGGGAGACCTCTCTCTCTTTAAAACTGTTGGTTTGAAAATATGCATGCCACAAATTGTATACAGTAGTGTACACTTTGTGGTAAAGATGTAACGAGACTTTTATTTTCATACATTTCTGTGTAAAAGCTGCATAAAGCTGCATGAAAAAAATGTGAAGTGATTCTTATGCCTCTAGAACAACACTAACTAAAAAACCAGAACAATAAATCGATAAAGTCGATTTACAGTTATTGTGTTGAAAATATGACAAATGATTTAAATTGCAGTGCACAGACTTCAGTAACACAAACCACAAAGTAGGTACAAAGTGTACCATGGACAGTAGTGAAATTATGACCATTATGAGGGGGTGAACTATCATTTCGGAAAATTACCTGTAATCATGTGGCAAACATGCGGCGGCAGAACACACACAAAAAGACATTTGTAACTGGCAAGCTTTCACAGCCAGTGGCTCCTTTTTCAGGTGGAAGGGTTGAAGGAGAAGGAAGAGGGGTGAAGGAAAAGGACTGGAGGGATCTAGGAAAATGGGTAGATTTCAGGAAAGTCACACAGAACCATGGATCAGTGAAGAATTACCGCAAGGGATGAGGAGGAGAGACTGATTGTTGGGGACTGCATCAGACAAGGTTTGAAAACCTGAGTGCTTGATGGTGGAAGACAAGGTAATATGCGGACAGATATTACTGCTTAAACATATTATTATTATTATTATTATTAAGCATTACAATCCATGAAGGCTTTTTGCTGCAGAATGGACAATGTTGAACCACTTTGCTCTGTCTTTACAAGTAATTTGCCACTGTCTGTCATGTCCTAGTTTTCTGAGATCGTCTTGAATATTGTCCAAGTATCTCATGCGTGGGCGTCCAAGAGGTCGTCTTCCGGTGGGAATCTCTTCAGTCACTTTCTTGATGGTCCTGTTTGGTGGTGCTCTGATGACATGCCCTATCCATTTCAGTCTTTTGGCTTTAATTTTGGCCACTATATCGGAGTCTTTATATAATTTGTAAATTTCATTGTTATTTAGCAATCTCCATTCATCACTGATCCTATCTCTTATGGGTCCAAATATTTTTCTCAAAATTTTTCGTTCAAATACTCTTAATCTGTTTTCCTCTTTTTTTGTGAGAGTCCAGGTTTCAGATCCATAGGTGAGTACTGGTATAATCAATGATTTGTATACTTGTAGTTTGGTGTTCCTAGAAATTAACTTGCTTTTGAAAACTGTCAAGAGACTATAGTAGCATTTGTTAGCCTTCTGAATTCGTGATTCTATTTCAATTTTTATGGAGTTGTCAGAGGTTACTATTGTACCAAGGTAATTAAATTCATTTGTCTTTGTGAAAGCTGTGTTATTAATTTGCAGTACATTATTATTTGATGGATAGCGGGATAAGATAAAGTACATTGTTTTGTCTGTATTCAGCTGGAGGCCTGTGCCATTTGTGGCTTTAATTAATTGTGCTGTAAGAAGCTTCAAATCATTCTCACTGTCAGATAATAATGCAATGTCATCAGCGTATGCTACAATGTTAATTTTGCTTTCCAGTTGTGCTCCAATTTGTAGTAGCTTTACTTTTTGGATTATTCTATTGATTACTATGTTAAAAAGAACTGGTGAGAGTGAATCCCCTTGTTTGACTCCAGTTTTAACCTCAAAGTCTTCAGAAAGTTTGCTAGCTACTTTTATTTTGTATTTAACATATTGCATAAGTTAATAAGAGTGAAAAGCTAAGTGCATTGTACGTAAGAGAAGTGGGAAGGGGATGGTGAAAAATAAATGAGAAAGACAATGAAAGATGTAGAAAACTAAAACACAGTGAAGAAATGCCAAAATGGAAGAAATTAACATAAATTAAGGCCAGTTGGGTGACGAGAACCAGGGACATGTTGTAGTGCTGGATCCCACCTGCAGAGTTCTGAGGAACGGGTGTCTGGGGGAAGAATCCAGATGGCACGTTTAGTGAAACAGGCGCCAAGGTCACAGTAGTCATGTTGTAGAGCATGCACTGCAACAGGATATTGCAAGTTGCCAGTCTCCGCCCTCTGCTTATGCCCATTCATAATAATTGATAATTTGGTGGTAGTTGTGTCGATGTAGAAAGGCGAACAGTGTTTACATAACAGCTGGTATATGATGTGTGTCACTTCATAAGTGGCTCTCCCTTTGATAGTATATGTTTTGCCAGTTACACGGCTGCTATAGGTGGTGGTAGGAGGGTGCATAGGGCAAGTCTTGCAGTGGGGACGGTCCCTGGGGTAGGAGCCGTATGGTAAGGAGATGGGTGCTGAAGGAGCATAGGGTCTGACAAGAATATTGTGGGGATTGGGAGAGTGACGGAAAACTATTCTAGGTGTGGTGGACAAAATTTCACACAGAATGGATCTCATTTCAGGGCACAATTTTAGGAAGTCATGACCCTGTCAAAGTAGCTGATTAACACATTCCAGACCAGGATTATACTGAGTCACCAGGGTGTGCTCTGAAGTTGTTCTTTGGAGTGATCAGCAGTACCAGTATTGGATGTGATGGCCTGGGAAATCTGCTTTTTAGCTAGGCTGGTTGGGTAACTATGTGCAGTGAAGGCTGAGGTGAGGATGGTGGTGTATTGCTGTAAAGAGACTGCATCTAGACAGTGAAGGTTGAGCTGAGAATGGTAGTGTACTGCTGTAAAGAGTCTGCATCCGAACAAATATGTTTGCCTCGGTTGCCAAGGCTGTATGGGAGGGAACATTGGACACGGAAAGGATGACAACTGTCAAAATGTGAGTACTGTTGTTTGTTGGTAGGTTTAACGTGGACAGAACTGTGTAGCTGTTCTTCGGTGAGGATAAGGTCATCATCAAAGAAAGTGGCATGGGATTCGGAATGGGACCATGTGAAATTTAATTGGGAGGAGGTTTTCAGAGATTCCAGGAATTTTAGCAGCTCAGTCTCACCACAAGTCCATATGGCACAGGTGTCATCAAATATCTAAACAGACCAGGGGCTGAAGAATTATGGATCCCAAGAAAGAGCCCTCCAAGCGACATATGAAAAGTTTGGCACACAAAGGAGCCATCCTGGTTCCCTTGTCTGTGCCCCTGGTCTGCTTCTATGTCTGCCCATCAAAAGTGAAGTAGGTTTGGAATAAGGTGGGTGCTGACTGAGACAGTGTCCAGCAGCAGACACACCATGAGAGAGAGGTGGTATCAATGATGACATGCAAGGTGTGTGGTGGGAGTGGGACAGGCACGGATTTCAGATGGTCTAGTAATTGGTTGGTATCTTTGTTGTAGGAGGGGAGTCTTTGCACTAAGATTTGCAGGTGTTGATCATCTAAGGCAGATATACTTTTTTTGGATGCTTTTGAGTCAGATACTATACAATGGACAAGATGATTGGGTTTGTAGAACTTGGCAAGTAGGTAAAAGGTGGGGGTGCATGGTTTGAGTTTGGTGAGAAATTCTACAGGTTGAGATGTTATCAACTTCAATCAACTTTTACTGCTGTCTCTTACATCACTTTTATTGCCAAGCTAAGTAGTTTACATTTTCTCCTATGACTTTCACTTTCTGTTTACCCAGCTTTTAATATTTTGTCTGTTTTTACAATTTTCTCAATCAATTTTTTTCCATTCTTCTTTTCTAATCATTTTTTTTCCTTTCATATAGATCGCACATGCATTACCTCTTATTGAGGACTTCTGTACAAATTTTTCTGATTTTTGCAAATTTTTCCTTATTCTTCCCTTGCTTTAATTGTGTTTTTCTAATCTTTTCCACCCTCAGCTTATTTATTATTCTTTGTGCCATTGCCACAATTTCTAACTCTACAAACTGTCCTCTCTTGCCATTATGAATCCCATCTCATATTACATCTGTTCTTTTTGAAAACATGGTTTTGCTCTATCAAAACTAAGGTCCCACATTCTGTTTCTTGAAACCTGCTTGTCCCTTGGAGTTACTCCAATAGGCCTAACATTGAAAGTCCCTGTTTCTGGATGTAATCCTAATCTACACCAGGCTCTTTTATAGTTTCAAATACAGCAATCTCTTGCTCTTACCTGGCTAATCTGTGACCTATATGACTCATCAGCAAACTTTCTACTCTACCACACTTCTCTCCTTTTACAAAATACTGTAGATATTTGCCCCTCATGTTTCCTTGAATGGTATCATCCACCAAGTCAACTTCAAACTGCAACAACATGCCAGATCAGATTTCACCTCAAATATTTATCCCACCTTCTCCTAAATTACCTGAACAGTGGTGTCTCCCTTCGTGTCCCCCTGTAGCTCCTTAAACAGCCCCACCATCAGCCACCACTCCCCTCCTGCAAACCAAGTATGGCCAACCTCCTAAGCATGGCCAACCTCCTTAACATCCCACAGCCTTCACCACTGTCTCCCAGAGCAAGAAAAATCCATAATCACAAGAACCAGTCACAACAGTAAGGTGTCCATAAAGTCTCATATAAAGCCCTCCCCCTTCCTGTATTGTCTAAGGATCTCACTTGCAGCCCTAACCCGGCATTTGATCATGCTGCTTTGGTGAAGGGCTTACTTTCCTTCACACGTAATATCCATTGGAAAAATCACTTTGCAACCTAATCTCAATACCTTTCCAACAGCAAACCTGACAATGAACCTTGACTCAAACAGCTCAAACCACAATCCCAACTTTATCTGCCACCACTACCTCAAAATCATCCCTTACAAGCCTTCCAAGAATTCCTCACATCCAGCATTGCTTCACAACCCTTCCTCAGGTCTCTACAACATGACCCTAACCTGTCCCCTGCAGAAGTCCAGGGTCTATATTTCCTAAAACCTGATGACTCCACCATTATCCTCCCAGCAGACAAAGGATCTACCACTATAGCACTTGATTGAAAGCCAGCTGTCTGACACCTCTACATACAGCATCTGCCATCAAGACCCCATCCCTGTGATTCTACCTGACCTCAAGTACCTCCTTAAAGACCCCACCCAAACCACTCACCCACACCTTTTACCTTCTTCCTAGGATCCACAAACCCAATCATCCTGGCCGTCCTATAGCTGCTGGCTTCAAAACAGCCAACAAAGGTATATCTGTCTTAGTTGTGTGAAAATCTTATGGGACTTAACTGCTAAGTTCATCAGTCCCTAAGCTTACACACTACTGAACCTAAATTATCCTAAAGACAAACACACACACCCGTGCCCGAGGGAGGACTCATACCTCCGCCGGGGTCAGCTGCACAGTCCATGACTGCAGCGCCTTAGACCACTCGGCTAATTCCGCACTGCCTTAGTTGATCAACACCTACAATCCATAGTACAAAGACTTCCCTCCTACATCACAGATAAAACCAATTACTAGATCATCTGAAATCTGTGCCCGTCCCACTCCCACCACCCACCTTCCTTGTCACAATTGATGCCACCTCCCTCTATACCAACATACCCAATGTACATGGTATGTCTGCTGCTGAAAATTACCACAGTAATGGCCCACCTGACTCCAAACCTATGATATCCTTCGCACTCACCTTAATCAACTTTATACTTACCAACAACTACTACTCCTTTGAGGGGCAGACATACAAACAGACCAGGCGTAAATCCATGGCTCCATCCTGTGCCAACCTTTTCATGGGTCACTTGGAGGGCACTTTCCAGGGATGCATAATTCTTCAGCCCCTGGTTTGCTATAGATACAATGATAACATCTTTACCATATGGACTCATGGTGAGGCTGAGCTGATAAAATTCCTGGAATCTCTGAAAACCTTCTCCCAATTAAATTTCACATGATCCCATTCCAAATCCCATGCCATTTTCCTTGATGGTGAACTCATCCTCACTGAAGAACAGCTACACACTTCTGTCCACGTTAAACCTACCAACAAACAACAGTACTCACATTTTGACAGTTGTCATCCTTTCCGTGTCCAATGTTCCCTCCCATACAGCCTTGGTATCCGAGGTAAACATATTTGTTCGGATGCAGACTCTTTACAGCAGTACACTACCATTCTCAGCTCAACCTTCACTGTCTAGATGCAGTCTCTTTACAGTAATACACCACCATCCTCACCTCAACCTTCACTGCACATAGTTACCCAACCAGCCTAGCTAAAAAGCAGATTTCCCAGGCCATCACATCCAATCCTGGTACTGCTGATCACTCCAAAGAACAACTTCAGAGCACACCCTGGTGACTCAGTATAATCCTGGTCTGGAATGTGTTAATCAGCTACTTTGACAGGGTCATGACTTCCTAAAATTGTGCCCTGAAATGAGATCCATTCTGTGTGTAATTTTGTCCACCACACCTAGAATAGTTTTCCGTCACTCTCCCAATCTCCACAATATTCTTGTCAGACCCTATGCTCCTTCGGCACCCATCTCCCTACCATATGGCTCCTACCCCAGGGACCGTCCCCGCTGCAAGACTTGCCCTATGCACCCTCCTACCACCACCTATAGCAGCCGTGTAACTGGCAAAACATATACTATCAAAGGGAGAGCCATCTGTGAAATGACACACATCATATACCAGCTGTTATGTAAATGCTGTTCGCCTTTCTACATCAGCACAACTACCACCAAATTGTCAATTAGGATGAATGGGCATAGGCAAAGGGTGTATACTGGCAACTTGCAAGATCCTGTTGCAGTGCATGCTCTACAACATGACAACTGTGACCTTCACACCTGTTTCACTAAATGTGCCATCTGGATTCTTCCCCCAGACACCAGTTTCTCAGAACTTCGGAGGTGGGACCTAGCACTACAACATGTCCTTGGTTCTCGTCACCCAACTGGCCTTAATTTACATTAATTTCTTACATTTCAGCATTTCTTCACATAGTAACTACTCTTTGCTTCACTGTGTTTTAGTTTTTACATCTTTCATTGACTTTCCCGTCTATTTTTCACCGCCCCTCTCTCACCTCTCTTACATGCAATGCAATTAGCTTTTCACTCTTATTAACTTATGCAATATGTTTGAGCAGTAATCTCTGCTTGTATATTACCCTGTGTTCCACCTTAAAGTTCTCAGGTTATCAAATCTTGTCTGATGCAGTCCCCAATGATTAGTTTTTCCTTCTCATCCTGTGCTGTAAGTCTCCCCTGACCCGCGGTTCTATGTCACTTTCCCAATACCTATCCTTTTCGTAGACCTCTCCGGTCCTTTTCCTTCATCCCTCTTCCTTCCCCTTCAACCCTTCTGGCTGAGAAAAGGCCCCTGGCTCTGAAAGCTTGCCAATTACAAATGTCTTTTATGTGTCTGTTCTGCCGCCGCTTGGTGAGTAAATTTTTTATCTATCCAGTTAAATTAACTTGTCAATTATTGATTGTTTTATAAAAGTTTTGGTTGTATGTATCACTTCTGGTGTATTCTTCGAGTCTTTCTGCCATATATGAGCCACCATAGTCCTTGGAAGAAATGGTTATTGGACAAGACGATTACAGGCATACAGTCAGACAGTCTGAAACTGCAAGCTTACCCCTGTTAGCCAACTGACAACACTGTGTGTGGCTTTGGCAGTTGGACCAAACAATACAACGTAACTGAAATGAAAGTCAAACAATACAACGTAACTGAAATGAAAGTCAAACAACACACCTCCACTGCTAACGAAACAATGTACTGATGCAGATTAATAAGGTGATAAACACTTTCATAAATGAAAGATGGACAATAAAGGTCATATAATAATGTATATGCAGTAAAAAGAATGACAATTTCAAGTAAAAACCAAAAGTGTAAATATGATAGTACTCTTGAGAAAACTTTATGTAACTGTGAAATGTGTAAATGTAATTTATGAAACAGTACTCTTAAAATTTAAATTTTCAAAAAGGGCTAACGGATGTCCAGTGACAAAATAAACCTTAACAACCTAACCTCCTCTTCTGGTCTAACAATAAAGGAATAAATTCCTGGCACACAGTACGATTTTGATAAAATATGAGAAGGCAAATGTAGTCATAATGCTGCTTCAGATGAATAACATTTTTTCTTACAATACTATAAGAAATGATAATTAAATGAAAACCCTAAGCTGTCAACAGGCGTTGAAATACATCAGCGGGGACAGTTGAAAATGTGTGCCCCGCCCGGGACTCGAACCCCGGATCTCCTGCTTACACGGCAGATGCTCCATCCATCAGAGCCACTGAGGGCACAGAGGATAGTGTGACTGCAGGGATTTATCCCTTGCACACTCCTCATGAAACCCACATTCCCAACTTAATGTCCACATAGATTTGTTCTTTTGGACATGTCTGAAGGAACAGATACCATCTTCATATAGTTAAGGCTAACGGGCCATTGGCCTTCTTCTTCTGTGCTGGAAGCACACGCATTGCCTGAACTCTTACGGGACTCGGTAAGATTGTCTGCCGCGAGTAATGAGTGTAATGGGCAGGGGCACTACAAATGTAGTGTGTGGACATTAAGCTGGGAATGTGGGTCTCACGGGTAGCGTGCAAGAGATAAATTCCTGCAGTCGTACTATCCTCTGTGCCCTCGGTGGCTCAGATGGATAGAGCGTCTGCCATGTAAGCAGGTGATCCCAGGTTCGAGTCCCGGTCGGGGCACACATTTTCAACTGTCCCCGTTGATGTATATCAATGCCTGTAGACAGCTTAGGGGTCTTGATTTGATTATCATTTCATTTTCAGAGAGCTGCATGGTGACCAATGGTATCTGTTCTTTCAGACATGTCCGAAAGAACAGATACCATCTTCATATAATATGATAAGATGGCATAAATATAAAATGCAACTTTACTGTGTACAATGTTATAATATCTATCTCTGCATACTGTCATCAAAGGAACTGAACTGATCAATGCCAGTATCCCGTGGGGGCATACACTGATGTGACAAAAATCATGGGCTAGAGATATGCACATATACAGATGGTGGCAGTATTGTGTACACAAGGTACAAAAGGGCAAAGCACTGGCAGAGCTGTCAATTGTAATCACATGATTCATGTGAAAAAGTTTCTAATGTGCTTATGGCCGCACAACGGGAATTAACAGACACAGAATGTGGAATGGTAGTTGCAGTTAGATGCATAGACATTCCATTTCAGAAACTGTTAGAGAATTCAATATTCCAAGATCCATAGTACCAAGAGTGTGCCAGAATACCAGATTTCAGGCGTTACTTCACACTATGGACAAAGCATGCTGATGGTGACTCTGTAACGGTGTGGGCCATGTTTACATGGAGTGGACTGGGACCCCTGATCAATTGGAAATAGTTATGTTCAGCTAGTCGGACACCATTAGTAGCCATTCATGGACTTCATGTTCCCAAACAATGATGGAACTTTTGTGAATGACAATGCACAATATAAATAGGCCACAATTGTTTGCAACTGGTTTAAAGAACATTCTGGACAATTTGAGCAAATGATTTGGCCATCTAAATTGCCCAACATGAATTCCATTGAACATTTATGGGACATAATTGAGAGGTCACCCTTGCACAAAATCCTGCACCAGCTCAATCATTAATTATGGGAAACTATACAGGCAGCATGACTCAATATTTCTGCAAGGGACTTGCAACAACTTGTTGAGAACAACTTGCTGTGTCAGTGCTATGTCAGGTTGTTGCACTTAGCCAAGCAAAAGGAGGTCTGACACAATATTAGGAGGTATCCCATGACTTTTGCCACCTCAGTGTATGTCATGTGTCTAGGAAGGGTGAAAGGAGAAAGAAATTTCCTTTTTTTTCTTCACAATAAACTTCGTTATTTTGTAACCATTTACAGCAAACTGTACATAGTAATAATAGTAACTAAGGAAACATAATATTTCTGAACTTATAAGAACAAGTCAAGAATTGGTTACATTCATTTTTTTAATTAGTGTCTTCTGCCTGTATGGGTCATTGCTGGAACGTGTTGAACAAATCAGCCATATTAACATTCTGCCACCTTTGAAGGATAAATACTCAAATTTTAATGAACATAATTAGTTGTTTAACTAATTTCTTTATCAGCCTGATACAAGAAAAGGATTGATGGTGTACAGAAGTCGCAGCACAACGAGGCGAAATAGCATGTCCAATTACCAAATCCTGTCTACACTGGAACAATAAATGATTTGTTTTGGCAGAGCACCATTAATTTACAGAGTTTGGAAGGCTACAAAATGAAGATGTAAAATATCGATCTTAACGACTTCCAGAAAAATCAGCACCTACAGTTGCTTACAAAGGACAATATATTTAACTATTAAATTGTATAGAAATCATTGTAAAAAAAATACATCAGTTATTCTTTCAGTTTCTGTAAGGGACACCTAAATCATATAACTGATTGCAGCTTGAACACTTACCTTGCTAGCAGGTGATATCAATTCTGGTGTACTGTGTATGTTGTCTGAAGACTCATGAGAGTTGTAGCATTATCTAATAGTGTAGTCTTGCAAACATTTTCCTTTATCCTTTAAGGGGTGGACCCCAAAAATATTGTCTAATTATGTACCACAAAGGAGTGTAGATTCATGAAGAATCTGCAATATTTACCATGGCCTTAGCACCCTTTGTCCTCTCTGCAGGGATGTACCATCTTTCCTTGTTACAGGGAAGTACCAATTTTCTGGCTGGAATTTAGCTCATACAGGAGAGTCCAAAACAAATGGTAACGCTAATGCTGGCAATTCTAGAGTACAAAGAACGTCCTCTATGAGTGTTCCACCCTAAGAGACCTGGTGTGGATTGATGATTGCATCAATGTCCTAACGAGTTCCTAGATTAATGTTACTAGAACATAGTTTATTAATTTTTATAGTATTTTGTAGATCTTCTTATTAACAGGTGGCATCTGATAAGGGTTAGAACTGTTCTCTAAAGGCTGGTAACATGAAAATGGTGTAAGTTTTGTGCAAAGGGAATTTGTACTTTTTAGATTTTTCTGATCAATTATATGGCTGGATCTGAATAACTTTGTAAGCATACTTAACTTAACTATAGCAACATAAGACAACCTTATTCTCATTTTAGTCATACCCAATGAATTTAAGAAGAGGTCTGTGGGAGTGAAGATGGAGGTGTTCATCCTGTAGCAATTGACGAACACCTCTATCCTCTGGCCCACCAGTGAATTACTCTGCACCCCCCCCCCCCTTTCCCCTCCCCACAGATGGGCCCTGTGGCAGGGAGAGGAAGGTATTTCTTTGGGGACTGTCTTCTATTCGTCTTTGGTTCTAGTAGTCCTAATCTTCCTTTGCTTTTCTTACTTAATCTAATGGGGTACCGTTCTATGGTCCCACAATTCATATTTGAATGGTCCATCAAATGAAGTCTTCTATTTTCGGGTATATTCTAAACCTGTTTTCACAGCTCTGCCTCAGTTGAACCAATGTCCAAATAGCTTCTAGCCGAAATATTTTGTGTAGTTGGTAAGGACATAACATTTATCTAAATAAGAAATCATACCGATCTTTACATTAAAATATTTTGTGTTTGTCAATATGAAGCAAATATTTTTATGTAAATGTGAAAAAGAAATAAATTAACTAAGTACTCGAAAGAAAGAAAGCTTGGTACCTTTAGGATTTTTCCTTTGATGAGCTGGAGTAACACACACACACACACACACACACACACACACACACACACACACACACACACACACAAATGCCTATGCCCCTGCATGGTGCCACCTAGACTGACAGTGCCACTGCTATTTTGCGGCAGATAGCTTGGTTGAGGTGGGAGTAGTGTCGTGTGGGGTGGGTGGAGGGAGAGGAATGAGGGAGGCAGGGAGAGGGTCTGCAGGTGGGTGGCTAGAGGCTTGGAGGGAGGCGGCCAGTTTGGTGGCTAGGAATGAGGGAGGAAGGTGTGGCAGGTACATGAGCTGGTACTATTGTAACAGGTAGTGGGAGGCAGCACACACCAAAGATGATTTGGAACATAGATTGGAAAATGGACAGTGGTTTACCTGAGACTGGGACCAAGATAATTACAGGAGTGGAGGATGTGTTGCAAGGATAACTCCCATCTGTGCAGTTCAGAAAAGATGGTGGTGGAGGGGAGAATACAGATGGCTTGAGTTGTGAAGAAGCCGCTGAAACCGAGCATGTTGTGCTAAGCTATGTGCTGTGTCACCAGGGTTAGCTTTGTTCTTGACAACAGTTTAGCAGTGGCCACTCATCCTGGTGGAAAGCTACTTGGTAGTGATACCAACATAAAAAGGTGTGCACAGGTTGCAGCAGAGTTGGTATATGACATGGCTGCTTTCACATATGGTCCGGCCCCTGATGGAGGAGGATAAGCCTGTGACAGTGTAACATTACGAGTCAAGACAGCTGTAACGGAACTTGAATAGCGTAAAGTTATCGTTAAAAACGCATGCCGCGCGGTTTGTTATGATTTGGTCGGTCATAATAGTAGTAACATGCTTTTGAATACAATTAAAACATAACGGCGATACCTGTTTAGCGTTATTGGAAATAATATATAATAAATTAATGAGTAAGGTAGCCGATCCTATAAGAAGAGGTAAAATTGGGCATATTAAGGTGTTTTGCTTTATATCGACCAAGCCGATGATACGGCGTCTTTTTTTTTTTTTTCTGTTTACTCTTAGAAGGGAAAAAAGAAACCAAGTAACGAAGTGCTAATTGTGCGTTGTGAAAAATATAGGGGCGAATTTTAAATAGCTACAGTGTATAATCAGATTAACAAATGGACATTCAGTTACGCGAAATAGCCGACAGTGAAGTGTGGTCATTAAATTGAGTACACCTACAGGGCGGTCAATTCCAGGATAAGTCTATTCGCGTCTCACGAGGCACGCGGTATTGAGATATAATTTTTAATTATATCACGGAGAGCGGGCTTCAATTTATAAAAAGGAGAAAAGCTGTATCATTATCATTGACTGTTGGTGTTAAGCAACCAAAACTGTTCATCAAAGGGTTTCGGTGAATGAGTGGTGAATGCGAAATGAAACTGTGAACGAAGTTATGTTAAATAAAGCAGAAGAGACAAGACAGTTTGGTCGTATCTGTTATTATTCCATAAACCGTAACATGTATTCTCGTTGTACGAAGCCTTTATAGACGATCGTTATGACAATTTGCTTTGAAGGGATCTCGTTACGAGTTAAGTTTTGGGGACCTGGTCAACAGGGGATAGTTCGTAGATCTTAACTACTGCAGCTATTCTGGAATCAGGTGCTACCGTGACCGTTGTGTGTTGTCTATGGCTTAAGGTCATCATATCTCATGCTCTAAGATCGACGCGCCTTTGCTCTTGGTATAACAGTGTCTCACGATAACCACGACAACGGCGACGGCGAAGGAAGATATGGTAGAAGTGGCGCCACAACGTGCGGCTCGATCGAGGAGGATTGCTGCATCGAGTCGAGTGTCATCCGGATTCACGAACCCTAGAGTTGGAAAATATTGTAGCAGCCAGTGAGTCTGTCCAATGAAAGAGGTATTCTTCAATAATCGCTAAAAGTGAGCGATACTACCAGGTATGATTAAAATAACTGTATAATTATAAAAAAAAAAAAGGGAGTTGAGACTTGTGATTTCGGTAGATAAATATATATAAATACATAGTGAAAATAAGTGTATGTCTTGGTAGTGAATAATCATGTCAAAACGAACGAAAATAATACATGATAATGTGCAGTTGAGTAGAGTAATGAGTAGAGAGAGAGAGGAAAGTGAAGAGGAAAGGGATGATGCATCCCATGAGCTCAATGTGGGACAGGAGACATGTACAGATAATAATGCAGTTATTGATTTAGAGCCGTTAGGAGATTCAAATACAATCATAAGTAAGGTAAGCAGCGTGGGAGAACATAAAGATCTTGAGGTTTCGGAAGTAGATCAGCAAGTTGATCCTCAAAATGGAAATATTAATCAAAAAATGTTTGATATGCTGGTATCAATAAATACTCAAATGGGCGTAATGAATGGAAGACTTGGTTCACTAGAAAAAGATAATAAGCAATTAAAAGAGGACAATCAAAAGTTAAATGAAAAATTTGAGGCCAAATTTGGTTCATTAGAAGTTAAAATGGATTCTCTGGAAAGCAAACTGAACACCTTTGATTATAAACTGGAAAATACTAAGAAAGAATTAAAGGCGGACTGGGAGACTCAATTAAATGCGAAATTTGGAGAACTAGATGTAGAGTTTTCTAACACCTTAGAAAGGCAATATAATAATTTAATGGGAAAACTTCATGACGTAGTAAAGAAATATGAGGTAGTTTCGAAGAGTTATGATGGCCTGTCCAATAGGATGGTTAAGTGTGAAAGCAGCTGTTTCAATGCTAGCGCACAGATAGAAGAGCTTTCGAAACAAATAGTCGAGTTTGAGTCTGATGCTCGTAAGGGGATTGACAAGTATTTAGTAGATCAAACTAAAAGACTTGACGAAGATCTATCTGAGTGGATAGAAATAAAAGGAAATGAAATTGTAGACAAGGTTAAGACTACTATTGGATCCCAGCCAAATGAAAATATCAATGAGCACCTAAGTAGAAATGATGAATTAATTAAGCTCTTCACTAGCGAATTTCAGAAAATAAAAGACAAAATAGTTGATGAGTTACCTAAATGGCAAAAGGAAACCAATCATAAATTGGCGGAGTTAGAACGAAAGTCATCACAAAATTTGTTGACAGAGGACGAACGTTCGGAGAATAGGTCGAAAAACAACCGAACATGTGATAATACGAAGTACAATTGTGGTGAAAATTTGCATTGGGAAGTTGATGATTCGGTTGGTAAAGATGATGATTCTTTTGGTCAGCAAGGATATTTGTCTTCTTTAAAGGTGGAGAACAGCATTTTTAAAAGTAGACAAATCCCAACATTCTCCACTGAAAGGAACAACCTGCATCCTAAAATCTTTATCAATAATTTCAAAAGAATATTTCCGCGTAGCTGATCAGAACACGACCGACTTTAATTTATAGTATCCAAAATTACCGGAGAAGCCGCATTATGGGCCACCGAAGTATGTGAAAGTTGCCATACTTGTGCTGAGTTTGAACAACTTTTTTTGGCTAAATACTGGTCGTCGAGTAAACAAGAGAAATTAAGGAAAGAGGTTTACCAACCTGAGTATTTTAACAGTAAAAGGAGTACTTTAAGGCAATATTTTGAAAAGTACATAAATAAGACACGTTATTAGAGTGATCCAATTTCTCACAAGGAAGTGGTCAGAATTTTGAAGGGAAGGTTGCCCATAAATATACGTGAAAAGTTAATAAATGTTCCTGACCACGATGTAGAACAGTTCTTGTCGGTGATTGACTCTACAGATATGATTATGGAAGACGCAAGACAAATGAGTAGTGATCAAATGTCAACTCACACTCATAGTAATACGAATAATTATAATAATAATTTAACGTATGATAATAATAATACCGAAAACCAGGTCAAACGCGCATCACAGGAGCGTGGACAATCTTCATCCTATGGTTGCAATAAAAACAATGATTATAATAAATATAGAAGAGATACTTACTGTGCTAGAGGTAAACCTCGATATGGTGACGCAAATGTGCATAGTAGTGATATTAATAAGAGTAACAGATACCCAAGTGATGAACCCAATTGTATTCGACCTTGGGAAGATAATTCGAAGCATAATGTTCATCGTCAGGATGGAACAAATGCCTCGAGTCCTCATCCAGCACAAGGAGTTATACCAATGGGCGAAGGAGCCTCCAATGTGCGACGGGGTGAATACCATAACTCGGATCATACTGTACGGATTGTGGAAGTTCATGAACCCCCACCGATGACTCATCGAGATAGATTAAACTAATACCAGTCACCAAATGCCTTCCTAGGATGACTGGAAAGGAGAAGGAAGGCAGGCATCAATTTGAAGTGAGAGTATTAAGGTACAATAATGATCAGGATATAAGGAATGAGTTAATTGAAGAAAAACCTGAAGTTTCTAATAAATGCGGACAAATTTTACAGGCAATAATTCCAACAAGTATAAATAATGTTGATGTTGAAATATTAATTGATACTGGAGCAACTATTAGTGTCATGACGTTGGACTGTTTAAAACAGATAAGCCGAGGGGTAAAAATGCCCACTTTTCCTATCACAGGATGTAACGTGTCTGGCGCGTTCAGCGCAAAAATGCAAAAAGTTGTGAAACAGGTACGTGTTGACGTTACAATACAGGGGGCTCAAACAGAAAGTACATTCCTGGTTGTTCCTAAAATGACAGTACCATGTATCTGGGGTTTGGATTTTTTATGTGAGACCGGTGCAATCATTAATTTAGAGAAAGGTGAATGTATATTTAATTCCAATGGTAATGTTTTGACAACCACCCTGAGAAAGGGCCGAGTAATTCCAAATCAATTGTGTATGAATCTAATGGTAAAATGTGTATGATATATGCCTTATTGAATGTTCTGAAGAAATGATGGATAAAATGTCATTGCAGGAAAAGGTGTTAGAATCAGAATATTTATCTGTTATCCAAAGGGATGAACTGTACTACTTGTTGGAAGCATATCAGTCAATTTTTAGTAAACGTCTGGGTATAATAAAAGACTTTGAATACCATATAAAGACGTATGCACATAAAGCCTTTTGTCGTACTTCCTATTCTATCCCATGGACAAAGAAAGAAGTAGTCAGAAAGGAAATCAATAAAATGTTAGAATGGGGTATTATTGAGCCCTCAGATTCTGAATATTGTAACCCTCTTGTGGCGGTAATTAAACCCAATGGTGACATCAGATTGGTGTTGGATGCCAGAGAGATCAATAAGATCATTATACCTGTACAAACGCGACCGGAGAACCTAGAAGAGTTAGTACAAAAGTTTTACGGTGCCCGCTTCTTAACTTCTTTGGATATGCGTAGTTCATATTGGCAAACTAGAATATCGAAAGAATCTAGAAAATATACTGCATTCGTTTTTCTGGGCCGAAGTTACCAGTTTACTGTCATGCCATTTGGGTTGAAAATAGGCGGTGGTGTTTTCATATCGGCATTAGATACCGTACTGGGCAGAGACCTTTCGAGTGAAGTTACTTTATATGTGGATGATTTGCTAATTGCTTCTGAAACTTGGGAGGAACATTTGGACTTATTAAGAAGAGTTTTTGCGAAATTTTTGGAATACGGAGTTACTGTAAATTTGAGCAAATCCAAGTTTGCTCATAACCAATTGAAATTTCTTGGACATATAATCACTCCTGAAGGGATAAAACCAAATCCTAAAAAGATGGATGCGATTAACAGATGTGCTTATCCAAAGAATAGAACGGAATTAAAGTCATTTATCGGCTTAGTTTCATTTTTTCGACGATTTTTACCCAATCAGTTAGGAAGCCAAGACTGTTTGTTACGGCTGTTAAGAAAAAATGTCATGTGGGAGTGGAATTCCGAATGCACGCAAGCTTTTGATAACATCCGCAATGCTTTGACTAATGCTCCACTGTTACATCATCCGAGACTTGATCAAGATTTTTATATTGCTGCGGATGCTTCTGAAACAGGATTGGGTGTCACTCTTTTCCAGATGGACAATCCAGAAGATATCAGTACCATCAAGATAATTGGGTTTGCCAGCAGAACACTCTCTAGCTGTGAACGTGCATATTGTACTACTGAATTGGAAGTACTGGCCGTGGTCTGGTCACTTAGAAAGTTTCGCTATTTTGTATATGGAAAGAAGATCATTGTATTCTGCGACCACAAAGCTTTATCTTTTATTTTAACAGGAAGGATGTTCCATTCACGTTTAACCCGGTGGGCCTTGCTACTGCAAGAATATGATATTACGCTCAAATACATCAGAGGGAAAGACAACATCATAGCCGATGCTCTTTCAAGACTACCGAAAAGAAAGAATGACGACGAGTGTGAAGAACGGACTATTGACTTTAAAGTCATGAATTTATCAAGGCAATATTGTGAGAGGCAGATTTCACAGCTATCTCGAAGTCTTCCACAACTGCAAGAAGATGATAAGTTGTGGAAAGCCATTAGGCATGCTGTTGAAAGCAAAACGCTAAGTCACTCTCAAGAACAGTATCAATTAAAATCCGGAATATTGTATCAGAGGAAGGATGAAGAAGATGTTTGGAAAGTTTGTGTTCCAAATAAATATTTAGAATCACTAGTATGGTACACTCACTTGAATTGGGGTCATTTTGGTTCCGCTAAATGTACAGCCAAAATAGCACAATACTGCTATCATCCAAATTTGGGACGTATAGCTACAAATATTATTAAGAAGTGCAAAATATGTCAGAAGGCGAAACCCATAAACTATTGTCGGAAGATAGAATTACATCCTATCATCCCACAACAACCTTTAATGTTGGTGTCATGTGATGTCTGTGGGCCATGTCCCATGACACGTGGACGGTTCAAATATGTATTGGCTTTCTATGATCTCTTTTCAAAATATGTGAAATTATATCCTTTGAAAAATCTCCATGTTCGACCCATGTTACGCAAATTTATCAACAACTATATAACTGAGCTTGGCAAACCTATAATGATCTTGACAGACAACGCTGCTTATTATACAAGCAAAGTATGGAGAGACACTACGAAAGAACAAGGAATCCAGCACATTTACATCTCAAGATTTTACCCTTGTGGAAATCCGGTTGAAAGAATCTTCCGAGAGTTGAACCGATTTTTACGGACGTACATACCCAAACAACATTATAAATGGATCGATTGGATTTATGAATTTGAGAAAGTGTATAATGACTTACCACACTTATCGACAGGTTATTCACCTAACCAAATAGTATTTGGTGAAAGTATTGTGCCAGAATGGATGAAGAAATTACCTGCAATAGAACAAAAGATTACCAAGAAAGAAGATATGGTGAAGAAGGTCTACGAAAACCTGAAGCATCAAGCACAATTGAGAAAAACCCGTTTTGATACAAATGTGAAGAAAGTAGTCACATATGATGTAGGGGAAGAAATTTTATTGAGAAATCACCCAAAAGCATCAACCAGGAAAAGACTGAATAAGAAATGGCAATATTTATATACAGGTCCATATAAAATAATGAAAATACCTCATGAAGGGAGCTACCTCCTGGCAGATTGTGATACTGATGTAATTAAAGGCTTGTTCCCTCACATAGACCTGAAGAAATATTATCAATAATGAGCAAAATATAGATTCAAGAAACACTGAATGATACCAAGACTACACTCAGTGGACTAAATAAAAGCACCAATGGATAAATACGTACTTATACTAACTTACAAAGAAAATTAAAGAATGTACCGACGATTTCCATGAGATACCTTCTTGGTATCAGCAACAATGACGACGCTGAAATACGATTTATCCCCTCACCGAACAGCGAGGATGGATGATTTAAAAGTGGAATTAAGAGGAAAAGAAAAGGACCAAATCCTCTCTGGTTAAACAAGTGGCCTGATAAGGGTTTTGGCCTAGGATGCCAATCGTCGAACCCGGCTGTGATCCCTGCCTTGCACAGTCGGTTGAAGAACTGAGGGCTTCATCCAAGAAAAAAAAATGTGGTGTGAATATGAAGTGATTAGTGCGAAGTGTTTCTAAGACGATCTATAAACAAATGTGGAATTTAGTTAAGGGCATTTTGTCTAGGCCCATTAACTCAACTTAAATATTGTAGAATGTATGTACTGACTTGTTGAGTGAATCTGAGAGTGAGTGTATTCGCCAAAACAAATACCCTCTCCTGTCACAGTACACAAAAAAAAAAAGCCTGTTCTGTCTGGAACCCTCTTCAAGACATCACAGTCTGGGGGGCCGTGTAACATTACGAGTCAAGACAGCTGTAACGGAACTTGAATAGCGTAAAGTTATCGTTAAAAACGCACGCCGCGCGATTTGTTATGATTTGGTCGGTCATAGTAGTAGTAACATGCTTTTGAATACAATTAAAACATAACGGCGATACCTGTTTAGCGTTATTGGAAATAATATATAATAAATTAATGAGTAAGGTAGCCGATCCTATAAGAAGAGGTAAAATTGGGCATATTAAGGTGTTTTGCTTTATATCGACCAAGCCGATGATACGGCGTCTTTTTTTTCCGTTTACTCTTAGAAGAAAAAAAAAGAAAACAAGTAACGAAGTGCTAATTGTGCGTTGTGAAAAATGTAGGGGCGAATTTTAAATAGCTACAGTGTATAATCAGATTAACAAATGGACATTCAGTTACGCGAAATAGCCAACAGTGAAGTGTGGTCATTAAATTGAGTACACCTACAGGGCGGTCAATTCCAGGATAAGTCTATTCGCGTCTCACGAGGCACGCGGTATTGAGACCGTTTTTTTTTTTTATTATATCACGGAGAGCGGGCTTCAATTTATACAAAGGAGAAAAGCTGTATCATTATCATTGACTGTTGGTGTTAAGCAACCAAAACTGTTCATCAAAGGGTTTCGGTGAATGAGTGGTGAATGCGAAATGAAACTGTGAACGAAGTTATGTTAAATAAAGCAGAAGAGACAAGACAGTTTGGTCGTATCTGTTATTATTCCATAAACCGTAACATGTATTCTCGTTGTACGAAGCCTTTATAGACGATCGTTATGACAATTTGCTTTGAAGGGATCTCGTTACGAGTTAAGTTTTGGGGACCTGGTCAACAGGGGATAGTTCGTAGATCTTAACTACTGCAGCTATTCTGGAATCAGGTGCTACCGTGACCGTTGTGTGTTGTCTATGGCTTAAGGTCATCATATCTCATGCTCTAAGATCGACGCGCCTTTGCTCTTGGTATAACAGTGTCTCACGGTAACCACGACAACGCCGACGGCGAAGGAAGATACGGTAGAACAGGACAGGAGTAGGAGGTGCTAGTTGGGTGGATTGGACAGGTCTTGCACCTTGGTCTGCAACAGGGATTATGCCCTTAGACAAGGGGCTGGGAGTGGTAGTAGTGTAGGGTTGGACTACGATGTTGAGAAGGTTGGGTGGGTGATGAAATCCCACATTAGGAGGGATGGGAAAGATCTTGGGTATGATCCTCATTTCAGGGCAGGATGACAGATAATCAAAACTCTGGTGAAAGATATGGTCCAGTTGTTCCAGTCAGGGGTGATAATGGTTGACGAGGGGAGCACTCTTTTGTCGCTGATTATTGGGGGTCGAGGGAGGATTAGCTGTGAGCCAAGATATGGCACAGGAACTCTGTCTGTGGGCTAGGTTTGGGGGAGGGGGATTGGCTGTCTGTGAAGGCCTTTGTGAGGCTTTCAGCATACTGAGTAAGGGAGTTCTTGTCATTGCAGATATGTCATCCACCCGAGCAGCTAGGCTGTACGGGAGGGATTTTTTGGTGTGTAAGGGATAGCAGCTGTCAAAATGCAAGGTACTGTTGGTGATTAGACGGTTTAATGTGGCTGGAGGTCTAGATGGAGCCATCAGAGAGGTGGAGATCAATGTCCAGGAAGGTGGTGCATTTATTAGAGGAGGGGCAAGGTGAAGTTGATGTGAGAAAAGGCGTTGTTGTTGTTGTTGTGAAGGAATGTGGAGAGCACGTCTTGGTTCTGAGTCCTTCGATGAAACTAAATTAGATTAGGGCTTGGGAGTTTTGAAAGGCTAGGCAGGTTTCCTCTAGATGGCCCGAAAAAGAGGTTGGCACAGGAGGGTGCCAAGCAGGTGCCCATGGCTGTGCTGCAGATTTTTTTGCAAACCTTCACTTTTTTTTGTAAACCTTCAGTTCAAAAGAAAAGTAGTTGTGCATAAGGATGAAGTAGGTAAGGTGTTATACATGCTAAATTCCAACCAGAAAATCGGTACTTCCCTGTAATAAGGAAAGATGGTACTTCCCTGCACAGAAGACAAAGTATGCTAAGACCATAGTAAATATTTACAAACTCTCCACGGCTCTACACTTCTTGATGCTACATCAGTAAACATTATTATTAGGGTCCTCCCCTTAAAGGGTAAAAGAAATTTTTGGAAGACCACACTAGTAGATAATGCTACAACTCTCATGAGTCTTCACACAACATACACAGTACACCAGAACTGACGGCACCCCATAGCAAGATATAGCTTTCAAGTTGCAATCAATTAAGTGTTTCAGGCAACCCTTATGGAAACTGAAAAAATAATGGATTTTTTCCTTTTATTTTTAACAATGATTTATATACAATTCTAATAGCTAAATGTATTGTCCTTTCAGAGTAATTGTAGGTACTGACTTTTCCGAAACTAGTTAAGATCAACATCTTACCTCTTCATTTTGTGGTCTTCCAGTCTCTGTAAATTAATCATGGTCCATCAAAATGAATCATGTGTCAATCCTGTGTCCCCAGAATTTGGCAATTGGAGGTGCTTTCTCACCTCGTTGTGCTGCAACTCCTGTACACTATCAATCCTTTTCTTGTATCAGACTGATAAAGAATTAGTTAAACAACTAATTGAGTTTATAACACACTTATACTTATCCCTCAAAGTTGGAGTTATTATTACAGAGTGTTAATATGGTTGATTCGCTCAACATATTTCACCAATGACTCATACAGACAGAAGAAACTAATCAAAAGAATAAATTTCGGCGAACGCTCGACTTTTCGTTATGACTTCAAAGATATACTTTATTAGTTAACATTACCATGTAAAATTTACTGTAAGTGGTTACAAAATAACAAAGTTTATCACCAAGAAAAAAGAAATTTTTTTCTCCTTTCACCCTTCCTAGATACTTCACATACACTGAGGTAACACAAAAGTCATGGGATACCTCCTAATATTGTATTGGACCTCCTTCTGCCTGGCATAGTGCAACAACTCCATGTGGCATGGACTCAAAAGTTGTTGGAAGTCTCCTGCATCTCCTGCAGAGATACTGAGCCATGCTGCCTCTATAGCCAACCATGAGTGGTGATTGTGCCAGTGCAGGATTTTGTGTACAAATTGACTTCTCGATTATGTACAATGAATATCTCTTCCAATGTTCTTTAAACTCTAAACCCAACACTTCACTTCTTGTACACCTTACCAACTATATCCTGACCCACAGCTACTTTTCCTTTTGCATGGCACCCTCCTATGCCAATCTGTTTATTTGGTCACGTAGAAGAAGCCTTCCTAGTCCCCCAAACTCCCAGACCCCAGTCTTGTTCAGATTTACTGATGATATCTTCATGATCTGGACGCAGGGCCATAATACCCTATCCAAATTCCTTTACAACTTCAACATCTTTTCTCCCATCTGTTTCACCTGGTCCTGCTCTACCCAATGTGCCACATATCTGGTAGTTGACCACCTCTTTGATGGCTCCATCCACACCTCTGTCTACATAAAAAACCCACTAATCACCAACAGTACCTGCATTTCAACAGCTGCCACCCCTTACACACCAAAAAATCCTTCCTGCACAGCCTAGCTGCCTGTGGATGACATATCTGCAGGCTGAGAACTCAGTTGCCCTGTATGTTGAAGGCTTCACAGACAGGCAATAACAAGCCCAAATGACCCCCCCCCCCCCCCCCCACACACACACACATGGCCCAAAAACATATTTCCTCCAATCCTCCCACCACTCCCAAGAATCAGCTCCAAAGGAGTGCTTCCTCCATCACCCAATACCATCCCAGACTGGAACAACTGACCCATATCCTTCACCAGTACTTTATCTCTCATCCTGCCCTGAAATGAGGAACATCTTACCCAAAATCCTTCCCAACCCTCCTAAAGTGAGGTTCCATCCCCAACCCAACCTATACAACATCCCAGTTCACACCTATGTCACTACCACACCAAACCACTTACTGCAGGGTTCAAATCCCTGTGGCAGACCAAGGTGCCCAATCCACCCACCTAGCTTCTTCTACTCCTGTCCTGTCACAGACTTATCCTACCTCATCAGAGGCCAGAACAACTGTGAAAACAGCCATGTCATATACCAACTCTGCTGCAAACTCTGCATAGCTTTTTATGGTGGTATCACCACCATGCAGTTTTCCACCAGGATCAAGGGAAACTGCCAAACTGTTGTCAGGAATAATGTTGTCCGCCTTATGTCACAATATGCAGCTGGGCATGACATGCTCAATTTCAATGGCTGCTTCACAACCTGAGCCATTTGAGTCCCTCCATACACCACCAGCTTCTCTGAACTATGTAGACAGGAGTTATCCTTACAGAATATCCTCCGCTCCCGTAATCATCCTGGCCTCAGTCTCACGGAACCCACTGTCTCCACACTCTCCATTCAACAGTTTCTCCTTCCTCCATCCCATCACACCCGCCCAATTCATGTCCCCATGTCACCTTCAGTGTGTGCTGTTTTCCACCACCTGCTAGACTCCTACCAGCCCATATACCTGTCACTCCTCCCTCCTGCATTCCTAGCCAGCAGACTCGCCAACTCGCTTAGAGCTGCTAGCCATTCACTCCCAGTCCCTCTACCTGTCTACTGCCTTGCTCCATTCACCCCACTTGACACTACCTCCACCACAATCAGTCCATCTGCCACAAAATATCATCGGGACTGTCAGTCTACCTGGCATCTTGTAGGGGTACAGTGAGTGTTTGTGTATTTTACTCTAGCTCATCACAGGATAAATCCAAAAGCTAGCAAGTTTTTTTCCTTTTGTGTGCACCTATTGGTAACTCAACACTTCTGCTTTTCAGTGTGTGGTCTCCTTTAATCTACAGCATTTACATTGTACATTTTTGTTAGAATTAAGTCGAAGATTGTGATAAACATACACACAATCACGTGCTCCCCTAACCCCTCGCCATACACTTACACACACGAATGCAGATGCTCCCCCCGCCCCCCTACACACACACACACACACACACAGACACACACACACACACACACACACACACACACACACACACACACACACCCCTGTTGTTCATAATTTACCTTTAACTCCAATGCCAGGAACTATTATTTGTCTGCTAAACCTTCCAATTTCTTCATTACTCAGTTTTGTCCCCTCAAAATTCTTCACCATCTCTTCCAGTTGCTAGAACAAACAAAAGCTCCATCAACTGGTTAATAAAACAAAGAAAACAGAGGAAGATAAATGGCACTTAGAATCTGAGATAGTGAATAAATCTGGTTCTTAATAATTAGAAACGGTTACATGTCACTCTCTCTCTCTCTCTCTCTCTCCGTGTGTGTGTGTGTGTGTGTGTGTGTGTGTGTGTGTGTGTGTGTGTTCTGATAGCTGAGCTTGTCCATATGTTTTTATCTACTACTCAAAAACTTCATTTTATGAGAAGTGTTGTCTTTTTCACTTTACTGATCATACCTGCTTTTTAGCTGTTACAGTCTGTTTAACACTGATATGGATACAATGGGACTGTGAAAAATGAAGGAGTCAAGCTACCTTTGAAGCTCAGGTAAGTGAACACCTACAAAGACACTACGCAATAAATAAACAGAAGCAACTGCTTGTTTTTTGATAGAAATGGATGATAGGAAGTGCAAATTGGCAAAGTTGGAATGTCTAGAGAAGGAATTCAAAGCTTTAAAAGAGCGAATGGAAAAGATAGATGCTGCTTGTACGCAAATTAAAGAAATGTTTGGAGAAAAGAGAAGCACCTGTATGAATATCAAGAGCACAGAAGCAAAGAAGGGAAAGCTGAGGGTTGGAAGGAATATATAGAAAAGCTATACAAAAAAATACTCAAAGACAATATTATCGAAATACAAGAGGAAGTATGTGAAGATAATATGGAACATATGATACTGCAAGAATAATTTGATAGAGCAATGAAAGTTCTAAGTGGAAACAAGGTACATGGGTAGATGACATTCCCTCAGAATTACTGAGTTTCTTGGAGAATCAACCATGATGAAACTACTTCATGTGGTATGCAATAAATATTAGACAGGGTTCAAGAAGACTGTAATAATTTCAGTTCTAACAAAATGCCAGAGGGGGCAATGTGAATGAGACATGACACTGCAAGAAAAATATGACAGAGAACAGAGACACCTAAGATGAAACAAGGTCCCCCACAATCACTGAGATCCTTGGGACAACCAGTCATGACAAAACTATTCCTCTGGTATGTGAAATATATGAGAGAGGTGAAATACCTGCAGACTCCAGGAAGAACCTAATAATGCTAATTCCAAAGAAGGGAGGTTCTGAAAGGAGTGAATACTACAGAATCACCAATTAAATAAGTTTTGTTGCAAAATACTGGCATGCATTATTTACAGAAGAAGGCAGCAGTTGGTATTGAGGAAGACCATTTTGCATTCTGGTGTAATGTAGGAACATGTGAGGCAGTACCGACCCGATGATTCATCCTAAAAGATACGATGAAGAAAGGCAAACCTCTGTTCGTCCCATTAGCAGACTTTGGGAAAGCTTTAGATAATGTTAAATTGAATACAGTCTTTAAAATTCTGAAGGTGGTGACTGTTATGGTCTTCAGTCCAAAGGCTGGTTTGATGCAGCTCTCCATGCTACTCTATCCTGTGTAAGCCTCTTCATCTCCAAATAACTACTGATGCCTACATCGTTCCTGTATTCTCTTTTGGTCTCCCTCTACGATTTTTACCCCCCCCCCCCCCCCCCCAATGTCTCAGACCGTATCCTAACACCAGAGTTCTTGTTCTAGTGAATTTGCACCACAAATTTTTTTCTCACGAATTCTATTCAATACATCCTCATTAGTTACATGATTTACCCAACCAATCTTCAGAATTCTTCTGTATCACCACATTTCTTGCCTACACTGTTTATTGCCCATGTTTCACTTTCATACATGGCTACACTCCATATAAATACTTTCAGAAAGGACTTCCCGACACTTTAATCTATTGCACTTGATGTTAACAAAATTCTCTTCTTCAGAAATGCTTTCCTTGCCATTACCAGTCTACATTTTATATCCTTCCTACTTCACTCATCAGTTAATTTGCTTCCCAAATAGCAAAACTCATCTTCTACTTTAAGTGTCTCATTTCCTAAGCTGATTCCCTCAGCATCACCTAATTGAATTCAACTACATTCCATTATCCTCATTTTGCTTTTGTTGATGTTCATCTTATATCCTCCTTTCAAGACACTGTCCATTCTGTTCAACTGCTCCTCCAAGTCCTTTGCTGTCTCTGACGGAATTACAATGTCACTGGCAAACCTCAAAGTTTTTATTTCTTCTCCTTGGACTTTAATTTGAACTCAAAATTTTTCTTTTGTTTCCTTTACTGCTTACTCAGTATACAGATTGAATAACAACCCTGTCTCACTCGCTTCTCAATGACTGCTTCACTTTTGTGCCCCTTGACTCTTATAACTGCCTTCTGGTTTCTGTATAATTTTAAATAGCCTTTCGTTCCCTGCATTTTACCCCTGCCACATTTAGATTTCCCTTTCCTTAGCCTATCTTCTATGAGAAGTTGTTGGATCTGTATTGTCTTGAGTGTTCCTACATTTCTCCGGAATCCAAACTGATCTTCCCTGAGGTTTTTTTATTCTTCTGTAAAGGATTCGTGTTATTAATTTGCAACCACGACTTATTAAACTGATATTTCAGTAATTTTCACACCTGCCAGGCACCTGCTTTCTTTGAAATTGGAATTATTATATTCTTCTTGAAGTCTGAGGGTATTTTGCCTGTCTCATACATCTTGCTCACCAAATGGAAGAGTTCTTGTCACGGCTGGCTCTCCCAAGGCTATCAGTAGCTCTAACGGAATGTTGTCTACTCCTACGACCTTGTTTCGACTTTAGTCTTTCAGTGCTTTGTCAAATTTTTCACACAGTATCAGATCTCCCTTCTCATCTTCAACTGAATCCTTTTCCATTTCCAAAATGCTGCCCTCAAGTACATCTCCCTTGTACAGATCCTCTATATACTCCTTCCATCTTTCTGCTTTTCTTTCTTTGCTTAGGACTGGTTTTCCATCTGATCTCTTGATATTCATATAGGTGGTTCTCTTTTCTCCTGGTCTTTAACTTTCCTGTAGACAGCATAGATCTTATCTCTAATGATATATGCTTCTAAATCCTTACATTTGTACTCTAGCCATTCCTCTTTAGCTGTTTTTCACTTCCTCTTGACCTCATTTTTTAGACGTTTGTATTGCCCATTTTAACCACTTCATTTATTGCAATTTTTATATTTTTTCCTTTCAGCAATTAAATTCAATATCTCTTGTGTTACCCAACGATTTCTACAAGCCCTCATCTTTTTACCTGCTTGATTCTCTACTGCCTTCAGTATTTCATCTCTCAAAGCTACCAGTTCTTCTTCTACTGTATTTCATTCCCCTGTTCTTGTGAATCGTTTACTGACACTCCCTCTGAAACTCTCTACAACCACTGGCTCTTTCAGTTCATCCAGGTCCAATTCCCTTAAATTCCTGCCTTTTTGCAGTTTCTTTAGTTTTAATCTGCAGTTTATAACCAATAAATTGTGAGCAGAATCCACATCTGCTCCTGGACATCTGCTCCTGGAAATGTCTTACAATTTAGAGCCTTGTTTCAAAACCTCTGTTTTACCTTTATTATATAATCAATTTGAAACCTTCCAGTGTCTCCAGGTCTCTTCCATGTACACAACCTTCTTTCAAGATTCTTAAACCAAGTGTTTACTATGATTGAATTATGATCTGTGCAAAATTCTACCAGGTGGCTTCCTCTTTCATTCCTTTCCCCCAGTCCATATTCACCTACTACTTTTCCTTCTCTTCTTTTTCCTACTATTGAATTCCAGTCCCCCATTATTATTAAATTTTCGCCTGCTGTAACCATCTGAATAATTTCTTTTGTTTCATCACACATTTCCTCAACCTCCTCCTCATCTGGAGAGCTAGTTAGCACATAAACATGTACTACTGTGGGGGATGGGGGCTTAGTGTCTATTTTAGCTACAATAATGCATTCAGTATGCTGTTCATAGTAGTTTACCCACATTCCTATTTTTTTTATTCATTATCAACCCCTTCCTGAATTTCCCCTGTTTGATTTTGTATTTATAACCTTGTGTTCACCTTGTAACAATACGAGTCAAGATAGATGTAACGGAACTTGAATAGCGTATTTGCTTCTATTGGTTACGGTAGAGAGATCGATCTTTCGGTTCTGTCTGTATATTTATATATAATACTGCATGAATAAAGGCTGGGCGAGGGTAAAGCTATCGTTAAAAACACACGCCGCGCGATTTGTTACGATTTGGTCGGTCATAGTAATAATAACATGCTTTTGAATACAATTAAAATATAACGGCGATACCTGTTTAGTGTTATTGGAAATAATATGTAGTAAATTAATGAGTAAGGTAGCCAATCCTACAAGAAACGGTAAAATTGGGCATATCGAGGTGTTTTGCTTTGTATCGACGAAGCCGATGATACGGCGTCATTTTTTCGTTTACTCTTAGGAATAAACAAGTAAAGAAGTGCTAATTGTGTGTTGTGAAAAAAATATAGGGATGAGTTTTAAATAACTAACTAACTACCCCCCCCCCCTCCCCTCCCCTCGAACCATGGACCTTGCCGTTGGTGGGGAGGCTTGCGTGCCTCAGCGATACAGATGGCCGTACCGTAGATGCAACCACAACGGAGGGGTATCTGTTGAGAGGCCAGACAAACGTGTGGTTCCTGAAGAGGGGCAGCAGCCTTTTCAGTAGTTGCAGGGGCAAAAGTCTGGATGATTGACTGATCCGGCCTTGTAACATTAACCAAAACGGCCTTGCTGTGCTGGTACTGCAAACGGCTGAAAGCAAGGGGAAACTACGGCCGTAATTTTTCCCGAGGGCATGCAGCTTTACTGTATGATTAAATGATAATGGCGTCCTCTTGGGTAAAATATTCCGGAGGTAAAATAGTCCCCCATTCGGATCTCCGGGCGGGGACTACTCAAGAGGACATCGTTATCAGCAGAAAGAAAACTGGCATTCTACGGATCGGAGCGTGGAATGTCAGATCCCTTAATCGGGCAGGTAAATTATAAAATTTAAAAAGGGAAATAGATAGGTTAAAGTTGGATGTAGTGGGAATTAGTGAAGTTCGGTGGCAGGAGGAACAAGACTTTTGGTCAGGTAAATACCGGGTTATAAATACAAAATCAAATAGGGGTAACGCACGATTAGGTTTCATAATGAATAAAAAAATAGGAGTGTGGGTAAGCTACTACAAACAGCATAGTGAACGCATTATTGTAGCCAAGATAGACATGAAGCCCACACCTACTACAGTAGTAGAAGTTTATGTGCCAACTAGCTCTGGAGATGATGAAGAAATTGATTAAATGTATGATGAGATAAAAGAAATTATTCAGGTAGTGAAGGGAGAGGAAAATTTAATAGTCATGGGTGACTGGAATTTGAGAGTAGGAAAAGGGAGAGAAGGAAACATAGTAGGTGAATACGGATTGGGGGTAAGAAATGAAAGAGGAAGCCGTCTGGTAGAATTTTGCACAGAGCATAAATTTATCATAGCTAACACTTGGTTCAAGAATCATGAAAGAAGGTTGTATACATGGAAGAACCCTGGAGATACTAAAAGGTATCAGATAGATTATATGGTGGTAAGACAAAGATTTAGGAACCAGGTTTTAAATTGTAAGACATTTCCAGGGGCAGATGTGGACTCTGAACACAATCTATTGGTTATGAACTGTAGATTAAAACTGAAGAAACTGCAAAAAGGTGGGAATTTAAGGAGATGGGACCTGGTAAACTGACTAAACCAGAGGTTGTAGAGAGGTTCAGGGAGAGCATAAGGGAACAATTGACAGGAATGGGGGAAAGAAATACAGTAGAAGAAGAATGGGTAGCTTTGAGGGATGAAATAGTGAAGGCAGCAAACGATCAAGTAGGTAAAAGGACAAGGGCTGGTAGAAATCCTTGGGTAACAGAAGAAATATTGAATTTAATTGATGAAAGGAGAAAATATAAAAATGCAGTAAATGAAGCACGCAAAAAGGAATACAAATGTCTCAAAAATGAGATCGACAGGAAGTGCAAAATGGCTAAGCAGGCAAATTAAAGAGACCTATGGAGAAAGGAGACCCACTTGCATGAATATCAAGAGCTCTGATGGAAACCCAGGTCTAAGCAAAGAAGGGAAAGTAGAAAGGTGGAAGGAGTATATAGAGGGTCTATACAAGGGCGATGTACTTGAGGACAATATTATGGAAATGGAAGAGGATGTAGATGAAGATGAAATGGGAGATACGATACTGCGTGAAGAGTTTGACAGAGCACTGAAAGACCTGAGTCGAAACAAGGCCCCAGGAGTAGACAACATTCCTTTAGAACTACTGACAGCCTTGGGAGAGCCAGTCATGACAAAACTCGACCATCTGGTGAGCAAGACGTATGAGACAGGCGAAATACCCTCAGACTTCAAGAAGAATATAATAATTCCGATCCCAAAGAAAGCAGGTGTTGACAGATGTGAAAATTACCGAACTATCAGTTTAATAAGTCACAGCTGCAAAATACTAACGTGAATTCCTTACAGACAAATGGAAAAACTGGTAGAAGTCGACCTCGGGGAAGATCAGTTTGGATTCCGTAGAAATGTTGGAACACGTGAGGCAATACTGACCTTACGCCTTATCTTAGAAGAAAGATTAAGGAAAGGCAAACCTACATTTCTAGCATTTGTAGACATAGAGAAAGCTTTTGACAATGTTGACTGGAATAATCTCTTTCAAATTCTAAAGGTCGCAGGAGTAAAATACAGGGAGTGTTAGGCTATTTACAATTTATACAGAAACCAGATGGCAGTTACGAGTCAAGGGGCATGAAAGGGAAGTGGTGGTTGAGAAAGGGGTGAGATAGGGTTGTAGCCTCTCCCCGATGTTATTCAATCTGTATATTGAGCAAGCAGTAAAGGAAACAAAAGAAAAATTCGGAGTAGGTATTAAAATCCATGGAGAAGAAATAAAAACTTTGAGGTTTGCCGATGACATTGTAATTCTGTCAGAGACAGCAAAGGACTTGGAAGAGCAGTTGAACGGAATGGACAGTGTTTTGAAAGGAGGATATAAGATGAACATCAACAAAAGCAAAATGAGGATCATGGAATGTAGTCGAATTAAGTCGGGTGATGCTGAGGGAATTAGATTAGGAAATGAGACACTTAAAGTAATAAAGGAGTTTTGCTATTTGGGAAGAAAAATAACTGATGATGGTCGAAGTAGAGAGGATATAAAATGTAGACTGGCAATGGCAAGGAACGCGTTTCTGAAGAAGAGAAATTTGTTAACATCGAGTATAGATTTAAGTGTCAGGAAATAGTTTCTGAAAGTATTTGTATGGAGTGTAGCCATGTATGGAAGTGAAACATGGATGATAAATAGTTTGGACAAGAAGAGAATACAAGCTTTCGAAATGTGGTGCTACAGAAGAATGCTGAAGATTAGATTGGTAGATCACATAACTAATGAGGAGGTATTGAACAGAATAGGGGAGAAGAGGAGTTTGTGGCACAACTTGACAAAAGAAGGGACCGGTTGGTAGGGCATGTTCTGAGGCATCAAGGGATCACAAATTTAGCATTGGAGGGCAGCGTGGAGGGTAAAAATCGTAGAGGGAGACAAAGAGATGAGTACACTAAGCAGATTCAGAAGGATGTAGGTTGCAGTAAGTACTGGGAGATGAAGAAGCTTGCACAGGATAGAGTAGCATGGAGAGCTCCATCAAACCAGTCTCAGGACTGAAGACCACAACAACAACAACATATGATCAGAGTAACAAAAGGACATTTAGTTAACATTTAGTTACACGAAATTGCAGATAGCGAAGTGTGGTCATTAAATTGAGTATACGTACAGGGCGGTCAATTCCGGGGTAAATCTATACGCATCTCACGAGGGACGCGGTATTGAGACCGTTTTTTTTATTATATCGCGGAGAGCTGGCTCCAATTTATGAAAAGGAGAAAAACGTTAACTTTTACATGAACTCTTAATAATAGCGGACCGGAGAGAAAAGTGTGTAATTGTCTTACACCTAACCAACATTTGTGGAGGGTGGTAGCTGAACTAGAAGAGACAATTACAAAATACTGTATCATTATCATTGACTGTTGGTGTCAAGCATCCAAAACTGTTCATCAAAGGTTTTCGAAGGAACTTGGGAGTTAGGGTTCAGATGGTCGCATATAATCTACATGAGTGTGAATGAGTGGTGAATGCAAAATAAAACTGTGAACAAAGTTATGTTAAATAAAACAGAAGAAACAAGACAGTTATTATTCCATAAACTGTAACATTTCTTATCATTGTACGAAACCTTTATAGATGATCTTTATGACAATTTGCTTCGAAGGGATCTCGTTACGAGTTAAGTTTTGGGGACCTGGTCAAGAGAGGGTGGTTCATAGCTGCAGCTATTTTGGAATCAGGTGCTACCGTGACTGTTGTGTGTTGTCAGTGACTTAAGGTTACCATACCTCATGCTCTAAGATTGATGCGCCTTTCCTATAACGGTGCCTCACAGCAACAACGACAACGCCGACGACGAAGGAAGATACGGTAGAACCTGATCTGAAGTCCTGCTCCTCCTGCCACCGAACTTCACTAATTCCCACTGTAACTAACTTTAACCTATCCATTTCCTTTTTTCAATTTTCTAAATCATCTGCCCAATTAAGGTGTCTGACATTCCATGCATAGAACGCCACTTTTGTTTCTCCTGATGATGGTGTCCTCCTGAGTAGTCCCCGCCCTGAGATCTGAATGGGGGACTATTTTATCTCTGGGATATTTTATGTAAGATGATGGCATCATCATTTAACAATACAGAAGAGCTGCATGTAGTTTCCCCTTGCTTTCAGCCATTCCCAATACCAGCACAGCAAGGCCATTTTGGTTGATATTACAAAGGCAGTTCAGTCAATCATCCAGACTGTTACTCCTGCAACTACTGCAAAGCCTGCTGCCCCTCTTCAGAAACCACACATTTGTTTGGCCTCTCAACACATACTCCTCCGTTGTGGTTGCAGCTACAGTGTGGCTGCCTGTATCACTGAGGCATGGATGCCTCTCCACCAATGTCAAGGTCTATGGTTCATGGGAGATGCTTATGAAGGTAGTGGGGGTAAAATATGGGAAACAAAAGATTATATACAACATGTACAGAAACCAGACTACAGTTATAAGAATCAAAGGATATGACAGGGAAATAGTGCTTAAGAAATGAGTGAGACAGGGTTATAGCTTATCTCTGACATTATTCGGCATATATATTGAGCAAGCAGTAAAGGAAATCAAGGAGAAATTTAGAGAGGGAATTAAAGTTCAAGGGGAAGAAATAAAGGTTTGATGTTATTTAATGACACTGTAATTCTGTCACAGACAACAAAGGACTGGGAAGAGCAAGTGAATGGCACAGATAGAGTCTTGAGAAGAGTTTATAAGATGAAGAGCAACAAAAGTAAAAGTAGGTGTAGTTGCATTAAATAAGCTGATGTGGAAAGCAATTACTTTATGACATGAGACGCAAAGGTACTAGAAGAGGTCTGATAACTGGGTAGCAAAATATCTGATGATGGCTGAAGCAGAGAGGATATAAATGGCAAATTGGCTAAAAGAATGGTAAAATATGAAATTATTAACATCTAGGAAGGTCATTACTAAAGGTATTTGTGTGGATTCTAGCCTTGCAGAGAGAATAGAACTGTTGAAAGTGGTGCTACAGGAGAATGCTGAAGATTAACCCTTGAGTGGGTGCACCAATGTATAAAGTGCATCATATAAATTAAACAGTTTCTGCATCGTTCACTTGTTTATTTTGCCACTATGTGTTTTGATAGTTCATACCATTATCTTCAGGCGGAGAATTGTTTATTTACATCACTGGTGTTGGTGAAGAGTACAGATGTCTCTATTTATCAACAGTTGCAGCTCTCATAATGCTGTCCCTTATGGATGAAATACAACTGTGAGCTCGTACCTATTGCTTCATTTTTGCTTGAGCTAACACAGTGCTAAGTTGTGCTGTCATACATCCCAGTGGGCACCAGTAATATAAAATACACAGGGAGCTAGGTGAGAAAAAAATGTACAATCACACAATGAGGCAGCTGTCTACAAGATAAACAGCATTCAAATAAGAGGTTGGCAGTAATCTGATGTAATTGCCTTGTTTAATGCTTTGAGTGGGTCATTTATGTGGGATAGCAACTGTAAATGCTATCAAGGACATAATGAAAATTTATTTTATTATTGATTGATTAAACAGTTTAAAAAACAGGAGGTACTGAATCAAACTAGGGGAAAAGAGAAATTTATGGCACAACTTAATTAAAAGAAGGGATCATTTGATAGCACACACCCTGAAGCATGAAGAAATTGTCAGTTTGGTAATGGTGGGAAGTAAGAGCAAGTGTGTGTGTGTGTGTGTGTGTGTGTGTGTGTGTGTGTGTGTGTGTGGGTGGGTGGGTGGGTGGGTGGGTGGGTGGCATGGGTGGGTGGCTGTGGGTGTGGCAGGAGGAGGAGGAGGGGTAAAACCTGTAGAGGGAGACCAAGGGATGAATACAATGATCAGGTTCACACAGATGTAGGTTGCAATAGTTATTTGGAGCTGAATAAGTTTGTACAAGATAGAGCAGCATGGAAACCTTCATGAAATCAGCCTTCAGACCGTAAACCACAACAACAACAACAACAACAACACAGACAATTGTAAAAGCTTGTAGATGCTGACATTTGGAGATCAAATTGGGTTCCGGAGAAATGTATGAACACATGATGCAATACTGAGCCTAAGACCCATCTCAAAGGATAGAATGAAGAAAGGCAATCCTATGTTTGTAGCATGTTTAGATTTAGGAAAGCTTTTGACAATGGTGACTGGAATAACTAGTATGAAATTCTAAGGGCAGTGGGGATAAGATACAGGGAGTGAAAGGTTATCTATAACTTGCACAGAAACCAGACTATAGTTGTTAGAGATGGGTGGTGGGGTGGGGGTGGGGGGGGGGAGCAGAATGGGAGGAAATAGTCAAGAAGAGAATGAGGTAGAGTTATAATATATCCCTTACGTTGTTCAATCTGAGCAGTGAAGGTAATCAAACAGAAAATTACAAAAGATATTTCAGCTCAGTGAAAAGAAATAAGAACTTGAAGATTTGCTGTTGGTATTACAGTTTTGCAAAGGACAACAATGGACTTGGAATATTGAATGAATGTAAGGGGTAGTGTCCTGATAAGATGTTATCACATGCAAATAAACGAAAGTAAAACAACATTAATGGAGCATAGCTGAATTAAATTGTGAAATGCTGGAGGATTCAGATTAGAAAAACACACACTAAAAGTAGAAGATGAGCTTTGCTATTTGTGCAGAAAATTAACTGACAATGCTAAAATAGATTGGATACAAAACGCAGACTGGCAATAGTAAGAAAGGTATTCTTTTTAAAAATGTCAGAAATTCTTTTCTGGAAGAGCGTACCTGGAGTGTAGCTGGTAGGGGAGTGAAGTGTGTTTGATAAATAGTACAGATGAGAAGAGAACAGAAGTTTTTGAAATTTAGTGCTACATAAGAATGCCAAAGATGAACAGACTGGATAATTAACGAAGAGGTAATGAACTGAATTATGAGAAAAGAAATTTGTTACACAACGTGACTAAAATAAAGGATCAGTTCATAGGAGACATCCTGAGGTACTAGAGAATAATTAATGCTGTAATGGTGGGGAGTGATGATGGTTATTATACCACTTGACTACAATGAGCATGTTCACAATAATGTAAGCCGCAGTAGCTATGCAGAGAAGAAGCCTGAAGAGGATAGACGGGATACAGTGGAAAGCTGCATCAAACTTGTCTTCAGACTCAAGACCACAGCAACAACAAGTACCATAGGCTTGCATCATTCTGTATCCTCTTGAAATTGTGCCCACATGTTTTTCAATTAAGTAGATACAGGGTTGGAAATTAGTAAAAATACAACGAACTGGCAGCAATAGTGGCAATAAAAATAAAGAATTTATTAAAGTAGGAAAAGATACATTGCCATAACTCACATTAAAAATGCACACACACACACACACACACACACACACACACACACACACACACACACAGAGAGAGAGAGAGAGAGAGAGAGAGAGAGAGAGAGAGAGAGAGAGGCGCACACATTCAAAAGATAGAAATGAAAGATTAAAATATGTAATTTACCACATTCTGCTCAAGTAAATTTAACTGTTTCTCTTTCTGATAGAGTTGTTTCTTCAGTTCTTCAATCTCAGCACGTAGAGAACCTGGATCCATGTCTGAAAAAAAAAAGAGGCAGAATAATTATAAAACTGTATTGTTCCTACAACTGTTTAAGTAAGTAACTGACTCTACATTTTTTTCTCTGCAAACCACCATGAAGTGCATGGAAGATGGCACTTCCCAATACACCACAGATCAGAGTATTGTATGATAAGTCATGGAGGGAAAACAACAATTGCTTTCACATACTTTGTCTTTTTATTACCATGTTGAAGAATATATTGCATCATAATATTATAATCCTACAAGACAGTGTGTTTGAGAGATATTTTATTGCCATCTACTTCTAAAAGGTGTCTTACCATAAGCTGAAGGTACTTTAGAAATCACTTACTGTATGTTACCTTGTGACTTTGTACAAGACTGCATGTGTGTGTGTGTCTCTTTATCTGGAAACCGATCCACTGCAAAATAAATAGCTGACATATGATATCACTAATCTTATTTAATCCTCTGATATCTCCCACACTTGCTCAGTTTTGTTTCACATTCTTTGTTGTCCTATCAGTATTGATTAACATTATTATTATTTATTATTGTTGTTGTTGTTGTTATTCGGTGTATTTTGTCATTCCTCATTTCACGTAAAAATGTACTACAATAGGGTGGTAATAGTACAGTAGTCTAAAAAAATGAAACAAAAAAAATAAGGAAGACTATATTTTTTTCTTTACCTACACAGCTTTAATTTTTCTTTGACTAAACAGCTTAATAAACAAATACCTGCCAAATGGCAAGTTATCGCGATTCAATACTACACAGTAACTCTAGATGGAAATGCAATGGGCAAATAACATTATTATAAATACAATTTCTGATTATCCACATGAAATTGCAATTGCACTCTCTGAATCATGAAAAATGTCATACATCTATAAGCTTATCTAACACATTTCTGCTTCAACATCTGTGGTGTTCCTGATTCCCAAGTTTCAGTAATTTATCATGTTTTCACATGATCTAATTCTAAATCTGCAAAGTATCCTCAAATATACGGAAGGGAGGAAGATTAAGGTTTAATGTATTGTAGTTAATGAAGTCATGACAGATGGGGCACAAGGTAAGAAGGCAATCTGATGTGTCCTACAAGTACCAATACCAGTTTTTGGGAAACCCTTGGAAATGCTAAATCTGGACGGCCATAGACGGATTTGAATCACCATCCTCCCTAGTCAAATTCAGTGTGCTAACCACAGCATCATCCTACTCAGTCCTCACACACAGTGTTGAAGGAACAGGAGATGTGATTAATCACTGATTCAAACAATAGACAGTCCAGGTTGGAATATCAACAATATTATAAAAAGGACAGATTGCTACTCATGTAAAGACGACAAGTTCAGCTGCACAGAGGCATGGTGAAAACTCAATGTGTCATCTTTGTGGTGACTAGTAACCTATCCTTTTCATAATGTTATTAATCACTGATTCAGTCAGCACCAAATGTGAACTGACTTAGTAAACATAAATAAAGTCATTGAGAACTGGAGTTACATTTAGATAAATTAATATTCTGCTCAGTAGAATAAGCATTTCTCAGCAATATTTTGATAAGAAAATAATAAAAGGACTCATAGTTAATTCCTTGCAGTTTGACTACAAGTATTATATCAGCCAGGAAGGAAGGAGCAAAGAGAAAATAGCATGAAATCTCACATCATCTAGAATCTAGTGTGTCATCAAGGAGAGAACAAGTATTCTTGTGGGGGTTGGGTTGTTTGGGGGGAGACCAGACAGTGAGGTCATCGGTCTCATCAGATTAGGGAATTAACTCGGCCATGCCCTTTCAAAGGAACCATCCCGGTATTTACCTGGAGCGATTTAGGGAAATCACGGAAAACCTAAATCAGGATGGCTGGACGTGGGATTGAACCGTCATCCTCCCGAATGCGAGTCCAGTGTGCTAGCCACTGCGCCACCTCGCTCAGTAAGTATTCTTGTGGTTTAATTCTACAATTAACTATGTCCTATGGTCAGGTGAAAATTTAGAAATAACGTGCTTTCTGTATCTAAAAATGGCATTTATGTTTTGAAGCAGATTTTGGCCAGTGGACTTGTCTAAAATTTTTCCAGTAAGCAAATTCAAACTCTGAAGTTGTTGGCACAAATGACACATGCCACTTGGGTTCTGTGGCAAATGGCAAATGGCTGATTTGGTCAAGGCAACTAGCCTTAGATGAATTTCTTGACCTCCACTATCGAGTTGAGGATTGTAGGGTTTCTGTTAATAAGTCAAGTATGCAATACAGGCAGGAAGCGTGCCGCTAAGATAGCAGAGAATGTGTGGCATGCACATGGGAGTTTTTTTAGTTTAAAGGAATCCCCCCATAGGATCAAAGATGAATTGCCTACAAAAACAAATAAACATCAAGCACAATGTTCTCAGAGAACGCTTGTCGTCCGAGATAGGATATAGAAAAGGTTAATACGATGTTAGTGAACTGTAGGAGCATATAAGGGAAGATCCCAGAATTAGTATCGGTTACTGAAGGTTTTAATACCCAGATAGTATTAGGAATGGAAAGCTGGTTGAAACCAGAAGTGAATAGTACAGGACAGGTTAGTCATCAGTGGTGGCAGTGTATTTATTGTCATTAGTGGTGGGAGAGCATTTGTAGCAGTAAAGAATTTGACAATAACTAGGGAGGTTTTCATGGATTCGCATGTGAATTAATCTGCATGAAGTTAAACATTAAGAATCAAAGGTGGGTCAAAAACAGTAACTGAGTGCTTTTATAGACTGCCTGGTCAGGAGCTGTAGTGGTACAGCACCTCAGAAAGAACTTGCAGAATATCATTAGTAACTTTTCTGATCACACCAATCTAATAGGGAGTGACTTCAACTTTCCAGGTATAGATTAGGAGAGTTATGCAACCAAAACTGGTGCCAGAGACAGGGACTCGGGGGACATAATTGTGAAAATCTTGACTGAAAATTACTTCAAACAGACACTTAGAGAAGCAGTCTGAGAAGGTAACATCTTACACCTCTTAGCAGTAATCAGACCTGAACTCATCAAATCAGTTAACATAGAGGAAAGTATCAGTGGTCATATGGCGTGACAGTGACTATGACTACGGGTATGTTCAAGGAATATTATGAAAGGTAGGAAAAAATTTTTGCAGTGACAGAGTATCTGAGTAGCAAGCATGAAATATTCAGTAATGAGGATGGCGATGTGGAGCACAAACGGAAAAAATTCAAAAGCACAGTTCAATCGCCTTTGACAAATACACTCCAAGCAAGGTCTTGAGGAATGGGAAAGACCTGATGTGGTTTAATAGAGGTATCAGAAAACTGCTATGTAAAAAAAGAGAGCCTCAGCACAGAGTCAACAGAAGTCAAAACTTAGCTGACAAATTAAGAATGAATGAAGCAAAACTTTAACATGTTTTGTCCTTACATAGAATCAGTAAGTGGTTCCAAATCATCTATTCAGTCACTCTGTGACCATACTGACAGGGAAACTAAAGATACCAGAAAGAAGGATGGAGTACTGAATCCTGTCTTCCAAAATTCATTCACTGCAGTAGATCATAATACAGTTCCTCTTTTCAATCGTCATAAGAACACCAAAATGCCACATAATGAGATAACTGTTCACAGAATAGAAAAGCACTTACAACCACTTAGTAGAAAGGTAAAAGTGTCAGGACCTGACGCGTTACCTGTAAGATTCTACAAAGATTATGTGAAAGAACTTGCTCCCCTTTTAGTAGCAGTTTATCACAGTTAGCTGGAGCAGCAAGGATTATGCTCAAGCTTTGGTCACACCCCTTTAGCACAGTATTTACGCCACTTCCCAATGTCTGACATATCAGTTGGGAAAACTGACGATGTCCAGTACAGCTCTGGGTGAAATCATTAGAATGGAAAGATTTCACAGGCCACCACAATACAACACAGAAGATTCACCAGCAGCTACGACATCTGATCGTGAAAGCCTTCATTGTATGGTGCTTGTTTGTTGTTATTTTTATATCAGGAGCTTACGGGCTATTGAAGGTGGTGACATGAAAATTGGAACAAGTGTCCATTGTATCATAAAATATATGGGTGCTGCACTGTAATTTGGTTCAACACTGAACTGTGCCCAGATGGCTTGCTAATGACTATTGTGAGTCAAAGGTCAATTTTGTGATTATGTAATAATAAATGAATATTTTATTCATTGTTGAATAAATAATGTATCAATAATAATTCATTAATAGTAATGAAACAATAATGAATAGGAACACAAAGAAGTGTAGGGACAGAAAGTTGGCTGAAACCAGGTGTAAACAGTAATGAAATTCTTAACTCAGATTGGAATGTATACTGCAGGGACAGTGCTGGGAAGAGAGAGTGAAGGGAGAGGCATGTTCATAGCAATAAAAAGTGCAATAGTATTGAAGGAAATTGATGGAGATCTGAAATGTGAAATAATTTGGGTGAAGGTCATGGTTAAAGCAGGCTCAAACATGGCCCCCTGGCTCAGCAGCTGTTGTAGCAGAACACCTGAAGGAAAATTTGGAAAACATTTCGAGTAGATTTCCTGACCATGTTATAGTTTTGGGTGGAGATTTTAATTTACCAGATATAGACTGGGAGACTCAAACGTTTATAACGGGTGGCAGGAACAAAGAATCCAGTGAAATTTTTTTAAAGTGCATTATCTGAAAACTACCTTGAGCAATTAAACAGAGAACCGATTTGTGGTGATAACATATTAGACCTTCTGGTGACAAACAGACCCGAACTATTTGAAACAGTTAACGCAGAACAAGGAATCAGTGATCATAAAGCAGTTACAGCATCAGTGATTTCAGCTGTAAATAGAAATATTAAAAAGGGTAGGAAGATTTTTCTGTCTAGCAAAAGTGACAAAAAGCAGATTTCAGAGTACTTGATGGCTCAACACAAAAGTTTTATCTCAAGTAAAAATAGTGTTGAGGATCAGTGGACAAAGTTCAAAACCATCGTACAATATGCATTAGATGAGTATGTGCCAAGCAAAGACAGTAAAGAGCTGGTACAACAACCGAGTTAGAAAACTGCTGCGGAAGCAAAGGGAACTTCAAAGCAAACATAAACATAGCCAAAGCCCTGCAGACAAACAAAATTTACACGAAGTGAAATGTAGTGTGAGGAAGGCTATGCAAGATGCGTTCAACGAATTCGAAAGTAAAGTTCTATGTACTGACTTGGCAGAAAATCCTAAGAAATTTTGGTCTTATGTCAAAGTGGTAGGTGGATCAAAACAAAATGTCCAGACACTCTGTGACCAAAATGGTACTGAAACAAAGGATGACAGACTAAAGGCCAAAATACTAAATGTCTTTTTCCAAAGCTGTTTCACAGAGGAAGACTGCATTGTAGTTCCTTCTCTAGATTGTTGCACAATGACAAAATGGTAAATATAAAAATAGATGAAGATAGGAAAACAATTAAAATCGCTCAAAAGAGGAAAGGCCGCTGGACCTGATGGGATACCAGTTCGATTTTACACAGAGTATGCGAAGGAACTCGCCCCCCTTCTTGCAGTGGTGTACCGTAAGTCTCTAGAAAAGCGTAGCATTCCAAAAGATTGGAAAAGGGCACAGGTCATCCCAATTTTCAAGAAGGGACGTCAAACAGATGTGCAGGACTATAGACCTATATCTCTAACGTTGATCAGTTGTAGAATTTTAGAACACGTATTATATTAGAGTATAATGAATTTTTCTGGAGACTAGAAATCTACTCTGTAGGAATCAGCATGGGTTTCGAAAAAGACGATCGTGTGAAACCCAGCTTGTCCTAGTCGTCCATGAGACTCAGAGGGTCATAGACACGGGTTCCCAGGTAGATGCCGTGTTTCTTGACTTCTGCAAGGCGTTTGATACAGTTCCCCACAGTCGTTTAATGAACAAAGTAAGAGCATATGGACTATTGTGTGATTGGATTGAAGAGTTCCTAGATAACAGAACGCGGCATGTCATTCTCAATGGAGAGAAGTCTTCCGAAGTAAGAGCGATTTCAGGTGTGTTGCAGGGGAGTGTCGTAGGACTGTTGCTATTCACAATATATATAAATGACCTTGTGGATAACATGGAAGTTCACTGAGGCTATTTGTGAATGATGCTGTAGTATATCGAGAGATTGTAACAATGGAAAATTGTACTGAAATGCAGGAGGATCTGCAACAACTGACGCATGGTGCAGGGAATGGCAATTGAATCTCAATGTAGACACGTGTGATATGCTGTGAATACATAGGAAGAAAGATCCTTTATCATTTAGCTACAGTATAGCAAGTCAGCAACTGGAAGCAGTTAATTCCATAAATTATCTGGGAGTAGGCATTAGGAGTGATTTAAAATGGAATGACCATATAAAATTAATTGTCGGTAAAGCAGATGCCAGACTGAGATTCATTGGAAGAATCCTAAGGAAATGCAGTCTGAGAAAAAAGGAAGTAGGTTACAGTACACTTGTTCACCCACTGCTTGAATACTGCTCACCAGTGTGGGATTCGTACCGGATAGGGCTGATAGAAGAGAGAGAGAAGATCCAACGGAGAGCAGTGCACTTCGTTACAGGATCATTTAGTAATCGCGAAAGCGGTATGGAGATGATAGACAAACTCCAATGGAAGACTCTGCAAGAGAGACGCTCAGTAGCTCAGTATGGGCTTTTGTTGAAGTTTTGAGAACATACCTTCACCAAAGAGTCAAGTAGTATACTGTTCCCTCCCAGGTATATCTTGCAAAGAGACCATGAGGATAAAATCAGAGAGATTAGAGCCCACACAGAGGCATACCGACAATCTTTCTTTCCACAAACAATACGAGACTGGAATAGAAGGGAGAACTGATAGAGGTACTCAAGGTACCCTCCGCCACACACCGTCAGGTGGCTTGCAGAGTATGGATGTAGATGTAGATGTCTTATTTTTCCTTCTTGATTCTTGCACATAGTGTCTATTATCGCTATTCCACTGTAGTTTATACCTAATTTTGAACATCTACACAATTACATTGTTGACTGTTTTTTCTAGGTCAACACATTTTGACTTTTCTTCAGCGTTGCCTCTGACGTGAAGTCAAATACCAGAACTGTCTCTCTAGCACATTTATGTCTCCTAAAGCCAAAATTATCATGAAGACATCTTCAATATTCTTTTTCCATTCTTCTGTATATTATGTTAGTCAGTAACGTTGATGCATGAGATATTAAGCTGATTCTATGATAGTTCTTGCATTTATCTTGCTTATCTCCTGGATTGTGTGGATGAATTTTTTTTTTAAATCTGATAGTATTTGTTTAGACTCATAGATTCTAAAAACCAAACTTAATAGTTGCTATGTTGGCACTTCCCCTAATGATTTTAGAAATTCTGCCCTGATTGTTTGCAAGTCTTCCAGAGCTCTGTTACTAGTTCCTCTATGTCTTCCATATTGACTCCCATTTCTTCTTGAATTACATCATCAGACACTTCCTCTCTCTCACAGAGTTCTTCAACATACTCTTTCCACTTTATCTGCCCTCTCCTTTGGCTCTAACAATGGAATTCTTTTTGCACTCTTCATGTCAATGTGTTCGATTTTAATTTGCTGCTTTTTGGACTTTGCTATACACTGAATCAATTTATACAATGACCATTTCATTTTCCTGCAGCAACCTTGGCTTGGCTTATCTCTGTTTACTATTTATTTCTTTCCTATGTGATTTATATTGCTGTATTCACATCTTGTCAGAACATTTTTTTTATTTCCTTCTTCCATGGCCATGTCTCTCAATGAAACTCCCTATTGCGTATCATTGCTGCAGTATCTACAGCTTAAGAGGAAAGATAGATGCTGTCTATAGGAAAATTAAAAAGAAAAAGCAACTGTATAATTTCTAAGAGTGATAATTTTCATTGATAAGTTCTTCTCTCAGTACCTAATCTCCCATTTCATCTTCTCCTACTTCCTGTATATATAAATTTGAGGATGACGTTACAGAAAGAGAAGAGGAAGTACGTGAAGATGAAATGGGAGCTATGGCACTGAGAGAAGAACTTATCAATGGAAATGATCAATCTTATAAAATATAATTGTAATATAATTGAATAAATAAAAAAATCTACGCACCATTTGCAGCAGGAGAAAACATATATAAAAGTTAAGTAAATGTGCAAGCTTTCGGAACCAGTGTCTCCTCCTTTTGGCAGAAAGGTTGAAGGGGAATGAAGAGAACTGAAGGAAAAGGACTGGTGAAGTTTAGAAAACGGGGAGAGTTCAGAAAAGTCACCCAGAACACCCTGGGTCAAGGGAGACTTACCACACCAGATGAGAAGGAAAGACTGTTCATTCTCATCGTATCTAGTCACTCTTGCCTGATCCAGGGTTCTGGGTGACTTTTCCAAACTTCCCCCATTTCCTGAACCTCTCTAGTCCTTTTCTTCCACCCCTCTTCCTTCCCCTTCAACCCTTCTGCTAGAAGAAAGAGCTACTGGCTCTGAAAGCTTGCACATTTATATATGTTTACTCCTTGGTGATTAGATTTTGTATATATCCAGTTACATTACATTTTGAGAGAATAATTTGTAGGAGCACTGAAATCTGATGCAAGACCCCTGGAATAGATAACATTCCCTCAGAATTATTGAGATCTTTGGGACAGGCAGCAATAACAACACTATTCTACCTAGTATGTAAAATACATTAGACATGCAAAATACCCTCCGACTTCAGGAAGAATGTAATAATGCCAGTTCCAAAGAAGAGAGTTGTCGATAGGAATGAATACTACTGAATCACCAGATTAATATGCCCTGATTATTTACAGGACACTAATTGTTTACAGGAAAAGGAGGAAACTAGCAGCAGCTGAGCTCGGGAAAGACCAGTTTGAGCTCCGGAGAAATGTAGGAACATGTGGGGCAATACTGACCCAGTGACTTATCCTAAAAGATATGCTGAAGAAAGGCAAACCGCATAAGCAGATTTAGAGAAAGCTTTTGACAGTGTTGACTGAAATACAATTTTCAAAGTTCTAAGGGTAGCAGAGGTGAAATACATGGAGTGAAATGTTATCCAGACTGCATTTATAAGAGTAGCAGTTCATGAAAGTGTAGTAGTGACTGAAAAGGGTTTGAGACAGGGTTCTAGCTGACCCCAATGTTAATTAATATGTACATTAAGAAAGCAGAAACAGAAACTGCAGGGTTTGCCCATGACATGTAATTCTGTCAGAGATGGCAAGAGATTTGGAAGAACAGCTGAATGGAATGGTTAGTGGCTGGAAAAGAGACTATAAGATTAACATCAACAAAACTAAGACAAGGGTAATGGAATGTAGTTGAATTAAATCAGTTTATGCTGCAAGAACCGGATTAGAAAATGAGATGTAAAAGTGCGACATAAGTTTTGGTGTATGGGTAGCAAAATAACTGTTGATGGCTGAAGTAGTGAGGATATAAAATGCAGACTGGCTAGATCACGGAAGGCCTTACTGAAAAAGGGGAATTTGTTAACATCTAATATCAATCTAAGTATTAATAGTCTTTTCTGGAGATATTTGTCTGTATAGTAGCCTTGAAAGAAAGTGAAGTATGGATTATCTCTTATAGAACTGTGCAGTTATGCTCAGTTTAGGCAGAGGCAGGTTCTGTACATAGTCAAACTTGAGCACTAAGGTACCTGTGTTGTCAAGTTTGGCCGTCTCCGAATACTTGTCCTTGAGTTTATTGCAGTCCACAACGTTTAGTTTGCGTTCTTCATACATGTCTTTATGAGGGTCATTTGCATTGACACACAATATAACTTCACACACCCGGCAGAAATCACAGATATCAATTCAGGTTTTTGAAACCAACACAGACTATTCTCCCTAAAGAACTTATAATAAATGTTATACTTCATCTGGAGTACTGTATTTGTTTCATGGAGAAAATGATCTCTAAGTGATGTGAATAATTTTGCAACACTAGTCAGGGTTGTCAAAATATTTCCTTTTGGATTTGCATTGACAATAATGCGAAATGAAACTGGTCCCAGTGAGAGTGGACCATGTCCCAAATTTCTGTTGCAATTTTATGTGGTCTGATGGCAAGTATCTCTCTACTGTAAGAGTGGTAGCATTTGACACCTTCAAAAACTGTTTTCAAACTGCTCTTGGTAACTTGCAAGATAGTTTGGAATTTGGATTTACAGACTATTGTCTTATAATTGTTGCATTTTAGATGGTAAATATAAATGGAGCTTTGATTCTAACCAGACCTAGTTGTATTAGATGTTCTAGGTGATGTTTTCTAATGTCAACTAAAGTAAAAACTTGTTCATAGATCTCTTCTTGATCCACTGGGCATATTTTTAGATAGCATTTCTTTGTGCATCATTTCTTACTGACTAGAAATTTCTTAGAGCAGACTTTCATACCGGTTTTTGGCAAAAAATAACACTGTCCTGAATTTCTCTTCTTTGTGACCTCTTTCTTTCACGTCCCTTTCTGAATTTTATGTTTCTCGTGGTTTATGGTTCTCTTAATCACATGCCATGTTATATCCTAGCCAGTAATGCCACCCGAGCCTGCTGCCAAAAGGTTGGCAGCATCAAAGTCCGGACGCCGTCCGCATAAGCAGCGCCAGCGAGACAGGAAATCGCCGCAAGTCTGTGCGCGCCTCCGCTGGCTTCTGGGTTCTTAAGCGCTGGAGTCGCGAGCGCTAGGACAGTTCTGTATTCGCCGCTCAGTTGTATACGCGCCACCGAACTGTGTACTTGCTAGTCAGTTGTGTGTTCATCGCAGCAGAGTTGTTGTTTGTCGTCAGCCGACGCTGACCTAGCCGCTCCGACTCGAACTAGACAGATTTCTGTAGACACGGAGTTCACTACTGTGTTGCTGTATCTTCGTTAATAAAGATAAGTACCGACTTTTATTTAATCAGAGTGTTTGGGTTTTCCTCTTTCTGTTCACTGTTCCAGCGGACCGGTCGGCCCGCTACTAAAAGTGTGGCGGTGACTTCGTAAGCCGTTTCTACAGCGCATTGCTTGTCGCTACGAACGCCGCCACAAAACTGGCGACGAGGGCTTCCGAACTCGTGTGCAGGGCTGGTTCAACTTGTTTCTGGTTATACTAATTATAGCGATAAAATTTTGGGGGCTGGTTTCATTTGTGTTCACTATGTCTGCCGAATTACAACAGTTGATCTTGTTACAGAGTCAGCAAATACAAAGTCTGGTGGAAGCAATCGCCAAACAAGCGGCTAATCCTCCAACACAAAAGGAACAAGCACAGGCAGCACCACCTTTCCGTGCTTTTGATGCATCAAGAGAAGAATGGCGAGAATATTTCGCGCAGTTGCAGGCGCACATGACAGTCTACAAAATCACGGGTACTGAGCGGCAGCTTTATTTAATTTCCACTGTAGGCATGGAAGTCTATCGCCTACTTTGTAAGTTGTTCCCGGAATCCAAGCCAGAAGCTTTAGACTATGACGTTGTTGTTAACAAGCTTGCTGAGTATTTCGAGTCGCGAGTTCATGTGGCAGCAGCCAGATTCAAGTTCTTCAGATTAAAGAAACTGCCACATCAATCTAATAAACAGTGGTTAACAGATTTACGGGGCCTCACCCGTCAGTGCCGATTTAATTGTGTGTGTGGAGCTTCCTACAGTGATGTCATGTTACGAGACGCTATTACTCAAAACATTGCAGATTCTCGTATTCGTGCTGCTATCTTAAAGTTGCCTGACCCGTTATTAGAGACAGTGATGAACATCATTGAAGCCCAAGATACTTTTGACTATGCTGAGTGTGAGTTAGATCAGCCATGTATTTCTCAAATTGCCTGTGCTCAGCAAGTTATGTCACGCCCGCGGCCTCACCGGCAGAGTCAAACTGTAAACACTAGCCGGCCGCGTCATGTTAAACACATTCGTCAGCCGCGTGTGCAAAATGATAGAGTTAAGTCTTGCCCTAAGTGTGTTCTTGCTCATCCTCGTGAACGTTGCCTGTTAAGAAACGCGGTTTGTCACTTTTGTCAAAGGAAAGGACACATCCAGACTGTTTGTTTGCGTAAACGCAAGAACAATTCTAGTGCTGTCCAGCCCATGGATATTCATGTTCTTCAAAGCCAGCTCGCCCAGAAGGTCGCGTTTAAAGGCTCTTCCACGGTTCGTGTGGGTAATAAACTTGTTCGCAATAAGCCACCCACCCAGCCCTCTGCTATGCGACCCAGGCGTAATTCAAACGCTGTATAAAGTAATGTACGGACTGCAAGTGAAGCGGGAGTTGTTGTTCCACCCGCCCAACCCACGAGTTGTCGTAAGCAGCGAACACGCGCTAAACGCGCTGATTTTGTGTCTTCCGCCTCCACTGCACCGATCCAGAGACAGTGTAATAAACTATTTGTGAAGCTACGCATCCAGGATAAGACCTTCAATTTTCAATTAGACACTGGTGCGTCTGTGACTCTCATAAATAGTGCTACGTATGCGGCTATCGGCCGCCCTAAACTTTCAGCGGCAAAACATTCTTTGGCTACTTATAGTGGAGAACAAATTCCTGTGTTAGGTGTATGTAGCGTGCCAGCCACATTCCGTGGCAATACAAAAACAGTTTCATTCACAGTGCTCCGCGCTACAGACAGTGTAAACAATTTCGGATTAGACTGTTTTGACTTGTTTGGCCTGTCTACCCAAGACAATGTGTTGCAAATTAATTCTGTTGTTGTTCCTCAAGACAGCATAACCGATTTGTGTAAACAATAGTGACATATTTAAAGACGAACTAGGTTGTGCTGCGAACTTTGCCGCTCATATTACGTTAAAAGATAATGCTCAGCCTCGATTTTTTCGTGCTCGTCCAGTGCCTCACGCCCTCCGGGCACCTGTAGCAGATGAACTTCGTCATTGGCAAAACAACGGTGTTATTCAACCCGTTTCAGCGAGCCAGTGGGCTTCTCCCTTAGTTATTATAAAGAAACCGTCTGGCAAGTTACGTTTGTGTGCTGATTTTAAGTCGACAGTTAATCCTCAGACTGTCATTGATTCTTTTCCTTTGCCTAGACCGGACGAGCTGATGGATAAGTTAGGGGAAGCTCGTTTCTTTTCCAAAATTGATCTCCGTGAAGCATATTTGCAATTGCCCCTCGACGAACAATCACAACAGTATTTTGTCATAAGCACGTCGTTGGGGTTGTTCCGCTTTCTGCGTTTGCCTTTTGGTTGTGCGTCAGCTCCAGCTGTTTTTCAGCGTTTTTTGTCACAACTTCTGGCTAATGTGGCATTGTGTTGCAACTATTTAGACGATATTGTTGTGTCCGGTCGGACGCCTGCTGAACATTTCCGTAATTTGGAGTGTTTGTTTACAGTGTTGTCTCAGGCAGGCCTACGTTGCAACATCGATAAATGTTCATTTTTCCTTACGGAGATGGAGTATCTGGGACATGTTATTAATGATCAAGGCATTCATCCCTCCCAGTCACATTTAGCAGCTATTCGTGATTTGCCCGCCCCTCGCAATCTGCAGGAATTGCAAGCAGTTCTTGGCAAATTGACATATTATATTAGGTTTATACCTAATGCATCACAGATTGCTGCACCGTTGCATCGTCTCCGCCGTAAGAATGTTCCGTTTGTGTGGTCAGCTGATTGCCAATCAGCCTTTCAGCAGCTTAAAGAGGCTTTATTGAATGATCGTTGTCTGGTCCATTACGACCCTAACAAGCCTCTGGTGTTAGCTTGTGATGCCTCTTCTTTCGGCCTCGGTGCTGTGTTGTCTCACCGAGTCGGTAACACCGAACGTCCTATTGCGTTCGCATCTAAATTGCTAAACAAAGCTCAGTGTAATTATAGCCAATTGGACAAGGAAGCGTTGGCTATTGTGTTCGGTGTCACAAAATTCCATCACTACCTCTATGGTAGACCATTCTATTTAGTAACAGATCACAAGCCCCTGACGTCACTGTTTCATCCGTCTAAACCAGTTCCTCAGCGGACGGCTCAGAGACTACAACGTTGGGCTCTTTTGTTATCACAATACCAGTATGAGATACTGTATCGCCCTACAGCTCAGCATGCAAACGCTGACGCGCTTTCTAGATTGCCGATTGCTGCGGATGATGTCTTCGATTCCTCTGACGACTCTTGCCATCAGATTGACGCCGATGAGCATCAATCCCTCCGGGATTTTCCGATTGATTATCGTCAGGTGGCACGTGCGACAGCTACGGATCCTCATCTGAGTTTACTATTACGTTTTGTTCAACGTGGTTGGCCGTCCAAGGCAAAGGACATATCGGATCCTGTGGTTCGTCGCTATTATCCACAACGTCATCTGTTGTCTGTTTCGCACGGAGTTTTGCTGTTACGCACTGAGAATGACCAGCTTCGTGTAGTGGTTCCCCAAGTGCTCCAATCCAAGGTCCTCGACTTGTTGCATCAAGGTCATTGGGGAGTGGTCCGCACCAAGCAGCTTGCCCGCCGTCATTGTACATGGATCGGCATTGATAAGCAGATTACGCAGATGTCTACAGATTGTTCGACGTGTGCCGAACACCAAGCTGCTCCGCCTCAACGCTATTTTGAGTGGGCACGCCCTGCCGGGCCCTGGCAGCGAGCACATATTGATTTCGCTGGTCCATATTGGAATTCTCGTTGGCTCATCGTGATAGATGCATTTAGTAATTTTCCGTTTGTTGTGCCCATGCAGTCTACAACGTCTGCACAAACTATACAGGCGCTGACTTCAATTTTTTGTATTGAGGGTCTTCCAGAAGTTTTAGTGTCTGACAATGGTCCACGATTTACCTCTGCTGAATTTGAAAGTTTTTGTTCTGCCAATGGCATTCGCCATGTTCTTACTCCGCCGTTCCACCCTCAATCGAATGGTGCAGCGGAACGTTTTGTACGCACATTCAAGGATCATATGGACCGCCTTTGTGCTACGCACTCTCGTCAGCAGGCCCTCATCACGTTCCTGTCGTCGTACTGGACCACGCCACGTGACGGCCCTTCACCTGCGGAGCTTCTCCACGGCCATCGTCATCGCACCCTACTACGGTTGTTGCACCCCCCGGATCGACCCGCCGCTTCTGAGCATCGCACGCGTTTTCAGTGCAACGACGCCGTTTTTTTCAGAGTTTATCACGGTCGCCGTCGTTGGGAACGTGGTACCGTGATAAGTGTCCAGGGTCGCGGTTTTTATACTGTTCAAGGTGCTACTGGGGTGCACAGGAGGCATCAGAACCAGTTGCGCCGCACTGGCCGCCCGGATTCTGCCGCTCGTTCTTTGTCCACAGATTTGGTCCGCGGCGGGTTCCAGCCGCGCCTTCCGACTTCGCTGCCGCCCCCAGGGCAGCAGCAGCAGCCGTCGCCGCTACCACGCCGACAGCCCGTCCCGTTGATGCCTCCCGCGCAGCTTCATCCGGGAGCGCCCCAGGTGGTCGCTCCGGCGCCTGCGGTCCCTCTTCAGTCGCCACCGCCTTCGGAGCTGATGGACGTCGATCCCTCAGCCGGGCCGCCTTCCCAAGCGGTGGCTGTGCAGCCTGTCCTGCAGCCGCTTTCCTTGGGCACCCCCAAGGAGTCTGACACCGCAGCGCCTTGTCCGGCGCCCACTCAGCAGCCGTCGACGCAGCGTCAGGAGACGCTGCCTCTCTTCGTGGGTCCTGACGCCCCGTCGCGTCCAGTACCAGACGCTGCGCCCGTGGTCACAGGCGTGCACCCTGACCTCGGTTTTCAGTCGGTGTTTCCCGAGGCCCCGCGCAGCCAATGCTGGGGTGCGGACCGGGGACTGCCACCGACAACAGTCTCCGCCCCGGTCTCGTCCGCTACGCCTGCGGCCAGACCCCTCCCCCGCCGTCGACGCTCGCCATGTCATTATTCAACGACGGTGCGGCGATTTGGGGGGGAGGAGTGTTATATCCTAGCCAGTAATGCCACCCGAGCCCGCTGCCGAAAGGTTAGCAGCATCAAAGTCCGGACGTCGTCCGCATAAGCAACACCAGCGAGACAGGAAATCGCCGCAAGTCTGCGCGCGCCACCGCTGGCTTCTGGGTTCTTAAGCGCTGGAGTCGCGAGCGCTAGGACAGTTCTGTATTCGCCGCTCAGTTGTATACGCGCCACCGAACTGTGTACTTGCTAGTCAGTTGTGTGTTCATCGCAGCAGAGTTGTTGTTTGTCGTCAGCCGACGCTGACCTAGCCGCTCCGACTCGAACTAGACAGATTTCTGTAGACACGGAGTTCACTACTGTGTTGCTGTATCTTCGTTAATAAAGATAAGTACCGACTTTTATTTAATCAGAGTGTTTGGGTTTTCCTCTTTCTGTTCACTGTTCCAGCGGACCGGTCGGCCCACTACTAAAAGTGTGGCAGTGACTTCGTAAGCCGTTTCTACAGCGCATTGCTTGTCACTACGAACGCCGCCACAAAATGCCATACTGGATATACTATCGCAATCACTTCCCATATTTTGTTGACAATCACTATTTTCTTCCTATGTGATGCTGGCAAATATAAATTCCACAATATGGATATCCCATCACTGACCAATACATCTCAGCACAGCACACACACAACACTGATATGGGTGGCATGAAAGTTGTCTACTGGCTATGGCAGTCAGTGGAATGACGACTTGGAGCAGCATGGCTGTCAAATGTTTCTAGAGGGTGTTGTGTATGTCGGAGAGTAATAATTTGTGAGCACAAAGACTGGTTCGTACAGATGCAGTTACTGCAGGGAACAGAAAAACAACCTAACGATCTTTAAGTTGCTTTTCCAGGTAATGCCTCAATTCCACATGCCTTCTGACCCTTCTAGCTAAGTCACATCTGCCTGTTATCCATGTATATGCTTGGTATTTTGCCAGTATCTGGCCATGATGGTTCTCACTGACAGTTAACAGACCAATTCCCGTAAGACTTTACAATAACAAGTTTTTTTTGCAGCTTTTTATTGCTCCTTTATTGATTCTGATTTTATTATACGGCCCCTTACTGATATTTTTCACTACATCCTGTCTATTATCTCAATTATTATTTCATTTCACTATCATCTGTAAGCCCCCATTTATGGTTTTAGAATTTTAATGTTCTTTTCAGAGTTGACTTCCTTCTATGGCGATCTTCTTCATTCTGCATCTCTTGACTTTTGACTTTCATCAATATTTTGATGAATTATTAAAAACTGACTAGGACTGATGGAACACTGTATGTGCTTAATTTTTGCCAGTAAATAATCTGAAAATAAGTAAGCTGACTTCTAATTTAAATTTGCTTCTGTCAGTTATATCCTTTGTATATAATGTTATATCCTTCCCCTAGATTCTTGCCATTCTATTTTTTTAAATAGTTTTATAATTCTTAATTCCCTCATGTGCTAGTCTTCTTCATTTAGATGTACCTGAAGATGCAACTCTAACATTGTGAAACTGGTAGTACTGTTAAAGGATCATACAACAGCTGTTTGCATACCTTCAGCTGTGGATGCCCATTTTTGCTGTTTTTTACATAGATTGAAAAAAAAAAAGAAAGGCCAAAGCAAGGAGACATGTAACATACCTTGTGTGATTTGTTATTTTTTTAAAAAATATATTTGCTTAATGTCACTCTGGAAAGATTTAATTAGAAACAATTTTTTAATTGAATTTTTTGGTTGGCAGAGTCACATGATTTACTGTGGTCCATGAGGAAGGTATTTACAAAAAGTTGGATTTAGACGAAGAAAATGTGAGAAAAATAATAATTTCAACTGCTTTCATCATTGCTAAGCCAGATTTAAATCTGTAATGAGATGCAATAGGATTGTTGTTTACATATGGTGGATTAGGACTACTACTTTTTGTATTATATGTGTTACGGAATCAGGGTAATAATTAAGATAGAATTTAGAAGTTATATAACAACTATGTATAATAATTACTTGTTATTTATTGTCGTATATAATAATTATGTGTTATTTAGGGTTGTTCAAAGCAGAGATCCAGCAGAAATATATGTAAAAACTTATTATAGGTTAAGTGAACATTTTAGAGATTTTGAATGTCAAGCCACAATATTCGGAAGCAGCAGTAGTTGAACAAGGAGGCCGATGACCAGTGGAATTTGCGCAGCTGCAGTCAGCAATTTGGCAGATCAGTGACCAAGCAGAATGGGCAATGCTTACCAGGAGAACAACGACCAGTACAGTTCACACATCAGCATTCAACATTTCAGGAACTGTCATCATACTGAACTCATGTGCGTGACGTATCTGGTGACGCCGAGGAGGATGACAGGGCAATGTCTGGCCATGCCAGCGTAGATGTAAAACAAGGAAAGTTGGCATGTGTGTCGACATTGGTCACATTTTGCCCAACGTGAGAAGCATAGATCAACAACCAAAGAGTCAGTTGTCACCCTATAAACTTCGTGACATTGGCAAAAACACCAAATAAATATCTCCAACAAATGGGCATGAGGGGGTCCTTTGAGGGGAGAAAGAATAAATGAAGAAGCATCACCTGGACAGACAAACTTATGATTAGTCAGCGGACGTCTCTTCACTGCAATGACTTAGCCACTACGCTGCTTGACAGAAGAAGATGTCGGTACTGCACCAATAGGTCAACGCAGAGGATACCATCCCAGATATTACCAGAAAGGAGTTCAAATGGTACTTACCCAGGTGGCTGGTGAGGACAATGGGACTGCAGCTTCACCAAATGGGTCACCTGTGAACCTAGAGCTTGACAAACTCCGCCAGAAGATGCCGAACCTGGGGGAAGCTGGTTTGATTCCAGGACGGGGCAGTCCACACCATGCAGTAGCCACTTGTTAATAACGCAACAAGCAAATTAACAAGGAGAAGACTGTGCTGCCACCACAGAAGGTCATGGGAATGGTACTGAATGGAAGAATATGCCGCCTGGTGCTCTGCTGCAACATGAGCCATCGCCATATCAGCAGTCACAGGAATCTGCTTGCTACGACTCCACACCTCACCACTGCTGCGAAGAACTGAGCGAGTTAAAACACTATATTACTCTGTTTGTTTAAAGGCTCTTATGTGCCAATAAATGACTGATAGTGAAACTACCAATGTTTCAATCACATCTCACCTACTGAGCCAAGTAAAGAACCCATTCCACTGCCCACAAAGTGTCGCTTTCCCTCTCGCCAACCCTGACAAAAAAAATGACCTTTGCTCCCCTCTGCCACTGATGCTCAATATCTAGTGTCACAAAACCCCAGCCCGCTACAAGTTATCAGCTTTCCAGAGTGTTAGTTTGACAAAATGTGGCAACATTTTGATGGGTGTAAGTTCATCCTTAGTAAACTGCTCCAAGGAATACCGATGATTTGAACAACCGATGGACAAGAATGTTGACAGTATTAAAAGGTTCTTTCAATGTCCATTTTAAGAGATTGTCTGTAAAACGCAATGAGAGTGAGTCACTGTATGAAGATAAAATAGTGTTTTATCCGCGACTGGTTGAATTGCTCCTTCAATAGAGCTATTAATAATTAAGGAATGAATAACTAAGGAGAGTTTGTCTGGAGTCCATCAATATTCACTGCATCAGAAGAGTTTGACAGACATGGACGCATGCATCCTAACATTGTGAGAAACTTTTTTATAGCCTTCATTTCCACCAAGTTCAATCTTTATGACCTCTTTAAAGTTTTACATTAATTATGGGAGCTTTAAGTGTTGTCACCACTCACCTAACACAATTTCTAACATGAATTTTCTTTTTAACTTGTAATTTGTAGAATCTGGTTCCTGGTTTTGTATTTATCATAATTATCATAGCCTCCATTATGGTTCAACAGCTGTCCCTAGAAAGTTGCTCCAAAAGCAGAGAGAGCTCCATCTTAGATTTAAAGAAAGCCAAAGCCTCATAGACGAACAAGAACTGAATGAATCCAAAATTTGTGTATGGAGAGCCATGTCGTGAGCATTCAATGGATTCAAAACTAGAATTTTATGCACCAGTATGACAGAAACTCTAAAGAAGTATTGGTTTTGTCTTAACTCAGTAAAGGGATCAAAGATATTTGTACAGATAACTGATGACCATAACTGCACCAAAATGGAGGATGGTAGAGGGAAGGCTGAAGTACTAAATACCATTTCTCAAAGCTGGGGAAGATCTTGAGCAATCTATTACATGTCACTGGAGGAACGAGGTATTCCTAGTGACTGGGAAAATGCGTGGGTCATTTCTGTTTTCACGATGGGCTGTCAAATAGACTATAGGAATACATAGCAGACATCAGTCTGTTGTCAAATTTTGGAACACATTTTATGCTGGCATATTATAACATTTCTGGAGGAATCAACAAGGATTCCACAAATAGTGAACCTGTGAGATCGAGCTTTCTCTGTCCATCCACAGGACCCAGGTTTATGATGTGTTTTTTGGTTCCCAGAAGGCATTTAATGTAGTTCCACACTGTTGCCTAATGAATGAAATATGTGCATTATCTGATCAGCTCTGTGATTAAACTGAAGAGTTCCTAGCAAATATAATGCAGCATGATATTTTTAATGGAAACAAATCTTCAAATGTAAAAATAACTCAGGTGTGTGTTATAGGACCAGTGCTTTCACAATATTTATAAGTGACCTAGCAGATAATGTTGCTAGCTCAATAAGGCTATTTGTGGATGTAGCTGTTGTATATAGACAAATCACAGAGTTAGAAAATTATAGTGAAATACAGGAATACCTGTAGAGGATCAACACTTCATGCAGGGATTGGTGGTTGACCTTCAGCAAAACAAATGTAATGTCTGGCTCATACATAGAAGGAAAGATAGGCAGGAAGACCCATTGCTATACGATTAAAGGTTGCCGAACAATCAGTAGAAGCTGTCAGATGCATTAACTATCTAGGATTACGCTGGGCAATTTAAAGTGGAATGACCTCAAAAATAATCATAGGAAAAGCAGAAACCAGACTGAGTTTCACTGAAAAAATCATCCAGAAATGTAATCTACCCATGAAGAAAATGGCTTCTAAAACCCTGATTTGGATAGTACTTGAATATTGCTCATCAGTCTGGAACTCTTACCAGATGGTGTTGACAAAGGAAACAGAGAAGATGCACAGAAGAGAAGTTAATATCATCATAGGTTCATTAAGCAAGAGAGCCAGCATAATTTTCTCGTCCAAATCCAGTGCAGACACTATAAGAAAGATATTATGCATCATGATGTGGTTTACTATCAGTGTACATTCCCAGAAACATCAACCAATATAGTGCTTCCCACTACACATATCTTATGAGGGGACCATGAAGGTAAAATCTGAGCATACACTCCTGGAAAATGAAAAAAGAACACACAGACTCAAGTGAATAAGACCTGTTATATTTGCATGGGACATTATGAGAGGGCAGTGCATGCGATGATCAAACACGCCACACTGTGGACACACCAGGAACTGTGTTATCAGCTGTGAAATATTGCAAGCTGCTCAGTGGTTGTTCACCGTCAGAGCCAGTGGCAGCCAGTTTGCCGTGGTATACGGAGCTCCTTGTGTGTCTTCAACATTATCAGCATGCCGTGACAGCATGTACATGATCCGTTTGAGCAACTGACAGAGTTTGAGCGAGGGCGTATAGTGAGCCTGTGGGAGGCTGGATGTACATACGGCACAACTGTGCAACACATGGGGCGAGAGGTCTCCACAGTGCATAGATGTTATCGCCAGTGGTCAGCAGAAGGCGCACATGCCCATCGACCTGGTTCTGGGCAGCGGCGACACACAAATGCATGCCAAGACCATCGCATCTTACAAAGTGCCATACAGGACCGCACCATCACTTCACAACAAATTAGGGACACTGTTGCTCTGGGGGTATCATCGAGAACCATTCGCAACTGTCTCCGTGAAGCAGGGCTATGACCCTGCATGCCGTTAGGGCATCTTCTGCTCACGCCCCAACATTGCTCAGCCCGCCTCCAGTGGTGTCACGATAGGCGTTTATGGAAGGACAAATGGAGACATGTCATCTTCAGTGATTAGAGTTGCTTCTGCCTAGGTGACAATCACGATCGAACGCATGTGTGGCATCGTGCAGGGGAGCGCCAGAATCTGGAGTGTGTACGACAGAGGCACACAGGACCAAAACCCAGAATCATGGTGTGGGGAGCCATACCCTACACTGGTCGTTCTCCACTGCTGATAGTAGAGGGAACATTGAACAGTGAAGGATACATTGAAACCATTATTCAACTGGTCTTGCTACCATTCATGCACCAACAAGGCGACATGCTTTTCTAACAGGACAATGCACGTCCACAAGTCTCCTGTGCCACCCAATGTGCTCTTCAAGGTGTACACCAGCTACCCTGGCCAGCATGATCCTCAGACCTGTCCCCCATTGAGCATATTTGAGACTGGATGAAACAACATCTTGCACGGTCTGCACAACCGGCACGGAATCCGGCCTAGCTGAGGCACCAGATGGGCAGTGCATGGCAGGCCATTCCTCAAGACTACATTCGGCACCTCTATGATTGTCTTCATGGGAGAATTGCAGCCTGCATTGCTGCAAAAGGGGTGTATACACAGTACCAGCGCCGACATTGAGCACACACTGTTGACTTTACTCACATGGGTATGGCTCTGTCTTTGTGATCATGTGTTGTATACGTCCCCAAGAGTGTGTCCATAAAATTTCCCTCTGCTGGGTCAACGAATTCATTGTGTTCTTTGTCATTTTCCAGAAGTGTACAAAGATGTTTTCCAGCAATTTTTCTTCCTGAGGACCATTCATGACAGTAACTGAAAATAAGGGAAGTGACGCTGGTACACAAAGTATCTTCTACCACATACCATAAAGTGGCTTGCAGAGTATGGCAGGCCATTCCTCAAGACTACATTCGGCACCTCTATGATTGTCTTCATGGGAGAATTGCAGCCTGCATTGCTGCAAAAGGGGTGTATACACAGTACCAGCGCCGACATTGAGCACACACTGTTGACTTTACTCACATGGGTATGGCTCTGTCTTTGTGATCATGTGTTGTATACGTCCCCAAGAGTGTGTCCATAAAATTTCCCTCTGCTGGGTCAACGAATTCATTGTGTTCTTTGTCATTTTCCAGAAGTGTACAAAGATGTTTTCCAGCAATTTTTCTTCCTGAGGACCATTCATGACTGTAGCTGAAAATAAGGGAAGTGACGCTGGTACACAAAGTATCTTCTACCACATACCATAAAGTGGCTTGCAGAGTATGGATGTAGAAGGGTGATATTAAGCTTCTGCATGACTGATGACCACTATCACACAGACCTGGAGTCATGTTTGCTGTTGTCTGTCTTACTCTGTTTCAAGACCATAGGATAACAGGTTTTAAAAGTATGTGTGTACATTGACAATATAGGAAAAGACAGACTGCTACTTATTGTAAAGATGACATGTTAATTTGCCAACAGGCACAATTAAGACACTTACACATAAGCTCCTGGCTGCAGTCTTTGTCAAAAAAGAAAGAGGAAACACACACCATTCATTCATTCATTCACACAAGCAAGCACACATCACACACACGTCAGCCAACTCCAGCAGCTTGGACCACAATGCCAATGAGGGACATCCTACCTGAGATCCTTCCTACCCCTCCTAAAGTGGCGTTCCATCACCCACCTAACCTCCACGACATCCTAGTCCATCCTTATGCCATTCCCAATCTCGACCCCTTGCCACAAGGATTATATCCTGTGGAAGGCCCAGGTGCAAAACCTGCCCAACTGACCCACTCAGCACTTCCTATTCCAATCCAGTCACAGGTTTATCCTACCCCATCAGGGGCTGGGCCACCACTGAAAGCCGCGATGTCATTTACCAGCACTGCGCAAACATTGCACAGCTTTTTATATTGGTATGACTACCAACCTGCTGTCCACCAGGTCAAACAGCCACCACCAAACTCTGGACAAGAGCTAAGTACACCACCCTGTGGCACAACATGCAGCTTTAACATAACAGGCTTAATTTCAATGACTGCTTCACCACCTGAGCCATCTGGATCCTCCCCTCCACCTCTAGCTTTTTTGAACTGCGCAGATGGGTTTTATTTTTACAACATATGCTCCGCTCCTATAATTATCCCGGCCTCAATCTGTGGTAACATAATGTCTGCACACCCCCCCGAACAGTTTCCATGCCCTCTGCCCTATCACCTTCTCCCCAATCTTGTCTCCCACCATCTTTGTTTGTCACCCTCTGACAATGCATCCACCAATCTTTCCCAACTCCTTACCTTTTTTGCTCCATTTACCACACCCCCTGCCCTACGATCTCCAGACACTGTGCCTGTTGGCATTCTAATCCCTGCACACTTCGTCAGACAGCACTCCTCTCTCCCCCATCCATACACTACTATCCCTTTCCCTTCCTACCCTCTCCAGATTACTGCTTCCATTCCACATGATAACTGCTTTCTGGTCCGAGCTGCTGGAGTTGGCTGTCATGTGTGTGTGAGGTGTGCATGCTTGTGTGGATGAATGGTACATATTTTTCTTTCTCTTTCTTTTTCAGAAGAAGGCTTTGTAACTGTTTGTAACTTAATGTGTCATCTTTATGGTAAGTAACAACCTATCTTTTCCTACTTTGCTGATATTCCAGCCTGGAGTTTCCATTACATGTATAGTGACAAATTCTACAAATGCATCCTCAATGTTACCTGTAATTGTGTCTTGCAGTTACCAATGTTTTATCACTTGTCTAATATATTCAACTCTGAAATAGTCAAAATACAGGTCAAGCGACCATAACATCTATTTCATTTATTTTCTGTTCATTGGATCATGTACAGAACTGCATACTTTATGATACTGGTTGTTTTAAACATAAGATTATAATGTGCCTTCTGTTTCACAGCTAAACAGATTTAAAGAAATTCAACTATACAATGATACAGGGTTATTCTAAATGATGGAGACCCATTTTCAAAAGTTTGTATGTATCCAAGTACAAATCGAAAATGAACAAGCTTTATACCAATGAAAAGAGGAAGTTTCAAAGTTTTTGGTGGATGGCAGCGGGCAGGTAGTGATGGTTTCGGAGTCGGCCAGTAGAGTTTGAGCGGCAATAGGGCCGTCATTCCGTTTCACTGTCAGTTGTGAGTGAGGTGATGTCTGCGGAGCACAAGGTTTTCTGCGATTCTGAGTTCGCAGAAAGTGAGTCGCAAATTGCAGTGCAGCGAGCATTCTGTACCAAATTCGGTATTCAACCACCAACTCGCAAAAGCATTAGTCATTGGTTTAAGCAATTTAAACAAACTGGGAGTGTGTGCAAAGAAAGAAGCACAGGCCGACTGTATGTGTCAGAGGAAGATGTCTGACAAATTCAAGAAAGTTTTGTGCGCAGTCCCAGCAAGTCTACTGATAGAGCCAGTCAAGAACTTGGAGTACCCCAACCAACTGCATGCGGTCTCGCATTTTGTGGTTATATGCTACCAAAGATGGAGGATGAAGCATTTCTACAGTGTTTAATTTTTAGTGATGGACGTACCACCTTAGTGGAAAAGTCAACAGGTACAATGTTTGCATAACGGGGACTTCATTTTCCAACAGGATGGAGCTCCCCCCATTGGCTCCGTGATGAATGAGGCTTTTTGAATGACTCCCTTCCTCAGAGCTGGATCAGTCGCAGGGGACTTGAGGGCCTGGTTCTGCATTCTGGCCACCAAGATGTGCTGACCTCATATCCTGTGACTATTTCTTATGGGGTTATGTGAAGGAAGCTGTTTATGTCCTGCCTCTACCAACCACTCTGAATGATCTGTGGAACCAAGTCACTGCTGCCGTGCACTCAGTAAGAGCACATACCCTTCCACGTGTGTGGGACGAGTCTGACTACTGCGTCGATGTTTGCCATGCAACCAACGGTGGCCAATTCGAACATTTATAACATTTATCACAGTTATAACCATTAAATAATTATTAAAAACAAATTAATTACAAATTATTAAATTTATTAAATTGATATCAAACATTATGAAAAAACTTTGAAATTTCCTCTTTTCATTGGTATAAAGCTTATTCATTTTGGATTGGTTCTTGAATAAATACAAAGTTTTGAAAATGGGTCCATCATTTAGAATAACCCTGTATAACATACCACAGCATCACATTTATATACTGTGAACAGAAGAAACACATATTACCATTAAAGGGCTATCAAAATATTCTCTTAGTGAAAAGATGGAGTGCTACTATAAATATGTCCTCATTTGTCTCTCAAAATGTTTTTGCATCTATGTTTATAAGGAAAGTTTGTTGTGCACTTTTATCCCCATGTGATGGGTTGCTATTTTTACATCTATTAGTATTTGCATACATAACATGAAGATTATCTTGCTGTTTTATGCAGTGATGGTGAATATCTTACTTTTTTCCACACTACTCTTACTAATTTCAAGTTTCTTGGCAGGCAGTAATGCTTCCCAGATATACATACAGGTCAATGGGGGTATTTTTAGGTAAGTCCTGCACATATATTTAATGCTTTTACTAGTAATGTGCTCTGTGTAGCATGGCAGTACCCCAAAATATGATTCCATATTTTGTATGCAAACAAAATATGCATCGATGCCACACAATTGCTTGCCCATTTATTTAATTTTCAGTTTTCTTATGACATTAAAATCTTTATTCAGGTTTGACTTAACTTGTGCCACATGTACCTCCCATTTCATATTACTCTGGATCTACAAGCCTAATGATTTAGCCTCATTACTGTCTGCAACAGGTTGATTATTAAAGGTGACAGTTGGTTTGAGACATTTCTATTATACTCACAGTAAAAATGTAGAGTAATTTTTTTAAGGTGGTAGTTGGTTTGAGGTATTTCTATTATACTCACAGTAAAAAGGTAGAGCTATTTTTTTTACTTATATAAAATACTCAGCTGGCTTATGTGGGACCAACACAGCCTTGCATTTTGTTTGCTTTTGACATCATAACTCATCAAGTGACAGCTTTATGGTAGGTGCTACACTCAGCTGGTGTCATCGGAATTCTTTCAGTATTTTCTCCATCTTCTTCAGGGAGTAGGTTTATAAAATGACTATTTAAAATATAGTGTCTCTGTGTGCATGTAAACATGGCTAGGTAATTGAAGCGATGTGCTTATGGTGCTTCTGAATGTATTCTTTTATGGTCAGAAGCATGTAGTGATAAGGAATTAACTGAAACATCCTGCAAAACTACAGATAATGCAGTAGTGGTGAGATTAGTTACTCAGAGGTCAGTGAGTTTGATAATGAAGTTGAATTGTCTACATTGCTGATTGTTAGGATGTACGACATTTGAAGTGGATGTGTTTAATGATATTAATGCGGTACCAACAAAGTGTTCATTTACTGGAAGTGCAGGAAAAGTGAGACCAGTAGTCAAATCATGATCCTCTCCAACTTATTGAAAGACATTTTCCAGCATATGTGCCAGCTACGAAGAAGAAAGATAACGTGGTGTACAGTTTATGCATAAAAAAATATCAGAGGAAAATCATATTACACATCCAAAGTGTGATGGACTATGTGATGCCTGCCTTCCACAATCTGCTATACACAGAGAAATTTTTAACTTTCTGATGAACGTTTCTGTTATTATTGTGTTCTGAAACATCTTTCGAATAAACTGCAGAATTTCATGTTTGCAATGTCAAATACAAATTCAATTATGCTACACCCATCTCCTCCATCCCATTCATGCCCGCAGAATACATCACGGGTGAATGCAACTGTGTCCTGAAGTGAAACAGTTAAGGGGTTAAATATAGATAAGAAAAAGAGCTGTTCCAGTACAGACCTTGTGGAACACCTCACGTGAATGGGGTTTTATTTGATTATTACTCAACGATTAATCTAGTTTTCTTGTCTATGACTGAGCCACTACTAAGATATATTGAAGCACTCCAATGATATTTTGTTTGTCTATGGAAACTTCAGATTAAATCAAACACAGGTACTGCAGTACCACTGCACTTACCCAGCCTCCATTACCACACAATATAATGTCTTAATAAATGGACTATTACAACACTTCCTGGCAGAACAGTTTCATATTCAAGGGTGAAAAGCAAACAAACTGCATTTTATAACATTAATATCTGTCTATTATGAACCAGTATTTGGATATTAGGTCATCAGATGACAATGCACTAGCATCCACAAGAGAGGCACTAGTGTGCAAGAAACCACACTTGTAACTAAAGATATTACCAATTGACAGACTCTTTGGTGATGAGATTTGTAGGCGATGCCAAATTGAGTGCTAATCAGTCGGGTTAGGTATATAAAATGCTATACAAGGTAGCTGCTTACAGGAGAAACTCTCCAATGCACCACCCTCAAATTTAGTGGTAAGAGAGCCCAGTGGACAGCCCATCAAAAACTGAACACAGATCAAGCATGAAAACAGGAAGAACATGTACTGGACTGTGAGAAAAAGCAAAACAGAAACAGTGAACATCCAAGAACAACAACTGCAATACAGAGCAGCCAGGAAGACAAACGGCTTTGTGGTTAAATGGTTAGGGTGTTGGACGGCCAAGTGGTCATGCCATGTTCATATCTTCCTTGTGCCAATCTTTCCTTCTTTCTTTTTTTTCCGCTGTTTACTCTATTCGGATTTGTGTCTGTGCTGTGGCGTAACGTCCATTAACAACAGCTAGGTGTAAGGGCCTATAATGACAGTTGATTCTGCACTACAACTCTATTAGCAGCTGAAAGGAAGTGGCTTTTGAATGGAAACCGCAAATGTTTGACAACAAGGCGACAAGTCAAATGAATCCTCCACCGGAAAACACATCTAGTATGTCATACATAGCATTACTGACGGTATGTGTGTCATATGATAGGAATCTCCTATCAATGCATCTGCTTTGTACTGGTAAGCTAGTGAGATATGCCTTCTTGCTTGATATAGGTGTCCGTATGAATGTGAAGCAATGTTTCTGAAGTTGCATTTCATTTTGGAAGTCTTGACTCGTGAATTCCTTGGTTGTAACATAATTGATATTCGTTTATTTGTTGTTTTCATTTCTGTGAGATGTCAATGTGGTATCTCGCCTGCTCTCACTGTTCATTACATTTACTTGTGACAGCAACATATTCTTACCACTTGACTCATATTCTATAACCAGTGTATAATATGACAACCGCCAAGACTACAGAAAGAGAACAAACATTTCAATTACTGGTTGGAGAGGTACAAATGTTGTGGAGTGGGGGAATGGAACGTGCGTGTTTTGAACATGACTTGCATGCTAGGCAATCCAACACCATGACCACTTACCCGTACATTGCTGCTGCTTGATGTTGCTCTTTATTGCACTACTTCTTCTTGGACCATTCACTGTTTCTATGTTGCTTTTTTTTCCACATAGTTTGGTACATCTTCTTCCTGTTTTCATGCTTGAAATGTGTTCAATTTTTGATGGGCTGTCCACTGGGCCATCTTACCACTAAATCTGAGGGAGGGGAGGGGGGGGGGGGGTGCGATGGGAAGTTTCCCTTGTTAGTACTGTACAACTGTATGGGAAAGAGGCTGAGAGTGCCTAAAATTGGTAAGTATGTAGTTGCCTAGATGAGACATTTCAATACAAATACCATGTAGTCTCTAACAGCTAATATTATACGCACATTGACACATAATTACTATTATAGCTTTTCACTAGAAGGACACAGCATTGTAATATATTATATAGAATGACAGTGAACTAATTTCATCAAAAGGAAAATTCACTCAAAGAAACATTTAATTATGATACTGAATTGCTAGCCAGTACTTACCTTCACAAGGCAAAATATTTGGCATTGTCAATAAGAAACAAATACAACAGTAGGAGCAAATGACAGTGTCCTACAGGCTATCTATGTTGTCCCCCCTTCATCTCCGTCTGCCCTAAGCCTCATTACAGGTTGGTCTCTCTCATCCTGGCCACTGAGTGATATACCCTTCCTCTTTAACATTCCCTCCCTAACGAAGGGCCTAATAGTTCCGAAAGTTGGGATAGTATTGTGTACCTTTACTTTTTTTATGTGTCTATCAGCTGTACTAAATATTTTGCCTCATGGAGGTAAGTACTGGATCTTAACTGTAATATATTGTATATTGTGCTCTACTTGTGTAACATTATTTTGTTGCCGTGTGGGAAATCTGAACAATGTTGTTATGATGTTGCACGAGTTATGCAACAGAGATATGAGATGAAGACTGTCAGTTCACCTTTGAGAGAGCTTAGTGCTCTTTCCATTGTGACATTTACTCCATGAAACAAATAATTCACCAAACTGGAACTTAGATATATCTGACTTATGTTCAAGATATTTTTCTTTCTTTTAATAATAATAATAATAATAATAATAACAATAAATCAAATTATGTTCGAATGCTTGTAGTAGCTGGTGGATGTTATAGTAACTAGATTCTATTGTATAGTCTACGCATTATTGGCAGTTGTCATTGAAGTGTACTGTTTCTTCAAGAATGTATTTTGTTAAATATTCCTAAAGGTATGTTGGGAGTTTTAATTGTGTGGATCAAACCTTATGTATCCTAGATATTTCAGCAATTCATAGATTGTGTGGACTGATGAAAAATGGATGGATAATTAGAACCTGCAAATACAATCATATTCCTTTTAGGAAACATTTTTTATTTCTGCAATTTTTTAACTTACAGCAATACAATGACTACCATCCTCTCTCCACTGGGAGTGCCATATCAGCCCATGTGGAGACTCAGGGCAGTCTACGAATATGAAAGTAATTGTTTTATGAAGATCCTAGGAACAGATTGCACAGATTCTAAATGAGGTTGCTGAAAGAACTACAAGACTTTGTCACAGAAGTTCAACAGTAAATCAGTCGAGAATTAAGTACAATTTCATCTGAAATCCTAATTAGTATTTTTTCAAGAAACATTATTAAAAACAAGAACTGGTTTTAATTTTATTAATCAAGGAAATCTCTAAAGTGTGCAATCACTAAAGAGAGTATCTTTCCCCTTAGCTACTACAAGTTTTGCTTCACAGATACTAAATATTCAAAGCTCTCACAATATTTCATATTCAATTAGGTGTGTTACTGTATTTGATTGACCTAAGGACAGTTGGGAGATAATTCATAGCCTAATGATAATGTAAGTATGCAACAGTGTGTAATACATCACACCTCCCCTAGCTGTAAAGTAGCTCCTTCTATTTAGTTTTGTGGTTATTAATTAGGCACTCATTTGGCCGGTTTTATTTCTGTGGCCGTCTCATTTTCAGTTCACTAAAAATAAATGAAAAAATTCAGATACAAATTTGACTTGTCTTCTCCTGGTAGATGATGAACTGAGAGGACACAAAGAGAGGCACACTCACATTTTTGTAATAGCTCAATTAATGGTGAGATTCAAAATATTCTGGTGTGGACTATTTCAGTTAAAAACCTATTCAATGATTTTATCTTTATGCAGATACAAAAAATGATGCAGAAAGAGTGTTACTCTGAAAGGGGGGGGGGGGGGGGGGAGATTTCTTCTGCCAGTAACTGTTTGTCATATGAGAAGTGTCAAATAGCAGTGTACAGGGAGAACAGTAATAAGTCAGTATAGAATGAACACATAGCAACTTATGTAAGTTGTATGGATATAATATAAGAGAAGTGCAGACTTCATAACAGATAAAAGAAAACATGAGGCATATATTTTCTTAGCAAGAAACTATGTAATGTATCCTCTCATGTCAAAGAAATGTGCTATGACCTTCACCGACTCACAAACATTCCCACCCCTTCACCAACTGGTACACTATTCATCACTTCCCTATGCACTAACATCCTTTCATGCACACTGCCCTGCAACTATTGAACACTATCTGTCCCAATGTCCTTCCACTATAGACTCACCAACTCATTTCTGATGGTTTGAGTACAAGGTCAAGGCACCCTACCTTCATTCCTCCTCAGCCAGAACACCTTCTCTCCAGTTCACTTCACCTGGTCATACTCAGGCCAACTTTTCACCTTCCTGGACAATGACCTTCACCTCTCTGATAGCTCCATTCAAATCACTGTCCATAACAAGCTCACTAACCATCAATAGCACTTGCAATTTGACAGCTGCCATCTCTGTCACACCAAAAAATTAGTTTCAAATAGTTAGGCAACCCATGATTGGCTAATCTACAGCGACAAGAATTTCCTGCCCAGTACGCTGAAGATCTCACCAAGTCCACTGACAGATTTCCTGTGCCACATGCTCACACATTCCTAATTCTCCCACCTACCTCAAGATCCAGTTGAAAAGAAACATACTTCTCACACCCAATATCATCCCAGACTGGAAAATCTGAAACACATCTCTCGCCAGGGTTTCAACTATCTATCATCATGCCCAGAAACGAGGAACATCTCATTCACAATCCTTCTCATGGTTCCTAAACTGGCATTCCACTGCCTATCCAACCTACACAATAACCTGTTGGATACTTGTACCACACCCTTGTGTATACTTGTATCATACGCTTGCCATATGGGTCATAACACTGTGAAAGACCCAGTCCAAGACTTGATCGATTTACCCACCCAGCACATCCAACTCCTGTTGTGTAACAGACTTATGCTATGCCATCAAAGGGAGGGCCACTTGTGAAAGCAGTCATATCATATACAAGCTCTCCTGCAATTTCTGCACTGTATTTTACGAAGGCTTGACCAGCAACTGGCTACCTGCCCAAACGAATTTCCACTGCCTATCTGCGGGCAAGAGCAGAGCTGGCCACCCAATGGCACAACATGCTGTTGAGAATAACATGTTTGATTTCAATGACTGCTTCAGAATTTGTGCTATCCAGATCTTTCCCTCTAGCACCAGCTTTTCTGGAATATGTAGATGGGAGTTGCCCTTGCAACTTTCCTTAATTCTCCTGGCTTCAGTCTCTGCTACTGTTAACCTTAAGCCTTGGAGCCACTTCCACCATGCCCCAGGTTATCCTATATCCATACACTCTTCCACAGAGCCTCCCTTTCCTTTGTTCTGCCATACCCTTCCAATCCACTCCTCCAGGTCATTGTCACCATGTGTCAAACAAAGACACCAGTGCTGGGCCTGGGGTGCTGTATTCCTATCCTGTGCACTCACTGCCTTCCTTTGAGCCATTAGCCACCCTTCTCCAAACAGCCTCCTTTCTCCCCTCATCCATGTCCCCCAACACACATTTTGTTTGTTTGTTCTTGTGTGTGTGTGTGTGTGTGTGTGTGTGTGTGTGTGTGAGAGAGAGAGAGAGAGAGAGAGAGAGAGAGAGAGAGAGAGAGAGAGAGAGAGAGAGAGAGAGGGGGGGGGGGGGGGGGGTTGGAGAGCGAGGACTCAAAAAAGGATTCATGTGCAGAAAGCTAGCAAAGTTTTCAGTCTTCTTTATGGGCCTATCAATGACTCAATGCCTCTATTATTCAGTGAATCATTACTTTTATTCCTAAATTATTTACAACCCAGAATCCCAATACAAAGATTACTAAACACAAATTACAAAATGCCAACACAGAATGTACATGAACAAAGTTCCACAGAACATTTCTTGACACTTGAATAAGAGGAAGACTGCAATAAATGGAAAAATATAACACCACAACACCAAATTTAACATTTTCTCTCTCTCTGATTCCATTTTATGATATTTCAAAGTTCTGATGTTTTGAATAGTTGTTTTGTGTGTGTGTGTGGGTGGGTGTGGTTGTGTGTGTGCATGTGCGCACGTGTGCAGACACACAGGCGCGCCTCTCCGATGAGGGCCTTGTTGGACAAAAGTTCATTTTCTGACAGTCTTTTTATTTGTTGTGCCTATTGTGACTCAGCATCTCCGCTAAAGAGTGAGTAGCAACTGTCCTTTTCACAATACTGTTACATTTCTTCAATGTCGTTGAAAGTGGATAAAAGTTCGAATGATGTCCCTGTAGTGTATGTCAATTAGGGGAGCCAACCATCTATGCTGAAAACCCCTTTTGCAGTAAAGTTAAAGTGTGCACTTGTTGACGGATTAGCATAGGTCAACCATGTTACATTTACAACTAGAGACACAGCACGCCCTGCTAAACTGCACTGCATATGAATGTTTACTTTAATCACAATAACACATGTGGGTGTACCAAACAATTTCCTCTGCTCAATAGATTATTGAGAAGGAGGTTCCCAATAAAAAAAAACACAAACTGTGCAAGTCATGAGAGTTGTAAAAAACATGAATAACCATTTAGCAAGTATAGATTGCTATTCTTTTCCTAATACTGTCATTATTCCATTTTAAATTTTCCATTGTTTTATTCAGCAATTATCTTAAAATAATTTTGATGCCAACATAATTTTAGAAAATTAAATTTAGTTTTGTGTCAGGTTGGTACAACAATTACTGAAGTAGTCAGTTTTTGTAACATGTGAATACATTTCTTTGATGAATTCTGCCAAAGTTTCTCAGCTTTGGTGGACATGTGCAGAATCACACTCCATGTAGTCTTACATCAAACTGTGGCACATAAACACCATATTTTATGGACTATAAGACAAAATGTTTTCTTCAAGAAACTGCTCCCAAACTTCAGGTGTGTCTTATACTCAAAATTTTTATACAAACATCCAGTGTTGGATTTAAACTCCCAATAGTCTTAAAAATGGCCATACATTCGATGCTGAGGAAAACCAATCTCACCTGGCAACATTGGATAATTGGCAGCACCAGTGCACTGATGTGATGAACATGAGTTGGCGAGATCCACAAGCCTACTAACACTGTCTCCCTCCCACACCTTCTTCACAAATCCAGAACACTGTCTAGCCTATGATGCGTCACTGCACTCTACAGTACCAGTGAACTTGAACTGAAAGTTGTATGTGTTACCAGTAACTGTACACATTTTTGTTAGTAGCTAGCTTCATAATGAAAAAAGTAGAAGTTATTCTTCTGATTCCAGTTGTAAATTGAAGGTAACAGCATATGCACAACAACATGACAACACGGAAAAAGAGCACCTGAGTGGCATTTCAATCCTCCGTCAGTAGGAAAAACCATTCGCTATAGGTAGGGTAGTAAAGAACAACTGAAAATGATGAGGAAGACTAAATGGTTGGTTGGTTTAAGAGGAAGGGGGGGGGGGGGGAAGAGACCAAACTGCATGGTCATCGGTCCCTTGTTCCTATAAAACAAGTCCATGAGGGGTAGAATAAAACAAAAGACATGTACAGCATAATACCGAAAGAAACGAAAAACCAAAACAAACGAAGAAAAGGCAACAAACACTAAAAGGAACAAAAGAGGACAAGGAAACAACAGAGAGACCCAAGAAACAATTAGCAAAGAGTAAAACAAGAAAGCAGATTACAGTGGTTGGCCGACCACGGGAATAAAAAGGAGAAGCCAGCCACTCTCCAACACATTAAAACTTCCACGATAAAAGCACTAGGGTGCAGGACACAGAGGGACAAAGGACACGCACTAAAATTTAGATCAAATGATAAAACCCACCCACAAGAATAAAACGTAAAACTGAAGCTGCTGTTGAAGCTTTGTCACAAGGTAGGTTGCTGGGAAAGTTAAAAGTCCGCTGCAGAGCGGCTAAAAGTGGGCAGTCCAGCAAGAAGTGGACGGCCGTCATTTGGGACCAACAGCGACAGTGAGGTGGGTCCTCATGACGGAGGAGGTAACCACATGTGATCCACATGGCCAATGTGGAATCGACAAAGGACAACTGATTCCCTGCGAGAAGCCTGCAGGGAAGACTTCCACACATTCACAGTCTCCTTAGTGACACACAGTTTATTGTGCGTACTGTTATCCCACTACACCTCCCAAAGGTGAAAAACCTTGCAGCGTAAGACAGAACTCAGGTCAGTTTCAGAGAGGCCCATCTCCAGAAGTGGTTTCCGCGTAGCCTGTGTGGCCAGTCTGCCAGCAAGTTCATTGCCAGGGATGCCGATGTGTCCTGGGGTCCAGACAAACACCACAGAACGACTGGACCATTCCAGGGCTTAGATGGATTCCTGGATGGTCATTCCCAAAGGATGGTGAGGGTAGCACTGGTCGATAGCTTGTAAGCTGCTCACGGAGTCAGTACAGAGGAGAAACGACTCGCCAGAGCATGAACAGATGTACTCAAGCGCACAAGATAGGTCCACCAGCTCTGCAGTGAATACATTGCAGCCATCGGGTAAGGAATGCTGTTCAATACGGCCGCCGTGAAAGTAGGCGAAGCCAACACGACCATCAGCCATCGAGCCGTCAGAGTAAACCACTTCAAGGAGAGGTGGTAAAGGCAAGGACTCCAGTTCAGACAGAAGCAATCGCATGCAAACCACAATCGTTAGCCCTGACCTGAGCCGCCTATGCGGGAGGTGAACCACCTCGGTTGGGAAAAGAACACAGTAATTAGGATGTTCAGGAGAGCTATGATTGTGTGCAACATAATTGGCGAGCAGTTGTGCACGTCTGATCTTCAATGGAGGGACTCCAGCCTCCACCAGTTCGCTGGTCACCGGACTCATCATAAAAGCTCCTGTCGCTAGTCGATCTCCACAATGGTGCAATGGGTTGAGCAAACCCAACGCTGAGGGTGCCGCCAAACCATAAATCACACTCCCATCGTCAAGGTGGGATTGAACAAGGGCTCTGTAGAGCTGCAGCAGCATGGAGCGATCTGCACCCCAGTTGGTGTTGCTCAGACAGTGGAGGGCATTGAAGATGAGGTAGCCAAGTCAAACAAGCATCGAAAACCAGACCTAAGAATCGATATGTCTCCATGACAGTTAGTGGGTCATCATTGAGGTAAAGTGCTGGTACCAGATGAACGGTACAACACTGGCAGAAATGCATGACACACATCTTCACGGCTGAAAACTGGAAGCCATGGGCTAGAGCCCAAGACTCGGCCTTGTGAATGGCTCCCTGTAGGCACTGCTCAGCAACACCAGCACTGGTGGAGCAGTACGAAATGCAGAAGTCATCTGCATACGGAGAAGGTGAGACGGATGGCCTACAGCTGCTGCTAGACCATTAATGGCCACTAAAAATAAAGAGACATTCAATACAGAGCCCTGTGGGACCCCATTCTCCTGGATATGGGGGGAGGGGGGGGGGGGAACTATGGGAGGCACCAACTTGAACATGGAAAGTATGGAGTAACAGAAAATTTTGGATAAATATTGGGAGCAGATCTCTGAGACCCCACTCGTATAATGTGGCAAGGATATGATGTCGTCAGGTGATGTCATACGAGGTGTGGCTAGAAAAAAACCGGACTAGTACTGGTGAAACAATAAAACGAATGCAATAAGGCTGAAAGTCGCGTGGCCTGTCACGTGACTCTCGCTCCGCCTACTGCTCGAGTTTCATCTGCCTCCTGCACTCAGTCTGCCCGTGGCGTCTGTTTTAAGTAGTTGACGTTTTGTCTGTGCGTCGGAAAATGTTGAGTGTACAGAAAGAACAGCGTGTTAACATCAAATTTTGTTTCAAACTAGGAAAATCTGCAAGTGAAATGTTTGTAATGTTACAACAAGTGTACGGCGATGATTGTTTATCGCGAACACAAGTGTTTGAGTGGTTTAAACGATTTAAAGATGGCCGCGAAGACACCAGTGATGACACTCGCACTGGCAGACCATTGTCAGCAAAAACTGATGCAAACATTGAAAAAATCGGTAAACTTGTTCGACAAGATCGCCGTTTAACAATCAGAGCAGTGTCTGAGTTAACAGGAGTTGACAAGGAAAGTGTTAGGCAGATTCTTTATGAAAGTTTCAACATGAACAAAGTGTGTTAAAAAATGGTTCCAAAGTGTCTCACAATTGAACAGAAGGAACGCCGAAGAATGATTTGTTCTGACATCCTGGAAAACATTGAAAGTGATCCCACCTTCTTACAAAATGTTATTACTTGCGATGAATCGTGGTTTTTTGCTTACGATCCCGAAACTAAACGCCAATCGATGCATTGGAAAACTCCTGGTTCTCCACGACAAAAAAAAGCACGAATGTCAAAATCGAAATTCAAGGCAATGATGATTTTTTTTTTTGACATCAAAGGGATTGTGCACATTGATTGGGTACCAGAGGGACAAACAGTGAATCAGCATTACTACATTAGCATCCTGGCTACCCTACGTGAGCGAGTACGGAGAAAACGGAACGATTTGTGGAGAAAAAAGTCATGGATCCTTCACCAAGACAATGCCCCAGCTCACAGTGCGTTGTCAGTGAAGACGTTTTTGGCAAAACACAACATTCCCATCTTAGATCATCCACCCTACTCACCTGATTTGGCCCCCTGTGACTTTTTTCTTTTCCCTAAAGTCAAGTCAGCTTTGAAAGGAACTAGATTTGAGACTGTTGAAGCAGTAAAAGAAAAAGCGACGGAAGTAATGTATGGACTTACCGAAAATGATCTGCAGCATTGCTATGAACAGTGGAAAATTCGTATGGAGAGGTGTAGAGACCGAGGAAGAGAGTACATTGAAGGAGATAACATGAAATTGTAAATAATTGTAAATAAATGTTTTTTCCAGCATCAGTCCGGTTTTTTTCTAGCCGCACCTCGTATGCTTTTCGTAAATCAAAAAAGATGGCAACCAGGTGTTGGTGCCTGGAAAAGGCTGTTCGGATGGGAGACTCGAGGGACACAAGATTATCAGTGGTAGTGCGACCCTGGTGGAAGCTGTCCTGACATGGAGCCAGTAGGCCACATAACTCCAGGACCAAACCCAACCGCCGACACACCATACGTTCCAGCAGCTTGCAAAGAACATTGGTGAGGCTGATGAGCTGATAGCTATCCACATCAAGCAGGTTTTTACCAGGTTTGAGCACTGGAATGATGGTGCTCTCCCACCGTTGTGATGGAAAGATGCCATCACATCAGATCCAGTTGAAGATGACGAGGAGATGTCACTTGTAGTCAGGTGAGAGATGTTTAATCATCTGACTATGGATCTGATCTGGCACACGATATGTGCCGGGTCAATGTCCAAGGGCACTGAGGAGCTCCCATTCTGTAAATGGGGCATTATAGGATTCACTGTGGCGTGTAATGAAGAGAGGACTTTCCATTCCAGCTGCCGTTTGAGAGTGCAAAAAGCTGGGGGGGTAATTCTCTGATGCAGAGGCTCGAGAGTGTGCTCAGCAAAGTGCTTGGCAATCGCGTTTGTGTTGGTAGAGAACATGGCATTTATATTAACACCATGAACACGTGTTGGCATCTGGTACCCAAACACACGTTTGATCTTTGCCCAGACTTGGGAAGGTGACGTACGGCGCCCAATGGTCGAAACGCATCTCTCCCAACACTCCTGCTTTTGTCATCTGATAAGTTGGTGAAGGCGGGCATGGAGCCGTTTAAAGGCTATGAGGTGCTCCAGGAAAGGGTGCCGCTTATGCTGCTATAGAGCTTGCCGACACTCCTGAATTGCTTCAGCAACTTCTGGCGACCACCAATGGACTGCCTTTTGCCGGGGACACACTAAACAGTGAGGGATCGCGCTTTCCGCCACAGAAACGATTGTTGTAGTCACCTGCTCAACCATCACATCGATGATACCGTGTGGGGGAGATTCAATGGTGACAGCAGAGGTGAAAGTTTCCCTGTCCACCTTGTTTAACACCAATCTGGGTAGGCGTCCGTGGGCCTGATGCCAGGGCAGTGACAGGAAGATGGGGAAGTAGTCACTACCACACAGGTCATCATGTGCTCTCCAGTGGACAGATGGAAGAAGTCCTGGGCTACAAAATGATAAATCAAAGGCTGAGTAACTGCCATGAGCCATACTCAAGTGTGTAGTGGCCCCAGTGTTTAAGAGGCAGAGGTCAAACTGAGACAGTAAAGTTTTACATCTTTGCCTCGGCCAGTAAGCATGGTGCCACTCCACAAGGGGTTATGAGCGTTAAGATCACCCAAAAGGAGGAAGAGTTTAGGGAGTTGAGCAATCAGTGCAGCCAATGCGTTCAGGGGTACTGCACCATATGGAGGAAGATATATGTTGCAGAAAGTTATTTCCCGCATCGTCCTTATCGTGACAGCCACAGCTTCAAGAGGGGTCTGAAGGGGCACCGTTTCACTACAGACTGAGTTTAGGACATAAACGCAAACTCCACCTGACACTCAATTATAGTCGCTACAGTTCCTGTAATATCCCTTCTAGCCACGGAGGGCAGGGGTCCGCATTGTTGGGAACCGGGTTTCCTGAAGGGCAATTCAGAAAGCAGGTGTAAAGTTTAACAGCTGCCGTAACTCAGCCAGGTGGTGGAAAAAACCACCACAATTACAATGGAGGATGAATTCATCGTGAGACTGGGAAGGCATGGAACATTCAATGAGGCAGGGTCACCTGCTGCCACCGACTTTTTGCCTGAGCAGTCTATATCCATTGTGTCTGAGAGTCTGGCGAGATCTAGTCCCTCAGCGGATGGCAGAATCTCCACCTCATCTTCAGATGCAGAGCTTGTAGGTAGCGGTGGTGCGGGTGCCACCACAATTTCCTTGTCCTTGGGGTCTTCTTTTTCGATTTCCTGCACTGTTCCTTGGTTTTCTCTAGCTGGGAGGGCTTCTTTGATTCAGTCTCCAGGACTGAGGAGGACCCTGAAGCCCTACAACCAGCTACCTGTGGCTGCTTCAGCCACTGGCAGGTGTCCGCTTTGTCACTGGTAGAAACCTGGGAAGGGAGTGACCCAAGGGACCCCTTCCTAATGAGAAGAGCCGAAGAAGACTTACACTTCTCCAGCTTAGAAGTGGGAAATGATATCCCAGATAGTTGGGGAGGGGGGGGGGGGGGGCTGCTCCTGAAGTAGGTGGTGTGGGAGCAACAAGAAGGGAAGTGCCCCCACCATCAAAGGGGCAGATGTAGTCTTATGGCTCTGAGAGCTGACTGGAAGTGGTACAACCAATGGGGCTGTAACAGTAGTTATAGTGGCAGCATAAGATGATGTCATGCGCACGGGATGAAGTCTTTCAAATTTCCTTTTAGCCTCAGTCTAGGTCAGTGGGTCCAGGGTCTTGTATTCCATTATTTTTCTTTCCTTCTGTAGAATCCTACAGTCTGGCGAACAAGGAGAATGGTGCTCTCCACAGTTGACGCAGATAGGAGGCGGGGCACATGGAGTATTGGGATGGGATGGATGACCACAATCTCGACATACGAGGCTGGAAGTACAGCAGGAAGACAATGGCCAAACTTCCAGCACTTAAAGCACCACATTGGGGGAGGGATATAGGGCTTTAAATCATAGCGGTAGACCATCACCTTCACCTTCTCAGGTAATGTGCCACCCTCGAAAGCCAAGATGAAGGCACCGGTGTCAAACTGATTATCCCTCGGACCTTGGTGGACGCGTCAGATGAAATGGACACCTCATCGCTCTAAGTTGGCATGCAGCTTGTCATCAGACTGTAAAAGAAGATCTCTTGTGGAAGATAATACCCTGGACCTTATTTAAGCTCTTATGGGGCATGATAGTAACAGAAACATCCCCCAGCTTGTCACAAGTGAGTCATGCCCGTGACTGGGCAGAGGAGGCTGTTTTTATCAAGACTGACCCAGACCGCATTTTGGACAAGCCCTCCACCTCCCCAAACTTGTCCTCTAAATGCTCTACAAAGAACTGAGGCTTCATGGACACAAATGATTCCCCATCAGCTCGTGTACGTACTAGGTACCGGGGAGAATAAGATTCGCTGCCATCCTTAGCTTGGCGTTCCTCCCATGATGTGGCCAGGGAGGGGAAGGATTTGGGTTTGTACTTCTGTGTGCTGAATTGAGCCTGTGAACGCTTAAGGACTGCAGGTGTTTGACCACCAGCAAGAGATGATGTACTACACTTCATCGCGTCTCATCCGCCCTGATGCCACCCACTCTGACCAAGGGCACTCCCCACGGGCACCACCCACTGCAGCAAAGGCCACCCGGCAGGATGGCATTTGTTGGGAGTCCTGATGCTCCAGGGGATGGGCATCTACCCCTTGGCATATGTGGGGAATTAACAGTGCAGGCAGCAGCAGAGCAATCCCTGTGTAGTCAGGGGCTACAACCAACAGGGTACATGGCGGCCCCACCACAACGGACTGGCTACCATGCTGAATATGAGGTGCAAAGTAGTCCATGGTCATCAGCGGTGCAAAAAGCGACAGTGCATAGCGCATGGTGGAAAATTCACCCAGGAAGGTGTCCCCGCCCAAGAGATGGAGAATGAGTGGGACCGCAATGCGACGACGAGAAAGTGGGCTAAAGATCTCAATGCACAATGGACATGTTTCACCATGTAAGGTGTCCTTGCCCAATTGGCTCACTCTTTGGGAAAATTTTGAAGAATGGAGGTCAAACCCTACAGGGGACCATCACATAAAGGCCAAAATGTGTGAGATTCCTTTTAGTCGCCTCTTACGAGAAGCACGAATACCTCAGGCCTATTCTAACCCCAAGACCCGTAGGGGGTGAAGACTAAATGTGCAAATAGAGGATTGAAAGTAAAACGGCCAACACTAGAAGATGACATATCAAATACATGCTCATAAGCTAGCGGTACAGTAGAACTTAACAGACTTTAAGGGTGGAGTTGGCTAATGCTACAGGTTTATGAAGTGCCATGGACTTAGCATGTGAACCAAAACCAAAATATCTCAGAAAATGCCACAAGGGTATAAAGAGAATATATTATACTTCCATCACTTGATTATTCAACATCGAAAGCAAACCAGTGTGGAACTAAGCCAATAGAGAATTTAGACAAAAATCCTTCAACATCTGATGGCCGAGCACGAGGACTCTTGCTATGAAAAGTGCTGCAAATGTAACTATAAAAACAATATTATGAAAAGGAAAGTTGCTGCTCTCCATATAATGGAGACGCTGACTCACAGGAAGGCACAACAAAAAGACTGTCACAAATAAGCTTTCGGCCAGCAAGGCCTTCATCAAAAATACGTGACAGACACATACACTCATGCAGCACCTCACACACAGGACTCCAGTCTCTGGCAACTGAAGCCACACTCGGAGCAGCAGCACCATTGCATGATGGGAGTGGCAACTGGGTGGGGTAAGGTGGAGGTTGGGGCAGGGAGGGCGAAGGATAGTAGGGTTGGTGGGGGACAGTGAACTGCTGCTGGGGAGCATGCAGGGACGAGGTGAAGAGATGATAGGATTGCTATGTGAAGTCGGGAGGTTAGACAAAGGGAAGGAGAGAGGGGTGGGAGGGAGATGGGGGGGGGGGGGGGGGGGTTGAGTGTAGTGGAAAAGGAGACAAGTGCAAAGACTAGGTGCAATGGTAGAATGAGGGCTGTATAGCTGTTTATGCAGACAGACAGCTTGTTGGTTGTCATGCCCACACAGAATTCACCACAGTGGTTGTAGCTTAGCTTGTAGATCACATGGATGGTTTCACAGGGTGCCCTTCCTTTGATGGAATAGGTGATGTTTCTGACCAGACTGGAGTAGCTGGTGGTGGGAAGGTGTATGGGACAGGTCTTGCATCTAGCTCTATTACAGGTATATGAGCCATAAGATAAGGGGTTGGGGGCAGGGGTTGTGTAGGGGTGGATGAGCATATTGTGCAGGTTTGGTAAACCACTGTGGGAGGGATGGGAAGGATACTGAACAGGACATTTCTCATTTCAGGACACGACGAGAGGTAGTTGAAACCCTGGCAGATAATGTAATTCAGTTGCTCCAGTCCTGGGTGGTACTGAGTTACGAGGGGAATGCTCCTCTGTGGATGGCCGGTAAGACATTGGGAGGTGGTGGGAGACTGGAATGATAGAGCATGGGATTTGTACCAGGTAGGGAGGATAATTACAGTCTGTGATGGCTTCAGTGAGACCCTCGGTAGTTTCAAGAGGGACCACTCGTCACTGCAGATACGATAACCATGGGTGGCTAGGCTGTATGGAAGGGACTTTTTGGTATCGAACTGGTGACTGTTGTTGAAGTGGAGGTATTGCTGGTGGTTGGTAGGTCTGATAAGGACAGAGGTACTTGTGTAGCCATCTTTGAGGTAGAGGTCAACATCTAGGAAGGTGGCTTGTTGAGTTGAGTAGGACCAGGTGAAGCAAATGGGGGAGAAGCTGTTGAGGTTCTGGAGGAATGTGTATAGGGAGTCCCCACTCTCGGTCCGGATTGCAGCAAAGATGTCATCAATGAATCTGAATCAGGTGATGGGTTCAGAATTTTGGATGTTTAGGAAGGAGGTTGTTGGTTTGGAATCTGTCACCCATTGGGAAAGATAGTGTTCAATAGCGGTAAGGCCATAGGCATTAGGGATGTTAGTTTACATGGAGGTGGTGTCAATATGACGAGCAGGGCACCGTGTGGTAAAGGGACAGGAATTGTAGAGAGTCTGTGGAGGTAATGGTTAGTATCTTTTATGTAGGAGGGTAAGTTCCGGGTACTAGGTTGAATGTGTTCGTCTCTGAGAGTAGAAACTGTCTCAGTGGGAGCACAGTAGCCAGCCACAATGGGGATCTTGGGTGGTTGGGTTTACAGATTTTAGGAAGCATGTACAAGGTAAGAGTGGGTGGAGTAGTAGGGGTGAGCAGAGAGATGGACTTTGGGAAGAGGCCTAATGATTTGAGGAGTGACTGGAGATCCTGCTGAATTTCTGGAATGGGGTCATTGTGGTAAGGTTTATAGGTGGATGTATCTGATAGCTGGTGGAGTCCTTCTGCCAGGTAGTCCTTGCAGTTCAAAACAACAGTGGTGCAGCATTTGTCCACAGATAGCATTATAAGGTTGGGATCAGTTTTAAGATGGTGGACTGTGGTTCTTTCGGCAGATGTAATGTTAATTTGCATGTTGAGGTATTTGGGGAATTATGGTGAAACAAGGTTCTTGGCTAAAAAAATTCTGGAAAGTTAACAGGTGTGATTTGGGGGGCAGTGGAGATGGATCACAGTTGGATGGAGGAGTGAGCTGAGTCAGGCAGGGTTCTTTGGTTGAGTCTGATTGGTAGGGTTGGTGGTGAAAAAGTGTTTCCACTATAGGGACAGGGAGAATGTGAGAGGATCTTTAACATGCCCTGCATGACTGAATCTGGGAGTGGGGCGAAAGGTGAGGCCTTTGGAAATGAGTGATATTTCTGCAGAGCTAATGCTTCTGGAGGAAAGATTCATGACCATGTTTCAAGTCTGTTTAAATTCTGGATTCTGTGTGGTGGTGAGAGGGAGTTTTGAAGGGTGGGGTAAATGTAGTAGGTCTGTGAGACAGGGTTTTTCATCTATGAGGAGATGTGGGGGAGGTGTGGAGGTTGCTGTAGAGGTAGCGGATAGTGTTACTCCAAGGCAGGAGTAGGCCAAGAGCAGGGTGGAGAGTTTTTTGAGGTGGCATTGTGCATGTTGCTCTAGTTCCTGGTGGACAAGAGTTTCAAAGTGTGTTATGGGTTTCAGGAATTTGGGACTGCATAGCAGGAGAATTTTATGGCTGAAGAGAAGGTACTGCAAGGAGGTTTGGCTTTGGTTGATATGGTTTGGCAGGACTATGTAGGTGAGGGCTAAGGACTGGGGGAGTGTGGAAGGAGGAGCGGCAGCTGGAGATGGGTAATTTTATGGTAAGGCCATTTGGGGGGGATTCCATGAGCAAAGCAACAACACAGAAACAGTATGTGGGACAGGGTTCTGTTTAGGGATAAGAAAACATTTCTGTATTGCTGCAGATGGAAGGAGCAAGGATCCATGGTGGTGGAAAAATGTGAATAATTACATAACTAATGAAGAATTATGTCAGAAAAAATATGCAACAATACACCCAAATACTTGGGAAAAATCACAAGAAGGATGAAATGGATGCAAAAGGGGGAAACAAGAATAAATCTGAAGGAGTCGGCAATAGCAGAAGGCAAAAATTAACTAAAACTGGCATGAAGTCACAGTGAGATCATATATATCATTTTATTACTTCTCTTCAAATCACATTAATCATGGAATGGAAACACACAGCAACAGAACGTACCAGCGTGACTTCAAACACTTTGTTACAGATGTCCTTGTCGTTCTAGGTCTTCCCCAGTCGCGAGTCATAGGCTGGAATGTTCCGTACTCCCTAAGACGCCGATCAATTGCTTCAAACGTCTTTCTGTCGGGACACCTTCGTTCTGGAAATCTGTCTCGATACAAACGTACCGCGCCGCGGCTATTGCCCTAATCCATACATCAAATGGGCATCTGCCAACTCCGCATTTGTAAACATTGCACTGACTGCAAAACCACGTTCGTGATGAACACTAATCTTCTGATGCTACATACTGATGTGCTTGATGCTAGTACTGTAGAGCAACGAGTCGCATGTCAACACAAGCACCAAAGTCAACATTACCTTCCTTCAACTGGGCCAACTTTTCTTTATTTGTGTGTGAGGAATGTTTCCTGAAAGTTTGGCCGTACCTTTTTGTAACACCCTGTATATATGAACAGAGAGAGAACGGAGAAAGAGTAGGGGGTGGGGAGGGTCTCATAGAATGAGATACAAGATCATGTGTCACTAGAAAGGTGCGGGAAATAACACGCAAATATACGGGAGATTGATGCAGGGTGAGTGGTCAATTTGAAGGTATAGGATTAATGATATCGGCAGGAGTAATGAGAGACATAAGATGCTGCACCAACAAACAACATGGTCGTGTAGCCATATGTCGTGCACAGCCGAGACTGTTGATACAGTGTGGCATGCAGTGCAGTTTATAAGATGACGAGAAAAACACAGGAAAGACAAGAAAGATGGACACTGAATATAGTAATGCATTAGAAAATAGTAACAAAGGAAAACAGCACTGGGTTATGATCGAAGAAAAGTAATCAGGCAAAAACCAAACAATGAAAAATCCAGGATGCAATGTAACAGTATTATGAAAAGGGAAGTTGCTACTCGCCATGCAGCAGAAATAATGATTTGCAGAAAGGCACAACAAAAAGACAGTCACAAATAAGCTTTTGGCCAGCAAGGACTTCATCAAAAATAGATGATAGACACACCCACACTCACACAAATGCAACTCACACACACATGACTCTAGTCAGTGGTTAGTAGGTCTGATATGGACAGAGGTGCTGGTGTAGCCATCTTTGAGGTGGAGGTCAACATCCAGGAAGGTGGCTTGTTGAGTAGGACCAGGTGAAGCAAATGGGGGAGAAGCTGTTGAGGTTCTGTAGGAATGTGGACAGGGTGTCCTCACCCTTGATCTGAATTGCAAAGATGTCATCAATGAATCTGTACCAGGTGAGGGGTTTAGAATTTTGGGTGTTTAGGAAGGATTCCTATAGGTGGCCCATGATTAGGTTGGCATAGGTTGGTGACATGCAGGTGCCCATAGCTGTATCCTAGATTTATTTGTAGTAATGCTTTCAAAGGAGAAGTAGTTGTGGGTGATTATATAGTTGGTCATGACGACTAGGAAGGAGGTTGTTGGTTTGGAATCTGTCAGGCATTGGGAAAGGCAGTGTTCAGTAATGGTAAGACGATGGGCATTGAGGATGTTAGTGTACAGGGAGGTGGCATCAATAGTGATGAGCAGGACGTGGTGTGGTAAAGGGACAGGAACTCTAGAGAGTTGGCAGAGGAAATGGTTGGTATCTTTTACATAGGAGGGTCGGTTCTGGCTAATAGGTTGAAGGTGTTGGTCTACAAGAGCAGAGATTCTCTCAGTGGGGGCACAGTAACCAGCCACAATAGGGTGTCCTGGATGGTTGGGTTTATGGATTTTAGGAAGCATGTACAAGGTAGGAATGTGGGGAGTCTGAGCAGAGAGACGGATCTGGAGAGAGGTTCTGGGATGGGCCTAAGGATTTGAGGAGTGACTGGAGATCCAGCTGGATTTCTGGAATGTGGTCATTGCGACAAGGTTTGCAAGTGGATGTATCTGACAGCTGGTGGAGTCCTACTGCCAGGTAATCCTTGCGGTTAAAATCAACAGTGGTAGTGCATTTGTCCGCAGATAGGATTATAAGGTCAGAATCAGTTTTTAGATGGTGGACTGTGGTTCTTTCTGCGGATTTAAGGTTACATTGCAAATTGAGGGATTTGAGGAACGATGGTGAGACAAGGTTCTTGGTTAAGGAATTTTGAAAAGTTAATAGGGGTGATTTGAGGGCAGTGGGAGTGGATCACAGCTGGGTGGAGGAGTGAACTGAGTCAGGCAGGATTCCACATTGATCTTTGGTTGAGTGTGACTGGTAAAGTTGTTGGCAAAAAAAATGTTTCCACTCTAAGGATCAGGAGAAGGTGGGAAGATCTTTAACAAGTCCTGCATGACAGAATTTGGAAGTGGGGAAAAGGTGAGATGAGGAGTGCTGTCCACCACCTCTACAACAACATCCAAACCTCTCCCACATCCCCTCATAGCTAAAAAAAGCTGTATCACAAACCTACTACACTTATCCCACCCTCCAAAACTCCCTCGCACCAACACCCAGAATCCAGAACCTAAACAGACCTTAAACCCGGACATGAATCTTTCCACCAGAAGCATTATCCTCACATTAATATCAGTCCTTTCCAAAGGTCTCACCTTTTGTCCCACTCCCAAATTCAGTCATGCAGGGCTTGTTAAAGATCTTCTCACTTTCTCCCGGTCCATATAGTGGAAACACTTTTTCACCAACAACCCTACCAATCAGACTCAATCAAGAACCGATGTTGAGCCCTGCCTGACTCAGTTCACTCCTCCATCCAACTGTGATCCACCTCCACAGCTCCCCAACTCACCCCTATAAACTTTCCATAATTTCTTAACCCGCAAAAAGGTGGGAATTTAAGGAGATGGGACCTGGATAAACTGAAAGAACCAGAGGTTGTACAGAGTTTCAGGGAGAACATAAGGGAACAATTGACAGGATTGGGGGAAAGAAATACCATAGAAGAAGAATGGGTAGCTTTGAGAGATGAAGTAGTGAAGGCAGCAGAGGACCTAGTAGGTAAAAAGACGAGGGCTAGTAGAAATCCTTGGGTAACAGAAGAAATACTGAATTTAATTGATGAAAGGAGAAAATATAAAAATGCAGTAAATGAAGCAGGCAAAAAGGAATACAAACGTCTCAAAAACGAGGTCGACAGGAAGTGCAAAATGGCTAAGCAGGGATGGCTAGAGGACAAATGTAAGGATGTAGATGCTTATCTCACTAGGGGTAAGATAGATACTGCCTACAGGAAAATTAAAGAGACCTTTGGAGAAAGGAGAACCACTTGCATGAATATCAAGAGCTTCGATGGAAACCCAGTTCTAAGCAAAGAAGGGAAAGCAGAAAGGTGGAAGGAGTATATAGAGGGCCTATACAAGGGCGATGTACTTGAGGACAATATTATGGAAATGGAAGAGGATGTAGATGAAGATGAAATGGGAGATATGATATTGCGTGAAGAGTTTGACAGAGCACTGAAAGACCTGAGTCGAAACAAGGCCCCTGGAGTAGACAACATTCCATTAGAACTACTGACAACCTTGGGAGAGTCAGTCCTGACAAAACTTTACCATTTGGTGAGCAAGATGTATGAGACAGGCGAAATACCCTCAGACTTCAAGAAGAATATAATAATTCCAATCCCAAAGAAAGCAGGTGTTGACAGATGTGAAAATTACCGAACTATCAGTTTAATAAGTCACAGCTGCAAAATACTAACGCGAATTCTTTACAGACGAATGGAAAAACTGGTAGAAGCCGACCTCAGGGAAGATCAGTTTGGATTCCGTAGAGATATTTGAACACGTGAGGCAATACTGACCCTACGACTTATCTTAGAAGCTAGATTAAGGAAAGGCAAACCTACGTTTCTAGCATTTGTAGACTTAGAGAAAGCTTTTGACAATGTTGACTGGAATACTCTCTTTCAAATTCTGAAGGTGGCAGGGGTAAAATACAGGGAGCGAAAGGCTATTTACAATTTGTACAGAAACCAGATGGTAATTATAAGAGTCGAGTGGCACGAAAAGGAAGCAGTGGTTGGGAAGGGAGTGAGACAGGGTTGTAGCCTATCCCCGATGTTATTCAATCTGTATATTGAGCAAGCAGTAAAGGAAACAAAAGAAAAATTCGGAGTAGGTATTAAAATCCATGGAGAAGAAATAAACACTTTGAGGTTCGCCGATGACATTGTAATTCTGTCAGAGACAGCAAAGGACTTGGAAGAGCAGTTGAACGGAATGGACAGTGTCATGAAAGGAGAGTATAAGATGAACATCAACAAAAGCAAAACGAGGATAATGGAATGTAGTTGTATTAAGTCGGGTGGTGCTGAGGGAATTAGATTAGGAAATGAGACACTTAAAGTAGTAAAGGAGTTTTGCTATTTGGGGAGCAAAATAACTGATGATGGTCGAAGTAGAGAGGATATCAAATATAGACTGGCAATGGCAAGGAAAGCGTTTCTGAAAAAGAGAATTTTGTTAACATCGAGTATTGATTTAAGTGTCAGGAAGTCGTTTCTGAAAGTATTTGTATGGAGCGTAGCCCTGTATGGAAGTGAAACATGGACGATAACTAGTTTGGACAGGAAGAGAATAGAAGCTTTCAAAATGTAGTGCTACAGAAGAATGCTGAAGATTAGATGGGTAGATCATATAACTAATGAGGAGGTATTGAATAGGACTGGGGAGAAGAGAAGTTTGTGGCACAACTTAACCAGAAGAAGGGATCGGTTGGTAGGACATGTTCTGAGGCATCAAGGGATCACCAATTTAGTATTGGAGAGCGGTGTGGAGGGTAAAAATCGCAGAGGGAGACCAAGAGATGAATACACTAAACAGATTCAGAAGGATGCAGGTTGCAGTAGGTACTGGGAGATGAAGAAGCTTGCACAGGATAGAGTAGCATGGAGAGTTGCATTCAAACCAGTCTCAGGACTGAAGACCACAACAACAACAATTTCTTAACCAAGAACCTTGTCTCACTATCATTCACCAAATCCCTCAACACGTAAACTAACATTACATCTGCAGAAAGTATCACAGTCCACCATCTTAAAACTGATTCTGACCTCATAATAATATCTGGAAGAAGGACTCTGCCAGCTGTCAGAGACATCCACCTACAAGTCTTACCACAATTACTACATTACAGAAATCCACCTGGATCTCCAGCCACTCCTCAAATCGTTAGGCCCATCTCAGAACATGTCTTCGGAGCCCATCTCTCTGCTCACCCCTATGACTACCCTGCACTCCTACCTCCTACACACTTCCTAAAGCCCATAAACCCAACCACTCCGGACACCCCACTGTGGATGGTAACTGTGCCCCCACTGAGAGAATCTCTGCTCTCGCAGACCAACACCTTCAACCTATTACCTAGCCTCCTCTATAAAAAATACCGACCATTTCCTCCAACGACTATCCACAGTTCCTATCCCTTTATCACACAGTGCCCTGCTTGTCACTATTGACACCACCTCCCTGTAACTAACATCCCTAATGGCCATGGCCTTACCACTATTGAATACTACCTTTCCCACAACCTGACAGATTCCAAACCAACAGTCTCCGTCCTAGTCGCCATGACCAACTATATCCTCACCCACAATTACTTTTCCTTTGATGGCATTACCTACAAATAAATCTGAGGTACGGTTATGGGCACCTGCTAGTCACGGGTCACCTGGAGGAATCCTTCCTAAACACCCAAAATCCTAATCCCCCCACCTGGTTCAGATTTGTGATGACATCTTTGCGACCTGGACTGAGGGTGAGGGCAGCCTATCCACATCCCTCCTGAACCTCAACAGCTTCTCCCCCATTTGCTTCACCTGGTCCTAGGCAACCCACCAAGCCACGTTCTTAGATGTGACCTCCAGCTCAGTGATGGCTACGTCAATACCTTTGTCCATATCAAACCTACTAGCCACCAGCAAGACCTCCACTTCGACAGATGCCACCTGTTCCATACCACGAAGTCACTGCCATACAGCCTAGCCACCCATGGTCGTCGCACCTCCTGTGACAAGTGGTCCCGTTCAAAATATACCGAGAGTTTCACTGAAGCCTTCACAGACCACAATTATTCCCCCAACCTTGTACAAACACAAATCTCCTGTGCCTTATATTTCCAGTTTCCCAGCACCTCCCAAAGTCCCACTGTTCGGCCACAGAGGAGCATTCCTCTTGTAATTCAGTACCCCTCAGGACTGGAGCAACTGAATTACATTCTCTGCCAGGGTTCCGACTACCTCTTGTCATTACCCTTCCCATCCCTCCCACAGTGGTATTCCGCCATCCACGGAATCTATGCAATATACTCATCCTTCTCTACACAACCCATGTTCCCAACCCCTTATGTCATGGCTCGTATCCCTATAATAGAGCTAGATGCAAGACCTTTCCCATACTTCCTCCACCCACCACCTACTCCAGTCCAGTCACTAACATCACCTATCCCAGCAAAGGCAGGGCTACCTGTGAAACCAGTCATGTGATCTACAAGCTAAGCTACAATCACTGTGCAGCATTCTATGTGGGCATAACAACCAACATGCTGTCTGTCTGCTTGAATGGCCACCAACGAACTGTCACCAGGAAAAAACTGGACCACCCTGAAGCTGAGCACGCTGCCCAACATGACATTCTTGATTTTAATGACTGATTCACAGCCTGTTCCATATGGATCCCACCCACCAACACCAGCTTTTCTGAATCGCGCAGGTGGGAACTTTTCCTGCAATACAGTCTATGTTCCCATAAACCTCCTGACCTCAATCTTCATTAGTCATTGTCTTCACCCATCCATCCCCTTCCCTATTCCCATTCCAGAATTACACAGCCCTCATTCCACCATCGCACTCAATCTTTTGACTGTCTCCTTTTCCACTACCCCCCTCCCCAACCCCTTTGCCCTGCCCTCCGTCTAACTTCCCGACTTCACACAGCATACTTACCCTCTCTCCATCTCATCCCTGCGTGCTCCCTATCAGCACTTTGCTGCCCACTAACAATCCTACTCTCCCTCCTCATCCCTGCCCAAGCCTCATCCTTACTCCCAACCAGTCGCCACTCCCATCATGCACTGGTGCTGCAACTCGCAGTGTGGCTTCAGTTGGCAGAGACTGTACATGGGTGTATGAGTTGTGCGCGCGCGCACGTGTGTGTGTGTGTGTGTGTGTGTGTGTGTCATCAATTTTGACGAAGGTCTTGCTGGCTGAAAGCTTATTTGTGACAGTCTTTTTGTTGTGCCTATCTGCGACTCAACATCTCTGCTATATGATGAGCAGCAACTTCTTTTCATAATATTGTTAAATTCCATCCTGGATTTTCCATTATTTAACTATAAAAACAAGTGGACATGAAAAAATGCACTACACTGTTGTTCTGTCATGTTGCACTGACGGTGCTGAACTTAACTCACTGATCATTTTCAACTGCAAAACAATGCCAAAAACTTCTGAAATAATGCCAGGTGATGTTCACGTATGTGACAAGGGTTGGATGGGTGAGGCTGGTATGAGGTTATGGATTAAGAGAGTGTAGGAGAAAAGGAAAGATGCTTTGTTGAAGAAAAGTTCTCTTCTTGTGCTAGATCAGTCTAGTAGTCATTAGAAAAATCCTCTGAAAGAAAAATTACCACAGGAAAATATAGAGCTTGCGGGAGGACTTGCCTCACAATTGCAACCTCTTGATGCCTCAATAAATAAACCACTTTAAGTGTATATGAGAGAGGGATGGAACAAATGGATGATGGATGAAACTCAACATAAATTCATGCCAAACGGAGCTTTAAAACCATCTACAACCAACCACCCATAGAAAAACCCCACATATATATAAATTTTCTGATGGATAAGGTGAGTAGTAAGTCATCGTTGTATGACTATAAGAGAATACCAGATGACTTTGACAAAATTTCTATATGGCATGACAAATGGCAGCATGTTCCAAATGTAGGAAAATGCAAATTATTGCAGATTATGTGGAAAAACAACCCTGTTCGAATAAAGTATTGGTGATGTGCTACTTGACACTCAAAATATGCTTAGGCAAACAGTTGTGAAGCAACATGAATTGGAACAATTATGTAAGGTCAGTAGTAGGGAAGGCAAATGGAGAAAATGGGAAAATTTTAGAAAAAGTTTGCTCATCTATAAAGGAGAATGTGTACAGAACACTAGTGCAACCCTTTCTTGCATACTGCTTGAGTGTTTGAGTTTTCCACCAGATCAGATTGGAGAAATACACTGAAGTGATTAAGAGGGATGATGCTAGATTTATTACCAGCAGGTTCCATTAACATATGAGTATTACAAAAATGCTCCGTGAACTCAAATGGTGGATGCAACACTATTGAGAAAAACTATAAATAGCTATTTGAGGCCGACTGCTGAATGATTCTACTGCCAGAAATTACATTTTGTGTAAAGACTACCAAGACAAGATAATAGAAATTAGGGTTCATGTATAGACATATAGGCCATCATGGTTCCCTAATTCCACTTACAACACAAACACTAAAGTTGTGATACAAGGTACTGTCCAGTGTGCACCATGTGACAGGGAGAGTGTGCAAGTAGATGTACAGTGTGTAAACTTTTAGATGGCAGACCTCTCCATAGTCCTGAATCGGTAGCAGTCGGTAAACATTGGGAGGCTTCGGTAGGCACGCAGATTTGACTGCTGCCAACATTACGTAGCTGACTGTGTTGTACAAGGTAGCCATTGTCGTCTGCTTCGTTACTGTTTTGCGCTGTACTGTTCTGCGTGTTTTTATTGTGCAGATGTGCTAAACATTATCAAAATGAGTGAAGAGGCAGTTGCTGGCCCATCTCGGGAGTCGCCAACAACCCCTACCGGTAGGCCTACGGTTAGAAGGAAACCAGTATTACGTACATAGTGATGCTCACAAAATTATATTGCGTGTGATTGAATGCTGCGAAAGGGAAAGGGAGCAGAAAAAATTGCTTCACCCCATTTACAAATCTTCAGTGAGAGCTGCTACATACACAGGACAAAGCATGCGTAGCATTGGAAGATTCAAACAGTTTTCCAAGAATCATCCTGGCGCATAGTAGACAAACATACATACATTCATTGTTATATATATAGATTTTAATGTACATGACGATTTCAGTTTCGTTTACGAACAACATTTAAAGCGAGTTTTACTTCCAAGCCTTTCGTCTGCTTTTGTGTAAGCGTGACGCGCAATTTGTAGTGCCAGCACTGCAACTGGTAGGCGTGCCTTGTCTCCCCCCCCCCCCCCTCCCAACGGCTCCTCACCCCTTCGCCATCCAGCCAATGCTTTCTTCCTCCTCTCCCCGCACTCCCCTCACAACTCTGCCGTCTTACAGTTAACACACTGTAGATGTAACAAAACATCAGAAAAGCACTGCTTGACCACTGTACAAAGATGCACCAATGGGCAACACATCACACGAAGAAAAGTCTGCAACTGTCCCAACAGTTTTAGTGCACACTGTTCATTATGTTATCAACCAGAAAACCCATATCAACAATTTTTCTTCTGCTGTCTTTTCTAAGGCAGGCAGTTGCAGATTTTGGCACTTCAATCTAAAATAATTTCTATTTTCTTTTTTCCCCTAATTTAGCCTACATATCTACTTTCGCAGCTGTCATTACATGTATAAAATTCCAAAGATGAGCATCTTACTTCTGTGAAAGCCATTGGAGTTCATAGCACTGTCATTTTGTTATTCTGTCATTTCAGAGTTGTCATTTTGCTCAAATATTCACCAATACCATTACCACTGAGCGATGTAAACAAAGTTTTATGTTGCAACAAGATACAGGCTTCATTCTAGTTTTACTATTAGGCCTAATAATTTTGGAACAGCTTTGTCCTTACTTTGCTGTAAATGAGTATCGTTAGTGTTTTCTTAACAAGTTTCTCGTGGTTTTTGTGTGTTGTTAACTTTCTTTCTCACTCTCTCTCTTTTAGAAATCAATATTTTTGAAAAAATATTTACCATGGAGACAAGTAGTTTTGACATCACCATCTTTTCCTCTATGTAATTTCTATTTATTAATTTCATCTTGCAATAAATTACTTACATTTTCTGCAGTTCTGTTTCTAACATAACTTGTTTGTTGAGACAGTCAGTCAGTGTTAACATATCTATGCTGCACGTATCTTCCCTTACGCACAGGTAAAATGTATCATCTTCTATTCACATATGTTATCTTATTACAAATTCAAATAATCTTCTTACATAAAAAAATATCGCTCTTCATCTTCTCTATGATCTAAAAACATTTTTCATCATTGTTTTGCTAAAATTTAGACAAATGTTATACAGTACAATCATGACCAGAAACAAATGACCAAGTGAGCACGACTCCGAACTGCCCGTTTCCTGCATCCTCAAGCATGAACCACATTTGCTGCCACTTATCCACAGAAGAATGCTGAAGATTAGATGGGTAGATCACATAACTAATGAGGAGGTATTGAACAGAATTGGGGAGACGAGGAGTTTGTGGCACAACTTAACTAGAAGAAGGGATTGGCTGGTAGGACATGTTCTGAGACATCAAGGGATTACCAATTTAGTACTGGAGGGCAGTGTGGAGCGTAAAAATCGTAGAGGGAGACCAAGAGATGAATACACTAAGCAGATTCAGAAGGATGTAGGTTGCTGTGGGTACTGGGAGATGAAGAACCTTGCACAGGATAGAGTAGCATGGAGAGCTGCATCAAACCAGTCTCAGGACTGAAGACCACAACAACAACATCCACAAATATTTTGTCAATTGTTCATCAGTTTTCAAACTCAATATCATTTATTGAAAGAAACTGAAAACAATAAAAAGATACAAAAACTTATTTTTACAAATGATTAAACAATAATACACTTGGTGAAAAAATTGAATAAAGAGTGACCTAAATTTTCCAATAATGGAGGAAAACACAATAAAAGAACACACACCAAATTAATTTCAATCTAACGTGTGATAGCTCATTCTTTGAAGATTATTTTAGGAACTTTAGATATCATTTTACCTTTACATGATATTCAATGTAATGTTGAACCATTTAAAAACCCTTAGAAATTTACATATAGGCCTACATTTGTTCCCCCACACTAGCAATTTTCTTATAGGTATTACACATTGTTTTCAATGTTAAAGATTCAAAACTTTACTTTGAAACACCATAAAATTGGCAGAGGTGGGGGCGAGGGAGAGGGGGAGCAGGAGAGGAGGGAGGGGGGAAAAGAGAGAGGGAGGATGGAGAAAGTATTTTCACGAAAGTTTGAGAAGATGGGTGAAAAAACGTTTATTTTGGTTGAAACGACATGGAATGACCTCTTTCACTTTGTTGACTTCATTTATGTCACTTTCTCACTCATGAAATTACATTATTCACGATTCTTGACAGTGCTGGGTCAGAGCAGCTTTGGTACAGCAACACAGGCTATCTGCCCAGATTTAAGATTACATGGTCATCTTTAGTTGAGTTGATTAATTAACACTGTATTGATAATTTATATATAATGGAGTTACATCCTTGTATGAATCGTCACTGGCAATTTCTGCAGTGGAGTACTGAAATATTTTTTTTATTGATTAATGATACTAGGAACTATGACAACTACCAATACATCATTCACAGCGTCAAGTGGTGCCATTGGCAAGGAGGGCGATGGAAGCAAAAACTCTAGTGGTACTACGCTACTTGCAAAATATGCTGAATGTGAATTAACAATTACCAACACCATCTTTCGGCAAAACAATCACTTCAAAAGATCACGGCAGCACCCTAGATTGTAGCAACATAATCTCATATCTGACTATGTAATTGTCCTTAAGATGTATACGATACTTTCACCACTAAAAATGACAGGACACAATGACTATTGGGCAGATCACTGACTTATTACACCCATCGTGTATTTGTCACTATCTGACCAAAACGATAAACACACATTTGATACTGGTAAGTTTATAGTTAGAATATGCCTCACATTACAAGAAAGAGCTTCATCAGACACTGGGTATGGGATGTCATCGTGATGCAACACAACACTGGGAGAATTTGACGGTCACTATTTTGGGTGTCCCCAAAGAAACATTAGAATATAAGACCAGGGAGTATCAGGAGGGTTTGATGAAAATGATGATGGCATTGAAGCACTGATCTCAGAGAAGATCAAAGCCTTGTAAAGATGCTGAAAGGACATGAACTTCATCACTAAGAAAGAAGTCTTTCGTCTTGCCAAAGAAAATTTAAAAAGAAATCGTGTATGCTGAAGAATGTGGATATATGAGCTAAAGAGGTACAATATCTAACAGGCAAAGATATGCAATAATCTTTTCAAGCCACAAACACGATTTATGGTCCAGCTACCACTGGTAGAAAACCACTGTGGTCCAATGACAAGTGTACACTTCAAAAATATCAATGCTCCCTCATGAATATGTGGAAGCATCATTTTGAAGACCAGGAATCAGTTATTGATGAACAAATGTACGATATAATACAAAAAGTACCCACCAAAGAAGAAGATAACTCCCTATCACCATTAAATGAAGTTAAGTATGCTGTCAATCAAGCAAAGCAACACAAGGCCATGAGTTCTGATGCTATACCAATGGAAGCCCTCAAATAATGTGCTGAGGAACTCATAAGACACATAGGCCTACATGAACAAACTGTCAAAATCTGGAACACAGAACTGCCTCCTGATTTCAGAAATAGTCTGGTGGTTCCCACATTGAAGAAAGAAGACTGCACAGACTGCAATAACTACTGTGGAATATCTTTGCTGTCTGGCTTGGAAAGAGCTAATTACTCAAATTCTCGCAAATTGTAATATATCCTTAGTCGAAAAATTACTACTATAGAACCAGTGAGTCTTCGGGCTTTCTAGAGGAACCACATATGTGGTATTCACAGATCGTCTGCTTCAGGAAAAATACGGGAACAAAACAGGAGGCCATACATTGCCATTATTGACCTCACTAAGGCATCTGACTCTGTAAACCAAGAAGTTTTATGAAAAATCTTAGATCTATATAGTTTTTCACAGAAATGCTTTGCCATGTCGAAATTGCTCTACACAGATACGACAGCAGCTGTCATTGGTAACGATTCTGGTGGTAGGCCAATCCGTATCAAGAAATATTGGTGTTAAGTAACGGTGCATGATTGCCACCAAATTATTTTCCATCTATGTTATGACAACCAGGCAGTTAGCTAAAGATGATCCCCCCCAAGGAATGCAGTTAACTAACAGAATGGATGGGAAGCTGTTTAATTTGAGCCGTTTAAATGTAAGGAATATAACATTTTCTGCAGTATTATTTGAGATACAATATGCTGATGACAATGCAACTGTAGCTAAGTTCGAAGAACTAGTGTTGATTCGGAATGAGTTCTCTGCAGCATAGAAAATGAATGGCCTCAAACTGTATACTAGCAAAAACACAAATCTTTAACCAACCCCTACCTTGGGAAGGGGGAAAAAATATCGCCACCAATAGAATGGTTTTTAAAGACGTTAACCCCTTCCCTTACCTTGGCAGCATCCTCTCATCAGGTGCAAATATAGATCTGGAAATTCAACTGAACGTATTGCAACATTAATATGCACGTACACAGTAATGGAAATTCATCATTAGTATTCCATTTAAAAAGTACCGCTCCAAGTGATTGTACTACGACGTGACGGAGAATTACGTACGCTATTTATGGCTATTTAAGTTCTATATATTATGTAAACTTCAAAACATATACTTGTTATTTCCTCCTTACCACGCTGAATTGTTTCATCCACCCTTTAAACAGTAAACAAATACGATAAACACATTGTGCACCATATCGATGGATGACATCGACTGCTACTGTGCGATTCTTGAATATTTGGATTTTGTCGATAGTTGTCAAACCTCAGCATCATCAAAATGGAAGAAGCAGGGGCTGTAGGTTGCTCACACTACAAAAGAAAATCAAAATTCGTTGTAAGTTTTTTATGTTGTGACTGTATATTTAATGGTGAATGATTATCTAGAACGAAGTGCATGTAATTTCCATTTTACTGAAAAAAATTGTGGCTTCAATATGATGAAGGCATAAAAAAACTTTCTTTGATTATTCGTAAATTGGGTTCTCTTTTCTTCTTTCCGTGCTGCTCTTGCGATCTACTGTGGGAAATTTCGTGTGTGTGTGTTTAATGTGAAAACATATTCACTGTTCAGTTTAAATTGTGTCGTCTGACGTGTGTGATTGCGCGCGCTATGTGGATCAGTTTCGTATACCAGTCTTGGTTTCTTACGTGTCTCAATATGCGGGTGTTTTGTCAAATAGGTGGTAATTTTATTTAGTTTTGTTTTATTTTTCAAGGCGTATAATCTTTACTTAATTTCAGAGATGTGATTGAGCTAATTATGTTTGCCAGATTCGCACAGGAAACAGCTGTGTTCTGCTGCTAGGAAGCAGTTGCCTGAGAACAAACTGATTTGAGAAAGACATAGCTAATATTTGCCGCAAAAGATACGCGCAATATACTGTTAAATCCTTCGTTATTGTGAGCATATCAGTTCCTTGGCATATTTTTATGATGTCATATAATCCACTTCACTTGGATGTACAGTATACAGACAAGTAAAAAAGGGCTCACTGATTTCGAATGAGACTTTGTATTTTGTTTGTGTAATTGCTGTTGTGGGCAATGTATCACATGTGTTATGGCAGTGGCAGCTAGTTAAATAAAGGAAAAATAAATCATCCCCATATCTAAGTGCAGTACTGAATTTGTCATATATTTGTTTTCTAACTTAATGCCTGAACATTTGTTTCCAATTTTTATTCTACACACATTACTCAAGGGATCAAAGAAAAACTTCCATATTGCTCCGTTTTTATTTGAAGTAGCCAAATTGTAGTTCTTTCTCTCTTGGTTATGAGGTAATGCAGTATGAAATAGGTATTTTTTTATATTTTTCAATTGCATTATTTTGTTGACAGTAATCTAAACAGTTGTGTGCTTTAATTCTATTGAACTAAGTTCCATGGTTTTTGTGTGTAATGTGACAGGATGTGCAAATATGAAGGAAATTATGTTTGTCAGTGGATGATTTCATAGGCAGTAAAGTGAAAGTATAACATTACCAGCTCTGTAACACAGGTTTGGCAGAAATGTGGAAAACTTTGTACCTAGATACATTGCCCTAACAGACCAAATCTAGTTGCTATATCTATGTAAGAAATCCTTCAGCAGTTGTGATATGAAATGAAAGTGTGTAGAGCACAATCACATAGAACAGCTAGTGGTTAGTTATATGAGCATTGTACGTTGGCTAACGTTCACAACGGGCTGCTCATGCACAGTTGTTGGCTACAATCCAATTGCCTAGTTTGTATTTGTTAATTGAAAGACAAGATAGTACATACAGGCTGTTCCGTTTCAAGTCGGATGAAAAGTGAGGAAATTGACCTCATTTTTTAAATCATAAATAAATGTTACATATGTCAATTACTGTAAAAAAACTGTCAAAGTTATCTCCTAAATCTTTACTAGTCTGAGTTATAATTCAGTAAAGTTTGCATGAACTAAAGAACCTTATATCAGATTTTGGTGAACTACAATTCATTTTGAAACTGAATATCTGTTGGTGATGCAGGTATATAACATAACATAACAATAATTTATACATTTGTAAGTACCTTTTATTCATGATGTATTAATCATAACCACAGTTTTCGTAAAGATGAAACTTACATAGGGCTCATCTCCTTTTATTATACATTGACTTCAGTTTTAAGTGTTATGGAGCCTATTGTTGGAAGTATGGAAAAAGTAATTAAATTATAAATATTAAATCTGCGCTGTACTTGGTTTGAATGGGCTGCAGTTAAACAGCAGGGTGTCCAAGAACAGTCACATCATAATTCATGGCTATTGTTGCAGCTTTTGTTTAATCTTTATTTTATTTCATTTTTTCTACAGATCTTAATTAAATATGCTGTAAAAAGTTTAGGAATACAGTTTTTAAATGTAATGCTTAACTATGGTATAATTTTTATTCAATTTAAAATTGTAGTTCAGAAAAAAATAAGAAAAGTGGTGAAAATTAACATTAAATTTAAGTTCTAACAATACCACTTAAATATCACCTCAAACTAACAATATTACCTTCATTTTGAATTTTATTTAAGAATTTTTTACTTTGTATGCTTTCCGAGTATCGAGGAAGCGTGAAAACCCTGCCTTTTAAATGTGTTTTTCATGCTTTCTGCTGCTTCATGCTGTTAATTCTCATGAAATGGCAGCATAGGAAGCGAGTGGGTGCTATCCCGCGCCCCACCCCTCAGTTCGCAGGAAAAGTTATGAGACTTACCAAACAAAAGTGTTGGCAGGTCGATAGACACACAAACATACACACAAAATTCAAGCTCTCGCAACAAATGGTTGCTTCATCAGGAAAGAGGGAAAGACGAAAGGATTTGGGTTATAAGGGAGAGTGTAAGGAGTCATTCCAATCCCGGGAGCGGAAAGACTTACCTTAGGGGGGGAAAAAAGGACAGGTACACTCTCTCTCTCTCTCTCTCTCTCTCTCTCTCTCTCTCTCTCTCTCTCTCTCTCTCTCTCTCTCTCTCTCACACACACACACACACACACACACACACACACACACACACACACATCCAGCCACACAGACACAAGCAGACATTTGTAAAGGCAAAGAGTTTGGCCAGAGATGTCAGTCGAGGCGGAAGTAAAGAGGCAAAGATGTTGTTGAGTGACAAGTGATGTACGAGGGGCGGCAACATGAAATTAGTGGAGGTTGAGGCCTGGTGGGTAACGAGAAGAGAGGATATACTGAAGGGCAAGTTCCCATCTCTGGAGTTCTCACAGGTTGGTGGGAAGTATCCAGATAACCCGGACGGTGTAACACTGTGCCAAGATGTGCTGGCCGTGCACCAAGGCATGTTTAGCCACAGGGTGATCCTCATTACCAACAAACACTGTCTGCCTGTGTCCATTCATGCCAATGGACACAGGCAGACAGTGTTTGTTGGTAATGAGGATCACCCTGTGGCTAAACATGCCTTGGTGCATGGCCAGCACATCTTGGCACAGTGTTACACCGTCTGGGTTATCTGGATACTTCCCACTAACACCAAGCTGTCAGAACTCCGGAGATGGGAACTTGCCCTTCAGTATATCCTCTCTTCTCGTTATCTGCCAGGCCTCAACCTCCGCTAATTTCAAGTTGCCGCCGCTCATACCTCACCTGTCTTTCAACATCATCTTTGCCTCTTTACTTCCGCCTTGACTGACATCTCTGCCCAAACTCTTTGCCTTTACAAATGTTTGCTTGTGTCTGTGTATGTGCAGATGGATGTGTGTGTGTGTGTGTGTGTGTGTGTGTGTGTGTGTGTGTGTGTGTGTGTGTGTGTGTGTGCGCGCGCGCGTGTGTGAGTGAGTGTATACCTGTCCTTTTTTCCCCCTAAGGTAAGTCTTTCCGCTCCCGGGATTGGAATGACTCCTTACCCTCTCCCTTAAAACCCACATCCTTTTGTCTTTCCCTCTTTCCTGATGAAGCGTCCGTTGGTTGCGAAAGATTGAATTTTATGTGTTTGTTTGTGTGTCTATCGACCTGCCAGCGTTTTTGTTTGGTAAGCCACATCATCTTTGTTTTTAGATATATTTTTCCCACATGGAATGTTTCCTTCTATTATATATAAGATGATGTGACTTACCATACGAAAGTGCTGGCAGGTTGATAGAAACACAGACAGACACATACATACACACAAAATTCAAGCTTTCGCAACAAACTGTTGCCTCATCAGGAAAGAGGGAAGGAGAGGGAAAGATGAAAGGAAGTGGGTTTTAAGGGAGAGGGTAAGGAGTCATTCCAATCCCGGGAGCGGAAAGACTTACCTTAGGGGGGAAAAAGGACGGGTATACACTCGTGCACACACACACATATACAGACACAAGCAGATGGATATGTGTGTGTGCGAGTGTATACCCGTCCTTTTTCCCCCCTAAGGTAAGTCTTTCCGCTCCCGGGATTGGAATGACTCCTTACCCTCTCCCTAAAAACCCACTTCCTTTCGTCTTTCCCTCTCCTTCCCTCTTTCCTGATGAGGCAACAGTTTGTTGCGAAAGCTTGAATTTTGTGTGTATGTATGTGTCTGTCTGTGTTTCTATCGACCTGCCAGCGCTTTCGTATGGTAAGTCACATCATCTTTGTTTTTAAATATATTTTTCCCACGTGGAATGTTTCCCTCAATTTATATATATATATTAACGTGTTTTTCCTCCAAGGAAATTTTGTAAAAGTCAGTATTACGCAAATTTTTAAAAGTCAGAACTGGAACTTTTCTGTGCTTACTCACAAGTCTACATCTTCCATAACATTAAAAATACTCTATATCCCCAAGTCTAGGTTCCCCCCACCCTCTACATACTATAGTATTAGTGCCCTTAACTGTAACAAAAGTTTATTTGTTCTGAAATATATTCATTGCTCAAACTATTATCTCATTTACCACACAATTACAATACTGAAAGTATTATAAAAAGGATAGTTGCTAATCACCATATAGTGGAGATGCTGAATTGCAGATAGGTACAACAAAAAGACTGACAGAATGTTAGCTTTCAGCCAACAAGGCCTTCGTCAGAAGCGCGCGCACACACATATACACACACACACACACACACAAACACACACACACACACACACACACACACACACACGCAAATGCAACTTACAAACACATGACCACAGTTTCTGCATGCTGAGGCCAGATTGTGAGCAGCAGCACATGATGAGAGATGCATCCATATGGTGGTGGTAAGGTGGAGGCGGGGAGGGGGAGGGATAGCAGATATGGGTGGGGAATGGTAAAGAGCTGATTGTGGGAGCGTACAGGGACAAGGTGTAGAGAGGGTAGGGAAGCTAGACACAGTCAGGAGGCTAGACAGAGTGCAGGGAAGGTGGATAGTGGAAAAGGAGAGAAATAAAAAGACTGTGGGTGTGTTGGTGGAGTGGAGGTCTTAATAGTGCTGGAAGGGGAAAAGGAAGGGGCTAGATGTATAAGGACAATGACCAACGAAGGTTGAGGCCAGGACGGGTACGGGAATGTTAGATGTATTGCCGGGAGGGTTCCCACCTGTGCAGTTCAGAAAAGCAGGTGTTGGTAGGAAGGATCCAGGTGGCACTGGCTCTGAAGCAGTCATTTAAATGAAGAACATCACATTGGGTTGTGTGCTAAGCAATGGAGTGATCCAACTGTTTCTGGGCCAGTTTGTCAGCGACCATACATGCAGACGGACAGGTTGTAGCTTGCTATGGCCACATAGAATGCAGCACAATGGCTGCAGCTTAGATTATAGGTCACATGACTGGATTCACAGGTAGCCCTGCCTTTGTTGGGATAGGTGATGCCTGTGACCGGACTGGAGTAAGTGGTGGTGGTAGGATTTATGGGACAGGTCTTGCATCTAGGCCTATTACAGGTTTATGAGTCATAATGCAAGGGGTTGGGAGCAGACGTATGGAGATGGACAAGGATATTGTGTGGGTTTGGTTGGTAGCAGAATACCACTGTGGGTGGGTTGAGAAGGATAGTGGGTAGGATATTTCTCATTTCAGAGCATGATGAGAGGTAGTTGAAATCATGGCGGGGAATGTGATTGAGTTACTTCAGTCCTGGGTGGTAATGAGTAACGAGGGGAATACTCCTCTGTCGCAGGACAATAGGACTTTGGGAGGTGGTGGATGACTGGAGAGATAAGGCATGAGAGAACTGTTTTTGTACAAGACTGGTAGGGTTATTACGGTCTGTTAAGGCCTAGGTATGTTTTGGTAGGGACCGCTCGTCACTGCAGGTGAGATGACCATAGGTGGCAAGACTATATGAAAGGGATTTCGTGGTGTGGAATGGGTGGCAGTTGTCAAAGAGGTGGTATTGCTGGTGGTTGATAGGTTTTATATGGATGGAGGTACTGACATAGCCATCCTAGAGGAGGAGATCAACACTGAGGCAGGTGGCTTGTTCGATTGAGTAGGATAAGCTGAAGTGAATCGGTGAGAAGGTGTTCTGGAGGAACATAGATAGGGAGTCCACACCGTTGATCCAGATCACAAAGATGTCATTGAATCCAAACCAGATGAGGGGTTTGGAATTCTGAGTGTTTGGGAAGGATTCCTGTAGATGGCCCATGAATAGTTTGGCTTAGGATGATGCCATGTGGGTGCCCATAGCTGTACCCTGGATTTGTTTGTAGGTATTGCTTTCAAAGGAGAAGTAGTTGTGGGTGAGGATATAGTTGGTCATGTCAACTACAAAGATGATTGTAGATTTGGAATCTGTGAGGTGCTGGGGAAGGTAGTGTTAAGTAGTGGTAAGGCGATGGGTATTGGGGATGTTAATGTAAAGGGAGATGGTATAAACAGCAATGAGCAGGGCATCATGTGGTTAAGGAACAGGAACTGTGGAGAGGAGGAGGAAGTGGTTGGTATCTTTTACATAGGAGGGTAGGTTGCGAATAATAGACTGGTGTTGGTCTAAAAGAGATTCTCTCACTGGAGGCACAGTGACCGGCCACAACGGGGCATCTTGGGTGATTGGGTTTATGGACTTTAGGAAGAAAGCAGAAGGTAGGGGTACAGGAAGTGGTAGGGAGAAGGAGAAAGATTGACTCTTGGGAGAGGTTCTGGGGTGGGCATAAGGATTTGAGAAGAAACTGGAGATCCTACTGGATTTCTAGAATGGGGTCACTGTGGCAGGGTTTGTAGGTGGATAAGCTGATAGCTGGCGGAGTCCTTCTGTCAGGTAATCCTTGCAGTTAAGAACAACAATGATGGAGCTTTCGTCAGCTGGTAAGATATAAGGTTGGGATTTATTTTTAAGTGGTGTATTGCAATTCTTTCTGCAGGTGTAAGGTAAGTGTGCATGTTGAGGAATTTGGGGAATGATGGTAGGCAAGGTTTGAGATTAATAAATTCTGGAAAGTTATCATGAGAGGATTTGGGGGCAGTGGATGTGAATCATGGTTGAATGGAGAATTGAACTGAGTCAGACAGTTTTGGGTTGAGTTGTTTGGGGGGAAGAGACCAAATGGCGAGGTCATCGGTCTCATGGGATTAGGGAAGGAAGTCGGCCTTGCCCTTTCAAAGGAACCATCCCAGCATTTGCCTGGAGCGATTTAGGGAAATCACGGAAAACCTAAATCAGGATGGCCGGACGCGGGATTCAACCGTCGTCCTCCCAAATGCGAGTCCAGTGTGCTAACAACTGCGCCACCTTGCTCGGTGGTTCAGGCAGGGTTGAATGGGCAGTAGAGCAAAAGGTGAGACATTTAGAAAGGACTGATACTTCTGCTGGGCTAGGGGAGTAGTGAAGAAGAAAATATTATATTGATTACTACAGAGTGGGGCCATATGAAAACTGATTCATCTTAGAATCCTTGTAGGATTGAAACAGGATTATTACTGTAACCAGTGATATGTCATGACAGCTGAAATAATTCAGTTCAGTAAAATTCAGGTGTGATACATTTTATCCAACAGTATTCACAATTATTTATGTTTTATCATTCCATTAAGTATGTGCTTGTAGCAGTTTGCTCCTCTTGGCTTGTGGTGAGTAGAGAACAACTCCTCTATCTCCTAGTCATTCTTGGCAAATTATCAGCCATTAATATTTTATTTCAGCTTACTGTGATGAAATAATTGGAAAGCTAAAGGTTTATCATTCAAAAATGTGAAGGAAATTATGTATTGCTTGCATCGGGGTGCTGTTGCACAGCCTGCATTAGCCTAACATTGTATGCCTTTGAAGTTATGTATACTAAACATTGGCGACAGTCCATTATAAAATTATCATATGGCATTTCATAAAGGCACAAACAGAAATAGGACAAAAGACTGACAATATTTATTTTGCATCTGTTTCATTTTTTGGAACGTAATTTGTGGGAGCAGACTTATCTGTGACTTAGCCTAGGTCTAGGTTAAGCTAGAAACTGACAGTTAGGTTGTGTGTGAATTTGAAATCTTAGTTATGGTGACATATTTATCTCTAGCACAGCTTTATTTCTAAGTTAGGTTGAGGAGTGACAGTTTTTCTCTCAGCTGACAAAGCCAATGAATGTGATTTGATAAAAATAATGGCTTAAGTGCACTTACAGTATTGGTGCTGCTTGCATTATGTGCTTATGTTGGCAGTTTGTTGACACTGGTCACAGCCAGTCAGATGATGGTATGTGACGGTCAGTGAGAATCGTTGAAAGTAATGTTTTCTTTTGGTAGACCATCCAAATTGGTTACACATGTTATTGATGTGGAGAGTGGCAGAATAACATTTATTGATCTGGTTATTTTGCATTTTTAGGTTGGTTACTGACTTTGTATTATTTTGGGAGGAAACTACATGGGCTGACAGACTAACCTGTAGTGAAGCCTGAAGTCTAGGTTAGCTTGGACACTGATAATTTGCTTGTGAGTTGGCCATATCAGTGAATCTAAACAGGAAAATACAATTGCCATAATAAATTGATGGGTAGTGTAGCCTGAGATATAAATTTGTCATTGCAGTAATCTGCTTGTGTGCCTTACTTCAGGTTTGCCAAAAATTCTGATGATATGGTTAAATTCTAGGCTAATAGAATGAAACACCGGCTAATTTTAAGTATTAACGATCTGAATTGTGAATGGGTATTCTGATTTGCTGCTGACAAGATGTGTACTATTCAGTTCCTATTGTTCAACTTTCAAGACGTTATCAGCAGTAGCACGCAACCCAACAGTTGTGACTTCTCTCAAAGTACCTATAATTATTTGGTTTGGTAAAAACTCACGAAACTGTTAGTTGAATATAAACTGACAAGTTAACTTCAGTTTGCCTCAGTTATGTAGTGGCTGCGAAAAAACATCACATTGGTTTTTGTGGCAGTAAATGTTTGCATTTCTCATTGAATCTTCCCTAACCAACACATAGGATTAGATAAACTGTTCTTGGAATCTTTGTTACTGTGGTCTTTCATATATAGTTTTCATACTTTTTTGTAAATAAAATTGTCTGTCGTAAATATTTTTATTTTCCTGTGTATGTAAATTTTGATACACAGAGTATTTGAGCTTAAAAGCTATAAAATACCTACACAATTTTCAGTAAATAATGTCATTTTCCAATATCTTTATTAAAAAATCAAAATATAGAAATCCCTGAGGTGTTTTATTACTTTGAATAAAGCTTTTTAACTGAATACTTCAACTGTCGTGATGGATAAGCATGCAAACTGTAACAGAAGTGTAATGAATGACAATCATTGTGAGAAGTGTAACAATATTAGGCAAGGAAAGTTTCTACTCACCTTATAGTGGAGAAGCTGAGCCGCAGGTGGTACAACAAAAAGATTCTCGCAATTATAACTTTCGTCCGTTAAGGCTGTTGTCAACATAGGCGCATGCGTGCACACACACACACACAAATGTAACTCGCATGCATGACTGCAGTCTTAGGCAACTGAAACTACTTTCGATTGCCTGAGACTGCAGTCGTGTGTGCGAGCAGCATTTGCGTTTGAGAGAGAGAGAGAGAGAGAGAGAGAGAGTGAGTGAGTGAGTGAGTGAGTGTACCTATTGTTGACAAAGGCCTTAATGACTGAAAGCTATCGTTGTTAGAATCTTTTTGTTGTGCCATCTGCGACCCAGCATCACTGCTACAGTATATGGTGAGTAGCAACTGTCCTTCTCAGATGTTGTTACATTCCATCCTGGATTTTCTGTTGTTTGGTTTCATTGTGAGAAATGTGTGTTGTAGGAGATGCAGTGATAGTCGTCAATTATGCAAAGAGTTAAATATTGTTTTCTCAACTGACAATGAAACTCGCATGTTTACATCTACATACATACTCTGCAAGTCGTCATATGCTGCGTGGTGGAGGGTACCATGTACCACTACTAGTCATTTCCTTTTCTGTTTCACTCACAAATAGAGCAAGGGAAGAGTGAGTGACTGACTATGCTTCCATGCAAGTCCTAATCTCTCTAATCTTATCTTTATGGACCTTATGCGGAATGTATTTTGACGGCAGTAGAATCGTTCTGTACTCAGCTTCAAATGTTGGTTATCTAATTATTCGCAATAGTGCTTCTCGGAAAGAATGTCTTCTTCTCTCTAGTGATTCCCTTGAGTTCCGGAAGCATCTCCACGATATTTGCATGTTGTTCGAACCTACAGGTAACAAATGTGGCAACCCACCTCCAAATTACTTCTGTGTCTTCCTTTAATCTGACGTACATTTACATCTACATTCTACATTTACATTTATACTCCGCAAACCACCCAACGGTGTATGGGGGAGGGCACTTTATGTGCCACTGTCATTACCTCCCTTTCCTTTTCCAGTCGCGTATGGTTCGCAGGAAGAATGACTGCCGGAAAACCTCCGTACGCGCTCGAATCTCTCTAATTTTATATTTGTGATCTCCTCGGGAGGTATAAGTAGGGGGCAGCAATATATTTGATACCTCATCCAGAAACGCACCTTCTCGAAACCTGGACAGCACTCTACAACGTGATGCAGAACACCTCTCTTGCAGAGTCTGCCACTTGAGTTTGCTAAACATCTCCGTAGCACTATCATGCTTACCAAATAACCCTGTAATGAAACACGCTGCCCTTCTTTGGATCTTCTTTATCTCCTTTGTCAACCTGACCTGGTACGGATCCCACACTGATGAGCAATACTCAAGTACAGGTCGAACGAGTGTTTTGTAAGCCACCTCCTTTGTTGATGGACTACATTTTGTAAGCACTCTCCCAATGAATCTCAACCTGGTACCCGCCTTACCAACAATTAATTTTATATGATCATTCCACTTCAAATCATTCCGCACGCATACTCCCAGATATTTTACAGAAGTAACTGCTACCAGTGTTTGTTCCGCTATCATATAATCATACAATAAAGGATCCTTCTTTCTATGTATTCTCAATACATTACATTTATCTATGTTAAGGGACAGTTGCCACTCCCTGCACCAAGTGCCTATCCGCTGCAAATCTTCCTGCATTTCGCTACAATTTTCTAATGCTGCAACTTCTCTGTATACTACAGCATCATCCGCGAAAAGCCGCATGGAACTTCTGACACTATCTACTAGGTCATTTATATATATTGTGAAAAGCAATGGTGCCATAACACTCCCCTGTGGCATGCCAGAGGTTACTTTAACGTCTGTAGACGTTTCTCCATTGAGAACAACATGCTGTGTTCTGTTTGCTAAAAACTGTTCAATCCAGCCACACAGCTGGTCTGATATTTCGTAGGCGGATCCTGAACACTTGAACAGTATTCAACAATGTCTTGCACCAGTGTCCTATGTGGGGTCTCCTTTACAGATCAATCATGCTTTCCTAAAATTCTCACAATAAACAGACCTCAACCATTTGCCTTCCCTACTACAGTCTTACATGCTTATTCCATTTCATATTGCTTTGCAACATTACACCTAAATATTTAATCAGTGTGACAGTGGCAAGCAATGCATCATAAATACTGTATTGGAACTTTCTGGGTTAGTTTTTCATACTCACATGCATTAACTTAAATTTTTCTACTTTAAGAGATGGATGACATTTGTCATACCAGCTACAAATTTTGTTTGTCATCTTGTATCCTCCTACAGTCATTCAACTACGACAGCTTCCCATACACCATAGCATCATCCGCAAACAACCACAGACTGCTATGTATCCTTTCTGTCAGATCATTTAAGTATATAGAAAATAACAATGGTCCTACCACTCTTCACTGCTCCTGATGATACCCTTGTGTCTGATAAACACTCCCAGTCAAGAACAACATACTGTGTTCTGCTACTTGTAAAGTCTTTTGCCACTCACTACCTTTGTTTACAGTTGGCAGTGTGGCACAATGTCAAATACTTTACCTAGACCTCAACTATGCTACAGATCAGTATTTCATCATGTCTAAGATTTTGTTTTGACATTCTTTGGCTGAGCCAGCTCACAACCAGATTGTCATCTTTCAGTGTAAGGTAATATTGGGCTATGCTACAGATCATCACAAGCTACATATCAAAAACTAATACAGGTGCAAAAGAAATATTGTCAGTGGCTGTTATCTTCTGCTTGCACACCCATGATGTCACACAAAACTATGCCATTATGTTATGGGATGAAGGCCAAGTTGGTATCTGTAGGTTCATTTGACCCATGTCAATAGTGCTGCACAATACCGGAAAAAGAACAGCTTACATTGAATCTCCATGCTGGTTTGGCTGTAGTGCAAGAAGGATTAACAGGTTTGTGTGTTGCAGTCCACAGTAGTAATACTAGGTGTAGACCAGAAGATTTGATTACAATCAATCTTTCCAAAACAAGGAAAAGATCCATCAGACATTGCAAGTTTGGTAGCTTCAGTCTAGCGGTGTCCAATAACATCAGTGCTTTAGTGACTGAGGACAAAACCATTCAGACAACTCAAGAAGTTCAGAAGCATTCTGATAGTACAGACTATAAAATGCAAAGTAGGTCTTATTGCTGAGTAGTAGTTACAGGAGGAGAATGTCAGAACTCATATCTAACTCTTTGGGAAGTTATTACTTTGTAAAACAGTGACATCACCTGTGAGTTAAGACTTTTTGGGAAAGCTAGGTAAAAATGCAGTTAAGGTGTTAGTGGATTTTCTATTGTGTGCTGCTGTTAGTAACGATTCATATCATGAATCATGGGAAGTCAACACGATGAATCAAGAGTGAGATGTAGGTAGTTGATGAGATCATCGTTCGTAACTTCTTACAGTTCATAAATGAAATTAGATGATACATTGTTACATAAGATTAGATTTTAAGCACATCATTGTAATTTTCAGCAAAACTGTAAATAACTTATACGGATAGGTTGTTACAATGATGAATGTATTCTCAGGCTATCCTACACGTCAGTATACTGTGGCGATCTTGCACTGAAGAGCCAAAGAAACTGGTACACCTGTCTAATATCGTGTAGGTCCCACACGAGCACGCAAAAGTGCTGTGAAACGACATGGGAAGGACTCAAGTAATGTCTGATGTAGTGCTGGAGAGAGTTGACACCATGAATCCTGCAGGGCTGTCCATAAATCCATAAGAGTACGAGAGGATGGAGATCTCATCGGAAAAGCATGTTGCTGGGCATTCCAGATATGCTCAATAATGTTCATTTCTGGGGAATTTGGTGGCAAGGAGAAGTGTTTAAACTCAGAGGAGTGTTCTGGGAGCCATTCAGTAGCAATTCTGGATGTGTGAGGTGTCGCGTTGTCCTGCAGGAATTGTTCAACTCCATTGGAATGCACAATGGAATGTATGCAGGTTATCAGACAGGATGCTTACTTATGTGTCATCTGTAAGAGTCATATCTAGACGTATCGGGTCACATATCACTCCAGCTGCACACGCCCCACACCATTACAGAGCCTCCACCATCTTGGACAGTCCCCTGCTGACATTCTGGGTCCATGGATTCATGAGGTTGTCTCCATACCCGTACATGCCCATCCGCTCAATACAATTTGAAATTAGACTCATTTGGCCAGGCAGCATGTTTCCAGTCATCAACAGTCCAATGTTGGTGGTGATGGGCCCAGGCAGGGCGTAAAACTTTGTCGTGCAGTCATAAAGGATACATAAGTGGGCCTTTGGCTCCTAAAGCCCATATCGATGATGTTTCATTGAATGTTTCACACGGTGACACTTGTTGATGGCCTAGCATTGGAGTCTGCAGCAATTTGTGGAAGGTTGCCCTTCTCTCACGTTGAACATTTTTCAATCGCCATTGGTCCCTTTCTTGCAGAATCTTTTTCTGGCTGCAGCAGTGTCAGAGATTTGATGTTTTACTGGATTCTTGATATTCATAGTACATTCATGAAATGGTCAAATGGGAAAATTCCCATTTCATCGCTACCTTGAGGTGATGTGTCCCATCACTTGTGTGCCGACTGTAACCCCACATTCAAACTTAAATCTTGATAACCTGCCATTGTAGCAGCAGTAACCGACCTAACAACTGTGCCAGACTCTTGTTGTCTTTTATAGGCATTGCCATCTGCAGTCCCTTATTCTGTTTACATATCTCTGTATTTGAATACAGATGCCTATACCAGTTTCTTTGGCACTTCAGCATATTTTTGTGTTGATATTCACTGGCTTTACCAACTCACAAGCAAATTATCACATGCGAACCTAACCTAAGCCTCAGGCTAAAGTGCAGATCAGTCTATCACCACAACCACATTTTTTACTTTTGCTTTCGTTGGCTCTACCAACACACAACCAAGTTCTCACATTCCAACCTGACCTAGGCTGTGGGCTACACTACTGCACCTGTCTCAACACAATCAGGCTTTTTGCTTTCTCATTCATTGGTTTCGGCTGCTCATACCCCAACTTAACCCAGCTCTCAGACTTTACTTTAGTTATTCCAGTCACCAAAGAAATAGAAGAATCAATAAGCAACCTTAAAATTCACAATAATTACATCAGCAAAAATTATTCTGGTGCTATGCATATTGAAAATAATTGTAAACAGCTTGTATCTTTTGCCAAAAAAAAAAAAAAAAAAAAAAAAAAAAAAAAAAAAAAAAATTAGCTTTGGAGGTCCTCATTGGCTACCATATATTATCACCTGATTGCGTATGACCAATGTCAAAGTATTGCCAACATCTGCACACCACTCAAGAGCAGCCAACACTGTAAGTACACTTTAACCAAAAGCTCTTTGTAAACATGATGCCATAACAGTAGTTGGTTCAAGTAATAGTTCGGACTGTAATCTTAATTTTACAGTTAAGGTCAACTTCAGGTACAGTGATGAGACTGCTTAATGTTGGCTGTCAACATGAGAAAGCAGTGAAAAAGTGTTATGATTAGTCATACAAAAAATAATGCATAGCATAAGATTAAACTTTTTTTCCTGAGTTGTTAGTTAGATGTAACTTTAAGGTCAAAATAAATAGAAAACAAAATTTAATTATTACTCCTGATGGACACACTTAAATGTACACTACACAGTCCTAGGTTTGGGCCTATTGGTTCTTCCTCAAAGCAAGGAGAGATTAGTAAGTTTGAGGCAGGTTGTAAAGGAAGGGGGTGTCACTCAGACCCCAGGATGAGAGGGACCAGTTTGGTTTTCGGATGGGGTGATATAAAGTTCTTTGTTTCCCATTCTTCTGCTCAATGAAGGAACTAATAATTCTGAAAGGTAGGACAATGTAACATACTTTTATGTGTGTTTATTGGTAGTTCTGACCCTCTGAAGATATGGCCGGCATTTCTGTCTCATAATTTTTTCAAGTGAGTTTTCCTTTGGGAGAAAAATTTTATATTGATTGAGCAATAATTTTTACACTAATCTCTCAATATTAATTGTAGCAATATTAAAACTTCTGCAAACTAACTTCTGAGTTGTCGCGAAGGCTTCTCATAGTGGATCAGTAATGCTGTAGGAGACTGGTGAGCATTTACAGTGCATCATGAACACCTACAAGACGAAATAAAGGTTTGATTTATATGTGCATTCCTCCTCCCCCCCCCCCCCCCCCCAAAAAAAAAAAAAAAAAAAAAAAAAAAATCTGAAAATTAACTGAAGTTATTTACAACCCTTAGCAGTCAACCTATTAACAACTGTGGTTACCATAGTGCCATGTGGAAAAATAGTTTAAGTTTAATGAAAAAATGGTCTGTTTTCTTCATTGGGATTAAAAATAATATTTGTAAATTATTTACTGTTTTTGTTTATATTAATCAAGGCTTAATAATTCCAGTGATTTGCTACTTTCAGACACCATGCTGCAACAAAATTTATACATGCCGCTTTTGCCACGATGAAAATGAAAGCCATGCTGTGAACAGAAAAGATGTCACTGAGCTAGTATGCACAAATTGTGAAACTCGGCAGAAGGTACAAGCTGAATGTGAGAATTGTCATCTGCGATTTGGAAAGGTAAACATTAAGGAAAATATTTAGTGTCATTAGCAATTCAGGGCACAGTGCTGGTGTGTATGTAGTATCTAAATCAGTGCTATTTCTTAATTTTTTAAAATTATTTCTGTTGTACATGCAATTTGTGCCCTCCAAGAATTATTTTAGCAGAGAATAAAGTTTTGTTGTAGACTGAAATTGGTAACTGCTTCATTATTTATGGGTTTCCAGTGCATGTTATCACCGAATATTGCCTAATAGAAGAATGTAATAATGCTATTCATTTTTTTATCTTCCTGTCATGCAGCATTGTAAAAAATTTTGGGCTTTTTATATAGAATGTGCAATGTTCAAATCAAAGGTAAATTTAAAAGCATTTTCAGAAAGTAGCAACTACATACACATAACCATGGAACTGATAAAAGTTGGTCTAAACTTAACACTAAAGACATGGAACTTCAGTTAAGACATTCACAAGTGAACTACCATAGAAGCCCGATGTTCCGCTGTCCAATATACCATGGATGGAGATATAATGCAACATAAAGGAAGTCCCCAACATAAAATGTCATTTATGAATGAGTTTTGCACTCGATAATTTTATAAACTTGAAAAAAAAAAAAAAAAATCATTTCAGTCTGCATATAACCTTTCTGCAGTATAGTTATTCATTTATTGTCTAGATTTCTGTGTGCTTGTTACAGTGTCACAGAAATGGGAAGTGCATTCAGTGAGTGATAAAATATAAATTATGAAACTGAAGAAAGCTTATCGAGCAAGTATAGTTAACCTGAAGGAACAACCAGGGGATGGGTGAAAGAAGAGAATAAACTTAAAAGTGTAGTAAACACAGTTGAAAGTGATGTGGAAATGGACAGAAAAAGGACTAAATTATGAAAAGTAGTGAACTTGATGAATGCCTTTATAGGTGGTTTTTAATAAAGATTTATTAAAGCCCAAGCTGAGAAATTTCACTTTCATTTATATGGCAGCAAATAGTTTATAGCTTCTGATGGATGATTTTCAAGATGGAAAGTTGCCATGAAATTTGCCAAATGAGCATTGAAGGAGAAGCAAGGTGTTCTGACAGTGATCTGTCACTGCCTTCTGAAATCCTACACAAAGTAATGGTGGATGAAGATTTAAACACTCATCATGTTTTAATTGTGATGAAATGGTGCTTTATTATCGATTACTTTCAAACAGAACTGTCAATCCAGAAAAAAATCAGGAAATAAGATCTGTTCGAAAATGGATAAAGACAGAATAATCCTCTTCTTTGCTGCGAATAAACTGGGCAGCTATGAGCTGAAACCTCTTTGTACGGGTAAAATAAAAGCCTGAGATGTTTCAAGCATGTAAATTTGTCATTATTATTGTTCACCTACAGGCTTTCAAAGAATGCTTGGATGACGAGTGATATTTTCACCAACTGGTTTCGAGAAGAGTTTATTTTGTCAGTGAGAAAGCACCTATGGTCACTTAAGGTGAGAGAAGCAGCTGTAGTAATCCTTAATCACTGTTCAACGGGTCCACCTGCTGGTATATTGCAATCAGAATATGGAAAAGAAAAACTTTGTTTCTTCCAAAAAAAATACGATGATATTAATTAAGCTGCTGGATCAGGGCATCCTGGGAGCATTTAAGCTTCATTATCACCATTTATTGCTCAGTTAAATAGTAAACTTGGATGAGGAAATGAAAATGTTCTTGAAATCTGTAAAACTTAAGAGTATTGCATATCCTGTAGGCCTGGCATGACCGAGCATCGGTCTGACTATTATTAGGAATTTCTGGAACAAGGGTTCCATTGAAGGAAATACAACAGATGAATGCTGTAGTGGCATAGATTTCAACAGTAGTGACATCCATTGTGGATGTAATATTCTACAGTACAGTACTGATCTTGAAATCTTGAACCATTGGGTAGTTGTTGACAACAAAGAACTGATTTTGAAAATCAGCGATGCTGTCTGAAATAAAAGTAGGGAAGTAGATGAGGATGAGGATGATGAAGATGAAGGAAAAGTATAGATGGCGTTCCCAGTACACATGAAATAGTGGATAATATAAATAAATTGATTATGCAGATGGAGAGACAAAGTGAACAAACCAAACTGAATTGTTACACCTGATGGTCATAAAACAATGTACTCTAAAGAAACTGCTTGAAGTGACCCACCACAGAAAGCTTACTGACTTCTCTAAAGCAGTAGAATAGTGATGGACGGTAGCTTGCAGGCAGTGTTGTAAATTATCATTCTGTATTTTATAGTGTATCTGATAACTGTATTGAAACACATTGTTTGGTCGACATTTGAGCGAAGTTTGATTGCTGTACCACAGTTGATAAGTTTCTGAAATGTTTTACTTCTAATGTTCTTTAACTTTAAATATAGCATTCTACAATGTGTATAATATTGCATTATGTGTTCTTTGTAACTTGTCATGTGTAGTTTGTCATTACGTGGTTCACTCTCGATATACTGCGGGTATGCTATAACGTGGGATTAAAGCAAGTCCCCTGACACCTGCATTACATCACACTTCTACTGTATTTATGTCATAATGTTTGTGGCACAAAACTGTTTTCAACAGATTTTTGTTGACGTATAAATAAGCAGAACTGGGCCAGCACATGAAGAAGCAGTTATTCACAGTGGTATTTTTTTTTCTTTAACATTTGTTTCATTGAATATATGTGAAATTAAAATCCACTTAAGAGGGAATATTTGATAATTTGCCCATTCCATGGATTCATTGCAAATAACGTCTTCAGTATCTTCACTACTGATGCAGAAAATTATTTACTGTTGATGCTGGTACTGTGTTTTTCTGTACTCTCAGCAGAAAGAGAATGAATGTCAGTATCATGATTGTTTTTCATTAGTTTAATGTTTCCTGTAATTCATTAGCCTTTTATAATGATGCCTGAGGTACTGTGCCTATCATAATCTCTGTGCTGTAATTATGAGAACAGACTACTAGGGTAGTTTTAACATTTTGGATAATTTTGGGATTAGCAGAAAATTATTCACATTTAAATATTGATTTTTTGCATGGAGATATTGACTGATATTTAATCACTGAATTTACATGTACTGCAGTACAGTGGCAAGTCTTACACGAATAGTGGTGTTTAGATTAGATTAGAGATTAGGTTAGATTAGATTAATACTAGTTCCATGGATCATGAATACGATATTTCGTAATGATGTGGAACGAGTTGAATTTTCCAATGCATGACATAATTAGGTTAATTTAACAACATACTTAAGTTAATATAACAACTTTATTTTTTTGTGTTTTTTGTTTTTCTTTATTTTTTTATTTTTTTGTGTTTTTAATATTTTTGTTTTGTTTTTTTTTCTTTTTTTTTCTTAATTTATATCTAAAAATTCCTCTATGGAGTAGAAGGAGTTGTCATTCAGAAATTCTTTTAATTTCTTCTTAAATACTTGTTGGTTATCTGTCACTTTTGATACTATTCGGTAAGTGACCAAAGACTTTAGTGCCAGTATAATTCACCCCTTTCTGTGCCAAAGTTGGATTTAATCTTGAATAGTGAAGATCAACCTTTCTCCTAGTATTGTAGTTATGCACACTGCTATTACTTTTGAATTGGGTTTGGTTGTTAATAACAAATTTCATAAGAGAGTATATATACTGAGAAGCTACTGTGAATATCCCTAGATCCTTAAATAAATGTCTGCAGGATGATCTTGGGTGGACTCCAGCTATTATTCTGATTACACGCTTTTGTGCAATAAATACTTTATTCCTCAGTGATGAATTACCCCAAAATATGATGCCATATGAAAGCAATGAGTGAAAATAGGCGTAGTAAGCTAATTTACTAAGATGTTTATCACCAAAATTTGCAATGACCCTTATTGCATAAGTAGCTGAACTCAAACGTTTCAGCAGATCATCAATGTGTTTCTTCCAATTTAATCTCTCATCAATGGACACACCTAAAAATTTGGAATATTCTACCTTCGCTATATGCTTCTGATTAAGGTTTATATTTATTAATGGCGTCATACCATTCCCTGTACGGAACTGTATGTACTGTGTCTTATCAAAATTCAGTGAGAGTCCGTTTACAAGGAATCACTTAGTAATTTTCTGAAAGACAGTATTGACAATTTCATCAGTTAATTCTTGTTTGTCATGTGTGATTACTATACTTGTATCATCAGCAAAGAGAACTAACTTTGCCTCTTCATGAATATAGAATGGCAAGTCATTAATATATAATAAGAACAACAAAGGACCCAAGACTGACCCTTGTGGAACCCCATTCTTGATAGTTCCCCAGTTTGAGGAATGTGCTGATCTTTGCATGTTATGAGACCTACTTATTTCAACTTTCTGCACTCTTCCAGTTAGGTACGAATTAAACCATTTGTGAACTGTCCCACTCATGTCACAATACTTGAGCTTGTCTAGCAGAATTTCATGATTTACACAATCAAAAGCCTTTGAGAGAGCACAAAAAATCCCAATGGCTGGTGTTCGGTTATTCAGATCATTCAAAATTTGACTGGTGAAAGCATATATGGCATTTTCTGTTGAAAAACCTCTCTGGAAACCAAACTGACATTTTGTTAGTACTTCATTTTTACAGATATGTGAAGCTACTCTTGAATACATTACTTTCTCAAAAATTTTGGATAAAGCTGTTAGAAGGGAGATTGGACGGTAATTGTTGACATCAGATCTATCCCCCTTTTTATGCAAAGGTATAACAATAGCATATTTCAGTCTATCAGGGAAAATGCCCTGTTCCAGAGAGCTATTACACAGGTGGCTGAGAATCTTACTTATCTGTTGAGAACAAGCTTTTAGTATTTTGCTGGAAATGCCATCAATTCCATGTGAGTTTTTGCTTTTAAGCAAGTTTATTATTTTCCTAATTTCAGAGGGAGAAGTGGGTGAGATTTCAATTGTATCAAATTGCATAGGTATGACCCCTTCCATTAACAGCCTAGCATCTTCTAATGAACACCTGGATCCTACTATATCCACAACATTTAGAAAATGATTATTAAAAATATTTTCAATTTCTGACTTTTTGTTCGTAAAGTTTTCATTCAATTTGATGGTAATATTGTCTTCCTCTGCTCTTGGTTGACCTGTTTCTCTTTTAATAATATTCCAAATTGTTTTAATTTTATTATCAGAGTTGCTGATTTCAGACATGATACACATACTCCTGGATTTTTTAATAATTTTTCTTAATATAACACAGTAGTTTTTATAATGTTTGATAGTTTCTGGGTCACTACTCTTTCTTGCTGTCAGATACATTTCCCTTTTCCGGTTACAAGATATTTTTATACCCTTAGTAAGCCATGGTTTGTTACAAGGTTTCTTACGAGTATATTTAACTATTTTCTTCGGGAAGCAGTTTTCAAATGCATTTACAAAAATGTCATGAAATAAATTATACTTTAAATTGGCATCAGGTTCATGGTACACCTCATCCCAGTCTAACTGCTGTAGGCTTACCCTGAAATTTGCAATTGTTAAATCGTTGACTGAACGTACTACTTTGGAGGACTGTTTAGTATTGCTGAATGGAGCTATGTCATATATTGTAACTAGCTGTGCACCATGATCAGAAAGACCATTCTCAACAGGCTGAGCATTTATCTGGTTAAACTTATCTTGGTCTATAAAGAAGTTATCTATCAGTGAGCTGCTATCCTTTACCACCCGAGTAGGAAAATCAATAACGGGTGTCAAATTGAAAGAACCGAGTAATACTTCAAGGTCATTTTTCCTATTACCCTCTTTCAGAGAATCTACATTGAAGTCCCCACAAATAATAATTTGCTTCCCCCTGTCTGACAGATAGCACAACAAGGAGTCCAAATTTTTCAGAAATAGATGAAAATTTCCTGATGGAGACCTATATACAGTTACAATTATAAATGTGCCTTTATTTAATTTAAGCTCACAGGCACATGCTTCTAGATGTTTCTCTACACAAAACTTTTTTGTTTCTATACTTTTTGCACAATGATAACTTTTGACATATATGGCAACTCCTCCTTTCTCCATATTTTCTCTCATTACATGTGCAGAGAGCTTATATCCACTTACATTTACCTTATCCATATCAGTAACAATGTGATGCTCAGACAGGCATAGTATATCTATTTCATTCTCAGCTTCTAAATCTTCTAAACAAACCAGAAGCTCATCTACTTTATTCTTTAAACTCCCAATATTTTGATGAAATATACTTACATTATTTTTAAATATACTTTTATGAGAACTTTTCCTTATTCTAACATTTGCAGTACTCTCCTGTCTGAGTTTCTCATTGTGCTTAGGCCTAGTTCCTATACCAGTGGTCACATGGTGTTCAGAGAGGCAGATTATGTCAACTGGGTTGGGTGACTTTAATTCATCAATGCAATTACTTAGGACTGAGATACAACGTGGTGGAGATAAAATTTCTGGTGATTGGTGAAAATTTATAATTGACAGCTGTGATTGGTGACCCAATGTGCTAGAATTGTGCTGTTTAATTTCTTTCCTAAACTGAAGATTTGTTTCAATCCTAACCTCTCGTAGAACTTGACATCTTTCTGTCTTACCTATCTTAAAAATGGTGCTGCTCCAACACCTGTAACCACTGGTATTTTACCATTCATGGCAGTGCCTCTCCCCTTGAATTTCCTGCTATTACCCCAGCCAGTTTCCCCTTCCCTTTCCTGTTGAGATGTAGGCCGTGCCTGGTATAGTCCCACCTACTGAGATAATCAACAGGAACCACACCAATATGAGCCCCCGCACCCGACCCAAGCAGCCGTTCCAACTCCAAATTAACTCTCCCAACAGAAGAGTTCAAATGAGGCTGGTTATGGCGTCTCAGGACAGATACAAATTCAACATTGGTGTGTCTCGATGCCGAGGCAATATAAATTAAACATTTCTGTTGCTCACTGCTTCACCAGCATTCTTTTTAGTAGTTTTAGTTACACTGCCAAATGGCACTGGATGTAAGTTTGTAAAATTGAATCTAAAATGCAAGCATATCTTTTCTGGTGTGTACATTGTGAGCTTCAGAGACCTAGAAACTGATAGAATACACAATTTTTCTTAAAGAATATGTGCACAGTGAAAAACTAGTCATCATTATAGTGAAAGCAATGCATTTGATGACATCTTGAGGTGTCAAGTATTCTGTTGGATATCAGCACTGTTTATGTGTGATATTTTGACAGTGTGACTTGTTACCTTCATCAGGTGCTGCACAAGATTAATCATTGATTGGAGCAGGTCCAGTATATACCTGCAGCCTTCTCCGTCCACGCTCAGTTCCAGGCATTCTGTCTGCAGTCTGGTGTGCATTTTGTCTTTGGTCCAGTGTTCCTATCTGTGTGCTGGCATTCTGTTCTCGGCCCAGTGCACTCTACATGTTCCCTCTGTGGCCCGCTCTGTCTTAGATCTGGTGCATCATAGTTCATGGAATGATTTAAGTTCCAGACTGCTTGGCTACAACTGATTTGGTTGCCTGTCTCAGTTGGGTGTCTTTCTGATGTTCTTTGCAACAAATTTCCATTATCCTAGTTGTATGGACAATGTACAGCATGCCACATTGCCATGATATGTTAAAAATTCCTGGTTTTTGTAATCCCAGGTCATATCTGGGTCTGGCAAGATTATGTGCACTATGGACCAGTGTCTTCAGAACACCATTCTTCTGCACTGGGCTGTGACAGCTGCTGGCTTGTAGATATAATTCAGTGTGTGTGTATGTTTGTGCTACAAACTGTGGCCAAAGGACTCAAATCTGCTCACCTTTCAACAAGTATATCCAGAAATGGCAACTATCCGTCCTTTTCTAGTTCCACAGTGAACTTAATATTTGGGTGGTCTGAATTAAAATGTTCCAGAAACTCATTGAGCCTCTCCCTACCATGAGGCCAATACACAAAAAGGTATCATCCACATGCCGAAGAAGCATGTGGGCTTGTATCTAGTTGTCTCTAATGCCTCCTCCTCAGATCTCTCTGTGGTAAACACTGGAGACAGAAGGCTATCCGTGGCTATACCTTCTGTCTGCTCGTAATATTGGCTGCCATACAGAAAATTAGTTGCAGAGGGTTATTATGATGAGAGAGTGCACCAAATTCTGGAGGACCATACACACAGACTTTTGACATGTGACTCTTCGGACAAAGTGGACAAGACAACCAGGCTTCTGTTGAAGGACATCAAAGAACTATGGTTGAGAGCCTGGTGCCGCGCGCCGCGGAATTTGAATCTGTGCCAGACGTCATGGACGTCGAGAATCCGTGCCGGACGTCATGGACGTCGAAGACCCCTAGAGATCTCAGCACCATCGCGCCGTAAGCTGCGGTGGAGCGCGCCTCCTGGCCCACTTTTAGTGTGAGGGCGCCACAGTGGAACACATGGTCCCAGTGGCCAATAGCGGCGCCCCCGATAGCGTACTTAAGCGCCTGCCTCTCGCTCAGCCAGCCAGTCTAAACTCGCGTACTTCTGTGTACGAGTGGACGTGTTTGTTAGGTTTCCTTGTGACTCCATTGCTCGATCTTGTTGCTGTTCATTCAGTCCTTCATTGGTCGTGTCCATCCTCTCCCGTTGTGTTGTTGTTCGCAGGCCTCTCCGCAGGTCCCGCCGCGCTTTCCGTCATTTCAACCTTGTGACCGTCCTGGTCGCAGTTACAACATTTTGGCGACGAAGTAAACGGTGGTCGTTGTTGATATGGAGGCTGCTCATGCAGCAGCAGCAGCTCCAGTTAGACATCTTACAAAAGTCGCTGCAGTTGCTAATGGACAAAGTCGATGCCCGGGACACGTTCTTTCTTCTCCACAAGTTGGCACCATTGTCCGATCATTTGGCTCTCTCTTACCAGGAGATCTGCCTTTTGCTGACAATTATTCCCAACGCTACCATTTGGTTGCCTCTTGGCTGGACAAGTGTTGTTTTTTTTTTCAACCAGAAGTGGAATACTTAGGCCAATGGCTTAGCAAAATGGCATTTGCCCTTCGGGTCGTAATGTCGCGGCCATTGAGGCCCTTCCTCGTCCCAAGGACTTATCTGAACTGCAGGTGCTTTTGGGCAAGGTTAGTTATTTCTTAAAGTTCTTGCCCCAGGCTGCCTCCGTTGTTCAACCCCTCAATCAATTGCGTTGCAAAGGGGTACCTTTTGTTTGGACTCCTGTCTGTGACCAGGCTTTTCTCCGTTTAAAGGCGATGCTGAAGTCTGCCCCTTGCTGTACTCCCTTCTCTCCGGACCGCCCAGTGGTCGGCATACGGCATTGGGGCCGTCCTCGCGCACCGGGATGCCGATGGCTCCGAACAGCCCATCGCTTATGCCACTAAAACGTTGACCCCAGCACAACGGAACTACTCCCAGATTGAAAAGGAGGCTCTGGCGATCGTGTTTGCCGTCCAGAAATTTCACACCTATCTCTTTGGGGCAAAGTTCACCCTCCTGACGGACCATAAACCCTTGTTTACACTTTTCGGACCCCACTCTCACCTTCGAGAGCAGACGGGTCAAAGTCTCCAGTGCTGGGCATTGTTTTTACGTAATTACACTTACACCGTCTGGTATAAGCCCACTGCCCACCATGCTAATGCGGACACTTTGTCACGTCTCCCAGCAGGCCCCAATCCTGCCTTTGACCAACAGGAGGTCCTCTGGTTTCACATTGATTCCGCCCGCCGGGATGCGCTGGATGGTCTGCCTCTTATGGCTGCTCACATTGCTGCAGCTACCCGCTGCGACCCTGTCTTGCGACAGGTTCTCAACTACGTGGTCCACGGGTGGCCGTCCTATGTTACTCGTCGGATGCAGTCTGATTTCAGCCCCTGGTGCCACCTGTCCCACAGGCTCTCCGTGGTCGATGATGTCCTCCTGTTGGCCACAGAGTCGGATGCACACCGGGTGGTCATCCCTCCGGAATTGCGGCTTCACGTGCTCAGTTTGTTACACCGCGGGTACTGGGGTATGTCCCGTATGAAAGTTTTGGCTCGCCGGCATGTGTATTGGCCCGGCATTGATGGCTATATTGAGTGCCTGGTCTGTGGGTGCACTGTCTGTGCGCGTCACCAGGCAAGCCCCCTCAGTCATTTGCACCCTGGCCTTTGCCGCGCTGGCCCTGGGATCGCATCCATATCGATATTGCGGGCCCGTTTTTGGGGCCCATGTGGTTACTCATTGTTGATGCCTACTCCAAATACCCATATGTTGTCCACATGGCATCCACCACCACGGAGGCTACATTCACGGCCCTGGCCTAGGTTCTCACGCCAGTGAGGGCTTGCCACACATGTTGGTCTCTGATAATGGTCCCCAATTCACGGCGTCCTCCTTCCACGACTTCTGTCAGGCCAACAGTATCAAACATAACCGTAGCGCCCCTTTCCACCCTTCGTCCAGTGGCGTGGCGGAGAGGCTTGTCCGCACTTTTAAACACCAGTTGAGTAAGGCGGTCGACACATCCCCAACTCCCCCAACTCCCCCACCTCCCCCAGGGGGCTCACAACTCTTTTGTAGATACTTGTGTAGTGTGCACGAGACCCCGAGCTAGTGTGGCCCTCTTTCCTTTCCCGGGCTGCATACCTTTCTTTTCCACATCCTTCCCCATACCCCATACCCCATCTCTCCCCCCCCCCTCCCCCTCCCCTGCTCACCTCCACCTCTTCCCTTCCCTTTCTCCCCGCCAGGGAGTATGTTTAGTGCCTACGTCTGGAGACGAACGCTTGAAACTGTAAAACAGTCTCTCTTCTTCGCTTTCTCTGCTGCCAAGTCTCTGTCCTTCCTTTGTCCTTCTCTTTTCCTTACCTCTTCTCTTTACCCTCCTCTCCGCTGCAGCGTTTGAGACCTCTCTTCTTTCCTTTCCTTTTCTTTGTTCCTCCCTTTCTCTTTTTTCGTCCCTGTGCATGTCTGAAGGCCAATCCACGAATAGCCGGTGACGGGGTAACACGTAATTCCCCGCCCCGGGTAGACAGGTAGGACACGTACGTACCCCCTGGTAATGGCCAGGCCCGGGGCGGGGTGATTACCTGAGCTGATACCTTCCGAAAGTGCTGACTGATCCCTCCATCCGTTTCTTGGGAGGTGTGACCTGAGGTGTGAACAATCACCTAAGGCGGGAGTGCCCTCAGAGAGGGCCCCCCACAAGGAAGGAGTGTGCCATCGGAGATGCCGGTAATCATGGGGGATACTTCCGCAATGGTTTCCTCATCATCTACTATGTCTTCTCACAAGCAAAAGTTCAATGAGTCTCAGCCACGGACAAATCTTCCATCAGTGCCACAGTTCCTTGTTGTTTCTCGATCGGACGAAGGTCAAGACTTCACAGTCAACCATTTCATTATTCAGAAAGGTGTCGACGCAAATGCAGGTCCTGTAAAGTCTTGTTCCTGATTATGAAATGGCACCTTGCTGTTAGAAACAGTCAGTGCCCTCCAGGCACAAAAATTACTGCGTACTTCACTGCTACACACCATCCCTGTCCGGGTAGAAGCGCACTGCACTTTAAATGCATTACGTGGGGTGGTTTATACACGCTCCCTCGACGGATTGTCTGACGAGGAAATTCAAAACTACCTGTCTGACCACGGCGTAACGGCTGTTTATCGAGTCATGAAAAATGTTGACAAGGACTTGGTTCCAACCCGTACTGTCTTCTTGACATTTGACAGAGTTCAGCTTCCATCGACCATAAAAGCAGGCTATGAGATAATTTCTGTTTGCCCTTACATCCCAAACCCTACACGTTGGTATCGTTGTCAGCAGTTCAATCATACCAGCCAGTCATGTTCCAATCCGGCCAAATGCATTACGTGTGGCAAGGATGCCCATGAGGGTGCTTGTCCTCCTCCATCCCCTCGTTGCATCAACTGTATGGGTAACCACGCTGCTTCCTCTAGAGATTGTTCCATTTTCAAAGACGAATGGCTCGTTCAGGAAATCAGAGTGAAGGAAAAGGTGTCTCCCTTTGCTGCTCGAAAGTTATTCGCCAGTCGAAAGCCCACTGTGCCTCACGCAGGTAAATACAGCACTATCCTTGCCTCTCCTCGGCCTACAGAGCAGGCAGCCACGCAGACTTGTGATCTCACCTTTAGTGCCACGGTTGTCAGATCGGCCAGCGCAAAGATTGCCTGTTCAACCTCCCCACTACCACCTGCTCACTCAATGGCTCACCCTTCATCGAGTTCTGCTAAATCACGAGCCCCTAAATCAGACACCCGGACTTCCAAAAAAGAGCCTACTCGTGAAGATTTTTTACGTACCCCGACTTCACAATCATCGATTCCTCCCTCATCTCAACGTCCTGTTTCCAAGAAGGCTAATAAGAAACCCAGTTCCTCTCCTTCTCCGCCACGGCGTGTCTCATCTACAGCACCACCTGGTGGTAACTGCCCTCGGCCGTCTTTGTGTCGCCAAGGCGCACTGCTGGTGGCTGATCACTGGTGGCAGGAGCTGCTCCCGAACAACCTATGGATCAGGATCTTCTGCCTTTGGCCGAATGCCGTTCCAAGCTGTCGGCCGCTGGCTCTGAGCAGCTGTTGAGTTGAGGGCAACCTTGGTCACATTCTTCCCTTTTCTGTCCACCTTATGTCCATTATCCATTGGAATATCCACGGCATTCAAGCCAATCGGGATGAATTGTCGATCCTCTTACGATCCTACTCGCCGGTCATCTTCTGTCTTCAGGAAACAAATCTGCGTCCCCACGATCGCTTTGTTTTCCCTCATTTTCAGTCAGTCCGATTTGCTCTACCCTCTGTTGATGGCACTCCAGCACATGGAGGACTCATGATTCTTCTCCATGATACTGTCCATTATCACCCAATCCCCTTAAACGGTTCCTTCCGAGCTGTTGTTGTCCTCTTTCCCTTTCTGCATACACCTTCTCTCTTTGTACTGTATACATTCCATCGTCCACACCAATGGCAAGAGCTGATCTCCTTGATCTTCTTGGTCAGCTTCCACCCCCCTATTTGCTGGTTGGGGACTTCAATGCCCACCACCCGCTTTGGAGATCTCCGCATCCTTGTCCGTGCAGCTCACTATTGGTAGACGTCTTCCACCAAGCGGATCTTGTTTGCCTCAACACTGGGGACCCTACATTTTTGTCCACCTCCACTACAAATTTCTCACTTGGACCTTTCGGTCGGTACTGTTCCGCTCACTCGGTGCTTTGAACGGTTCACTCTTGCTGATACACACTCAAGTGACCACTTTCCATGTGCCTTAGATTGCAGCCATAACTGCCATATATGCGCCTGAGCCGCTGGAAGTTTGTCCAAGCCAATTGGACACTTTTTTCATCTCTAGCGACATTCGATGACCGTCACTTTCCTAGCGTTGACAATGAGGTCACTCATATTACAGGAGTTATTCTTACAGCTGCGGAACGTTCAATACCTCTCACCTCCAATTTGCCCCGGTGCCTCCCAGTTCCATGGTGGAATGAGGCATGCCACGACGCAATACGTGAGCGTGTTTTCTGCCACCATCCTACTTTGGCCAACTGTATCCGCTATTAGCAGTTCCATGTGCGCGATGCCGTCGCGTCATCCGGGATAGCAAGAAGGTAAGCTGGGACTTCTTTACTAACTCATTTAACATCTTCACTCCCTCCTTGGAAGTTTGGAGTCGGATTCGATGGTTATCTGGCGCGCCTAGTTTCTCCCCGGTCTCTGGGCTCACTGTCGTACATGATGCCTTAGTGGACCCCGTCGCAATTTCTAACTCATTGGGTGAATGCTTTGCTGCGATTTCGAGCCCTTCCAATTACCCACTAGCTTTTCTCCCGAAGAAACATGCAGTGGAAGTGTGACCTCTTGCTTTCTCCTCTCAAAATCACGAAAACGATAATACTGTTTTCTCCATGCGGGAACTCCAACACGCACTCTCTTCTTCTCGCTCTTCAACCCCAGGACCAGATGGTATACACATTCAAATGTTGCGGCATTTATCATACCATAGTCTGCGCTACCTCCTTCGCCTTTATAATCAAATTTGGACTGACAGTACTTTTCCCAGAAGATGGCGGGAAGCTATTGTCGTTCCTGTTCCGAAACCTGGAAAGGACAAACATCTCCCCTCTAGCTATCGCCCCATTTCTCTCACGAGTAGTGTCTGTAAGTTTCTGGAGCATATGGTGAATTGCCGATTAGCCTGGTGGCTGGAGTTCCGCAGTCTTTTGACACCTGCCCAATGCGGTTTCCGAAAGCATCGTTCTGCCGTTGACCATCTTGTTGCTCTCTCCACTTATATCGTGAACAATTTCCTCAGGAAATGCCAAACAGTAGCAATATTTTTTGATTTGGAGAGAGCATACGATACCTGTTGGAGGACAGGCGTCCTCCGCACACTGTTCTCTTGGGGCTATCGAGATCAGCTGCCCCTTTTTCTTCATGAATTTATGGCAGAGCGCACATTTGAAGTGCGGGTGAACACTACTTTCTCCCAAGAAAACCCAGGGCCCTGTGCTAAGTGTTGTACTGTTTGCCATTGCCATAAATCCAATTATGGATTGTCTTCTTCCCGATGTCTCGTGCTCTCTCTTTGTGGACGATTTTGCGATCTACTACAGCTCTCAACGGACCAGCCTTCTTGAACGATGTCTTCATTGCCTCCACTCTTGGAGCATCGAAACCGGCTTCCGCTTCTCTCCCAGTAAGACCGTTTGTATCAATTTTTGGTGTCATACAGAGTTTCTTCCGCCTTCCTTACATCTAGGCCCTGTCAACGTTCTGTTCACGGACATCGCTAAGTTCTTGGGTCTTATGTTTGACAGAAAACTGTGCTGGTCCTCACACGTTTCCTATCTTTCAGCTTCCTGTCTGCGATCCCTCATCACCCTCCGTGTCCTGAATGGTACCTCCTGGGGAGCGGACTGAGTGATCCTTCTCCGCCTCTATTGCACCTTAGTGTGCTCGAAATTGCCGTCGATTCTTCGGTGTCTCAACTCTGCCCAGCACCGTGAATTACATTTAGTGTCTGGACATTTTTACACCAGCCCTGTGGAAAGCCTTTTTGCTAAGACTACTGAACCTCCGCTGTCCAGTCGGCGAGCTGTCCTTCTGAGACTTCATGCTAGCCATCTGTCTTCCATGCCTGCTAATCTGGCCCATGACATTTTTTTCGACGCCTCCTTGTATTTAGGGTATGCAGGCTGCCCTTCCTCTATACTACCACCGGGAGTCCACTTCTGTCAACTGCTATGTTCTCTTTCCTTCTACTTTCCTAAAACTTTCTTGACAACTTGAGGTGCAGCACCGCCTTGACTCCGGCCCCAGACCTGCCTGCTCCGTGACCTTTGTCAGTTTCCCAAGGATGGTACCCCTTCTCTTGTTTATCGTCGGGCATTTGCTATTCTATGCGCACAAATGAAGGATGCTACATTTATTTACACTGATGGCTCAAAAACATCAGTTGGTGTTGGGAGTGCCTATATTGTTGGCGACACCCCTAATCAATATCGGCTTCCCGACCAGTGTTCGGTTTTTACTGCGGAGCTTTACACTGTTCTCCAGGCTGTCCAATACATCTGTCGCCATCAGCGGATACAGTATATTAGCTGCTCAGACTCGCTCAGCTCTCTCCTCAATCTCCGAGCTCTCTACCTTGTCCACCCTCTGGTCCACCGGATTCAGGACTGCCTCCACTTGCTACACTTGGTGGGCATCTCTGTGGCGTTCCTCTGGATCCCAGGATATGTTGGTATCTGTGGAAACGAGGCGGCTGATATAGCGGCCAAGGCTACAGTCTCTCTTCTTCAGCCCGCTGTTCGCATGGTTCCCTTCGCCGATTTATGGAGTGTTTTATGTCATCGTGTCAACACTTCCCAATAATAAATTGCGGGATGTGATAGCTCTTACCTGTGCTTGGACCTCTTCGTCCCGAACTCAGGAGGTAATTTTAACTAGACTCCGGATAGGGCACTGTCTTTTTAGCCATCGACATCTGTTAAGTGGCGATCCTCCCCTGCTTTGTCCCCACTGCTCTCAGCTGTGGACGGTGAGACACCTTTTACTTGAGTGCCCCTATTTTACTCCGTTACGTGCCCGTCTACAGCTGTCACCTGATATATCTTCTATTTTAGCAGATGCCACTCGCTCAGCCGATCGCGTTCTCCAGTTTATTAGTGTCAGTGAGATGATGTCGGTCATTTGAAGCTCTTTATGCGGACAAACAACCCCCTTCTATAGTGGTTTTTTTAAGCTTTCCTTCTGTTTTTAGTTTCCCCACTTTTTTGAGTTTCGCTCCCATTGCTGCTGGTTTTCAATTCATTTATTTTTTGTTAAGTCATAGACCGGTGCGCTAATGACCATAGCAGATTTGCACCCTAAAACCATAAAAAAAAAAAAAAAAAAAAAAAATCCTCCAGCCCCGTCGCCCTTCACACTGTTTTTCAGCACCTATCGCACTACGCCGATTGACGGACACAGTCCGGCAGAGCTCCTTCATGGGCGAGATCCGCGGAACCTGCTCCAGTTGCTGATGCCCCCACTCCTGGCCCTCGCAGCGTTATGCCCCTGGCACGGTCATGTGGGCCCGCGAGTAAGGGCGCAAGGCGGGTTGGACACCCGCCACAGTCGTCGCGGCCCATGGGTGGCGAGTGACGTCAGTGCAGACGTCGAACGGGTTGGAGTGCCGCCATCATAATCAGCTCTGTCCTCATGCTGCCACAGGACTCGTGCCGCCGCCACTTTCCCTACCTCCTTCAGGTACAGACGTGGTCCTCTAGTCACAGTCCTTGACCCCGGTTGCCATCTCCCAGTGGGCCTGCCGCTGGCCCTCTCCGCCTCCGGGTGGATCGGCGGCTCTGTCCCCCGCCTTGGACTCTGGATCGGCTGTCATGGATACCTCGGGCATCCCTTCCTCCCCGCCAATTGCGGTTGAAGTGCCCAGTTCCTCTTCCCACTGCCACCTACCTCGGCACCATCCGGGGCATTTCCGCCCCTATGCACAAGTTTCAGGGGGGAGGAATCTGGTACCATGCGCCGTGGAATTTGAATCCGCGCCAGATGTCATGGGCGTCGAAGACCCCTAGAGGTCTCTGCACCATCGCGCTGTAAGCTGTGGCGGCACGCACCTCCTGGCCTGCTTTTAGTGTGAGGGCGCCACAGTGGAACACGTGGTTCCAGCAGCCAATAGCGGCGCCCCCGATAGAGTGCTTAAGCGCCTGCCTCTCGCACAGCCAGCCAGTCGAATCTCGCGTATGTCTGTGGACACATCGCCTCGCGTTAGACAGCTTACTTACTTTCTTGTTCTGTGTACAAGTGGACATATTTGTTAGGTTTCCTTGTGACTCCGTTGTTCGATTTTGTTGTTGTTCATTCTGTCCTTCTTTGGTCTTGTCCGTCCTCTCCCATTGTGTTGTTCGCGGGCCTCTCCGCGGGTCCTGCCTTGCTTTCCGTCATTTCAACCTCGCGACCGTCCCGGTCGCAGTTACAACAAAGAGCACCAGTTCCACCTAGACTATGTGGGCTGCTGAAAGAACACACAGAGCAGATGCCACTGCACCATTTGTCAGCAACATTGGTGTAACAACGTACTCAGCAGCCAAGTACTCGAAGAAACTGCTATTCCTGGATGTGGGGACATGTATTCATTACATCCTCAACTCGAAGAACTGTTTGAATGGGTGTGGGACAATGTTGTTAACAATCTGGTACCATATTTTATGGTGTATAAGATGCACTTTTATCTTCAAAAATTTTCCTTCAAAATTCAGGTGCATCTTATACTCAATTTTAATATATAACTGTCCAGTGTTCGATTTAAAATTCCTGCTAGTCTTAAAAATGACCATCTGTTCGATGCAGAGGGAAACCTGTCTCTTATCTGGCAACATTGGATTAAACTGGCAACACCAGTGCACTGATGCGACGAACACGAGTTGCCGGGATTCCCAAGGTTCCTAACACTGTCCCCGTCCACCGCATCACCACAAACCTAGAACACTGTCTATTCTATGATGCATCACTGCAGTCTACAGTGCCAATGAACTTGAGCTAAAAGTGATTTGTGTTATTGGTAACAGTACAATATTCCTGTTAGTAGCTTGTTTTGTAGCAAAAAAAAAAAAAAAAAAAAAAAAGATATTCATATGATGCAGGCTATAAATTAAAAGTAATGATGTATGCAGAACAACATGGAAACAAAGCAGCATTTCGGCCCTTCACCAATAGAAAAAAAAAGAAAAAAAAAAAAAACCATTTACGATTGGCAGACGAGTGAAGAAGAACTGGGGGAAAAAACATGAATTCCCACTGAAAGAAGCTTTAAAAAGACCTAGAATCATACAAGTGCGTCAGTGAATAAAAAGTCTTGATCTAATGTGAGAGAAGACATTGTTAAATCTTTCAAGAAGTGTGGTATAAGTAATGCATAAGTAACACTCTCTATGGCAGTGAGGACCATCTTATATATGAAGAGGGCAACTATGATGATGAATAGGAGGAGGAGAAGGAGGAGGAGGAGGAGGAAGAAGAAGAAGAAGAAGAAGAAGAAGAAGAAGAAGAAAGTTGAGATGACAATTTTCAGGGATTTTATTGGTCTGTTTTGTGTTGTAAACTAAGTTTTCTTAGAACCATGCAACTGAAGTGATTCAAGTAAAAATTTCCAAGACAGATATGGTAAACTGTGTAAGGAACCACTGTTTATATCAAAATTGTTCAACTGATTTCAAGGTATATTTCCCAATCTCAAATGTTTGCCGTGATGAAAATGAGATTAAATTTATTGGGAGGCTTTTGGATGTTCAGAAGAACAGATATATGAGAGCCAGATTTGGTAGCAAAATATCTAAAGAATTCTCTTTGCATAATGTGTGCTGCTGCAGTGTGAAAAAGTATGCTGGGCAGGGGAAAAAATTTTGAGAAGTTCATAGAATTGCAGAAGATGGAAATGTTTGGGGATCTATTTGGAGAATGTAGAACTAGTTACATAAACAATTAGCATAGCTCTCCCAACATTTTCAGGGTACTGCTAAACAAATACTTGTTCTACTGTGACTGTAAAACTTAAAAAAAGCTTCTTTAGTTCAGTGCAATTGCTTTGAGAAAGAGGTAATAGAATTTACATTACCTGATAAGGTTCATGCTGTGAAGTCCAAATTGTTGTTTAGATTATAATCAAGGTATGGATAGAGATGGCATGTGTGATCAGTGTTTATCTGCATATTCATTTATGATGAGATATGTCAGGGGATGTTACATTATCTACAGGGTTGCCACAGTAAAGCTGTGCTGGGCCTGTCATGTTAACCGAGTCTGTTCTAATCTCTGATGATCTCTTTACTGTCCATACAGTGTCACAATATGCCAAAAACACACTTTGAGCCAGTTTTATTTTGACCACTCTGCAATTTCTAGGCATAACATTGTTTTACACAAGTTTATCACATGTGTAATGAACCCATATCAAAGTGAATGATATTCACACCATTATGGCTCAGTAAGGAAGAGCAACTCATCAAAAATGTTTCTTTGTTTAAATATCTGGGGGTGGCCAGAGAAAGACTAAGGCTGCGGATTACGAAAATAGCACCAGTTGAAAACAAAACTTCTTCCTCTAGAGGTAAAGCCAGATATGATCAAGGCTACCTTTATGATTTTATGACGTTGTGACATTCAACTGTATTAATTGATATTTAATTTTCCATAACATTTTAAAGAATGCACGACCTGCTCCGATAGCTGCACATGAAATCGTATTGCTTCCAGGATTTGGGCAGGTGCACTGGCCTTGTATTGGCTAGGGCTTGTGTGCTGGCCAGCATGGATGTGGTTTTTAGGTGATTTCCCACATCTGACTAGATGAACACCAGGATAGTACCCACATCCCACTTCAGTCACACATTCATGAACATTTAGGAAATGTTCACATACTTTCACGTGGATAGTACTAAGTACAGACAGTTGGGATGCACAAATTCTGCTCTAGGAAGGGCATATGCCACCCTCTAACATTAATCATTAATTATTCTGATAATAACCATACCAACCTCTTGTAGGTACAGGATAAAGGCAAAAGAAAAAGAAGACAACATGGTGAGTGGAAACTGGTGCATTCAAAGCCACAAAAAGGCAATTTAGCATCACTGTAATCACATGTATGACAAGTATCTTCATTCAGTACTGTATAGCTGTGATGTTCAATTAGTCCTATTGGTAGCATTTTGTGTTAACATGCTTGAGTTTGAGAGTTCAGTTTCGGGTCTAGTTGTAATATTTTTTATTTTCTAACATAGATCTGGCCAGTAGTGCTACAGCATCTTAAACATAACATATCCTACAACTATATTTTTTATTTTATTTTTTAACCTTAAAGATAGCAATTATTGTCAGGCATGTCAGACATATTCAGGAAGAATAACAATCAGTTAAAGATAAGTTACCTGATGTGTTATTGCAATAACTACAAGAGTTATCAATGTGGAGGCGCACTATCAGTGACAGCATGTCTTTCACAAAACATACATAGTCGTCACAGCAGATGCTTAAAACAGCTTTCGTAACACTCATCAAATTTCTTACAGCTTATTTCTGGTGGTGTATTTACATACGGAATTATGAAGATCAGCTTTGATTTATTTTATACTGAATTTTAAGTAGCAGCACATTCCTTGTTAAAATGAATGATGTAAAGATTTTCAGAACACTTTGGAAGTGCCTTTTGATGTCAACAAGCAGTCAGTCGGTTGTGTGTGTGTGTGTGTGTGTGTGTGTGTGTGTGTGTGTGTGTGTGTGTGTGAGAGAGAGAGAGAGAGAGATTCATGACTTGTAGAAACACACTTTTTTTTCTCTCCATGTGTCCATTGAGGTACCTAATAATAATAATAATAGACTGAAAATTGAAAGACTAGCTAATCATTATCTGATGATAAAATTAATAATAGATTTTGGTAATTACTTGTGAGGTGGGTTGCAGTTCCTGCTGGTGATGCATGTCTTAAAGAAAGGTAATGGCTATTAAAGTAGTAAGCACAATAGTTGGTAGTAATAGAATCAATGAAAGCAGCATATGCTGGAAACTGGGTTTGAATGTAGTTGACGAAGTAGTGTGAAAAAACACACTTCTTGACGTGGCTACATAATTTGCATAGTTTCAGAGGAATTGGAACGACCATAGGTAAAAGCAGCAAGGATAGACCAAGAAAGAGAGTGGGTGGCGTGTTTCCCAGGGGCAGGCGGATATGACTGAATGAAAGGGAAGCAAAGCTGACAATCCACAGAGGGGTGTTGGGCAGGGAAGAGAACAGAATAAATGTTTAAAGGCAAAAATAAATCTTTAAAAGTGGAATAATAAAAAATGATTGTGCTGTCAGTGTTAGTATGAAATAATTGCATGTGATTTGTACCATGCCTACTGTAATGGATGTGTAACAATTAAGAAGCAAAATACCTTATTACAGAGTCTAAAAAGAGAAAAAATAAATTACAATTAGACCCAGGTTAAAAATCTTGAACTTAAGTAAGTATTCTAACACAAAACTCTACACACAGTATTGATTACAGATACTTGTGTATGTGATTACAATGTTGCCAAATTGTCTTTGTTTTACATCCATTTTCTACTGAAAATATGCACAGCATGAAATTTTGTTTGTCTTATTTCTACTGTCAGTATACAAGGAGTGGCACTGAGGTGTCAGAGTGCTCAAATTTTGGTTCACCATGTAAATTGTTTCTGTAAGTTTTAGAAATGTGAATTGAGTGATCTTCTCATCAATTAATTGATTCATACGTATAATCTTTGCTTCTTCTTATTTAAAATAAGTTGTTCTTGCTTTCTGCTTTGGAACAGGACTTATCTGTTACTTGCCTTTTCAAAACAATCGACAGTGTGATATCTTTGTTTTTGCACATTCCTTTTTCACTCTAATTCATGATATTTAGAATGGTCTTCATCATTACTGTCTTAATTTGCTTTCTCCATGAGATTAATTCCAAGCATTGCAGTAGTCATGCAGAAATAATAGGCATGTTCAGAACGTAAGTACCATCTTGGGAAAAAACTCATATAAATCTTTTTTAAAACCAAAATTTTTACAAGAAAGAGCTTTTCGGAACTATTTTTCTACATAGTGCCACCATTGTTCAGACTTTTCTCATAGCGAGAAACCAACTTTTCTATGCCCTCTTCATAGAAAGGCGGTGCAAGTGAAGACAGCCACTGCTGAACATTGATTTTGTGTCATCATCATCGTCACAATCATCAAAATGCCTTATTTCAAACTCATACTCAAAGTTCGAGAACAGGCGATAGTAAGAAGGTATAAGATTCGGTCTGTATGGCGGGTGATTGAACTGCTCCCAACCAAATTCCTGAATGAGGTTTCGAGCTACACTAGTGGAATGGGGACAAGAGTTGTCATGAGACAATGCAATTCCTTGAGTGAGCATTCCAAGTCTTTTGTTTTGAATTGTGCACCACCGTTTTTTCAGTGTTCCACAGTATTGTATCACATTGGCAGTTTCACCTTTGGGAAGGAACTCAACAAGCAGAAAAAGATGCAAAAAATGGTGTTCAGCAATGAATAGAGTTAGCTAATGACTGTGGATAAAAAAAATGAAAAACTCAACATTTAATATTCACAAGTAAAGGTCTTTAAAGCTGAACATGCTCCAGGACTACCAATAAGAGTACAAGGTTTAAACAAGTAGTTAAAGAGCAAATATAGTGACAAGGAACTTCGGGCTCGCAGATCATGCTTTAAAGCTTATGTGCTTGCTGAATTCACAATATTGAATAGATCAGTAGTTCCAGTATTAAACTGGTGACACTCCACCATGGCATGTATCAGACAATCAAATTTACTTAACTTGAACCAACACAAAGCAGCTGGTGGAGGCGTCGAATTGTGGGCCAACCAAGGTGTCGTGTGACGGTGGAAGTGTTGCTACAGCAGTGACGATGGAAATGTTGTCACAGCAGAAAGAAAACATGTCTCGTCTCTGGGCCCAGGAAATAGGAATGCAACAGCCACTGACTACCATACCAACACACATCAGAAGGAACAGTAATCTGTCCAAATAAGGCTACAAACAAGAATGTCTAGGATGTAGGCAATATTAAATTACTCTGGAAGTGACTACACATGCAAGTTACAACCTTAATAACACTCCATAAAAGTACTTGAAAATTAACAAGGTGAAATATCAGTGCCTTCAAATCCAATTACTAGGGCATCCTCATCTATAAAAAGTGCCTTGCCTTTGACACAGACTATGTTGCAATTTCAGTTTTATCAATTACACTGACCAAAGAGCATCTACACAATCACTTGGAGGTGCGTTAATATGACAGGTTTCATTCCACATAACACAGATATTGCCTTAAGATAACATTAGAATATGCAGCCACCAACTGGGAAAGGGTGCTAAATGACATAAATACCAAAAACAGTGACCTTTAGTACTGGCATCTGGATTACAGCAAACACTGTTGCAACATGACAAATACAAAGGCTCCAGGTGGGCAGCATAACAATAATGTTGAAAATGCTAGGCCTGCTATTCTTGCTGTGTCAGACTAAATGCTCAGTATGATTTCTGCACAGCAAATGGCCAATATCATGCCTTGTTGAAATGATATCCAATGTTGATATAAATTGAATTTTTAGTAAATAGAAATTCTGTGTATTATCTTGCCAAAGATGTAGGATCTGAAATTAATTCAACTACAGAAAACAATGCAGTAAGAGAAGTAGGAAGTCCATGACTTTGTTTCGAGTAGTTTGCCAACAACATAAATAAACCTTTTTAGCATCTTTCAAAAACTTTCACAAATTTCATGCAATGATGCCGAAGAGCAAGAAATTGGAGCAATAAATTGGAGGGCCCTAATCATTAATGGCTACACAACCCTGCACCGAAACCAGTAGTATGCATTATTCATGCACTAGCTGTTTGGTGTTTTTCAAGGAGGCAAACATTGATTTGATGGAAAATATATTCACCAACCCTACCCAGTGCTCTGTATGTTTGGTATCCGATTGAGTGATTAAGAAGCAGAATTACAAAATATTGCCACATAACCATATTGTGGCAAGTACCAAGTAATCACCTAATTGATGCACAATATCACATCTGAAACCGGTCTTCATTACCAGGACAATGCCAAACACAATATCATTAAATGTGATTGTGAAATCAGACTGGAAATTTTTTTCCATAGTACAAAAAGTAGATATGCACGGATACTCCAACATTTTGTAACTTATGCCCAAAGCACAAAGAACCTAAACATGTAAGAGTGCCTCTATTATCTGCTTCAAAAACAATGTGCAGTTCAAAATAAGCTCAGTCAGAAAATGGGACTAATCGGACTAATCTACACGTATGTGGCTACAGTAGCTCTTTGTTTCAAAGATATTTAATTTTCAAGATTTTGTAAGAATTCAGTATTAAAGATAAAGATGTTCCCAAGAAGAGTTTTGTTTCCATAAAAAAAAATTAACTATAAGAAGTGGAAGTTCTGAAGTTTTTGTTGGCTTTCATTTTTTTGTGATTATTTCAGACACACAGAACTTTGGCAGTGTTGTATTGCACCTTGTTACTCCCACTGCCTGAAGGGAAATTTTCATGAGAAGAGTGTTATTTAGCAAAGGGCTAGTGCCGAGGAAGTGCTCTGAAGTTCAAGATGGGCTAAATGAGGAGGATTATATATATATATATATATATATATATATATATATATATATATATATATATATATATAAACAAAGATGAGGTGACTTACCGAACAAAAGCGCTGGCAGGTCGATAGACACACAAACATACACACAAAATTCAAGCTTTCGCAACAAACTGTTGCCTCATCAGGAAAGAGGGAAGGAGAGGGGAAGACGAAAGGAAGTGGGTTTTAAGGGAGAGGGTAAGGAGTCATTCCAATCCCGGGAGCGGAAAGACTTACCTTAGGGGGAAAAAAGGACAGGTATACACTCGCACACACGCACATATCCATCCACACATACAGACACAAGCTGTATGTGTGGATGGATATGTGCGTGTGTGCGAGTGTATACCTGTCCTTTTTTCCCCTTAAGGTAAGTCTTTCCGCTCCCGGGATTGGAATGACTCCTTACCCTCTCCCTTAAAACCCACTTCCTTTCGTCTTCCCCTCTCCTTCCCTCTTTCCTGATGAGGCAACAGTTTGTTGCGAAAGCTTGAATTTTGTGTGTATGTTTGTGTTTGTTTGTGTGTCTATCGACCTGCCAGCGCTTTTGTTCGGTAAGTCACCTCATCTTTGTTTTTATATATAATTTTTCCCACGTGGAATGTTTCCTTCCATTATATATATATATATATATATATATATATATATATATATATAGTTACAATAGAGGGAAACATTCCACCTAGGAAAAATATATCTAAAAACAAAGATGATGTGACTTACCAAATGAAAGTGCTGGCAGGTCGACAGAAACACAAACACAAACATACACACAAAATTCAAGCTTTCGCAACAAACTGTTGCCTCATCAGGAAAGAGGGAAGGAGAGGGAAAGACGAAAGGATGTGGGTTTTAAGGGAGAGGGTAAGGAGTCATTCCAATCCCGGGAGCGGAAAGACTTACCTTAGGGGGGAAAAAAGGACGGGTATACACTCACACACACACACACACACACACACACACACACACACACACACACATATACAGACACGAGCAGACATATTTAAAGACAAAGAGTTTGGGCCAAAACTCTCTTCAGACTCTTTGGCCCAAACTCTTTGTCTTTAAATATGTCTGCTCGTGTCTGTATATGTGTGGATGGATGTGTGTGTGTGTGTGTGTGTGTGTGTGTGTATACCCGTCCTTTTTTCTCCCTAAGGTAAGTCTTTCCGCTCCCGGGATTGGAATGACTCCTTACGCTCTCCCTTAAAACCCACATCCTTTCGTCTTTCCCTCTCCTTCCCTCTTTCCTGATGAGGCAACAGTTTGTTGCGAAAGCTTGAATTTTGTGTGTATGTTTGTGTTTGTTTGTGTTTCTGTCAACCTGCCAGCACTTTCATTTGGTAAGTCATCACATCTTTGTTTATATATATATAATAAAGGCAGCTTGTCACAAAAAGGGAAGATCTGGCTTCAAATCTTTTGTGAAAAAATTTAAGGTGGTGACATCGTAATTGTATTTTAAACATTCAACACTGTATTTATGATGCTCTGCATGTTCTCACAAATGCTGAAGAGAAATTTTTGATGACATTATGTGCAGATGGACTGACACTGTTGCTGGTTCAAATAGTTTATTCAGCAATTTTTTTTTTTTAGTAATAAGCCTCTCTGTCTATCTCCCTCCCCCCCCCCCTCCCCCTCCTTCCCCCCTCCGCCACTGTGTCCTTGGGTTGTGACAAAGATGTTTGTATTGTTGTTTTGTAACCACTGGCTCAGGTTTTTACAGTATGTCTAAGTTTGAAATGTTTTCGACAATTTTTGTAGACTGCATAATGTAAGCAGTTTATGTAAAGCTGTACAGTACATGCAATACACACGTTTTGAAGACACTGAAGACAAGAACTGAAACAGTTTGAACATTTCAACAGTGTTTTACATTTGCCACAACGTAGTGAGAAAGTTGTTAGAAGTAGTGGGATTGCCATTGCACACTAGTCTCATCACTGGGAATGTGTTACGAGCTGCAGGAATAATGTGAGCCTGTGTGTTGCAAAACAGTGCTGACTAATGTTCCTGTATTACAAACTGCAAGTATTATTTGATGAAATTATATTGTTTCTTGGCATATTAGGTTTGAATGGCTTTATCATCACCAAGTGTTCAATGTCAAAATGTGTTATGGTGATATTTTAAATGGGACATCTAGCCTAATTACATGTGTATAACAATGTGCAATAGCCAAGAAATTTACATATGTTACCAGTGAGTTGTCTGTGACGGAGAGATACTATTAGTACCATGAGGCTTGCTAGGAAGTAAACAACATGGCATATTTCTTTTTACACTCTCAGCATCAGGCACGCACTTATGTGTACCGCTAATGGTACAGCTGCTTTTCTGGTTAAAGTTGTTGTTGCACAATTTGATCTCTGAATCTCAATAGGAACATTTATTTTGCCTCATCAAACATAATTCTATGTTTGTATACAATTTAGGAGTAAACATAACAACCCACAGAATAGTAGAGGCATTCAGTCATAGGCATGCACTTCAATAAGACTAAAATCATCGCTAGCTTTCAGACAAATCCCATTTTGGGCTAGATCTCTCTCTCTCTCTCTCTCTCTCTCTCTCTCTCTCTCTCTCTCTCTCTCTCTCTCTCTCACACACACACACACACACACACACACACACACACGCTGCAGCTAAATTGTGCCAGCTGAAAACACAGTGCTGAGACTGCATTTGGCCTGTATTCAAATGAGTAACCACTGTCAAATTGTGGCCAAGAGCAGAGATGACCACCTAGAGGCAGAACATGCGCTGAGCTCAATATTCTTTATTTCAATGGCTGCTTCACAAACTTCGTCATCTGCAACCTTCTACCCAGAAAAAGCTCTTCTGAACTATGTTGATGGGAGATTTCCTTGCAATACATCCTTCATTCCCATAATCATCCTGACCTCAGTCTCTGCTAACCCTCTGCCCTACAGCAATCTCCACCTACCCCCAGGACCCTAACATCACACGTCCTGTATCCATATGCTCCACCCCCACCCCCCTCCCCACCCCCGCCCTTCTCCCCTTCCTATGGTATGTCACTCATTTCCAATCCACCCTCATGTCATCGTTGTCATGCCCTGCACAAACTCACCGGTGCCTGTGCCTGTGTGTTGCATTCCTATCCCAGTCTGTTTTGTTCATATAATCATAAAAAACTCACTATTATCTACTGCAGTACACTACCATCTTTCTGTATTACTTAATAAAAAGTATTACAATGTGTTCTGTTTGTCCACAAATTTATAGTTAAGTTTAATTTTATTACTTTAATAAGATAATACAGTATGTTCTGCTTATAACACAATTTCTAATGACTTTTGCTTTTTTTTCCAGTATACATGTTTGGAATGCAAACTTTTTGATGATGAAGAAAAAAACCAGTATCATTGTGATGGATGTGGAATCTGTCGAATTGGTGGTAGAGATAGATTCTTCCATTGCCAGAAGTGCAACATGTGCCTTCCTATCAAACTAAAGAACCGGCACAAGGTGAGAACAAATAAAAAATGTGATATATATTATTTATTAAGTCTCAGTTTATAGGAATCAGAGTGTAATCTTTTTCATCATTGTAGAGTAACATGCAGTATATGAAGTATTATGTAAAATATGTTTGAAAGTAATATAAATTATATAAAGATTTATGCCAATGTAAAGCATTTTTCTGAAATTACAAAACAGCATTTTGGAATGTATGAAAATGGAAAATCATGGACAGAGTGGAAATAATAATTTAGCAAACTTTGAGTTCCCGTTGCTTTTAGCTTAATATTTAATGGGGCAACTGACATGAACTTTTTTTAATTGTGTGATTATGAGCACACTAATGCTGATATTCTTTGAAGGTATAGAGATCTTAACATTATCTCTCTGTATCAGAGAGATGACCGAAAGTGCAAAATGGCTAAGCCGAAATGGCTATAGAACAAATTTAAGTCAGTAGAAGCATGTATAACTAGAGGAGAGATAGATACTACCTACAGGGAAATTAAAGAGGCCTTCGGAGAAAAGAGAAACAGTTGTTTGTATGAATATCAAGATGGAAAGCCAGTAATAAGCAAAGAGGGGAAAAGTGGAAAGAATATAAAGGGGGGGTTATACAAGGGAAATGGACTTGAATGCAGTATTGCAGAAAGGGAGAAGGAAGTAGCTGAAGATGGGATGGGAGATAAAGAATTTGACAGAGCACTGAAAGATCTAAGACACCACAAAGCCCCTGGAGTAGATGACATCCACCATCAGAACTGGTTATATCCTTGGGAGAGCCAGCCTTGACTAACAAGGGGATGATGTCTATACAGAGCTTGGCCAGAAATGAAAGTGACAAAAGTGGGAGCTCCAGGTGGCCAATCATTTGTGTGTATGTGGCTGGGGTGTCATGTTTGGCCCGAGTCAGGCGAGATATGAGTCATTTATGTTAGCATAATTCCAAGACAGCAGTTGACATGATGGAAAGAGCACAGAGTGGTAATACAAGGGTCATGAGATTGAGACCCTATGTGGAATCCTTTTTTCTTTCTTTATTTCAATTTTTGGAGGAGAGAAGAAAATTGAAAAACAAGAGCACTGAAGGAGCAAGAAAGATATACCGAAGGTTAAATAATGAGGGAACAAAACAGAGCTACTATGGAAATTTTGAGTAAAGACGAAAAGGTAGTGTGCAAAGAATGTGATGATGTCCTCCAGAGATGGGAACAATATCTAAAAGAGCTATGTGACACAAATAGCAAACCAGAAACTCTGGAACTTGAATCACACAACAGTGTAAGTGATGACGAGAAAGGACCAACCATCATAATGGAAGAAGTAAAGTCTGCCATAGCTGCAATGAAAAATGGCAAAGCGGTAGGTACAGATACGATACCGGGAGAAATATTAAAATGCTTGAACCAAGATGGAATAAGAGAAATATTGAGATTATGTAACAAAATATATGACAGTGGTGAATGGCCTGAGGACTTTCTGACAACAGTAATGATTCCATTACCGAACAAGGAACCAAGAAATGCAGTGAGCACAGGACAATCAGTCTCATTTCACATGCAGCCAAAGTGATGTTAAGAATAATTAATAAAAGACTTGAAAAAGTAATGGAGGAGAATCTTGGTGAGGAGCAGTTTGGCTTTAGACGGAATACGGGCACCAGAGATGCAATAGGGCTCCTACGAATCTTGGGAGAAAGGTTTATTGAAAAAGGAAGAGACCTATATATGTGCTTCATCGATCTAGAAAAGGCATGTGACAATGTGGTTTGGGACAAGCTGGCGACTATAATGAGCGAAAAGAGAGTGAACTGGAAAACCAGAGGACTTGTAAACTCATTATATGTTAATCAAAAAGTTTCAGTGAGAGGAGAAAGTACAAACTGGATCGGACTAGGAAAAGGAGTAAGGCAAGAATGCTGTCCATCACCTACTCTTTTCAACATCTACTTGGAAAATATGATTGACCAATGCTCATTAGATGACAAAGGCGTAGAAATTGGTGGAAGAAGAGTAGGGTGTTTGAGGTTTGCTGATGACATGGTCCTTCTAGCCACAGGGGAAAAAGAATTACAGGATTTGGTGGACACCATTGATACTAACGGAAGAAAATATGGAATGAAAATTAACACAAATAAAACAAAAGTATTGGCACTAGGAGGAAATAAGGAAATAAAGATTATGCTGAATGGAGAAATACTAGAACAGGTGCAAAATTTTAAGTATCTTGGAAGCAGGATAGACACCGACTGGAAGTGCACCACAGAAATTAAAACAAGGATAGCAATGGCAAAAGAGGCATTTTATAAGAAAAGGAGAATTTTCTGCAGCGGTCTGGACAGAGAACTCAGGAAGAGACTCATAAAATGTCTTGTATGGAGTGTTCTTCTATATGGCGCTGAAACATGGACTATGAGGAAGAAAGACAGAGAAAGGCTGGAGGCTTTTGAGATCTGGACATGGCAGAGGATGGAAAGAATAAGTTGGATGGACAGAGTAAAAAATGAAGAGGTACTGAGAAGAGTGGGAGACAAAAGACAGTTAGTAGATGTAATAAAGATAAGAAAAATAAATTGGATTGGGCATATATTAAGAAAGAATGGCGGACTGATAAAAACAGTTTTAGAAGGTTATGTAGAAGGGAAAAGGAAGAGATTCCAGGTACTGGATGACATGATGGACGGTATGACGTACAGCAGCCCTAAGAAGGAAGCAATGGATCACAGAAAGTGGAGAGGCAAAGGACATGCTAATATAGCAGATAACTGACGATGATGACGATGATGACGACGATGATGACGACGACGACGATTTCAATTTTTACGTTACTCATACTGCAGAGATACCGAATTAATGCTCAGTATATTGTATTTAGTAATAAATTAATAAAAGGCATGGAAAGGAAAGGCAAAGTAATGTTTGTGACTGTAAATAGATTGTGTGGAAGGTATTGAAAGGTGTACATGAGAACACCACATGTAAAATTAAATTCTTTTATTATTTTACAGATGATGACTTAAACACAAAAAAGTTATTGAAATTCAGCTGTCAGAGGTCACTGTAAAGTCAGAATGAGACTAATGGAAACCCTGTACCCTTTAATCACAATCTCTTCTTGGAAAGTTATTTGCAGAGTCCTCTTGGACATTGTTAGTACAGTCCCTTTTTGGGAATTATTTGCAATCCCAGATTTTCTTTTCCCTCTCCTTCTCATGCATTATATGAAGATATTAATAAATACAATGTATTGAGCATTATCTTGGACTATCTGCAGTGTAAGTAAGAGAAAAACATTTCCATGCAGGGTCTCAAACTCTCAACCTTTGTCTTATCATTCTGTACTCTTCTCACTACACCAACCAATGCTTTGATTAACATAAATGGCTTATGCTCACCTGAACCACACCAAAAATGCATTCGTCATCTTAATGCTTGGCCATCTGGATCTCTCACTTTTGTCACTTTCATATCTGACCAGGCCCTACATATACCATAAATTTGGATGAAATTGGTGATGGCAAGTAGAAGCTGTTCCCTTGTAACTTATTCCATGTGGTTTTCAAGATATATGAGACAGAGAAAATACCCTCAGACTTCATGAAGAATGTAAGAATTCCAAAGAAAGCTGTTGTTGGTTACTGAAATATTAGTTTAATAAGTTGTGGTTGCAAAATACTGACTCAAATTATGTGCAGAAGAATGGAAAAACTGGTAGAAGCTGAACTCTGGAAAGATCAATTTGGGTTCCAGGGATATGTGGAAGACAAGAAGCAATATTGACCCTATGTCTTAGACGATAGGTTAAAGAAAGACAAACCTGCATTTATAGCGTTTTTGGATTTGGAGAAAGCTTTTGACAATTCAGTGGAATACACTCTTTAAATTTCGAAAGGTAGCAGGGATAAAATGCAGGAAATGAAAGGTTCTTTACAACTTGTGCAGAAGCCAGATGGCAGTTACCAGGGTCAAAGGGCATGAAATGGAAGCAGTGGTTGAGTAGGAAATGAGACAGGATTGTAGCTTATCCCCAATGTTCTTCAGACTGTACATTGAGCAAGCAGTGGAGGAAACCAAACAAAAATTTGATTTAAAAGGAAGGAGGAAAAAAAAAGAAAAAGAAAAGAAAAAGCTCTACGGTTTTCCAACGACACTGTAATTCTTTCAGAGACAACAAAGGGTTTGGAAGTGCAGCTGTATGGAATGTACAATGTTATGAGGGGAAGGTATTATAAGATGAACATTAACAAAAGCAAAACAATGGTAATGGAATGTAATTGAATTAAATCAGGCAATGCTGAGGGAATTGTATTAGAAACTGAGATCCTGAAAGTAGTAGAGTACTTTTGCTGTTCAGGCAGTAAAGTAACTTACTATGGCTGAAGTAAAGAGGTTATTAAATGTAGAATGGCAATGGCAAGAAAACTGTTTCTGTACAAGAGAAATTTGTCAACTTTGAATATAAATTTAAGTGTTAGGAAGTCTCTTGTGATGGCATTTGTTTGGAGTATAGCCTTGTACAGAAGTGAAATGTAGGTGATAAGCATTCATACAAAAAGAGAATAGAAGGTTTTGAAATGCGTTGCTGCAGAAGAATTCTGAAGATTAGATGGGTAAATTGCATAACTAATGAACAGGTACTGAATAGAATAGGGGAGAAACAAAATTGTGGCAAAACTTGGCTAAAAGAAGGGGTTGGGTGATAAAACACATTCTGAGACCTCAAGGAGTCATTTATTTCGTGTTGGAGGGAAGTGTGGGGGTAAAAATTGCAAAGGGAGACCATGAGATTAGTACAGTATGTAGTTTCAAATTTATGTGAGTTGCAGTAGTTATTCAGAGATGAAGCTTGCACAAGGGAGAGTAGTGTGGAGAGCTGCATCAAACCATTCTTCAAGCTGAAGGCAACAGCAATGTCAGTTTTGAAATATGCTACATTTTCCAGCATTCATTCACTCATCATATACATAAATACTGTCATGAAGATTCGTCTTCATGAATGTGAAACTAGTAAGGTTATGCATTAACATGCAGAGCCAACCTCTGAATGCAACTTCTTTAAGTGGATCAACAAATTATAACTATTGCTAAACTACTCATAATTGTGAGAATCACTTCAATATTACTTTATACTGGGTGGTTTTTTCTAAATAGAGACAAACTGCAGGAAACAAACCCTAGCACGATAAGGAGCAAAAAAGGTCGTTTGTACCTGTGGCCCAAAATACATTCCAAGGGAGGTACAACCACTTCTTTTTTTTTTTTTAAAAAAAAAAAAATGGAGATACAATATTTGTGACTGTGTAGGTTTTAATGAATGATTGAAAGCACACTGATCTTTGGCAGTGTAGGTTTTAACTGTTGAAAGCACAGACAAGAACACTCCAGACAGTGGGAATACTCTGCCCGTACTAACATTTTAGTAGTGTAGGGCTACAAACCTCCAGCAATAGTTCAGCCTCAGTGTATGGTCAAGATAAAATCTGTCGAGATACCTCCGCATGGAAATGTCGAACTGGGATGAAGCACCTTTATGTAGTAGCCACATTACCCTTTGTATCACCAAAGGCACATCTTCCAGAAGGAGAGGCAGATATGTCATGCCTGTGAGGCATTATGAAAGAGTGGTGAGGCAGTCACCAATAATCCCCACCCAAACATTAGGGCCGAACCAGTGCTCATGGTTTGCTGCCATTGTGCCCCTAAGACATTAATACGGACAGAACATTCCCATTTTTCTGGTTTGTTCCTGTGTGTGCTTTCAACCATTGAAACCTATACTGTTGAAAATACTTTATATCTGTGTTCAAGTGGCTGTACCTCATTTCTTTCCATATGTCCACATGATCTTTTATGCTCCTTATCTTCTCAAGAATCTTTCCATGCGGTTTGTCCCCATTTAGCAAAATCACCCTGTGTATGTATATGAGTAGAAAAGCACTTTCTTTAAAAACTGCTTTTCCTCTACACTACTTGGCTGCTGAGTTCATCAACTAATTATTAAAGTATTTATGTAACTCCAGAAAACACAATCGGCTGTCTACATACTTCTGCAAGGGTTCTTTGCATCTTGAAGTGATCTTCTAACTTGTTCCAGAGGGATGGCGCTTTCCACCATACTTTTCCACTTTTCCTGTGAAATGACTACTATTACAGTTAAACCCCTTTTTAACGAATCCCAGGGGACCAAAAAATTTGTTCCTTAAGAGGGTTTTTCCTTAAATAAGGGTTTAGGTCAAAATGCACTAAGTAAGTGTTCCAGAATCAAAATTGGAACCTAGGCTATTTAGGCCATATAAATACTCCATAATAACAAACTCACCTTGTGCTGCATACAAAAATACAGTAACATGAAAATGTTTCTTGGCAAATTTAAAACTTCTCGATATATTTATAATACTTTTTTTTTTAATTTCAAGATATTTTGGATATTAGGTCACATCAAAAGTCAACTGGTATCTTGATTTAAAAGGAGAAAATTTTATTTAGCTAATGGCACTCAATGAATTAGATATCACAATAGTGAATGAAACTGTTATACTGTCTTTATTTCTGAAAAAAATGTAGAAGAGTAGTCTGCTGCTTCCTTCCTTCATAGCGTACTCCTAGAAGGTGTCGTTCCAGCTGGTTAATACTGTTAAGAACTGTTAAACTCATATTCGCACGGAAGTGTCTTTATGTTCTTAAAACACCTCAGAGTTTTAAATTTACAAGTAATTAAAGGTGTCAACTTTTCACTTCTGTCATTGTTCACACGCAATAATGCTGTCATTCTCTCTTTGCTTTTTTGTCCTCCATGACATTTTTCACACCTTAATTGAAAGTGTTTTAGATGGAAGGAGGTTATAAAATACACCAGTCTCATCGGCATTAAAAATATTTTTGGAATCATACCCTTGAATCAGACGTGGCAAAGTATAACTGACATTTTGTAAAACGATGTAGCCAGCCGTTAGATGCACTGAAGTTCTCATATCCCATCCTCAGTGCAATTTCTCGCGCCTTCTCATGCACACATTGCCACCTATGAGAATATTTGTGGCTCTTATTCCCTGAAACCAGTCTAAAAGAGCGGTTTCTACAGCTTTGAAAGACGACTCACGAATATTCTTCCTTTTTGATGAACATGAACCATGTACTTCTAAATTTAATAAAGCATCCTTATTTTTTATTATTGTGCACAAAGATGATGGCGCCAAATCGTACTTCTTTGCAACGTCGCACAATTTCATACAGGTATTGCAATTCTCTTCAAAATCCCGAATAATTGTTAGCTTCTGCTGTATCGTCAGTTTTCTTCATTTGCTGGCCATATTACACGTACAAAAACACTATTATAAGTAGACTACACAACTACAGTATACACTTAAAGCTTTCACTTTCTAGAGTCAGACTCGACAGCTGGAGCATGGTAATGTGGAAGAATTGTGTTTTCAAATGATCAGTTTAACATTCACCAATCTCAATAACTTCACAACTATCGATACTAGACCAATATCGGAACGCTAACATGGACATCGATTTTAAGAATGCAGATGATCAAAGCCTAACATTATGAATTAATGTCCAAAAACAAGAAGTGCAGCTGCGGACCGTATTTTAACTTGCGAATTGTAACACACTTATTCCTTAAAAGCAGAATTTAAAAAAAAGAAAGCGCAATTTGTTAAAACCGAATTTCAGGAACACTGTTTTTATGGTGTTATCGCCGGGACCAACAAAAGTATTCCTTAAAAGCGGGCTCATTAATATGGGGTTTTACTGTATGTAGTAACATGCTCTGATAGGTTCACATATGGGGTTTATTATCCCAATTACAAATCAGTTTAACTTCTGAGAATAACTTCATACAATCAAGTATTAACAAGAACAGACTTTCATTATGACTCTGAGTAAAATTCTATGTTTATTATACATTGATCTCCTTGGTTACAGAGTCCCAGAATCGTGGAACTTTGCTATGACTGGAGCTCCTTGAAATGTCACTCTGAGCAGCGATCTTGTGCCCCCAGAATATCTCCAGCAAAAATCACCACTCTAATCTGAACAGAACCTAATTTTCTTTCACTTATAACTATTATTACTTAAACCTTATCTTTTGCAATCGAACTCCTAGCCTTGTATGTATTTCTGTAAATACCAACACACACATTCTCACGATCTCAATTCAGCAATGAGGGCCCATATCACCAACTCCCATTGACCACCATGTGCGTTTGCACCATTTCACTGCAATAGCTAAAAACCTATTTAATACACCAAAGTTATCCAGAACTCGCGTACCTGAGCCCAAAATTCTGATGAATTATAGGAGGAGTTGCTAATGAAATAAACTTTTTTAATATCCTGATATATTCAATCTCTGCTGGCAACCCGTAATAGAGTTTTACACCAGAATAAAAAAAACTGTTGTAAGCTCTCGAAATGTGCATGCCTATGTGTACTTATTGTTTGTGATTGTGAATTTCACAGTTCTTTCAGAATTCACTCATTATTACTTACAAATATCATTAGAGATTAAATGTATTGGCATGTAAGTGTAGTAACCCCAAAGTCTCTGAATAGATGTTTACAAGTTGCTTATTTGTTAACTTTACACAATATTCTTGGGGTACACAAAAGGAGCTCCCTGAAGATTGTGATGGCTTATGATCAAAACAATAAAAGGAGCTGGGCATACCCTGGGAAATGTCAGAGAATGATGGCTAATCCTTTCACACCAGAAACATATACATCTGAGTTCTTTTCAGTGTCACAGTTAATAATTCTCTGTTAACATTGAAGGCATTACACCAGCCAAAGAAAAATGGCTGCAAGAGCTATGCACTCTGTGCCTGTATACTATATGTACAGGAGACACACTGGAGTTGTGACATCTGCCGTTCAAAAATAAAGGCATGTGCCTCACTATTGAAAGATCACATGATAACTACTGCCCTTCTGGAAAGCTCTAACAGTCAAATTATTCTTGGGACCGAGAACTGGCTGAAACCTGAAGTGGAAATCTCTGATATATTTAGTGAGGCATGGGACATAAATTGGAAAGATAGATTAGAGGCCGTAGGAGAGGGAGTATTCATTGCAGTTGACAAAAATCTTGCCTCTGTTGAGGCCAAAGTGAAGTGTGTCAGTGAAGTTATGTGGTTGCGCATAACAGGTGTAGGTGAAACCAAGTTAATTGTTGGATGTTTTTACTCACCATCCAATTCCACTATGAAAGTTCTAGAGTCATTCAAAGACAGTAGCGCAAAAATATCCAGATTGTGCAATACTAGTTGGACGTGACTTTAACCTACGAAGTATAGACTGAGATGTCTATGTATTCATTGGAAGGGGTATAGACAGACAGTCATGCAAAATACTATTAGTCCGTTATGCAGCAGCTGACTCGACAGCTCACACACAATGGAAATATGTTTGACCTTTTAGCTACAAACAGCCCGGATCTTATTGACAGTGTCAGTATAGAAGCGGAGATTAGCGATCATGCCATAATTACAGCGACTATGTAACAATTATGAGAAAGCAAGTTTCATTCACCATATAACAAAGGTGATGACTCACAGAGAGGCACAACAAAAAGACCCTTGCAATTAAAGCTTTTGTCCATCAAGGCCTTCATCCACACACACACACACACACACACACACACACACACACACACACACACACACACGAGACTGCAGTCTCAGGCAGCTGCAACCACACTGCGAGCAACAGCACCAGTTCATGATGGGAGTGGCGATTGGGTGGGGGTAAGGAGGAGGCTGGGGTGGGGAAGGGGGAGGGATAGTATGGTGGGGGTGATGGACAGTGAAGTGCTGCAGGTCATGTGGGGAGGGGGGATGGGAAGTAGCAGAAAAGGAGAGAAATAAAAAGGCTGTGTGTGGTGGTGGAATGACAGCTGTTTAGTGCTGGAATGGGAACAGGGAAGAGGCTGGATGGCGGGGACAGCAACTAATGTAGGTTGAGGCCAGGAGGGTTATGGGAACATAGGATGTATTGCAGGGAAGGTTCTCACCTGCACAATTCAGAAAAGCTGGTGTTCGTGGAGAGGATCCATATGGCACAGACTGTAAAGCAGTCATTGAAATGGAGGATGTCATGTTTGGCAGCGTGTTCAGTAACAGGGTGGTCCACTTGTTTCTTGGCGACAGTTTGTCGGTGGCCACTCATGCGGACAGACAGCTCGTTGGTTGTCATACCTACATAGAATGCAGCGCAGTGGTTGCAGCTTAGCTTGTGGACCACATGACTGGTTTCACAGGTTGCCTTTCCTTTGATGGGGTAGATGATGGAGTCGGTGGTGGTTGGAGGATGTATGAGGCAGGTCTTACATTTAGGTCTATTACAGGGGTATGAGCCATGAGGTAAGGGATCCATCCTTACACAATCCCCGCTCCCAATCCCGTACATCCTACATTCCCATAACCCTCCTGGCCTCAACCTGTCCTCACCCATCCAGCTCCTTCCCTGTTCCCATTCCAGCACTACACAGCACTCCTCAGTCTGACCTGCACCACTTCACTGTCCGCCACCTCCACTGTACTATCCCTCCCCCTCCTCGCCCCAGCCTCCTCCTCACCCCCACCCAGTCACCACTCCCATCATGCACTGATACTGTTGCTCACAGTGTGGTTCCAGTTGCCTGAGACTGCAGTCGTGTGTGTGAGTTCCATTTGCGTGAGTGTGTGTGTGTATGTGTATGTGTGTCTAGTGTTGCCGAAGGCCTTAATGGCTGAAAGCTTTAGTTGTAAGAGCCTTTTGTTGTGCCTATCTGTAACTCAACATCTCCACTATGTGGTGACAACTTTCCTTCTCAGAATTGGTACATTCCATCCCGGATTTTCCATAGTTTGATTATAGCAACTATGGTTGCAAAAGGTAATAAATTAGTCGAGAAGGCCAGGAGAGTGTTTCTGCTAGATAGAGCAGATGAGCAGTTGTTAGCATCTCACTTAGAGAGTAAATTCACATCATTCAGTTCCAGTAAGATGGAAGCTTAGAGATTATGGGCAAAATTCAAGCAGATTGTAAATCGTGGCCGTGAGAGTTATGTGCCTAGTAAGTGGATGAAGGATGGAAAAGACCCACCATGGTGTAATAATGAAATTCAGAAGATGCTGAGGAAGCAGAGGCTGTTGCTGCAGTCTCGGTTCAAAGAGAATCCACAACTGACAACAAGCAGAGGTTAATTGAGGTGTGTGTCTGTGTGTGTGTGTGTGTGTGTGTGTGTGTGTGTGTGTGTGTGTGTGTGTGTGAAACATACAACTACTACCACCATCATACGTTAGCAAAAGATTTGGCAGAGAACCCAAGAAAATTCTGGGCCTGTGGAAAATTGGTAAAGGGGGTATAAGGCTTCCATTGAGTCCCTTGTTGACCAGCCTGCTATGGCAGGTGAAGATAGTGAATCGCAAGCCGAAGTTTTAAATTTCACATTCAAGAAATCATTCACATAAGAGAATCGTACAAACATACTGTCATTTGCTCATCAGACTTCCTTATTTGGACAATGTAGCAATAAGCGCCCCTGCCATAGAGATACAGCTGAAAGATTTGAAAGCAAATAAGTCACCACACCTGGATGGAATCACAAATCAGTTTTGAGAAAGAATGCACTCTGGCATTGGCCCTTACCTAGCTTGCGAATCATCGTGAATCTCTCACACAGCACAAATTCACAAACAACTGGAAAAAAGTGTAGGTTACTTTTGTATATAAGAAGGGTAAAGGAAAGGACCCACAAAGTACAGACCAATATCCCTAACTTCAGTTTGCTGCAGAATTCTTGAATATATTCTCAGTTCAAAGATAATAAATTTTCTTGAGACTGAGAAGCATATGTCCACGAATCAGTATGGTTTTAGGAAGCATCGCTCTTGCAAAGCTCGCATACCCTTTTGTCACATGATCTACTGTGAACTATGGATCAAGGGCAACAGGTAGATTCCACATTTCTAGATTTCCAGAAATCATTTGACATGGCTCTGCTTCATTGCAGGCTGTTAATGAAGGTGCGAACATGTGGAATAAGTTCACAGATATGCGAGTGGCTTGAAGGCTAAGTAAAAGAAGACAGTATATTGTTCTCCACGGCAAGTATTCATCAGAGGCAAGGATAACATCAGGAGAGCTGCAGGAAGTTAATAAGACTGCTGCTGTTGTCTGTGTATATAAATGATTTGACAGAGGGGGTGGGCAACAATCTGCGGTTGTGTACGGTAAGGTGTCCAAGTTAAGTGACTGTAGAAAGATACAAAATCACTTGGACAAAATTTCTAGTCGGTGTGATGAATGGCAGCTAGCTCTAAAAGTGGCAAAACGTAAGTTAATGTGGATGAGTAGAAAAAACAAACCTATAGTGTTCAAGTACAACATTATTAGTGTACTGCTTACACAGTCATTTTGTTTAAATATCTGGGCATAACATTGCAGAGCAATATGAAATGGAATGAGCATTTGAGAACAGTGGTAAGAAAGGTGAATGGTCAACTTTGGTTCATTGGGAGAATATTTTGAAAGTGTGGTTCATCTGTAAAGGAGATGGCGTATAGGATTCTGGTGCGACCTACTCTTCTATTCTTGAATACTGCTCAAGTGTTTGGGATCTGTACGAGGTCGGGTTGAAGGAGGACATAAATGCAAATCAGAGGCAGGCTGCTAGATTTTTTACCGGTAGGTTCGAACAACACGTGTTATGGAGATGCTTCGGGACCTCAAATGGGAATCTCTGGACAGAAAGCAATGTTCTTTTAGATGAACACTATTGGGACAATTTAGAAAACCAGCATTTGAAGCTAACTGCCATATGATCCTACTGCCACTGATATACATTGCACGTAAGGACCACAAAGATAAGATGTGTGAAATTAAGGCTCATACAGAGGCATATTGACCGTTGTTTTTTCCTTGCTCTATTTGCAAGAGGAAAAGGAAAGAAAATGACTGGTAGTGGTACAGGGTACCCTCTGCCACACACAGTGTGGTGGCTTGTGGAGTATCTATGTAGAAGTAGATGTAGCTCTAAATGTAAATATAAATATGGAAGTGCTGTCTTAATTCACGCAGACATCTAGATTGTATTCACAGCAGTCACAGACGCAAACAACAGTGAAATACTCACTCTAGAAACAGCTAATTGCACCATTTCAAATTGTTTATAAACAGCCTAGTGCTAAACTTAAATTGCAAAGGAAATGCGCCATTTACAAACAGCAAAACACAGTGCACACACAAGCGTCTGCCAACAGCAAAATGTGCGAAAGGCTTTAGGATGAAGACTATGGAATATGGAATACTTCGTAACAACAAACTGCTTCTGATGAGAGTGATGTCACAACTGTTTATATTAAATTCATTTTGAGCTGGGGCTTGCGTGGTTGAGTTGCATATGAGCAGCACCTTCTTCTGCTTTGGGCTACTGGAAGTGTGGCTGTTACCTGTATCAGAAGTGGCAACTAGCAGTCATGCTACCCGGAAAGATTTTTCTGGCGCGTCCAAGCTGCCTGATTCGCACATGCACAGAATAGTCTGGGTTGTATTGGGGAGGGGGATAGTCTCCACATGACCTGTGTTTACATTTAGTGATTTTGCTGTTGCCTTTTTATTTATACTTCTCACATCAAATGAAAACAAAATGGATTTCTGTGGCCAGGAGCGATCATGTCAATTAAAATACAGTCACATAATTAAGGAAGCCTAAAATATGTTTCAGTTCTCTAATTTATTTTATTTCCACGTTTTTGGCAGTCAAGCATTAATCACCTTGCAGAACAATGAAGTTATTTTTGTCGTTTTGCAAAATAAATGTGGCTTTTATTAATATTTTCTGCAGGAGCAGTCAATTGATAAGAAACAAAGTGTTTCATTCCACACTATTGGGTAGTTTCTATCTGTTCACTGAATTTCAAGTGCACATTTTCATTTTCTGGCACATGTGGCATTATGCCATGATAAAGAACGAAACATGAGACAATATGGTACTGATACCCCAAGAAAATATGCATCTCGAAAAACATACTAAAAGGCTTAGTATCAAGTTGTGGCCTGCTTCATTGTGAATCTGGACATACGATGTGCCTTTTAAGCCGGATTATGCATTCTAGCATGGTTTACGAAATTCCGATGCTTTTGGAGTATCCCTCGATGTCTTTTTTTTTTTTTTGACGCCATGTAAGATCTCTTAATGCTATAAGTGTATGAAAATATGGGCTGTGCTCTCTGGCAACTGCTGAAATGAACACATCTCTAACAGGTCGCAGGAAAATATTGCGAATGGTGCTTTGAAAAGTGTTACTTTCAAAATAAATTTCCTTTTACGCACAATGAATTATGTCACATGTGAGAATGTGCAATGAATTTCTTAGACCACAGAGTGTTTGATTCTCATTTAAAACTTAAAACTTAGCACTTTGCGGACCAGCCACTTGGAATCTTCATCTCCCAGTACATCTACATCTACATCTATACTCCGCGAGCCACCTTACGGTGTGTGGCGGAGGGTACTTATTGTACCACTATCTGATCCCCCCTTCCCTGTTCCATTCACGAATTGTGCGTGGGAAGAACGACTGCTTGTAAGTCTCCGTATTTGCTCTAATTTCTCGGATCTTTTCGTTGTGATCATTACGCGAGATATATGTGGGCGGTAGTAATATGTTGCCCATCTCTTCCCGGAATGTGCTCTCTCGTAATTTCGATAATAAACCTCTCCGTATTGCGTAACGCCTTTCTTGAAGTGTCCGCCACTGGAGCTTGTTCAGCATCTCCGTAACGCTCTCGCGCTGACTAAATGTCCCCATGACGAATCGCGCTGCTTTTCGCTGGATCATGTCTATCTCTTCTATTAATCCAACCTGGTAAGGGTCCCATACAAATGAGCAATACTCAAGAATCGGACGAACAAGCGTTTTGTAAGCTACTTCTTTCGTCGATGAGTTACATTTTCTTAGAATTCTTCCTATGAATCTCAACCTGGCGCCTGCTTTTCCCACTATTTGTTTTATGTGATCATTCCTCTTCAGATCGCTCCGGATAGTAACTCCTAAGTATTTTACGGTCGTTACCGCTTCCAATGATTTACCACCTATGGCATAATCGTACTGGAATGGATTTCTGCCCCTATGTATGCGCATTATATTACATTTATCTACGTTTAGGGAAAGCTGCCAGCTGTCGCACCATGCATTAATCCTCTGCAGGTCCTCCTGGAGTACGTACGAGTCTTCTGATGTTGCTACTTTCTTGTAGACAACCGTGTCATCTGCAAATAGCCTCACGGAGCTACCGATGTTGTCAACTAAGTCATTTATGTATATTGTAAACAATAAAGGTCCTATCACGCTTCCCTGCGGTACTCCCGAAATTACCTCTACATCTGCAGATTTTGAACCGTTAAGAATGACATGTTGTGTTCTTTCTTCTAGGAAATCCTGAATCCAATCACAAACCTGGTCCGATATTCCGTAAGCTCGTATTTTTTTCACTAAACGTAAGTGCGGAACCGTATCAAATGCCTTCCTGAAGTCCAGGAATACGGCATCAATCTGCTCGCCAGTGTCTACGGCACTGTGAATTTCTTGGGCAAATAGGGCGAGCTGAGTTTCACATGATCTCTGTTTGCGGAATCCATGTTGGTTATGATGAAGGAGATTTGTATTATCTAAGAACGTCATAATACGAGAACACAAAACATGTTCCATTATTCTACAACAGATTGACGTAAGCGAAATAGGCCTATAATTATTCGCATCTGATTTATGACCCTTCTTGAAAATGGGAACGACCTGCGCTTTCTTCCAGTCGCTAGGTACTTTACGTTCTTCCAGCGATCTACGATAAATTGCTGATAGAAAGGGGGCAAGTTCTTTAGCATAATCACTGTAGAATCTTAAGGGTATCTCGTCTGGTCCGGATGCTTTTCCGCTACTAAGTGATAGCAGTTGTTTTTCAATTCCGATATCGCTTATTTCAATATTTTCCATTTAGTCGTCCGTGCGACGGCTGAAGTCAGGGACCGTGTTACGATTTTCCGCAGTGAAACAGTTTCGGAACACTGAATTCAGTATTTCTGCCTTTCTTCGGTCGTCCTCTGTTTCGGTGCCATCGTGGTCAACGAGTGACTGAATAGGGGATTTAGATCCGCTTACCGATTTTACATATGACCAAAACTTTTTAGGGTTCTTGTTTAGATTGTTTGCCAATGTTTTATGTTCGAATTCGTTGAATGCTTCTCTCATTGCTCTGTTTACGCTCTTTTTCGCTTCGTTCAGCTTTTCCTTATCAGCTATGATTCGACTACTCTTAAACCTATGATGAAGCTTTCTTTGTTTCCGTAGTACCTTTCGTACATGATTGTTATACCACGGTGGGTCTTTCCCCTCGCTTTGGACCTTAGTCGGTATGAACTTATCTAAGGCGTACTGGACGATGTTTCTGAATTTTTTCCATTTTTGTTCCACATCCTCTTCCTCAGAAATGAACGTTTGGTGGTGGTCACTCAGATATTCTGCGATTTGTGCCCTATCACTCTTGTTAAGCAAATATATTTTCCTTCCTTTCTTGGCATTTCTTATTACACTTGTAGTCATTGATGCAACCACTGACTTATGATCACTGATACCCTACTGCAACCTACATCCTTCTGAATCTGTTTAGTGTATTCATCTCTTGGTCTCCCTCTACGATTTTTACCCTCTACACTGCTCTCCAATACTAAATTGGTGATCCCTCGATGTCTCAGAACATGTACTACCAACCGATCCCTTCTTCTAGTCAAGTTGTGCCACAAGCTCCTCTTCTCCCCAATTCTATTCAATACCTCCTCATTAGTTATGTGATCAACCCATCTAATCTTCAGCATTCTTCTGTAGCACCACATTCCGAAAGCTTCTATTCTCTTCTTGTCTAACCTATTTATCGTCCATGTTTCATTTCCATGCATGGCTACACTCCATACAAATACTTTCAGAAACGACTTCCTGATACTTAAATCTATACTTGATGTTAACAAATTTCTCTTCTTCAGAAACGCTTTCCTTGCCATTGCCAGTCTACATTTTATATCCTCTTTACTTCGATCATCGTCAGTTATTTTGCTCCCCAAATAGCAAAACTCCTTTACTACTTTAAGTGTCTCATTTCCTAATCTAATTCCCTCAGCATCACCCGACTTAATTCGACTACATTCCATGATCCTCGTTTTGCTTTTGTTGATGTTCATCTTATATCCTCCTTTCAAAACACTGTCCATTCCGTTCAACTGCTCTTCCTAGTCCTTTGCTGTCTCTGACAGAATTACAATGTCATCGGCGAACCTCAAAGTTTTTATTTCTTCTCCATGGGTTTTAATACCTACTCCGAACTTTTCTTTTGTTTCCTTTATTGCTTGCTCAATATACAGATTGACCAACATCGGGGATAGGCTAAAACCCTGTCTCACTCCCTTCCCAACCACTGCTTCCCTTTCATACCCCTCGACTCTAACTGCCATCTGCTTTCTGTACAAATTGTAAATAGCCTTTCGGTCTATGTATTTTATCCCTGCCACCTTCAGAATTTGAAAGAGAGTATTCCAATCAACATTGTCAAAAGCTTTCTCCAAGTCTACAAATGCTAGAAACGTAGGTTTGCCTTTCCTTAATCTTTCGTCTAAGATAAGTCGTAGGGTCAGTATTGCCTCACGTGTTCCAACATTTCTACGCAATCCAAACTGATCTTCCCTGAGGTCGGCTTCTACCAGTTTTTCCATTCGTCTGTAATGAATTCGCGTTAGTATTTTGCAGCTGTGACTTATTAAACTGATAGTTCGGTAATTTTCACATCTGTCAACACCTGCTTTCTTTGGGATTGGAATTATTATATTCTTCTTGAAGTCTGAGGGTATTTCGCCTGTCTCATACATCTTGCTCACCAAATGGTAGAGTTTTGTCAGGACTGACTCTCCCAAGGTTGTCAGTAGTTCTAATGGAATGTTGTCTACTCCAGGGGCCTTGTTTCGACTCAGGTCTTTCAGTGCTCTGTCAAACTCTTCACGCAATATCGTGTCTCCCATTTCATCTTCATCTACATCCTCTTCCATTTCCATAATATTGTCCTCAAGTACATCGCCCTTGTATAGGCCCTCTATATACTCCTTCCACCTTTCTGCTTTCCCTTCTTTGCTTAGAACTGGGTTTCCATCGAAGCTCTTGATATTCATGCAAGTGGTTCTCCTTTCTCCAAAGGTCTCTTTAATTTTCCTGTAGGCAGTATCTATCTTACCCCTAGTGTGATAAACCTCTACATCCTTACATTTGTCCTCTAGCCATCCCTGCTTAGCCATTTTGCACTTCCTGTTGATATCATTTTTGAGACGTTTGTATTCCTTTTTGCCTGCTTCATTTACTGCACTTTTATATTTTCTCCTTTCATCAATTAAATTCAATATTTCTTCTGTTACCCAAGGGTTTCTACTAGCCCTTGTCTTTTTACCTATTTGATCCTCTGCTGCCTTCACTATTTCATCCCTCAAAGCTACCCATTCTTCTTCTACTGTATTTCTTCTCCCCATTTCTGTCAATTGTTCCCTTATGCTCTCCCTGAAACTCTGTACAATCTCTGGTTCTTTCAGTTTATCCAGGTCCCATCTCCTTAAATTCCCAGATTTTTGCAGTTTCTTCAGTTTTAATCTACAGTTCATAACCAATAGATTGTGGTCAGAGTCCACATCTGCCCCTGGAAATGTCTTACAATTTAAAACCTGGTTCCTAAATCTCTGTCTTACCATTATATAATCTATCTGATGCCTTTTAGTATCCCCAGGGTTCTTCCATGTATACAACCTTCTTTGATGATTCTTAAACCAAGTATTAGCTATGATTAAGTTATTCTCTGCGCAAAATTCTACCAGGCGGCTTCCTCTTTCATTTCTTAGCCCCAATCCATATTCACCTACTATGTTTCCTTCTCTCCCTTTTCCTACTGACGAATACCCAGGATACCAGACATTAATGTCATTGTTTAAAATTTTTCTGGCACGTTTGTGTGATGTATCTTAAAGTGAAACACTTGCAAAAAAGACCAATATTATGTATGAAAGCTGAGCTTTTTTTGAGGCTACACTATGTACATTAATTTAAACATCTAACTTTTCCAATTTGTGTGTTCACACTACTTAACAATGATGTTGCTATTAGCTGACTCCATCGTGCGTCCTATGTTGTCGCTGGCTGGCGAGATCACATGACATGGGCTTTTAATGGCTTACAAAAGCACATTGCAATCTCGATTTCAATGCTTCAGAGACTAACATGCTTTGTTTGGTGGAATTTGAATTTATACTCTCATAATATGAAAATATGTAGTGTATCATAATATGAAAATATGCAGCGTATATGCTGCTGCATATCAAAGATCTTTCCAAAAGTGGCCTTTTTTTCTGAGTTTCGATTTTTGAAGTGCTGGTGTATAAAACTGTATCATTCAAAGGATAGATATTTTTACAGCTCTGAGGGAAAGTACACTGTCACTTACCATGAAAAAATTGTATTTTCACCTTGGAAGAAGTGGATTTTCATGTGGGGGGAAAAAAGTGCGTTTTTAACTGGGAAAACCGGGAATTTGTTTATTATTTGCTTCTCTAAGATCTCAAGAAAGTATCTTTTTGGGGAAGGTTTAGTTTAAAGAAGGCACATTGGTCAAGATTTGCAGAATTGTTGAACACCAAAGTATCTTCTATAGAACCAGTGCCTGGATGCTATGGTGCCTTCACTATGGTTGTAAAAAGATGCTTGAGAATGACAATCCCTCATGGCTGTTGAACATCTTATATCCCTGGGATTACATCAGATCAAGTCCCCTACTCACAAAATACAGCAACTTATTTGAAGAAAATTCTTTCTGTGAAGCTACAGTGGAAGCAGGAAACAAGCTTACTTCCTCTGTAAGAAGGCAAAAGGGGATAAATGGGTAGAAACAATAGAAAGGTTGGATTTGAAAAGTGAAAAAACCCGTAAAGCTTGGAGACTTCAAAGACGCCTTATGAATGATCTGACTAAGACCACTGCACATCATAATATCATTGCCAGTCAAGCAGCAACCAGTTACTGCTGAATGGGAAGGCATCCCATAAATCACAAAAACTTAGACAGCAAAGAGGAGAGTAGTGACCTTACACCATTCATCATGAGAGAATTAGAGGTGGTTATCAAACAGAGCAAAAATTAAAAATCTGCTAGCTTGGACTATAAAACACTTTGGATTAACAATGAAAAAATGAATTTCCAACTTTTCAACAACTGTGGGAACAGGAGCAAAATCCCAAAGATATGTTGGAAAAGCCAAGTGATTGCTTTGCTGAAACTTGATGGAGAAGGAAATAATACTAAGTATTTTAGACCAGTCACACTACTATGTCACCTTTGCAAATTATGAGAAAGATCAATTTTAAATCACCTATCACCTGTTGTTGACCCCTTACTTATATCTCAGCAGTCTGGTTTTTTAAGTGGCAAATGCTGTGGTGAACAGTTTGTAAATCTCATGTGGTTTATAGGTGATGTGTTTGAAGTTCGTAAGGTGGCAGAAGGAGTTTTTTTCGACTTATCAGCAGTGGATGTGACCAGTCTCCAGCTACTACTAGTCAAGGTCTCCGACATGATCAAGGATTTTAGTTTAGCTATGCTCAGCACCACTCTTTTACACAATCAGATTCTTCATCAACGTTCAAGAACAGTATAGCCGATGGAGACTACAGAAAAATGGCCTGCCTAACAGAAGTGTGCTGACTCCAATTCTGTTCAATATATACACACAAATGATCAACCTATACCACCCAATAGCAGGAACTTCTTGCATGCTGATGTTCATACTCTAGCCATCTAGAGCAGAGATTTTGAAGCAGTGGAGAACAACCTCACGAATGCCCTTAAAGAGCTTTCCAGTTATTGTATTGCAACTCAATCCACTGTAAATCAAATCCCTCAAAGACACACGTGTGTGCTTTTCATCTGAGAAACAAGGAGGCTAGTCAAAAAGGAAAGATAGTACACCATGTGTTGAACTGGAACACTCTGAGACCACAAAATATATAGGAGTGACACTATAAATGTCTCTTAGTTTCAAGAATCCCTGCATGAACTGAAAGTCTAAAATTTCCACCAGGAACAATCTGACAGAACCTGGCTGGATCATAGTGGGACAGTCAACCTGAAACTATCATAGTGGCATTATGCTATTCTGCAGGAGAGAACGCATGTCCTGTTTGATGTAATTCAACAAATACCAAGAAGGTGGACATGCCCTTAGTGACACACGTGCAGAATCATAATAAGCTGTTTGGAATACACTCCAATCGAGTGGGTTTACAATCTCACAAGAATAGCACAACTTCATGTTCGAAGAGAAATAGCTGTGATTAAGGAAAGAAAGATGATGGAGTAGGAGAGAACCCATCCTCTGTATGGGCACAAACCGCACCAACAACAACCAAGTCAATTAAAACATTGACAACACTTTGAACCACTCCTGAAAAAGCTAGGTTGCAACTATGGAGGGCTGCAACCTACCTTCCCACCGTGTGGAAACGAGTTTACCTCTTGGCTGTGAGGAGCGATGGACAACTTAGAAATGCTTGAATAGAATTAGACTTGGATTTGGTAGATTGAAGGTTAATTTGGCAAGATGATGCTACACTGATCAGGATTATATTCAGTGTGAATATCAGACTGTTCATTATATGTGGCAGTATTGACTGCATTCCACCTTTTGCAAAAGTTGATGAACTCCATCAACGGACAGAAAATGCATTGGAAATGGCCAAGTTTTGGACAAAAGTAATATAGTCATAACATGTATATTTCTGATATGAGACATAAATAAAGATGCACATTCCTACTGTATACTTCTGTAAAATGAATATTTTATTGGCCTTATCTGTGTTGCCCCAGGTTATTATGCCTTAAGACAGTGAAAGTATGCTAGAAATATCATCCTCAGTTTACTTCATTGAGGTATTTCTGAGGGCAAAAGAACAGAACTGAGCTTAACTTATCCACATACTGGTGCCAACTCTGGTATTTACTGTATACTATCTATCCTTTGTAGCATTAGAAATCATTTGAGATGCACACATGGTTGCATCACAGCGATAGTTGCACATAAGTACGAGATTGGAAGCCAACCAATATGCATGAGTGCGGAAGAAACCATGCAGTGTCTGCTTATTTCACGTGTGAATACATTACGAAAGGCAACAGGGGGTTTTGGGCCTACCCAGTGGTTAGTTCACAGCTACTGAAAAGAGCATTCTTGCCACTCATTATCGATATGAGAGAAGATGAAGATAAATTCTTTATTTTCAAATGAGTGTACAATTGTTTGGTGAATTAACATTAAAACAACAGCCGTAACATCAGTAGTTCTTTTCCAGTAATGTGCTCTGGTCTGCATCAGCCCCACTACACTGTGTGAAATAGTAATGAAAGTTTGTAAGGCTGTGTGGAAAGTCTTGGACAAAGAATGCACATCAAAATTCGCTAATAAATGTGGCTGAGAAATACCACAGGATTTTAAAAGCATGCTGTGTGGTCTAGACAATGAAATCCCATCAACCCCAGGAAGAAGCTCATTTAACAATAGAAATCATGTTTTTGTGTATCACTTTATCTATAAAGTTGGCAAAGTAGCAAGGCAAGACAAATGTATTGAAATGTGGTCGGTAACAATGGAAGTGAACACTGCATCAATTTATTCCCAAACATAAGACTATTCAGTTTATACTGTCGCAGAAGAATAGCACGTGGTGTAGTAGTTATGATACTAAACTGTTGCATGGAGGGCTGAGTTAAAATCTCACCTGGACTGTACAGTTTTAATTTCTACATTCGGTTTGAGTACGTTCTAGAAGTATCCACAAATGTCAAGAATCATTGTACTGGAATGTTCTGTAGCTGTATACATACTGTATGTGTTCTGGCCGGGAGCAGTTCTCTTCACTCTCTTGTATATGCAAGTGCTGAATAAAACTTTGTTAAGTGAAGTTAATGTTCATCATTCATCTACTTAAACCTTCTACGTGACATTATTCTGGTGGAGGCACTGGGTATTGGACATTGTGATAAGCACACATTTTCGACGACACAGTGGCTCCCATCAGGCCACGACAGAGCCACCGTTTACTGTGGCGAGAAATCTGAGTTCGAGCTATATTCAACAGATCGCAATCTATCAGAGACAGAAGAAGAAGAAGAAGGCGTTACAATGACAGCAACTGTGTGCCACCACATGAGACATTCTTCCAGGTTCTCTGGTGATGATAGCCACCAAGATCCAAACAAGTGGCTGAAGGTATATGAGCGTATAGCCATATTTAACAAATGGGATGACGCCGTGTGTTTGGCTAATGTATTTTTCTACTTGGAGGGCACTGCCAAGCAATGAACAATGAGGAGAAGTTCACAAGCTGAGAGGTATTCCAGGCGGAACTGCGGAAGTATTCGGTGACACACAACAACAGAAGTGCAGTGCTGAAGATAAAGCGCAGGGCACAGGGTCCAGGAGAAACTACAGCGTTCTACATTCAAGGCATCTTGGGGCTGTGTTAAATGTGGAGGAGGAAGATAAGGTTCCACATCTCATGAAGGGTGTTGCTGAGGTCATCTATCAAGCCTACTCCTGAAGGATATTTCGACTGCAGACAACTTCATAAAATGGTGCCAGTATATTGAGACAATGCATCAAAAAAGAATTACATGCAAGAAGTTTGAACAGCTTCCAAACATCGTATTGATGTCTGTGATGGAGGAAGCAACAGATTTCACAAGTGTTCATCATCACATAGTGAGAGAGGAAGATCAGAAGGCACCTGGATTGCACGGCGAGCAAGAAACCAAGACTCTTCAAGAAAAGGGAGGAAGTGGAACAGACATTGAACCCAATCTTTCGTCCTTCATTTCCCTTTAAAACGGTGAAAAAGTAGAGACCCAGGCGGAGGTCGAGACCCAGGCGGAGTTACGTTCCTACAATGTCGCATGAGGAACCTGTTTGGGCACCAAGGGAGACTGACGTCTGGAGGACCCAGGATAACCAACCAGTATGTTTCCACTGTGGATGACCAGGACATGTGGTGCACCAACTCTAGGACAATGAAGATGAACAAGAAGATGTGGGTGCAGGACGACGTAGGTCACCATTGCCACAAGCTAGCCACTGGAGAGGATGCTCCCGAACATGCCGATCAAGGTCTCCATCGCTGTTTAGAAGCTCTAGCCGATCACCTAGCTGCCGCAACCTGGAAAACTAAAGGGTGTGACCTTTCTCAGAGGCCGCTGAAGAGAAAAATCCTCCGCCGTCGATCACTACAAAAATGATAGGAAACTGCATCGATATCCTCATGGATGTCCGACCAGCCCAAGCTCTTGTGGACTCTGGAGCATCATAGTCAGTCATTTCGGAGAAGTACTGTTGCCATTTGCAGAAAACCATATTCGTCGACAACTAAACATCTCTGCTGAAGGTGGCTAATGGGAAATATGTAAAACCTACAGGAAGATGTACCATTCGTATGGGTATAAGTGGCCATACACAGCCCTTAGAATTCATTGTCTGACAAGAGTGTAGTCGTGACGTCGTTGTTGGATGGCGCTTTTTGAAAGCTTCTCAGGCAATTATAGATTGTGGTTGCTCGAAGATTTTGCTAGACAAGATGAGATACTGTGGACAGTAAGATGCGCATCCAAGCGTGTGGAGACTGTATGCTGGATGAAGTGATCATTCCTGCAGTCAGCAGTAGAAAGGTAACTGTCACATGTCAGGCCATGCATCAGTCCATGGATCTTGTAGTAGAATGTAAGAGAAACATACCACTGAAGAATAACTTGTTCATCCCAGCCTCTGTCATCTCGTTTAAGAACGGATTCGGTGAGTTGTGGATAGTTAACTGTCACTGAGAACCACAGATCCTTCCAAGATGCATGTGTTAATTGCAGAACAGCGGAGTGTCATAGAAACCTCCCACGCCGAGTCTGTGGGTGAAATTAGCGCTATCACTATGAGACAGGTCTTCTAGCTTGACTATCACCAGATCTAACTAAGGAACAACAGAAGAAGGTACTTGTTATTCTAGAGTTCTCTGAATGCTTCAATGTGCAGGTGAAGAGCAAATTAGACAAATCATCGGTGAAGCACCGGATTAGCACTGGAGACCATCAACCAATAAGCCAGAGAGCATACCGTGTGTCAGCAGTGGAACGTTGAATAATTCGTGATGAGGTAGAGAAAATGATGAAAAATGAAGTCATTCAGCATTCGCAGAGTCCATGGTCATCACCAGTGGTTCTCGTCAGGAAGGAGGATGGCAGTTGGCACTTTAGTGTTGTTTATAGGAAGCTTAATAAGATAAGTAAAAAGGATGTTTACCCCCCTTCCATGAATTGACGATACACCAGATTGTTTGAAGGGGGCTAAGTTTTTCTCAACCACGGACATGTACTCGGGATACTGGCAAATCGAAGAAGATGAGGCTGATAGTGAGAAAACTGCATTCATCACCCCTGAGGGCCTGTATGAGTTTAAGGTAATGCCGTTTGGTTTGTGTAATGCACCAGCAACTTTTGAATGGATGATGGATAATCTTCTAAGGCACCTGAAGTGGACAATGTGTTTTTATTATTTAGATGACATTATAGTGTTCTCAGAGACATTTGATGAACATATAAAAAGTCTGAGGGCCGTACTTAAGCGTCTCCAACAAGGCGGACTGAAACTTAACCCAAGAAGGTGTCTTTATGGAGCAAAAGAAATCAAAATACTGGGATACCTTGGGTCAAACGAAGGTCTGCGGCCAGACCCAGAAAAGGTGAGATCTATAACGGAATTCACTATTCCTAAAAGTATTAGAGATGTGAGAAGCTTCCTCGGATTATGTTCTTATTACCATATTTTATCAAAGACTTTTGTATCAAAGTCATGCCACTCCAAGAGTTGTTAAAAGCTGATGGCTAAATTTATCTGGGGTGGTGTTCAACAAGATTCTTTCCACGTGCCGTGAAGAGCTCTGACTACTGACCCTGTACTTGGTCTGTATGATGAGAGAGCACCCTCAGAACTACACACAGATGCCAGCGGGTGTGGGATCGGTGATGTTCTGGTCCAAATTTTGGATGGAAAAGAGATGGTTATAGCCTATGCTTTTAGCACACTTACAAAAGCTGAGAGAAACTACTCAACTACAGAAAGAGAATGTCTTGCTGTGATCTGGGCCATGCACAGATTTTGACAATATCTCTATGGAAGGCCATTCACTGTTGTTACAGACCATCATTCACTTTGTTGGTTGACAGGTCTTAAGGGATCCAACAGGACGACTCGCCAGGTGGGCACTACTTCAAGAGTATGACATTACCGTAGTGTACAAAAGTGGAAGAAAACACAAAGATGCCGACTGTCTCTCAAGAAACCCTGTGCATGACCATCAAGACATGGATGAAGATAGTGACTGTCTCGCTGCACGCCTTGATCTCTCTGCTGAGCAGGAGGAGGTCGCCAAGATATCTCAAATTATACTTGCCGTAAATCAGTCATAGGATGTGAAAAGACAATTTAAGGTAGTTAATGGATTGCTTTCTGTTTGGAAAGAGGTGGCTACCACTGATTCCTAAACACAGGAGCTCAGATGTTCTACAGAAATTCCGTGACACATCTGAGGCCAGACATTTAGGATTTATCAAGACACACGATAGGATCCGCAGGAGATTTTTCTGGCCAGGTTTACTTAGGAGTGTCCGTTACTGTGTGTCACACTGTCAAGAGTGCCAGAGGAGAAAGGCAGTTCCTCAGGAACCACCTGGCCGTCTCATACCAATTTCATCAGCCGAAATGCCTTTCCAGTATGTTGGGATTGACATCCTCAGACATTTTCCAATGTCTGCTAGTGGCAATAGATAGATTATTGTTTGCACTGATTATCTGACACACTATGCCATTACAAAAGCTGTGGAAACAGCAGAAGCATCCGAGGTAGCCAAATTCATTGTGGAAGACATTGTATTGTATAAAAAGGTCATTAATTATGGATTGAGGGAAAGTTTTTCCATCGATCTTGTGACAGAGGTAAACCGTTGGTGCAACATTACTCATCACATGATGACTGCCTACCATCCACAAACTAACGGGCTTACTGAACGCCTTAATAAGACCTTGGCCAACATGCTGTCAATGTTAAACAGAGAAACTGGGATGAGGTGCTACCTTTCTTGACGTTTGCCTACAACACTGCCAAACAAGACACCATTTCTCCTGTCAGCTTTCTGTGGGTTCCCGGACATATAGGAGTGCCTGGGAATGAGGCTGCGGATGTTGCAGCCAAGGCTGCAGTCCTCCTGCCTCGGCCAGCCTCCCATTGTGTCCCGTCATCTGACGTTCGTGGGGATGTTTGTAAGAGGCTTGTGTCGTTGTGGTGGGATTCTTGGTCATCCCTCCAAGGAAACAAGCTCCGGGCAGTAAAACCGCTCCCAACTGCTTGGACAACCTCCTCCCGACCATCTCAGCGAGAGGAGGTCCTTCTGACCAGGTTGCGGATTGGGCATTGCCGGTTTATCCACCGCTACCTGCTCTCCGGTGACCCAGCCCCGCAGTGCCCTTGTGGTCAGGCATTAACAGTGCGCCATGTTTTATTGTCGTGTCCCCGCTTTAGTCAATCTCGTGTTGTCCTGTCCCTGCCATCTACTTTACCGGATATTTTAGCTGATGACGCTCGAGCAGCTGCTCGTGATCTGCGTTTTATAACTTTGACTGGCTTGTCCAAAGACATCTAACCTTTTTACTTATTTTATCTGCATCTTTGTCAGGTCTTTCTGGTGTCCCCCCCCTCCCCTTGAGTTTTACTAGATTCCATGTGCTCTATCAACAGTGACTGGGCGCTAATGACCTCAGTAGTTGAGTGCCCTTAAACCCCACCAAAAAAAACAAGACACCACAGGATTTACGCCATTTTTCCTAGTGCATGGGCGTGAGGCAACTACGATGTGGACGCTGTGTTTCTGTTACATCCTTCCACATCCTTCGAATGAAGCCTTATACGGATCCTGCAGCCTAGGGTAAATTCAAAGCTCCAGCGACAGGCAGCAAGCGGAAAGGTGATGAAAAGCGTAAAGGTTAACGAAGTTCTAAGAAGATCACTGCCAGGGCAAGCATCGGTCGTCGGGAGTCGGAGTATGCAGGACCGATGACTCATTTCCGGACTAGGAGGACGTAACACCGAGACACTGTTCTCATAAGGAGGGAGCAGTGTTGTAGAAAAAGCTGAGTAGCACTGTGATGTAGTGGTTATGATACTAAACTGTTGCATGGAGGGTCGTGAGTTCAAAACCCACCTGGACTGTACAATTTTAATTTCTATATTCAATTTGTGTACATTCTAGAGGTATCCACAAATGTCAAGAATCATTGTACTGGAATGTTCTGCAACTGTATATATACCGTATGTTTTGGCCAGAGGCAGTTCGCTCCATGCTCTTGTATGTGCAAGTGCTGAATAAATCTCCGTTAAGTGAAGTTAGTGTTCGTCATTCATCTACTTACACCTCCTTCTACGTGACAATATCACTATTGAAATGTGTGCAGTTTTGTATTTTGTGACTGCTATACAATAAAGCAATTGATTTCAACGAGCCTGCTAATGTAACAGACTGTATCTGCTATTGTTAACTGAAAATTTGTTCAGTCAGATGAAGGGGCTCTCACCAGGGGCAAAGCATTTGCTGCTGAGCCTTATTTCAAGTTTTAAATAGCCACGTTCGAGTAAAAACACCATCTGGAGAACACAGATGCGAACTAGTTTCAGAATGATGTTTGTCATTTCTCTCCTGATTTGGTTTCGCAGCACAAACCACACAAAACCTTACAAACATTTGAAGCCCTGAGGCTCTCCTGTTAATCCTGTCATGATACTCCTTACAAGAAGTGTTCTATATTTCAGGGTATTTTTTCACCCCTTCAGTGAATTATTCCAAGTCCAAACTCGGTACACTGCAACAGTCGGCTAGATCGAGGCGATGCAGCAGTGGTTGGCGAGCACAGTTCTCTCGCTGTGCCCTTGCAGCGAATTCACAGCATCACAGTCATAGTGTGCATGGCTCCATTGTTTCACGTGTAATGCTGAAACACATGAGAAAATGATGATGATGATGATGATGATGGAGTACACAATAATAAATTGCCTATGTGCATTGAGCCGAAATCCTTTGTGTAGGTCAAGACAAGGAGTGGCCCATAAGCTGAACTTTTGAGACACCATGTATAATATTTCTCGACTCTGAATTTAGTTTTATTCCTGATGATACCGTATATTAACTTTACCCTTGGTTTTTGGCTTTTAAAATATGACTCCAGCCATGCAATAGAAGTTCCTTCTTTTTCCATCTACACATTTGAATACCATGGCAGTATCACAGAAAATGCCATCACTGTAATTTTTCTCGCTTTTGCCTACCAGAACCATCTTAATGAAATGATATAGTACATTGTCGCCAGAGCAGCCTTTAAAGAATTCAAACAACATACAGTGTAAAGGTTATTCTAAGAAAGGTGATTCATGTTCTGTTCCAAGCTACCTTCTCAAAAGAAATTAAAATAAAATAAAACAAAATAAAATGAGTAGAAAGGATGGAGGGAGATGGGTCCGTAATTAGAAATGTCTCATCTGTCTCCTTTCGCAAAAAGCTGTTACTATTACATATGTAAGGCTTTCAGGAAATACAGCTTGCCTTATCGACTAATAACAAATACAACTGGAATATAAAAGATTTACTCACCAAGTGACAGCAGGAGAAAAAATGCATAATAGTTATGGAAATGTGCAAGCTTTCAGAACCAGTGGTCGCTTCTGGCAGAAAGACAAGAGGGATTAAGGAAAAGGACTGATGAGGGTGAGGAAATGGGGGAGTTACAGGAAGGTTGCCCAGAATGCTGCGCCAGGGGAGACTTGCTGTATGGTGTGAAAAGGAAAGATTGATTTTTGGGAACTGCACAGGACAAGACTTGAAAACCTGGTAGCATAAAGGTGGAGATAGGACAATAAAGAAAACAAAGGTGCAAGAGTTTATAAGAGCAGAAAGCTAAGTGCTTTATATGTGGTAGGCAGTTGGGGGAGGGGGTGAGGGTGAATAGACAGGTCAGAAAATAAAAGGTACAGAAAACTAAAAGGGAATGAAGAAGAAGAAGAAGAAGAAGAAGAAGAAGAAGAAGAAATGCTGAGGCCAAAGAAATTAATGTAAATTTAGGACAGGTGAGTGGCGAGAACCAAGCACATGTTGTAACATCAGTTCACACTGTTGGACATCAGAGGAACTAGTCACAGCTGTCATATTGTAGAGCATGCTCTGCTACAGGATGCTGTGTTGCCAGTATACACCTCCTGTCTGTGCCCATTCATCCTAAGTTGGTGGGAGTCATTGGGACCTCTCTACCATGTATAATTCATTTATCTTTCTGCTTTTATTAACTCTAGCATGATGTGCTTTCAGTAATCTCTGTCTTATCCTATCTTCCACTTTTATGCTCTCAGGTTTTCAAATCCCGGCCTGTGCAGTCCCATACCATCAGTCTTTCCTTCTCATCCTGTCCAGTAAGTCTCCCCTGACCTGGGGTTCTGGACAACTTTTCTGTAACTTTCCCTATTTCCTAAACCTTGCTGGTCCTTTTCCTTAAACCCTGTTCCTTTCCCTTCATACCTTCTGCCAGGAGCAATCTTGTGAAGCATCCCATACTGCACAGCATGTGTGTGTGTGTGTGTGTGTGTGTGTGTGTGTGTGTGTGTGTGTACTGCTGACAAAGGCCTTAATGGCCGAAAGCTATAATTGCGTGAATCTTTTGTTGTGCCTTTCGCGACTCAGCATCTCCGCTATATGGTGAGTAGCAACTTTCCTTCTCTGGTATTGTTACAATTTTTAGAGTTGTGTGATTTATCATGTGACTGAAATGTGATGGACTTCGCTTAGTACTCGTGGATGATCATACTTTTCATTATTTAGGGTCAATTGCCACTCTTTACACTGTGTAGATATCTTGTCTAAATAATTTTGTAATTGGTTTTGATCTTCTGATGACTTTATGAGGCTGTAAATGATGGTGTTGTCTGCAAACAATCTAAGGTGGCTGCTCAGATTATCTCCTAAATCGTTTATATAGATTAGGAATAACAGAGGGCCTATAACGCTTCCATGGAGAAAATCTAGTTATCACTTATGCTTTACTTGGTGACTTTCCAGCAGTTACTATCATCTGTAATCTTTCTAATTGGAAATCATGAATATAGTTGCACAACTGAGAGAGTACTCCATAGGCTTACAGTTTGATTGTAAGTTGCTTGTGAGAAATGGTATCAAAAGTCTTTCAGAAATCTAGAAATCAATTTGAGATCCCCTGTTGATAGCGTTACATTGTGAGAATAAAGAGCTAGTTGTGTTTCATGAGAACAGTGTTTTCTGAATCAATGCTGAATGTGTGTCAACAAGCTGTTTTCCTCAATGTAATTCATAATGTTTGAATGCAGTGTATGTTCCAACATCATACTGCATTTTGACATCAGTGATATGGGTACAAAATTCATTCGATTACTCTTACTTCCAATAGTATTTGTGTGACCTAAGCAACACTCCAGTCTTTGGGTAGATCTTTCATTGAGCAAGTGGTTGTATATGATTGTTCAGTATGGAGCTATTACATCAACATACTCTGTCACACAGTGAAGGTATTGATTGTGTCTTGCCACTGCTGTACTTCACATATGACCAGAATCTCATTGATCCTAGATGTTGGCCACCCTTTCTTTGAACTTCCTCTATAATCATCCTTGACATATTGTGGGATGGTTTTGGTCCACACTACCTCCTCCCATAATATGGAAAGAAAAGAGCTTTCAGTAAAAGAGATTTGTTTCATAGTAGCGAAGATGTAGTGCTCTTAGCTGTTAAGTTATGCATTTGAGAGTCATTTTTTACCAGATTTTTTTACTTTCAGTGATGGTTCGCCTCATGTCCCTGGATACTGACTATTCCTCCTGCGACAACCTAAGTGTTCATAGCAAATTTTTGTAGACACCAGTATTCTTTTTTAAGATACATTATTTTGCTGTGAATGTGTATGTTTAATTATCAATAACAGCTACATCAGTTTTATTTTTATTACTTGTAATCAGAAAAGTGTTTATTTTCAGAACTTGAACAACTGTCTGTTAAATAACTTTATTTTAACCATTTCAGTGTGTAGAAAATGTGTCTCGAGCAAATTGCCCTGTGTGCCTTGAGGACATCCATACATCTCGGATTCCATGCCACATTCCAGAATGTGGCCATCTGTTACACAGAACGTGCTTTGAAGATTTGCTTCAAGCAGGGCATTATGCATGTCCAACTTGCCAGACATCTCTCCTGGACATGACCCAGGTACATGAAAAGCTTAAAGACAGTGGTCACGTGTGTGTGAGCTGTGCTTGCATGAATGTGTGTGATTGTCCACTTTAAAATAAGGTCCTTCAGCCAAACCCCAATTGTTTAGGAGTCTTTTTGTTGTGCCTCTGTGTGACTCAAATCTCTTCTATATGGTGAAGAGAAATCTATCCTTTTCGTAATACTGTTATTCTTTTAAAATAATTAATTTTCAGGTTCTTCATGGTGATAGTTCTTACTATGGCTTGTGTCATATGTGAGAGGAACTTCTTAAAAAATACCAGTCTTGTTGTTGTTGTTGGTGGTGGTGGTGGTGGTGGTGATGGTGGTGGTGGTATCTTTTGTGTCAAAATTATGTTGCTAGGCCCAGCTAATGACAGTATCTTAATGTTTATAAGATATTGTTGAAAAATTGTATGTAATACATTGAAAAGAGGAAAGAGAAGCAGCCATATGAGCTTCAAGGGCTGATGATAATTGGAAGTCAGTACTAAGCAAAGAAGGGAGGTAATATTTAGAAGGGCTATATCAAGGCAAACTTGAGAACAATATTATGAAAAGGAGAGAGGAATTTGATGAAGATGGGGAGAGGGGCTGGGGGATGTGATACTGTGAGAATAATTTGACAGAGCACTGAAAGATTTAACTTGAAATAAGGTACCTGGAATAGATCACATTCCTTCAGAATTATTAACCATAACACAATTGTTCCACTATTATGCAATACTGCAATACGTGTAATACTGCAAGACTTAAAGGAGAATATAATAACCCTGATACCGTAGAGGGCAGGTGCTAGTTTGCGTGAATATTATAGTAACATCACTTTAAGTAAATCATGGTAACAAAATTATTTAGAGAAGCATCAGTAGACACGTAATAGCTGACCTCTGGAAAGGTCAACTTGGGTTTTAAAGAAATCTAGAAACACTTGAGACACTACTGACTATATGGATTATCGTAGAAGACGGGCTGAATAGTAATTGAGGAGGTGGTGAGATAGAGTTGTAGAAGATTCCCTAGGTTATGCAGTCTATACATGGAGTGAGCAGTAAAAGAATCACTGGCAGAAAATACAGGTCTTAAAGTTCAGGAAGGAAAAATAAAAACTCAACATTTTGACAATGACGTAATTCTGCCAGAGATGGCAAAGGTTTGAAGCAGCCCTCCATGCTAGTCTATCCCATGTGAGCATGTCATCTCTGAATAACTAGTGCAATCTACATCCTCTGGAATGTACTTGCTGTAGAAAGCCTTGGTGTCCCTCTAAAATTTGTACCCATCACACTTACCTTCAGCACCATATTGAGTATTCCTTGATGCCACATGATGTATCCTGTTATCAATCTTTTCTTTTAGGCTACAGCGGACAGAATACTCTATGATCTCAGAATGCGAACTGGCACTGTAGTGTCCAGAATAGCAGTTCTTTGTTCAGCCGTGTATAGTAGCATTCTGCAGCAATCAGACAAACAATAGTCAGACGCATTGCTATCTGATGTGGTACTGGATTGACGTACATATCTGAAAGTTAATATATTCAGTGTAAGGAAAGTTCCAAATACGCTAATGAGACATAGAGAATTGTTTGGAGATCTTAATACATTGTATGAAAGTTTACAGTTAGATAGTGATAAATTCCATGAATGCACAAGCTTATCTGGGTCTATATTTGATTATATTTTGAGAAAGATTGATGCATGCTTGAGAGTGCCCTGCATCAATTTCCATTCGGCTGTATCACTAGAGGAAAAAACTTAGTTTACCATGCTGTAAGCAATAAAAGTGAATTCAGCAACTTTTCTTTTTAAAATTTTATTTTAAATGAAAATAGTATTACACAATTTAAACAGTTGCAGCCAACATCACTGGTGGCAAAAAGTGCTAGACATGTTTGTGAATTAGTTGTCAGAACAAAATGACGCAATAAAAATATTTACTTGCTGTCAGTATTAAGTTCCATTGGTATTTCACTCCATATATTTCTTGCAGTTGGCTAGTTTTATACTAAGAATGACCAGACTGCCAAATTTCTGGGCTATCTTGTGCTGCTGTGATCATTTCTGCACACTCGAGAAACACAAATTGGTTTGTGTTGTGCATGCACGCTCCATTTCATGCTGTCACTGCTAACTGCACAGGCTTCCCGAAAGGCCTGCTGCTAAGACACTTCCGTTGCCAAATAGGTTTGTGTTGCACGTTGCAGGAGAAATAGCATTCAGTGATACCCAGTTGTGCTACAATTCTTTCCCTCCCAGTTTAGTCAATAGTTCTTCATTAGTTGTCCAAACTACCCATCTGATCTTAAACATTTTTCCTTAGCTCCAGATTTCAAAAATTTGTGTCCTTGTACTATTTATCGTCTACATTTCATTTCTGTAAAGGCTACATTACAGACACATAATTTCAAAAACGATTTCCTAACTTCTCATTTCAGACACACTTTTCTTTCTGTATGTTGTTTCCACTTTACTAAGCCACCATCAGTTATTTTGCTACCCAAATAGCAAAACTCATCTGTTGCCTAGTACTTTGTTGGTAATTCCCTTGGCGCTTATTTAATTTGAATATGCTCTTTTACCCATGTTTTGCTTTTGTTGTTGTTCATGTTATGTTTCAAAGCACTGTCCAAACCAAAGTAAAATAAGGGTAATGAAGTGTAGTCAGTTGAATCAGGTTGTGATGAGGCAATTATATTAGGAAATGAGACACTAAAGATAGTAGACAAGTTTTGCTATTTGAACAGCTAAATGACTCAATGGAAGTAAGAAAGAGGATGTGAAATACAGACTTGTAATAACAAGAAAAGTTTTTTCTGAAAAAAAGAAATGATTAACATTGATTGTAAATTCAAGTGTGTGGAAGATTTTGTTGAAAGTATTTTTTGGAGTATGACTGTATATGGGAGTGAGACATGGATGACGAACAGTACATGCTAGAGAAGAGTACATGCTTTTGAAATGTGGTGTTACTGAAGAATGCAGGAGATTAGATGGTTAGATCGAGTAACTTACTGTATCAAATTGGAGGAAACAAAGAGCCTTAGGGCAAATGATGACTAAAAGAAGTGATTGGTTGATAAGACACATTCTGAGACATTAAAGCACTGATAATTTAAGTTGGAAGAAAGAGGTGATGGGGAGTTAAAAATTGTGAAAGGAGAGCAAGGCTTCATTACAAGTTCAAGTAGACATAGGTTGCTGCAGTTGTGCAGGTATTAAGAGACTTGTGCAGGACATACTATCGTTGAGGCTTGCACCAATCCACTATTATGACTGCAAACCACAAGAATTTCTATATGTTTAACTAAAAATTCATTTTGACAATAGACTCTAGGTACAATTATGTTGCTCTAATAATAGATCACGATGTCGTTTGCAGGAAATCAAGTTGTACAAGCACCTGTTGCAATATTATCTCCATTAATGATGTAAAACTATTGAAAAACAAAAAGTATTATCAGCTAATAGACAAAACAATATGTTGTCGTATTCCACTGTGTCGCTCTTGACTCAAACCACTTATTAACTTTCCTACTTATGCCAGTTATGTAACAAGAAATATTTTTGTTTCTGTTTATTATTCCAGTCATTTTTTGGGTAATGGAACACCAGTGTTTCTTACAGTCACTGTGTGTGTGTGTGTGTGTGTGTGTGTGTGTGTGTGTGTGTGTGTGTTTGTGTTTTAGGTGATAAGTTTCTTCACAGAAATTTATTTAGTAAGTTCTTTACACATACTGTTCCTTTTGTCACTCCATTTATTGTTGTAGTTCATGATTATGTGCTGTTGTATTATTTCAGCTTTGGGGATTCCTTGATGCTGAGGTTGCAGCAACTCCAATGCCACCAGAATACATAAACTATAGAGCAGAAATTTTGTGTAAAGACTGTCATAAAGTAAGTGTCTTACATACTAATGCTAATTATACACATTTTAGATGTTTGTTACCAATCTGATGGCATATTTTCCTTGACTTTTTTCAGGAATCCACTGTTAAGTTCCATGTTGTCGGCCTCAAGTGTTTGCACTGTGGTTCTTACAACACTTGCAGAATTAAAGGGTCTTTGATACCTGGTGTATCGGGTACGTCTGGTAAGAGGTAAAAAAAAAAAAAAAAAAGAGAGAAAAAAAGGTTGTATCAACAAATGTACACACGCACACATGCCTCTCTCTCTCTCTCTCTCTCTCTCTCTCTCTCTCTCTCTCTCTGTGTGTGTGTGTGTGTGTGTGTGTGTGTGTGTGTGTGTGTGTGTGTGTGTATTTAAGGACTAAAAAGTTATAACAATAAGAGAAGTTAAGATTGTTGTAGAATGAAAGATTATGATGAATACTAAACTTTTGAATGAAAGAGGATTTGTTCAGACCTAAGAATTTCTGATTTTTTACATGCAGTGGGGGAGAAGGTGCATGAATAATTGCAAAATAAGAATAATCGATATATTTTCAAACCTGTAAACTTGGTTAAAAAGTTTATCCGAGTTCTGTGCATAGGTACTTTTGCCCTGTGCATAGGTACTGTAGGCCTTTTTTATTTCTTAAAATATTGTGTGATTTTGATCAGCTTCTGAGAGAAGTTGACATTTTTTTCATGTGCCATTTTAAGTTTCTTTGTGCAGCAGTAATGTCATAGTAGTGGAAACTCCCCTCTGGCCCATATAATCTGGTAGAGTATCAACATGTTTCAACCCAGTTCAGTGACAGACAAGGTCACTGTCATCCGCACATTTACATTTACTGTCCTCTTCTTTGTTTGGTCGTGACAGCGGTCACAATTTCGGCTTCACTCATGTACTGAAAGCCGGGTTCAGATGCATTGATCTTCAGCCACTCTCTCAAGTTTTCTTCTTTGACACCTCTAAAACCATTTAAACCAGTTGCCAGAGTAATTATTTGTGCAGTTGTTTTTTATCACTGAAACCTTGAAAATCTATATCTGGAAGAATTTTCCTCCAAGATCAAACTAGTGTATGTGGCTTGACTTCCTGCCAGGCATCAGAAATCTTGCGTATGACATGTAGAATTTTTAACTTCTTCCAGAATGCCACCAAATCATCCTCATCAACTTATAATCTCAGGAGACAAACCCAGTAGTGCTGTTTTACTTAGAGAATTATGCTTTGATCCTTTGGCTGTACAGAGGCAATGCTGTTGGGAGGTAAAAACTTAGTTGTGATGAGACCACGAGAATCTTCTGATCGGGATGTGAAGGAGTGTTATCAAGCAATAGAACAGCCTTCTGTGGCAATCCATTCTCTTCTAGAAATTGCCGAACTTGTTTTGCAAAATGCGTGTGAAACAGTTTTTTGAAAGTTTCACTATCCATCCATGCTTCTTTTTGGTTGTAATAATGCACAGGGAGATCCTGAGCTGTGATGTCCTTGAATGCTCAAGCTTTTTTTTTATTTTCTAGTCATTAGAGTTTCGCTTTGTGGTTCCCACAAGCCTTAGTGTTGCACAGAATTGTAATGTGTTCCTTGTATTGTATTGTATTGTATTTTTTATTGGTCATGTTGTCTACATAGCAGCTTATGCATAAGACATTAGACAAGTCAAGTTATAAATATACAGACTGAAAGTCATTTCAAGGCATACATATTTAAGGTTACAATAATACACTTTACACGTAAGTATTATAGAACACATTTCATAAATTTAAATATTCTCCAATGGAGTAAAAGCAGTGATGCTGTAAATATGACTTTAGAGATTTTCCAAATGTATTGACCTCAGTGATAGCTTTTATGTTTTCCGGAAGTTTGTTATAAAGCTTAACTCCCATGTGAAAAGTACCTTTTTGGCACAGTGCTGTGCTGATTTGAGTCACATGTAAGTTTCTGTTTTGTCTGGTAAAGTGCTCATGTATATCACAGTTTTTTTGCAGTCTCCGGTCCTTGCCTATTACATTTAATTTAAAGAACAAAAGAGTTCCTATAATGTATACAAATGGTAATGGAGGAATAGCAGATTTCTTAAACAGGGGTTTACAAGAGTCTCTAGGCTTGCACCCAAACAAGATTCTAATGGCCCTTTTTTGTAGTTTAAAAGTGCTATTAGCTGTTTTAGAGTTTCGCCAGAAGGTGACACCATATCTAAGGCGAGAATGAAAGTACGCATGATATGCATTCAATACTGTTTTCTCACTGCAGCATGATTTTAGTGAATAAAGAAGGTAACATGTGTTGCTCAGTTCTGCATTGAGATATTCAATATGCTTATTCCATCTGATGTTAATCTGCAGCCAAAGTCCTAAGAATTTGGTTTCAGTATTGTTACCAACTGGTTCGTCATTGATAGAGACTGATGGGATAAACATGTCCTTGTTAGGAACATTGTGGAATTTTAGAGCAATGGTTTTCTTACTGTTTATTACAAGCTGATTACTCTGTACCCAGCTGCTAAGTTGTTTCGTGACCGTGTTTACTGTCTGCTGTAACTGTTCATCGTCGTCTGCTTTTAGTAGAATCGTGGTGTCATCTGCAAATATGATTGTTTTGTATGCATCAACATTTAAGCTTAGATCATTTATGTACAGAAGAAACAGAAGGGGTCCCATTACTGATCCTTGAGGTACACCACATTTTTTTTTATAGTCAGATAAGTGATTAGATACAGTTTTTAGTTCAATATTTGTGTGCTTGATGCACACTGGCTGCTTACAATTAGTCAGGAAGGAACTGATCCACTTGTTGGACACCATGTCAAAAGCTTTTGACAAGTCAATAAATACTCCTATTGTTTCCTGTTTTTTGTCCATCAGGTTTAGGATGGAATTGATGCACTCATAGACAGCAGTTGTCATTGACCTCTTATTTTTGAATCCATGTTGTTCATTACATAGAATGCTGTTTTTATTTATAAATTTCATAAGTTTCTCACACACAACTTTTTCCAGTACTTTAGAGATGCAGGAGGAAATTGTGATGGGTCTGTAGTTATTACATTGTCTTTAGCCCCTTTTTTATATACAGGAATAACTTTTGATGTTTTCAACACATCAGGTAAAGTGCCTGCCTGAAGTGAGCAGTCGCATAAGTGTGTGAGTATTTCAATTAGGTTTGATGCGCTCTTCTTTAACATTGTTGCAGGTATACCATCAATACCTGCTTATTTGGAATTTTTTAGTCCTTTTATTGCTTTAGCTACTTCATCTTGTGAAACAGAACTGATGTACATTGATCCTCTACATGCACTTATTTTATATTCATTTGCCTGGGTGCTCTTTACGTTTGATTTAACATATTATCAGCAACACCTGTGAAAAAGTTGTTAAATGTGTTGGCTACTTCTAAGGGGTTTGTTACCTTTTTATTTTTATGTGATAGTGTTATATTTTTGCAAGGTTGTCTGTATTCTCCACATTCATTTTTAATAACACTCATCATAGCCTTTGATTTATTAGCTGAATTATAAATGATTTCATCATTATGCATTATTTTTGCTGCTTTTATTACTTTTCTTAATATTTTGGAGTATTTTTTGTAGTATGCGTGTACTACAGGTGAGGAATGTTTTGAGTTACACATTTCATGAAGTAGTCTTTTCTTCTGGCATGAAACCCTTATTCCCTTTGTGATCCAGCTGTTCTAGAGTTCCCCCGTATGGTTAATGTTTTCAGTGGGAATGCAAGTTCAAAGAAATAGGTTAATGTATCATTGAAAGTGTTGAATTTTTCATTTATATTGTTCATTTTGTACACTCCTAGTAATTTTTTTCTTTCTGTAATAAGTTGTTGAAGTAGTTTACATTATGCTGATTATAACTTCAATATGCTGGTCTGAAAGACATGTTGTTAATGATACTGCCTTGTACTTTTATGCTTAATATTTGAGCAAGATGATCACTAAAACCTGCACTGAAAATTTTTAGTGAGGTGTCGTGTAAACTCTTCTTGACTAGAAACTGATCAAGAGCTGTTTGGCAAGTTTCTGATACTCGGGTAGCTGCTTTTACTTCAGCCTTTAAATTGTAGGATGTTGCAAGGTTCAAAATGCTCTCCCTATTTCCACTATTCGTGAGGAAGTCGATATTGAAGTCACCACAGATTATCAATTCACAATCCATTTTATTTACTTTACTTAGCAATGACTCCATTTTGTTTAAGAAAAGTTCAAAATTCCCGGATGGTGATTGGTAAAGTGTAGCAATAACCAGGTTGAACTGAGTAATTTTTATAGCTGCAGTTTCATGATCCTTTTCGGCATTTGCCCTAGTTAAGTCAGTTAGTGTAATAAAATCTACAAGGGCCGTTCAGAAAGTAACCTCCGGTTGATTTAAAAAAATACACCAAATTAAATAAAAATATTTTAATATATACATCTTACAACTACATCTTTGCACTATTTTTCTACATAGTCTCCATAGCGATTGAGGCAGTTATCGTATCTCTTCACAAGCTTTGAAATTCCTTCTGCATAAAAATCACCCGCTTGTGCCTGGAGCCAGCCTGTGACCGCATCTTTGAGCTCTTCGTCGTCATCAAACCGCTGTGACCCGAGCCATTTCTTCAAATGCATGAAGAGGTGATAATCACTTGGCGCCAGGTCTGGGCTGTAAGGTGGATGGTTGATAACGTCCCACTTGATGGACTCAAGAAGGGCCGTTGTTCTGCGAGCAGAGTGAGGACGGGCGTTATCGTGCAAAAAAACGATACCGGAAGTCAGCATACTACGGCGTTTGTTCTGTATAGCCCGTCGTAACTTTTTTATTGTTTCACAGTACACGTCTTGATTAATGGTCGTACCACGTTCCATGAATTCAACCAACAATACCCCTTTGGCATCCCAAAACACCGTTGCCATCAGTTTTCTGGCAGAAAAATCTTGCGAGGCTTTTCTTGGTTTGGTAGGCGAATTTGAATGTGCCCATATCTTTGATTCTTCTTTTGTCTCAGGGTTCACGTACTTAATCCAGGTTTCGTCACCGGTCACGATTCTGTTTAACAATGGTTCTCCTTCGTCCTCATAACGTGACAGAAAGTCTAATGCAGAGGCCATTCTTTGAGTTTTGTGGTGGTCGGTAAGAATTTTGGGCACCCATCGTGCACAGAACTTACGGTAACCCAATCTTGCTGTCACTATCTCGTACAAGAGAGTCTTAGAAATCTGTGGAAAACCAGTAGACAACTCCGACATTGAGAAACGTCGATTTTCACGAACTTTTGCATCAACTGTCTGAACGAGTTCGTCAGTCACCAATGATGGTCTACCACTCCTCTCTTCATCATGAACGTTTTCTCGTCCACTTTTAAATAAACGTACCCATTCACGGACAACTCCTTCACTCATAACTCTTGGTCCATACACGGCACAAAGCTCACGATGAATAGCTGCTGCAGAATATCCTTTGGCTGTAAAAAACCTTATGACAGCACGCACTTCACATTTGGCGGGGTTTTCTATTGCAGCACACATTTCAAACTGCCACAAAAACTAAACTAGTGCAGGCACGACGTTCACTCGACCACGGCTTGATGCCGACTGACCTGTTGAGTGCGTGAACGCACAGATGGCGTCGCTACTCCCCCCACAACCCGCACTGTGACCAATCGGAGGTTACTTTCTGAACCGCCCTCGTACATTATCCTTTATGTACATTGCTACCCCACACTGCTTGATGTTTTTCCTGCAGCAGTAAGCAGCCAAGACAAATTTGTTTATTTTCGTATTCTGGATTAATTCTGGGTTAAGCCAGTGCTCAGAAATGCATAACACTGAGATATCATTAAGCTCATGTGTTAATAGTACGTTAATTTCATTGATCTTATTACGCAGGGATTGCACATTATGGTGATAAATTTTTAGTTCGGGCGTATTCACGATTTGGTAATTGGGAATCATATTTACAGCATCACATACCTCTAGTTTAAATTAGGAACGTCAGCAGTGTTGTATTTTCGTTCTTCTTTCTTGTTTATTTTGTTGTCCTCGCTGTTGTTGGAAAGATGTTCAGAAAGCTGATAGATTGTTCTATCCCTTGCAAGTCTTTTTTAATTATTTCACTAACACGATCACAAACGAACCTTTTCCCTTCATAGTTCAAATGCATTCCATGCTTCGTGTGCAGATTTCGATGCAGCTTGCTTATATCTAGTACATCGCACTTAGCGTATTGAGAACACAGTTTCCTTATTTTAATGTTTGTTTTCCGAATTTCTTTGTTTACACATGAACTATAAATCAGATCATGCCTATGAGGAAGTGTGGCAACTGCTGTGTTTCTGCATTTATTAGCTTGTAAAAAATTCTGCAGCGTTTTCTCGCAAACCTCTGCTTCATTTTTTGCCACATCGTTTGAACCCATTATACAGATGATAAAGTCATTTTCTTGCATTAATTTCGTCTGAGAGTTAATGTCTACAACATTTTTACACCCCGCTCCCAGTTTCACTACACTAGTCACTGCTATGTTGCGATTTTTCTCACGGAGCATGCTGGATATATTTCTGCCATGACTGTCTGTTAGTAATAGTACATTACTCTTTTTCCCTGATGATCTGTGTTTGTTGTTGACATTATTTGAAAAAACGCTATTCATTTTCAGTTCACTGACTTTTTTCAAGTTCATGATCATTTCGAGAATCGTTATAATAGTCACTTGTTTGCAAAACATGATATTTGTTTTTTTCCGAAAATGTGACAGTTTTAGCAGACTTTGTTGTTCTTTTTGTAGTTGGAACACTATTTTTGTACGACACTTTTACCCACTTAGACAATATATCACTTTTGTCTTGCATCACTTCACTTAGTGTTGGCTTTGATCGTAGATCCCGATTTTCTTTCTTGAGTGAGTCAATATCGCTTCTTAATGAACTGACTATGAATTGTAAGCTAGCAATTCGTTCTTTTAGCGTTGTTATTTCAGTGTTACAATTCTTACAAACTCCCTTTTTAATAGCATAACTATAACTATTTCTCAAGTTAGAATCACACTCTTCTACACTCGCGGCCATGTTTGAGAGATGTGACTTGTGTCTAGGAACACGGACTTCACTTGTAAAAACAAGGTTTCAGTTTGGTAGACATTTCAAATACAGATCAGTTTTGTCTGCATTATAAATTTGGTTTGCTGTGAACTCCTCTTCATCCACAAATTTTTGGAACTCTTCCTGAAAGGAATCAGGTGCCTAAACATTTGAACTACGCTGCTCTACTTGTACAGTAGTTCATGAATCCTGTGACATTATGGCAGTTATTGTCACACATTGGGGTGTTTATTGCTGTTTGCTGCAGAAAATTATTTCACCCATTGCACATACAATCGGCTGAATGCTCAAACTTGCAATGGAATTGAAAGAAATATCTGTGCATAGTGTTGCTCCACATCAGTGCTAAAAAAAAATTTGAGTATCCATTTTGCTCCCTTATGGCCATCTTTTTGAAAAATTCTTACTTAGTAGGTGCTTATGCTGTATCTGTCATTCAGATAGACAACATAGTTAAGATGATTTCATTTAAAAGACCTTTAAATCTTTACTGGAATATTTGTGCAACCAGTGACATGAGTAATCTCTGCTGACAGACATATTTTATGTTAGGAGATGGTCTGCCAAATCTGAAAATTTTACACAGTATTGCTTGGTGTTTTTTTTCTGCTCACCTTGGCCTGTAATATAAGAGAGAATCTGTACTGTCTTGTCTTGTAATTGCCATGTCTAAATTTTGTACTATACTGTAATGTAATGGTAAGACCCTGGACTTCATCAGTAGGATCACAGGTCAAATCCCTCTGTGGCCATGTAGATTTGATTTCCACAAATCGTGTAAGGTAATTGCTGAGATGCTTCCTTTGAAAATGGCAGGGCTGTGCTTCCTTTGAAAATGGCAGGGCTGATTTACATCCCCACCTTCCCCAATATGTCTCTAGGGACTTTATCATGAAGGGGATGTTAAATTCTAATCTTCTTTATGTGCTGCCTGGTATTGTGTACAGCTTTTTTTATATGAAATCATGCTGATGGTATATGTCAGTTCACCCTTTACACAACTGACACTCTTGCTCTCGCCCCCAAGGCATCCACAAATTATGTTTGCAGTATTCCCAGGTTGTCATCTCAGGGGAGGCTTTGCATATGTATGAGGGTCATTTTAAAAATAAGAACCGATTTGTAATGGAGTAAGAGAATCTTTATTTGTGAATGTAAATTGTATCACAAACTAAAATATGCACATTTTTTCACTTTCCAGTGTGTCACCATGAACATTTGAGCATTTGTTAAGTCATGGCATCAGCTTTAGGATGTTAGCATCAAAGAACTCTGCCACCTGGCTTTCAAACCAGTTAGTAACAGTTTCTTTCAACTCGAAACTCGATTTTCCGTGTTGAAGGTTCTTGTTTGAATTTTTGTGGTTTTTTCAGGGAGTTTGAATGATGCCACTCACTGGATTGATGTCTATTCTGTGGATTGTGGCACACAATCCATGTTTCATCACTGGGCACTATGTGACTCAAGAACCCATCATCGTCCGTGTGATAGTACTCCAAAATGGACAAAGAATGGGGCATTCAATTTGTTTTGTGTTCCTCTGCCAACATTTTCAGCACACATTTTTTGTAGTGATGTTTGTCAGTAACAATGTGATATACTACTGTTCTTGAAACTTGTGGAAATTTATGATACAACTTGTCAATAGCGAAGCACCTGATTTGACACACTGCCTCATCAGCTTTTTTTGGCAAGTCTTCATTTGTGACAGTAGGCCGTCCAGATCTTTCATCATCATGAACATTTGTCCTTTTTCAAACCAGCCTACACAATTTATGCACATTTCCAGGATTCATTCCACCTGCACTATTAACTTCAACAAGCTGCCAGTAAATTTCAGCAGGATGAACTTGTTTTGCATTTAAGAACCAAATACCGAGTGCACTTCACAATTGGTGGGATTACTAATTGACATGACAACAAACAAAGCATTAGAACCCTGCAACCAATACCGACAGATACACGAAACATATTGGTGGCATAGTGAGAGACTGGTCAAGAGTGGCAAACTGTGAATGGATTTCACATGACAAGATGCGTCAACATGATGCGTCATCGATTCATATTTTAAAAATGACTCTCATACATACCTTTCTTGTGCAACATGCAATTTATGAAGCCTGTTTCCTCCCCTTTTTTATAAGATCGAGAGTAATTGACAGAACAGTCTTAACAAAAGACTGCACTAGATGTTTTCTATAAATTCTACATCTACATAATATTCCGCAAGCCACTGTGCAGTAGGTGGTGGAGGGTACTTTCATCTTTTATCCTTTCACTCTTTTTCCAGCCAGTTGGAATTTTTCACTTAGTGAGAGCCTCTTGCTGAAGTAGTTTACTTCCACCTCTGGTGCTCCTCACAGCTTGGCACTCCAAGCGGCTCACTGTTAATTGTGATACATCTTGTACAGCAATCTTCCATTTGTGGCACCTCCTGCACCTCTCTCAGCTTGGCTCCTGAAGCAGCATCTTGCATCACTTGGGCCTTATGCCAGCCTTGGTTATTCTAAAAGAAAGGGCTGTTTGGCCATTAGAAAAATATTTTCATTATAAAAATCGTTTAGTGGCACTTTTAGTTTCCTACGAACCACCTTGAGTTTTTCATCTAATCACTTTTAAGTTCTGAGCACTTTTCATAACTCCTTCGTCTTCCTCCTTCTTCTTCTTCTTCTTCTTCTTCTTCTTTCCCCACTTCAACAACTGTGCAAGCAGGAGCTTCAGTTGTTAGAAATAACAGCCAACCAGTTGCAAAATACATTTTGACCATATATAATGTGTTTTTACGTAAGTAAGGTTCTCAAGATTGTAATATTTCTTGTAATTTTGCTTACTGTGATGTTGCTATCTTTGTTCCATACAAAATGTTGTAATCTTGTTAATAGGTCATTAATTTTATGAGGAAGATGGTTTTAAAACCGTTGAAACTATGATAAAGGTTTGATAAACCTGTATTTTGCAACTGGCTGGCTTTTATTACAAATGTATTGAAATTTTTCGTGTTACGCTAGCTTCTTCAGCCCCACTACATAGGTGATGTCTGCCAGGGAACTGAATCGGTCGACAACAGTGGTTTTGCATTCATCATTTTTCAATTGCTTTCCACCATATCATTGTTTTGAGAAAAAGGATATGCTTTATCTTATCCTTGGAAAGGGCACTTCTGTAGTAAGAATGTAACAATTTCTTCTTTTGTGCAATCTCTAAATGCCACAGTCAAACCAAGGTGTGTATTTACTGACTTTTATCACATTACTTGCATACATCGTTCTTCAGGGTCAGTTTAAGACACGTTTGATGTTTAACCACACCACCTTTATGTTTATCGGATTTGAACTAAATGTTCTTAAGTAGGATTTTAGTGACTGTCGATTACACCTCTCAAATAAAAACTCTCCCAGATTTCTGCTGCTGCTTCTTCTTCTTCTTCTCCTCATTTTGGTGACTAATAGCATCATTGTTACTAATCTGATTCTCACTGATTACATTCCTTAAAAGGTTGCATCTGTTTGTGTCCAGAATATCTAAACTTTTTCTCACCATATAGTGGAGATGCTGAGTCGCAGATAGGCACAGCAAAAAGACTCTCCGAAAATGAGCTTTCGTCCAACAAGGCCTTCATCAAACCTGAAAAACACACACACACACACACACACACACACACACACGCACGCACGCCTGCAGCCTCTGACTGGTGACGCCACACATCTACGAATCAGCATCTCCTCTGTATAGTGAATAGCATCTATCCTTTCAATAATATTGGTACATTCCATCCTGGGTTTTCCATTGTTAAACTTTTTCTCGCAATGTATGACACAAGTGCATGAAAAGTTCGCTCACTCAAATCGCTGTTACAAGTTGTCAGTGTGTTAGTAACAGCCTCCACTCTTGTGCTGGACCTTGTGCATTATGTGCCTCATCAGTGTAACTCGTATTAGTTATGCGTATTTTAAAAAATATGGCATTCTATTTCATGAATTTTAGAAGTTTGGGTTAATACTCAGAAATCTGATAATTCATATTTCAATTGATTTAAATGCAACAATACCTCTTTTAATTTTTGATTTGTATTGTGCTTATAGGCATTATGTATCCAATTCCCCCACCACCATCACGATCAGTTTGAAGCAACAAACTATTTACATAAACAGTTATTTATTTAATTTTTGTTAAATTTTAACTTACAATTTAGAATTTGTTGCAAGAAATTCACGGATTGTTTCAAGTTCCAGCATACAAAACAGTTGAGATGATTTATTTGTTTACAGTCATGTTGAGCCTTTACCGTTACTATCCATAAAAAAAAGCTTATTCAGAGCCAGATGTAATTTTAAGAACATCTCCTAGAATTATATAAACTGCCAGTATGTTTCCTCTAGTTAGTAAACTTAGTATTACAGCTCCCAATTATTGTGAAAAATATTCAGCTGAGTCACTCTGCCTCTCTTTAAAAAATAATTAGAATTTGGGGAATATAATCACGCTTGAGTGCCCCAGACTTCACAGTTTAAGAGCTGAATATTGATTAAAAATTTTAGAAACTTACTTTTTTCACTGATTTTATACCTTTCTGGTGCATGGATGTGCATTTTATCAGATAATCTCAACTACTGATTATTACAATGACTGTCACTTAGTCATTGCCCATATGCCGTAGAATTTCAAAATGATTTTTTATTGTGTATATAACTTCTTCAGTTTGACACATGAATACTGAAAATTTATCAACAGGTAATGAGAACCAGGGCCCAGCTCCTGATGAAGCGTCCGGAGCATCAGCAATTGTGCGGGACACCACAGATGGACAAGATTCAACAGAGTGCACTCATTCAGATGCATCGGGCACCCACGAGTCAGGTGATGCAAGTGACTCTGAGACTATGGGCATTACTGAAACGGATTTGGAACTCAGGAGTGGAACTGATTTAGAAGTGGCAGATGACTCTGATAATGGTGATACAGCTGATGAAGACACTTCAAGTCCAGTACTATGTAATGTTCAGCCTGCTCGTTAGCTCCTGCTTTGTAGCAGTAATAAAATTTTGACAGTGGATATATGGGAAGCGCACTTTGAAGTGTCATATGCTTATTATGTAATATAGTTACAAAACATTTTAATATTTAAAAATTGTTGAACAATTTGAGGTTCCTTAGAGTGACTTGAGCAGTCTTTTTAGTAGTTGTAGCCATTGATATAGTTTTTCAGAATGACTCAGAAAAATAATTATGTGCCACATGCCTGAATACAAATATGAAACTGATAGTTTTTGAGACATCAAAGGAAATCAGGTAGAATGACAAGATTCTCACCTCAGTTTTACTCTATTTGTATTGGCACGTTGCTTATTCATGCTGCATTGTCAAACAGTTCAGTCATTAAGTACACCAATTCAAGAAGTTTGATGTAATGATGATTTTATTTTCAAGGCTACAAATTGAAAATTTAATTGTATTTTGTAATTTGTTGGTATCTGCCTTTTATTTTGTGGCATATTTTCAGTAGAGCCTTTACCCAGTTCTTTTGTTTTCTGTAAAATGCACTGCCACAGGGTTAATTTTTCTGCTTTTAAGCAAATACTTCAAAGAACACTACTCAAATTCTACACTGTTGTTCTGATTGACTTGTAAATACATTGGAATTAAACCTTATTTTTACCACGAGAGACAATACTTGCTTTTGTGCTATTCACTTAGCAGATCCAAATGGGCACACACAAACTGAAAAATGCTTGAGGTGGAACTAATCTTCCACAAAGCAAAGGAAAGTTGTAGTTGTAAATGACCTCCCCACTACACACCAACCTTGCCTCAAAGCATCATATCTTAAAATTTCCAAATTTAGTTGCCTTACACTAAAGAAAAGCAGTGTTGTGAAGCAGATATGAAACGAACAAGAAAACACTTAGGGAAGTCTTTTCAGCAGTGAATATAGGGTATCTAAAAAGAAAATTGTCTTTGTTTTACAATATTACAGCAGAACAGTGTAATTTGGAGGAGAGGGTGACTGTGCAGCATGGTATATACTTCCTGTGCTTTTCATGCTATAGAAAGTCCAGTCATTGACAGATTTTTCTTTACTAAGACATTAATTTACCTCATCTATGGTGTAACTTATTTATAATGCATAATGATGAAAAGAAACTTCACAGTATATAAAGTGATAGTTGCCCAATAAATGTAAAACTCGTATCTATTCGTATCATAATTCAGAAGAAGGAGATCATTGCCATAAATATTTCTCTTACAATTTTTGACATTAACATTCTTGCATTGTGTTGGTAGGTAAGTGAGCTAATGATAATCAGAAAGTCAGATTTTTACTTCTTCCCACTGACACTCAAAAGGAGCTTTTATTTGCAAAAATGTCACAGTAAATGTCAGTTAACTTTTAAATGACTTGAAAGTCTTTATGTGGCTTCAAACAGAAATCAAGGATGAATTACTTAGCATTTGTCCTTAGAGTAATATTTACACACACCTGTGTAGATTATGACTTGTAAAAGAAATATTTCCAAAAAAAATCATGAGAACTACATGACTAAAAATGTTTATTTTGTAAAGTTTTGAAAATTGGCCTCTTTGTCTTAATGTTTGCTGTTTGTCATCTTACCGTGATTTCCTGGGAAAGTACTGCTTATGGTAGAAAGCGTTTATGGTTTGTTATTTTGTTGTCTTTGTATTCCTATCAGGTGTTTGTGAAACAATGTGCCTTGAATTTCAGTGAACATCACCAGTAGTGTGTGGATCATTATTGTGTGCAATTCTTTATTCATGAACTTGAAAGAATCCTGGGCAATTAGGTCACATTTTATCATCTTTTGTTTATTGTACACAACAGTTAATAGTGACAAGTGCTAACTATTGATTGTTTTGTGTAATTGTTCTGCCATTCTGTAGGCCCTTTTGTCTTTCTTAATTACTGTATTCTTCCAGTCAGATTAAAATAATAGTTCACAAAAATGAAGAAAAAAATGTGTAAAGTGTTCGGATGGACAAGCTGAATTTCTGAAGTGCTACAAATTCTGCCTCTACAATGTGCAATGATATTTGGCTGTTCATGTCATTTTGCTTAGCATTTAACAGCTTTTCTCACTTTTCTTTAACAATTTGTTCCATAGTTATGTAAAATGTTGACCTTTCATTTAAGAATGTGCTCTGCATGGCAAGATCTCATGGAGAGTATATTGTGCTTTTTGAGAAGCTTAATACAATATGTTAGTTGAAGGGGGGAGAATGGGTTTTAAATAAGTTTGCAAGAAACTGAGATGTTAAAAAGCAAGAGGGTGCCATGAATATTAAAAGTAAAAGAATCCATAATAAATTTTGTCTGAAGAAATGACCCAAACATTACCATTAAAAATGTTTTACTGGTTATATTAGAGAATTGGAATAGTTAGGAGATTCACAGTATAGTAGGGGTAGAATGGTTTATAAAGCAGTGCCATAAGTGAGTATAAAAGAAATTAAATTGAAAGAAATGAACAGGTCTTTGTAAGAAATAAATGACTAAATAAATGGAAATCTGTGCAATAACCTTATATCAATCATGTAGGACTTTTGTAAGGAACTGCAACTGTTTCTGACATGTTTATGACAAAAAAAGCTCAAATAGAACAATTACCTGCATCAGTGACTGATGCAGATAATTGTTTCATTCAAACTTTTATAATGTGTGCAATACTTTTTATACATAAAAGTCATTCTACCACCAGCAGAAAAGAGCGTAAATATAAACTGCCTCTCTCTCTCTCTCTCTCTCTCTCTCTCTCTCTCTCTCTCTCTTACACACACACACACACACACACACACACACACACACATTCACTGTGATTTGTAATAACACGTTGAAGAATTGAGGCATACAGAAATGACAGGCTTCAGCAGAAACACATAGAGAATGAAAGAAATGGGTGCTGGCTGCAAAATATATGCAAAATTAAAAGAGGAGAACTCCAGCAAATCAGCTAAGAAACATGTTGTTTAATGGTCATTAACTGTTCTTCTGTTAAATATCCTTCACCTATGTTCCTTTTTCCATTGTTTGTGCAATTTTTTTAATGTTATCTTTTTGGGATTTTTAAATACATTGTTGTTTTATTTTGTACAATGTCAGTTGCAGTGATTGTTGACATATATACTTACACAATACGAGTTGTTGAATTTTATTTTGTGTATTGTTACCAAGATTATTTTTTTGGGGAGGGTTTGTTAAATGAATTTCTTCCTCAAAATAAGAGAAGACCTGTTACTTTTGTGTAAGTGCAACATAGATCAGTAGTATTTTGGAACATTCCCATTACTGAAAACTATTTGTAACTGGGAAATCTGTCAGACCCATTTTTCCTTTTTTTTTTTTTTTTTTTTACTTCTGACAGGTTTTCGAGGCTTCAGTTATTACTAAGATCTTTGTGGAGACATGTTCTTTTCCTCTCTTTCTCTCCTGAAGCTACTCTAATAAGATTTTATATTTACTTTAGAATTTTTATATGTCATAACAGAGTTTAACATCGTGGTTTTAACTGGTATTCAGTGATTTCATTATTTTATAGCATGGACATTACTGAGTTTGGTGCTTTGTGTGATATTTGCTATATTCTTAAGAAATTAGTAGGAGCTACTAATGAATCTTCTGTAGAACATAATGTAATTTTATTGATTGTTGAATGTGGTATAATATTTTGCTCTTATTTATACAGCAAACCATGTGTTGATTAAATAGTCATTTTTGCCCTCTCCAGTGAATTTAGTCGCTCATAATTTTAAAGGGCTAAGTGTAAATATAAATGATATCATTGTTGTTCAGTGCCTTCCTGTTCGGCATTTGTCTAACCTGAATGTGTGAATTAACTCATAAAATCAGTATTATGCAACTACATTTCTCTCTATGGAACTTTTTTTGTTGATATTGGTTTCTTATCTGTACAAAAAAATAGCCTACAGTTAATCATTGCATCACACACTAGTGAGAAATAGAATGGTATACAAACTAGGAACTAGTTAGCATCAGTATATTGCATTATAACTGAAGAGTTCTGTTTGGTCAGCAGTTATTGATTGTATGATTGACACAACATGAAACTGTTGCAAAACACACCTCATAAAAATAAGTGCATGGTTTTCTGCTGGTATTAAGCTATTCTTAATGCTGCAGTTCATGCTGTTCTTGTACTGGATGTATTTTTGCATCCCATACGTTTGAAGCACAGTGTGAGTAATGATGTAAAGTACATCTGAGAATTATGTGAATAATTTATGTTGCATATTTCTAATTACTACAGAATTTTTAACATTAGACTTTTCTTGTATGTGGACGTAAATTTTACATACAAGAAATATAAAACTTATTTAATTCAGTCAAATGGAATATTTATATGAAATTTCAGCACTCAAGAAATTTTTGAATAAACAGTAGGCAAGGTCATTCTGGGACACACTGACATTCGACAGCAATTATGACTTTACCAGTCACTTTGCTTACACCATGTTAACATGGTGGTGTGAGCATGCTTTCATGTATGCTTTTGCTCTAGGGGACTATAATTGCAGATTATATCTTTTTTTTTAAATAAGATTTTTGTACTGAAGAGCAAAAAGAGAGAGAGAAATGATGGAAGGCCAGATAATGATAAATAACAGGAGTATGACTGCCTTAAAACCACTGCTAAATTGTCAAGTTTATGTAACTAAATAACAATATTATTTTTAATGCCTTTCTTGTTATTGTTTATATGCAACATCATGTTGTAATTCTGAGATCTACTTCATGCTGATTGCTTCCTTGCCTGTAAATCACCCCCACTTGAAAACTTTCTCTTTTTTTCAGACAAGTTGTCACTATATGATAAGTACTAATGCATTTGGTTCAGTCTGAATCTAATCAAAGTGTAGAATCATCAAAGTGAACTGATCCAAGTTAATTACTTCTGTTAGGACACAGTTAAATTGCTCTCCCAACTCTCGCAGATTTGAGCAGTTTGAGATGAAACATACTTTGAGACAACTATTTCATTTTAAGGAATGTATTCTGGTTTGGCTTAAAATGTCTTCTTTCAGTGATGTGTGCTCAAATTTCATATGAGTGGAAAGACTTTATTCAAATGATCATGGTGCATTTACACATTTTAAATGTGAATTTCATTATGGGAGATATAACTTTTTTCAGATTAATAATCTAACAGCTGATTGTACTTGGATCATAAGAGCAATGTGTACTTTACAACTACTGAGACAGTAACAACTGGAGCAAGGTGTACATTCATTAATCAAGGATAACCTTCAGCAATATTGAAAAAGTAAAGCAACTTATACAAACTTAATCTCCCACTGTAGGTACAATAAACTCTAAACATACTGCTTGATACTATTTTTACTTGCACTTTAACATACAAGTGGGAAAGCTACTGGTGACACTGACATTTTCAGAAATGCTTATTCCACTGCTCTTTCAGGAGAAAGAGGTATACAGGGTGGTCAGGAACAGTCTGAATATTTTGTAAGGGTGATGCAGGGGAGAAATATCTTGTAAGGGTGATGTAGGGGAGTTTGTGCTCAGAAATAATTGTTAAGGGAAAAAATCTATACTTTGCACTGTTTCCAAGTTATTTAGCATTGAAGTTAGCCAATCAGGTCTCTGCACACACAAATTCAGGGACTTACATGCACTAATGCACAGATTTCTGTGGGTCTGTAAGTTACCACATGTTCAGATCCTGCTGGCTGCTGTGGTCGAGCGGTTCTAGGCACTTTGGTCCAGAACTGCACTGGTGTTTTGGTCACATTTTCAAATCCTGCCTCGGGCTTGGATGTGTGTGATGTCCTTAGGTTAGTTAGGTTTAAGTAGTTCTAAGTCTAGGGGACTGATGACCTCAGATGTTACGTCCCATAGTGCTTAGAGCCATTTTAACCATTTTCAGATCCTCATTACCAATTGAAATGCACATTTTTCAGAAGTGATAAATTTAAGCTAGCTAGAAAAAACTAAGTTTGTTTGGTATGAAGAAACAAAAAGTTTGGTGACATGGCCCTTGGCAGGCTGCTTGAATTTGCATGTGTGATAACCTGACTAGCTAACTTCAATGCTAAATAACTCTGAAATGGTGAACCCATTGAATTTCTGTCTTAACAATTGTTTCATGGCACAGCCTTCCCTGCAACACCCTTAAAAGCTTTTCAGGTAGTTTTTGATCACCCTGTACATGAAAAAGCAAGGAGCTGACCTAATGTGCTTTATAAAAAGAAACACAGCTCTGAACCTTGCATGGAAGGTAGACAATGTGGAGGAATGACGTCTGTCATGACATTGGTCAATATTGATCATAGTTCAAATTGCACAGTACAAAAACTCAGCTGTAGCCATTTAAATGGCCAAAATCCAGAACTAAAGCTAAAAACAATTCAGAGGTAAAGGTAGAAAGAAGGCTAAGAAATAAAGCACTATCCATTTATTTCCCAATTATTACTCCTCTAGATTTTCCTGTTCACGAGTGGAGAACACTCTTTTGCCTTGTGTAATTAACGGTGCCATAGATTTTATTTTCATCATAGCAGCATTTTTTATTTTTTCAAAAAAGCATTCTGCTCTCTAAAAAAGGTTAAAGTTTATTGCTCATTGGAGAGACCTGGTAATAACAGACAAAATTGGCAAAATATTGCTAAGTTGGCAACAAAGAGCTTGTATATCTTGTAATTGTTTATTATAGTAATAAAATAGTAGTAGAGGTATTGAGCAGTAGGTAGATAAATTAACAAGAACTGAAGCTTGAAATCTCAGGTTATGAACTAGTGTGAGAACTACAGAGCACACTACAGGAACAATGTAGCCGGTGTTGTTTGGGTTAGGTGAGGTGGGTGGGACGGTGTTCAGCACATGCGTGCACAAAATGTTTGTGCTCTGAAGAAAAATTGCAAGTTCATAAGCAGAGCTGTCATATTACAGTCAACAACTCATTCCTTTGGCATTAGGTACTAGTTGAGATAAAGCAACATCTGGTTTGAGCATGTCCCGCTCAACACCATCCCTCCCCGCCCCTTCTCCCTCACTCAGTAACAGCATATTTGTCACGTATTACCTTTCGTAGTCTCAGAAGAATAGTTTCTGATTATATTCTTTACATTGTTCTCTTACCAATGTACAGTGAGGTACCTTTGTCATGCTGACTGTCATGACTTTTTAAGCAACATATTTGTGAATCAAATGTTTCATAATTTTACAAAACAATGTAGGAACAACAAGTAGATTTTGATAGAAAGTATGAATTGTGAGACTGGCTGTTTCAAAACAAAACCACATCTAAATTCACTGCAGCATTCTGAACAAGGTGCATGTGTAGTCTTACGGCTTCATATCTGTTGGCTTCTCTGTCCAGTAATGTCAAAGCCATCAGAAATGCCTGCTTGAAAATTGCACATGAATCTGGAATAGACCCTTCTTTCCTGGTAAAGATAATATCATGTACTTGAAATTTTTAATGTATATTAAAATATTTACAAGGAGCACAGGTTTTCTCAGATTATTAGAAAAATAGGTTCCCATGACACACTGACTTCTGACAAAGTATTTGAATTCAGTTTAATTTTAATATGAAGAGTTGGAAGAATTAATGATTCTACAGCAGTATAAAAGGTAAAGGTAAAACAGAAATTTACCTTGGTAGTTAAGGACACTGGATTGAAATTCTTTATTCCACTGTAAAATATGAAATGTTATCTTCTTTGTATAAGACGTATGGTGTAACACATGGTGTAACAATACAAAGATGGTATTTTATAAGGGTGGTTAATGCTTTTTTGATTCTGCACTAAATTTTAATTTTTGCATTATATGCACCACAGTATCCAAAAGTTCCAGTATACAGATTCCATTAAAATATTTGCTTTTAGACAAGAATGAAATTTGTATAATGAAGTGTTACTTGTCTGTTTGCAAGTGATGAATAGAACAGTTTAAAGTTCTCTCATTTGAACAGTATTTAGTTGGTTTGAAACACACCACTGGGGTAGAGAGGTGGCAAAAAAAAGGCCATTTTCAAACTCACCTATAGCTGCTTTGATTAAATTGTATTTTGATCCTTAGCCCATCCTCATTCAGTAATAAGATGGATGTTACAAATAAAAATATTCTATATGCCAGTTAGATCACATTTTAAGATTAGGCAAAAATTACTTAACTGGCAATTTGAAAAACTATAAAGCCTACTGGATTTTCTACTCATCACTTGCAGCCTTATATGTAAAGCGAAATTTCTAACAGTAGGTGTGTCCCACGCTGACGTTACATTTTTTGTCAAATTGTGATTAAAAATTTTTCAAATCAGCAATTTCAAACACATTGTTTTATTATACTCCTGGTGGCAGAAATAAAATGACAACAGCTGCAAACCCGCTGATCTACTTAGAAATTGCAGTAACAGTTTCTGCACAATGAAATAACATTCATGAAATAGTGTGTGTGTGTGTGTGTGTGTGTGTGTGTGTGTGTGTGTGTGTGTGTGTGTGTGTGTGTTTTGTGATGGCTGCAGTCCAAGCCTACCACAGTTTGGACACTAAATGGTCTCTCTCTCTCTCTCTCTCTCTCTCTCTCTCTCTCTGTTATTTCACTTTTTGGCATGTCAGTAATAGCAGTGCTTCCGAAAGTGTTTTCGCAACAGGGCTGGCTGCACATCCCCCCCCCCCCAAACCCACTAAGTTTTTACACTCTTCAGCCCTATGTAACTTCAAATCAGGCAACTCTTTATATAGTTTAGTTTTCTGTTAATCACTGTCATATTAAGTTCACAAATTCATTAATTGAATGTCAGAAGCAGGTGGTCTGTATTGTGTTTCAGTGAACATTTACTGTTTACTGCTGACATCAGTTTGTATGCATGATTTGGAGGGGTGGGAGAAGTGGTTGTCTCAGATGCTATAGTTTTTTTATTGCATACTACAAAGAGTAGCTGTGACGACAAATGTCAGATTTATCCACTAGCTATTAATGATTTCGGTTCCGTATGGCTTTTATACGAGGTGCGACAATAAAGTAATGAGACTGATGTGAAAAAAATGTTGCTTACCGTTAGTCAAGTTTAGTGTTGTCTCCCTCAAAGTAGTTCCCTTCTGATTGCACACACTTTTTCCAGCGCTTCTGCCATTGATGGTAACATTTCTGGAACTCATCTTCTGTAATATCCTCCAAGATCCTCATCACAGCTTTTTGGACATGTTGTGTTGTTTGAAAATGGTGTCCCTCAACCGCTGTTTTGACTCTTGGAAATAGAAAAAAGTCGCACGGAGCGATATCTGGTGAATAAGGTGGCTGTGGTAGTACTGAAATTTGTTTTGAGGTTAAAAATTGCTGTACTGACAGAGCAGTATGGGATGGTTCATTATCGTGATGCAGAATCCAATTATCAGCAATGTTGGCACGGACACAAAGAACTCTTTTATAAAGTCTTTCTAAAATTTCTTTGTAGTAAATTGGTTAACTGTTTGTCCAGGAGGCACCCACTCTTTATGAACAATTCCCTTGGAATCAAAGCAGCGTACAAGCATGGATTTCACTTTTGACTTTGACATGCAAGCTTTTTTTGGTCTGGGTGATCCCTTTGAGCACCATTGCAACCTTTGGCGTTTTGTCTCTGGACCGTACTGAAAAAACCAACTTTCATCACCAGTGATAACATGACTCAACAATTCTGAATTGATTTCCGTTTGCTGTAACAGATCGGCTGCCACATTTTTCCATGTTTCTCGCTGTTTTGGTGCGAGATTTTTGTGGACCATTTTTGCACAAATCCTTCTCATACCAAGATCTTCAGTTATTATTAGACGAACCATTTCTTGATTGATGTTCAGTTCTTTGCAATCATTTTCATGGATAATCTTCGATAAGATCGTACGAGTTCATGCACCCTGGCCAAGTTGACATCCGTTCGTGAGGTTGATGGTCGTCCACTGTGGTCTTCATCTTCAACATTCTTTCTGCCTTCACTAAACATTTTATGGCAACAAAAATCTTGAGCTCTTGACATAACCTCCTCTCCAAAAGCCTTCTGAAGCATACCATAAGTTGTCGTCGCGTTTTCACCCAAGTTAATGCAAGAAGAAATGGCATATCGTTGCGCAAATTTATGCAGTTCCATTTCCAACATGTGTTAACTTATTACAGCACAACTCACGACTGAGCAGTTGCATCGATGTGCTGCTTGGACTAGAAGCAGCTTGTAGACCAAGGTCAAAGATATTGTGCCTATGCAAGCCTGGCAGGGTTGCCACATCTTGCAAAGAAAATCAGTCTCATTACTTTATTGTCGCAGCTCGTATAGTGGTATCTGGTAGTGGTATGGGACTACGATAAAAAATTAATTGGATGAATGTTCTGGTTTCAAAGGAACCTTCATTTATACTGTACGATTCTAGTACTTTTGTTTTGAGGTACAAGAAATGCAATGCACTCTTGTTAAAATTTTTCAGCAACTGTGAACTTAATATGAAATGGCAAATTGGTAACTTAACAAAAGGTTGTATAATAATAGGTGGTGGTGTGTGTGTGTGTGTGTGTGTGTGTGTGTGTGTGTGTGTGTGTGTGTGTGTGTGTGTGTGTCTACACACACACACACACACACACACACACACACACACACTGAAGAACAAATGAAACTGGTGCACCTGTTCAATATCGCGTAGGGCTCAACAGCATGTTGCAAGGCATCCCAGATATGCTCAATAACGTTCAAGTCTGGAGAGTTTGGTGGCCAGGAGAAGTGTTTAAACTATGAAGCGTGTTCCTGGAGCCACTCTGTAGCCATCCGCATGATACAATTTGAAACAAGACTCATCTGACCAGGCAACATGTTTCCAATCAACAGTCCAATGTCAGTTTTGACGGGCCCAGGTAAGGTGTAAAGCTTTGTGTCAAGTCATCAAGGGTACACAAGTGTGCCTTTGGCTCCGAAAGCCCATATTGATGATGAAACTTCCTGGCAGATCAAAACTGTGTGCCGGACCGAGACTCGAACTCAGAACATTTGCTTTTCTTGGGCAAGTGCTCTACCAATTGAGCTACCCAAGCACGACTCACGACCCATCCTCACAAATTTAATTCCGCCAGTACCTCGTCTCCTACCTTCCAAACTTCACAGAAGCTCTTCTGCGAATCTTGCAGAACTAGCACTCCTGGAAGAAAGCATACTGCGGAGACATGGCTGAGCCACAGCCTAGGGGTTGTTTCCAGAATGAGATATTCACACTGCAGTGGAGTGAAAATCACCTTCTGGAAGCATATTGATAATGTTTCTTTGAATGGTTCACACGTTGACACTTGCTGATGGCCCAGCATTGAAATCTGCAGTAATTTGCGGAAGGGTTGCAGTTCTGTCACATTGAACAATTCTCTTCAGTCATTGTTGGTCCTGTCCTTGCAGGATCTTTTTCCGGCCGCAGTGATGTCGGAGATTTTATGTTTTACCACATTCCTCATATTCACGGTATACTCATGAAATGGTCTCATGGGAAAACCTGTACTTTATGGCTACCTCGGAGATACTGTGTCCCATCGCTTGTGCACCAACTAATAACACCACGTTCCAACTCACTTAAGTCCTGATAACCTGCCATTGTAGCAGCAATAACCAATCTAACAACTACCTGCCATTGTAGCAGCAATAACCGATCTAACAACTATGCCGGACACTTGTTGTCTTATATAGGCATTGCTGGCTGCTAGTAACTTTTATTTTGTCCAGAGATTTGCACCTGACTTTTAATAATGTTGTTTCTTGACCTGTGTATTTTTGTTTAATATTATTAACATCTTCATGTAATTATGTTGAATGTAAAATTGTGTAGTTGGCAAAATATATTACTTTTTATATCTATGAACATGAATTAATTTATGTTGGACCACTGAAGCTTTATTTTTCATCAAACCTTGACACTAGTTAGCATGATGTTGAGTTAAAAAAAAGTCTGATTATCCCACTACTTCTGTAATACATCTGAACTAAGCCAATTCATCACAAAAAAATAAAACAAAAATCAGAGCTAATCTTACTCAGCATTGCCACTTTTCAGCCTAGCAAACAAAACCATACATTTATCTCACCTGGCATTACCTTCATCATCAAACATCTCCCAGTATGAAGTTACCCAAAATTCTGCCAATCATACTCAAACATCACATCTTGACAAAAACTGAAACACTCCCCTTCTGTTATCTTCCTGCATATTGACGTAAACAAGGACAATCTTATACATCATCGAATTCCAGTGTAACTCCAACTTCACACTGACATTAAAAATTATTGTAGAACATTTTTCTACAGGCAAAGTAGTAGTGCATTAACTCTTCACATTCACTGTAATAACCATGGCTGTCACCGTTTCTCAACCATTCATGCACAATATCTTTGGCACCCAGTGCCACCTATGGTTCAGGTGCTCACTAATAGGTGGCTCTGTCACACCACCTCACTCCAGCAGCTTACAGTACATTAACATAATATTTACACCCACTATTTATATACACCTGTAAAAAGAAAAGAAATTACTCACTGTAATCGGAACAACCAAGTGTTATCTTACAGTTGCTGTGATCAATAAATGTTGCACAATTATTTTCACAAGGAAATGGTGATGGTCTGCTCAAGAGCAGTAAAGAACTACCCCTGTAGAATGCTGCAGCCTATAATGTCACCAGTTTCTGCATATTGCTGGACTTCTAGAATTCTGACAGTGCCAGGTGTATTGTAGTGTTAACGACCAGTTTGGACCCCAGCAGCCAGCTGGTGACCACATTTGTTTCTCAGACTACACATCCATTAGGGTTAGGGGTAGTAGAGATTCTTGGACTTGAAGGGTATCAAGAGTTGCACAAGAGGCTTAATTACTTAATTATGTGGACTGAGTTTGACCTATTTTATGTATTCACTGAAATGTCATTTGAAATACCGCATGGTTGTTCTCTGGTTCATTGCTGTCTCTATTGAGCGCTCTGTGGATGGGGCATTAGACTCCAGTCCATTGGTCTTGCACTTAGTTGTAACCGAAGTTCTCAGCCTTTAAGTGATACATTGAGACAAAATAGTTCACACTTAAATAACATAGAAAAGAAGAGTAATAGTCTTAGAGCTGAACTTTCTGGATCTGCAGACACTATGTCATACACAAGCTTGCTGGTGGCACTAGACCAATGTGGTCCTGCGCCCTTGGCAGAACTACCAACACTGCACCCCCATCCCCCTCCCCTCTCAGAAACAAACAATGTTTCTGCATTGTTTTCTACATAGATTTAGGAACTTTTGTAATTTGTAAGATAGGTTTAATAAACTAGATCACTGTACACTTATGCCATTCTTTGATGAATTTTCATTCTTTGCACTCCTTCTGCCATTGGGAGATGCACTAGGCCCCATTGCTCTTCTTTGGATTCCTCCATTGCTCTGCTTCCAGCATCACTGAGAATGAATGGTAAACACGTGCATGTGTTTGTGCTGTCTTTATATGGCTGTATGCCCATGTTCCTCCAATGGCGAGTTTAGGGCCTCAGCACTGTTAAAGTGACAGCATCTTCTTTCGTAGGCAATGTAATTGTGATCCATTGAGAGGTTTTCATTTTAAAGCCTTCTGCTCCTTTCTTTTGGAAAGCCCTAATAGATAACTGTACCATAGGGGGAACCACAATGCAGAAGTAACTGTAGAGGCCAGATTAACACATGGTCCCTGAAGAGGGCCAGCAGCCTTTTCACTAGCTGCAGGGGCAATAGTCTATGTGACTGACTGAACCAGGGTTGCAACATTAGCCAACATGGCCTTGTTGTGCTGGTTATGCAAATGGCTGAAAGCAACGAGGAAATTGCAGCTGTGTGTGTGGTTTTCTTTCCCCACCTCCCCCCGCCCCTCCACCCGAAGGCATGCTGGAATGGGTGATACAGTGTATGATGGGACAACAGAAATTATTCATATGGTTTAACAAGATGATAATTGAATTGTGATGTGTGACTAGAATTCGATAGTAGGAAATGGAAGAGAAGGAAGGAGAAGGTGTCTGGGGGGGATGAATGAAAAAGAAATCTGCATAGTAGAATGTTTCACCGAGCATAATTTAATCATCGCCAACATTTGGTTTAAGAATCTTGTAAGAAGGTTGTATGTGTGGCAGAGACCTTGGGAGTATTGGAAGTTTTCAGATAAATTATACAAGGTGATTCAGCTGCTCCTTCAACTGGGTTTTATGCAGCCCACAATGCCTTCGAATACCAATTGCTAGAATTTCATATTCTCTTGCTCACTTTGCGCAAACTATTAGTCCTACAATAAAAATGAATAGGAATTTTTGTAGGAAATTTAATCTAATTAAATTTTGTACTGGGATACATTTCCACTGAGTCACGGTTTTTGAGTTATTCAAGGAAAATGTATTTGGAGATCACTTTCGTATTTTTCTTGAATAATTAAAAAACTATGGCCCCCAATGAAAACACATCTAAGTACAAAATTTAACGAATTAAATTTCCTACAAAATCGTCCTGTTCATTTTTTCTGTGGCACTAATAGTTTGCATGCAGCAAGCAACAGACTATGAAAATCTTGCTCGTGGAATTTTAAGATGCTGTAGGGTGCATAAAACCCAGCAGTAGGGAAATGAATCTCACTGTATAATAGTAAGACAGAGATTTAGAAACCAGATTTTAAACCATAAGACATTTTCAGGAAGAGACATGAACACTGACCATAATGTATTGCTTTTGAGATGCAGACTAAAACTGAAGAAATTGCAAAAAGGTAGGAACGTAAGGAAATGGGACCTGGATAAATTCAAGCAACCAGAGGTTTTTGAGAGTTCCAGAGGTAGTGTTAGGCAATGTACGCCTGGAAAGGAATATAATAGAAAATGAATGGGTAGCTTTGAGAGATGAAATAATGAAGGCAGTAGATGAACAAACAGCTGAAACGACAAGACCTAGTAGAAATATTTGGATAGTGCAGGATATATAGAATTTAACTGATAGAAGGAGAACCTACTGTATAAAAATGCAGCAAATGAAGAAGCTGAAAGAGAGCACACATGTCTAAAAATTGAGATTGACAGAAGTGTGTAAATACTCTCATGTTCAAAGAAAACAGAACACCTTGAACAACTAGACAGGATATTCATATTAACAGGACATGTAGACTAGTATGTTCTGAAAAATGATTATCATCTGAACAATGTAGGCCAGTTGATTCAACGTCAATATCGATATCATGGCGCACACAACCATCTACCAGTAAAATGTGCCTACAGCTCTTGTCGCTATAACCCATAGGTAATGGATCCGTGTGACTTGAGCAGATGTGCAGGATACCTCGCAGATGTATGTGCAAACTGTACCATCAGCTCAGTGAGTTTGAAGGAGGGCACATTATTGGCATGAGAGAATATGATGCATCCATCCAGGAAATCGCTGCTCTAGTGGGACAAGTGTTTTGGCAGTGCAACGGATGCGAGCAGAATGATTCATGGAAGGCCACAGAACGCAACATGTGTCATGTCACTCCCCCCACCCCAAGAAGAATGACACTTCACCCGAATGGCATTACAATAGTGGAACAGTGTAACATATTGTACACTATTTGGGGTGTCAGTCTGTCACCGTTTATTATGTCATGGGTTATGTCCATGTCATCCACTTCTCCACCTACCTTTGACGAATGTGCAGGGACACACTAGACGGCAGTGATGTACGGAATGATGTCACTGTGGACAGGAATGGCATCAGGCAGCATTTACGGATGAATCCAAGTTCTGTTTGTTTGAAAATGATGGCCACATCTTGGTTTGTCACATATAGTGGCAGTGGCATTACAGTGCTTGCATTCACACATGACAAGATGATATTGGGTACAACCACAAATCACAGTTGGTGCGAGCCCAGGGCACTGTGATCAGTGTGACCTACTTGAATGACATCCTGAGACCTGTAGCCATACCCTTGCTGCACGTCACCTCAGATGCCATTTTTCAGCAAGACAATATACAACTACATGTTACTGCACAAACACATACCTTCTTGATGTTACAGGATGTCAGCCTTTTGCCCTGGCCCACCAGATCACCCGACTTGTTGCCTGAGTGTTTTAAGCAGGGCGTAGAGAATAAATGCAAGGCTGAAGAAGTACACATAGCAAGAGAAAAGATAGAAGCTGCCTATAAGAAAATTAGATACCTTTGGAGGTAAGAGAAGCAACTGTATGAACGTCGAGAGCCCAGACAGCAAACCAGTTACATGCAAAGAAGGAAAACTGAAAGGTGGGAGGAATGGATACAGGACCTCTACAAGGGAAATAAATTTAATGACAATATTATAGAAAGGGGAGAAGTAGCAGAACGAGAGATGGGAGAGAGGATACTGCCAAATGAATTTTACAGAACACTGGAAGACTTAAGTGGATAAAAGGCCTCTGGAGTGGATGATATTATCTCAGAATTATAAACAGTCTTGGAAGAGCCAGCAATTACAAGATTATTCTGCGTGGTGTGCAAGATACATGACACAGGCAAAATGCCCTCAGACTTGAGGAAGAATGTGATAATTGTGTTTCCAACGAAGGAGGTGTTAGCAAGTGTGAATACTACTACTGGACCAGAAGTCTTTGTTGCAAAATATTGAGTCAAATTATTTACAGAAGAATGGAAAAATAGATAGAGGCTGACCTTGGGGAAGATCAGTTGGGTTCGGGGGGGATGTAGAAAGACTTGAAGGAATACTGACACTATGACATAGCCTAGAAGAATGGCAAGCTATTTTTATAGCATTTTTTGATTTTTAGAGTTTTTGACAATGTTGATTTGGACTACACTCATTGAAATTTTAAAGACAGCAGAAATAAAATACAGAGTCCAGAAGGAACTTGTACAGAAACCTGACTGTAGTTACAAGAACCAAAGGAAATGAAAGAGAAGCATTAGTCGAGAAGAGAGTGAGACAGGGTTCTAGCCTATCCCTGATGTTATTCTTTCTGAACATTGAGAAAGCTATGAAGGTAACCAAGCAGAAATTTGGAAAGGAAGTTAATGCCAGGAAGAAGGAAATAAGAAATTTGCGGTTTGCTGATGACATTGTAATTGTGTCAAAGATGGCTAAGGACTTGGAAGAGCATTCAAAAAGATTGAATAGGTCTCAATGAGAGATTATAAGATGAACATTGATGAAAGTAAAACAGTGTTAACAAGGTAAGTCAGATGATGTTGAGGGAATTAGATAAGGAAATGAGACACCAAAAGTAGTATATGAATTTTGTTATTTTAGTGGCAAAGTAGCAGACGGTGGCTGAAGCTCCAAGGAAATAAAATGCAGACTGGTAATAGCAAGAATTGCACGTCTGTAAAAGAGCAATGCATTAACATCTAACTTAAACCTAAACGTCAGGAAGTCTTTCTGAAGATACTTGTCTATAGTGCAGTCTTTTATGAAAGTGAAACATGGACAATAGGCAATTCTGAAAAGAAGAAGATGGAGGGTTATGAAATGCTGTGCTGTAGAAGAATGCTGAACATTATAGGGTAGACTGAATAACAAGTGAGTTAATGTATCAAATGAGGGGGGGGGGGGGGGGGGGACCGGAAATTTAGGCACAACTTGACTAAAGAAGGGGTCGATTGGTAGGGGACGTCCTGAGGCATTCTACTGGAAGAAAGTGTGTGTGGTGGAGGGGAGGGGGGGGGGGGTGAGACTGTAGAGGGAAACTAAGGCCTGAATACAGTAACCAGGTTCAAAAGCAGAAATTAAGAGGCTTGCACAGGATAGACTAGCATCGAGAGTTGCATCAGAGCAAACTTAATCAAACTGAAGAACACACACACAAGAGAGAGAGAGAGAGATGAAAAAATATTGCATGTAACTACTTAAATGTATCATTGTAAAGAAATTACAAATTGTATAAACTTTCTTAAAAACTGAAAGTAAAACAAAATCCATATCTTATTTTTTTATGTCAGTGACAGCAATTGATTTCAGTATGATGTATAGTAAATAAGATTTTATTTGCTCTGTCATAAGTTATTAACAGTGCATAAATTATTAATTTGGAATGAAAGAATTACATTTGTATTGTAATTTTAGTATCCATTTCCTTGCATTCCTTATAACACTGAAATCAAATGCAACAGTGTGTCGTATACTGTCAACAGAATGCTTGAATTTGCAGTGTACTTCATCTACACCTGACTGTAAGTAGTTAATTACGTCCAATTTTTGAAACTGCGCTGAGAAGATGCTGTACTCGCAGGAGTTGTCATAAATATACTCAAAGTTATTTCAATCTATGGGTTACCATATTGTAAACCATATGTTTTCAAAAAAAATTCCAAATATCCAAATAGGAAGCTCACTCGGTGCTCATCAGCCTTCTCTGCTGGAATTTGAAACCTACTGTTTTGTTAACTAGCTCAGCTGTATTGTTATTTCTGCTCTATTTGATACTAAAGTTTATCTAAAAACACAGATGATGTGACTTACCAAACGAAAGTGCTGGCAGGTCGATAGACACACAAACATACACACGAAATTCGTATATTTGCAAATTTCGTGTGTATGTTTGTGTTTGTTTGTGTGTCTACCGACCTGCCAGCACTTTCGTTTGGTAAGTCACATCATCTGTGTTTTTAGATATATTTTTCCCACATGGAATGTTTCCCTCTATTATATTCATATGATACTAAAGTTTGTTACATATTTTTCAAAATAAGATAAAGAGCTCTTATTTTAGGCGAGAGATTTGTTTCCCATTTCACTTATTGCTCTGTCAAGAATCTGAAGCCCTCTAGCTTAAACAGTTTCATTCCACTCCTCAGTTGGCAGAAACTGACAAAAAATCAAAAGCTTTCAGCCAGGTAGCAAATTTGTCTTGGCATCCACTCGCCAACCTTTGCGATCATACATACCATAGCAAAGTTGTAGCATAAACTCCATTGGTGTGCAAACCAAGCTGACTGTTGATAAATAACCCATGCAATGTGTGTTTGGATGAAATGATATTGTGACATCGGTGTTCATTTACAGTCTCGGGTCAAGGGAAAGGCTTTTCACAGGCAGAAGATAGGTTCACAAGGGACAAGAGAACTCTCATATCTTTCCCAGTTATTCTGAAACTGTCTTTTGAGGTTCTCTCGGCCAGTTTTTGTGCCCCCTCTGTGTCTTTGCCCTTGGTGGTGGGGCAGTCTTGCTGTAGACTCAGTATGGCCTTACTTGCTGATGGTGTTTACTTAGAAGTTACAAATGTTTGGTTGAGGGTCTCCCATTTTGAAAAGTCAGTGTACCCATAGTACGCTTGTAATTTGCTAATACTGTTGCAGTATATTCCAGTAATCATGCCTGATCATGGATCACTTTCTTTATTCCTGTATTAAATTGCTGACTCTTGTAAACAGCAATTCAAACATACCTCAGTAAGGTGTGCAAAATTTACAGTTTATGTTAGCACATTAATTTTCAAGGCTCATGCCGTTAGTTTTTATCATTCTCAGTAGTGATAATGTCAGATAAGTTAAAATCCATTTGACACAAATTGTTTAATGTTAGCTGGGTTAGAGCCTGTAACATGCAATGCAATGCCCTCTGCAGTTTGAGTTTGTGTTGCAGTTAGTACCAAATGCAGTGCCAGTTTTATAAAATATTGGTTGTATGGTTGGCCACTCACTATTTCTGTCAAATTCTGTTTTTCAAAATATTGTAATGTAATATTACTTACATAAGTTAAAATACATTTTATAATATATGTAAAGAGCTATATCAGACACAATTAAGGTATATTTCAGGTAGTTTTGCCCTACATACCAGGAGATGCCTCTACCTCATTGTTTCTGCATGTGCCTGTTATCCTTTTCAAATGAGGCAGTCAGAATTCTACATCTTGTTTGCAGTACACAATGGAGGATCATGTTGCTGCACCATTGGGATGATGCATATGCAGTTCCTTGATATGTTTGTGGTGCCAGGTCAGATACTGTCTTTGCAAGAAACCTGGCACAAGTTTCACAAATTGGGAAATAGTGATTTTGATATTTGTTTTAGACTTACATACAACTTCATGATTTCAGAAGAACATCGGCAAGACTGTGGAACAAGGGAAAATCCCAGACTTCTAGGTTGGAGGGCATATGTGGAACTAATGACCCAATCTTGTAAAACTGAATTGTTGCAGATACCACACATCAACCTTGGAAGGATATGTATAACAGGATGATGACATGGCGAAGGAAAATGGATATCATGATAACCAACCAGAATGTGAGGACACTTAAGAGCTCTAGAAAATTGCAGGAAGTTAGAAAGGAAATGGATAAGTATAGTGTGAAAGTACCTGTGCTGCAGAAATACAGAAATATTTTCTTAATCCTCCTGGCTCCCTCATCAACCGCCTGTTTCTCCCGTGTATTCTGTCTGTGATTGATGTTGTAAATATTAATCCTACAAAGCCCTGTCAATAGTTTAAGGTCCCTGACTAACAGATCTCAAAAAATTTTGAAATAATAATCGATACTGCTGTTGACATATAATCTTTTTTCAGTTTGTGTTTCTACGGAAAGAAGACGGTATGGCTGAAGGAAATACGAGAAGTCAAGAAAGAATGACGCAGCCTGTGTGTCTAGAGGGGTCATGAGAGGAGGAATGTTTACTGTTTCTCAGTCAGTACTGTATTGGCAAACCACTGATGTGCTCACGTCGTACCGATCATCAGCTGTGGTACAAAAAACACATGGCCATGACAAAGAGTCAAGAAAGAGCCATTACCAGTATAGAGACATTCATGTTTAAATATACTCATCATGTTATTCATTTCCCAATTGACTCGCACAACGCAAGAACATTTTGCAAGGGTTATTCCTCTTACAAACATTACGTGGACTGTTCAGAGTAACAGGAGAAAACTAATTAAGCCAGAGCTTATGACTGAAATCAATTCTGATTATAATTGCAAAGAGTATTTTAAATTTTCCCAGGGAGATAAAAGAGTGCAGATTTCTGCGGCTTCTATAAGTAATAGTCCCAGGGAAAACACAGTATATTTGTGCAAATTTGTTAAATTTTATTGTGATTATATTTGTGCATTATATGTGATGAACAAATGAATTGTTTTGTTCAGATTAATCACACCCATTTTTCATTCCAGTACCAAAGAGTGGGAAAGTTCAGTTACCTAGGCTTGATAATAACTGAAGATATTAGGATAGCAGCAGAAATTCAAGAAAATATAGCAAGTGGAAACATCTTATTATGCCTTGCAGAATATATTCAAGTCCAGAAATGTTAGCAGGAATACAAAAATCCAAATATACAGGGTTATTACAAATGATTGAAGCGATTTCACAGCTCTACAATAACTTTATTATTTGAGATATTTTCACAATGCTTTGCACACACATACAAAAACTCAAAAAGTTTTTTTAGGCATTCACAAATGTTCGGTATGTGCCCCTTTAGTGATTCGGCAGACATCAAGCTGATAATCACGTTCCTCCCACACTCGGCGCAGCATACCCCATCAATGAGTTCGAAACCATCGTTGATGCGAGCTCACAGTTCTGGCACGTTTCTTGGTATAGGAGGTTTAAACACTGAATCTTTCACATAACCCCACAGAAAGAAATCACATGGGGTTAAGTCGGGAGAGCGTGGAGGCCATGACATGAATTGCTGATCATGATCTCCACCACGACCGATCCATCGGTTTTCCAATCTCCTGTTTAGGAAATCCCGAACATCATGATGGAAGTGCGGTGGAGCACCATCCTGTTGAAAGATGAAGTCGGCGCTGTCGGTCTCCAGTTGTGGCATGAGCCAATTTTCCAGCATGTCTAGAAACACGTGTCCTGTAACGTTTTTTTCGAAGAAGAAAAAGGGGCCGTAAACTTTAAACCATGAGATTGCACAAAACACGTTAACTTTTGGTGAATTGCGAATTTGCTGCACGAATGCGTGAGGATTCTCTACCACCCAGATTCGCACATTGTGTCTGTTTACTTCACCATTAAGAAAAAATGTTGCTTCATCACTGAAAACAAGTTTCGCACTGAACGCATCCTCTACCATGAGCTGTTGCAATCGCGCCGAAAATTCAAAGCGTTTGACTTTATCATCGGGTGTCAGGGCTTGTAGCAATTGTAAACGGTGAGGCTTCTGCTTTAGCCTTTTCCGTAAGATTTTCCAAACCGTCAGCTGTGGTATGTTTAGCTCCCTGCTTGCTTTATTCGTTGACTTCCGTGGGCTACGCGTGAAACTTGCCCGCATGCGTTCAAGCGTTTCTTCGCTCAATGCAGGCCGACCCGTTGATTTCCCCTTACAGAGGCATCCAGAAGCTTTAAACTGCGCATACCATTGCCGAATGGAGTTAGCAGTTGGTAGATCTTTGTTGAACTTCGTCCTGAAGTGTCGTTGCACTGTTATGACTGACTGATGTGAGCACATTTCAAGTGCGACATACGCTTTCTCGGCTCCTGTCGCCATTTTGTCTCACTGCGCTCTCGAGCGCTCTGGCGGCAGAAACCTGAAGTGCGGCTGCAGCCGAACAAAACTTTATGAGTTTTTCTACGTATCTGTAGTGTGTCGTGACCATATGTCAATGAATGGAGCTACAGTGAATTTATGAAATCGCTTCAATCATTTGTAATAGCCCTGTATTTGATTATGTTGATTATATTTGATTATACTATATTATTACTGAGTCTGACTTTGGCCTTCAGAGACTGCAGTCGTGTGTGTGTGTGTGTGTGTGTGTGTGTGTGTGTGTGTGTGTGTGTGTGTGTGTTTTTCCATTGTTGATTATATTAAGACCTATAGTAATGTATGGACTGGAAGGCTGGGTTATGACAACAAAGGAGGAAGGTGGTTATTGAGATGGGAAAGGAAGATTTTGAGAGATATTTTTGGGCAAAGGGAGAGGGAAGAAGCTGGAGAACAAGGACAAACACAGAACTACAGACACTTTTTGGACAGATGAATACTGCAGTGGAAACCAAACAAGGAAGAATAAGACAGGATGAGAGTGCCAGAAACTAAAAGTGTTTATAGGAAAGACCGAAGGGAAAAGGAGAAGAGAAAGACCCAGGAAAAATTGGTTTGGATATATGGAGAAGGACCTCAAAGCAGTGGGGGTCCGGAATTGAAGAAGGAAAGTGATGGACAGAGAAGAATTGAAGCAGGTGACAAGGAGGCCAAGGTTCTACAAGGACTGTAGTGCCGACCAATCATATACTTTCTGTAGCCATAGAACTACTATATAGCAGCATATGATATTCAGCTATTTTAGGCAATACCAAACATGTAAATGTTATAGTATGGAAAGAGTAAAGATGACTACTGGTAGTGTTGGCACTGGAAACCTCAAAGAAAATGAACAAAAACTTGAATGGACTACCTCATTTTGCAAACCTTTGTTGTTCTTCAGAGTTCACAGACAGATGCCACTCATTGCACCAGTACTGTTCCCTGAGCAGGGTAAATGGTGGTCTTGTGTGGAACATGTCATAAACATGGAAGAAGTGAGGCAATAGGAGCAACATGGGAAAAGGAAAAGAAAAGGCTAAGGGGAGGGATGGACAGAAGGTGAAGATGATAGAAACATGGAACCAGATAAAATTATCTCTTGTGCAGACAGATTCGAGTCCAAGTTGCAAATTATGATATAGAGAGAGAAGGGACAAAGAACTGCAACAGAAAGAGAGAGAATAATGTGATTGCTGAGAAAGTGCAGATGATGGTTGCCATAGATATATGCCAAGGGAGTTTGCACATTGATTTGCACACTGGACTTGCCAATTGGGAGGACAGAGGCACAGATCCCATCTGGCAGTCCAGATTTAATTTTCCATAAAGCATTAAGACAAATTCTGGTGTGTCTCCTTTCAAAATGACACAGTTGAATATCTTCCAGAGTCTCTAATGTGTGAGATGTTAAACATTAATCTTTTGTCTATAGAGATATAATTCTTACTAAAGTGATTTTCTTTTGGGGGGGGGGGGGGGGTATAGAGTGAATTAGTGAGAAGTACAAAACTGGTGGAGAAACAGATTGACATGAGAACAAATGAAGAGAAGGGAAGAGCCACAAGTACTAGTGACTGAGTTCTGAAGAAGTACACCATCTTATACCACAGTTCCTACCAGTGCAGTTCAGACAATCTGATGGTGGTGGTGGTGGTGGTGGTGGTGGTGGTGGAAGTGGAGGAGGAGAAGGGGGCGGAGGATTCAGATCTAGAACAAATTATTCAGAAGCCCACAGATAGTATATGTATTAGACCCATTTGCCGTCTCTTTGACAATATCCACATTAAGACTAGTAACAGTGACCATTAGATAGTTTTAGCAACAGTGATTACTAATGTGCAAAGGACAATTAAAACAAGAAGGAAGATTTACTTCCTCAGAGAAGAGGCAGTCATGTCGTATTTCACAGAGGAACTCAGAACATTTGCCTCTGGGCAAAAGCAAGTAGAAAACTGTGGGTCAGGGTTAAAAGAATAGTAGGCCATGCACTGGACAGATATGATTCATAACGTGACTCTTCACAGTATACAGTCACTGTAAAGAAACGTCTAAAGAAACAGAGATTATTGCATAACAGCTGTAAAACAATGCATAGGGAATAGAGAGATTCTAAATGAAACACATGTAGCTGTCAATGCATGAAGTGTTCAATGGCTATAACAGCAAAATTTCATCAGAAGATATCTCACAAAATGTAAAAGAATTCTGGCTACAGGCAAAGGCTGTCAGTGGCACAAACATTCATAGGTGATGCAGAAACTGAAATTCTGGGTAGCAATGCAAAAATGTTTTAAAATTTTCCTTTACTAAGGAAGACTAAGAAGCACTGCCCCTGTTTTCTTCTCACACCTCTGCAAATGTTAGTTATTTGATGTTAATACCATTGGCATTGTGAAAAAGTTAAAATTTGCTAAAATTAAACAAGGCTCCTGGGCCCAATGGAATCAATATCAGATTCTATACTGAATGTGCAGTTCATGTAACTCCCCATTTTAATCATGGTACAAGGTCCATACAAAAAATTCCAGAAAATTGTCCACAAAATTTTTCTACGCTTACCTTTTACTTATTGTGCATGGTCTCCTTCAAAATACTGTTCTCCATATTGATGCACTGCTTCCAGCATTGTTTCCATTTCCGGTAGCTGTCTTGGTGCACCTCTTTCTGGATTGCATAAAGCACTGTCTGAGAATTTTCGTTTATCTCATCTATTGTTGCAAATCTTCAGCCTTTCAATGGGGTTTCAACTTGGGAAGTAAAAAGTCCACAGGGGCCAGGTCTGGAGAGTATGGAGGATCAGGCAAAACACAGTGATTTCATTTTTTGTGCTATGGTCATGGACCAACAGGGATGAATGTGTGGGTGCATTATCATGATGCAAAAGCCATAAATTGTCTCACCACATTTCAGGCCACTCTCACATTTTCTCGAAGGTGTCACAATATGTCCCACTAGTACCATTGATTTAACAGTTTGTCCCTGTGTCACGAAATTATGATAAACTAATTCTTCAACGTCATAGAAAACTATTGGGATGGCTTTGACATTTGACCCGTCCTGGTGAGCTTTTTGGTCTTGGAAGACCTTTCCTGACCCACTGTGAAGATTGAACCTTGGTCGCGACATCATAACTGTAGACACACATCTCCTCACCAGTTATGACCCTCGCAAGGAATATCTCGTTCTCATTTTTGTGGTGCAAAAGCTCTTCATAGATTGCAAGGGGAAGGTCTTTCTGGTCTTAACTCATGATGAGCTGTGGGACAAACGTGCGGCAACACAATGCATTTCAAGATCTTGTGTCAGGATTTCATGATGCGATGCAATGAAATGTTACATTCTCCTGCAACCTCTCAGACAGTCATTCTTTGATTGGCATGTGCAATTTCCTGCATCATTTGGTGTGTCTCTTTAAAGGTTTTCTTGAGTTTCATGCAAAATTTAAGCAGACATATTGCTCCTCTAACTCTGCCATGAACCATGGACCTTGCCGTTGGTGGGGAGGCTTGTGTGCCTCAGCGATACAGATGGCCGTACCGTAGGTGCAACCACAATGGAGGGGTATCTGTTGAGAGGCCAGACAAACATGTGGTTCCTGAAGAGGGGCAGCAGCCTTTTCAGTAGTTGCAGGGGCAACAGTCTGGATGATGGACTGATCTGGCCTTGTAACATTAACCAAAGCGGCCTTGCTGTGCTGGTACTGCGAACGGCTGAAAGCAAGGGGAAACTACAGCCGTAATTTTTCCCGAGGAAATGCAGCTTTACTGTATGATTAAATGATGATGGCGTCCTCTTGGGTAAAATATTCCGGAGGTAAAATAGTCCCCCATTCGGATCTCCGGGCGGGGACTACTCAAGAGGACGTCGTTATCAGGAGAAAGAAAACTGGCGTTCTACGGATCGGAGCGTGGAATGTCAGATCCCTTAATCGGGCAGGTAGGTTAGAAAATTAAAAAGGGGAAATGGATAGGTTAAAGTTAGATATAGTGGGAATTAGTGAAGTTCGGTGGCAGGAGGAACAAGACTTTTGGTCAGGTGAATACGGGGTTATAAATACAAAATCAAATAGGGGTAATGCAGGAGTAGGTTTAATAATGAATAAAAAAATAGGAGTGCGGGTTAGCTACTACAAACAGCATAGTGAACGCATTATTGTGGCCAAGATAGACACAAAGCCCATGCCTACTACAGTAGTACAAGTTTATATGCCAACTAGCTCTGCAGATGATGAAGAAATAGATAAAATGTATGACGAGATAAAAGAAATTATTCAGGTAGTGAAGGGAGATGAAAATTTAATAGTCATGGGTGACTGGAATTCGTCAGTAGGAAAAGGGAGAGAAGGAAACATAGTAGGAGAATATGGATTGGGGGGAAGAAATGAAAGAGGAAGCCGCCTTGTAGAATTTTGCACAGAGCATGACTTAATCATAGCTAACACTTGGTTCAAGAATCATAAAAGAAGGTTGTATACCTGGAAGAATCCTGGAGATACTAAAAGGTATCAGATAGATTATATAATGGTAAGACAGAGATTTAGGAACCAGGTTTTAAATTGTAAGACATTTCCTGGGGCAGATGTGTATTCTGACCACAATCTATTGGTTATGAACTGCAGATTGAAACTGAAGAAACTGCAGAAAGGTGGGAATTTAAGGAGATGGGACCTGGATAAACTGAAAGAACCAGAGGTTGTAGAGAGTTTCAGGGAGAGCATAAGGGAACAATTGACAGGAATGGGGGAAAGAAATACAGTAGAAGAAGAATGGGTAGCTTTGAGGGATGAAATAGTGAAGGCAGCAGAGGATCAAATAGGTAAAAAGACAAGGGCTAGTAGAAATCCTTGGGTAACAGAAGAAATATTGAATTTAATTGATGAAAGGAGAAAATATAAAAATGCAGTAAATGAAGCAGGCAAAAAGGAATACAAACGTCTCAAAAATGAGATCGACAGGAAGTGCAAAATGGCTAAGCAGGGATGGCTAGAGGACAAATGTAAGGATGTAGAGGCTTGTCTCACTAGGGGTAAGATAGATACTGCCTACAGGAAAATTAAAGAGACCTTTGGAGAGAAGAGAACCACTTGTATGAATATCAAGAACTCAGATGGAAACCCAGTTCTAAGCAAAGAAGGGAAGGCAGAAAGGTGGAAGGAGTATATAGAGGGTTATGGAAATGGAAGAGGATGTAGATGAAGATGAAATGGGAGATATGATACTGCGTGAAGAGTTTGATAGAGCACTGAAAGACCTGAGTCGAAACAAGGCCCCCGGAGTAGACAACATTCCAGAACTACCGACCGCCTTGGGAGAGCCAGTCTTGACAAAACTCTACCATCTGGTGAGCAAGATGTATGAGACGGGCGAAAAATACCCTCAGACTTCGAGAAGAATATAATAATTCCAATCCCAAAGAAAGCAGGTGTTGACAGATGTGAAAATTACCGAACTATCAGTTTAATAAGTCACAGCTGCAAAATACTAACGTGAATTCTTTACAGACGAATGGAAAAACTGGTAGAAGCGGACCTCAGGGAAGATCAGTTTGGATTCCGCAGAAATGTTGGAACACGTGAGGCAATACTAACCTTACGACTTATCTTAGAAGAAAGGTTAAGGAAAGGCAAACCTACGTTTCTAGCATTTGTAGACTTACAGAAAGCTTTTGACAATGTTAACTGGAATACTCTCTTTCAAATTCTGAAGGTGGCAGGAGTAAAATACAGGGAGCGAAAGGCTATTTACAATTTGTACAGAAACCAGATGGCAGTTATGAGTCGAGGGGCATGAAAGGGTAGCAGTGGTTGGGAAAGGAGTGAGACAAGGTTGTAGCCTCTCCCCGATGTTATTCAGTCTGTATTTTGAGCAAGCAGTAAAGGAAGCAAAAGAAAAATTTGGAGTAGGTATTAAAATTCATGGAGAAGCAGTAAAAACTTTGAGGTTGGCCGATGACATTGTAATTCTGTCAGAGACAGCAAAGGACTTGGAAGAGCAGTTGAACGGAATGGACAGTGTCTTGAAAGGAGGATATAAGATGAACATCAACAAAAGCAAAACGAGGATAATGGAATGTAGTCAAATTAAATCGGGTGATGCTGAGGGAATTAGATTAGGAAATGAGACACTTAAAGTAGTAAAGGAGTTTTGCTATTTAGGGAGTAAAATAACTGATGATGGTCGAAGTAGAGAGGATATAAAATGTAGACTGGCAATGGCAAGGAAATCGTTTCTGAAGAAGAGAAATTTGTTAACGTCGAGTATAGACTTAAGTGTCAGGAAGTCGTTTCTGAAAGTATTTATATGGAGTGTAGCCATGTATGGAAGTGAAACATGGACGATAACTAGTTTGGACAAGAAGAGAATAGAAGCTTTCGAAATGTGGTGCTACAGAAGAATGCTGAAGATTAGATGGGTTGATCACATAACTAATGAGGAGGTGTTGAATAGGATTGGGGAGAAGAGAAGTTTGTAGCACAACTTGACTAGAAGAAGGGATCGCTTCGTAGGACATGTTTTGAGGCATCAAGGGATCACAAATTTAGCATTGGAGGGCAGCGTGGAGGGTAAAAATCATAGAGGGAGACCAAGAGATGAATACACTAAGCAGATTCAGAAGGATGTAGGTTGCAGTAGGTACTGGGAGATGTAGAAGCTTGCACAGGATATAGTAGCATGGAGAGCTGCATCAAACCAGTCTCAGGACTGAAGACCACAACAACAACAACTACTCTGCCATCTCGAAATTCACAAACTGTGCGAGTCAACGTTCTACTCAGTACAACACTGAACAATAACAGACACACAACAATGAAAGTTCTAGCATTTATACATACATTAAACACAGGTGTGTGCAGCGATGGCAACCACATTTTGCTCCAAGACACCATTGGTGTGAAATTATGACTGTCCCATAACTTTTTCACAGGACCTCGTATATCATTAATTCTTTGGAGATGGGTAAGAGGTCGCACTCGTTTATAAGAAGAGCAACAGAAGTGCTCTACAAAACTACTGTCCATTTTCATTTATATTCATTTTTTGTAGAATCGTAATACATATTCTGGGCTCAAATGTAATGTGGTATATAGCACAGAATGATTTCCATGCCAACCAGCATGAATTCCAAAAGCATCGGTCATAAAAAATTCAACTTGCACTTTTCTTACATAAGATCCTGAGAGCTATGGATCAAGACAGTCAGGTGGATGCAATAGTTTTTGATAGAGGAAAAGTATTTGACTCAGTACCCCACCTACCTTCAGTAACAAAATATAGTTACTTGAGAGTATCATACAAAATTTGTGACTGGACTGAGGATTTGTTGGTGGGCAGGACACAGCATGTTATCTTGGATAAAAAGTCATCATCAGAAGTAAACATAATTCCAGGTGTGCCCAAGGGAACTGTGTTGAGACCCTTATTACTCATATTGCATGTTAATGACTCGATAGATGATATTAATAGTAATCTCAGACTTTTTGCCAGTGATTCATTATGCCATAGCTATCACAAACATTGCAGCTGTAGCGAAATGAGTACTTATTCTACGTAACTATGTAAAGTTAATAACCAGAAATCTTGCAGAAACTGTGCGCATCTCATCTTCACCTTCCATCTCCGTAATATTGTCTTCAAGTTCATTTTTTGTGCAGCCCCTGTATATATTCTTTCCACCAGTCAGCCTTCCCTGCTTTGGTTAGCACTGGATTGTCATCTGACTTTTGTTATTCATACATCTGCTTCTCTTTTCGCCAATAATTTTCCTTTAGGTTGCAATTTTACATTTCCTCTCTGTTTCATTTTTTATAAATCACTGTTCTCTTTTGCTTACTTCACTTGCTGTGTTTTTGTATTTTTTCCTTCCATCAGTTAAATTTAATGTTTTGTGTAACCATGGATTTCTTTTGAGCATTATTTTTCTTTGTCCTTTTGCCTACGTGTTCCTCTGCTGCCTTCACAGTACCATTTCTCAAAGCTACTCATTCACATTCTACTGTGTTGCTTTCTGTTACTTTTCCATGATTTATTCACTTTTAATCTGCAGTTCTTAACCAACAAATTACAGTCAGAGTCTGCATTTGTCATTAGAAATATTTTGCAGTTTAAAATATGATTTTGAAATCTCTGAATTGACATTACCTAACCCATACAAATTCATCTTGTGTCTCCAGATCTCTTCTGCATATATTGCTGTCTTTCATGATCTTAAACAAAGTCTTAGAACTGAAGAACTGATTATATTATGCTCCACGTAAATTTCTGTCAGGTGGCTTCCAATTCATTCCTTTCCCTAGTCCATGTTATCATACTATTTTTTCATCTCTACCAGTAACTAATGTCAAATTTCTGTCCCACATCATAGTTAATTTTTGATCTCCATTAATGTTGTGAATAATTTCTTTTATCTTATCATACTTTTTTCATCTTTTGTGGAAGTAGTAGGCATATAAACTTGTCCTTCTGTGATGGATGTTGACTTTGTATCTATTTTGGCTATGATAATGTATTCACTGGGCTGTTTATAGTAACTCATTTGTGTTCTTAGGGTCTTATTCACTTTTGGACATACCCCTGCATGACACCTATTTTATTTTGTGTGGATAACCCTATACCCATCTGACCAAAAGTCCTGTTCTTCTGTTCACTGCACTTCATTAATTCCCACTGTATCTACTTGCAAACTAACCATTCCTCTTGTGGTGTTGCAGTTCTTCCTGTTATGTCCATGCTTGCATAAGGCAGAATTCCTCATTCCTGTATCCATTCCTCTTTGTAAGTAGTCTACTTCCAGAGAGCCTAATGAGAGACTGTTTTACTTCTGGAATATTTTACCAAAGGTGACCCCACTGTCATAAAACCATTCACTGCCTGCTACATATTCTTGAGAAATGTAAAGGCTGTAGTTTCCCACTACCCTGCATCATTCACAGTGAGGTCTACATATTCTTAATTTCATGCATATAAGTCAGATCCCCCATTAAGATTGGAATATTTATCATAATGATAGGTTAGTCTGTAATGGTAGTGGTGTATTTATTTGCAGTAAAAAACCAATAATATCTAGCAAGGTTGTCATGGACTCTGAATGTGAATTAATCTGGTTGAAGTTAGGCATGAAAGGTTGGTCAAAAGCAGTAATTTGATGCTGTTAATAGACCACCTGGGTCAGGAGCTATAGTGGTGGAGTGCTTCAGAGAGAACTTGCAGAATATTGTTAGTAACTTTCCTGATCATGGCATTCTGGTAGGGGGCATAGATTGGGAGAGTCACGCTGCCAAAAGTAATTCTAGGGACAGGAATTGTTGTGACTTTATTCTGAATGTCTTGTTCAAAAATTACTTTCAGTAGATAGATAGAGATCTAACTTGTGATGGTAATGTCTTAGACCTGAACTTCATGTATCAGTTAACATAGAGGAAGGTATTAGTGATTATAAGGCTGTGGTAGCAACTATGACTATGGGTTTTACAAGGAATGTTAAAAAAGATAGGCAGATATTTTTGCTTAGAAAGTGTGACAGGAGATAAATTGCAGAGTATATGAGTAGTAAGCATCAAATATTCAGTGATAAGAATGAAGACATAAAGCACAAATGGAAAAAATTCATAAACACCATTCAATGTGCCTTAGATAATGATGTTCTGAGCAAGGTCTAAGGGATGGGAAAGACCCACTGTTGTTTAATTAGCCATGTTGGGAAACTGGTATGTAAACAAGGAGAAACTTCAACACAGATTCCAGAGGAATCAAAACCTAACTGACAAACAAAAGCTGGATAAAGCAAAAATGAACACAAGGAGAGCAATGAGAGAAGCATTCATATCAGTTTGAAATCCTCTATCCATTCATTCAGTGACCACACTGTTACCAAAATCGAAGATAACAGAGAGAGGTCTGAAATTGTTTAATCGTGGAAGATCATAATATGGTACCAACTTTCACTCATCATACGAATGTTGAAATGGCAGATATTGAGATAGCTGATTGCAGAAGGATGTTTAATTGTAGTAATAAATGCACCAAATTTAACATTCACATTATGCACCTGTAGGGTTTCAGCCCAGATAGCCCTACATAACATTTTTCTAAGGACTGAATATTTTGCTCACTTATGATACTGACTTATGTGATTGATTGCCATTACTTCTGAAAAAGCATATCAGTTGGTCATGATGATAAGGTATTTCTGTTTGAACTATATAGAACTCGTAGTCACCTATACCAATACTGGTAATGATGACGACTTAATAAGAAGTCAAAACCTGTCATGATACTATTTGTGTAACCCAAGGACACATACAACAAAAAATTTGATGGGTGGACATGGCAATATAATATACAACATTCCTTTCCATTAGCAAATGCCAACATGACCTTGCTGTTTTGTATTGTTGCAATATAATCTCTCTCTCTCTCTCTCTCTCTCTCTCTCTCTCTCTCTCTCTCAAGAAAAAAGAGGATAGCAGACATATTAAGCTACAACACAAAATTGCTTAAAATTATCTCTCTCTTTTTTGGTCCTATAAATCTCTGTAGTTATATTTAAGCCTACTTACCAACTTTCATCACATGATTTAAGTTCCTGCATTTGGTTTCCTGTACCCCAACATTATTAACATTTCCTGGAAGTTTCAATTACCTCTTATTCTCATTGAAATAGTACATTACACATTTATTTATATACTGTACACATTAAAAAACATGTAGCCTATGCCTGTCTGAGCATTTACTACAGCAATGCGTAAAAATTTGAAGTAAATTTGTCAATAACTGTTGGAGGTTTGGTAACTATCTTAAACAATGAGTTATCTTATGGCACTAGTGTAGATATAGATTTCCATATACCATATACATTTAAAAGATGTGTAATCTAGGCCTTTGTCAACAATAGACACACATATGGGTGCACTCCCCCCCCCCCCCCCCCTCCTTCCAAAAACACACACACACACACACACACACACTCATGCAAAAGCAACTCACACATACAACAATCCATCCTGAATTTTCCATTGTTCGAATGTTTATTAGAGTATCATGTAAAAATTTGAAGTAAATCAGCCAAGCACCTTTCGAGTTTTTTGCTAGCTACATTTCCCCTTTGTGTGGTATATATTTATATACCATATATATTAAAAGATATATAGCCTATGCATATCTGAATGTTTATTAGATTGTGTAAAAAGTGGAAGTAAGTTTGTCAAGAACTTTTTGAGATTTTTGTTAAAAAATTTCCCATTTATGTAGTTTATATATACTTACAAGCCACATATATTTAAAAAATGTGTAGCATATGTCCATCCAAACATGTATTACAGTATCGTGTAAAATTGTGAAGTAAATCGGTTGCGAACATTTTGAGGTTTTTGGTAACAACGTTAAATCGTGACTTTTCTTCATATAGGAGTATATTTTTTGTACATAAATATTTATATGGGATGTATACTTTAAAAAGTCAGTCACGAACTTTCTGAGATTTTTGCTAAAATTGTCAAGAACTTTTCAAGGTTTTTGGTATATAGTACTATAGATGTAAATGAGACAGAATTGCTGGCCATTAATTACCTTCAGTTGGTGAAATGTGCAGTACTGCCAGTAGACAGATATACAAGTGACATTATTGTTGTACCTTTTGGAACTAATAGTTCCTTCCTCAGAGAGGGGAGAGATGTTTTTAGTACGTCATCTTTAGTTTAATGTGTGTCTATTAGCACTGCTAAACATTTTACCTCTTGAAAGTATATACTACCCAGCAATTCTGTCAAAAATCTATCACTTTTGACGACTGAATTTGCTGTTGATTTAACTAATTTTTATTTTCAAACTGTTAAAGTGATTTTCATTTTTGTAGGTTTTTGTCATCTTTATCTTGCTGGGTTCAATCAACAGTTTGTAATCATGATTTGCATCTGTCAGGGTCCCCAAATTCTGTTTTGATCCAATGAATAATGCTGAGTCTTAGTCTTGAGTGTTATTTGAAATGGTGCAAATGATTAACTGATTAAAAGAAACATTGCATTCTGTCACAAACCACAGCAATGAAAGAAACCATCTCAACTGAAGGTGAGCAGTTTTCAATTAGATTCAAAAGGTCTAGCAGTGACAGGGATGACAAGTGGTGCATTGGTTTTTAAGCTTCAGATGACATGGTTTATCTTCAATTCTGATAAATAGTATGGTGGCAAATTAATACTGAATTGGAGCTGATATTTGTTTTGGTTTTGTGCTGTCAAATAATAATAATAATAACAATAATAATAATAATAATAAACATTATATAAATATTTTGTTTGTTTTTCAATATGTCAAACATTAAACAAAGCTATGGAGCTACAAACCCAGGATAGCACAATGACTATGCGGCAAATTTAGCTATGGGAGTTGTGAATTTGAGAAACTACTTACATCTATCTCTACATTATACTCTGTCAGCCACTTTTTGGTGTGTGACAGAGGATACTTTTGGCACCACTAACTGGTCCCCCCCCCCCCCCCCCCCCCCACCCATTTTCTTTTGCCAATGGTGCATGGGAAGAACAATTGTCGTTACGCCCCTCTACTAGCTTTAATTTCTTGAACCATCTTGTCATGGTCATTTCACATATGGGAGAAAGTAAGATGTTGTCCAACTCTTCGTGGAAGTGCTCACTCAAAATTTCAATGGTACACCACTCCATGATGCAAAACGTCTCTTGTAATGTCTGCCACTGGAGTTTATTGAGTTTCTTTGTAACACTCGCACTGACGAAACAATCACATGACAAAATGTGCCACTCTTTGTTGGATCTTCTCTATCTCTTCTATCGGTCCTACTGAGTAAAGATCCCATATTGATGAACAATAATCAGGAATCATTCAAACAAGCACCTTTTCAGCCACTTCCTTTGTTTCCTTAAGATTCTTCCTATGAATTTCAATCTGGCATCTTTTCCTACTATTTGTTTTATGCCATCATTCAACTTAAGGTCACTTGGGATAGTTACTCTTAGATATTTTACTATAAATACTCATTTGAGCAGTTTGTCTTCAATAATGGATTTCTTTTCTCATGTACGTGTAATATGTTACATTTATTTATGTTCATGGTCAATCCCCAGAACCAGCTACATTCACCAATTCTCCACAGGTCATTCTAGAAATCGATACTGTTTTCTGGTATTGCTGTTTTCTTATACACAACTGCATCATCTCTGATCTGTCTTAAAAGAGCTTCCAACAGTATTTACTATATCATTTATATACAATGTAAACAGTAACAATCCTATACACTTCCTTGAGGTACTCTGAAAATTATCTTTACATCTGTCAGTTTTGTTCCATTGAGAGTGATGTGTTGAGTTCTGCCTGCAAGGAAATCTTGAATCCAGTTGCAAATATGGTCCAATACTTGATAAGCTCTCTTCTTCTTCTTCTCCTGCTCCTCCTCCTCCTCCTCCTTCTCCTTTTTCACCAGCCAACAGTCTGGGGCAGTGTTAAATCCCTTCCTGAATTCAAGAAACATCAGCTCGAGCACCATCGTCTACAGTGCTGTGGATCTCATGGAGGTACAGAGCAAGCTGGGTCTTGCAAGATCTGTGTTTGCGGAATTCATATTGATTTTCATAGGGGAAATTTTCAGTCTCCAAAAATGTCATAGATCTTGAGTATAAAACATGTTACAAAGCAGAGAGACAATAAAAGCTGCAGAATCAAACAAACTGCATTACTAGTGAAATATTAGAGTCGTGTAAGAGGCTGCAGGAAGTGAGACAGTTGGATGAAGCTGAAAACTGTAAAGTATTAAATAATAAAAATAGGCAAAACAAGAGCAATTAACACCACAATAAAGCACTCATAAAACAAGATAAAGGCAGTTTGGAATGTGATTAATGCTTCATTTGATGAACTGGTTTCGGGCATTATCTGTGGCTGATGATGTGTCTGTTCCAGAGGAAGCTTCTCGGTCAGCAAGGGCTGGGCGTTTACAGAGGGTGGGTTTGCTGGTAGTTGGGAGCTCCAACATTAGACGTGTAATGGGGCACCTTAGGAACATGGCTGCCAAGGAAGGGAGGGAAGCCAGTGTGCACTCCATGTGTTTACTGGGAGGAGTCATTCTGGATGTGGAAAGGCTGCTTTTGGATGCCATGAAGAGTACAGGGTGCAGCCAACTGCAGGTGGTGGCTCATATTGGTACCAGTGACGTATGTTGCTTTGGATCGGAGGAGATTCTCTCTAGTTTTGGGCGGTTAGTGGAAATGATAAAGACTGCCAGTCTTGCTTGCGAGGTTAAGCCAGAGCTCACCATCTGCAGCATCGTCGATAGAACCGACTGTGGTCCTTTGGTGTAGGGCTGAGTGGAGGGTCGGAATCAGAGGCTCAGGCAGTTCTGTGACTGTGTAGGCTGCAGATTCCTTGACTTGCGCCATTGGGTGGTGGGTTTCCGTGTTCCGCTTAATAGGTCAGGAGTCCACCACACACAGGAAACGGCTACACGGATAGCAGGGGCTGTGTGGAAAGTACTGGGCGGTTTTTTAGGTTAGAGGTCATCAGGCAACCACAGAATGGGTGTCCTTCTAAAAGGGGGCAGGTAAAACACAGCAAGTTAGTTGTAGAAATTATCGGTATTGTAGTTTTAAATTGTCGTAGCTGTGTTGGGAAAGAACCAGAGCTCCAAACCCTAATAGAAAGCACTGGAGCTCAAATAGTTATAGGTACAGATAGCTGGTTAAAGACAGAAATAAGTTCCGCAGAATTTTTTTCTAACGCTCTAACAGTGTTCAGAAAGGATAGATTAAATACAATTTGTGGTGAAGTATTTATTGCTGTCAGAAATAGTTTGCCTTGTAGTGTAATTGAAGTAGATAGTTCCTGCAAAATAGTATGGGTAGAGGTTATACTTGACAATTAGGTCATTTTCTGACCACCCCCCCCCCCCCCCCTACCCCGAATCAGAAGATATAGTTGCTGAACAGTACAAGGAAAACTTGAGTTTCATTTCAAATAGGTACCCCACACATACAACTGTAGTTGGTGGTGACTTTAATCTACCCTTGACATCCTGCCAGCAGCAGGCATAAAACGTCATCTGAAATTGTACCGAATGCTTTCTCAGAAAATAATTTTGAGCAATTAGTTCATGAGCCCACTCAAAGCGTAAATGGTTGCGAAAGCATACTTGACCTCTTAGCAACAAATAATCCTGGACACATAGTGAGTATCGTGATAAATACAGGGATTAGCGACCACAAGGCAGTAGCTGCTAGGCTGAATACTGTAACTACTACAACCATAAAAAGAAACACAAAGTATATCTATTTAAAAAAGCTGATAAAATGCTCTTAACGCCTTTTTAAGAGAGAGTTTGCACTCCTTCTGATCTGATCATGTAAGCTTAGAAAAGTTGTGGAATGCTTTCAAAGAGATATATACCATATAAATTGAGAGATATATACCATATAAATTAATAAGTGATGGTACTGATCCTTCATGGTACATAAAACTGGTCAGATAGCTGTTGCAGAAGTGGCAAAAAAAGTGTGTCAAATTTAAAAGAATGCAAAATCCCCAAGACTGACAAAGTTTTGCAGAAGTTCAAAATATAGTGTGTACTTCAATGTGAGATGCTTTCAATAATTTCCACAACGAAACTCTGTCTCGAAATCTGGCAGAAAACCCAAAGAGATTCTGGTCATACATAAAGCACACAAGTGGCAAGACGTAATCAATACCTTCACTGTGCGATAAGAATGGTGAAGTCATTCATGACAGTGCCACTAAAACAGAGTTATTAAACACGATTTTCCGAATCTCCTTCACCAAAGAAGATGAAGTAAATATTCCTGAATTCCAATCAAGAACACTGCCAAGACGAGAAACATAGAAATAGATATCCTCAGTGTCGCAAAGCAACTTAAATCACTTGATAAAAGCAAGGCTTCCGGTCCAGATTGTATACACGTCACGTTCCTCTCAGATTATACTGATACAATAGCTCCATATTTAGCAATTATATACAACTGCTCGCTCACAGAAAGATCCGTACCTAAAGACTGGAAAATTGCTCAAGTCACACCAATACCCAAAAAGGGAAGTAGGAGTAATCCGTAGAATTACAGTCACATATCACTAAAGTCAATTTGCAGTAGGGTTTTGGAACATGTACTGTATTCAAACATTATGAAGTACCTTGAAGAAAATGATTTATTGACACGTAGTCAGCATGGATTCAGAAATTATCGTTCTTGCAAAACACAACTAGCTTATGAAGTAATGAGTGCTATCGACAAGGGATGCCAAATTGATTCCATATTTTTAGATTTCCAGAAGGCTTTTGACACCGTTCCTCACAAGCGTCTTCAAACCAAACCGCGTGCCTGGGGAATATCACCTCAATTGCGCGGCTGGATTTGTGATTTCCTGTCACTACTTCGTAGTAACAGATGGAAAGTCTTCAAATAAAACAGAAATAATATCCGGCATTCCCAAAGAAGTGTTATAGGCCCTCCTTTGTTCCTGAATTACATTAACGACATAGAAGACAATGTCAGTAGCCATCTTAGATTGTTTGCAGATGATGCTGTTATTTACTATGACTAAAACGAATTGCAAAATGATTTAAATATGATATCTGTATGGTGCGAAACCTGGCAATTGACCCTGTATAAAGAAAAGTGTGAAGTTATTCACATGAGTACTAAAAGAAATCCGCTAAATTTTGATTGCGCGGTAAGTCACACAAATCTGAAGGTTATAAATTCAACTAAATACTTAAGGATTACAATTACAAATACCCTAAATTGGAACGACCACATAGATAATGTTGTGGGTAGAGCCAACCAAAGACTGTGATTCAATGGCAGAACACTTAGAAGGTGCAACAGGTCTACTAAAGACACTGCTTACAACACGCTTGTTTGCACTATTCTGGAGTATTGCTGTGCGGTGTGGGATCCACATCAGATGGGACTGACGGATGACATCAAAAAAGTACAAAGAAGGGCAGCTCGTTTTGTATTGTTGTGAAGTAGGGGAAATAGTGTCACAGACATGACACATGAATTGGAGTGGCAATCATTAAAAAAAAGGCATTTTTTGTTGTGGTGGGATCTTCTCATGAAATTTCAATCACCAGTTTTCTCCTCCGATTGCAAAAACATTCTGTTGGCACCCACATATACAGAGAGAAATGACCATCATGATAAAATAAGAGAAATCAGGGCTAGCACAAAAAAAAAATTTAAGTGCTCATTTTTCCCGCGCTCCGTTCGAGAGTGGAACAGTAGAGAGACAGCTTGAAGGTGATTCATTGAACCCTCTGCCAAGCACTTTATTGTGAATAGCGGAGTAATGACGTAGATGTAGAATGAAAGGAAAAGTTTAGTGATACATTCCATTCCTTGAATGAGAGGTATCACTTCCTTAAATATATATGTCAGAGAAAAGATGTTCGTGACTGAAAGTAGTTGATAAGTGGTGAGCGCCCCGCCCGTGGGAGGTGTTTTAAATCGTAGGTGCTGATAACAGAGCTAATAATCCACTGACTATACGAAAGTGGGTAGCAATCAGATGACAGTACCTGCTGAGTTGGAGATAGGAATTCCACGGAGCAGGCGGTGCAGAAGATAGAGCTCCACAAAATCTAATAATGCAAAATGTTAAAGATAATAAATGTATTTTAATTGATAACTATCAAGTTGTTATGTACGCAGTACAAAGAGCTAGTAAGCGAGTTGGTTGCTATCCTCATTTGTCATATACTGAGTTGTAATTTTGAAGGTAATATAAGAATGTGAATTGAATCCCCACTTCTTATTTATGGGGTGGAGTGAATGAGAAATTAATTTTCGGCAGCTTTACCTGCAACCTGTAAGGAGGCGAAGTCTGAGACAAGTTGGAGGAAGAAGGCACACTTATTCAGGACACAGAGTAGCTGGACCCTGATTAATAATACTTAACAGTGACCAAATATTCAATAAACAACATTCATCGTATATACCTGTAAAAGGAGTGTTCAGGTGGCAAGAAGTGAAGTGTAACAAACCCCTCATGCAGCCCAAGCCAACCTGGAACACTTTATGTGGTGATCTCGGCAGCTGAAAGATAAATAAAGTGTAACTAAAAAGCCAAATCTCAAGAAAATTTCATAAGAAAGCACCAAGGAGAAAACGTGTTGTCAAGGGCAATGGGAATAAAACAAGATATTCTGCATAGCACAGACATCAAACTGAATCAGAAACGAATAATAAAATTGAGTGAAAAAGGAAGAAGTATGTTGGGGAGAAATTAATCATATCACCCAACAACAGTATGCAGAAATGAGCAACCAGCAGTCGATACACAGTCTGTTAGCAGCACCCAGCATAAAATTAACGGTGAGCTGTGCTTGTGACCAATTTAAAAAGTTGTATGTGTTGTGAGCGATACAATAAGACAAGTGTAGGATACAATTAAAGTTAAAATTAAAAACATCAATATAGACAATAAGTATGTTGATATGAGAAATAAAATATCTGTTTATGTGTATCATCACAAGAAAGATGACCATGTCAATAGAAATAAATTAGAAATAATTTTGGAAAAATTCAATGCATTTACTAAGCAGATACAAACTCTTAATGAGGAAAATAATAGGAAGATACAAAACAATTTAAAGAGATTAATAATAAAACACAGTCATCCAGGGAGGAGGAACTGAACAGTAATAAGAAAAAGAGGGCACTGCTTCAGCAAACTAATTCGTTGTCTCCTGGCCACGAGGATAATTACTGTTCAGACGCAACGCCCCCTTTGGGGTGCCAGCTTGATACAGTATGTTTTTGTAGAGCCTTCCACCGGTCAAGCACGTGTGTCTGTTAAAAAATAGATTCATCCATTAACGGGCCTGTTAGAACTGAGTCGCTTGTCATGAGTTTGGGTACCGAATAACGAGACTTTTTTAAAACAAACCTTCATCCCTTATTCCTCGCCTTTAGGGTTGAAATTTCGAAAAATCCCTTCGTAAACGACGTCGATAGTATAGAATCCACACATTCTCCAAATTTCAAGTTTCTATCCTTGCTGTTTGAGCTGGGCGATGATTAATCAATCAATCAGTCAGCCAGGACATTTCCTTCATTATACAGAGATTGACAGAGACCAGTTAAACGCCTGTTATCTTTATGGAACTGAGTCATGAGGAGAGTGGAAAAGTTTGGTGACAATAAACCGCATTTTATGTTAGGTTGCAATGCAAACAATGGATCTGCGTGATAATAGTAGTAATGAAAGGACTTTGTCAATATTATAAACTGCAGGCTCAAATACTGTACATGGAATTCTGGAAACGATAAGAACCTTATATTGAAGCTCTAATATGATGAAGAAAAGTGAGCTGTACATGGCGATTTGTATTTTAAAAAAATTCGGCAAATAGCTGAATACGCATAAGAGATATACTTACTTCCTTGCCAAACTAATACTAGTGCCATTTATAGATTTCAAGAAAGCATTTGATTGTATAGACAGAGAAACGATAGATAAGGTCATTAGAGAATTTGGTGGTAAATCAAAACTAGCAAACATAATTCGTGAAACACTAACAGGCACAGTATCTAAAGCCAAATTTATGGGAGAAGTATCCAGCCTTTTAAAATAAAAACTGGTGTTAGACAAGGTGATGGTTTATCATCTTTATTGTTTAACTGTGTTCTAGAAAAAATTGTAAGGATCTGGAATTTGGAGCTAAAAACTCGCAAAATTGTACCAATAACTCTGGAAAGGAAAACAAATGGAATTAAGGTAAACTGCTTGGCTTTTGCAGATGATTTTGCAATATGTACAGAAAATGTGACAGAAGCAGTTACTCAAATAAACATTCTGGAAAAATTAACAAACAGAACTGGTCTCAAAATTTCAGCTGAAAAAGCAAAATTCATGACAAATATAAAAAATGCACCAAAATACATAGAAAAACAAATAGGTAAAATAGAGTGAGTAAAGAAATTTAAATATCTTGGAGAAACTATACAACAAAATGGACTAGAAAAATCTGAATAGATGTAAGAATTAACAAAATGGAAAGAGCATATGCTTTGACCAAAAATATTTACAACAAGAAATGTATATCTAGAAAAATAAAACTGAAACACTACGCCACAGTGGTATGACCAGAATGTTTATATGGATCTGAATGCCTAATGATGAACTATAAGATGGACCAACTAGAGGTACTGGAATGAAGGATTATTAGAAAAATAATGGGTGCAATGAAAACTGCAGATGGTTGGAAAATAAGAAGTAATGAGTAGCTCTATAAAAATATATACACTCCTGGAAATGGAAAAAAGAACACATTGACACCGGTGTGTCAGACCCACCATACTTGCTCCGGACACTGCGAGAGGGCTGTACAAGCAATGATCACACGCACGGCACAGCGGACACACCAGGAACCGCGGTGTTGGCCGTCGAATGGCGCTAGCTGCTTAGCATTTGTGCACCGCCGCCGTCAGTGTCAGCCAGTTTGCCGTGGCATACGGAGCTCCATCGCAGTCTTTAACACTGGTAGCATGCCGTGACAGCGTGGACGTGAACCGTGTGTGCAGTTGACAGACTTTGAGCGAGGGCGTATAGTGGGCATGCGGGAGGCCGGGTGGACGTACCGCCGAATTGCTCAACACGTGGGGCGTGAGGTCTCCACAGTACATCGATGTTGTCGCCAGTGGTCGGCGGAAGGTGCACGTGCCCGTCGACCTGGGACCGGACCGCAGCGACGCACGGATGCACGCCAAGACCGTAGGATCCTACGCAGTGCCGTAGGGGACCGCACCGCCACTTCCCAGCAAATTAGGGACACTGTTGCTCCTGGGGTATCGGCGAGGACCATTCGCAACCGTCTCCATGAAGCTGGGCTACGGTCCCGCACACCGTTAGGCCGTCTTCCGCTCACGCCCCAACATCGTGCAGCCCGCCTCCAGTGGTGTCGCGACAGGCGTGAATGGAGGGACGAATGGAGACGTGTCGTCTTCAGCGATGAGAGTCGCTTCTGCCTTGGTGCCAATGATGGTCGTATGCGTGTTTGGCGCCGTGCAGGTGAGCGCCACAATCAGGACTGCATATGACCGAGGCACACAGGGCGAACACCCGGCATCATGGTGTGGGGAGCGATCTCCTACACTGGCCGTACACCACTGGTGATCGTCGAGGGGACACTGAATAGTGCACGGTACATCCAAACCGTCATCGAACCCATCGTTCTACCATTCCTAGACCGGCAAGGGAACTTGCTGTTCCAACAGGACAATGCACGTCCGCATGTATCCCGTGCCACCCAATGTGCTCTAGAAGGTGTAAGTCAACTACCCTGGCCAGCAAGATCTCCGGATCTGTCCCCCATTGAGCATGTTTGGGACTGGATGAAGCATCGTCTCACGCGGTCTGCACGTCCAGCACGAACGCTGGTCCAACTGAGGCGCCAGGTGGAAATGGCACGGCAAGCCGTTCCACAGGACTACATCCAGCATCTCTACGATCGTCTCCATGGGAGAATAGCAGCCTGCATTGCTGCGAAAGGTGGATATACACTGTACTAGTGCCGACATTGTGCATTCTCTGTTGCCTGTGTCTATGTGCCTGTGGTTCTGTCAGTGTGATCATGTGATGTATCTGACCCCAGGAATGTGTCAATAAAGTTTCCCCTTCCTGGGACAATGAATTCACGGTGTTCTTATTTCAATTTCCAGGAGTGTAGAAAATATCTGAAGTAATGGCCAAACGAAGATTAACCTTTTTTGGACATCTCTACCGAATGGATGGAAATAGATTAACAAAACAAATACTCCTATATTTCTGGAAGAAGAAATCGACAATAGCATGGATTACAGAAGTAAGAAAATATCTTGAAAGAAACAACATTAAAGAATCAGAAATAGCAGAAAGAAACTGTTTTAAAAACAAAATACTAAATGTGGAAGGCTTTCAAAGCAGAAGAAATAAAAAATCAGGAACAACGTAGACAGAAGAAAGGAAGGGACTTCATGGGGAGAAAATGAGGGAATACTGGAAAAATAGGAAACAACAACAAAGGAAGAAGAGGAACTGAAGTTGTTAACACGTGATCCTAGTTGGTCAATACGATTGTAGAAATAAATAAATAAATAAATAAATATCGACACCCATTTTAATATCGATATATCTGTATATTGGGTGAAAATTACAACCGATATACATCTAACTCTTGTGGTGAAATTGTCGACATATCGATATTTTGTCAACAGCTCTTTTACCAGCCTTATACGAATTTCTTTTGCTACGATATGTCCTATAAGCCAATATCTGCAGACAAGTACAGGCCAATTTTTACAGAAGGGTATAGTGTTGGAGTAAATTCACCAAAGATGTAAGCCTTTGACATGCTCAAAGTAAAAACTGTAAGTACCAGTGACCTCCAGCTGAAAGAAAGTCTTCAGTAATAGCTGGAATAACACCAGTTAAGAACAGTGGCAGGCAAGGCTAGTATTTGAATCCAGTCGAAACATGAGGAGGCAGACAGTGATATTCATACTGTTACGTTTTATTTGCAGCAGACTCTACCAGTCCCTAAATTAAGATGTGGATGAGTCTTTTACACTTGCTTCACGTTTCTCAAGCAACAGGAAACAGGTAAGTGGACCTCACAACTCTGAACCAGAGTCTTGCGGTTTTATCATACCAAGCTGCTGCTTGCAAGCCAATTGCAACTCTCCCTAACAAGAACCCATCGTCGAAGGGTTACAGTGACCTCGGTAATGGTGTTCCACGCTAAGAATGTCTTGGTGAAAGCGTTCACCTTGCTCATCGCTTAGGGCTCATTATTTTTGTCTTTTCTGTTTCCTAAAAAGCCCCCCCCTCCCCAATTGCCTTAAAAGAAGACCAAGCAACTAATGGATATGTGTGAGTTTGGTATCAAAGGTTGGATCTTTCAGAAATTTTGTTATTTGTGGTTCAATAAATATATCCTCTTTCAGCTTTGCCTCACTTAATTTGGGAAACTTTTATTTTAAGTGATAGAAAGCTTCACCTTCTTTACCCAGAGCTTTTACAGAGTTCTTGATAAGGCCCAACTTGATATGAAGGGGAGGCAAAATGATTTTATCGGGCTCAACCAATGGGGTATTGTACACATTTGCGTTTCCAGGAACATATGACTTCTTTATAAGCCATTTCTTGACTGTATAGTGGTTCTTGGTGTCATTGCTGTCTCAAAGGCACAAAAAGCAGCAGTATTTTGTGCATCCAGCCGGTAAGCCTGTAAGAAGTGCAACGTCTTTTAAATCGCAGCAAAGCTGCCATTCATGAACCTTATATTTGATTGTCTCTAGCAGCAAAGACACGGTTTAATAAGTTCCCTCCATGTCCACTGCGTAAGCCAAAGGTATCGACATCGAGCGCTGAGCAGCGCAAGCTGTGTGACGGTCACAAGGGGCGGCGTTTTTACTACGCACCTGATTGAACGTACGGCAGAATTGTCGTGTGGATAGGTTGCCAGGGCGTAATAGGACTCAGGAGAGCCTCCCCAGAATAGCTGGCGGTAGATGGATAGTGAAGGGAACGACGAAGATCCAGGGCCTCAGACGCAGGAGCCCGACCGAGAGCAGGCCGGCCCCTCGCACGTTGTACGTCCACGGTCTTCTAGGCAAAGGACAAGCACTGGGGCTGAGATAGATCTCGCGAGTAGGTCTGAGCCGAACACCACCGTCTCACATGAAACAGACATCGAACATGCACTGAGACAGCAAATCCAGAAGTTACAACAGATATAACAGGACACCAACATGGCGACTTCCCGCCGAAACCAAACAACCAATCACGACGCACCACGACAGGACATTGAACAAAACTCAACCAATGAAGATACAAATCAGACATACGAAGATGACAACATTTCACAGTACTACTGTTCCTCTGAATCTGAATCATCGGAGCAGGAGGAGATGGAACAAGGTGATAGGGAAGGGGACTTCCAAACCCCTCCTCCACGGAAAACAATAAAATGAAATAACACCGAAGACGACACAGCACCGCACCGTACAAACAATTCACCATTCAAACAGAAAACCGTTTTGAACCTCTCACACCTCCAATACAAAGAATCAATAGTACCAGCAATCCAGCAACTGCAACCCAACCAACTCCATCATTATCAAATGCACCTCAAGCCATTCCAAGGAAACCAAGAATTCCGCCCATTACCATCCAGTACCAAGGCCACTACCTGATGCTTAATGCAGCCCTGAAAAAACACATGGAAGGACCTATCCAGGCTTCTGTAAAGGAAATACCATGAAGTATCATTTTGACTCATTGAAAGATCAACGGACAGCACTCGACTTCTTCCATCATCATAATATTCACAATTTCACTCACCAACCGCAAAATGACAGACACCTAAAAGTCGTGATAAAACGTTTACCTGAAACCGTTACAGAAGCAGAAGTAGAAAAAGACCTACGATACCTCAACTTCAATCCACATAACGTTCACCAGTGCAAGAAAAGGGACAATAACACAAAACAACTACGACCCATGGATGTCTTCTGTGTCACACTCGACAGAAAACCAGAAAACGACGCCATTTACCACGTCCGCTACATCCTAGACACAAAGGTGATAATAGAATCATACCACAATAAAGACGGTCCACCACAGTGTAAAAAAGTCAGGGGTTTTTCAATACCGCAAACTATTGCTCTATGCCGACCCGCTGTGTCCGCTGCGGTGCCGCCCATAGAGCAAGAGAATGCAGCCTACCAGTGAACACCATACTGTGTCAACTGCAAACAAGATGGCCACCCGGCGTCCTTCCACGGCTGTGAAAAATTCCAGAAAGCAATACGTATCTACCTCACCCAACGACCAAAGACCACCACTCCAACAGTAGCAACAATCCAACCAAGCATAAAGAACACACAAATGCCAACCCCAGCTGAAGCGAGCCGCAGAGGACGTAAAACATGTGCAAATCTCCAAACAAATCAGGAATCATCTTCAACTACCCAGACACAACAACCACCAAATTCAACCTCGAACCGAACAACTGGACCTGCTTCCTTCCTCGACTTCCTCAACCACATCAAAAACTTCTGGCAGAACACTCAGTGGACGAACATCATATCAATCATCACTACCAAATTCCAACACTTTATGAATGCCCCAGACATACTATCAAAAATAATGGCAATTTTCGGTGGAGTTATGAAATTCTTTGGTACAGACAATGGAAATTAGACCTACCAGGAAACACAACTTACGTTTTTGTATCTTCAATGCCTCGAGAGTTCATAACAAAAAAGACTTACTAAACGAATTCGTAGAAGATAACAAAATCGACGTACTATTTGACACTGAAACACACTTACATCCGACACAATCCTTCAAACCCCGGAACATGGTTTGCCACCGAACCGACTGAATCAATCGACAGGGAGGCGGAATGGCCATTTTTATTCGTTCACACATACGACACAATCCTGAAATTACTCCACCAATCACATCATTAGAAGCTACAATAGTAACAATAGAAACAGTACAAGGAAAAATACCCTGGTGGCCGCATATCTTAGCCCCAGACCAGTATTTGAAGAAAATGACTTGCTACAAATATTTGACAACAACCACCAAATCTTATTTGTCGGCGACCTAAATGCAAAAAACACGACGTGAAATGCCCGACGGAACAATGCACACGGGAACACATTATATAAGTTACAAGGACGACTGAATGCTGCAATTCCCTCTCCTGAAGATGTCACCCACATTCCATTCAACCATCGCCACCAACCAGACGTCCTTGACATATTCATCACCAAGAACCTCGATCCCAACCTGCACCTCTGAACCCTTCAAGATCTCACCTCCGATCATTAACCTGTAATTGGCCATATCGGTAACGCAATAGAACCGCCTCACCCACGACATAAAACCACAATCAACTGGGAGCAATACCAGAGATGGCTAAACAATAACATTCGCCCCACACTAGACCTAACAACTACTCAAAAAATAGAAGAAGCCATCGGCTCTCTAACAGACAAAATCAAATCGGCACACAAGAAAGCAACTACAACAACTATATTTCCTGAAACAAACCTTCACACTCTCCCACCGTTTATACAAGATCTCGAGTATCTCAAAAACGCAGCTAGACGCCGATGGCTCCAAACATGAAACCCAGAAGACAGAAGACAATTAAACTGACTTAAACAACAAATACATCACCGTGTGCAAGAATGGAGAGCCAAAGTCTGGGAAGACCGAATGAGCACCCTGCAACTTCGAAACAAAGACGACTGGAAACTCATTAAAAACCTCCGACGCACAAACACCCATAAACCGGCCTTACTCAACAATAACAACCTCATCTTTGATGCTTTCAGCCAGGGGGAACTGTTTGCAGCTACCTACGAACAACAAAATACAATAGAACCTCAAGAACACCAACAGCAAGACATATTCCAATATGAGACCTTAACTGTCACTATCGATATTTCTGGTGTTGGCCATCTTTGCTTGTGTTGACACTTGTTCTGTGTGTGGTATCTTCCTTGTTTCTCCTCTGTGAACCGAGGTATTAAATTTCCTTGTGCATTTCTTCCTCCTTGCATTTGTGCCTTGAGAATGGCAGGGTGTGCTCCTGTCGAAATATCGGAGGTGGTCGACGACGTCACCCGGCAGCAAACCCGTAAGTTGTTTGAACATCTTCCAATATCAACGACACGTGACAGCTACAGTCTAGAATATACGTCAGACACCACCTTGCGACCTACCAGAACTAACCACTCCTGCGGAAGTGAAAACAATGATTAACCAACTTGGCACAAACTTCGCTCCTGGACCGGACCCGATCTCCAATACTTATCTCCAGAACTTGCTTAGGAAGTCCATAGTACTACTGACCAGAATCATCAACGTCTGTTTAATTAACCATTATTTTCCACAAGCGTGGAAAATTTCCAAAATTGTAGCTATTCCTAAACCTGGAAAGGATCTGAAAAAACCACAAAACTATAGACCAATTAGCCTACCTCCAACCACGTCAAAGCTCCTGGAACGCATCCTGCTCCCAAGAATTCGACAATCATTGCTTGACGGCAACATCATCTGAGAAGAACAGTTCGCCTTCCAAGAAACACTGTCAGCAGAACGCTAGGTACTTCGTACAACAGAATATATCACTCATAACATGAAACTCTCCAAATAAACAGTCGCAGTTATTCTAGACGTGGAGAAAGCGTATGATAAAGTCTGGAAAGACAACCTTGTCACGAAACTACGAGACCAGACCGACATACCTGACTGCTACATCAAAATTATTGACAGCTTTTTACATGACTGGAGATGCTTCGTACAAATAGATGGCAAGCGATCAGCACACAAAGTACTGAGAGAAGGAATCCCACAAGGTTCGGTACTCTCACCAACCCTTTTTACCGTGTATATAAATGACATTGCGACTACAGAAACCTTGATAATTGCGCAATTTGCAGACGACACAGCAATTCTGGCAACGCACAGACGACTCTCAACCACAATAAATAGGTTACAAAAACAAGTTGACTGTACAGAAAAATGGGCCAAACTCAACAAGATAAAAATAAACCCAGAAAAGACAGTCGCCATCATATTCACACGCCGCCGACCCCACGGCCAAATAGAATCGAACGGCACGCAACTCCCATGGACCACATCAGTAAAGTACCTTGGAGTAACAATAGATAACAAAATGATATTCAAGCAACAAACACATAGAAGAAAAACGACAACTCATATCAAGAACCATCCACTCAATTTATCCTCTTCTGGCCAGTAAAGAAATGTACCAAAGAACAAAACTATCATCTATAAAGCAATAGTCCAACCAATGATGCTCTACGGCTGCTCATCGTGGGGCATAACCAGCAAATCCAACAGAAAACCACTGCAAACTTTACAAAACAGATGCTCCAAACTCATTCTTAACGCCCCATGGTGGACCAGTACAAATCAAATTCACGAAGAACTCAACATGCCAACAGTAGACAGCCAGATCAACACCACTGCAAGAAGACTCTTTGATAAAATAGAACTGCTCAGACCTACTCGACAACAACTCCAAGAATTGGCAACAGTTGAACCAGCCCATTGGCATAAAATACGTGTTCCGTTATCCATCTTACAGTACGATTAAGAAGCAACTCAAAAACTGGCAATATCAGAACATACAACAACGTACCAGATGCAACAACATAGAATATATCAAAATACCAAGACTGTGGGCCTCAAGGACCAAAAAACCGTGCCCAAAGTCTCCCAATCGCAAAATAAGGTGCCTCCTTTTTGTCAATTAAATGGTGTCCCCAATAAGCTACCCTAACCCGCACACTTGAGGGACCAACCTCCTCCGGAGGTAGAGCCCTAGCCTTCGCACAACACACACACACACACACACACACACACACACACACACACAAAGTATCGATGGAAATGCATTGCCATTATGCAGTAGTACTGCTTTCAAGTTGGTTTTACTGGAGTCAATAAATAGTCGCCACTCCTGTGGATTATGTTGTACACACAGCTGCATCATCAGACCTTTGACATCACTACAAACACACATTGACTTCTGCACATCGAAATACTGAGCGAAGAAAACACCTCTTGATCTGAAACAGGAAATTTTTTTCCCTGGAGCTAGAATGGTACGTTGCTGCAGTCTCGACCCCAAGAGTCTAGCTTGCTGTTTCGAAAGTCTTATATCGCGATCCAAATCGTTCAATTCCTTTTGATGAAACAGCTGAGGCGAAGGGTCATGATAATGAGAGCAGTACTATTCTGCATGTTCAATACTTTCTCATTCACTTGACATAGTGTCTGATTCCGAGGCTTTCAAGTTACAGACAGGAACAGGCAACCCCTCATCATGGGGCACAGACAAATGCACTGAAGATATATTTGGATACTTTCTTTTAAGTCTCGTTTTGCCTGTATGTCCTGAAATGTTTGTGAGACAGAAGTAACAGACTAAATAATGGTCTCTAGTCTCACACCACACCATCGGAGCAGCGAATACCATGGCTCGGAGTTTTTCTTTCAACCAATCGGTTAAGGTTGTAGTACAGATTATGCAGGCAATATGAGGTGCAAAAATTTTATCTTGATCACCAACAGGACAATCAAAATACAATTCATATGCCTTCTTAGCCAAATCAATAATTGGTTTTCTTTGGGCTTTTGGAGTGAATTTCCCATGCACATAACAAAAGTTGTCAGGGTGGTTGAGACAGCAACAAGATTTACTAGTTGCCATTTTTCTTAGCGTAAGTTTTAAACACAAAAAGTTTGCACTGTCTTTCACAGGGAACACTCAGTGAGGATCTCTTTCACACCACTTGATTACCAGACCAACCATTTACAGACGATTTGTAGATCTTCTGCTCTCCTCTGCAAATCAAAAACAAACAATTAAACATCAAAACAGAAGAACAGCAAAAAGCGGAATACTGGATACGAAAAATAAAAAAAACCTTTAAAAACTCAAAAATGGTACGTGCTAGAACATTTTGAAAGGTATATTCCGACTCTACACACCAAAATACATACTAGTGGATGTATCACATCCCAGATGCAAAATGCCTTTTGACTAGTGTTATTATTATTATTTTAGCAGAAATAGTTATACTGATGAGAGACATCACTGTTTAGGATAAAATTAAGTATTACAATGTATCCCTTATTATGTTTGTGTGTATTGTTGTATGTATGTGCAGATATATTGCACTGACGGTGTAATTAATCGTGAAAAGCAAACAATTAAAATTGAAGTAATCATAACTTGAACTTAATAGAGATGCACCAACGTCTGAAACTGTGTCTACTGCTCTATGCTGAGAAAGTTCGTGTCGTGAATAAGCAAAAACCCTCTCGCAAGAGCACAATTGCTGATCTTATTGTACCTCCACCGTCTTACAGAAGATGAGCATATGTCATTCAGTCTTTGTCAAAAAACGTCGGGCGATAAGATTTTAACCTAGAAAGAATATTAAATTTGTAGAACTGAAATCTCGATGACCTCGTAGATCAGAAGCAACTGCTGATATCCCCTAGTCGCTTGTAAAACTTTCACTGTTCATAAATGGGAACTTGTATAGGATCCTCAGATACTAATTCTGTGCGACTAAGTCCATATTTGGTCATATGACGCGTAGCTGTTCGCAGATTTGTGTTAATAACAGGAAAACACTTCTAAATGCCCTTGACCGTGCTTGCACATCAACCAGCAAACATCATAAACCAAACGTCCGACGTTCCTATAGACGTTTAGCATAATTAACTACTTCAAAATTCACTTCATAATGTAGTTGAGGTCGATTGAATTACCTTTTATAGAATTTCCATACATTGTCTCATCGACTTACAATGATAAAATCTCAGCTCTCTCTCTCTCTCTCTTTTCTTTGTACAACTGTGCACCAATTTATTTTTTACAAAATGGTGCTCAACAACCTACATTTATGCGCATCTGGGTAACATTAACATTTCTCTATATCGAGTTCCCTGGGTTGTTGCTTTGTGTCTTTCGCGTTCCACCTTACAGTGCGATATTAAACAGAACAGTGGGAGCACATCACCCTGTCGCAGTCCTTGGTTAACTTCAAATGCGTTTCATAAAGTGCCCTCGGTCTTTACTTTGCATACCGTTCTTCTCAAAGTCATTTGAACCAGTCTTATCGGTTTTTACGGACTCCTGCCTCTTGCATTTCCTTCCAAAGTTGATCCCTTTTGATAAGCTTGCTTGAAGTCAATGAACGGCTGGTGGAAATCGATGTTGTACTCAAAACATTTTTCAAGAATCTGTCTGATACTGAAAATCTGGTCTGTAGTGGATGTATTAGCTCTGAAACCACACTGCTAGTCTCCTAGATACTCTTCTACGTTTGTTCTTAGCCGCCCAGCTATGATTTTTCCTAATACTTTATACACTATACAGAGTAGTACAATTCCTCTGAATTCCCGCAGTCAGCTCTGTCATGTTTCTTGTGTATACGGCAGAGTATTGCTGTACTCCTCTGTTTCGGCATATATTCTTTCCGCCATGTTTCCACTATAATCTCATGCAAAATGCTTACTAGTTTTTCTCCACCATATTTTATCATTTCTGCTGTAATATTGTTTTCTCCCGGAGCTTTATTGTTTTTCAAGCAACAACCCTGGAGGAACACTGTTTAATAGAGTGACTCAGGAGCTTGCATGTGCGGATGATATTGATTTGTTGTTCAGGAGGAAAGAGGACCTGGAAGAAAAGCTTGAAACAGCAGAAAGGTATGGAGTGGAGATGGGGCTGACCATTAATCAATCTAAGACCAAGTATATGTTAACATCTAGGAAAAACACAATGAAGGAGAAAGAAGCATGACTATGAACGGAAAAGAATATGAACGCTGTGAGAGCTTTAAATATCTTGGGTCACTGGTAACAGAGAATAATGATATGAGAGAAGAAATACATGTAAGGATTGCAGCTGATAACAGGAGCTACTTTGCACTGGTTAATGTGTTTAAAACAAGGAGCCTTAGTAGGAATCTGAAGCTGACGGTGTATCGTACAGTACTTAGACCTGTGGTGATGTATGGTTCGGAGACGTGGACTATGACACAAAACGGTGAGCTGTTGCTGAGATGGGGAAGGAAGATACTTAGGAAGCTCTACGGGCCAGTGAATGACAGGGATTTTTGGAGGACATCAGAGAGTTGTACAACAAACCAGATATCGTGACTAAAATAAAGAGTAATAGACTACGTTGGTTGGGACATGTAGAAAGAATGGTAAGGAACAGCACAGTCAAGAAAGTTTTCAAAGGAAAACCCGGTGGATATCTTATAAGGGGCAGACCAAGGACCAGATGGCTAGAAGCGTGGAAGAGAACTTGAGAAGGATGGGAGTGAGAAGATGGAGAGCCAAGGCAGCCAGCAGAGAAGAGGGGGCGGAGGTTGTCCAGGAGGCTAAGGCCCTGCAAGGCCTGTACCGCCAAGGAGTAGTAGTAGTATATCGAGTCCATTTTTCCGATAGCCAAGTTTTTACCATAACCGACCGCACACCATGGAGCAACTATATTTCTCGGCGTAAACGCAAGCTTCTGCTGATCGGGCCAGCTTTAAAACGATAAACGAATAAAATGTCGCGGACTAGGGCATATTTGGCCGGGATATTATGCTATCAATGTATATTGCATAACTTCTGAGAGAGTCAATACAACCTGTGTTTAAATTACAGATGATAGGCTGCAAAGGATTGAATAGATAGATAAATAAAATTTGATAAAGGTAAATGAAAAATTTTGTCCTAGATGTGACTGTGAAAAACAATACAAAGTTGTATGTGTATGTATACAACAAACATAAAATTGAACACAGCCCGAACAGGCCATGAAGATCCAACGGAACCGACCGGACGCCGTGTCATCCTCGGATCACAGGCGTCGCTGGATGCGAATATGGAGGGCAAGTAGTCATCACACCGCTCTTCCGGCCGTATGTCAGTTTACGAGACCAGAGCCGCTGCAGGTACCTCTGATCTTCTTTTCAATACTGCTAAGCTTATGTTTGCCCTCAAAAGCCCTGCGTGGTATACTGGAATTCATGCTCTACATATGAGACGTTGCCATTACTTAAGTAATGACACACGTTATGTTGTTGTATAAACTGCTTTAACCCTAATCCGTGAAGGTGGTCTATGAGTGAAACCGGACGAAATTTCGCTTTTAAGTAAAAAAGCAGCTGATGGTCAAACATGCCTTTTACACATTATTTGACGGCTGTTAATAGTTACTTTCCAAAAATGTTTAAAGCTTCTGAAAGCAATTTCTTATCAGTTCCGCAGATATTAAATAATATATTTGTAATGCTGTAAGTACTTCAAGCTGCGTTTTCACTGCAGCAAATCCCATACCTCTCCTCCGTCAGTCTACACTGCGCAACACAGTTAAAGGGTCGCTTTTTCGAATATCGTATTTGTCTTCCATTAAGAAGCAGAGGTTTCAAATTTGGCTTTGCGACACTTCACACGGCAAGGTGTCGTCGGCACATGGGGAAAAAAGACCAGAGTTCAGACGTTCATGTGAATGTAAGCGATGATATCACATGGACACCAAATTTCTGACCAGTGCCACCGTGGACGTGACACGGGATGGGAACGTAATCATACCACCTGTTACCCTCATTTCGCCTTTCCCTTGATGTCTCGGCGATGGAGGTCAGAACCGCAACGACCAGTGTTGAAATCACGCGTTTTTCTATGGATCAACGACTAAAACATTTCATACACACCGCAGCTCAGAACTGACACGAAAAGGCCTCAGGGGAATAGCATAAAGGACGTCAATGAAACCACTCCTTGCCTTGGGACGTTGATTCTCATACATTTCTCGATACAAAACGACAGTTCGCAGTGCGTTGTGCGACAGAACGATGTTCTTGACATCCTTTTGACACTGCTGACAGCAACCCTCGGATAATTCAACTCTTTTCTGTGTCAGCCAATCCCGGATAATTCAACTCTTTTCTGAGTCCATCGTTTGCCTGCAATCTCACTGACCTCGTTCACATCCCTTAAGAGTGTTGCGTGACTGCCATTTTTGCCTTTATTTACAAGGTGGAACCGCTACGGATCGTTCAGAACCATTCGACGGAATCTGGATGTCACCCGATGCAGAAAATGGTATTTATGCGTTTCCTGCTCTCCCGTTTCGCGCACTCCTGTGGTGTGAATGCAATAGGAATTCTACTATGAAACCTAAAGAGAGCGAGAGAGAGATAGATAGAGACAGAGAGAGAGAGCGGAAGTTGGAAAGATTACACTGAAGACCTTTGTAAGGAGAAGGAATTGCCTGATGACATGGTAGAAGACATGGTAGAAGAAGTAATTGTAATCGACATGAAAGAGATATCAACATCTGCATCTATATTTATACTTTGCAAGCCACCTTAAAGGGCGCCGTGGAGGGTACCATGTACCATTACTAATCATTTCTTTTCCTATTCCATTCGCTGATAGTCCGAGGGAGAAATGATTATCTGCCTCCATAAGAGCCCTAATTTCTCGTATGTTGTCTTCGCGGTCCTTAAGCGAAATGTATTTTGACGACAGCAGGAGCCTTCAGCCGTCACTATCAAATGCCGGTTCTCTAAATTTTCTCAGTAGCGTTCCTCGACAAGAAAGTCGCCTTCCCTCCCGGGATTCCCATTTGAGTTTCCGAAGCGTCTCCGAAATACTTGCCTGTTGTTTGAGTCTTCCTGTAACAAAACTAGCAGACCGCACTAGGGTCCTATATGCGAACTACTTTATATATGAACCACACTTTCCTAAAATTCTCTCAATAAACAGGAGTCGACCATTCGCATACCCTATAATCCTCATATGCTCGTTGCATTTTATATCGCTTTGTAACGTTACGCCAAGATATTTAAACTACTTGACTGCGTCAAGCAGGACACTACTAATGCTTTATCCGAAATTACGGGTTTGTTTTTCCTATTCATCCGCATCAATTTACATTTGTCTACATTTAGAGTCAGCTGCTATTCATCAGAACAACAAAAAAATTTTTTCTACGTCAGCTTGTATCATCCTATAGACATTCGTCTTCGACACCTTTACTTACACCGTAGCATCTTCAGCACACACCCGCAGGCAGCAGCCCACCCTGTCGATCAGATCATTTATATATACAGAAAACAGCAGTGGTCTTATCACACATCCCTGCGGCACTCCTGACGATACTCTTGTCTTAGATGAACACTCGCCGTACAGGACAACGCACTGTGTTTTATTGCTTAAGAAGAGTTCGAGCTAATCACATACCTGTGAACCTATTCCATATGCTCGTACCTTCTTTAACAGTCTGCAATACACCATATAAAATGCTTTCCGGCAATCTAGAAATATGGAATCTGCGTGTTGTCTTTCATCCATAGTACGCAGCATATCATGCGAGAAAAGGGGAAGCTGAGTTTCACACGAGAAATGCTTTCTAAAACCATGCTCATTCGTGGACATAAAGTTCTCGGTCTCAAGAAAATTTATTATATTCGATCTGAGAATATGGTCAAGGATTCTGCATCAAACCTATATTCGGGATATCGGTCTGTAAGTTTGCGGATCCGTTTTCTGATCCTTTCATATGCAGGAATCACCTGTGCTTTTTCCTGTCGCTTGGGACTTAAATGAGCGAGAGATTCGCGATAAATGCATGTTAAATTAGCGATCAGTTCTGTAGAGCACTCGCTCTAAAATCGAACTAAGGTTCTAACCGGACTTGGTGCCTTGTTTGTTTTCGTTTCTTTCAGTTGTTTCTCTAAGGCAGAAATGTTTATTTCTATGTCATCCATACCGGGCTCTGATCGATGATTCTAAGATTCTCCTGAGTGAACGGTTTCTTAAACGTGCAATTTAAAACTTCGGTTCTTATTTTGCCATCTTAAACTGTATCACTAGATTGGTCAATAAGTGACCGGATGGAAGCTTTCAATCTGGTTAGCAAGTTTACATAGGACCAGAGTTTTCTCGGGTTCTCCGCCAGATCTTTTGCTAAGCCATGTCAGTGGTAGTAGTTCTATGCTCCGTACGCAGATCGTTGCATAGACGCACGAATCTCTGCTGACCTTTGCCTGTCGTCATTTGCTCGTTCTGTTTTAAACCGTCAGTGCAATGGAATCTGCTTCCGCAGCATCTTCCGACTTTCGCTATTAAGCCGTGGTGGGTCTTTTCCGTCCTTACTCCATTTACTGCGCATGTATTTGTCCAGAGAACGATTTGCAGCGTATTTAAACTTTGCTCATAATTCCTCTATGTTCATCTTACCGGAAATAAATGATTGGAATTCGCTATCTAAATGAGATACAAAGAACTGTTTATCTGCTTTCCCTAGCAGAAACACTCTCCAAGCCTTCATGGCTGATTTATTAAACGTTTTAACTTTCGTAGCTACGATGACACCATGGTCACTAATCCCCGTCTCTATACTGACGCCATCGATAAGGCCCGGCCTGTTTGCAGCTACGACATCTAAGGTATTTCCGCTGCGAGTGGGCTGCCAAACTAGCTACTCAAGACAACTCTCAGAAAACTTATTCAAAAGTACTTCGCAAGACAGGGATCGAGAGTCAGAATTTAAAAGAGCTTTCAAAAACTTGCTATCAAAGAACTCGGAAGAAATAACATTCCATCTAAATTTCCAAAATCACTGGTGGTAGTGTCAAATAAACGACTATTCAAGCTGGCGTCTGTGAGACTGGCGACATACCACCAAACTTTCGAAAAAACATCATATATACAGCACACGAAGATAGCGAGAAATGTGAAGTGCGAGAACTATCGGACAATCAGCTTAATAGCATATCCATCCAAGTGGATGACAAGAATAATATACAGAATAGAGGAAAAGAAAATTGAGGACTCGTTGGACGACTTTCAGTTCACCTTTAGGAAAGGTAAAGGCACCTGGAGGCTGTTCTGACGTGCGGTTGATTGCTAAAGGAGTGCCATAGGATTTGTCGAGCTGGAAAAAGCGTTCGACAAAGTCAAATGAAAAAATTGAAAAATGGAAATGGTGTAAGATGCTCGAAATTCCGAGGAAAATAGTGATAAACTATAGGGAAAGACGGATAATAACCAATATATATAAGAACCAAGGAAGAACATTAAAACTGGATGACCAAGAACGAAGTGCTCGAGTTAAAAAGGCCTAAGAGATGGGATGTAGTCTCTCGCCCCTTCTTTCAATGACGGAAATAGAATAATTTTTCCCGAGTGGATCTGAAATTCATGATCAAAGGAATTCGCTGATGACACTGGTATACTCAGTGAATTTGAAGAAGTATTACAGAATACTGATTGAGACTAAACTGAAGAAAGACGAAAGTAATAGGAGTAGCAGAAACAAGAACAGCGAGAAACTCAGCATCTGCATTGACGATCACGAAGTAAGGTTCAGTTACCTAGGTGCCAAAATAGCATATGATGGACAGAGCAAGAAGAACGTAAAAAGCAACCTAGCAAGTGCATTCATGGGCAAGAGAACTCTACTAATACCAAACATAGGCCTAAATTTGTGGAAGAAATTTCTGAGAATGAGCGTATAGATCATATCATGGTATGACAGTGAAATATTGACTGAGAGAAAACCGAAATAGATAGTAATCGAAGCCTTTGACGTGATATGCAAAAGAAGAATGTTGAATATTAAAGAGGACTTACCAGGTAAGAAACGAGCATGTTTCCAAATGGTTCAAATGGCTCTGAGCACTATGGGACTCAACTGCTACGGTCATCAGTCCCCTAGAACTTAGAACTACTTAAACCTAACTAATCTAAGGACAGCACACAACACCCAGCCATCACGAGGTAGAGAAAATCCCTGACCCCGCCGGGAATCGAACCCGGGAACCCGGGCGTGGGAAGCGAGAATGCTACCGCACGACCACGAGATGCGGGCGAGAGCATGTTTCCCACAGAATCAGCGAACAAAGGAACATAGGAAAACATTGAAAAGAAGAAGGGACATATTGATACAACATGCGTTAAGGCATCAGGAAATAACCTGTTTGGTAGTAAGGGGCTTTAGAAGGCCAGACCAGCAGTAAAAAGACAGAGATTTGAATATATCCAGCAAGTAATTGAGGACGTATATTTCATGTGATCCTCTGGTATGAAGAGGCTGGCGCAGGAGAGGGATTCGTGGCAGGTCTTGTCAAATCAATAAACAGAATGACGGCTCAAAATAAAAGTTTATGAGGGCCTTAATCAATACCATGCAGTATACTATCAGCCGCTCGTGATTTACGTCCGAGAGGACATACGTTGAGCGTTGACCCGTGCATCATCGTAGAGTTACTTCACATACCTTGAACGTGGATATGTGTCTTCTTTTTGTAGCAGACGAATGTTCACACGAAGAGTGCCACGACGTCTGAAGCGATACGGACTGACTGCTTGGAGACAATTTTGCGGCTTCCCCTGACACAGGATCACAGAGGAACACACTGAAGACAGAAATTACACGACGTCGTCTTTTCAGGCGAATCCCGGTTCTATGTACAGTATCACAATGCACGAACCAGTGTGTGGAGGCTCCTGAGAGAACGATTGTCACCAGATAGTGATTGTCATCATTATACAGAACTAGCATCTAGTGTGATGGTATTGTGTACAATTTCGTGCACAACAAACTCATCTCTTGTTCATATACCTCGTAATTTGGACAGCAGACGTTACATTTATTTTGTGTTAAGGTCAATGGTAGCGCCCTATCTTCGAGGTCTGCTTAAGGTTATCTTCCAACAAGACAGGCAGCAAGTTTCTGCACACAGACGATGTTCCACTTTTGTTGTGGCCAGCATGTTCTACAGATCTCTCACGCACATCTGATCATGGACTGCCAAGACACTGGCGGACCACGAGTCACTAACCACTATAATTGATGATCTCTTGCGCTGATTTGAGGTATCCTGAAGTAATATATCCACGTCTGCAATCCAGGCTCAGTTTGCCTCGATTCCCATACAGGTTGGACCTGCTGTTTTCAGAAGTGACAGCCATTAACATTAAATGCAGATTATGCACTTTTTTCGTATCCCAAATCACCAACGAATTTCATTGTTAATTCTCCCTACGGTACGGTATGTGCACAATAACTAAAATTTCATCCTTTATTTCTGAATCAACATGACAAGCAAGAAACCACAAATCCAGTTTGGCGGGGAAAGCTTCCGAGTCGATAAGAGCTGATCGCACTGTTCATGTCGTTACAACCCGATTAGAGCACTCAAATGCCGCAGAGGTCAAAGACTACAACCATCATAAAATGAAACCCACAGCGTCTATGACGTCACAGTAACGTGATCACACGACTGCCACGCGTGTGGCACGAGTTGCTCGTGGGTTGCGTAGAGCATTTGATGCTCAAGAAATTCTCAGTATTTTACAGGGAATACGGCCTGTCTTTTGACTCCAGAGTGCTGGGCAACATCTACGCCGTTGGAGGGTGGGAAAACCAGCAGCAGATTTGTCTGGGCGGTTGGTAAGATTCATTCAAATCAGGCATGCGGGTTCTCTAGTAACAGCAGGAGCCAATAAAGAACACTCAGATTGCAACAGTAGATTTATTTCTTAGGTTCACCACACATCAGAAATCCAATGTCCACCTCCAGTAGACGGTGAGACGCTGGAGAGGACGCCGAACCCACGGCGCGCAGGGGACGAGGCGTTGTCGTAGCCTCGCCTGCAGAGGACGCGGTCCCGCGGGGCCCTAGAGTGCGGTAACACTGCGAGACTGGCGTTCCCGGCTGACGGCGGAGATGCGTGAGATGCCGCTGCAGTACAGTGCTGTATTAAAAAACTTATCTGTAAGACACGCGCTTTTCTTATTCTACGTCTGACTGATTTGCTGCTACAACACATTGCTGTATTACAAAACACATCTACAATACATTCGCCTTTCTTGTTCTGTGCCATCGTTTTCTACCAACGAGTACTTCCTTCAAAAAATGGTTCAAATGGCTCTGAGCACTATGGGACTTAACATCTGTGGTCATCAGTCCCATAGACCGTAGAACTACTTAAACCTAACTAACCTAAAGACATCACACACATCCATGCCCCAGGCAGGATTCGAACCTGCGACCGTAGCAGTCGCGCGGTTCCGGACTGTGCGCCAAGAACCGCTCGGCCACAGCACTTCCTTCACTTACACTATTCTGTTCTTTCTAACCCTTTACTGTACCCCTTTTTAGGCATACAACATTACTCAGGTTAGAGCCCTGGCTGACAGAGAATTACCAATACACATCCAGTCTCGAGTGATGCTGTATCGTTCACCGCTCAGCCACAGCGGCCGGCTCTGAAATCAGTCTACTAACGTTATTTGAGAACTTTTCCTGTGTCAATTCTCGAGTCTCTTTTGATGTCTACTTCTTATGCGGTGTCATTCGGAGCAGCACAGGAATTCATAACAAATACACTCCTGGAAATTGAAATAAGAACACCGTGAATTCATTGTCCCAGGAAGGGGAAACTTTATTGACACTTTCCTGGGGTCAGATACATCACATGATCACACTGACAGAACCACAGGCACATAGACACAGGCAACAGAGCATGCACAATGTCAGCACTAGTACAGTGTATATCCACCTTTCGCAGCAATGCAGGCTGCTATTCTCCCATGGAGACGATCGTAGAGATGCTGGATGTAGTCCTGTGGAACGGCTTGCCATGCCATTTCCACCTGGCGCCTCAGTCGGACCAGCGTTCGTGCTGGACGTGCAGACCGCGTGAGACGACGCTTCATCCAGTCCCAAACATGCTCAATGGGGGACAGATCCGGAGATCTTGCTGGCCAGGGTAGTTGACTTACACCTTCTAGAGCACGTTGGGTGGCACGGGATACATGCGGACGTGCATTGTCCTGTTGGAACAGCAAGTTCCCTTGCCGGTCTAGGAATGGTAGAATGATGGGTTCGATGACGGTTTGGATGTACCGTGCACTATTCAGTGTCCCCTCGACGATCACCAGTGGTGTACGGCCAGTGTAGGAGATCGCTCCCCACACCATGATGCCGGGTGTTGGCCCTGTGTGCCTCGGTCGTATGCAGTCCTGATTGTGGCGCTCACCTGCACGGCGCCAAACGCGCATACGACCATCATTGGCACCAAGGCAGAAGCGACTCTCATCGCTGAAGACGACACGTCTCCATTCGTCCCTCCATTCACGCCTGTCGCGACAACACTGGAGGCGGGCTGCACGATGTTGGGGCGTGAGCGGAAGACGGCCTAACGGTGTGCGGGACCGTAGCCCAGCTTCATGGAGACGGTTGCGAATGGTCCTCGCCGATACCCCAGGAGCAACAGCGTCCCTAATTTGCTGGGAAGTGGCGGTGCGGTCCCCTACGGCACTGCGTAGGATCCTACGGTCTTGGCGTGCATCCGTGCGTCGCTGCGGTCCGGTCCCAGGTCGACGGGCACGTGCACCTTCCGCCGACCACTGGCGACAACATCGATGTACTGTGGAGACCTCACGCCCCACGTGTTGAGCAATTCGGCGGTACGTCCACCCGGCCTCCCACATGCCCACTATACGCCCTCGCTCAAAGTCCGTCAGCTGCACATACGGTTCACGTCCACGCTGTCGCGGCATGCTACCAGTGTTAAAGACTGCGATGGAGCTCCGTATGCCACGGCAAACTGGCTGACACTGACGGCGGCGGTGCACAAATGCTGCGCAGCTAGCGCCATTCGACGGCCAACACCGCGGTTCCTGGTGTGTCCGCTGTGCCGTGCGTGTGATCATTGCTTGTACAGCCCTCTCGCAGTGTCCGGAGCAAGTATGGTGTGTCCGGAGCAAGTATGGTGGGTCTGACACACCGGTGTCAATGTGTTCTTTTTTCCATTTCCAGGAGTGTACCTTAAATGGTAAAAAGTGTCAGCTGTTGTTTTCACTGTAGGTACTGACCTAACATTGTGCTTTACTTCATTACTGCCTGAAAGGAAAATTTAAACATCAGCATTGCAGAGAACATATATGGTACAGTTTGTTGTTAAAATACCAGTAGACCAGTGTTTTCTATTGTGAATGACGGTCGTTCGCCAACCAACTGGAGCTTTATCAAGCGGTGTACTGAAATGTGCGTCGATGAAGTAAAGACGACGTCAAAAAGGCACCCGACAGATTTTTATTGATAAGTAGCTCAGTGGTCAGAGTACACGTCTACTATGCAGATGACGCTGGTTCGACTCCTGATACTGGCAAGAAGTTTTCAGTGGTAGGAAGAGTTGTACGGAGTGCACTCAGCATTGTAATGCTAACTGAGGAGCTACCTGAACGAGCAGTAGCGGCTCCACGGTCTGGAAAGTCAGAAAACTGCGTGGGAGAGTGGCATGCTGACCACATGTCCCTCCATATCGCACGTGCAAGGAGCCGTCGTGCAGGACATTACACAGACTATGGGAGCTTTGTTTACGCTTCTGCACGTCGGGTACGGTCGCAGGTTCGAATCCTGCCTCGGTCATGGATTTGAATGAAGTCTTTAGGTTAGTTAGGTTTAAGTAGTTCTAAGTTCTAGGGGACTGATGATCTCAGATGTTAAGTCCCATAGTGCTCAGGGCCATTTGAACCATTTTTGCACGTACGTCCCTTTTGCTCCGTTTCGATACTATCCATCATCGTGGCATCAGTTTGGCCACTGGAATACAATAAGGTTAATGTTATAGGCGGTATAGGTTCAACAAGTCGATAGTAGTTTTTGGAGGTGTGTGACACGAAATGTGGTTGTATGCGCTGAACTGGAATCCAACAGTGGCCATATGCAATCTGTCAGATTAGGACCAGTATAAGATATGAGTTCACTACCTGGCTCGTCAAATCATATCACTACCTTGGCTTTGAGACATGGAGCTCCATGTTCAACAAAGCATGTCAAACTGAGTTCCGAAACACTTCGCCTGTATCAATGTTTTTTATCTGTCCACAAATCTTCTACAGGTCGCCACCTATCCTGCTTCACAGGACAGGCTAACAGCCGCCCCTGTTCTGAAAAGAGATGTGAACATTAGACACTTTTCCACCGACTCAGAATTTTAGCGTCCTTCAATCACAGTCCATAGGTGGTTGCGACAGTTACATGCGAACACCCGACCAGTTTCACTGTCTCGGAAGTTATTCTACCCTGGCGCCAGACGCTAGGTGTGGTGTCACCGCCAGACACCACACTTGCTAGGTGGTAGCTTTAAATCGGCCGCGGTCCATTAGTACATGTCGGACCCGCGTGTCGCCACTGTCAGTGATCGCAGACCGAGCGCCACCACACGGCAGGTCTCGAGAGACTTACTAGCACTCGCCCCAGTTGTACGGACGACTTAGCTAGCGATGCAACACTGACGAAGCCTCGTTTATTTGTAGAGAAGATAGTTAGAATAGCCTTCAGCTAAGTCAATGGCTACGACCTAGCAAGGCGCCATAGCAATTGATAGTTATCGTATGAAGCATGTCTCATCAAGAACGATGTATACAAATGATGGATTAAAGTTAAGTATTCCAGAAGCTACGTACTTTTCTTTATAGCATTCATTACGTATCCTGTTTCAGACCTCACGCCATCCGGCGTGAGTTTAAGCGAGTGCCTTTCGGTTACCCGTCACTGTGGACTGGCTGTCTTGTCAGTCCACAACATTTTTGGCGACGACGATTTAACGGTCGTATTGCTCTAATTTACTTGTGTCATGGCTTCGCCACAATCTACAGATGTACTGTCCGAATTTCATCGCTTGCAGAATCAGCAGACGCAGGCGTTATTGGATGCCCTTGGACAGCTCGTCCAGGGTCAACGTGCAATGCAAAACGATGCGGCCGTCGCCGCTCCACCGCTACCGCACCCACAACAAGCAGTTGCACCACCGTTTTGACACTTCGATGCGGCGATGGAAACCTGGACGGAGTGGTCACGCCAATTTGGATTTCATCTCGCCGCCTACAGAATTCAAGGTAACGAGCGGCAGCCTCATTTATTGGCGTGTGTAGGGGTGCAAACGTACCGTGTGATAGTGAAATTATTTCCCCGCCGCGACGTAGCAACTCTGTCCTATGAAGAAATTTTGTCTGCATTAGATGCATATTTCAAGGAATCAGTCAATGTAGTTGCAAAAAGGTATACGTTCTTTCGTACAAAACGTACGGCCGGTCAGACTAGTAGGGAGTGGGTTGCAACTTTGCAAGGCCTTACTAGGGATTGTGCTTTTGAGTGTGAATGTGGACTCCCTTATTCAGATACTATGGTGCGTGATGCAATTGCACAGAACGTTTCTGATGTTCGTATACGGGAGCAAATTTTGAAACTAGTCAATCCCTCCCTTCAACAAGTGATAGACATCTTGGATAGGCAAGACACACTTGACTTTGCTCAGGAATCATTTGAAACTTCGCCAGCTGTGTGTCACGTTAACCGGCCCGCCGGGCGAGCTGCACGGAACTGTAAACAGCCCTCGCGCACGTCCGCGCAGCCACGTGTCCCGCGCCAGCATGCAAATGCAGTACTAAAGTCTTGCCCGCAGTGTGCTACTAGACATTCGCGTGAGCACTGCCCGTCACGCCAATCTGTTTGCTTTTTCTGTAATAAGGAAGGACATGTTCAAAGTGTTTGCCAGAAAAATCTCCGAAAGGACATTCACAACCGTTCCAGACCCTTTGCTTCGCGCCGGAATCGAACCAAGAATGCTCAGGCTCGTGAACCTTCGCCCATGGAAATTCATGTAGTTAATTCCCCTCAGCCCAGTGACACTCTCTCTCAAAGTGACTGGGTGCGTCCCACAAAAAGTGTGCGTCGACGTCGCCGGAAATCACGTCAATTAGCAAGTGATTCTGTACCAGAGTCTGTTCAAATTGCACGAGACAGTCGCTCTTGTCAGCAGGACAATAAACTTTTTGTAGACTTGGACATTAATGGCAACGTGATCCCATTCCAGCTCGATACCGGAGCTGCAGTTTCACTAATCAATAAAGGCACGTACAAATGACTGGGCACTCCTCCGTTGCGTGCCGCAAATGTTAAGCTCACTACAGTCAGGACAGCATCTCCCTGTGTTCGGACAGTGCAGCCTCCTTGCCACATACAAGGGACAAGTTAAGGGAAGTCCATGTCTCATGACAGAATGTGGAGGTCAAAGGCGATCTGTGATATATTTGGCAACAAAGTGCAACGCTGATGCAGGCCTTAGTATGACACAGATCAGCGTACAGTTTGAAGAATGACAAAGGAGAAAAATCACCACCGCCATTTCCAGTTACCGCATTGGCAATACCGCTAGGGATTAGGAAGATTCACGTCTTGTATCTCTTGCACAGAAGCTCTTACTTCCACGGTGTTTCATCTACCATGTGCTTCTGGCGAGGTGACTTCTATCTTGTACATGATCAAGTACTCGCATAAAAGGAGCCTGCCCGGATGTCGCAAAGACTTTGGAACACCCTGTATATTTCGCTTGCCATTGTGTAGAGCATAGTGCAGTAGTCCTTGTACCACTATTAGCAATTATTCTAGTCCGGTATTAATCCAGGAGAAAATAACTCTACAGGTCTTAACACGACCAATTCTCAAGGTCTCTGCACGACAAGCACAGCAGTGGTAGCTACATACCTGTAGTCTCACTGTTTGGGTCAAATGCAGGTGCTTTAAATCTAAAAAGCTGAATTTCACGACTACTATATTGGATTTCTTCCAAGAAAAATCATTAAAGTTTTCAGAACCTTTCAACAGAAGGGCTAAACCGTCTTTTAGATCGTATCAATTTGTCACAGAATCCATTCGAGGCCCATTGTGATTCCTATTTCAATCTTACCGCCCGCACAAGCGTTTGCGTCAATACGATTAACAGAGGAGCTGCACTTTCCCAGAACCCGTCCAGGAGACGCAAGTACATCATTCGCATTTCCTAATACTGATCTTGCGTTATTGTCCAACTTGATAGCGGTTCTTAGTCTTCCTGTTTTCGTGGCCTTTATCCATGTGAAAGTGTGATAATGCTTTCTAAATGTTTGCGAACTGTGTAATGATGCGCAATATGGGCACCAGGCTGGTATTTACTTAACCACGTAAAAACAACATCTAAGGTGGCCGGCACATTGGTTCTCGTCGTTGTTCCGCTGTGCGTATTCCTTTTGGGGCAGGCGTGTCGCCCGGAATTCCGAAACAGCGTACTAACGCGCAAGGCAATTCGTTGGCAGATCATAACGCTTCTCAATATTACCCTTAAATATTCAGTGTGAATGGCTCAAGGTGTTCACTAGCAGTCTTATACAATCGGATTCTTTGTCTTCGTGGAAGCTTTTATCTTGCATTCATCCACCGAGTTCTTTATCTTGTTGTAGTACTTATCTTGCATTTATCCACATTTCAAGAGAGACGACATTCGTTACATGAGCGACAAATACTGTCCAAGTTTTTATGGATTTCTTTACGATCGTCCTGTCATGGTACTTTCCTATAGGCAAAAGAAGGGTCAGCGATTGATCTTACTGTGTTGCCGATGCTATCTGACAGTTCTATTACGTATGTTAAGAATATTAACGGTCCCATTTCACTTCCTCAGACAAGTTGTATCATATCGAGGTCTGTGTGTCAGTTAATCTATAAGACACTGACGCATCTCTGAATATATTCAGTAAGAATAACCATCATACGGTTTTGTTAACCTGTATCCTATTCCATGCGGTGATAGTAACGCTCTCTTTATACCAGAGTCGGAGACATAATTCAGCTGCTCGTAAGTGTATCGATTCTTCCTGCAATAGAATCTCTGCCTCCAGTCCAATTTAGAATAACTCTATGATAGGCAAGTAAGTCACAGCTGGACGCTGTAAGGTACTTACATCTCAATCTGTAGTTCAGTGTCAAAAGAAGCAGCCAGACATGTATCTTCATCTCAGTACTGCTTGATCGCGAAGATGTGATGCCCCATTGAGCGCAACACTACAGCGAGTCTCGCCATCCAGCATAAAGAGAAGAAAGTTATTTATTAGTACCTGTTCTCAAGATTCTTCTATTCAAAATGAGGTGAATGGAAATGCACAAAGAATTTTATCGTCCAGTAGATTTTGAGGAGGAGGAGATTAGTGTTTAACGTCCCGTCGACAACGACGTCATTAGAGACGGAGCGCAAGCTCGGGTGAGGGAAGGATGGGGAAGGAAATCGGCCGTGGCCTTTCAAAGGAACCATCCCGGCATTTGCCTGAAGCGATTTAGGGAAATCACGGAAAACCTAAATCAGGATGGCCGGAGACGGGATTGGACCGTCGTCCTCCCGAATGCGAGTCCAGTGTGCTAAAGTAGGTTTTGAAGCTTGGAGGTCCGACAGCTGAGGGTCTGTATGCAAGAAGACTAGTCTACATCTACATCTACATTTCAAACCGCGAAGGCACTCGTCGTGACCACAGAATCACAGCACTGCCTCAAGAAAGAGATGCCTTACCTGACTTTTTTCTTGTGCATTAGCTGTGTTGTTTCGGAGAATAGCTCTATTCGTAGTGATTCCAGAATATTTTCCTATGGATGATGATTTGTCCACATTTACCAGGGAAAAAAATTGATCTGAAAAGAGTAAATTCATGTGCATTGTGAGTGCAGCCACCTGACTGACCTTCACAAAACTCCATGAATCTCTAAAATACGCAAAGTTTGTGCTCTTTGGGTACCACGTCGACTGACTTTAAAACACATACGGAAAGTCAAAATAGTTCACTAAATCACAACTTGCCGAACTGTGAGCAGTATACTGACGGGCTACTGCGGTAGCGAATGTACGACCTGAAAGTAACCGCGTTGTGTGGGTGAAACAAGAGCCATTATACAGCACTTCATTTTCGACTTATTCATGAAGTTTACAATTTCGGTGACGGCAGCTCACCAACTCATAAACTCATAATAAATTCCTGAAATGTCCTCTTGCTTCTAAATGCACACGCATTCGTCGAATCATGGATTGTCGCGCCCTTTCGAATAAAGTTTCGAAATTTTTCGCAGACTTCCATGATACGTTTATGTAGAGTTTCCGCATCTGGGTGGTGTGATGTATGCATCAAAAGCTTAAGATGCTCCCATGGATAATGATACAAAGGAATGAGATTGGGGGAATGGACAGCCCATGGAACTGGAACCAGTCCGAATACTGAGTATTTGCAGAGCATCTTCTGAAGGGTGTTGGAGGTTGTTATGAATAAAGCCCCTGTAAAGAGCACCTGGTGGTCTGATAAGGTATGGAATGAGGAGATTCTGCGCAGAATCGGAGAGGAAATGAATATGTGGAAAACACTGACAAGAAGAAGGTACAGGGTGATACGACATCCGTTAAGACATCAGGGAATGGCTTCTATGATACTACAGGGCAAAATCTATAGAGGAAGACAGAGATTGGAATACATCCATCGGATAGTAGAGGACGTAGGTTGCAGGTGCTGCTCTGCCAGATAGTCACCTACAATTTCCAACCAAATGTTACTCTTAAACTGATCCTGATGTCTAGCCTGTACTGTAGCACGAGGATTCCATCAGCTCATATGTATTGGTGTGGAAATTTGTTATTCCGTCTCTTCCAAACGCTGTCTCGTCTGTAAACAAAACTGAAGATAAAAACAACGGACCGGCTGTGTTTAAAGAAACATATCAGCAAATTTCTTCTATGGTGTGTGACCAACAGGGTTAAGACCCTGCTCACGCTGAAGTCGATACGGCTACATGAGTTCCTCGTGAAGTATTCTCCACGATGAACTTGAAGATGTATGCTCTTCGACAGCACATAGAACATCTGTTTCTGGTCGGACGTACGAGTAACAAGTATTTTCCTCGATATTCTGGGTCCTGTCTCGGCAACGAAACCACACACAGCACCAAATGTTCGACGACTCTGCTGCTTAGGTCTGGAAACATCGTCTGATACATGCCCATTAACTTTCACTAGACCGTACATAAAAATCATGTCTGCCTACTCACGAAATGAATATCCTCCCACGTTTGAATGGAATATTCACTATCTGTAATACAGGCACACAATGGATACGTTAAATATAGAAGAACAAGTCTCCCTTAGAACACAACGCCGGCTAGAATACAATGAGTGGAAACGGTCCACACGTACCTGACTTTTTTGGTTTCTACATGGGGAGCCGATGAAGGTCAGCTTTCAGTAATAATTCTAAAACAACGTATTTTCGGGCAAATGTTCACATGAACATTTCTTGCTTTGCTGCAAGGAACCTGTCCTCAAAGTTAGTAAAGGGTTTTTGAAAATCCCTATTTAAAGAAAGTGTAGCGATCTAGAAATTATTAATTAACTAAAAAATGGCTTGGGTGAAGTTGGCGGCCGGGAACGTTGATCGCAGATTCCCCCAGAACCGCGTTCCCTGGTACGCAGCCGTGACGGGGCTGCCTAGTGACTGGCACAGAAAAAAATGGCTCTGAGCACTATGGGACGTAATTTCTAATGTCATCAGTCCCCTAGAACGTAGGACTAATTAAACCTAACTAACCTAAGGACATCACACACTTCCATGCCCGAGGCAGGAATCGAACCTGCGGCCGTAGCGGTTGCGCGGTTCCAGACTGAAGCGTCTAGAACCGCTTGAGCACCCTGGCCGGCTGACTGGCACAGAGCTCCGTTGTCAGTGATGAGGGTGGCGCCGCTGTAGACTGCGGAAGCTTCCCGCACCTGCACCTGCGCGTCTCCAGACGTGGCCAACTCACTGCGCCACATTTCTCGTCCTGACTGGCAAAAGAGTGAATCAAATTTCGCAAAATATGATCTCAAGATGAAGAGGGTGCCATGATATATAGCAAGAATTAAAAACAAAATTATTTGTAATAAAATATTGGAACTGAAAATAAGGTTTAGTTATGTATCTGTGGTGGAGTCTACGATACTCAGTAATGGACACATGTGCACTGATGAGACAAAACATCGCATTAACTGCCCTCCCACCCCCCACCTCTTCACGCAAGACTGGGAGAGACCCAGTGGCGTTGCAAACACGTGACACAATGAAGGAACAGAGACGAAAGGTGAATATTTCTATCCAAAGTACACGGTCAAAGTGGGGAAAACCACCGAAATGAGCTACTGTGATAAACGGCACATCACTACTGACTGGGGACTGGGGACGAGCCTGTCGGAAAAGCCGAGGATGGTCGGGTGTAAAACGCCACTATCATGAGCATGTGTAGAAAGCAGTTGAAGGAGAGTCAAACCAATACTCGGTTACAAGTTAAGGGAAGTCCATGTCTCATGACAGAATGTGGAGGTCAAAGGAGATCTGTGATATATTTGGCAACAAAGTGCAACGCTGATGCAGGCCTTAGTAAGACACAGATCAGCGCACAGTTTGAAGATGGGGCTCTGCAGCGAGCGACCGCCCGCGTGTTCCCAATTTGACCCATCGATATCGCCATTTACGATTGCGTCGACCACAGAATCGTCGAGGAAGGCCCGTCGCTCGCGTGGAAACGTGTCAAATGAACTGATGAATCAAGTTTCTTGTCACGTTAGGTCGATGGCTGTGTTGGATACGCCATCGTCCAGGCGATGGCTGCTCGAAATATACACTACGCATAGACGGTATCAGGACAGATATGGATTACGTGAACATTATCGCAGTTGACCGACATCCCGCCATTCTCGATGTCTTCTCCGCTGGCGGTGACACCTCGCAGCAGAATAACTACCACATGGCCAGAATCGTGCTACAGCCGTTTGGGGAGCGTAATAGTGAACTCATGTTGATGCCTTCCCCACCAAATTCACGTGATCTGAACCCAACAGATCAAATAGAAAGGATGAAATATCTCCCAACAAGGTTGCATGCCGCATAGTTTCTGCGTCTAGAGCCCCACGAGATAGAAAGCACACAACAAAAGTGAAGAAGGACTTAAAAACATTAAAAAGGACCCGTGCAATGGACTCAGAATATTCATCAGATATTCGTATCGAGGAGGTTACCAATGCCCTGAAGAAGGTTGAACCAGGCAAAGCTCCGGGTTTCGATGGTATCCACCCTGTGTTCCTCATACATGTCGGAGCCTACAAAAAACAATGGCTGGCTAAGTTCTTTAGGGACAGTCTCCAAGTGGGTAACATTCCTTCCTCACTTAAACGAGCAAAAATCATCGCAGTCCTGAAACCTGGTAAACTAGGCGAAATACGAGAGAGTTGCCGATCCATTGCCCTTCTCAGTATTGTCTATAATTTACTATAAAGACTGCTCCTCAACAGAATAGGCCAAACTATACTCAAAAAAATCCCTATCGAACAAGCAGGTTTCCGTCCCTATCGCTGCTGTACAGATCAAGTTCAAAAATGGCTCTGAGCACTATGGGACTTAACATCTCAGGTCATCAGTCCCCTAGAACTTGGAACTACTTAAACCTAACTAACCTAAGGACATCACACACATCCATGCCCGAGGCAGGATTAGAACCTGCAACCGTAGCGGTCGCGCGGTTCCAGACTGTGGCACCCAGAACCGCTCGGCCACCCCGGCCGGCACAGATCAAGTCCTATCACTGACAACATATATAGAGGCGGGATTGCAGAAGAAACATAAAGTAGCTGCAGCATTCATAGACCTAACAGCAGCCTATGATACAGTTTGCAAACAGGGACTCACGTACAAATTAATCTGTACCGTCCCCTGCAAGGAGATAACCAACCTCATTGACGATATGTTGTCAAATAGAACCTTCCAAGTAATCATGGGGAATGAGAGAAGTAAACAGATGAAACCCAATAATGGACTACCACAGGGCTCTGTCCTTGCGCCCCTTCTTTTCAGCCTTTACATCGCTGACATGCCTGCAACCAGATCGCGCAAATTTGGTTATGCTGACGACTGGGCTCTGGCCACAGCCCACAGAAATATAGAAACTGCCGAAGATATCCTTACGAGTGACCTAGGGATTCTCAGCGACTACTTTAGAAAATGGAGGCTACAACCTAGTGCTACAAAGACGGAAGTACCTGCCTTCCATTTGAACAACAAAATGGCCAACAGAGAACCACATCTATATCTAGACGGGAAAATACTAAATCACAACAAACACCCAAAGTACCTTGGGGTTACCCTAGATAGGACACTAATACTCAAAGTACACCTGACGAAAACTGCAGCGAAACTTAAAACACGCAACAACATATTGCAGAAGCTCTGTGGCTCCACTTGGGGCTCCACAGCATCTACCTTAAGAACATCCGTTCTTGGCTTGGTGTATCCAGTGGCAGAATACTGTGCCCAAGTGTGGCTCAACAGCAAACACACACACATGGTAGATAGCCAACTTAATGCAACAATGCGTATTATATCAGGCACAATCAGGCCAACTCCTACAGCGTGGCTGCCCGTTCTCAGTAACATAGCCCCTCCTAACCTGCCCCGAGAACACGCTCTGGCTAGAGAATTTCAAAAAATCATGACCAACCCTCAATTACAAATCCATGAAGATACTCACGACATCCAAGGAAACCGACTCCGGTCTAGGCATCCTCCATTAAAGACCGCACAGGCGCTGCACCAAACCAACTTTATAACAAATGACCGGTGGAAAGAGGAATGGGAGAGCAGAACAGCAGTAAACTGCCACAGTATGCCATGCACCTTCAGTAAACCAAAAGGATTTGATTGCCCTCGCAAAGTTTGGTCAACTCTTAATCGCATCAGAACCAACTGTGGGAGATGCGCCGACTCCTTAAACAGATGGGGTAAACTTCCTTCGGCCGCTTGCGACTGTGGCGTTAAGAGACAGACGGTCAAACACATCGTGCAGGAATACCCACTAAGGGCATATGAGGGTGACCCACAGGATTTCCTAATGGCGACCCAAGAGGCAATCGACTATATATTATCTAGGCTGGACGTTTGTTTGTGATTGCTCTTCTATGAGTGCAAATTTACAATTGGTGGTGTCCTTATATACAAACTGTTATTTATTGCTCTGTTGATACATATGTGATTTTTTTTTAAATCGTGTTGTTTCTGTAATTTTTGCTGTGATGTTATGAGCCATACTCTAAATAAATAAATACGGGACGTTATAAGGCGCCAGTTATGTACCGACAAACGACTGGCCTAAGGTTTACGGCAACTTCGTGAACTGCGTGTGGCCATACGGTGTCACATACCTAGGAAAACCTACCAAGGGCAGTCCGAGGCATGCCACGCAGAATCAGAGCGTTACTGAGTTCCAAAGGTAGACCAAAATGTTATTATTGAGGTGGTCATGTTTTGGCTCATTAGTGTATGCAGATTTTTGTTATAACATTGATTTCTGTTACATATATTTCAGTTTCTGCGTTAACCAAAAAATCATGACCAACCCTCAATTACAAATCCATGAAGATAGTCACGACATCTAAGGAAACCGACTCCGGTCTAGGCATCCTCCATTAAAGACCGCACAGGCGCTGCCTTTATGAGCAACCTATGATTGGAAACGAATATTTTCAATTTTAAAACGAAAGACAGAAGTACTTTTATTATTATGTTTATCATTCATTGTATCGGCTTAATACTAACTCTGTCATGAACTTTTTTTTTATTTACGAAAAACTTACTACATCCTGTAAATGTGCATAGTATAACGTCAGCGGAGATCTAACGCTTGCGACCTATGTGTATCCTCTTAGGATGCCTCAAGCTATACGTGTAATCTGCAGTATAATAAGTCGAACCTGTTGCGATATAAGCCAGTACCGGCTGAACTAAGAGACCCAGGGCTGTGGACATCTCAGACTCATCGATCCTATCTTACCGCAAATACGGCTTAAGCACATAAACGTGTTGCTACGATGTGACATATAAGACAGAAGTGCAATGTTCCACTATCATGCAGTATTACGATAAAAGTGGAAATTTATATGTAAATACTAAATTCATCTGAAATATCAGATTTTTCCGTAGCGCTTAAACGAATCGCGATCACAGTCGCTGGGCAATATTTGCAGTAACAAATACGGCAACCAGTAAAGTATTTGACAATATAAAGCCACTGGACCTGAGACACCTGGAATATCATGGGATCTTTTCCTGTTACCTTATATCTTAGATGCCAGTGGCGTGGAACTGGAAGCAGTATGTGTGTGTTACCAGAATCTTTTTTCGGGATGGAAAAAGTTGGTAGCAAGGTCAGAGTCATAAGGTGGATGATCACGCAGCGCATACATTAACGCCTGCGGGAATCTACGATATTTACTTCATTCGCCGTTCCTAACTCTTATTTCACGTGATCGTCCCGTTTAATATCGCTTCTAGTGTTGTCTCTCAATATTCGATGTCACGTGCTCAAGATATTTACTACTAATCTTGTAATTAGATATAATCGTGCTCAAGATATTTACTACTAATCTTGTAATTAGATATAATCGTGTTATCTACATTAGTTATAGGATACATCTTGCATTTATTCGCATTTGAACAGAGACGCCATTCATTCCATGAAGTACAAACACTGTCCAAGTCTTCAAGCATTTCTTCGAGATCTTATTTGATAATTAGATTACGTATACTGACAATACAACAGTCCTTGTATTCATCCTCAAACATATTGTAACTTGCTGAGAACTATTAGTCAATTAATTTCCGAACCACTCACGCGTGTCTGAACATATTGGGTATGGATAACTATCAAACGATTGTTTGTAAAAAAAGTAACTTTAAATCGAGTTAATACTGTGTTTGCTGTGATGAGAGTAGCACTCAATTTACGTCACAGCACTTCTATTTGCGTTTTCTTTTTTCAGTTTCAAAGTCAGATCGGCCGTGAAATAGAAAAAAAAACAGTTAAAAAAACGTTTTATTTGCAACAAATAGTTATGCTTCTAAGTACCTCTCTAAATATTCGCCCCACTGACTGAGACAACTGTCTTTGCGTGGTACCAAATTTCCGATATCCTCGCCACAGAGTGCAGCCGCCTGCGCTCTCCGGCAATTCTTTGCTGTGGTCTGCAGGTCGTTGCCTGTATCAAAGTGCTGTCACCACAGCCAACGGCTTACATGAGCAAAGAGATGAAAATCACAGGGAGCCAACTCCGAGTGATACGGTGGGTGATCTGACACTCCCCCATCGAAAACACTGCAGGACCGTCTTTGTTGCAGCAGCAGTGTGCGGCCAAGTATTGTCATGATGAAAGATAATTCCAGATGACATCATTTATCTTTGCCTGTTGAGAATTGCCCTTCGTGAACGTTTTACCTCAGTCGCTGAAAAGAATCATATAACGAGGGAATAAGTGTGTGTGTGTGTGTGTGTGTGTGTGTGTGTGTGTGTGTGGGAGCGCGCGCGTGCGTGTGTCTGGAGCTAATGGGCGCTCAATGGCGAGGTTATCAGCGCCTTTCATACATTAAAAAAAAAAACAATGTGGACAAAATTACGAAACTAGTAATCACACAGTCATCAAATGACATTCTTGCTCTCACTCCCACCTCACTCGTTTTCACCTATACAATCACTCTGTTTCACACGCCGTATGACAACGGAAATATCATGAAATTTTTTACACCTTGGATAAAAACAGAAGTAAAACGACAGAAGAGCTAAAAGAAAGTCACAGGAAAATGTGACTGGGTGACAACTAATAAAAAACATGGGTTAGCTTGTCACCCCCTAACATGTTAAAATCTTCTCCCCAAAAATTTTTCAAAACTAGCTGAACAAATCACAAAACCTTAAAACTCTCACCACATTAGTTTGAACGTTACTTAAAAGACGGAAAATCTGTTGCTACCTTCTGGTCAGAAAATAAAATGCAGACAAATAAAATGTGCGGCACAGTAATCTGTACACCAGAAAGCAACACACATTGCTCCCAGGAGCAAGAATCACTGCTTCATGATGCTGTGGGCTATTAGAGGACGGCTCAGGAGGACTTCGTCGGGTCAACGTGGCTGGGGGGAGGTACGCTACGGCCACGTTGTGGGCTTTATTAGACGGAGCTTATTGTCTGTCACTTCTAGCCACTCATTTTCCCATCGTCACATGACTCTGTACCTCAACAGCGAGGTGATAGCGTGCAGGGGGTTGGCACACTGACATAACTGGGGATCGCGGCGTGGCTCCTTCACTGCTACATCCGTCCTTTCATTTCCCGCAATACCCATGTGCTCTGGCACAAAGCAAAAAGATACCTCCCTCCCTAGCCATTGTAGCTGGAGGAGGACATCCTGTATATTCTGGACTGCTTTATCTGCTGTGTACGAGCCTTGTATAAAATGAAGGACACTCAGAGGTCGGTACAGACAAGGAATCGAGTACCGAAATCATGTCTCATTTGTTCTAGTATCAGAAAGATCGCATTTAATTCCGAGTCAAAGACAGTAAAGTCTTGAGACAGTCGGACACGATCATGGAAAACATCAAACCAATCAACAGAGTTCCCTGTTTCGTCCCGTCCATAATGACAGCTAAATAATTGCGGTGCTCAGTTAAAATATCCTTAACTCCCGTATTAAAAACATATACGGCAGTGCACTTTCTCCTGTACTGCATTAAATGTAAAATTACGCTCGGCCCCTGCAGTAACCAGGGTTGCAGATGCTTTAAGCCCTGGCTCTGCGGGTTGTACTTGCTCCACTGCAAGTGGCTCTAGCGCACGCCACACTCGTATCCAAAACGAATTTGTTGCTCAAGGATGATTGGAGCAAAGGCGTTCCAGAGCCAGACAGGCAATTTTATGGTATACAGATGATTTCGGAGCTGCTAGGAGCTTACATGCCTCATGCACCATGAGGAGATCCTGTCGGATTGTAAGTGGCGGTTCACCATCCTCAGCAAAGAGACTAGGAATGGGGATGGTCCTATAAGCATCCGTCGCCAGCCTGATCTCCTCATGGTGTATAGCGTCAATGGCCTTCAGATAAGAAGACCTCGTCGATCCACACACTGTGCTCACGTGAACGGAAGTAAGCCCTACAAAGCTGGAGCAAACGCGCCCTGTCTTGTTTCCCAAGACCTGTGGCTAAGGAACTTCGTGCTGTTCAGTGCCTTTTGGGTCCTGGTTTTCACGCCTCTCGGGTGTAGCAACCACGACAATTTGGAATAAAAAATGAAATCCTCATAAACAAGTCAAGTAAACTGAAAGTAGACGAGAACGATAAAAATGAACACACAATCACACTTATCTGCACAAAAGTGAAAACCCATATTTTCAGACCACGCCTCTTATCTCTCCAATGTAAATTGCAACTGATGGAACGTGATACTGTTTGTGGATAAGGCAAAGAGGGTAAGACTTAATACACTGGCCTGAGGGACACCATTCTCCTGCTCTGAACAACCCGACATCATGTATTAACTCGTGACCCAAGAAATCGGTCAGAATGGAAGGTCCGTATGAAGATGGGGAAGTGGCCACAAAGGCCCCGTTGATGAAGTAGCTTTAGAACACTATGTCTCCAAGAAGTGACATATGCCTTACAGACCTCAAAGGAGGTAGCTAGTCAGGGATGTTTGCGTATAAAACCCTGCTGAATAGCAGCCTCTAGCAGCGTCAGGCTGTCGACAATGGACCTAAATCTCCTGAATCCCACTGGGAGCGACTAAGGAGATGCCTGGTCTCTAACAACAAGACGAATGGTTAACAATTCACTCCACGGACTTTCCGAGACAGCTCGATGAGGCGATATTCCGATAACAACTGAAACATATGTGATTCTTTCCTGGTTTGAGGAGAGCCATCAGTATCGCCACTCTCCGCGAATTACGAAAGTGGTCCGTCTGCCTTATCAGATGAAACATTCGAGCAGGATTTCCTTTGACGCCGTTGGAAAATGTCGAAGCATGCAGTACTGGATTTCGTCATGACTGGCTGCAGTATCACGAGTATCAGACAGCGCTGATTCCAGAGCCAACATGGAAGAAGGGAAGTTGTAAGACTCAGAATTATTGGATCTGAAGTCCAACTTGCCCCTCTCTGCAGTTACAAGGTAGTGACGAAGTGCTGGATCCTGGCTGGCACTGGCAATACTTTCTCCACAATACTCTGCCATCGCCTGAGCGATGTCTCCAGCTGTTGGTAGACGAATGTTTTTGCTGAAAACCCTCCTGCCGGGTACCCAAATTTTTGTAGAAAAGTGGAACAGTTGACAGAGTGCAGGAAAGCATGCCATGAACTTCTTTCTCTTCTAAATTACGCGGTGTACCTTGGCTCTCGTGACTTGAAAGGCTGAGAGGTTGTCTGCTGCTGGGCCGGATATAAACAGTCGAAGAGCTGCACACCTGTCCCACATTACTGGATGGCACTCATGAGCCCATCAGGGTACAGGTTGCCTCCTAAGACGACCTAAAGTCTTTGGATGAATAAGTCATTGGCTTGTTGGATCAGTTGTGTGATGTGGTCCATCCGTTACTGGACGCTGGTGCGGTGTTCAAACACAGTGAGCTGGCTCAACAGCATGCAGCTATCCCTGACGACCCTCCACTTTGGTGATTCTGTTCAAGCAATCGTCCATCCACTAAGTGATCCCCATTGGGATGTGATCGCTGGAATGAAGGTCATCAGTTGCTTCCCACTGTGCTGATTCTCCAAGGACTGGAGAGCAGAAAGAGAGGTTGGTGGCTAAGAACGTCCCAGTATCAGGTAAATAGTGTGTGGGACTGCCAGTATTGAAGATGCTTAGCTCCTGAGGCGTCATGATGTTCTCCAAGACTCGATCCCTGGGGCAAGTATAGTTTAAGACCCATAATCCAGTAGGAGAAATGGGCGTGGAGGTGTACAATAAGACCAATGAGAGCCTCAAATTCTATTGTATCCTGTGGAGGTAAATACATTGAGCAGAGAATGATCTTGTGGCCTACAAGAACAGCAATGGCTATGGATTGTAGGTTAGTAAGCAAAGAGAGAGCAGAGGAGCGGTATATGTTAGTGACAAACATAGAAACCCCTCATTTTCCTCTTTCCACAGCCAAGTCATCCTTTTGGTGAAAGGTAACACAAGCACAGGGGGCATGCCACAGTCAGGTTTTCGTTTTGGTGGAAGATAAACTTGGGGTGAGCCTCTGCCAGGAGTTTTATTTCCACCACATGAGTCCTGAACTGATTTATATTCCACTGTAGTATGGGAGCCACATTCACCTTGTCTTTCTGCCGGGGTTGGGAGCCTGTAACAGACGAAGTTTCAACCTTGGGATAGCATGGTTACCCCAGGTAGACTTCGCAGTCCATCAGCTATAAAGCAGAAGCTGTAGAATTGTCAAGTCCAATGACATCAACATGACCTGATCTGGTCTGCCGCCTGTTTTCGGCTGTAGTGGGAAGGTTGGTCTGGGAGGGCTTTGTGCGATAAACAGCAGCAGCACTGGAGGCAGTGCTGGAATTTTTGCCTGGCTCTGCCTTTGTTGGAACCAGATGCTCAACAACAGTGCTAACTGTGGCTGTATGTGATGTTCTCAGAAGGCTCTGAAACAACGGCTTGATGAGTGTACTGGCAAACACAGATATTACTCCTGACACTAGAAAACTCTGTTTATATAGAAGCGTTGGCTGTTGAAATAGGCGTTTGAAGGGCCAAAGCAAAATATGTAGCAAATATGGGAGGCTGTATCACGGCTTTGTCTGTCTTCACTGATTTCATAGTACCTGCAATGCCCTCTGAATCTTTTTGAATATAAAAAGGCGAAAACTTTTCAAAACCACGCCCCTTATGTTCACAATCAAAAACACGATCTGAGCAGCAGTGTGCATTCTCTTACTGTTGAATGAAGAGCTCTGTGTCCGTCCTGAGCCTGGAGGACTGGCTACATGAACTCTTTTGTGAAACTGCTTATTGGTGCCTGTCAGCGAACCATCCATTCCACCAGGAGTAAGAGGAGGAAATTTAGATGGTTCTTCCTCTGTCTTAAGAGTAGCTAGGGAAATAAAAATCCACCTAGACATAACGCCACTCACCTAGGTAAGTCTTGTACGACTGAGGTGCGGCAGGATGCCCACAGGATGCCCGCTATAGACTGTTCAACCTCAACAGCCATGCATCTCATCAGGACACAGCACACTTTGAGACTGAGATCTTTCTTTATAGATGTTTATACCAGCCCCACGATCTGGGTGTTCAAGCCAAGGTCCCCTTCCATGTGACACACAAGTTTCCACAGCCACACCCCACGATGGTTGTTGAAGCGTCCACAGAGCTTACAGAGGACTAGGGCACTTACCAGCCTCCTTCTCAGAAAACGTGGCGTCACCAAGACCATATCCAGCAAACGCATGCTATACTCAGGGATACACGCTTGCTTCTCTGACAGCCTTTATCATGAGTGTCTGTACGTCCTGCTTCAAAGTTTCGGTACCCCTGCCAAACTGTGGTATCACAAATGACAGTTACATTATGTGGGCTGCATTAAATCAGGCGGAACATCTCAGCATGAAGTTACCGAAAGACAGCACACACTTCGAACTTTGCGGGAGAGTGGCTATATTGCTGCGGCAGGGGGCGCTCATAGTCCATTGTCACTGGAGGCAAGGCATAAAGGCGTAAACCATTCGGTCCGCCAAATTCCGCGTGACTGCTGTCAGCGTCTTACGGAAACTTAAATTCCATTACCAACCGTAGAACGCCAGTGGGGTGGTATCAGTACATGATACCACATTCCTATCCCAACAAACCTCCTCACCATCGTCCTGTAGTGTAGATGAGTGAATCAAAATGGGGCGGTTAGGGCTGGATGCAGGTGGCAATGAGTTGGGAGCCGAAATTTAGGCTGGTGCTGAGATTGTGCCTGCAGCTCGACAAACACTCTGAGCCGACCTGGGACACCAGCCAAAAAATGGGGCAGAAGGCATGCATATACATCCAGAGATGGGGCAGCAAATTAAGATGGAGGCATTTCGATGACAGTAGAGGGACCCAAGGCGCTGCACCGGCTAGCCACCAGGAAGGAGGGCCCATCCCCAGACGACAGTGGCTGTCGAGACTTCCATTGGCTCTTGGACTGACACCGATGGTGTTGAGCTCAGGAGCTAGACGCAGCGAGGGATGCTGCATGTAGGCAGGCACAGAATCTGAAAGCACAAGGCCTAGGGCGGAATCATGCAGTTTACACGAACTAATTTGATTCTGGTGACTTATCAACAATCCTGTAAATAGCCCTTCGCTCCCTGCATTTTACCCATGTCACCTTTAGAATTTGAAAGAGAGTATTCCAGTCAACATTGTCAAAAGCTTTCTCTAAGTCTACAAATGCTAGGAACGTAGGTTTGCCTTCCCTTGATCTTCCTCCTAAGATAAGTCGTAGGGTCCGTATTGCCTCACGTGTTCCAATATTTCTACGGAATCCAAACTGATCTTCCCTGAGGTCGGCTTCTACCAGTTTTTCCATTCGCCTGTAAAGAATTCGCGTTAGTATTTTGCAGCTGTGACTTATTAAACTGATAGTTCGGTAATATTGACATTGGGTTGGGAAGGGAGTGAGACAGGGTTGTAGCCTCTCCCCAATGTTATTCAATCTGTATACTGAGCAAGCAGTAAAGGAAACAAAAGAAAAATTCGGAGTAGGTATTAAAATCCATGGACAAGAAATGAAAACTTTGAGGTTCGCCGATGACATTCTAATTCTGTCAGAGACATCAAAGGACTTGGAAGAGCAGTTGAACGGAATGGACAGTGTCTTGAAAGGAGGATATAAGATGAATATCAACAAAAGCAAAACGAGGACAATGGAATGTAGTCGAATTAAGTCGGGTGATGCTGAGGGAATTAGATAAGGAAATGAGACACTTAAAGTAGTAAAGCAGTTTTGCTATTTGGGGAGCAAAATAACTGATGATGGTCGAAGTAGAGAAGATATAAAATGTAGACTGGCAATGGCAAGGAAATCGTTTCTGAAGAAGAGAAATTTGTTAACATCGAGTATAGATTTAAGTGTCAGGAAGTCGTTTCTGAAAATATTTATATGGAGTGTAGCCATGTATGGAAGTGAAACATGGACAATAAATAGTTTGGACAAGAAGAGAATAGAAGCTTACGAAATGTGGTGCTACAGAAGAATGGTGAAGATTAGATGGGTAGATCACATAACTAATGAGGAAGTATTGAATAGAATTGGGGAGAAGAGGAGTTTGTGGCACAACTTGACGAGAAGAAGGGACCGGTTGGTAGGACATGTTCTGAGGCATCAAGGGATCTCAAATTTAGCATTGGAGGGCAGCGTGGAGGGTAAAAATCGTAGAGGGAGACCAAGAGATGACTACACTAAGCAGATTCAGAAGGATGTAGGTTGCAGTAGGTACTGGGAGATGAAGAAACTTGCACAGGATAGGGTAGCACAGAGAGCTGCATCAAACCAGTCTCAGGACTGAAGACCACAACAACAACAACATCAGCAATCCTCTTAGTCTCTGCAGAAGAAACAGATTTCGTCAAAGCAAAGATACACTGGTACCTTGCTCCCAGCGCCTCTATCCATCATACTATCCGTGAAAGACTGAATCTTTAGTTTGATGCCACGCCAGTCTGAGCAGTGTGGGCGTCTTCTGCTGTAGCGAGTGCAGCAACTGAAGCAGCGTGCGGTGGTGCAATCCATGTAACAACTCCATCAGTGATGGTCCGTCACAAGGCTGCCTTTGAAGCAAAAGATCGATTTCAAGACCAGGACTGTGGATCGAGCCACAGTTGAGAGTACAGGAACCACGAAAGAAAAACTGCTGAAAGCGTCAATGACTGTGAGTCACCATGTATTCCAGGGAGGCCTGTGAAATCCAAGTGCAAATACTGACAAGGTGCTCAATGTTTGAGCCATTCAAGGAACCACATAGGTGGTGCTGACTTATGTTCAGCACAGGCTTGTCACAGAGAAGTCAACTGTTCAGTTTGCGCATACATACTGTGCCAAGTACACTGACGTCGTGCCAACTGCTTGGTATAAACGTTGTCCTAGTGACATTCGTGTAACAAACGAAGTACGTCAGGCTGGAGGGCCCTGGGTACCACAACACATGACGGATCATTATCGGTGTGAAGCAAAATGACACACTGGTGAACTCCAAGCTCGTGCTGACAGGGAAAATATCGGCGAGCCACAAAGCTACGAATCTGTCAGGGTGAATGAGGTCAACCAGTGAAGACGTAGTACAACAGAATCTACAAACCACAAGCCGCTTCTGTGGCCTGGGCAATTTTCTGGTGATATGGCAGATAGCTACGCACAGCTTCTATGTCTTGTGCATAAATGCACCAGCGAAAAGCAAAAATCTGGACCATCACGGAGGCGACACAGAGCATCTACCTTGGTACACTATAAATGCGACGATACACAATCTCATACTGGTAATTTGAAAAAATAGGAGCCCACTGTTACAGCATTTGCACTGGCGAGTTGAAGGTCAGTCATCAAGTACAATTTTCTGCCAAAAAGATACTAGTGATACTTAGTGACACCATTATCAGTGAATAATTACGTTGAACTTTGTTCACAGCTGCGAAGCAAAGGCTTGCGAGTAAACAAATGGAACATTCTTCCTGAGCAAGTGATCCAAGGGAGCCACGATTGGAGCGGCGAAGGAATTAATCAGACAGCAATTCTCTCACATTGCGTGGGGGTGAGAAGTCACAGTGAGCAAGCAAATGTTATTGCAGCGGGTGGATACCCTGGATGTTAATGATATGTCTCAAGTGCTAAAAAACGCGCGCGTGTATGTGTTTGTAGCTTATGGACGCTCAACAGCGAGGTTGTAGCACCATTAAATTCATTACAGCACACGAAAGTGGATAAAATCGCTAAATGTGTTGCACATAGTGAGCAGGAACTGTGTAAAATCACACACATTCACTCACTCCCACCTCTGCAGCATTGAGCCACACAATAAATCTGTGTTACACACCAGAAGACGACTGACAAAACCATAGAAGAGCAAAATGAAAGGCACAGGGAAATGTGACTGACTGACCGCTTATAAAAAAGAATTAAAAACATTTCCCTAAAATTTTCGAAAACAAATTGCAAACATCACAAAACCTTGAAACCCACACAACACTCATTTGAAGGTCACATAAAATAGAGGGCAGATCTGCTGGGAAATGTACTGCTGTCTTCTCGTCCGAAAACGAAACACAGTCTAGTAAAATGCGGCTTGCAGTGATATGTACGCCACAAGCACCACACATTAGAGGGTCCTCTCGCCAGAGCGAGAAACCGTACGTCAGAGGGCTGTGGCCTACGTGAAGACGAGTGAGGACCTCATCCCACCTTCGTGGATGAAAGTTCTGGAAGATTACAAGTGCTTAAGACAGAAATGTCTTGAGCGTTATATGGTGTCAGCATATGGCGCGATGTACTCAACTTAGCTTTGCCAACCACTCGAAAGCGCTACAACCGAGCAAAGTCATTGAAACTCCAGTGTCAAGTTGCAGACGGACGGAATGTCGAGCAATAGAGACACAAAAGTTGTTTTCAAGTAGCACTGCAGACGCGTTGCGAGCCTTTCCAGAATTACTATTAGGCTATTCCTTTGCACTAAGGCCACTGTGGTGTTTGGAAAACACACTATACACTGTTTGTGACTTAAATTTGAGTGAAGGAGTAGCAGATGGTTCAAATGGTTCAAATGGCTCTAAGCAATATGGGGCTTAACATCTGAGGTCATCATCCCCCAGACTTAGAACTACTTAAACCTAATTAACCTAAGGACATCACACACATCCATGCCCGAGGCAGGATTCGAACCTACGACCGTAGCAGCAGCGCGGTTCAAAACTGAAGCGCCTAGAACCGCTCGGCCACAGAGGCCGGCTCGCACTCTAATAGGTCCTCGTATGGTACTAGTTCAGAGCGGGACACGGGAAATGACTTATAAGTGGTGCATGATGACTTCCGCCATTGCCAAGAAATAAGAAAGATTGTCAGTACCTTGTATGGTGATATGCTGCGAGGTGCGCGTTGAATGTGTGAGATACTCTGTCCAGTCTTCCTTCGCCTCGTCGAACTCACGAAACGATTCATTACTTCATATAGTAGCGCCATTTGTTGACTCTGAAACCGAATAAACTGAGTTAGATCAATTACATCATTTGAAGGCACCGCAAAAGACGATTGTGGCTTGGTATCCATAGTAATTAAGCAATGCGCAAAATAACTAGACAATTAAGCAATGCGCAAACAGCGAAAAGCAACAATAGCATAGAGAGAGCAAAGGGTTGCGAAAGCAGCAACTGTTGAACTTAGAAATCGACCACAAGAAAGAGGAACACTGAGAACACCGCCGAAGGCTGAATAAATAAAAAAAAAAGAAGACAGAATGGGAAGAATTACACTTGAAGACTGCCACTTGTAGGTTTCAGTACTCGTAACTAGTTTAGTTGTGTATGACTTCGTATGTGGACATGGGCTACGGAGTGGTGGAGCAACTGTCGTCGTAGGAAAGCTAAACAGGAGTACAAATGAATAGTGAACAAACTATCACAATAAACCGGTTTACTAGTATTTCTCCAAGCGTATCAAGACTCATTACAAATAATATAAAAAGGAAATAAAGTCCAGCTATCAGTGACAACAAGGAAAAGGTTCTGTGTACCATAGCACGAACGATGGAGTCGGAACTGCGACTAGGTGGCGTCTGCAAAGTATCCTGTAGCAGAATGGCTCCGAGTGCGATGATGAGAAGCTGCCGCTGCCCCTGACCATCCTGTACTGCGGTGGCAGAGGGCGCTCGAAGTCCAGAGCCGCTGGAGGCGTTGTCCAGCGGACATTCTCCACTGGGTCCGCCAGATCCCACGCGAACACTGTCAGTGTGTAACAGAAACTTGCATTTCCGTTACCCACTGTAGAACACCAGTGGGAAGGTATCGATACGTCATGCCACAGATCGACTATCCAAGAACATTTGCAGCATTTTGGTAAAGAGAAAGATAGGTAACTGATTCTTCACATGCAACTTATTGCTTCAGCGGCAGGATACAGATCCGTTTTTCGATAGCTTGATCATAGAACATGAGAAATGGGTCCTCTATGAGAAACCAGAACGTTAAAGAGAGTCTCTCTCAGAATGAATCGTCACGAAGCACAGCTTAGCCAGGTTCGTACCACACAACAAGCCGCTTTTGGGTGTTTGTTGGAGTATTCGCAGGCTCGTTCATTTTGAAATGATGAAACCTGCACAAAATGTGAATGCAGACTTTTACTGTGAACAGCTGGATCAAGTAGACCAATCTTTACTTCATAAGTGTCCACCGACATTCAAGAGAAAATACGTTATTCTGCAACACGATAATGCAAGATCTCACCGCACGAGAGGAACCCTGGACAAAAATTGATGAAATGAGAAGGGGATACTGTCTCATCCCCCGTTCTCGCCTGATATCGAGCCAGCGGATTACCATTTATTCAGATCGCTACATCACTTTCTACTTAGCAAAAAGAAAATTGATATGATGTCCAAAACTCCATCTCCAGATATGTTGCTCAAAAACCAATAGATTTTTTCTTAATGCATCAGTGGAAATTTGCACACCAAGTGACAAAATCTTGCCGATGAGAAGGTCGACTATATTATCGATTAAAAATAAAGACAGTTTATCGTTTGGAATTTAGTGTAAATAAACGACATTACTTTCAGGTTCCCTTAATATACAAAGAATTGTGCAGTAGGTTTTGTAGGTCTGGAGATGGGACAGCTGTAGGTTTGTATGTGTCTAAGGAAATCTAGGGTTACAAGTCAATTCCAGAAGACATTTCTTGAGTGCACAGGCTGACAGCTATGATAAAAAAATGTTTTGCCTCAAACTCAGTGTTTCAGTGAATAGCTATTTCAGAGAGTTTTATTCTGTGTGTACCTTTGAGGGAGAAATAAACTGAGTTATTCTTTTTCTGTACTCTAAAAGAAGTAGATCTGTTCATATTACTCCTTGAATGAAACTCCGCTATACTGATAGCAGTAATGTTTATGTAGCCTGAAAGTGAGAGCTACGTGCGATTGAACCTGGTCGCCTTATTTAAAGAAACTGGGGTCACCCAGAAAGCAACAAAAGTTTAGCAATGCAAACTCTGTGCTCTTGATCACATCAACGATTCAATGTAGAGTCTTTTGGTGCATGTGGCCTATAATAAACGTGAGTCGTAAAGCATCGACTGCACACCGACCAGCGCAGCGCCGAGAAACGGCTTCAACACGACGCTGACTCGCGCGCAAGTGGAAACAGCGAACAGCACCACACTTACAGGGCCCCCTAGACGAGCTGTCGGAAACAATTACGCTGTTATCTTATTATCATAAATTACGGAACAGACATAAATCAACTGTATAGTAATGAAGAGTTTATTTAACCAGACGCCCATCGGTGGTCGGCCCAGTTCGGTAAGCAGACTTAGGGAGCATCAATACTGAGTAATAGAAAGCTGATACTTAGCCTGCGTTCTGCGAGTTGGAATAGTGACAAGTAATTGTACGTAGGAGGCACACGAAGCACAGGAAGCCACTTCATAACGAGGATTTAAGTTACGTTTCTTCCCTTCTTAGAAATAAAGAATTCTATTAATTTGGAAGTGTTATATACAGTGTAACACTTCTGCTACTAAATGTAACTGGGTTTTCTTTTTTTGATGCTAGTCACTTGTCAGGATGAGCATTACTGCAAAGGGCATTTGATTCTAAAGCATTATCTCTGGGTGAAACTACTAAATAAATTAATTTTTCTCTCTTAACAACATGTGGGCAGGGTGGGTTCTTCCTTGGCTCGGGTATGAGGTAGAATGAAACAGCATTTTTACATAAAATAACTTTTATTGAAGATTTGTACAACGGTTTTCTTACTGGATTGTCCTGGCTGGTAGAGCGGCAGCTGTGTCGTTTGCGAAGCCTTTCTGCAGCAGCGGCGGCGGCGTCTGATTACGCCTGGCGGTGTGTTTCTCGTGTCGCCTATCACCCAGTTGACTGGAGACGCGCCTCATGCGGTGGCCCGTTTAATTATTGAGAACGAAGTCGTGCATCGGATGGTGATGTGGCGTCCCAGTGTTTCTCTTCTCTAAGCGGCCGCGTGTGTCAGTGTTGTGCGTCGGCCAGCGGAGCGGCGCGGCGGGGGAAGGCCAGTGTCCCGGACTCGAACAACGGACTCCAGCTTGCCAGTCTTCGGCTCTCAGATCTTCATCCCAGCTCACAGGTGACTGCTGATGTGAGGCCGTCTCCTTCCCGTCCTCACGAGTCACCCGGGTACGTAAAAATCAGTCTTCAAATACCTTTTAACTTCTGTCTTCTGGCGCCGAGGCTGCTGCTTGCCATTCCATTGCAGCGGCGGACTTGGTGCGTCTGTGTATGATGTAGTCTCTTCTTGCATGACGGTCTTCAGCTCCGAAACTGAACTGCAAACTATTCTTCTTTAGTCGGGTCCAGTGCGTCCCGCGTATTTATTCATTTCAGTTAGCTGGAGGTGAACGACTTCACGCTCATTGCCTCTTCTGTCACGTTGTAAAGCTTCTCGAAGAATCTTCTTAACGTCGGTCATTGGCTCTTAGAATGTAGGCGAGGGCCTATTGAGTAACATGTGAGCCGGTCTGGCGATGCCCTTACTGCTGAATCGACAGCTTTCACTTATGTTGGGAGGACGATGGTTTTTCCGGAACATGCTGACTTCACAGTCATTGGCTCTTCTATCACTGCTGCTCTGCCCGCTGTTTGCCAGTGTGCATTTTGGATTCCTGCCACCAGCCGTTGGAACTTCTCTCCTTCCTTGTTTCTGTCGATGCTCACTCCCATAGTAGCGAACATAAAAATGAACCCATCAGAGTTTAAAAGGGCCATTGTCCGCGCAAACTAAGTCGAGACCCGGTGCGTTTTTTTTTTTATTTTTTTTTTTTTTTATTTTTTTTTTATGGCTGATGAGAACGAACGTGAAGGCGGTCGCTCCCACCCGCCACAGCTCCGCTTTCAACTTAGGTTGCACGGGCAATAGGTGGAGTGGGCCCCGATACATAGCCGTGCGGTGCTGGTGAGCGATCTGCGCGGTGCTTGGCGTCCGGTTTCGGTGTCGCAGCGCCGGAATGCGGCTGAAGACGTCACTCACAGCTGCTTCCGAAACTGCGGCTGCTGGTACGCGGCCCTGGCGGTGTTGGCGAGAGACCTATAAGGGTGTCCGTAAGGGCCGGTGTCAGTAGCCCCGCGGTAACCCGCGGCAGCTGCTCGCACCAGGAGTGGCGCGTCATCGGGGACGGCCAGCCCCCGCTGGCGCGGCACTCCCTTCCCCCCGAACCCCTCTAAGGCCATCTGGGCAGCGCGCTGCCCGTACCGCCGCACCTTAGGCTCATCAGAGTCTTTCCAGAGCCAAAACACGTTCCAGCCCATCCCCTCAGCCAGCCCACACACATGGCTCCCCAGCGGCCGCAGGGCCTCCTCGTAAACCTCTCCACTAATGAAATTTCTGAAATACTCAAACATAGCGTCTTTGTGCACAGATAGTCAGAGTCTCAGAAATAACACCCAGTTTCCGCGGAAACTGCTATTTATAACGTGCTCTTCATTGTTGTGAGTTTCCGCGGATACGGCAGCCGATCTGAGTTTTTAGCACTTCGCGATTGTCATTGTTGAGCCCGTTAGTCTGATGACTCGTTTGATGCAGCTCTCCACGCTCGTCTATACCGGGCAACCTTTTCACCTCTGAGTAAGTACTGAAAATTACATTTACTTACTATTGTTAAGGTTTGGTCTCTCTCCACAGTTACGGGTAACTCTCCAAAATCTTGGAATTAAGTCCAAAGAGGTCGTATACTACTTTTTTGTAATACACAAAAAACATATAAAAACTATTGTTCCGTAGCCAGTGGAAACATGAAAATGAACGACCGTAGAGAGAAATAAATTATGAAACAAGCACCAATGAGGCCGGTGGGACTGAGAGGCCGCATTGCGTACATGACGACGCCAAATCTGATTCCTCTCGCTCGCTCAGTTCAGTAGACGAAATGCGTTTCTAAACCTCTTAATTTGCAACTGGGTGTTTACGTGATAACGAGAATTACGTCTTCTACTGGAATGCACTGTTACGAGGTCTTACAGATTGTTAGTACTACAACAAATTACAAACTGGAATGCACAATTATGGGATCTTATTGATTATTACTACTACAACAAATTACAAAACTTTACAGTATGCTGTAATTTATGATCAGTAACAATATTGTGAAAAGGGAAGTTGCTACTCATCATATAGTGGAGGTGCTGAGTCACAGATAAGCACAACGAAAAGACTGTCACAAATCTAGCTTTCGGTCAGTAAGGCGTTAGTCAAAATTAGACGACAGACAAACACATACACACTCACGCAAACGCAACTCACACACACATAACTGAGTCACTTCGTCAACTGCCACATGAACGGCGATTACGATGCTATCTGTAGATGCCCCACATGCTGTGGTGTGTCATTTTACACACACCACTGGCCATTAAAATTGCTAGACCAAGAAGAAATGCAGATGATAAACGGGTATTCATTGGACAAATATATCATACTAGCACTGACATGTGATTACATTTTCACGCAATTTGGGTGCATAGATCCTGAGAAATCAGTACCCAGAACAACCACCTCCGGCCATAATAACGGCCTTGATACGCCTTGGCTTTGAGTAAAACAGAGCTGGGGTGGCGTGTACAGGTACAGCTGCCCGTCCAGCTTCAACACGATACCACGGTTCATCAAGAGCAGTGACTGGCGTATTGTGATGAGCCAGTTGCTCGGCCACCATTGACCAGACATTTCCAACTGGTGACAGATCTGGAGAATTTGCTGGCCAGGGCAGCACTCGAACATTTTCTGTATCCAGAAAGGCCCGCACAGGACCTGCAACATGCGGTCGTGCATTATTCTGCTGAAATGTAGGGTTTTGCAGGGATCGAATGAAGGGTAGAGCCACGGGTCGTAACACATCTGAAATGTAACGTCCACTGTTCAAAGTGTCATCAATGCGAACAAGAGGTGACCGAGACGTGTAACCAATGGCACCACATACCATCACGCTGGGTGATAACGCCAGTATGGCGATGACGAATACACGTTTCCAATGTGCGTTCACCGCGATGTCGATAAACACGGATGCGACCATCATGATGCTGTAAACAGAACCTGCATTCATCCGAAAAAAAATGACGTTTTGCCATTCGTGCACCCAGGTTCGTCGTTGAGTACACCATCGCAGGGTCTCCTGTCTGTGATGCAGCGTCAAGGCTATCCGCAGCCATGGTCTCCGTGCTGATAGTGCATGCTGCTGCAAACATCGTCGAACTGTTCGTGCAGATGGTTGTTGTCTTGCAAACGTCCCCATCTGTTGACTCAGGGTTCGAGACGTGGCTGCACGATCCGTTTCAGCCATGCGGATAAGATGCCTGTCATCTCGACTGCTAGTGATACGAGGTCGTTGGGATCCAGCACGGCGTTCCGTATTACCCTCCTGAACCCACCGATTACATATTCTGCTAACAGTAATTGGATCTCGACCAACGCGAGCAGCAATCGCGATAGGCTACAATCCGACCTTTATCAAAGTCGGAAACGTGATGGTACGCATTTCTCCTCCTTACACAAGGCATCACAACAACGTTTTACCAGGCAACGCCGGTCAACTGCTGTTCGTCTATGAGAAATCGGTTGGAAACTTTCCTCATGTCAGCACGTTGTAGGTGTCGCCACCGGCGCCAACCTTGTGTGAATGCTCTGAAAAGCTAATCATTTGCGTATCACGGCATCTTCTTCCCGTCGGCTAAATTTCGAGTCTGTAGCACATCATCTTCGTGGTGTAGTAATTTTAATGGCCGGTAGTGTATTATCCTCACAAAAATGTAAGAGTTACAAAGTGAACATTAGTTCTGTTCAGAAATGATGTCCATCATCAACAGCAGTGTGAGTAGTGAGCACAAAGTGTATGAATACACTTTTGTGTTCCTTGCAGCGTTTAAGACTCCAAATGCCATGCTGAGGAGTTCTGTGCCACTATGTGCCCTGCTCTTGAGGGTTATGACAACCGGTTTAACATTCTCGAGGCATTCAGGCAAACAATCAGGGTTCCTTAAGCAATTACCAAAGCAATTGTCATATGGAATAACTTTCCACGCCGTAATCACAGTATTGCAGAGACATAGGTCTCGTAAATCTCTGCTTCGTGTGATTTCTCACCAGGTCGCCTACAGACATGTTGATCCTACGACCACAAACGGAAGCGACATCCATCGCTTAAGGCCGCAGAATGCTATTTAGTGTGCAAGTTGACTCTGGTCCTCCACCACACAACTCTCTGTTGTCTCTGGTATGGTCGCTGTGGTAAACGTCGCATGGGAGTTCCAGTGCCTGTTGCAGAAGGTTCGTTGTGATACTGCCTCACTTCTCGGTCCAGTTGTCACCGTAGGTTTATTCACTAGAGTATTGAATTGCCCGAAAGGTCTCATGTATAATTTTGGTATCTGAATCGACTGTGAGCGAGCAGCGATGCTGTAAAGCTGTATCGCAGAAGTTAGGTTATTATCTTTGGTGTGCGTGAGGGCGCAGTCACCAGATAATGTTAAGCTGTGTTAGAGTGAGGAAGCAATGGTAATGTTATGTTTCAAATGTAAAGTCTCAGTTTATCAATGTGTTTAATGAACATGATTATATCAAGATTGTAACGTAAACTGATTTCTGAAGTGAAATGTGAGAGGTTAGTATTATGTTGATGTTACTTTTTTTCGTTACTGCTGTGTCACTGGACTAACTTGGTTATTGTACTGAGAGTTGCTAGATTTGAAGGACAGAAAAGTGTATTGTTTGAATGTTAAGACGTTGATAAAATTCAACATCAGCCTTCAGCAGTTTTTCACAAAAAAAAAAAAAAAAAAAAAAACTTTGTGTTGTCATTTATGCCCATATTTCATTTTTCACTTACCTTTCTCTTACAATTTTTAACTGATCATGATTTTTCCAATAGTATACTGGGTGATCAAAAAGTCAGTATAAATTTGAAAACTTAATAAACCACGGAATAATGTAGATAGAGAGGTAAAAATTGACACACATGCTTGGAATGACATAGGGTTTTATTAGAACAAAGAAAAAAATAAAAACATATTGCTAGACGCGTGAAAGATCTCTTGCGCGCGTCGTTTGGTGATGTTCGTGTGCTCAGCCGCCACTTTCGTCATGCTTGGCCTCCCAGGTCCCCAGACCTCAGTCCGTGCGATTATTGGTTTTGGGTTTACCTGAAGTCGAAAGTGTATCTTGATCGACCGACGTCTTTAGGGACGCTGAAAGACAACATCCGACGCCAATGCCTCACCATAACTCCGGACCTGCTTTACAGTGCTGTTCACAACATTATTCCTCGACTACAGCTATTGTTGAGGAATGATGGTGGACATATTGAGCATTTTCTATAAAGAACATCATCTTTGCTTTGTCTTACTTTGTTATGCTAATTATTGCTATTCTGATCAGATGAAGCGCCATCTGTCGGACATTGTTTGAACTTTTGTATTTGTTTGGTTATAATAAAACCCCATGTCGTTCCAAGCATGTGTGTCAATTTTTACCTCTCTATCTACATTATTCTGTGATTTATTCAGTTTTCAAATTTATACTGACTTTTTGATCACCTGGTACTTCGATTTACAAGTAACAGAGAATTCATTGCACCTCACTATTGTCTCTGTGCAGATGTAGTAATCTGAACCTGTAGCATAGCGGCGCGCAAGATAGAGCAGTACTGCAACGCGTTATCCAGATTAGCACAGAATAGAGGTAACACATAATTTTTTTTTTTATTCACGCAGGGCCAATTTATGTCATTCACAGACAGTCAGATTTCCTGTGTTGTGTATCACTTTTAGTTCTGGGATTAGTTTTGCAAAACTAATTGTCACAGGTTTTATGTCAAAGTTTATTATTCATGCAGTTTATACTGTTCAATATTTTTCCAATCAGATTGTTAACTTCTACAATATGAAAGACTTTCCTTTGCATTACGAAAATTAATTATTATTACAATGCAGCTTTGCTTTCACATTATGACAGTACAAGTTTCATTACGACTGTTGATTTATTATTACTGCTCAGATCTTACTATCAGAAACAGAACTTCCACATATTTTCATTTCTTTAGAGAACTCTCAAGTGCTACGATATTCTCATGCTCAAGTTCTTCTGGAAATAAAATGGTTCAAATGGCTCTGAGCACTAAGGGACTTAACATCTGAGGTCATCAGTCCACTAGAACTTAGAACTACTTAAACCTAACTAACCTAAGGACATCACACACATCCATGCCCGAGGCAGGATTCGAACCTGCGACTGTAGCAGTCGCGCAGTTCCGGACTGAAGTGCCTAGAACCGCTCGGCCACCGCAGTCGGCCTTCTGGAAATACCACTGCCCACTCTTCCTTCCGTTATTGTCCTGAGTCCATCTCGTCATCAGTCGTTCTACCGTCATTAGAGTCCAGCAAGCTGTTTGTGAAGTCTGTCGGTACGGTGCTCCCATGTCTCTGAAGATACTGATTCGACTTTTCTCAAAATACAATAAGCTAAACGTGTATGTTCTCAGATAGTGCTGTGACCACTATCTGAAAAGTTCTAGTAACGTTAAACAAACCCAATGGCCAACATATTTTCACACTACTCTCATTTATAATAACAGCGTTTTTCTTTACTGAAACTAAGTACGCATAACGATGTGTTGCAATTCTTTTCATTTAAGTCAGTGCAAATAAGCAAGTAGACACTGGGTAATCTGCTGGTGACTTAAGTAACAATTCAGCGAACGCCACAAACATGGGCTCGTGAAGCACATCTACATGTATCGACGCCAAAGATTTGACATTCATGTCTGGAATGAGAGACAATTTATATTTGATAACACTGGTACTCGATAGTCGATTGACATACTGTTGCAATTCATTGACCAATCATAATTTGATTTATATACCTGAATTTAACTCCTGTTTAATGACTGTGATCAGTAACATCAGAAACGGTCAGAGGAAGCTGTATACGAGTGTATTAATCATCTCTTTCGCTGGTAGAGGATTTATATGTGATTTTTTTTTTTCTGTAGCTTAGTTGAGTCCATGATGAGCCAAGCCAGATGTGCCAGGCCCTGTGACCCAGTTTAGAGATAAACCCCTCAGAGCTGCTGAATTTTTACAGTCTTCCCTTTTGGCAACGACTGTTCTTGTATTCCATCATTAACATCCAAGGTTATAGAGGAAATGATAAATAGCTCTTGGTATTTAATATAAAAAAAAGAAAGAAAATACTATATACGTTCTACATTCATTCTCAAACGAGATAATCCATGTAATATGCTCCAGTGTGGCTAGGTAACAGTTAGTTTTTTGTTTCATGGTAGCGTGTGGTAGGGGGACAACCTGACGAAATTGCCACAGGTAGGCTCAAAATTAGGATCTTTTAAGTAATAAGCTTGGATAACACCATTATGCAGACAAAATACACAACAAGTACAAAGCGAGTTGTGCATCTACAGATCTTCTTGGTTAAAGGCGCTTGCTAAGGATACACCAAGTTCTGCTGCTTTATCATACCATGGGTTTACTCAGTGTTTCTTTGCAGTCATAAGTGAGTATATCATATTTTGCATTTGTAGGCTGTTTTAAATGTACCTTTTAAGGTAGACACAAGCTGTAATCTGTTTTGCTCGTGCTTTACAGGCACAGTCGATAGACGACAGTATAGAAAACAAAATGGTGGCAACAGCTCATTTTCGAGAAAACGTGGATTTACAGAAATTTGCTTTTGGGCGGCTTATGTACAGACTTGTACAGCCATGGCGACCCTGTTCTCATATTGCGTTTACCACACACGTGAAGAACTTGCAGATGTGTGTTTTAGCATCACACCATCAACTGTACTGTAATTAATAAAGCAAGCTACGAACCTTTTAATTTGTCATTAATGTAAAGAAGGACAAGACTGAGTTTAATTCGTTCTGTGATGAAGTATGTTTCGTTCAATATATTGTCGTTTACATCTACAGAATGTTATTGTTTCATTTAAAAATCTGCTTCCTTCCTCTTAATTCTTACGTTCAAAAGTAACGGTGAAGACTGTAACAGCAGCCACAGTAGCTTGAGTGTTTTCTTAAGGAATCGTAATATTATGTAGGTTTGTGTGTAGCTTTGCTACTTCTTTCGAGTAAAGTTCATTTGCATAAGACATTTTCTAAAATGTTTGAAGAGTGTATTTTCTTTAATCAACACTCGTTATACCAAGGAGAGGGGAGGGCTACATTATGCTCACCTTTTGAAAATACTGTTATGTAATGATGTACATTATATTTTGAAATTTTGAAAAAATGTTTGTTTTTAGTGATTTCTTATACCAGACACCGTAAGCTTTTTAAATTGTTACATAAATCTTAACACAAAAATTTAAATCTTACAAGGGAACCTCCCCATCGCACCCCCCTCAGATTTAGTTATATGTTAGCACAGTGGATAGGCCTTGAAAAACTAAACACAGATCAATCGAGAAAACAGGAAGAAGTTGTGTGGAACTATGAAAAAAATAAGCAAAATATACAAACTGAGTAGTCCATGTGCAAGATAGGCAACATTGGGGACCATCTGAGAACAGGAGCGCCGTCGTCCCGTGGTTAGAGTGAGCAACTGCGGAACGAGGGGTCCTTGGCTGAAGTCGTCCCTCGAGTGAAAATTTTAAATTTTTTATTTTCGCGAAGTTATGATCTGTCCGTTCGTTCATTGACGTCTCTGTTCACTGTAATAAGTTTAGTGTCTGTGTTTTGCGACCGCACCGCAAAAGCGTGCGATTAGTAGACGAAAGGACGTGCCTCTCCAATGGGAACCGAAAACATTTGATCGCAAGGTCATAGGTCAACCGATTCCTCCATAGGTAAACACGTCTGATATATTCTATACGACACTGGTGACGGCATGTGCGTCACATGACAGAAATATGTTGTCGACCCACTTAACTTGTACACTTGGCGAATGGGTAAAAAGATTCTTCAACCTTGCCTGATTTAGGTTTTCTTGTGTATGTGATAATCACTCCCAAAAAGTGATGAAAACATAAGAGTTTGTCAGATAATAATTGTCTGAAAATAAAAAGTTAAACTTTTCACTCGAGGGAAGCCTTGAACCAAGTAGTTTGTCAGATAATAATTGTCTGAAAATAAAAAGTTAAACTTTTCACACGACGGAAGCCTTGAACCAAGGACCCCTCGCTCCGCAGCTGCTCACGCTAACCACGGGACCACGGCGCTCCTGAACTCATGCTGTTGTTGAAGTTGCCTATCTTGCCATGGACTACACAGTATGTATATTTTGCTTATTTTTTTCGTAGTTCCACACAACTTCTTCCTGTTTTCTCGATTGATCTGTGTTCAGTTTTTCAAGGCCTATCCACTGTGCCAACTTATAACTAAATCTGAGGGGGGTGCGATGGGGAGGTTCCCTTGTTAGTAGTTACTATGACTTCTTGCAATACGTTTCAAATTCATATTTTCAGGTTCAGGAACCTTCTTACACATCTTCATATCCTTAAACGGTATGTTGTGAATGAAAGTCAACGAGAATTAATGATTTTTTTTTTTTTTAGTGGCCATGAGGCATCCCTCCCCTTGATATACTCATTATGTGTCACAAGATACAACATACTTTTTAACACGGCAGTGATGTAGAAGTAGTTCTACATTAATGCCGTGTTAAAAAGTATGTTGTTAATAAAAGTTAACAACAATTAACGAGATTTTTTATTTTTTGTGGTGGACGTACGATACACCTTCCTGTCTCTCCTTGGTAATACACGTCTTGGAAAACGTGTTGGTATTGCTATGCTTAAATGATAAGCATTAACTTAAACTGAAGTGTGAACAGTCTTAAGTACTGAAAGGAAGTCAACAAACATCATGTCAGGGTAATTCTGGTATTTAAAATTATCTTGTATAACTGTTCCTAGTTGAATGAACAGATTTAACATTCAATACTGGTTCCTTCAGAACGTGGGGACTGTAATAGTAAAGAGAAGCATTAAATAGTGGGAGGAATTTCTCAAGGTGCGTTTAGTCACAGTCTCTTTTCCAGTGGTGGATGCAGTCACTATTTTCACTGGTAAACTGAAATCAAGATGAACAGAGAAGCGCGAGAAATACTTTGTTGCTAAATATAACAGCCCAGTAGTTTGTCTACTATACGCTTCAGAACAAGTTTGAAAGCCAAATGAACTCTCAGCTAGGTAAACACAAGATCCAGATTAGTTACAGACTGCACTGTAGTTAAGTACATAACTTTAATATAACCATTAGATATAGGAGAGGGATGACACAACATATACATGATTTAATAGTGGAAAGACACGACATTCTAGAGCCGTGGTGTCAAGACATAACTGCCTTATTCTCCTACACAATATAGCTGGGAAGTTCCGGAAACCATTTACAGGAACTATAAAAACTTACGGCTATAACTTGTAAAGTGCAGCTGGTCAATACTGTAATGCAAGATTTTATTCAGGATCTTTTTTTATCAAAATGGATATGTGTTACTACCTAACATCCACCATGGCTTATGATTACAAAAGGAAGACTACAAGAGAAGCAGTAATGTTATTCACAGTCCATATGTACGTGATATTTAGTATCAGTAAGTGCTAGCTTCGTCAGTCACCACTGTGTCTTGACGAAAGTTTCTTTTCTGGGTGGACGTTTGGCGTGGTTTAATTATGTGCACATTCATTTTCATGGTACTTCAGACATGGAGGTCATAAAAGATGAGTGGGTGGTTTTGATATTCTGGATAATTTGCACTGCGCTGGAGATGCAAGTTCGTGGTTCGTCCGAAACTGCTGTAACGTGTGACTTGTTACTGTGACCACCAAGTCACAGCACTCCGCAGATGGTCCAGGGCCGCTGTCGTAGCAGTCATGTGCCTGAGGCTTACGCCAGAGCAGCAAAGACGTTTGACAGTCAATCAGTGCCAGCCTGTCAGTGTCCTATTGTCTAATAACTGCTGTAGTGCATTATTTAAATATATGAATACACTCTTGCTACAAAGTGGGATGGGCTGACATTAAAATCGTTCAGCTGCCTGGAACAATGCTATCTAACATTTGGATATTACTGAATTACGATTAGCTGCTTTTGAGTATAAAAAAACTATGTTTGTAGCACTAATGTGATTCTGCAGTAATAAGAACACCCGAAAGTACACGCTTCCTAGAGAATCATGAACTGTGGAAAGATTGTAGTCCATACTCTGTTTACAGCTTCTAGGTACTTGCAAGTGGAAATGTTACACATCCTATGCTATTGCCCTGCTGAAGTAATGGCTTTTCGACACAACTAAATTGCATTTCCTAAATTTGGAGGAGTTTTATTTGCTGTAGTTTTTAGGCCTCCATTCAAATTATAAAGTAAAACCACTGGTAGGTAAGTACGCTCTACCGCGGTTTATACGTAGAAGTACACACACACACACACTCACACACGACATAGACGGTGAGAGCTTGGTTCCCGTTAGTGTGGATAGTTTTGGGCCTGATGGAATAAGGGTTTGTTAGTTGCTAATTTAGCTGCGCTAGACAACTTAAGCATGGATAATAGCAGGAAGCAATGTGTCTTTACAGCTGCAATATATTACTTCCTCTCACATAAGTCTCGCAATGGGAAAATCCTGCTAATTAGAGCCAATATGTAGGTTTACCATCATTCCCTTTTTAGATTCGTTGCTTAGGGTTTTAGAGCCTGAGGAATAGTTACGTTTAATGAGTATTTGTTTTGCAATTACATGGAAATCAATTACACAGGTTCCACCACTATTTGTGATTCATCAACCAACTTACTGAAGCTGTAACCTTTAAGCTCCAATTTTCCTGGAACAGTTTTTTGTTAATGGCTGCAGTGGTACCATACCTAGATCTTCACTACTTAAGAAAATGGAGGAGTGACAGGAGTATACAACTCAGCTTGTAGATTAGGCTACTGCAAGAGCTTGCTTTAGTGTGCAGATGTTTAGCTGTGCTGAACAACACAAGAATGGATTGTAGCCAGAAGCAAACCGTATGTACAAGTGCAGCATATTAATTCCTCCACCACACTTCTCACACCATGGAAATCTGGGAAATTATGGCTAACATGTAGGTTCACTGGCAATTGCTTTTTAAGAACACTGCTGTTTTGTGTTTTACATCCATGGAATCGTTATATTTACCTTGGTAGAGTAGTAAAGTATTTGGAAAACGATTACACATACTCCCAAGCTATTTATGATTCAGCAGCAATCTTACTGCAGTTGGATCCCAACGAAGATGCGCTGAACCAAGTGTGGGTAAGATTATGACAGTGAGAAACATTGTACTATACCTTGGATGAGAAATAGCTTAAGATCGTAATGCTGGATCGCTTCATGTCTATAAGTTGGCCACGTGATCACGACGTCACTTCAGGACTCCTAAAGTTGGAACACATATTGAGACTCTCGCGGTGTATTAAGTCGAAGAACGACATATTATATACTCGTATATTTTCATCCAAGTGTTTGCTGCAATTCACATTTTATTAATTTGTCATATCTACGTCACAAGGAGCTCTTTCCAACTGTTTTTCCATTTTCAAGTGATAATGCAATGATGGTACGTTTCGCGTAAGTTGCTTACGTCTATATTCGTAGCTGCTAGCTTTACAACGTATGCTACATTATAGCCCTAAGGTTGCTTCGTTTGTGTTTGAATACGGTATAACATAATAGGAAATGACTTACATGTGTGACTGTAGTTGTTTGCTTTACGTCTGAGATGTTACGATGTATTCTACAATTGTGCATCCTGGAGCGTCCTATAGATTATCTCTCAGGTTTTGTGATAATAGTAATTTTTTGTATGAGAAAACGTTCACAACAACACTTACAAATATTTGATTGCTTTCTCCAGTGATGCTTAAACGTTTACAATAAATATTATTTGCGAAAAATCAGCGAAACAGAACCTCCATTAAAATTCTTTAGTTGGCCCTAACACGAAACATTGCCTATAGAAGAAATATAGTGACAAGTAACAAAAACCTAATAGACAGCACAAATATACAAGTCCAGCGGTACAGTTAACAAGTGCAAATACCACAGCTTAATATTGGAGACCCGGTGTTAATCAATAATCATCATGTAAGTGCAACTATTAAGAAAGAGACCAGTAAATTTTTTCCTAAGTCTGGTACCGCGCGCCGCGGTTTTTGAATCTGCGCCAGACGGCATGGACGTCGAATACTAACCTTGGCGTGCATCTATCGACATCTCGCCTCAGACAGCGTATTTACATTCTTTGTTCCATGTACCAGTGGACGTCGTTGATTAGTTAGGGTTTCGTGTGTTTCTGTTGTTTCTATAGTGTTGTTGTTTGTAAGGTCCTTCGTTAATTGTGTCCGTCCTCTCCCGTTTGTGTTGCTGTTCGCAGGCAACTCCATGGGTCCCGCCGCGATTTCGTTTACGGCAACCCCACGGCCGTTCCAGTTGCGGTTACAACATTTTTGGCGGCGAGGTAAATGGTGGTCATTGTTCGCATGGAGGTGAAGTTGGTCTGTCTGCTGGGGCAACAGCAGCAGCTCATGCAGCAGCAGCAGCTCCAGGTAGACATCTTACAGCAGTCACTGTGATTGCTTACAGATAGAGTTGATGCTAGGGACGCACTGCCACAACAGACTCCGAGTCCTCGGGGGTTGGATGCTTTCCCACGTCCGTTGTTCCCTCCTTTTAATGACGCTAAAGAAGACTGGGAAACGTACTTACAGCAACTGAAACAACATTTCACGGCTTTTCAAGTCACGGATGGCTCCTTGCAGTGGTCGTTGTGCTTGTCTTGGGCCTCCCCAGACACGTTCTTTCTGCTCCACAAGTTGGCACTGTTGTCTGCTCCTGTGACTCTCTCTTTCCAGGAGATATGCCTTTTGCTGACGAACTATTATTCCCAACGCTACAATGTGGTTGCCTCTCGACTGGAGTTCCACCAGTACCATAAACAGCCTGGTTAATCGTATCGTTCCTAGGTTATGGACTTGCAGGGTCTCAGCCGTCGATGCGATTTTACATGCACCAGTGAGCAGTGTAAGGCTTCATATGTGGACTCCCAGATCCGCGATGTGGTGGTTCAGCTCGCTCCTGGTCCTGAGGTCCTCACTGCGGCATTGAAGCTTGATAACCCCTCCTTGGAAGAGATTCTCCGCATTGCCCACTCCTTTGAAATTGCTCAAGCAGCCAACGAGCGTCTTATGGCATGGCTGGCCGACAGTGGCCAGCACCATCGGGGCGACTCTTTGTCCGACGTCTCTATGGTGTCGGCGCCTCCGGTCGCCCCTTGTGGCTGGTCGCCCGCCCCCCTTCCCTCTTGCCCACTGTACCTTACCGCACATTCTCGAGCAGATTGTCCCCATCCTGGAAAATGTGCGTGCTGTGTCGCAAGGAGGGCCACATCCGATTGGTGTGTCGTAGTCGCTCGACTTGCTCCGGTCCTGCCCCTCCTGGGCTGTTCCTTTTCAGGACTTGGACGATCTGTGCTCTGCGTCGTTGTTTGCTACGGATCTCAGATGTGCTTCCAATTTTCAGGTGCACATCACACTTCGGCCGGGTGTCCAGCCTCGCTTTTTTGGGCCCAGCGGTCAAGCTTGATCAGTTCCAGGCCGCTGGCGTTCTGGAGCCTGTGACATACAGTGCCTGGGAAACACCATTGTTGGTCATATGGAAACCCACTGGGTCCCTTCGGCTGTATGGGGATTTCGGTGCTACTGTCAATGCTCAGTCCCTCATCGGCACTTACCTCATTCCCCGACAGGAAGACCTTCTCGCCAAGCTTGTCGTGGGTGAGTACTTTTCCAAGATTGATCTGGCTGAGGCATACCACCAGTTATCCTTGGTCGAGTCTCAGAACACCATGGTTATCAACACGCCTTTCAGGTTATACAAGTACAAGCCCCTCCCCTTTGGTGTCTCTTCAGCGCCAGCCATTTTCCAACAGTTCCTGGAGCAGCTTACGCAGCCTATCCCCGCCTGTGTGAATTATATGGATGACATCTCGGTCACCGGGCGTTCCCACCAGGAACATTTGCAAAACCTCAGTGCCTTATTTTACACTCTGCAATCTGTCGGTTTATGCTTTTGGCTGGGCAAGTGTTGTTTTTTTCAACCGGAAGTGGAATACTTAGGCCACTGGCTTAGCAAAGATGGCATTCGTCGTTTGGGTCACAATATCGCGGCCATTGAGGCCCTTCCACATCCCAAGGACTTGTCTGAACTCCAGGTGTTTTTGGACAAGGTTACTTATTACTTAAAGTTCTTGCCCCAGGCTGCCTCCGTTGTTCAACCTCTCAATAATTTGCGTCGCAAAGGGGTGCCTTTTGATTGGACTCCTGCCTGTGACCAGGCTTTTCTTCGTTTAAAGGCAATGCTGAAGTCCGCCCCTTGCCTTACTCCCTTCTCTCTGGACCGCCGCTTGGTTGTGGCGGCTGATGCATCGAGATGCCGATGGCTCCGAACAGCCCATTGCTTATGCCTCTAAGACAACGGAACTCCTCCCAGATTGAAAAGGAGGCCCTGGCGATCGTGTTTGCCGTCCAAAAATTTCACACCTATCTCTTTGGGGCAGAGTCCACACTCCTGACGGACCATACACCCTTGGTTACGCTTTTCAGACTCCACTCTTACCTTCCAGAGTGGACGGCTCAACATCTCCAGTGCTGGGCGTTATTTTTTCGAAATTACGCTTACACCATCCAGTATAAGCCCAACGCCCACCATGCTAACGTGGATACTCTGTCACGTCTCCCAGCAGGCCCCAATCCTACCTTTGACCAACAGGAGGTCCTCTGCTTTCACATTGATTCCGCCTGCCGGGATGCGCTGGACAGTCTGCCTCTTATGGCTGCTCACATTGCTGTGGCTACCCGCCGTGACCCTATCTTGGGGTAGTTTCTCCACTACGTGGTCCACGGGTGGCCCTCCTCTGCAAATCCAGAGGGATGACTACCCAATGGGCATCCGACTCCATGGCCAACACAAGGACATCATCAAGCATGGAGAGCCTGTGGGGCAGGTGGCGCCAGGGCCTGAAATCGGACTGCATTCGATGATTAACATAATCATCGAATGCAGTCCGATTTCAGGCCCTGGCGCCACCTGCCCCACAGGCTCTCCATGCTTGATGATGTCCTTGTGTTGGCCATGGAGTCGGATGCCCATTGGGTAGTCATCCCTCTGGATTTGCAGCTTCAGGTGCTCAATTTGTTACACCGCAGGCACTGGGGTATGTCCCATATGAAAGTTTTGGCTGGCCGGCATGTGTATTGGCCTAACATCGATATTGACCATTTGGCCCGTGGGTGCACTGTGTGTGCATGTCACCAGGCAAGCTCCTTCAGTCGTTTGCACCCTGGCCTGTCCCTCGCTGGCCTGGCATTGCATCCATCTCGATTTTGCGGGCCCGTTTTTGGGGTCCATGTGGTTACTTATTCTTCATGACTATGCCAAACACCCATATGTCGTCCGCATGGCATCCACCACCACAGAGGCTACACTCACAGCCCTGGCCCAGGTTCTCGCCATTGAGGGCCTGCCACACACATTGGTCTCCAGTAATGGCCCCCAATTCACAGCGTCCTCCTTCCATGACTTCTGTCAGGCCAACAGTATCAAACATATCCGTAAGCTGCCTTTCCACCCTTCATCCAATGGCGCAGCGGAGCCCCTTCGTGGGCAACAGTCGCGGACCCTGCTCCATTTGCTGATGCCATACCCCTCCCGCCCCCACTCGCAGCCCTCTCAGTGTTATCCCCCCGGTGTGGCTGTGTGGGTCTACAAGTATGAGTGCAAGTCGGGTTGGACACCCGCCATGGTCACTGTGGTCCGTGGGCGGGGTGTGACATTGGTGCAGATGTCGAAAGAGTTGGAGTACCACCATCATAGCCAGCTCCACTCGTGTGTCCATGCGGGACTCGTGCCAGCGTTGGCGCCGCCTCCTCCTCCTCTACCTTCTTCGGGTACGAACATGGTCCTCGAGTCACCACCCCTGCCCCCAGTTGTCGTCTCCCTGCGGGCCAGCCATCAGACCTACCCCTCCCCCCCCCCCCACGCCTCGGGTGGATCAGCAGCTCCCTCCCGCACCGTGGACGTCATGGACACCTCGGGCGTCCCTTCCTCCCCGCCAATGATGGCTGATGAGCCCAGCTCTTCCTCCCACTGTCGCTCACCTCAGCACCATCCGGGGCGTTTCCACCGCTTTGCACAAGTTTCAATGAGGAGGGATCTGGTACCACACACTGTGGAATTTGAATCCGCGCCAGATAGCATGAACGTCAAAGACCCCTAGAATTTTCTGCACCATCATGGTGTAAGCCATGGCAGCGCACACCTCCTGGGCCACGTTTAGTGTGAGGGCATCACAGTGGAACACGTGGCCCCAGCAGCCAATCGCGGCATCCCTGATCATGTATTTAAGCGCCTGCCTCTCGCTCAGCCAGTCAGGCTAAACTTGGCATGTTTCTGTTGACACCTTGCCTCAGACAGCATAATTACGTTCTTTGTTCGGTGTATGAATGGTCGTGTTGATTAGTTAGGTTTTCTTTGTGACTGTTGTTTCTATCTTGTTGTTGTTTGTAAGGTCCTTCATTGTTCGTGTCCGTCCTCTCCTGTTTGTGTTGTTGTTTGCGAGCCACTCTGTGGGTCCTGCTGCGCTTTCCTTCATGGCAACTGTGTGGCCGTTCCGGTCGTGGTTACAACACTAAGTATGTTGGACCATACAGAGTTGAGGGAGTTCCCCATCCAAAAGCATTATTTATACTAGAGCCAACTGCAGGAAAAGTAAAAGGCTTATACAATGCAGAGATGGTAATGTGATTAAAACAATAGCATATCCAACTGGAAACCAACCAAGCACTGTTTTTTACTCTGAACAATGTCAACAAGGCAATTCTTTCTAATTTTTTTATTTAATGATTGTATTGTGGATGTGTTTGTGCTCATTTTATAGGGGAGGTTTGGGATTTGCAGACTTTACAAGTCAACACACATAATTAACACAGTGCTATTGTTTACTCTCTGCAGGTATTCCATAGCAGGGTGTTGGACTCACTGTTCGAGGTCTGTTTGGGTGAAGCCAGGACATTACCAGTCTACAGGGCATGTCAACCACTCTGCGTCCTCCAGCATATCGATGAAGAACCTGGCAGGGAGGGCGCCCTGGGGTAGGAGGTTGGGAAGGGATTCTGTCTTAGCGGTCTATTTTTCTCCATAGGGTCCAACATTCTGATTCCATCTTTTCACTCTCTTACTTCTCACTCATTGTGGGAAACATTGTAGAAAAATAGTTCTTTTGGAGGGGGCTTGGGGGGGGGGGGGGTAGGTCAGTCCTGTCACTTTTTTGAGGGGAGGAATAAAGGGGCCAGGTGTCAGAATAACCCAAAGATAAGAGGGACAAGCTAACATGTATAAGGAAAAGGGTTTTGGTGGAGAGTAGCGATAGGAAGAACAGTCGGGCAGGATAACTGTCTGGAGCAAATCAACAGTCTGGTAGTGGATGTAGGGATTATAAAAAGAAAAACAGAAGGGAGAAGTACTGGATTATACACAACAATAGTAAAGTAGCTATGTGATACACTTCATGGGAGTTTATGACTAAGTTACACCAGAGAAGATAACTTCTACCAGGTTTGTGTGGACCCAAGGAAGGGAGGACCCCAACCACCTTGTAGGAGTTTGTGGGTAAGTTGCCACAGAGAAGGGAACATATATCAGGTTTGGGTGGACCCAAGGAAGGAAGGACCACAACCACTTTATGGGAAAAGTAGTACATCCTGTTAGCGAGGGTTCGAAGTTAGAGGAAAGAGTACTTAAACACTGGAATGACAGTGTTGAGAAATGTTTACACATATTATTATTTGCACAAGGGCAGAGACCCTGGATAAGGGAGCATTTCCTCCAACTGATTAAATGAAATTATTAAAGTTAACTAATTTACCTGTTTCTGAGGACACAATGTAATCTCAGAGTACTTTGATGTTTGATCCTAGAATTATAGACAATATTTATCTTCTCCAAGAAAGAGATTTTCGTGATAAAACGAAACACAAAGAAATGCTTACTGTCACAATAAACTTAAAGAAAAACTAAAAGTGATAGTGAAGCTATTGTGTCTGTTTGTGTAACACTTGTACAGTAATTAAAGTTCTCCTAGTGGAGGGATGTATAGTGATGCATTCCATTCCTTGAAAGAGAGGTATCAAATCCTTAAATATGTATATGAAAGAAAAGATACTTGTGACAGAGCCGGCCGTAGTGGCCGAGCGGTTCTAGGTGCTACTGTCTGGAACCGCCTGACCGCTACGGTCATAGGTTCGAATCTTGCCTCGGGCATGGATGTGTGTGATGTCCTTAGGTTAGTTAGGTTTAAGTAGTTCTAAGTTCTAGGGGACTGATGACCTCAGAAGTTAAGTCCCATAGTGCTCAGAGCCATTTGAACCATTTTGAACTTGTGACAGAGTAGTCGATAATTGGTGAGCACACTACACATGGTGTAGGTGCTGATACCAGAGTTAACAATCCAGTGACTGTATGAAAGTGGGTAGCAGTCAGACAACCCTATCTGCTGAGGTTGAGATAGGAGTTCAATGGGGCAAGTGGTGTGGAAGAAAGAGCTTCGTGAAATCTAAGTATGCAAAATGTTAAAGATAATAAATATATTGTAATTGTTAATTATCAAGTTGAATATTAGACCTATCGTGTGTAGTACAGAGATGCAGTATACAAGTTGGCAGCTGTCCTCATTTATCATGAACTGAGTTGTAATTTTTAAGATTATATAAGAAGGTGAATTGAATCTCATTTCTTATTTATATGTTGGGGTGAATGAGAATGAGAAGTTAATTTTAAGCAGCTTTATCTGCAGCCCTTAGGGAGGGAAAGTCTGAGCCAAGTTACAGGAAGAAGGCACATGGATTCAGGGCACAGACTAGCTTGACCCAGATTAATGATACTTAACGGTGACCAAATATTCAGCAAGTAACATTCATTGTACATAAAAGGAGCGTTAAGGTGTCAACTTTTTAAGTGTTTGGTGCATGATATGAAGTATAACAAACCACCACACAGCCCAAGCCAACCTGAAACACTTCAAAAGGATGGATCAAACAAAGAAATAGAGATCAGGTAAATGAAACTACAATGTTACTTATTGTAGAGAAATAGCAAACATACTCACTGATGAATATATTGATTTGATAGGTGATGTAAAACTGGAAAGAAACAGCCCAAAAAAGAAGGGTATGAAAAAAAATTACAGCACCATGTTCGTTGAAACCAGTCGCAAAAGATGAACTGAGGAGAACTATATTGAAACCAAAGGTCAAGAAATCAGCTATTGGTAATGAAATATCAAATTACATTATAGTAAATCAATAATCATACCACTGCTGGACATAGCAAATAAATCTTTCAAAGATGGAATTTTTCCAGAAAAACTGAAGGTAACCTGGGTTGTGCCAGTGTACAATAAAGGGAGGGTGAGGATGACCCCAACAACTACGGGCCAGTTTCACTGATATGAGGTTCCTTGAACTGCTTATGTGTAACAGACTAGTTGTTTATCTGGACAAAAACAAAATTTTTATACCATCACAGTGTGGTTTCAGAAAGGATAAATATACAGAATCAGCAACTGCCACTCTGATATATTAGATGAAAAAAAAGTGCTTCCCAAGGCTAATGCTGGCCTGAAGTGGCGGTGGTTGCAGCTTCTGTGATTTCAGGACAAACTGCTCTGCTGCAGAGCCAAACTGTGCTCCATGAACAGCATTCTGGCTGGCATCCAAAGCTTCAAAGCCCTCTGGTAGTAAAGCTGTGATACAAAGTGATATTGGTATAAATGGCTAGGTATTTATACACTTTTGGGCTGTAGTTGCTTTAGCTTTGCTGTGCCTAAACACTTCAGTGTCTGCTGATGTAGAAAGGCTTCTGCCACCTTCTTCCACTTAGGTACTGCTGTGTCAGCTGTTTTCACACCTCATGAGGCAAGCTCACTTGCAGCGTTGCAACAAATGTGTCGTAAGGACATTGTATAATTATATTCCCACGTATGCTGCTAAGTCTGATAATCCTGCAATTGTCTGTCAAAGAAGCTGTCACGAATAACTCAGATAAGGTGATAACTGACCGTTATCACCGCAATAACACCAACATGACGGAACTGACAAGCAAATAGATGGTGACAGATATCTCAATTGTTGAATAATAAACTAGAACAATTGGTATCTCAAAATAACCAATTAGGGAGCAACATTAAAGAGGTCACAGAAAAGCTGGACCAAAAGTTGAAATCATTGAGAGAAGAAATCAATGCAACAAATAACAAAGTACAAATTGTTGCATGTGACATAGAAAGGATAGAAACCAAAGCTGACTGTTTGGAGGCTTTCACAATCTCTGAATTTAAAGAAACAAACAAAAACATTGAATTAGTTAATGATTGTGTCAAAAATACGGAAGTAATCATTTTAAATGAATTAGTGAACCGAAAAGACAAGTTAAAAATGTTGCAGGAACTCATTGTTTCAGAAAAAGAATTGGTAGGGGAAAGATTGAAATTTAATTCTGAAGTTGTTTCTGATAAGATATCTCATATTGACGAGAAAGTAGAAAGTGGAACAATAGAACTGCAAACAGTCAGCTCTGAAGTTTCAAAACTGCAAAATAATATAATGTCCAATTTTGATTCAAACCAGATGTTTGTGCATAGTTGTAACAATGTTAGTTTAAAATGTTACCCAGGTGATGCGAAATTGCATCCGGTTGACTTTGTGCATCAGTGCAAAGACAGTTTCCAACGTAACATGCCAGAGTCTGCTAAAGTTAAATTTGTGAAACGTTTTTTGGATGGTGAAGCCCTTACATGGGTGAACCAAAACATTGATACAAATACTACATCTTTCGCCGATTTTGAACGCCAATTCTTGGCAAAGTTTTGGTTGGAAAACAAACAGGCAAGAATAAAATCCGAATTTCTTAATGGTAGCAAATATCACACAGGTCTTGCAATTAGCATGCGAGAATTTTGTGAAAAATAATTAGGGACATTGTCACATTTGAGCAAACCTTTGGATGAACTGATACAGATTGACGCACTGAAGCGACGCCTACCGCACCGTTTTCAATGGGGACTTGTATATGGACCAGATGACAGTGTTGACGAATTTTTATGTTATGTAGACAAAATTGACCATGCATGGCAGATGACGACAGACAGTACAATCAAAACACTCACAATAGGAATGGGGGTTCACAACAATATAATGGACACAGAAATAATAACTGGTGTGCTAACCAAAACAGTAGTTACAACAGACACGAAAACCATCAAGAACAGAGAAACAGTAACCAGCCTCCCAACAGCAATTCCAACCAGGGAAACAGGTAACCACCTTGCTGGGAGTCTGTCAATTTGAGGTGAATAATTATGGCACAAACCAGGCAAATAGGAGGTTAAAGAGACAGAAACATAAAAGCAATCATAAATGTACTGTAAATAGGGACTATTACTTAGATGATACTAGTTACAAGCAAAACTTTTGGGATCACATGTTGAGTGAATTGAATAATGCACATACTCAAGCAGGACCTCAGTTTGAACTTAATGAACACGATAAGATAATGAGATATCTATATTAGTAGAAACTGGTAGCCAAAATGAGGAAATAACACCTGACTCTTATAATGAAACAGGTAGTGATTTCAGTAGTGTAACTTCAGATGTTGAACACTTAGTAGTTAAGGCAGATGTGCATGCAGAGGTATCACCCACAGATTATTTTGATGATGATTTTGGTAAAGATAGTGTTGTGAAGGATGATGTATTTGATGGTATATGTACACAAGAGGAATTAGATGGCATTATTTATGTTGAAGTTTTTGATAATGGTGTTGCAGCTGAAAGTAACTCAGAATGCGAAGTTGGTTCATGTGAAGATATTAAGAGTGCAAACAATGTATTGGTACCAATTTGTATAAAAGAAGTCTTAAGTAAATCTACTAATAAGAAGGAACAAGCTAAGTTAATAGGTGAGAAGATTTTGGAATCTATTATCAGTGAAAATGAAGTTTGTTTAGAAAATAATAAGGTAAGTGAAGTCATCAAATCAGATCCATCCATGAAAGATAATTTTAAGTCTAGTGAAAGTAAGGTATCTGTCTCATGTGTATTTAATTCCAGTCATAATGACACTCAATCTTATGTTGATTCTGACATTGAAACCTGTAGTGAAGAAGTATGTAACAACGTCGATACAACTGAATTAGAAAGTGACTTGCTGGCAGAGAATGTGAATAGTGACCCAAATATTACCTTAGGTAGCCCTTACGTAGAAATAAGCATTAACAATTGGTCAGGACTTTGTTTGATTGACACCGGCATTCCCATTAGTAGTATCTCAGCCAAGTAGAGGAACAGGATAAAAGACACTGAAAGTTACATCGAATTTCCAATCACAGGTGTACGGATTTAAGGTGCCACTGGCAAGTTTAGTAAGTTAATAAATAAACAAGCTTTAATTACATTTTCTGTTGGCAACATTAATTTTGAACATGGTTGTTTAGTTATTCCAGACCTCAAAGAGCAAATGATTTTAGGGATGGACTGGATAGTTAAAGCAAAGGTGAGTTTTGATTGGCAAAATTCAGAATTACTGTTCACTGAACCAAAGGCCAATATTCAAGGAAAAGTAGTGATCCAGTTAAATTCAAGTACAAACAGTAGTAACCATATTAGGGAAATAATTTATCCAGAGTGTAGCCATTACATGGAGGAAGAGGAAACTAGGAATCACAATAACCATAATTTGGTTGATGATAGTTACTCTCTAACCATATCAGAAAAGGTAAAAGAAGCAAATGACTTGACTGAGTCTGAAAAGCAGGAATTAGAAAATTTTCTCTGGGAAAACTGTAACATTTTTAGTGATCAACCTGGTAGGGTCAAAGATTATGAATGTCATTTGAAGTTAAAACCACATGAACCCTGTAGTAACACTGTTCACGTTTACGTTGCACTTCACTTAGCGTAGACCGGGACTGTGTCCTAGGCATGCCCGATGTTAACTGACTGGGCATGGCCCGTGCTGCCGGAGTTGTTGTTGTTGTTGTTATGCCAGCAGATGTCGCGTTCTTGCGTGCCCTCTGGTGGACGGGACTCTACTTGCGGCAACTACCATCTGTGACGCACCGTGCCAATGTGCGCCTCCCGCGATCTTTCTGGTGGCTGCTGCACTCCTCCTCCTTCAGGGGATGAAGCCACTGTGATCCACTGCATCGGAAGGTGGAGCATCAGGCAGGAGCGATGACCTCCACATCCATTGGAAGGCCGGAGTCGAGGGAATCTGCCAACCCTCGAGCCGGAACCTTCGAATACGGCTGGAAGTGACCCACACGAAGAGGCCCCTGTCGTCCCACAACCAGAGCCTGGGACAGAACGGGTGACAAGGTGTCGAACTCCGGATCCTGTTCCACCTCGGGAGGGGCAAGACCCAGTGGCAGGGACGATGGGGAAGGGACGACCACAGGTGAACCAGCCTCCTGAGAAACTGGGCCTGGGAGGGGGGCCGGCTCTCGCTGGGGCATCTTGAATGATGGCGATGCCAGTGCTGGAGCTACTGGAGGCTGCCAAGGCTGAGAACCATCGCAGTGCGGCAGAGTCACAGCGGGGAGAGAAGGTAATGTCTCCTGCGAAACCAACACAGGTGCCGGCAATGGGGAAGCCGGTGTCCGAGAGGTCAGAGGCTGGGTGCCCGAACGTGGACGTAGCTGATTTTGGTGATGACGTACCACCCGGTCCCCCGCCTGCAAGGTATAGAGCCGGCGGCCATTTCGGCGCAGGACCACCGCCGGTATCCAACATGGATTGTGACCAAACCCACGGGCCCAGACCAACATACCCAGTGGAAAGCCAGGCACTCCATTTTGCAAAGACTGGCGAGGACCAGGCCGGAGGAGGTGCAGCAGAGTCCTAGGTTGACGCCCATGGAGGAGCTCTGCGGGGCTGCGTTCTCCCATTGGTGTGGTCCGGTATGCCATCAGGAAAAACGTCAATGTGTCCTCCGCAGGAAATTCGTGCACATACTTTTTCATCTGCGTCTTAAATGTGCGCACCATGCGCTTGGCTTCCCCATTCGATTGTGGATGGAAGGGGGGAGAGCAAGCATGCCAAATACCGAAGCACCTACAAAAATCCTGGAAGGTCTGCGAAATAAACTGCGGTCCATTGTCCGAGACCAGGGTGATTGGCAGACCTTCCACAGAAAAGATTTTTGCTAGTGCCTGGATTGCAACTTCTGAAGTGGATGAGGAGCAGCGAACCACATATGGGAATCGGGAATAAGCATCAATGACAATGAGCCAAAAGCCATTGAGAAACGGGCCCGCAAAATCGATGTAAATACGTTCCCATGCTTGGGTTGCCGGCGGCCATGAAGAGAATGCTGCCCTGGGAGATGCCTGTTGGCTCACACACTGGGAACAGGCGGCCACCAAGTGCTCAATTTCTCTGTCAATACCGGGCCACTACACATGTCTGCGAGCCAAGGTTTTAGTACAGGAAACACCCCAGTGCCCCGCATGTAATAACATGAGGACCTCCCTTCGTAAACTTGCAGGAACAACCACGCGAGGAGCTGTATCATCGGTAGCCAGAAGGAGAACTCCTTCCAAGACCGAGAGGCGGTCTCGTAGAATAAAATAATTACAAAGAGGGTCCGAGGCCCGGCCTGGAGGGTGGGATGACCACCCCTGCTGAATGAGGCGAACTACTTGCCGGAGAACCGGGTCAGCTGCCGTTTCCCTGGCGACTCGAGAACTAGTGATCGGGAAGCCATCAGCCGCTTGGCGGGACACCACATCCAAATGAAAACACATAATCTCCTCTCGATCAAACGTAGGATCCAGGCCCACCGGAAGACGGGAAAGAGCGTCGGCGTTGGCATGCTGTCCGGTAGGGCGAAAATGAATGTCATAATGGTACTTAGAGAGGAACAAGGCCAAGCACTGTAGTCTGTGGGCCGCCCTATCCAGAATCTGAGAGGCGGGGCCAAATAACGATATTAACAGCTTATGGTCAGTGATTAACTGAAACTTCGTGCCATACAAGAAAGGGTGAAACTTGGTAACAGCATAGACAATGGCCAAAGCCTCTTTTTCCACCTGGGAGTAATGGACCTGCGTGGGACTAAGCGTTTTAGATGCAAACGCCAGTGGTTGCTCGGAACCATCTGCATTGCGATGGGCCAGGACCGCCCCCACCCCATGCTGCGAAGCATCTGTAGCCAGGACCAATGACTTATGGGGATCAAAAGTAGCCAAACAAGGTGCTGACATGAGGAGGCCCTTCAACGAGGTGAATGCTCGCTCGTATGCTGGCGACCAATCAAAAGGAACACCCTTGTGCAGAAGGCAGTACAGGGGGCTGGCTATGGTGGAAGCCCTGGGAATGAACCGGTGCTAATAGGCTATCTTGCCTAAAAAACCTTGTAACTCTTTCAGCGAAGCGGGCCGAGGAAGGTCGACGATACCTTGGACCAAACTTCCTAGTGGCTGGATGCCGTGCCGAGAGATGGTGTAGCCCACATACTCAATGGACAGTTGGAAGAAGTTTGACTTATGCAGGTTGCAACCCAAGCCCACAGACCTGAATTTGTGAAAGAGGGTGCAAAGGTTGTGCAAGTGTTCCTTCGTGCTGCGGCCTGTGACAATTATGTCATCAAGGTAATTAATACAATGAGGGATTGTCGACGTGACGTGCTCAAGATAACGCTGAAATATCGCCGGGGCACTGGATATTCTGAAGGCCAACCGCTGGTATTGGTAAAGGCCAAACGGGGTGTTGACGACCGCCAGCCATTTGGAGTCCTCATCAAGTGGTATCTGATGATAAGCCTCCGAAAAATCGATTTTCGAAAAATATTGGCCTCCCGCCACGGCAGAGAACAATTCATCAGCTTGAGGCACCACCAATTGGGAATTAATGGTGGCCTTGAAATTGCCACAAAGACGTAATTTTCCCGAGGGCTTCCTTACAATAACGAGGGGCGAAGCCCACTCACTAGAAGAAATGGGAAGAACGACCCCTAGGGCTGTCAGCCGGTCTAGCTCTTCCTTTACCTGAGGGTGGAGAGCCAAGGGCGAGCTGACGCCTTCAACGTTAAGTGAGCTTCAAAATCTGAAACACGCCCCAGGCACTCCTCAAAAATATCTGGAAAGTCTGAGAGCAAAGATTCCAATGATTGATAGGGAACGTCTTCGGAGACCAACTGTATGGTGTCAGCAATAAAAAAACCGAAAGCTTGAAAGGCATCCAGGCCAAAAAGGTTAGCGGAGCTCGCATCACTGACAACAATAAAAGTAATAGGCCGAGTGACTGATTTGTAAGTCACGTCGGTAGTGAGTTGACCCAGTAGGGGAATGAACTGTTTACCATAACCGCTTAGACGCCGGTAAACTGGCGCCAACGGGGGCGATCCAAGGTCGGAATAAGTATGTGCATTCAACAACGAAACTGCCGCGCCCATATCTACTTGCAGTTGTAACCGGCGCCACCGAACCGACACCTCGATAAAGAGTTTGTGTGCCAATGTGTCGGGAGCCTGGCCCGATGAAACTTCCTGAATGTCAATGTCCATGTCCTCTGTACCTGCTTCCTTCGATTCTTTTGAGGCTGAGCGCCAAACTTTAGCAATGTGACCTTTTTTATTACATTTGCAACAAACTGCCCAACACTGGGGGCACTCTGACCGATCATGATGTATATAGCACGACGCACAGGATGGCAACAGGGGCCGGCGTCCGGAATTCTGTTTACGCGCTGTGCGGGAGCGGCCGTAATGGCCGGATTGTACCGCTCGCACGTCGTCCACCCCGGACACAGTGGACAGGGCCGCGCCGCCCTGAACCGCCGCAACGTCGCACCACGCTTCCAGCTGTTGACCTGCTGCGTGAGAGACTTTATACGATTGAGCAATGGACAGGACTTCCTCGAGGGAAGGGTCTTCTAACTGCTGGGGCCGTTGCCGGACCTTCCTATCAGGGGCTGAACGAACAATGACATCGCGTACCATAACATGGGCATACGACTTTCACGACTGCTCCATGACAAAATGACACTTGCGACTAAGACCGTGCAGGGTAGCGGCCCACGCCCGGTAAGACTGATGGGGCTGTTTATTGCATTGATAGAACTCGACCCTAGCCGCCACAACATGCGTGCAGCGGCGATAATATGAAGACAGCAATGAACACAATGCGTCAAAAGACAAGGATGAGGGTTCCTGCAATGGCGCTGGCTGCCGCAAAACTTGATACAGTGAGGGAGATATCCAAGACAAGAAGAGAGCACGACATACCTCCGCATCGGCAACATGAAACGCCTGGAAATGCTGCCGAAGGCGATGTTCATATGCGTCCCAATCCTCCGCCGTCTCGTTATACGGGGGAAAGGGAGGGGGGAAGTCTGAGCAGACGGCGTGGAGAGCAACGCCAGAAACACTTGTTTCATGGTGGCCATGAGCTCCGTCTGCTGCTCAACCAAAACCCGCACTAAATCCTCCATGCCGTGGAGAAGCTGCGAAACCGCAACAATGTGTAGTAACACTGTTCACGTTTACGTCACACTTCACTTAGCGTAGACCGGGACTGTGTCCTAGGCATCCCCGATGTTAACTGACTGGGCACGGCCCCTGCTGCCGGAGTTGTTGTTGTTGTTATGCCGGCAAAGGTCGCGTCCGAATTCTCGCATGCCCTCTGGTGGACGGGACTCTACTTGCGGCAACTACCGTCCAATGTGCGCCTCCCGCGATCTTTCTGGTGGCTACTGCAAACCCTTTTTCATTAAGCCTCATGGGGTACCCATCTGTAAAAGGAAAGAAGTGGAGAGAAAACTCCAGAAAATGCAAAAATGGAGAATAGTAGAGAGAAGTCACAGTCCATATAACAGCCCGATGGTCTGTATTTCGAAAAAGGATGGTGGTGTTAGGCTGGTATTGGATTCACGTCACCTGAATAAGTTTATAGAAAGAGAAACAGATCATTCTGAATCCATGGAGGAACTCTTGTACAAATTCAATGATACAAAATATTTTTCTAGCCTGGATCTGACCTCAGGTTTTCATCAAATCACATTAGCACAGGATTCAAGGCAGTACACAGCCTTTTTATATAATGGTAAATGTTTTCAGTGTTGTGTTGTTCTTTTGGGCTGAATGCATCTGTAGCTGAGTATTCGAGTTTTGGATCATGTGATTGGAAGTGAACTACTATCTAAACTAATTATTGACATGGATGATATATTAATAACCAGCAAAACTTGGCAGGAACACCTTGGTACTTCGTACAAATTAGCCAATAAGTTCAGGCAAGACGGTATGACCCTTAAATTAAGTAAATGCAAATTTGGAGTATCAGACTTGAAGTTTTTAGGCCATGTAATTAACAGAGAAGGCATTCTACCTGACAGTGATAAAATTTCTGCAATTGTCCAGTTTCCATGTCCAAAGAACAAGAAACAGCTGAGGTCATTTTATGGTCTATGTAATTTTTATCACAAGTATGTCAGCACCCAAGCTTTAAATGCACCATGTTTGAGAGAGCTATTAAAAAAGAATACCATATGGGAATGGACAGATCAGTGTCGAGCAGCATTCGATGAGATCAAACAACAACTAAATAACAGTCAATCACTCCACAGACCTGACCTTTCACTACCATTTTGTTCAGATTATGGATTGGGTGTAAATTTGTTTCAACAGAAGGAAATTAATGGAAAAATAGAACATCTTTCAATCAGTTTTGCCAGCTGAGGTCTGCAGAAACATGAACGTAGTTACACAGTGACTGAGAAGGAACTACTTGCCATTGTATGGGGTTTCACTAAATACAGGAACTATCTAGCAGGCCATAAAGTCATAGTTTTCATGGATCACAAAGCTCTATGTTATATTCAAGACTCTAAACTTTTCAATAGTAGATTAACCAGGTGGGCCATATTTTTACAACAACTTGATTATAGCATTCAGTATATAAAAGGTGATCAGAATGTAATTGCTGATGCTTTGTCTAGATTACCTGTGGGGGGTGGTCAGGAAGAAGAACTATTGGATAACAAAGTGTTTAAAATAATGTACATGAGAGGGATTAAGGGTGAAAAGGAAATTACTAACATTTGCAGTCAGCTTAGGAGTTACCAGAACCAGGATAATGATTTGAAACTTGTGAAAAGCCTTATTGATAAAAAGGGTTATGAAAAGGTTGGCATGTATTATCAAAACTTTAAAGGTATTTTATTCAGGAGACATAACACTGACTCTGACATCTGGAAGGTTTGTTGGCCTATACAATGTGTTGATGTTTTAATTAAGTACACACATGAGAGCTATGGACACTGTGGAATCATGAAATGCACTGACAAACTTAAGGAAAATGTCTATTTTAATAATACGTTTAGAAGAGTAAGACAGGTTATACAAAAATGTGATCGGTGTCAAAGAGTAAAAGTAAAAAATCAGAAATACCAAGGTTATTTACAAAGTATAGTGCCAAAAGGCAAATTGGAACTGATAGGAATTGATTTGTTTGGTCAATTGCCGAGAACTAAAGACTGTTATACATATTTCTTCATAGTTGTTGACTTATTCACTAAACTAGTAAAATTGTATCCACTAAAGAAGGCAACAAGCAGGAAAATTTTAAACTGTTTCTGTAATAATTACTTCACACAAATTGGAAAACCAAAAGCCATTCTTTCAGACAATGGGAGCCAATTTACATCTAACGTTTGGAAAGATTTCATGAAAGATGAAGACATTAAGCACATCCTTATTTCTGTTTATTCTCCATCTTGTAACCCAACTGAGTGCTATATGCATGAAACAGGCAGGCTTTGTAGAACTTACTGCTCTAAAGATCATACAAATTGGTCAAGTTACATATGTGATTTTGAAGATATTTTGAACACCTTACAACATACAACTGGCTTATGACTTATGAAGTCCATTTTAACAAACACCCACCAAACATCTTATATGAATTGATCAATTTACCTGTCTGTAATGAGTTAACACCGGACGAGAGAATGGAAATAGTAAAGAAAAATATTGAAACACACTGTGCCAAGAGAAAGCTTAAACATGATTCAAAAGGAAAGTTTACACAGTACAATGTAGGTGATCTTGTCTTAACCAAAAGTTATGAGAAATCCAAGGCAGTCAATAGAGAGATCAAGAAATTTTTCGATATTTACATTGGTCCATTTGAAGTTTATGAGAAACCACATCCAAACACCTACCGACTTATCTATCCCTAATCAAAAAAGCTATTTGGTTTAAGAAATGTCATTTAGTTGAAACCTTATGTGCAATAATTGCAATCCCTCAGGGGGTACACAATCTTCGTGTACTAAGCATGTGACTTGCAAAAAACACTGATGCCACATTCCAAGATACCTTTCTGACACACAAATTTCCAACAATACATACATTTTTTTTTTTTTTTTTTTTTTTTTGTTTTTTTGTACTAATGTTTGCTTATCTTTGTTATATAAGATATTTTCATGTGATTTAATTTGTAGCATAAGATACATTTTGTTTTGATTGAGTAATCTGCATCATCTGATAATTTGACATTTACATCCTACAGATTGTGACTATTACTGATATGTGAGTACTATGATTTGAACTTATGTTGCCGGGAAAAACCAATATGTATTTTCTAGTGAGGAACAGTTACACATCTTTACAGACAACCGACCATACTGTATTTATATCAGCTTATGCAGAAATGAAAGGTGAATTGTGTGAAGATACACTAAGCTTATTAATACATACTTAAAGATTTTATGGTACATTTGTGCAGTTAAGAAGAACTATATACATCTTTTCACTCTTTTTATCTTATATATGTTATCCACAAGAAAGGAATTACTATGTTTTGCTTCTCATACCGTTATACGATTGACAACTGAATTAATGTGTTACTATATGTAAGACCACATGAGATGTTGAAAGACGTTATGATTTATGAAAGGGTTGAAGTGATTTATGCTGTTAAGAAGGGATTATCACCATGATATGCTATATACATGTTTCACTCAGTTATGTACACACGAGAGAGATGTTGAAATTGCTGAATTGTTGAGGATTGTCTTGAAATAAGGTAAGTGATGTTGTGATTTGCATTTGTATTAGGGATTTGAGGTTGCAGACTCATTCCTGTTTCTGATTCACGTGAATTGATGTTTATGGTGTATTGATGGAAGATGGTTTGATTTGATATTGCATTTTTGTAGGGGTATTTGGATGAGGATGATGATGATGATGAGGATGATGATGATGATGATGATGATGATAGGTTTAGGTTATATGATATGCAATGCTGCTGAGGTGGTTGGTGGTATCCAGCCCTCATTTATTAATGGTTTTCATGATTAGTTTAATTGAGAGGATTATGATGATGATGGTACTGTGCAGTCACACATAAGGGAACTAAAGAATCATTTGAATCGCATGAAGTAGAACTCTTATACATTTTGATTGAAGGAAACGCTGATGTGAAATTAAACTTGAGGGTTATTTTGAACAATTATGACAATGCATAGCACACAAATCACACTGAAAAACTATTATTTTACATTAGTCACATCTCACATGACACAATCTGGAGACTAGTTTGGTACTGAAGGGGTAGGAAATGACAACTTTAATAGACAGACTGAGGACTTTGACGAAATGAAATATAAGATGCCATGTGACAAGGTTCTGCATTTTTTTTACAGAATCTCCTTACTGCAAGGTTGCTAACTATAGCACTATTACATTTTCACTTGCTTAAGTGTATCTTGCCACTTTCAGGAATTTTATTGACATAATACTTGTTTTTTCACAATTTATAAAATCTTGAAGTTGTTTCTCAGTGTTAATTTGATCTGACTTTCTGGATGTCTGGCAAACATTTTGAAATGTTATTGCATTTTATGTACAAAGCCAAGAAATATTAACTATATATAGTATATTCAGATACTTGTGACAACAACCCAAATTGGATATAAATGAACAGTTTCTATACTGTCACAATATAAATATACAAATATAATTTTGAATATTCATGTTTGATAAGATTTGTAAAATACTTTGTGGTATTGCAAACTGTTAGGATAAATCTTATTCTTCTGTCTTTTATGTGATAATATTATTCTAGAACATGTCATATGGACACTTTAAAAGTGCAACGTAATCAATCCAATCAAATTTGTGATTTGTTAGCTTAGTTGTGTTTGAGTATTTGAAGGACGGAAAATTAATGGACGCTCTAGAAGTGACAAAAACAAGGATGCTCTAGAAGTGATAGTTTCGGAAAAACATTCATTCAGAAAATTTGATGTAAATATTGATTTTGTAAAAGTTTGGAAATTTCTTTGTAATCTCATATTTCCAATTCTTGTTTTCTTGACGTATATGTTTGTAGCTATTTGGAAAATTTATCTGTATGTAAAGTTTCATGATTCAATTTTGTACCTTTTAAGATATATGCAGTTTGTGTTATTTTGTCCAACTAGTACTGTATCACATCAATCACACTAATATTTCTGTGAGAAGAGTTTCGTCTATCAGGCTAGGCAAAACTCTTCAGGGGGTATTGAAATATTACTGTATCTCATTGCTGCCTATCAGAACCCCACGGAGAGCATTAAAGATAAACACCAGTCCTAATTGTCCAATTGCAAAGTGGCCTGTTTCCAAATTACATACAAAAATAACCACTATTTAATTATACATATAATTTGAAAATGATGCTTTGCTGTTTAACACTGTTCTTATGTGAGAAACATAATCTAAATGTGAAATTAATACTGTAACTAATCGAAAGAAATGTAGCACATGGTCAGGATGTACCAGTAAACCTATCAGTATAAAATTACTACAGCCAATTAAATAGAACATATAAATAAAGCATGTTAATTGAATCTCTGATATATGTTAGCACTAAAATTCAGGCACTAGTTGATTTTGTTATAAACAAATTTAGAAATGTTGTAACATAATTAGTCAGAAAATGTTATATTAACTCATAACTAAGTTGAAAATAGGTTCACCTTGTTCAGCACTGAGATTGTAAATTTTTAGCAATGTGTTGCTCATATTCGGTTTAACTTTTAATTGTGTTTTTACATAAAATTGTAATTTTCATTGAAGGTAATTGTTAACAAAAGTATAAATAGAGGTCACGCAGGCACCTTGGGGCACTCGTTTTTTGGCTAGGGTTGCGAGCAAATGTATTGTAGGCTCACTCGTTTGTTGATTGTTGTGAACTCTGTGTCGTTTGATGTCAACTTTGGGTACATGTGATGTAACCAGTACAGTTCACCAGGCTCCGACACCAGAGTCCTGGAAATATATTGGTATTAAAACTGCACTGTATTTTGGAATTTATTTGGGAGTCTTCTGCAATCCTTTTCATAGGCTACACAGCGACAAGACATGAATCCAGGAATTTTACAAAACCCTGAGAACTAAACAACTCTCAATGTTGGTAGAATTACATGAAAACAACAGTGTATCAACTGGGCATTTCACTCAAAACATTTGCAGCGCAGAGGTAGGAAAATATATACATCTCAAACTCGGGACTTTTGCCTTTCACGGGCAAGTGCTTTACCATCTGAGCTACCCAAGCACAACTCACACCCCGTCCTCACAGCTGTACTTCTGTCAGTACCTCATCTCCTACCTTCCCAACTTCACAGAAGCTCTCCTGCGAACCTTGCAGAACTAGCACTCCTGAAAGATAGGAGAGCTTCTGTGAAGCTGGGAAGGTAGGAGATGAGGTACTGGCGGAAGTAAAGCTGTGAGGGTGGGGCGTGACTTGTGCTTGGGTAGCTCAGATGGTAGAGCACTTGCCCATGAAAGGCAAAAGTCCTGAGTTCGAGTCTCGGTCCGGCACACGGTTTTAATCTACCAGGAAGTTTCATGTTTAAACAAAGCTGAAATCTCTTTATCAAAGGTTTTGCCAATGATAAATCATGATTCTGAAAGAGAAAACTTTGTGAATAATGACACTATATCAAAACTGATAGTATATCAGAATTGTTCAGTTTGAGTGACTTTAGGTTGTCAGTGAAGTCCAAAGAGTTACATATGTGATGAGCGGATTTTCCTACAAGGGGCCTTAATAATGTTACTAAGTGTTTGGGACAGCCATAGTTTGCAGAGCCAGTGTTGGTTGCTACTAGGCACAGAGGAACATCTTTCTTATGGGTCTTTGGGCATCCATAAAGCCTCAGAGGAACCATACCGCTTGGTTTCAATCTTTGCATAACTCCTGGTGGAAAGGGGGAAGCATTCAGAAGCAAAGCAGTCTTCCTTACCATCTGGCTGGTGGAGTCTTTATTGATCTTCCAGTAAGTGCTATCACTCAGTAAACTATTCATTTTATTATGACAGTCATTGTAAGACATTAAAACCGTGGCATTACCTTTGTCAGCTGGAAAAACTACCATCCCAGTATCCTGGCAAAGCTTACGTAGTGTTGCCCTCTCTGTCACAGTAATATTACTTCTTTACGGGTGAGCATTCATAACTGCTTAGCAAGTTTCACATCTTATTTCTTCTGCTGAATCCTTGGAAAGAGAGAGGACAGCTTCTTCAACAGAATTGATGAACACAGGGATTGGTAAAACCTTTGGTGTGGATGCAAGTCAGACTGGGTTCACGAAGTGGCCACATAAAGACAGACAGCAAATTTTAAGTAGCCTGTGATGTCTTCACAGCAAGGAACTGTTATTCAACACTCTCTCAGTAATATGCTGGATAAAGATTTGAGTGACACTATGATGATGGTTGTAATTAAAGGACTGTACTTTGCACTCGCACCAAAGGTTTTAACAATACCTGTGTTCATCAGTTCTGTTGAAGAAGCTATCCTATCTCTTTCCAAGGATTCAGCAGAAGAAATAAGATTTGAAATTTGTCAAGCAGTTATGAATGCTCACCCATAAAGAAGTAACATTACTGTGGCAGACAGGGCAGCACTGCCTAAGCTTTGCCAGGATACTGAGACAGTGGTTTTCCCAGCTGACAAGGGTAATGCCACTGTTTTAATGTCTTATGACGACTGTCACAAGAAAATGAACAGTTTGCTAAGTGATAGCACATACCAGAAGATTTGTGAGGACCCCACCAACCAGATGTTAAGGAAGGCTGCTTCTTTTTTGAATGTCTCCCCTTTTCCACCAGAAGTTATGCAAAGATTGAAACCAAGCTGTGCAGTTCCTCCAAGGCTTTATGGACTTCCAAAGATCACATAAGAAAGATGTTCCTGCATGTCCAATAGTGAGTAATACTGGCTCTCCAACCTACAATTGTCCCAAACACTTAGCATCATTATTAAGGCCTCTTGTGAGAAAATGTACACACCACATACGTAACTTTCGGACTTCATTGGCAAAATAAAATCGCTCAAACTAAACAGTTCTGATATATTACTTAGTTTCGATGTAGTGTCATTGTTCTCAAAGGTTCCTCTTTCAGAATCATTATTTCTAATTGGCAAAACCTTTGATAAAGAGATTCCAGCTTTGTTTAAGCATTTCTTGACGCCGACATATTTGTTATTCAATAATGAATTTTATGAACAGACTGACGTTGTCACCATGGGTAGTCCTTTGTTGCTCTTGGTGGCCAACTTATTTATGGAGGACTTTGAGGAAAAGGTGCTGGAATCTGCTAGCTTGAAGCCCAGTGTTTTACAAGTATGTTGATGCATTTATAGTTTGGCACCATGGTGATGATAAACTAAAAGAATTTTTAAAGCATCTGATTCCATCTACAGACAAATTCAGTTCACAGTGGTTTGATACAAAGATGCACTTTGGGACATGAGCTACCGTATATCGGAAACTGACTCATATGGATTTATATTTATGTGCAAATAGCTGCCACCATCCTTCACAGGTGATGAGTGTTTTCAGAACTTTGGTACACAGAGCACATGTCACTGCTGACTGGAGTAGCCTGGGGGATGAGCCTTTACACTTGAGAAGAGTGTTTGAAGGCAATGGGTATTGTCCACAGCAGAAATGCAAGGCACTGCAAATGAAACCAACAGTGGGAATAAGGAATGCAGAAGACAGAGAAAGTTTTAAACCCATGGCTTTTCTACCTTATGTGGGAAACCTATCATAAAAAAGCAAAAGCTATTTTTCTCCCTCCTCCAAAGACAGCAGCACTCCCAGGTCCTGTTAAAGATGATTTGGTGCCACAGGTGCTTGAGGTTTACAAGATCCTGAGTGAGTATGGCCATTCATACATCAGACAGATGACATGTACCATCCATGAGAGATGCCCAGAGCACCACAGGTACACCCAGCTCTTACAGCATAATAAACTGGCCATGACAGAGCACTGTATTGACACTGGGCACTATAAGGTACACAATAACATTAAAATATTAGCCTTGAATTCATATTTTTGGGACCCAGTAGTGAAAGAAGCAATTGAAATTTGGTTGGGTTAATTAATAGAGATAGTGGCTTCAGATTGGACAAATTTGTGTAATAAACTCACAAAGATGTTGCAACAGTGCAGCTCACAGTGATAAATTGATATCACCATGTGGATCGTGTGGCCATAGATCTAATTTCATGCATATTTTGTAGCTCTTTGCCTCCGATCAATGTCTGTGGCATCGTCTGTATCTGTGGCTGCATGTGCCTTGGTGCAGTCTGTGGGTTTAAAAGGGTGGAGCAAGTGCTGGTGTGTGTGTGTGTGACCTTGCTCACTCTGAAGATGGCTGGATGCTACTCATCCTAAATATTAGAAGAACAAGTGAAATTTATGTGGCTGCATGCCCGAAATTTTATGTTACACAACTGGTTTTCATGATGAACTATGTCCCTACAGTCACGTGACTTTAAAATAATTCATATGAGATGCAAAGATACTGTTGTAGCCAATGCATTCTTGTGCTTACTGCTAGTGCTACCAGAATTCAAGGAATTGGAGAAAAAACCATAAGAATTCAGAATTATGTTAATGAAAGACTCGAAGAATCGACAAATTTTAAGACATGTAGGAACATGGCTCATCTGAAAGAAGGGGATCCATGATGGAACAAGGTAAGATTGATATTGAAAGAGAAGAAAATGGCCCTGAGCACTATGGGACCTAACATCTATGGTCATCAGTCCCCTAGAACTTAGAACTACTTAAACCTAACTAGCGTAAGGACATCACACAACACCCAGTCATCACGAGGCAGAGAAAATCCCTGGCCCCACCGGGAATCGAACCCGGGAACCCGGGCATGGGAAGTGAGAACGCTACCGCCCGACCACGAGCTGAAAGAGAAGAATCACCCAAAAATTTCACAATACTCACACACTGCACCAGGGGACACAGTGGTGCTCATAAATGCTGTTAAGAGATTAGTGTTTACTGTCACTTCAGAAATATGTTTCACTGCACATGCAAACATTCAAAACCTATATCAACTGTCACAAGTCTGAGATGTCAAACCAGAATTGCAAAACACAGCTACACTCAACCATACCAAACAAACCTCTTCACTCTTGTATGTATTGACATAACAGGACTCCTGCTATCTGTGCGTGAGGAGTGAAATACATAGTCGGTTTATACAATATATTCTCTAAATATGTTAAACTATTTGCTACAAAAACTACTGCTGCTGTGCCAATAGAGAAGCACATTGCAAGTCATTGTTTTCCTAAGATTGGTGAACCTGTGGCTATGTTGTCAGATAATGCATCAAACTTTACCTGTGATACATGGAAGGAGTTTCTGAGGGACCAGCAAATTGAGCAAAGTTTAATCTCAAAATTTAGTCCTCAGTAAAATCCAGTTAAGACAATTTCTCACAAATTCAATAGATTCATGAGAATGTAGACAGCCACCAAAGAGACTAAGTGGGTGGAGTTTCTTAATGTGTTTGAGCAGATCATTAACAACATTCTGTTGTATAATATGCCATATACACCATCAGATATAATATACAAAACAAGGAAAAGAATGAGCGGGTTACACTGATTCCACATATGCATAGGGAGGAAGTATCCTGAAGAAAAGGTAAGACAAGTATTAAAATCTTTAACAGAAGTGCCAAGATTTAAAAGATTTGTTTTGACACGCAGCTGCGTAGGGTTAATCAATTCCCTGTTGGGGAAAGCGTACTGTAAGAAACCCACTGTAAATCACCATTGTTACAAAAGAAAAATAAGAAATGGCAATTGATGTATACCAGTCCTTTTTAGTTGTGTGAATACCGCACGACAGAAGCTATTTACTTGCATACACATAGAGTGGGAAGATAAAAGGTTTGTATGCACATCACAGCCTGAAGAAGTACTTCCAATAGGAGAATGTAAACAAAACTAACAGGAGAGATGATGATTGTGTTGGTAATAATAACACCAAAAAATAATAAGAAGCTATAGGTCAGAGCTCAAGATTAAAATCACAACAACACAAACATACTGGTGCTATTCTACCTTTTACTTAAGCAAAACAATAATTAGTACAGTTATGCAGCAAATTATGTTGGATTGTAAGCAGCAAATTAGGGTAGGATGGATTTGTGAGTAGCAGATATGAAGCAAGAAAATGTACTTGGAATTGTCAGGCATGACAGTATATTGATCACTTTATATTAGGGTAAGTAATAGAGGAATTGGGAGTCCCTGAGCATCGACTTCGCAAAGTGTTTGCTACAGATTGATCAAGATGAGTGGGCAAGAGATGGGACAAAAAATTGACATCCTTAATGGAATGGAATAGAGCTGTGGATACAAGTTGAGTTTTCTTTGTCTTTGCCTAAATATATGTAATCCATGCAACTTTCAGTGCTAATATTACTCTTGATGCCAGTAAGGGCTAACTGTTCGGAACATATAGAAAAGTACAAATACTGTTAAGCACAGTACTTTCATTTTACCTTTGTTTTTAAGAGAAATATATGAGTGCTAGGGCCCAAATTTTGGAACTGAAAGGAAAAACCACTTCTAACCTACAGAACAGTAGAAGTACAAACTACTTGAGAAGAACCTGCAAGGAACTTTGTTTTGTAGTGAGGGGCAGCACCCAAATGTTTATACATTTTTAGCGTACATTGGTGCTCTGACAGAAGCATAGAAATGAATGAAGAGACATAAATATGTGTAGAAGCATGACAAGAGCTCAGCTTTGACAAACACTTTTCTTATTTAATAGGTATGATCTATGTAGCAAGATGAGGAAGGTGTGTTACCATAAAGATAGGACACAATTAAAAGAACATGGACCATAGACATAAATGAGACAACCAGATCAGCAGGTACAGTGAACCTATTAGGAGAATAAGAAATGGTACAAACCTAGATCTAAAGCTGCATATATGAAGATGTCCTTAACTAAGAAGGGATAAGAAAAGAAAAGTCAAATAATCTTCTCTATTCTAGATTTGTCTATTGTACATACATTTATTATTATTAGTGTCTGTATTAAGTTTTGAAACTATCAGTTGATAATAACCATGAAGGTGCACTCTAGGTCTCAAGTAAATCAAATTCTCCAACCCCCATCCACCCACAGTAGCCTTGTGGTAAAGACAGTCTGAGCACTTGATGGCACATCAAAATTTTAATGTGAAAGTAACCAAGAATTGGTCAAAGCACATATATGATGAGGAAGATGAGTACTGTAACTTTACAAAGCATGCTTTCCAGATGATCCTTGTGTACACATGATTCACTTTTTGGTAGGTTGGAAGCACAAGCCAGTCTCATGTAATCTGTTTTTGCTTATGCCCTGAATCATAGTGAGAGGTAACAATACCTCAAATAACTGTATTTTAAATAATTTCATTTGCAGCTGGTGGGGTTTTCAAAGAAGTAAGGATTATAACCATGAGTGAGGATGGTATGAAGGAAGAGTGTTATGAAGTTAAATTAAAGAAGACTATAAACTGAATGACTACATTTGAATAGTACAAATATAGTGAAATCAAAACAGTGGTTTACAGAAGTTTTGTTCCTGTTGTGGAGGAAAAGCTGTTTTGGACTTTCAATTGTGAACAGTAGAAGTAGCTAAAGGCAACATGCTGCATGGAAATAAACATTAAGCTGTGTTACTTACTGGGTTCTAGAAGTAAGGCAGGGACTCATGACTTTTTCAAGAACCTTGCTACTCTTCTTTTGTTGTGATAGAGCCCAATGCACATTAAACCATGATGAAAGAAAGCACTCAGCAACACATGCTCGTAATACATGTACAGTTATAAAGCATGCTGCACTGTTCAACTGTGGTGATAAGAAGACCAGTTGTGACATTGTGGTACTGAACTATTGTTGTGTATGCACTCATATATGTACCAGCATTCTTGTCATCCAATGGATGTAGGGACAATGTGAATTTAAAAGTAGGAAAAAAATAACAAAGACACCAAGTAAGAAATGATGATGTAATAAATTTTTATGTAATGTGAGATATTATCTAACTTCTGTTAAAATATTTGTTTCTTGTGAACTAGAATTTGAGAAAGAGGTCAACATTCCTCAAAAGCATCAGTTACCTTGGAGAGTCTCGGGTACCAAATCACTATGCTTTGAAGGCCTTTTCACAGATGGATCAAAGGGTAATCCAATTACCCAATTCACTCATGATTTATCCTATGACTTTAACATCCAATGAGACACTCAAAGAGAACTTACACCTGTGCAGGATTATTGTACTTTTTTTTCTTGTTTCTGTTTCAGGTACAAGGAACTGTAACTGTTTTTCAGTATTATTTAAATATGAATTTAAGAAATATGTACAAAGAGAGAAAACACCTCATATGAAGCTAATGTGGTACAAGATAAGTTGTGCAACGTAATTAGATAACTTAAATTGATTTTGTGTGTGTAAAGGCAATATTGTGAGTGCTACTATAGCTGAAAGAACAGAACAAAAGACCATTTCATAATATTGTAAGAAGTAATATGTGTAAGAACCACATATGAGGTCACCAAACATCAAAGCAATATAGACAACTAGGAGTACTAAGATTTTAAAATACCTGAGAACACACTGGCACAAGTGAAAGACAATATGTAACAAATATATTGTGAAGTGAATCATTGGACTTCGACATGTGAGTGTGAACTGCACAGACTTCACAAAGGGAGGCAGTGAAGAGTTACAATAAATAATTTCAGTGCCAGATGGAACATTATAATCTCTGTAGAAAAATAACAGATATGTTAGGATTGATCTTGCTTTATCACATTCTGGTATCTTTACTTTTTTAGCACTGAGTAGAGTTGGGGCAGATGGGAGCATATGTGTTCATTCTTTAATAGTAACCATTTAAGTGAAGGAACAGAGTACAGAATTATTTTTGTCCTATGGCACCTTTTACTGTGGAGAAGGTGGAGGAGTTTAGTGGCTCTTCAAGACTATAAAAGTAGGTAAGTGAAAACAGATTAATTCTTGGCTTGGAATGTGTCAAAATGGCCACTTGCAGGGTGCATAAAAATTAAGCAAGTATAATTCTCATTCTTTTCAAGAGCTTGCAGTCTTTAACTTCCTGATTTCATGGTCAAAACATGTTGTTGTTGTTGTTGTGGTCTTCAGTCCTGAGACTAGTTTGATGCAGCTCTCCATGCTACTCTTTCTGTGCAAGCTTCTTCATCTCCCAGTACCTACTGCAACCTACATCCTTCTGAATCTGCTTGGTGCATTCATCTCTTAGTCTCCTTCTACGATTTTTACCCTCCACGCTGCCCTCCAATACTAAATCGGTGACCCCTTGATGCCTCAGAACATGTCCTACCAACCGGTCCCTTCTTCTAATCAAGTTTTGCCACAAACTTCTCTTCTCCCCAATCCTATTCAACACCTCCTCATTAGTTATGTGATCTACCCATCTAATCTTCAGCATTCTTCTGTAGCATCACATTTTGAAAGCTTCTATTCTCTAAACTATTTATCGTCCATGTCTCACTTCTGTACATGGCTACGCTCCATACAAATACTATCAGAAACGACTTCCTGACACTTAAATCAATACTCGATGTTAACAAATTTCTCTTCTTCAGAAACACTTTCCTTGCCATTGCCGGCCTACATTTTATATCCTCTCTACTTCGACCATCATCAGTTATTTTTCTCCCCAAATAGCAAAACTCCTTTACTACTTTAAGTGTCTCATTTCCTAATCTAATACCCTCAGCATCACCCGACTTAATTCGACTACACTCCATTATCCTCGTTTTGCTTTTGTTGATGTTCATCTTATATCCTCCTTTCAAGACACTATCCATTCCGTTCAACTGCTCTTCCAAGTCATTTGCTGTCTCTGACAGAATTACAATGTCATCGGCGAACCTCAAAGTTTTTATTTCTTCTCCATGGATTTTAATACCTACTCCGAATTTTTCTTTTGTTTACTTCACTGCTTGCTCAATATACAGATTGAATAACATCGGGGATAGGCTACAACCCTGTATCACTCCCTTCCCAACCACTGCTTCCCTTTCATGTCCCTCGACTCTAATAACTGCCATTTGGTTTCTATACAAATTGTAAATAGCCTTTCGCTCCCTATGTATTACCCCTGCCACCTTTAGAATTTGAAAGAGAGTATTCCAGTCAACATTGTCAAAAGCTTTCTCTAAGTCTACAAATGCTAGAAACGTAGGTCTGCCTTTCCTTAATCTAGCTTCTAAGATAAGTCGTAGGGTCAGTATTGCCTCACGTGTTCCAATATTTTTATGGAATCCAAACTGATCTTCCCCTAGGTTGGCTTCTACTAGAATTTGCGGTAGTATTTTGCAGCCGTGACTTATTAAACTGATAGTTTGGTAATTTTCACATCTGTCAACACCTGCTTTCTTTGGGATTGGAATTATTATATTCTTCTTGAAGTCTGAGGTTATTTTGCCTGTCTCATACATCTTGCTCACCAGATGGTAGAGTTTTTTCAGAACTGGCTCTCCCAAGGCCATTAGTAGTCCTAATGGAATGTTGTCTACTCCCAGTGCCTTGCTTCGACTCAGGTCTTTCAGTGCTCTGTCAAACTCTTCACACAGTATCATATTTCCCATTTCATCTTCATCTACCTCCTCTTCCATTTCCATAATATTGTCCTCAAGAACATCGCCCCTGTATAGACCCTCTATATACTCCTTCCACCTTTCTGCCTTCCCTTCTTTGCTTAGTACTGGGTTTCCATCTGAGCTCTTAATATTCATACAAGTGGTTCTCTTTTCTCCAAAGGTCTCTTTAATTTTCCTGTAGGCAGTATCTATTTTAACCCTAGTGAGATAAGCCTCTACATCCTTACATTTGTCCTCTAGCCATCCCTGCTTAGCCATTTTGCATTTCCTGTCGATCTCATTTTTGAGACGTTTGTATTCCTTTTTGCCTGCTTCATTTACTGCATTTTTATATTTTCTCCTTTCATCAATTAAATTCAATATTTCTTCTGTTACCCAAGGATTGCTACTAGTCCTCATCTTTTTACTTACTTGATCCTCTGCTGCCTTCACTACTTCATCCCTCAAAGCTACCCATTCTTCTTCTACTGTATTTCTTTCCCCCATTCCTGCCATTTGCTCCCTTACGCTCTCCCTGAAACTCTGTACAACCTCTGGTTTAGTCAGTTTATCCAGGTCCCGTCTCCTTAAATTCCCACTTTTTTGCAGTTTCTTCAGTTTTAATCTACAATTCATAACCAATAGATTGTGGTCAGAGTCCACATCTGCCCCTGGAGATGTCTTACAATTTAAAACCTGGTTCCTAAATCTCTGTCTTACCATTATATAATCTATCTGAAATCTGTCAGTGTCTCCAGGCTTCTTCCATGTATACAACCTTCTTTTATGATTCTTGAACCAAGTGTTAGCTATGATTAAGCTGTGCTCTGTGCAAAATTCTACCAGGCGGCTTCCTCTTTCATTTCTTAGCCCCAATCCATATTCACCTACTACGTTTCCTTCTCTCCCTTTTCCTACTCTCAAATTTCAGTCACCCATGACTATTAAATTTTCACCTCCCTTAACTATTTGAATAATTTCTATTATTTTGTCATACATTTCTTCAATTTCTTCATCATCTGCAGAGCTAGTTGGTATATAAACTTGTACTACTGTAGTAGGCGTGGGCTTCGTGTCTATCTTGGCCACAATAATGCGTTCACTATGCTGTTTGTAGTAGCTTACCTGCATTCCTATTTTTTATTCATTATTGAACCTACTCCTGCACTACCCCTATTTGACTTTGTATTTATAACCCTGTATTCGCCTGACCAAAAGTCTTGTTCCTCCTGCAACTGAACTTCACTAATTCCCACTATATCTAACTTTAACCTATCCATTTCCCTTTTTAAATTTTCTAACCTACCTGCCCGATTAAGGGATCTGACATTCCACACTCCGATCCGTAGAACGCCAGTTTTCTTTCTCCTGATAACGACGTCCTCTGGAGTAGTCCCCGCCCGGAGATCCGAATGGGGGACAATTTTACCTCTGGAATATTTTACCCAAGAGGACGCCATCATCATTAACCATACAGTAAAGCTGCATGCCCTTGGGAAAAATTACAGCTGTAGTTTCCCCTTGCTTTCAGCCGTTCGCAGTACCGTTCAGAACATTAAAGGAATAATAGTTTTCTCTGGGTCAGCTTATCAGGGAAGCCCTCTGCCTCCTGCATAACAATTTGATGTGAAACAGGTATTTTTTTCCTATATCATGGAACTAACCATAACTGTAAAATATGACACTAGGAAATAATCTGTTTGTATCTCTCTTGCTAAAGTAAATCCCTTTTGTGTGTTGCAACTAATGATTTAACTGAGAATCACACTTGAATTTGCAGGTATATCTGATTTTAAAAATTATTAAATTATTTTTCTTTCACTAAGCAGTCATCAATTTTTCTATCCATGTCAGTAAACGCAAGTCACACAGTAGGAGATTTTACACTTGCTATGTGCTGGGCCATTTGTTCCAATGTCGTCAGCTTAACAGAACTACTACATAAGTGCATGTATTGCACCCCAGCAAAACTGCTACATAGTTATAAGCACAGGACACTGCTACATCTGCTGTGCCTGTTGTAAAGAGCCCAGGGCCCACGTACGAGCTCATGTTATCATCTGGGCCCCATGTCTATGTCCACACGTACACTGCACATCCAGGTAGACACAAGAAACCAGAAGCATCAGTTGATTGAGACCATGGCTGGTCAATCATCTGGTCCACCACCAGAATCAAATTTTGGCATGTCACTGTACAGAAATAGAAATATGCCCCCCACATCTCTGGCACAGGATCTGATACAATCTGTGCTTGTGTCATCCCATATGGTTCCCCGTATGACTAAAGTATGGGCACCCATGGAGGCTGAGCCTTACCCTCCAACTTCCATGGACCCCAGCCTATACCTAAGGAAGCATGTACAGAGATGCTACCATCAAGGGTGAAAGATCAGGGAACCTGGACAGATACCCAGTGGTGGTTTGTGCAAAATTATATGAATGTGCTACAGTGTGATACCCTATAGCTGTCTTACTTACAATAGTAATTATCACAACTAAACTGAGTATATTAATTTTTTATATATAAATTGAACTGTTTAAGTGTAATTAAATTTTATAATTAATAGTTTAACATTCTGAGAAGTAAAATGAAATGAAAAAAGAAACAAGTCTTGGTATCTGTGGGAATGGAAACTGGGCCTGTGAATTACCAGACTATGCTGTAGACCACATGCCCAAAGAAGAATTAGGACAATGACATTTTAAAAATCCCTTGTACTGTATACTTGCACAGTACGCTACATGCAATTTCAATTCAGCAATATGTGACAAATGATAGTCTTCAGATTAAATATTTCTTTGGAACTTGATCAGCCTTTCCTGTAACCATCTTAATATTCACCTAAATTACTCTACATTTTGTTTCTACTCTGTTTAGTATAATCTTGGAAAATATGTTGTATGCAAGTACTTACAAAGAAATTCTTCTGTTGTTGCTAATATCTTGTTCATTGCCTTTATTATATAGTGTGTGTATTGAGCCCACCTTCCACTCTTGTGTGGGTTTTTCTGTTTTCCAAGTATTCTGAAAAGATTAATTTTAGTTCTTTTTTCATTTTTATTTTTCATAGAGACCATTTCAAAATTTCCACTGTAGTAGTTTTCTCCACTAACTTCCTAAAGTTTTAATAACTCCTTCAATTTCTTTGATACATGTGGGTGAATTTTTTTCTACATTTTCATCATTATTTGAGTATTCAAGCTTATGGATTGCTTCTGGAGAATTAAGAAGGCAATAAAAATATTTTGCAAGTATTTTGAATCCCACATCTCTCCGTTGTTAGATTTGCACTTGAAGTAAATCTATCTAACTCTTTAAATCTCACTTTCTTTCTCCTCAAAATATCTAAGGCCTCTTTAGCAGATAATGTACAGAAAACACTTTCATACCAAAATTTCCTCATATACTCACTTGTCTTACCACCATTCAACCTATAGCCTTGTGACCTACAGGGCTGGTTTCTAGCTAACATGGACAGAGTGCTAGAAAACATGTTTTTGTCCATTTTATTTGCATAGCAGCACAAATTTTAAGAGAAATAGTGTAATTTTATTGTGACATTTACAGTGTGTTGTAGTACATTAGCACATAGTAACTGTCTCCCACTGCAGATATGCCAAGCCCTCTCATGTCACCAGCTATCCCTGACCTGATGTTGGGTATTTCAGCACCTCTCTTCCCTATGTGTGATAAATCGAGGCCATTCTTGGGCATTACTGGCTGATTGAAGTATTGATGGAGGCTGTATCCCTGCTGGCTAGCAGCAGTGACTAGGAAATGAACTCACTGGCCAGCACAGATTATACAGCTTCATCAACTTGAGTTGGGTTTATGCTTGGCCTTCTCCACCCACCGTAAGCATGAACCACATGTGTAGCGGCCAGAGCCATTTGTTATATGAGCATAATCCAACTTCAGCCAAGTCAGTTAGTTGCAATTTATGTTGCTTTTTGGTTTGCTCCATACACTGTTGTCAATAGATGACCGTGCCATTGTTTTAGACTTCACATTGGATTTGCTTGGGCTGTTCCCACTAGCTGACAATGACTTCAGCTTTTTTCACCCTTGAGATTCAACTATGGTGTTTCTTCAAATTTCTTCAAAATAAAAGATTTGAGCTTAGTGACAGCACCATTGCACTTTAATGTGTCACTCACTACTGACAGTTTTTGTGTATATGCAGAGATACAAAAATATTTAGATTGCATGTGGCCTTATCAGACAATTCATTGAGATTGTTGGAGGGAATTTGGGAGGTCAGAGGTAGGTGAGGAAGGGATAGATAATGGTGGGAGTTTTGAGACAGATCAGTCAAGGATGACTGGCTAAGCAAGAAGAGGTATGTGTTGATGGAAAAACATTACAATTAGACAGTCTGTATGTTCAGTGGTTAGTGTTTAATTTTTAATTTAACAGCATTTTGACTATTGTGTGAGATGTTTGTGCTAAACAAATTGTTAGAATTTGTGTGGACAAAAGAAGTATATTGAGAACTAGATGATGATGGGTATTGAAGAAAAACCAATTGGACTGGAGCAAATGATTAAGTGAACTGAAATCACAAAAGTCACTTGTACAGATTGGAACTGCAACTAAAGTTACTGCTTAAAGTCCCACAAGCTTTTGGATGTGTTCTTCTTGGTCATTGTCAAATGGTAACTGCTGTCATGACATCAGTGACTTTGTCCTTGTGTAACTGTGCAACTGTCTGTTATGTAACTATTGCTAGTCCATGTTTGGTGAAATTAACATCTCAGAAAACATCCTTAACAGACACAGTGGCTTACAAGTTAGTACAACATGAGATCTAGCCGTGTTGATGTTGACATGAGCTCAGCAGATGGGGGATGTAAACATGGCAATATTTAGCAATGAACTGAGCATCAGTGATGTCACATCCAGCAGCATGATGTAAAGATGAGGCCATCGATGACAGGGTGATCAGTTACCACCTGGAAATGGTCAAGGAGAACTTGCTAGAAAGCTCATAGTATTTTAGCCACTTGACATGACTAGAAGCATGAGAAGATTCACTAACTCATATTTCAATACCACAATGAATTTGTACATTACAAAAAGTGTTATTCATTTTAGTAGTTAATGCTTAGTGAGCATTTCAAAAACAAATTAAAAACTGAAAACATAAGGAAGTACAGTCTGCTCAGGATAAACTAAGCTTACAGGACAATTAAACTTACTGGCTTATGGCATTATAATATGAAACTGAAGAGGAAACAGACTGCTAAAGCTAAACAAAGTTGAAGTCAGGCAAATAAGCTCATAACCTTCAATAGAAAAAGATATGGACACTAGGCAGGCATGAAAATAATGTATGAGTACTAGAAAAAAAGACAGTGTGCTGCAAAGAAAGAGTGTGCAGAAATTAAAAGTGAAGACAGAAACAAACAAAAAGAAAATGAAGAAATATTAAGAAATAAATGAAATAACAGTAAAAATATTGAAAAAGTAAAAGAATAGCGATGAGGAAAGAGACAGAAACCAAATAAAGTAGACAGAAAAAATGATTTAAGAAAAAGAACTAAATATTTTATTGTTATCATTATCAAACATATTAAGTTACTTGTTTCTGATATCTAACTGTACTGTTTTGGTAGTTTATTGAACAACTTATATGATATTCTGCATTTTTAATGTATTTATTCTGACTGCTTGGTTCCTGTTCATATTTTATCCTGTGACATGAAGATCAATATTTCTCATCAGATGCAGTAGTTTGATAATTTTTTCCATTTAGTACAGTTCAGCCCCCAATTTTTAAACAATTTAATGCAATGAGATGATTTACCATTTTTGCTACAATCTTCCATACTCTGAAAACACCTCTAAAGTTTCATGAATTTCAGACCTAAATAATACACCAACTCTAAGAGGTAAATGTATTTCAGCATGCTTTTAGTGAGTAAAAATTCAAGCAGACAGAATGACTTACTAATATTTAACTACAAGAGGTCAAATCCCTTTACTGTCAACAGCACACTGAAAGCAGAAAAAACTGTTTGTAGCTTTCAGAGCAGTTATTTCCTTCATTATGGAGGATAGAGAGACAGGTTTAGGGAAGTTTGGAAGGAGGGGCAGGTTGCTCAGACTGCATATTGAGAGAGATACACTTGTTCTGAGGACAAAGGGAGTCTCCTGAAGGTTAGTAATAACCAGCCAGTCTATCTCCTTGTATTTTTACAGTTATTCCTTGATCCTCACTTTTTCAGTCATATGGGCTAATGTTCTGGTCTGATGCGAAACTCATATACTTATTTGTTTTGATCATAATTTCTATTTCACATTCCGAAGATGGGCTGTGCCTGAAACACATCAATATAAACATTTTTAAACAACAAGCAATGAGTTCATTTCTTATGGTCTATTTATCACTGAAATAAGTCCTCTCAAGGACAAACTAATTTGAAATCTGTGTTACTTCTACATTTTGTACTCTCTTTTTCCAGTATCACTTAACATTAATTAGTTACTTAATTTGAAACTAGTGTGTAAAATAAGCTATACTGTCAGCAGTTATGTCTGTATAAGTTCAAGAAAATACACTCATGTTCAGAAAAGGCAAAACACCTTAAATAATCAGAGATAGGACGTTCATATTCACAGGACATGTACATTAGTATGTTCTGCAGAAATGATCAGCATTTCAGTTACCTCAGTTCAGCATGTGTCTTGTTGCCTAGTAGGCACAGGTTCCGCCATGAGCTTGAGAACTTGTACCATACATGATGACATCAATTTGTATAAGGCATGAATGGTGTCCTGTGGTATAGCTATCCACACTGCATTCACCTAGTTCCAAAGTTGACCTGTGGTGGTTGGCATTGGGTCACAGTGCTGCACCCATTGTTTCACCATATCCAATACCTTTTTGACTGGCGACAAGTCTGGTGGGCCAGGGCAAAAGCCTACCATCCTGTGGTACCAAGAAGGCTTGTGTTCATGCAGCAACAAGTGGCTGTGAATTATCTTTTTATTTATTTATTTATTTACTTATCTTACAGCTTGAAACATGTATTTAACCTGCATGGGCAATTTACAATAATTACATTTAGATTATTGATACACAGTATATATATATATAGATTACATGCTATTAAGTAAAAGATCATTTAAGTATATTTAACATAGCATTCCTGAGGTCAAATCATGTCAGCACCATACTGTATGGGCACTTCAATATAAGCCATTTTTTAACTCATTTTTAAAAATTCCACGAGAAAGCAGGTTTCAGGTTGTCTGGCAGAGAATTATAAAATATTGCTCCCTTAATGAATGGGGTATTTGTTGTTAGATTCAATCTTCTACTCACCATATGAAAGTCTGATTTGTGTCTTATTGTAATCATGGATTTCCATATTCCTGTTTGTCACTTTTTTGTCTTTTTTCACTAATAATATTGATTGAAACATATATACTGCATAGATAGTCATAATATTAAAATTAATAAACAAGTTTTTGCATTAAGTTCTGGGTCTTACTTTTGCCATAGTTCTTATTACTCTTTTCTGCAATACAAATACCCTTCTTATATTGTATTGGCTACACCCACCCCACAATACAATTCCATAAGAAAGATGGGGACACACCAACCCAAAATACGCTATTTTTATTGTTTCAGTGTCTAGATATTGAACTAATCTCCTTAGTAAATACAGACTAGATGTTATTTTACCACAGACATGATCTATTTGCTGATTTCACGAAAGTCTGTCATCTATATATATCCCCAGAAATTTACATTCTGAACAGGTATTTTCCTGAATGTCCTCATTTACAACAGTATTTTTATTTGAGCCACTTGTCTTAAAATAAATTAAATTAGTTTTGTTAATACTGACCCTCAGGTTTCCTTTTTCAAAATGTGTTTGGGCTTTTTCAACAAAATTCTGTACCACTGAATTCAGGCAATCATTACTACATGCCCAGAAACCCCCGGAAGTGTCATCAGCATACATAGTAATACGATGACTGGTGTCTAATACTTGTGGGAAATCATTTACATAGCAAGTAAACAAGAAGGGGCCCAAGATAGAGCCTTGTGGCACACCAATATTTATATTTCTTATCTTTGATCTTCTTTTTTCGATTACCTCTCCATTATCATACACAACTTCTGTGCATTGTTGTCTACCTTTAAGGTAAGATTCTATTAACAGCAACAGTTTCCCACTGACACCATTACAAGCAAGTTTACTTAAAAGAGCACCATGATGGACCCTGTCAAATGCTTTGGAAAGATCTAAAAACACTCCTGTCATTTTGTAACCCTCATTTATTTTCTCCATCAGACAGTGTACAAACTGTACTGCTACAGATATGGTGCTCCGACCACTTCTAAAGCCATGTTGGAGATCTCCTATTGAGTTATTTGCATTATAGTGCTCGATTAAGATTTCTAGCATTATTTTTTCAATTAATTTATCAAACACTGAGGTTAAGGCAACTGGTCTGTAGTTCAGTGGTTGCTTTCTTTCCCCTTTTTGATATATAGGTTTAACTATAGCAAGTTTCAGTTTCTTTGGAAACACACCTTCTTCAAGTACACAATTTATTAGATGGACTAATGGTCTGGCTAACTCACCCTTGCATTTTTTCAGTAGAAAAGGAGAAAATTCATCCCATCCAGCTGATCTTTTATTTTTTAGGCTATCAATTAGCTGTGTTGCGTCCTTGATGGTTACTGTAGGTAGCTTACAAGAGTCCTGTTCTATTTCCATATCATATTTAAACTGCCTCTCCTGTTTCATGCAAGTATCATTTTCAATAGCATCTATAAAGTAATCATTAAATATATTGCTAACTATATAAGGATCAGAAAAATTATCATTATGTATACTTAACTCTATATTATTAATTTTAGTTTTTGAATCAGTGTTCCTCATATTTATTTATTTATTTATTCTTTGCCCATGGACTCCAGCTGAAAATTCAGCTGAGAGTATTGGGTGTGTCATACAATAGGCTATTAACATCAAACTTGATTTCATTATATATATAGATGAAACAAATGATTAAACAGAAATAGTCCATAATCATACAAAGGTATTACATGTTTCACATTATATGTACACACAAATCCAAACAACATACATGATAATTTTTAAATGTACATTTCAGTAATGATATAACATATTAAACACCATCTTAGTATTCACTCAAACTGTATATACATTTCTCTGTGAGATATAGTTTCAAATGATTTTTAAAACATTTTAGGTCTGTTTCTTTTTTAATGATTTTGTGGAGTTTATTAAAAAACCTTTTGCCTGCTTCTTCTGGGGCAGTCATAGACAGTTTTAGATTTCTGTTTATCATGTAGCAATTTTCATTTCCTCTTGAACTGTGTTTGTGTATATCTTTATTTAGGAGGTGTTTATCACTTGAACTTACCGCCATTATGCTTTGGTATATGTACAGATAATATACTGTCATAATATTATAGTGTACAAAAGCTTGCCTACAGGTCTGTCTTGGTGGTATTTTTGCAATGCATCTCACTGCCCTTTTCTGAATTGTGAATATTCTTTTTAGGTAGCCAGCTTGTGCACTTCCCCATACATGAACTGAATAAGACAAATGTGGGAAGACAAGTCCATAATACATTGATCTGAGGACTTTATCATTCACAGTCTTAGCTGTTTTATGCATGATGAAGATCTGTTTGTTTATCTTTTTACACAGTGCATCTATGTGCTCCCCCCATCCCAAAGGTTTGTCTATTATAGTCCCTAAAAAATTTGTGCTGGTTACTTCTTTAATAGTCTTTCCATTTACATTAACATTTATATTATAATTTTCACTATGCTTGGTCTGAAATACTACATTCATTGTTTTAGACTGATTCATAAACAGGTTGTTTTGTGTTAAATATTTATTTGCATTTTCGATAGTCAGGAGAGCTTCCTTCTCAAGCTCCTCCTTTGTGTCAGCTGTGCAAATGATTGTTGTGTCATCAGCATACATTATAAGTTTCTGATTTATATAGCTAGGGAAGTCATTTACGTAGAGTATAAATAGTATTGGCCCAAGCACAGACCCTTGAGGCACACCGTTTTTAACTGTTTGTAATTCTGATCTGTAGTTTGTTATATTTCCCCCACTAGTATGTCTGATTTCTGTGCATTGTTTCCTATTTGTAATGTATGATTTAAGTATGTCATAGCATTTTCCTCTAATTCCATACTGATATAATTTCATCATTAATTTTGAGTGGTTCACACAATTAAATGCCTTAGATAGGTCCATAAAGATCCCACAAGTCTTTTGTTGCCTGTCAAGTAAATTAAGAATGTGCTCAATTATATCTGTTGATGCTGTTTTTGTTGACTTCCCTTCTCTGAAACCATGTTGTGATGAATGCAGTATACTGTACCTTGTTATAAAACTTACAATTCTATTCTTTATTATCATTTCATAGATTTTAGCAAATGTTGAGATCAATGATATTGGCCTGTAATTTCCTAATTCATCCCTGTTCCCTTTCTTAAATATTGGCTTCACTTTACTTACTTTCAGTGAATCTGGAAATATACCTTCTTCTATCGCAGCATTCAGCATGTGTGTCAATGGTTTTAATATACATTCTCTGCATTACTTTACAAGATGTGATGTGACACCATCCAAGCCAGATGAATGTTTAATTTTAAGTTGTTTTGTTAGGTTTGACACTTCTGCATCCGTTGTAGGTATGAAAACCATACTATGATTTGTATGTGGGAGGTTTAACAATTTACTTACTGCATTTGTTTTATTTTGACTTATTAATTCGTCTGCTACAGTGATATAATATCTGTTAAAAGTATTGGCTACTTCTAGAGGGTTTGCATTGCTTTTCCCACTCATCAGTGGGCAGATGTCCTCCGCCCGATTTGTTACTTTTCCTCTCTCTTCATTAATGAACGACCATAAACCTATTGAGTGGTTCTTTCCCTTATCTATAGACATCCTGATGAATGATGCTTTAGTTTTTCTGATAAAACTACAGTACTCTTTCTTTTTTATTTTATACAGTGTGTTGTAGGCCTCAGTATTTTTTTGTTTGGATAGGTCATAATACACTCTCAGATTATTTCTGGCATGGATTACTTCTCCAGTCACCCAGCTTTTCTTTTTTTGTTGCTGTTTGACAAGCCTTTTACTAACAGGACATGTAACATCATAATAATAATTGAATAAAGAAAAAAACTGGCTCCATTTGGTGTTTGCATCTTTAGCTGCATATATTGTTTCCCAGTTTTCTGCCTCTAACATCTTTTTTAGCAGATTTATGTTATGTGGGTAGTTCTGTCTTATCATCTCCCATGTATTCTGCACTGAATCACTAGTCTTTATATTTATGTCTATCATGATTGCAAAATGGTCTGCTAATGTGGAGTTTATTACCTGTGTGTCACAATAGCATGTAGGAATATTTGTTATTACATGATCAATTATAGTTTCACTATGCTTTGTTACTCTGGTTGGTTTATCTATTTTTATTTTTAGGTTGTATATGCACAATAAGTCCAATAGGGTCTTAGTATTGTCTGTATTTTTACTTGTGTCTATGTTCAGATCTCCTATAATTATCAAATAAGCATATGTTTTTGGTAGGTGTTGGATTATATCTTCCAGCTGTTCAAAGAAGGTTTTGATTACACCATTTGGTGATTGATACAAACCTAATACACAACATAAATTCCCAGCAATTTTAGTTTCCAGTGCTGTAGCTTCAAAGCTCAATTCTATAGCATATTTTGTTATATTTATGGCTTTGGTTGATTTATAGTTAGGAAAAATGGCAACCCCACCACCTTTATAGGAAGTTCTGCAAAAACTGGCTACTCTCACATAATTCTTCAAGTTGTACATTCCTATGTGATTTTCTTTTAGCCCATGTTCTGTAACTACTAGAATGTTTGGCCTATACTCCTGTAATATTACTTCTAGTTCCTCTGTTTTATTGTTTATGTATTGAACATTTTGGTGAAGTATTCTAACAGTTGGCTTTAAATGTAATAGTTCCCCTTCCTGTAATATACTAAGCACTTCACTTGCTGCCTTTGCTTCTGGTACTATGCAATGTTTTTTTTTAGTTTGTGTCATTAAACCTGGATCATATCTTTGTCCGGTGTTTTTGTTCCTCTCACTATTGTCACACTGGTATTTAAGATGGACAGTTTTACTTACATCTTTTTCCATGTTCTCTTCCTGCTTACTCGGTACCATAAAAAATCCTCACTTAGTGTAGCAGGTCTCCTAGTTCTCAGGCATCTGTCTTGATTGGAAGCTGCTTCTGCTGTTGATCTCCCAGGCCTCAGGTACCTCTTCTGTGTGGTTGCTGTCGCAGGTGGCTCCTGTGCTCCCCGACTTGGTGACTGCCCTTCTTTGTTAGCTGCTGCGGCTAATGACCCTTGTATGTTTTCCTCACATGCATTTTCATTGCCTTGAGGTAGTATTATGGGGTCTGCTGTTCTGGATGCTGTTGCTGATGACGACAGCTCTGCTGATGATTGTGGTGATTCCGCTGCTATTGGTTTATCTGACACTGCTGCGGAGAATATCTGAGCCTTTGCTGCTGCTACTGGTGTTTGTTGTAGCTTTACTGCAGATAATGATGGTTCCACTGTTACAGACAACTCTTGTTTTGGCGGAATTGGGATTGGAGACACTTCCATTACAGATGACTCATTAATAAATTTAAGTATTTCGGCACTAATAATCTTTTTCCCTTTTACGTTCATGTGGAGACCATGTCTTGTGAAGTGCTCTCTGTGAACACTGTTTATCTCTACGAAAGTCGTATTCTGGAAACCTCTACATATTTTCTCAAATAGCCTGTTTGCTGTAACAATCTCGATGTTTACGCACGAGTTTTCCATCAGATCGTGTCTCCTGGGGATACTAACAATGTAGAAATGCACTCGAGGCATCCTTTTGACAGTTTCCTTTAGGATTCTCATTGCATGCCAAGTTTCATTACAGTAAACATCATTTGCGCCTCCTATTATGATGCAGCTGTTACCGGTCGTTAATATGTTGTCACTGTTTTTCAGAATCTCGCGTAATGGCGCTCCTGGTTTGATTATGCCTGTTAGATTAAGGTCTGGATGATTTCTTCTCATAATTTCCGTAATTCCTCTCCCATGACTATCTGAAAAAATATATGTCTGTTGCTTGTGTCCTTGCTTATGCATAACGTGGTTGTTTACTTTTTTTTCTTTACGAATATTTACCTTGTGTTTTTCTCCGTTTAATCCACTTGTATATTTTTGTGTGGATAGTTTGTTCATATTTTTATCCCTAGATGCACTATTAACACTTTCTTTTCTTGCATTTAATTCACTTGTGTCTTTTTGAGTGATCAGTTCGTTCATATATCTAGTTACAGTCGTACTGTTTACACTTTGTACATTTGGTTGTGCAGACCTACGAATTTTATGGCTAGCATTAATGAGATCTTGTTGCCTTGACGATTCAGACAGTTCCCGTATGGTTAGTACCAAATTTTCCATTGTTTTTATATATTTTTTTATAATGTCAAGTTCTTTTTGAAGTTCGTCATGCACGCTGTCTTCTATTCCCGCGTAGTACTTTCCACTCGCGATCTCGCGGCCGTTACACTCTATGTCACCTTTACACTGTATTTGTACATCTTCTTGAGCAAAGCAGTGTGAATGGCACCATTTATGTTTAAACACGTATATTCTAATTCCATTTAGCACTGTTTCGTCAAAAACAATACACTTGATTGAAATTAAGTCCTCAAAAACTGCAGAGCGGTTTAAAGTTACGTGTACACTTGCCGCCATCTTGCATTAACTACTGCCCAGCACAACTTTGAGACACAATCAGAATTTCTGATCTGTTTGCTAATGTGTTCTACTTTCCTTCTCGTCACTTCCTTGCGATACTCATATTTATATTTTTTATAATCCTCTTTATATCAATCAAGACTGGTTTCTCTGTGCAGCTTATACATATACTCCGTTCCTTCTTTGAGTCTTTTGGTTTTTTCATCCAGTTTTACACGTTTGACTGCTGGAGGTTTATTTTTATTTGCTGAAAAGTGGCATCTGGGGTGTTGTGCAGAAAGGTTATGGCTAGGGGTTGCAGGATGTCATTCACATAGGTCATACTGGTCACAGTGCCCTGGACATGCATCAACTGTGATTTGTGGTTGTGCCCAACAGCACCCCACACCATAAAGCCTTGAGTTGGCACTGCACGTCTTATGTGAATGTAGTCGCTGTGATGCTGCTCCCCCTGTCTGTGGCGACCAAAATGCGGCCATTATTTTCAAGCAAACAGAACTTGGATTCATCTGAAAACATTATCTGATGCCATTCCTGTCCTGTGACACCACTCCATACACCACTGATGTCTAGCATGTTTCTGCACATTCGTCAAAGGTAGACAGAGAATTTGATGATGCGGGCTTAACATGTGCCATAATAAACGGTGAAGGCCTGTCACCCTTGACAGTGTAAAATGTGTTACATTGTTCCACTGTTGCACCAGAGCCAAGGAGGATGTAGATCTGTCCTGCAATGCCATTCAGATGAGGTGTTGACCTTCTCGGGGGAGGGGGGGGGTGGTCTGGGTGGTGTGACATGGTCCATACAATTGTGTTCTACAGCCTTCCGTGACCTCTTCTGCACACACCCATTGCACTGCAGAAACACTTTGTTTCCCATGAGCAGCAATGTCCTGGATGGATGCATCGCATTCTCTCATACCAATAATGCACCCTTTCTCAAACTCACTGATTTGATGGTACCATTTGTGCATATGTCTGCAAGGCATCCTGCACAGCTGCTCAAGTCACACTGATCCATTACCTTTGGTTTATAGTGACAGCAAGAGCTGCATGCACATTTTACCAGTAGGTGGAGTTGTGCCGCAATATCGATGTTGATCTTGAACCCGCAGGCCGACATGGTTTAAATGCTAATTGTTTGTGCAGAACATAATAATGTACATGTCCTGTGAATATGAACATCCTATCTCTAGTTGTTCAAAGTGTACTGTTTCTTCTGAACATGAGTGTATTTGTTACACAGCTCCCCTTTCCAAGTGTTCTGAGTACTTTTGTGAATGCCACTGTAGCAAAGGATATTATTATTATTATTTTTGTTACTGTTATTGTTTCTGAAAGCAAATCATGCTTCACATCATATTTATTGTAATAATAAATAAGTTTGTCTAACGTGATTGCAGAGGTCTTACATGTACTCATTGTCTACACTTTAGCCAGGCTGATGCATTGCTGGTGTTGTACCACATTTACAACAAACTTTTTTCTCCTGGCTTCTGCTGTATCCTTGTTGTTCATTTGTTTGCCTGTACCCATGCTATCAATCTGTGAAACATATTTCTTTTCATGGTTTTCTCCTCTGACAGGATGCACAATTCTACATTTCACTAGAAAGTGTAATTAAGTAGTCTATCAAACTTAACATTATAGAAGATCTTATTAACAGGGATAATGATTGCAATTTAAGCCAGGTCTAAGATCCCACTAATCATCACATTCACTGAGAAAGAAAATACCAAGGAGCTGTTCATGATAATGCCAAAAAACTGGTTGTTATATGGACAGCAAATAAATTTCATGGAATACAAGCGTGTAGACATGAAATCATCGCACTTCAAAGAGTGTACCTGGCACCAAGTGTCAAACATGGCATGACACAAAGAGTATTTCACTGAGTAGTTGGAGTCTGGGCAACAAGAACATGCTAAGAGAACTGTAAGAAGACAAGCTATGGGAACATTGTTCTCTAAATGGAAGGAAACCAGAAAACAGTGTCAGTACCATTACTTAATGTTCCTCATTTGTCTGCGGATGAAAAGTAACAATTAACTAATAATGAATTACTAGCACTGCACTTAATAATACATCTGTAAATAACTATGAACTTTCCTGACTGTGTATATAATTTATATATAAAATTCATGAGCATGAACCGTCTAGTTGTCACTTTCATAAATAATATCAGAAAGTTGTTTCTAAAATTTAAGGACACAGGGAAAATGAGTTAAAAGGACATTGTAAAATTTTATAATGTATTTGTTGAGGCAATACAGATTACACAAAAACACCAGAGTCTGATTTTTCTTGAAATTTTTTCTTAATATCATTCTTGAAAACATACAACCACATGATATTTCTTTGGTATCTGAGGGCACACACGAAATTTGTGTTGGGTGTGATTTTTAAAATTCAGTTTAACACTACATATGTAACATTTAGGTGTAAGGAACACACTTAATCCACACTTAGGAATTTGAAGAGCAAAGTATTATTTTAAATTATTTGCAGCCAAAACAATGCCATTCTGCAGATCAGTTATTTTCATATTTAATGAGACTACCCTCAACTTAAACAGATTAATCCTGAGCCCCATCATGAGATTTCAGATCTTATAGTAATAAAGAGGTAGTACTGTATGAATATTGAGTTACATATTTATAAATGCTCATAATTTAGATTATTTCCTACTACACCAAGAAAATACTGAATACAATAGGTCCATGGAAGTACTTGGATTAATCAGTAGACTACAAACACTTCAATAATCCAGAAACTCAAAGTTTTTTACTACATCCAATTTTTTATATAATTTAGACTAATACACAGCAATAATATAATATCCAAAGAAACTTTGGCATGCTTTGGCAAGCCTGTAGACTCAAGTAATGGATCTTCAACTTACTACCAGAGAATCAGGAGGACACCTGTCAAAAAGGACTCTTTGACCTGAGCTTTCCCCACAGGGGTATAAGAAAGTTTAGGGAACTGGCAAACAGATTTGGATTTGACATTTATCAGTTATGTTAGTTAAACATATTTTTGAATAAATAACACATACATTAAAACAATATGGCTATATTCAGTTCATAGCACATCAAAGATACATATCTGTTGAATCCATTCATTATTTTCACACACTTGTTGCATTTTCTCACAGAAATGTCTTGAAGTTCATATAAAACACTTATCTACAATAGACAATAAACACATTATAAACACTGATGACGGATTTGGTATATGAAACTTGTGTTGTTACTTAGGACAACATGCTCAATGAATATGACAGTGAAGAGCAACGTGAAGAACAGAGGTCTATGATGCTGAAACTGAGCCTTCTCCATCCTCTTCTACAAGATCAATAGAACAAGGCTCCATTTTCAGATCAGCAATTGTTGTTACACCCTGTGCTTCTTTTTCTTGCCAGAATCGGTAGTTTGTTTCAATGTAGTTCATCAGCTCAGGCATCTCAATGAAAGCTGTAGAATCAAGTAAGAAGAGAACATCAGTGAAAAGCAAACATGATTACATGCTTAAACAGTTAATCTAATTTAATGGTAGCATGTTCTGTGAACAAACCATCGTTCTAATTTTTCATCAGCAAGTTGCATGGTGAACATGATTCTTAACTGAAATCATAACAGACAATCATTTTACAGTGCTCAGTATCAAAATACACCTTTTCTAAATGTCAATAGAAAGAGGGTAGAATTACTTTACTAACAGGGCTGTTACAGTACACTGATACCTTCTGCATAGTAGTCAGATGGGAATTTTTGCTTTTCACATATTTAGATGCATGTATACATTATTGATAAAGACTCCTGGAAATTATGTTATGATTTCATAACAGGGATTTAACCTCTGCTGGATTTGTCTAACTTGTGTATGTTTTAGGAAATTTCAATCAATTAAAAAAAATCACAGACTTTCAATTTGTCTATTAAAGCACACAGACAATGTCAAAATGAACACTGTAAGAATCATCAAACTAGAAATTAATGGACACCTCTTATTACATATAAACACTACTTTGAAAAACACTGTAAATGACACACTCACTTGACATAATGTATGATTATAAATATGTGTCTGTTAGCAGCAATTACAGATGTGTTAGTACAAATACTATACAGACACAGCATAGCCAGTAGCTGTGATCATACTTGTTGAGGTCATGTTTCTGCTCTCTCAATCAACAGCTTAAAAAAATGTTGTGTTGTATTCATGCCACCCTTTGAAATAAGATTAACATACCTGTAACAAATTCTTCCATGCGTACTGAGACATTGATACGAAATATGTGTTCTAACAAGGTAAATTAATCACAATTTTATGAAATGTTTATAAAGTTTGCACTTTCACAGAGATAGGCCTGTATTTTTGTGTGACAGAGAATTTTCTTAACATTTCACTACAGTGAATCAGTGTGGTTTGTATGTTCTTCGAGATACCATTTTAAAAATATCCCCTGACAGCAAGCTTATAAACAGAACAACATGCTGTGGACTCTAGCAGTTCAAAACCTAAGGCATTTAAAGGTTCCAAAAAGCAAGGAAGGCTCAGATAGCTGGGGTGGTGAGTATAAAAAATAGCTACAAATCAGACTGTTATAAGAACAATTTGATGACTATTGCAAAGTACAAAATTCAGCTGCAGCTGTGTCTTTGCTGTGATGCCCTGACACGTATGTAGTTAAGAAATCCTATCCAAATAAATTTAGACTTTACAGTAGCTTGTCCAACAGAATGTGTCTTTTGAAGTCATATTATTATTATTATTTTTGATTATTCCCATTTAAGAGAGTGTATGAACTTGAATTCCTTTATGATGATTGTTTATGTTTTTTCTGAGCCCAAATTTTCTTCATGTGTTCACTGTGTTGTTTCTTTTGCTCCGCTGTCTATTTGCATCCTGGTCTCTTCTGTGTTGTGGTATCAAATTTAAGTTTTTTGATGATGTTCCTGAATTCAGTTCTATTTTCTGCATCATTTACTGTTATGTGTGCTTGTCTGAGGTCCTCTTCAACTTCTTTTATCCGTTTTGGTTTTCCCCTGCCTGAGTTGATGACTTTAAGAATTCGCTTTGAAATTCTGTTTTCATTCATCCTGTGGATATGTCCGTAGAACTGCATTCTTCTTTTCCTTATTGTATCCGTAATCTTGTCTGTGTATTTATATAATTCTTATGTTGGTCTCTTCTTCTAGATTCCTTGCTCTTGTGTCGGGCCAAAAATTTTCCTCAGAATTTTCCTTTCTTGTTTCTCTATTTCTTTGATTTTAGTTTGCCCACCTATTTGTGTTGTTTCAGATGCATACAGTGCCTCCGGAAGTACGACAGTGTTGTAGTGCCTCAATTTTGCGTTAATGGATATGGACTTTTTGTTATAATAGTTCCACGTGAGTTTATATGCTTTCTGTAGTTTTTTTATTCTTTCCTCATTGGCCTTTAGGTTGATCCCTGATGGCTGGATGATTTCTCCCAGGTTCTTAAAATGTGGTACTTGTACGATTTTCCCATGGGTTGTCACAATAGGCAATTTGTCTTGTGGCACTCTTTCTATGTACTGGGTTTTCTCATATGAGATTTGCAGGCCAGTTCTTTGTGCCATTTTGTGTAACTTCTCTATGGCGTTAGTGGCTTCTTTTCTATTATTTGTGAGGATTGCAAGGTCATCCGCAAAAGCTAAACACTTCACATTGAATCTAGTATCTTTTCTAATGCCAGTTTGGATTCCTTTGACTTCTTATGACTTTGAAGTCATATTATTATTATTATTATTATTACTGTTATTACTATTCTCAAAGACAGACTTTAGGAAAACTGCATGAAGAGTTTGACAGAGCACTGAAAGACCTGAGTCGAAACAAGGCCCCGGGAGTAGACAACATTCCATTAGAACTACTGACGGCCTTGAGAGAGCCAGTCCTGACAAAACTCTACCATCTGGTGAGCAAGATGTATGAGACAGGCAAAATACCCTCAGACTTCAAGAAGAATATAATAATTCCAATCCCAAAGAAAGCAGGTGCTGGCAGATGTGAAAATTACCGAACTATCAGTTTAATAAGTCACGGATGCAAAATACTAATGCGTATTCTCTACAGATGAATGGAAAAGCTGGTAGAAGCTGACCTCAGGGAAGATCAGTTTGGATTCCATAGAAATATTGGAACACGTGAGACAATACTGACCCTACGACTTATCTTAGAAGCTAGATTAAGGAAAGGCAAACCTACGTTTCTAGCATTTGTAGACTTAGAGAAAGCTTTTGACAATGTTGACTGGAATACTCTCTTTCAAATTCTAAAGGTTGCAGGGGTCAAATACCAGGAGCGAAAGGCTATTTACAATTTGTACAGAAACCAGATGGCAGTTATAAGAGTCGAGGGGCATGAAAGGGAAGCAGTGGTTGGGAAGGGAGTGAGACATGGTTGTAGCCTCTCCCCGATGTTATTCAATCTGTATATTGAGCAAGCAGTGAAGGAAACAAAAGAAAAATTCAGAGTAGGTATTAAAATCCATGGAGAAGAAATAAAAACTTTGAGGTTCGCCAATGACATTGTTATTCTGTCAGAGACAGCAAAGGACTTGGAAGAGCAGTTGAATGGAATGGACAGTGTCTTGAAAGGAGGGTATAAGATGAACATCAACAGAAGCGAAACAAGGATAATGGAATGCTGTCGAATTAAGTCGGGTGATGCTGAGGGAATTAGATTAGGAAATGAGACACTTAAAGTAGTAAAGGAGTTTTGCTATTTGGGGACTGATGATGGTCGAAGTAGAGAGGATATCAAATGTAGACTGGCAATGGCAAGGGAAGCGTTTCTGAAGAAGAAAAATTTGTTAACGTCGAGTATAGATTTAAGTGTCAGGAAGTCGTTCCTGAAAGTATTTGTATGGAGTGTAGCCATGTATGGAAGTGAAACATGGACAATAACTAGTTTGGACAAGAAGAGAATAGAAGCTTTCAAAATGTGGTGCTACAGAAGAATGCTGAAGATTAGATGGGTAGATCATATAACTAATGAGGGGGTATTGAATAGGATTGGGGAGAAGAGGAGTTTGTGGCACAACTTGACTAGAAGAAGGGATCAGTTGGTAGGACATGTTCTGAGGCATCAAGAGATCACCAATTTAGTATTGGAGGGCAGTGTGGAGGGTAAAAATCATAGAGAGAGACAAAGAGATGAATACACTAAACAGATTCAGAAGGATGTAGGTTGCAGTAGGTACTGGGAGATGAAAAAGCTTGCACAGGATAGAGTAGCATGGAGAGCTGCATCAAACCAGTCTCAGGACTGAAGACCACAACAACAACAATCTTGTAAGCAAAATTCTTTCACTTATTTTTCAGCCTCAGGCAACATGAATAATATCATAATCAGTTTTGACTTATCAGCAAGTCATCATGAGATGATTGGTTCAAAAAGCAAATACTATTTCCCATATAAGTTAGTCTGAATTTGTGATTAAGTTTCCTAGAATTGTATTACCTCCTTTTTTCTCTCTTCACAAACAAATCAACTGATTGTAAGTTGCTAAGAGGTCAAAACTAGTCCTGACACTATTTGTGTGACCCAGGACTAAAAATATAAAATAATTTTCAAAATTAATTCACTGAATGTGAGTTTCTCATCAGCTATATTAGGTACATATTTACTACCCAATAGTGGCATATGAAATTTGTGCTTGACTTGAACTCAGATTTCCCACTTATTGCAAAAGGTCGCTTTAGCCACTTCAGCTACTGGTGCATGCTCCCTCGACCGTCCAAAGCATCCAAAGACACACTGTCTTCATCCTTATACCATAGCCTACTGAATTCAGTATCTAAAACTTGCAACTTTACTTGGATTTACACAAGACAGAGAATTACACTATGAAGAATCGAGACCAATGTTGGTGTCATCTGTTGTCTGCCTAGGCTTGTGATACTTACATGCATGTCTTAAAGAAGAGACACAGTTGATGATCCACAGTCATACAAAATAATTTGAAGTTAATTTTCTGAATGTGGATTCCTTAACATGAGCTGTTTTAGGTATAGATCTATTAGCCGATAGTGCTTTGTGCTGGATCAGTACTTGAACCCAGAGTACATGAAATTAGTGAATTAATTTCAAATTATTTCATGCAGCTGTGTATTGTCAACAATGTCTGGTTTTTCAGACTTATATGTAAGTATTACAAGCATAGGCAGGCATACAACTTTACCAACGTTGGTCTTGATTCCTCATTGTCTCATTGTCCCCTTTGGGGGGTGATATTAGAGGGGCAGGAAAGAGGATAGGCAGATGGAGGACAGAGAGTAGTGAAGATGGAGGCTGGGGGGGGGGGGGGGGTCACAGGAAAAAAGAATATGTTGTAGGGAGCATTTTTGTCTGCACATGTCAGAAAAGCTGCTGATAGTGAGAAGAATCCAGATGGCACAGGCTGTGAAGCAGTCATTAAAGTGAAGCATATCATATTGTGGGGCATGTCCAGCACTTGAGTGGTCCAGCTGTCTCTTGGCCACAGTTTGGCAGTGGCCTATTATGTTGACACACAGCTTGTTAGCTGTTGTGTTCATATAGAATGCAGTGCAGTAGTTACAGCTAAGTTGGCAGATCATATGCCTGCTAGCACAGGTGTCCCTGCCTTTGAAGGGGTAGGAGATGTCTATGACAGGATAGGAGTAAGTGGTAGTGGGAAGATGTATGGGATAGGTCTTGAATTTAGGTCCATTGCAAGGATATGAGTCATGAGGCAAGGAGTTTGGTGCAGGGGTAGAGTAGTGATGGTCAGGAATATTGCTTAGGTTGTGAGCATGATGGAATACCACTCTGGGAGGGGTAGGGAGGGTATTTCTTATTTCAGCACATGATGAGAGGTACTTGAGACCCTGGAAGAGAATGTGATTCAGTTGCTCCAGTCTTGTGTGGTACTGAATCACAAGAGAAGTGTTCATTTTTGATCAGGCACTGGGTTATTTGGTGGATGGTGGGTGACTGGTGAGACAAGACACAGGGGATCTGTTTCTGGATGGTTAGACTGTGTGGAAAGGATTTCTTGATTTGGAATGAGTGTCAAAATGGAGGTATTGTTTGTGGTTGGTAGTTTGTTGTTTACAGAAGTACTGATGTAGTCACCTCTGAGGTAGAGATCGACATCGACAAAGGTGAACTGTTGGTCTGAGGGGGACTAGGTGTAGTGAGTGGGGGAGAAAGTGTTGAGGTTCTGGAGGGAAGTGGACAGAGTGTTCTCAAGCTCAGTCCCCATCATGAAGATGTCATCAATGAAAGTGAACCAGGTGATGGACTTGGGGCTCTGGGTGGTTAGGATGGATTCCTCTACATGGCTTATGAATTGGTTGGCTTAGGATGATGCGATGTGGGTGCCTATTGCTCCATTGTTTGTAGGTCATACCTTCAAAGCAGAATTAATTGTGGGTGAGTACAGAATTGGTCATGGTGACCAGGAAAAAGGTTCTAGGTTTGGAATCAGTCAGGCACTGGGAAAGGCAGTGTTCAATAATGGCAAGGCCTTGGATATTGGGGATGTTAGTGTAGAGGGATGTGGCAGTGACAGTGACAAGGAAGGTGCCAGGTGGTAAATGAGCAGGACCTGTAGAGAGTCAGTGGAGGAAACAGTTGGTGTCTTTTATATAGGAAAATAGGTTAAAGGTAACAGGTTGGAGGTGTTGGTCCACAGTAACCAGCCACACTCATGTGTCCTGGCTGGTTGGGTTTATGAAGTTTAGGAAACATTTAGAAGGCTGGAGTGCAGGGAGTGGTAGGGGTTATCAGGGGAAAGGTTCTGGGATGGATGTTAGGATTTGACAAGAAACTGGAGATGCTGCTGGATGCTCCATCAACAAAATGAAAGTGAAGGATGTAGGTTGCAAGTAAGATGGCGTCACGTATGGAAGTGTGTATAAACAGTTCCACGGAAAATGGCTACATATCGAGTATAAATTGTATTAAGTGCAATAACTACATCGCGATAGGTATCAGGTTATGTGCAGTGTCGCAAAAATGGATTCATGCAAAGTGTTTCAGAGGAACAGAAGAATGGGACACAAAATGTGACTGTGGCATGGAATGCTGCAATCTACTAATGGTAGCTTTGTCAAGATATGATAATTGCATAGAAGAAACTGTTACTGCATCGCTTCAGCAAGACCTTGTGCTTGCAAATTGTTACGTAAATAAGTTAGAGGAACTGATGAACCAACAGAAACGAGGTGATCTAAAAATGAGTGTAATGAAAACATACCAGCAATTCTCATTGCAAACAAAACTTCTACTCATAGTGAACAAAATCTTTCTGATAGTATGAAATCGTCAGTAAATAGAGTGCAATGAAAAACAGGTGATAAAGACACGACAGGACGAAATGTGAACTCAAAAAATAAGACAGGTGAATGTGAAAGTGAATCTAGATCATCTGTGTGTTCTAACGAGAGAAATGTTTCTTCAGAGTGTACTATAAAGCCAATGGGCCGAGGGCACTTGGAGAACAACAAATATTATGTCTGTGTATTAGGTGATAGTCATTCGAAGGGTGTGGCACAAATAATAAATGGTCAGAAGTCCCAATTTAGAGTAACAGACATAGTCAAACCTGGCACTCCCCTTAACGAAATAGTAAATAATTGTGAAAACTTAGTTAAGACTAGAACATACTGTGTGCTAATTGATGGAGCAAATGACATATACAAAAATGAAAGCCAACTAGTGACAAGGGCACTTCAAACAACTCTAAAAAAGCTGTCAGATATAAATTTAAAGGCTCTCATTGTAAGTGTGCCACATAGACATGATCTGATCGAGGAATCATGTGTAAACAAAGAAATAAAGTCAATGAATAATAAATGTAGGAAGATCTGCTGTGCTTTTAAGTGTGCAACTTTTGTGGATGCAAACAGCTCAGAGAGAAATCATTTCACGAGGCATGGACAGCAGAAGAACTATTATGGAAAAAAGATGATGGGTGAAAAGATACTTGAAGAAATAAGCCATATATCAATAGAAAAGTTCCCTAAAATCCCACTCCAAATGAGGGCAGAAGCAGAAGAAATGAAAACCTTAATAAGAGCAACATTTGCTGAAGCACTAAAAACATCAACATTTGCTGTAGTTAATATTAAAATGTCATCAGCTGCCACAGCTAGTATAAACAATCAATCAGCATCATCCATTTCAAATAGGAAAATCAACAGAAACAAGAAACCTGTGGTACAACAGGATTTTTGGTATACAGCCTTAATGAAAACTCCAAGTTAACAGTGTTAAAGGAAAGGAGAAATACCATGTGCTCACTCCCCTGTTCTAAAGATTATGACTCTAAATGTGCAGGGCCTCAAGAACAAATATTGTGAACTTGAACACCCAAGCTGATGTCTTGTGTATTACTGAACACTGGTGTAAGGACCATGAAATTAGTAGTATTCATATTAATCCATTTAAGCTGGCAAATCATTATAGTAGGAAAATTGCAAAAGGTGGTGGAGTCGGTATTTGACTTAGACAAGAGTTAGAATTTAAAAAGAGATGTTAAGCAGAGAACTTAAGTATTGAAAAGTTCTTTGAAGCAGGTGCTGTCAGCTATGTAGCCTGATGAAAAAAGTCATAGTGATAACAGTGTATAAGTCACCATGTGGAAACATAGAAGTCTTTTTTGATAAATTAGTATTGTTGCTCAATACTTTTTCAAAAAACAACTTTGATTATTCTTTGCGGTGTTTTCAATATTAATCTTCCAGTTGAAAGTCAACAAAAAAGGCAGTTTTTGGGCATATTAAAGAGTTTCAACATGTCACCACATAAAAACAATCCAACTAGAATAACAAAGACCTCCAATGAACTCATAGATAACATTTTCTCAAATATGTCAACAACTGGCATAAAGGTAACAAACAGATTTAGGATTGTCTGACCACAATGCTCTCACCATTGAAATCCCTTTAAGGTCAAAGGAAGATAAAGGTGTAAATAATATTTACAAAAGAAACTTCTCTGTGGACAGCTGTCATTAGTTCATTAAGTATCTTAGAAAATGAAAATTGGTTAGATGTTATGAAACAGACAAGTACAGATGAGGCATATAGCGTATTTGCATCGCTTATATGATGAACTTTGAGATGTGTTTTCCAAAGAAACTGACCAGAATCAAGTCTACTGGACACATAAAGTCAAGTTCTTGGATGACTCTTAGCATTAAGAAATCATGTGAAAACATGAAAAAACTCAATTCAGAGATGAGGGAGTGGGGAAATTGTGAGAAAAGAAACTGGGGTACCTATCAAAGATAAGGAAATTATTCTAAAAGATGAGGAGAATAAAGTGGCAGATAAATGTGCCATGCCTAATTACTTTTTAAATATACCCCAGACATTAAGCAGGAATTTTGGAGAGCAGATTAAGATAGCAGCACCCAAGGCAGCCAGCAATATGATGGCAGTCCCAACAAACAAAAAGGAAGTTTTAAAAGTGATTAAAAGTCTGAAGTCCAAGATGTCAGCTGGAGTACATGAGGTGCTAATAATGCTAGTAAAGAAAACAGCCAATCAAATAGCGAAACCATTGGCGCACATAGAAAACTTGTCAATGGCTGAGGGCGTGTTTCCACAGCAACTGAAAATTTCCAAAGTCGTTCCCCTGTTGAAAAAGGGTGATAAGCTTAAAATAGAAAACTACAGACCTGTCTTACTTCTCCAAACTTTCTCTAAGGTTTTAGAGATACTAATAAAATATAGAGGCACACATTATCTTAATATCCACAATCTGATAAACAGTAATCAACATGGATTTCAAGCTGGGCTAAGTACCGAAACAGCTGTACTGGAATACAAAGAAGAAATAATCAGTAAATTGAAAGAGGGAAAAAGTGTAGTTGGGATAAATCTAGATCTGTCAAAAGCCTTTGACACTGTTGACCACAGCACACTTTTGGAAAAGGTTGAAGCCATAGGCATCAGAGGATCGATAAAAAAGTGGTTTAAGACGTATCTGGAAAAGAGGATGCAGGTGGTTGAAATTACAGCACTAAATATTAACCAAAAAATTAAACTAAAATCAGATCCAAGGTAGGTCACAGTAGGAGTACCCCAAGGAAGTTTATTAGGCCCCTTGCTGTTCCTCATTTACATTAATGATATTCAGGGGTCAGAGAGAAAAGCTAGAATCATGTTATTTGCTGATGATACTAGTTTAATAGTTAGTGATATGAAGCAGTCATTGCACAGTACTGTGGACCATGTCCTACAAGATATACAAAAATGGTTTAGTGCAAACAGGCTAACACTGAATGCAAAAAAAAAAAAACCCTAATCATGTGCAAGTGAACATGATGACCTAAATCCCACCATGGAGGGCAAACAACTTGAAAAGAGTACAGTGTGCAAAATTCCTGGGTATACACATTGATGAGAAAATAAACTGGAAGGACCATGTGCTGAGCTTAGCACTAAAACTAAATTCAGCATGTTTTGTATTTACAATAATTTCAAGAGTTTGTAGTAATAACTGTACCAGATTAGTATATTTTGGCTATTTTCAGTCCCTCCTATGGGATAGTATTCTGGGGAAAAACAAACTGTCTTCTAAATGAGGTTTTCAAATTACAAAAATGTGCTATTTGGATAACGACCCAGAGCCCACCTCAAACACACTTTAGGCCCCTTTTTAAAGCATTGAAAATTACAACAATTCCATCATTATACACTCTGAAATGTCTGTTGAAGATCAAAAGAAATCAGGACAAAATGAAAACCAATGCAGACTACCATAATTACAATACATGGCAATGTAAAGATCTCCACTTACAAGCTGTAACAAGGACACGAAGTCAGAAACACATATGTAATCAAGGCATCAAACTTTTAATGCACTAAAACATATCAAAGAGCTGGAAAATGAAGATAAATTTAAAACTGTTACAAAGAATCACATGCTTGACAAACGTTATTACAGTGTAAGTGAATTTCTATGGTCAACTGTATTAGAATATAAAGAACCACACACTTGACAAATGTTATTACAGCATAAGTGAATACCTCTGCACAACTGTATAAGAATATATGTTTAAATTAATGTGACAAATAAATTTACATCAATGAATATGTCTGTCAAGCACATAAGAAGATTAAGAACCACATGCTTAACAAATGTCGCTACAGTATAAGTGAATAGCTCTGCTCAATTGTATAAGAATATATGATATCATAAATGTGACAAATGAAATCACAGCATCAAGAAATAGGTCTGTCAAGCACACAAGAAATTATGTTATAAAACACTTATTAGTTGTATATTGTATTAAACATAAGATAGATTCATATGAATTCAGCATAGAAAAAAAATAATTGTAAAGATATTATATAGTTGTTGAAATGTATCCTGACAAATCCTATATCACAAATGTGATCATTGGGATGACAATAAATAAATAAATAAAATAAGTTTCTGGAATGGGGTGACTCTGGCAGGGCTTGAAGGTGACAGCTGACATCTGATAGAGTCCTCTGCCAGGTAATGCCTGCAGTTCTTAACTACAGTGGTGTAACCATTGTTAGCAGGCTGGGATCAGTTCTTAGGTCATGGATTGTGGTTCTTTCTGTGGATGTGGCATTGGTTTCCATGTTGAGGGATTAAGGGAATGATGGTGAGGTAAGGTTCAAAATTAGGAAATTCTGGAAAGTTAACAGAGAGAGCTATGGGGACAGTGGGTGTGGATTGCAGTTGGATGGAGGAATAAACTGAGGCAGGCAGGGTTCAATACTGGGTTTTGATTGGTACATTTAGTGGCAAAAAAGTGTCTCCACTGGGACTGGGAGACGGAGAGAAGGTCTTTAATGAGACCAGCATGATTTGGGAGTTGGGCAAAATGTAAGGCCTTTGAATAATAAGGCTTCTGAAGGACAGGTTCATGACTATGTACTGGACCTGTATAGGCTCTGAGTTCTGCATGGTGGTGGGAAGGGTTTATGAGGGTGCAGGAACTGTGGTAGGCCTGCAGAGCATGGTTTGGTGGCTGTGAGGGGAGGCAGGGGAGGTTTTATGAAGGCTCTTATAGTTGTGGTGGATAGTGGTATTCCAAGCTGGGAGAATGATGTGAACAGATTGGACAGCTGGAAGTGGATACACCAGTTCCTGCCAGATAATCAAATATAAGCACCGTTCGGCTTATATGGATAGGTGACTGTCTGTGGAGTTGACAATTTTCCCTTTGTCTCTATGGTAGAAGGGACTGGAAGGGTGGTGGCATACAGTCCTAGATCACCAGTCTTTGTGTCATTGTCCTGGATTAAATTCCAAACCTCTTGTGAAGTGAGGGCATGCAATACCTTTAATGGTGATCAGTCTGCTGCATGGGGATATTAATCTTGGTGGACCCCTTGGTGCTCCTAGAGAGGAGTAGGCTATGTGCCAGCACCAGGTTTCACATTGTTCTTCTCTCAGCATCTCCAACATGAACACAACACTACTGTAAACTAGTCTACACTACACTTAACAGATACACTTCCATACACAGCTCTCATACTCTGTGAAGTAAAGGTGCTTGTGGGTGCAGAGGACAGGAGGAACATTTCCAAATAGGTAGCAGAAACTACCCTTTGGGGTCTCCCAGATATTTATGCTGTACGATTTAACTTTACTTTACTACTGGACAATTTTTTGAGGTGGTATTTTGGATGCTTCTATAGACCATGGAGGGCAAGGGTTTCAGTCTGGGAGATGGGATGTAGGAATTTGGTGTTGCAGAGTAGGAGAATTTTATGGATAGAGAGGAGATAGTGAAAGGAGGTTTGGGCCTGATTGGTATGGCTTTGCAGAACTAGATTGGTGAGGGCTATGAAATGATGGAATATGAACAAATAGAGGCCATTATGGAAGGAAGGACTGCAGATAGAGATGAGTTATTTCATAGCCATGCCACTGGGGGATCCCCTGAGTTAGGCAACAGCATAGGAACTGTTTGCGGGACTAGGTTTTGGCTAGGGATAGGGAAACATTTCTATGTTGGTGCAAATGGATGGAGATAGATCCATACTGGAGGATAAACAATGCATTAAACGACATAAAATCATGTTAAGATACATAAAAAATGGAAAAAAGATGAAAGTCATGAAGTATAGTGAAAAAAGATGAAAGCTGAGTAAGTAGGACCAATAGTAAAAAACAAAAATGAACTAAAATAAATGTGAAAATGGAATGATATCAAAGTGAAAAAGTAAATGCAAAGATGATAACAAAGTGGGGTGCAGAAAAGTGGGTCGATATGTATGAAGAGAGAAGGTCGCATGTGTAACTGGATTGTGTGAGGTCAGTAAGGTGCATACTTGAATAAGGGAAAGTAGGCAGGAGGAAGGTTGTTAGGTATGAGATGCAACGACGTATGTATGGTACCCGAAAGATAAAGGAAAATATGTGAGGGTGAAGGGTTGTAGTGTGATCAATTAGAAGATACAGGAACGTGGAACACAAATTGCACCTACACTCTTCAAAGGTACATAGCTGTGTATTGAAACTTCCTGACAGATAAACTGCGTGCTGGACCGAGACTCGAACTCGGGACCTTTCCCTTTCATGGGCAACTGCTCTACCACTTGAGCTACCCAAGCACAACTCATAACCCATCCTCACAGCTTCAGTTCCACCAGTACCTTGCCTCCTACCTTCCAAAATTCACAGAAGCTCTCCTGTGAACCTTGCAGAACTAACACTCCTGGAAGAAAGGATACTGCAGAGACATGGCTTAGCCACAACTTGGGGGATGTTTCCAGAATGAAATTTTCACTCTGCAGCAGAGTGTGTGCTGATGTGAAACTTCCTGGCAGATTAAAACCGAGTGCTGGACTGAGACTCAAACTTGGGACCTTTGCCTTTCGTGGGCTAGTGCTCTACAAACTGAGCTGTGAGGATGAGTTGTACTCAGGTAGCTCGGGTGCTCAGGTAGCTCAGTTGGCAGAGCATTTGCCTACAAAAGGCAAAGGTCCCAAGTTTGAGTCTTGGTCCAGCACACAGTTTTAATCTGCTAATCCACCAGGAAGTTTCATATCAGCACACACTTTGCTACAGAGTGAAAATTTTATACTGGTATCTGTATTGTGTGCAGACAAGACTGTTGATAGAGGGTCGCTCAGAGTGCAGGACATGTGCAGATCAGGAGCTGGCCATAAAATACGGGAAAGTAAGGAAAGAAAAGGATGGACACTGAGTAATGTAATGCAACAGAGAATAGCAACAAAAGGTAACAGCAATGGGTTGTGAGATGGAAGGGAAGCCATTAAGCAAAATCAAACAATGGAAAGTCCAGGATGGAACAACAACAATATGGAAAAAATAGTTTATTACTTACCATATAGAGGAGGCATTGAATCACAAACTGGCACAATTAAAAGAATGCTAGGAATATTTCACCACTGTCTGAAAGCAATGATATTTCTAGCATTCTTTTTTTGTTGTGCCTGCCTGCGAATCAATGTTGTTGAGCATTTTTAACATAAATTTGAAAGATTTATGAAACAATGTTTTATTAAGTAGTACAACTACATACTCCAGAATGCATAATAACCACTGAGTAACTACAACACAATGAAGTAAACAAAAAACTGTCAATATCAATTTACATATCTCAACATGTCCCCTTAAACTGACACTGATGCACAGTATAAAGTCTAAATGTACAATCACTCCTTCACATATTTCACAAGGCCACAGTTCTTACACATGTTTCATGTCTGGCATTGCTAAGTGGTTTTGTGAAAGCAGCAGCTAACATTTCTTCAGAAGGCAGATGTTCAACATTAGTAACATCTGACTCAACATTCCATCTTATAAAATGATACTTTATATCTATATGATTTGATCCTGAGTTTGTCAGTAGATACTTGGGTAGCTGAATGGCTCCTTTACTACCACAACATACTGTAAATTCCTTAATGACACTTCCTGGATCTAACTCAAACATAAGATGTCTTAATCACAGTAAAATTTTGAACAGTTGACGCCAAGACCATATATTCAGCTCTACAAGTAGAAAGTGCAATAGTTTTTTGTTTTCTGCTAGACGACAAAATTAAAGAGTTTTGCAATTTTATGCAAGAACCAGTTAGAGAGTGTCTGTCATTCAAGAAAATTCTAGTCCATAGATCCTTTTAAACATCTAAACAATCTTTTTACTGAAAAATCAGTGAATCTTTTTAAAACAATGTTTATAACTGCTAATGAGATTTATAGTGAAACACATATCAGGTCTGGAGATTTGGGGTAGGTATAGAAAACATCCTACTACTTCTTGATATGGTACCTTGATATCACTTGATTCAACTGCTTCGAAGTCCAAACCAAGTTCAAGTGGTGTTGACAACAGCTTGAATTCACTCACTCCACATTTCTCCAGAATGATCCCATGTAATTTGCATGCCTAGGCATTAACTTATCTGTCCCAACATCTTTTATAAAAAAAAACTCCAAATAACTTTGAAATTGATGCAAAATCTGTCACTTGAGAATAATAGCATTATCATCAACATATAGAGCTATGATGACTAGTTTGGTGCCATCTCTGTGAAAATGGATACATGGATCAGTGTTTGATTTGTTCAATTTCAGTTTTCTTAACATGTAATCGATTTTTTGATTCCAATTCCTACCAGCCAGTTTGAGTCCATAAACAGCTTTCTTCAGCCTCCATACTTTTCCAGGAGTTGCAAAATTTTCTGGTGGAATGACGTAAATTTCTTCACTTAATTCTCCATAGAGATAAGAAGTAGTGATGTCAACATGGTCGATCTCCAGGTTCTCTTGAACCGCCATAGACAAGACACATCTAACAGATGCATGCTTGGCCACTGGTGTGAAGGTTTCCTGATAATTAACGCCTTGAATTTCACTGCATCCTTTTACCATGGTGTACTACTAGTCCTAGGCTTTATTTTTCATACCCACTTACAAGGGGAAGGCCTCAGACACAGCCAACCGATTCGGCTCAAATTTTGCAGGTCGCTTGTGTACAACCTAAAACGAAGGAATCTAAGATATTTTGGGACAACACACCCGCAATTTTGAGAAAATCATCCCTAAAGGTTATGACGCGCAATCGACTCAAAATTGCAGGGATTGATTGATAATTGTAAACAGAGCATTTTTCATCATCAGGTATGGGGTCTGCAATGCAAACTTTTCCAGAAATTGGGGAAAGAATCTTTTACAACTGCCGCTTCTGTTCCCTTATGGAAAATTCTTTTCACCGGTAGTGGCGATAGCGCAACGGCCAAGGTAACTGGCTGGTAATCGGAGAACACGGATTCGAATCTCGAAGAAACCTTGCGGATGTTATTCTTTTCATTTGTGTTTTTCCATAACTCAATTGATAACGATAGGAGGGTTAATAAGGTAAGTAAATCAATAAGGAATGATAACAATAAGGTAGGCAAACTAATTTCCCAAACGCCATGTGTTAGTAAAGTATTAAACTTTTAAGCCTTGTCACATGAAAACAACTCCGATTAAGAGTGCTGCGAATTCCTCATGAGGGATCACAGATAGCCAACCGCGTGACGCTTGTTTACATCGAGGCACGGGATGGAATGCACGGGACAGAATGCACGCGGGGAGAGTTATGTTGTCCCAGTTGCCTCTTCGTCATTTCATAGTTGTGAACCTGGAAGAGTGAAGGTGTCCAGCACGAGCCTTATAGAAGTCAATCGGAAAGAGTTGTTTTCCGTCATTAGGCTGCTGCGAACCTCGTGGATACATGTAGTGATTTTTCCATCGTTAATGCGCCGAATGAAATACATTTTGTGAATGAATACAGTGTTCTTCCATAAGTAACATATGACGAGTCCTGTAAGTAGTTTGTAGTAATTAGCTTGTCTGTTTATGTTGTAGTAACTAATTATTGTTTTTTGTGTCATATCTTTCAGGTGCATAATCTGAATAATGGAGGATGTACACCCTTCGACTAACACTGTAATATATAGTTAGGAGCCTGTCACAGACGATGGCAAGCGGGAAGTTACCGACGCTGTGTCTTGGTTTGTAAAAGTGTTGCAAGACAGATGCATTATCAATGCACTACGGGAAGCAGGCAGTTCTATTTCTCGGCGTTCCAGATTGATAGGAGTGGCTATCATCGAGCGGTTTTTGGCACTGACAAACGAAATGACTTTTGTTGATACTGAAGTACTATACCATGAAGACGAAGCAGAAGGTGATTCAGTGGAAGATATCCTGACTAGTGAATCGCAAAATGGTCATAACACTTTGGAAATCTCCACATCACTGGGAATATGTGCTTCATCTGTTCCCAATGAGTACCACGAACTGGTTACTAAATGTTTGAACTATGGCGCTATACCCCTTGAAGTAAACGCCTTCCCCTTGTTAGTCTTGAGTGTCTTTTGTCCCCTGAGTAGCTCTACTTCTTTTATGTGTTATTAGGAACTAAAGATGAGAATTCTCTCTTCATTACCTTTTCCCATTCTTCATTATTTGTCCCTTCCAAGGCTCCTTTGACATCAATGTCTTCACTTAGAAGTCCTTCTTTCAAACAGTAAGTAACATGATCAGGCCATGTCTTGGTTTTTTTTTTTATGTGTTTGATCTTTGAGGTGTAACCTCTTGAACTATGTTTTGATTCTCATGACCCACATCTTGAGCTTCAGTTTCTATTGAATCACTGTCAAAGCCATAAAAGGGTTCATTATCACTGTCCTCTGATTTAACTTCTCCTTCAGTTTCCAAAATACTGATGTAGAACTGCTTTTTGTTCCAGTCATAATGCATTTGTGGTCTTAGGTTCACCTGACTTTGAACTTGAAAAATTACCATCCTCTGCTGACAATTATCTGCCCAATCTCCCCTTTGGCTGCCTGACAGTAGCCTACAAATGTCAACTTCTGTGACTTCTCATCCCATTTCTTGTGACGGGATTTTGGAATGTGAACCAGCCAAAAATTCTCATATGTGATGAACAAGGCTTTCTTCTATGCCAGCGTTCATATGGCACCTTTTCACCAAGCGTGGTGGATGGTGAATGATTTGATAGGTATTCAGCCATAGACACAGCTTCAGCCCAATACTTCTTTGGTAGTTTCACATCAAACATTATGGTATGAGCCTTTTCAACCAACATTCTATTAGTTCTCTTAGCAACACCATTTTTATGTGGACTGTAACATACTGTAAGCTGCTGGATGATACCTTCAGAAGTCAGAAATTCTTTTAGTTCATTATTGATGTTCTCCTTTCCATTGTCAGACTGCAACTTCCTGATATTTCTGCCTATCTTCTTTTCCACCACAGCTTTGAAGTTTTTAAATATGTGTTACCTCAAATTTTTTCTTCAAGAAATAAATACACTTGGATCTTGTAAAATCATCAATAAATATGAAAAAATAGGATTTCCACCAATAAACACTGTCTCCACTTGTCCACACAAGTCAGAATGTACTAAGTCTAATACTTGTTTAGAATACCTTTTGCTAGGTTTGAATGGAAGATGTGACTGTTTTCTCCCATGATGCACAGCTCACAGGGATCCTGAATCACAATATCATCATTTAGTTCTGTTGAAACCATTGACAACTTTGGCATACTTTTGTGATTTATATCTTCTAGCCTGCAAAACCACAAGAATCCACTATCTTTTGTACGGCAGCACTCCTTCATTTTACTTGTATTCAAACAATAGTTGCCATTCTTACACAATACTTGGGCAATTAATTCATCTTCTGCATCAATAAATGTGAAAGCTTCCTAAATACCTGTCTGTCATTGTTATTTTTTGACGAGCTTCCTCCTTTTTCGTCCTTGCTAGAACAATATTTAGCAGTATGATTCAGTTTGTTGTCATTGTAGCATTTAATAACACATTTTGTAGCCCTCGTCTTATTTGTATATAGAGCAGTTTCTTCACTACCATTCACATCTTTGGGTTTGACATCTTGTGAAAGTTTCACTTTAGTAGAATCTTCCGGGATACATGTGCCACTGATTTCAAGTACTATGATCATAGGCTGATAATGATCAGGTAATTCAGCCAGGACCAAAGTTCCTATCCACTCTTCACTCACTGCAAACTTCATTTCATTTAATTTTAATCTAAAAACCAGCAGCCTCAGTTGCAGAGTTTACCTAGATTTACCTAGGTTTCAGTCGGGTTAACCCAACCTTCATCAGAATAAAAGTAACTACCATTTGTCCATAGTGGACATCATAAAGCTAAAACTACAAATTCATAAATTATTGTCAGACTGTAAAAACTTACCTGAAACTGCCTTGACCCCACTTCATGACCGCGATGCAGCAGCCACGAGTGCTGTACTGGAACTGACCGTAGCGTCATGAGGCCCGCCTAGGCAGACACAATACCTTGCACCTGCACATAAACTGTGTGATGGGTACTTGTTGGGACAAGATGCGAACCTAACTCCTGACTTTGAATTTACTAGTAAAGTGAAATAAAAGAAAGGTACAGCTGAGGAAAAGGGCATATACAGGGTGTTTCAAAAATGACCGGTATATTTGAAACGGCAATAAAAACTAAACGAGCAGCGATAGAAATACACCGTTTGTTGCAATATGCTTGGGACAACAGTACATTTTCAGGCAGACAAACTTTCGAAATTATGGTAGTTACAATTTTCAACAACAGATGGCGCTGCAAGTGATGTGAAAGATATAGAAGACAACGCAGTCTGTGGGTGCGCCATTCTGTACGTTGTCTTTCTGCTGTAAGCGTGTGCTGTTCACAACGTGCAAGTGTGCTGTAGACAACATGGTTTATTCCTTAGAACAGAGGATTTTTCTGGTGTTGGAATTCCACTGCCTAGAACACAGTGTTGTTGCAACAAGACGAAGTTTTCAGCGGAGGTTTAATGTAACTAAAGGACCGAAAAGCGATACAATAAAGGATCTGTTTGAAAAATTTCAACGGACTGGGAATGTGATGGATGAACGTGCTGGAAAGGTAGGGCGACCGCGTACGGCAACCACGGAGGGCAACGCGCAGCTAGTGCAGCAGGTGATCCAACAGCGGGCTCGGGTTTCCATTCGCCGTGTTGCAGCTGCGGTCCAAATGACGCCAATGTCCACATATTGTCTCATGCACCAGAGTTTACACCTCTATCCATACAAAATTCAAACGCGGGAACCCCTCAGCGCCGCTACCATTGCTGCATGAGAGACATTCGCTAACGATATAGTGCACAGGATTGATGACGGCGATATGCATGTGGGCAGCATTTGGTTTACTGACGAAGCTTATTTTTACCTGGACGGCATCGTCAATAAACAGAACTGGCGCATATGGGGAACCGAAAAGCCCCATGTTGCAGTCCCATCGTCCCTGCATCCTCAAAAAGTACTGGTCTGGGCCGCCATTTCTTCCAAAGGAATCATTGGCCCATTTTTCAGATCCGAAACGATTACTGCATCACGCTATCTGGACATTCTTCGTGAATTTGTGGCAGTACAAACTGCCTTAGACGACACTGCGAACACCTCGTGGTTTATGCAAGATGGTGCCCGGCCACATCGCACGGCCGACGTCTTTAATTTCCTGAATGAATATTTCGATGATCGTGTGATTGCTTTGGGCTATCCAAAACATACAGGAGGCGGCGTGGATTGGCCTCCCTATTCGCCAGACATGAACCCCTGTGACTTCTTTCTGTGGGGACACTTGAAAGACCAGGTGTACTGCCAGAATCCAGAAACAATTGAACAGCTGAAGCAGTACATCTCATCTGCATGTGAAGCCATTCCGCCAGACACGTTGTCAAAGGTTTCGGGTAATTTCATTCAGAGACTACGCTATATTATTGCTACGCATGGTGGATATGTGGAAAATATCGTACTATAGAGTTTCCCAGACCGCAGTGCCATCTGTTGTTGAAAATTATAACTACTGTAATTTCGAAAGTTTGTCTGCCTGAAAATGTACTGTTGTCCCAAGCATCTTGCAACAAACGGTGTATTTCTATCGCTGCTCATTTAGTTTTTATTGCCGTTTCAAACATACTGGTCATTTTTGAAACACCCTGTATGTTATCCTGTGCAGAACGTACTTAGATCGACTATCTTAACATTTATGAAGTATTTGTTGGTCATGATATGAGGAAGACATCACCTGATTACAATGTATGGCCTCTGCAGGAAAATTTTGTGCTTAAGCACAAAGTTTAATCACCTAAAAAGAAGTTAGGAGTGGGAAGGATAATATAAAGCCAACATTGTCATTATTATGACTAGGTCTAAAAAATTATTTTTTGAGACGTAAGTGTTAAGCATTTGCTTAGCTTTGGTTACAGCATGTCAACATCCTAATGACTTAGCATACAAATGGTCATGAATGAACTTATGAACAAGTCTACATCTAATCTATAACATCCAACAAACAGGCCATATAAAAGAGATGGTCATTATTCAAAATTAGCATTTTGACCTGAAATGGTCTAGAATCAAGTCAAAATAAACTAATGCATGTGCCTGATTGAGCTTCATGATGAAGTTATGGTTATGAGTTACAGAAAACACTAAAGTAGGGGATAATGTGGCAGCAATGTGGTACTCAATTTGTCTTCATGGAGGTGATCCACACACATACTGTAACAACTGTGTGTGGAACACTACCATCATAATTCAGACCTGGTGACCACTGCCATTGAGCATAGGGAATAACAGCAGAATTATATTGAAAACTAAAGTGTGACTTGGTGAACATTGCTCTGGTCAACACACTTAAAACTATTGACCAACAGAGTTCAATTATGCTCAAAGCTAAAGTGTGACTTGGAGAACATCGCTCCAGTCAACACACTTAAAATAACTGACCGATAAAGGTCAATATGTGCTTAAAGAACCAGTCCAAACTATGGAAGGATGACAGGAAATGGTTAAATTATGATGTGATTTGGCAAACAACGCTCCAAAGGACACCTTTAAACATCACTGAGTAAGATTAATTCAAACTGATACGGCTAGTCTGAACCAAAACTTCGTATCCAGTAGATTGTGGCAAGGTGGCGGTACCTTCCCCTGATACTTATATGGAGAAGACTGCCATTAATTATGTTAATAAAAAGCTGTGTATGACTAGGTGATGGCATCACTACTATCATATACACTTAATATTGACCACAATCAGTCATATCGAAGGATTGTGTGGTAGCACCTATACTCTATAATGGGGTATAGAATTAGAGATCATCATTCCAGTTACTACACATACATGCTATTGACCGATGAAGTTATTGTCCACTAATTAAATCAACAATTTCAACACTTGATTTAATTAGTGGATAATAACTTTGTCAGTCAATAGCATGTATGTGTAGTAACTGGAATGATGATCAATAAGTCACTATCCCATTATAGATTATATGTGCTACCACATATTCCTTCAATATGACTGATTGTGGTCAATATTATGTGTATATGATAGCAGTGATGCCATCACCTGGTCATACACAACTTTTTATTAACGTAATTAATGGCAGTCATATCCATATAACTATCAGGGGAGGGTAATGTCACCTTGCCACAATATACTGGATACGAAGTTTTGGTTCAGCCTAGCCGGATCAGTATGAATTGATCTTACTCAATGATGTTTAAAAGTGTCCTTTGGAGCATTGTTCACCAAATCACATCATAATTTAACCATTTCCTGTCATCCTCCCATAGTTTAGACTAGTTCTTTAAGCACATATTGACCTTTGTCAGTCAATTATTTTAAGTGTGTTGACTGGAGTGATGTTCTCCAAGTCACACTTTAGCTTTGAGCGTAATTGAACTCTGTTGGTCAATAGTTTTAAGTGTGTTGACCAGAGCAATGTTCACCAAGTCACACTTTAGTTTTCAATATAATTCTGCTGTTATTCCCTATGTTCAATGGCAGTGGTCACCAGGTCTGAATTATGATGGTAGTGTTCCACACACAGTTCTTAGAGTATGTGTGTGGATCACCTCCACGAAGACAAATTGGGTACCCCATTGCCGCCACATTATCCCATACTTTAGTGTTTTCTGTAACTCATAACCATAACTTCGTCATGAAACTCAATCAGGCATGTGCATTAGTTTATTTTGAGTTGATTCTAGATCATTTCAGGTCAAATATACTAATCTTCAATAATGATCATCTCTTTTATATGGCCCGTATTGCCAGATGTTACAGATTAGATGTAGACTTGTTCATAAGTTCATTCATGACCATTAGTGTGCTAAGTCATTAGGGTGTTCATGCATTGTAACCATAGCTAAGCAAATGCTTAAACGTCTCAAAAAAAAAAAAAAAAAAAAAAAAAAAAAAAAAAAAAAAAAAAAAAAAAAAAAAAAAAAAAAAAATAGGCCTAGTCATAATAATGGCAATGTTGGCTTTATATTATCCTTCCCACTCCTAAGTTCTTTTTAGGTGATTAAACTTTGTGCTTAAGCACAAAATTTTCCTAGACACGTCATACGTTGTAAGCATGTGATGCCTTCCTCATATCATGACCAACGAATACTTCATAAATGTTAGGACAATCGATCTAAGTACGTTCTGTACAGGTTATGCCCTTTTCCTCTGTTATACCTTTTATTTCACTTTACTACTAAATTCAAGGTCAGCAGATAGGTTTGTGTCTTGTCCCAACAAGTAACTATCATAAAGTTCATGCACAGGCACAAGGTATTGTATCCGCCTAGGCGGACCTCATGACACTACGGTCAGTTCCAGTACAGCACTCGTGGCTGCTGCATCGCGGTCGTGAAGTGGGACCGAGGCAGTTCCAGATAAGTTTTATAGTCTGATGATAATTTATGGGTTTGTAGCTTTAGCTTGACAATGTCCACTATGGAGAAATGGTAGTTATTTTTATTCTGATGAAGGTTGGGTTATCCCGACTGAAACCTAGGTAAATCTAGGTAAACTCTGCAACTGAGGCTGTTGGTTTTTAAATTAAAATTAATATTTAAACAGTTGTGACAAGGCCGTGAAATGTTGAAAGTATCATTTCATTTATTTTAAAAGGGCTCACTATTATACGATCGCAGTAGTGTCTACCAACTTACATTGATCTAATTTGGTTGTGATTAATGATCTAAGCAAGTCCACTCTATGTGTGAGTTCTGAGTCTTCAAATGCTTTTTCCAAGGCCATTAAGGCTTCTGCTGCCATATTCATGTCCCTTATATGAGAATAATTCATTTTGTCCATGAAAAGTATAATCCAGGAATGTGCCTTTTTGTCTCTCTTCTTCAAAGGACCATCCCATTTCAATGGATCTGGAGGTGGGTTTTCAACAGCATCCCACAGTTCATCATGGTCCAAATGTGCCTTTATGGCAATTTCCGTGTTGAATAGTTTTCATGCCCAGAGCAACTTTTCAACCAATGGAAGTCCAGTTGGGGCTTTACCACTCATTTTTAGGTCTGAGTGAGAGAAAAAATTTTTAGCAGTCTGAATGCACTGAATGCAAGAACAATCAGGTGGCAAAATATTAATGATCAGCACACGCATAACTTTTGAACCAGCTCTTAATTTCTGCGCACCTTATTTTCACACCTGTATCTGGGCCTATAATCTTTTGTTGAGCATTTTTTAAAATATAATCATGAAAGCTTTCTGAAACAATGTTTTATTAATTAATCAGTATGTGCATAACAACAAGTAAATAACCCAGAATGTACAATAACCACTGAGTAACTACAACGCAATGAAATAATAATAATAAAAAACCTGTCGATATCAATTCATGTATCTCAACAAATGCCTCCACTGGCGAGAGCAATCTGTCCTTACCATACTGTTCAAATTCATATACCACAGAACCATATACCTGTTGTCGGTTGTTTATCTAATGGCTTCCACAGCAAAAATTTAATTTTAAATTTATGTGTAATTCTCATGAAATTTAAAAATTTAAAATGCTGTCACAATCTTCTCATTAAGTGGTATAATCTTATATTAAATGTTAAACACAATAGGACAAGTGTTTCATTTAGGAACTGTCATTCAGTATTTGAGACTGAGAGCACTTAGCAACTTCCAACAAATTTGACACATAATTTCGACTTTTACAAATCTTTTTCTTTCTTACACTCCCTCCCTCCTCAAAAAACATTCTGAAAAGAAAGAATTTTATCTCTTATTACACTTTCACTGTTCATGCAGGCAAACTTCAGCACATTCGCATGACATTTTAATTTATTACTTCTTTACTACTAATTCTAGTCACAATACAGTTTGCAAAGAGTATCCACATGTACCACAGAATGTACCTCCAAAATTATATCATTGTATGATGCAGAGTTCAGGAGATGTGATGCCATAAACATTGACAGGCATGAGAAACTAGCTTTTGCTTGTTGTTGTTGTGGTCTTCAGTCCTGAGACTGGTTTGATGCAGCTCTCCATGCTACTCTATCCTGTGCAAGCTTCTTCATCTCCCAGTACCTACTGCAACCTGCATCCTTCTGAATCTGTTTAGTGTATTCATCTCTTGGTCTCCCTCTGCGATTTTTACCCTCCACGCCGCCCTCCAATACTAAATTGGTGATCCCTTGATGCCTCAGAACATGTCCTACCAACCGATCCCTTCTTCTAGTTAAGTTGTGCCACAAACTTCTCTTCTCCCCAGTCCTATTCAATACCTCCTCATTAGTTATATGATCTACCCATCTAATCTTCAGCATTCTTCTGTAGCACTACATTTTGAAAGCTTCTATTCTCTTCCTGTCCAAACTAGTTATCGTCCATGTTTCACTTCCATACAGGGCTACGCTCCATACAAATACTTTCAGGAACGACTTCCTGACACTTAAATCAATACTCGATGTTAACAAAATTCTCTTCTTGAGAAACGCTTTCCTTGCCATTGCCAGTCTACATTTTATATCCTCTCTACTTCGACCATCATCAGTTATTTTACTCCCTAAATAGCAAAACTCCTTTACTACTTTAAGTGTCTCATTTCCTAATCTAATTCCCTCAGCATCACCCAACTTAATTTGACTACATTCCATTATTCTCGATTTGCTTTTGTTGATGTTCATCTTATATCCTCCTTTCAAGACACTGTCCATTCCGTTCAACTGCTCTTCCAAGTCCTTTGCTGTCTCTGACAGAATTACAATTTCATCGGCAAACCTCAAAGTTTTTACTTCTTCCCCATGAATTTTAATACCTACTCTGAATTTTTCTTTTGTTTTCTTTACTGCTTGCTCAATATACAGATTGAATAACATCGGGGAGAGGCTACAACCCTGTCTCACTCCTTTCCCAACCACTGCTTCCCTTTCATGCCCCTCGACTCTTATAACTGCCATCTGGTTTCTATACAAATTGTAAATAGCCTTTCACTCCCTGTATTTTACCCCTGCCACCTTCAGAATTTGAAAGAGAGTATTCCAGTTAACATTGTCAAAAGCTTTCACTAAGTCTACAAATGCTAGAAACGTAGGTTTGCCTTTTCTTAATCTTTCTTCTAAGATAAGTCGTAATGTTAGTATTGCCTCACGTGTTCCAACATTTCTACGGAATCCAAACTGATCTTCCCCGAGGTCTGCTTCTACCAGTTTTTCCATTCGTCTGTAAAGAATTCGCGTTAGTATTTTGCAGCTCTGACTTATTAAACTGATAGTTTGGTAATTTTCACATCTGTCAACACCTGCTTTCTTTGGGATTGGAATTATTATATTCTTCTTGAAGTCTGAGGGTATTTCGCCTGTCTCATACATCGTGCTCACCAGATGGTTGAGTTTTGTCATGACTGGCTCTCCCGAGGCCATCAGTAGTTCTAATGGAATGTTGTCTACTCCCGGGGCCTTGTTTCGACTCAGGTCTTTCAGTGCTCTGTCAAGCTCTTCATGCAGTATCTTGTCTCCCATTTCGTCTTCATCTACATCCTCTTCCATTTCCATAATATTGTCCTCAAGTACATCGCCCTTGTATAAACTCTCTATATACTCCTTCCACCTTTCTGCCTTCCCTTCTTTGCTTAGAACTGGGTTGCCATCTGAGCTCTTGATATTCATAAAAGTGGTTCTCTTCTCTCCAAATGTCTCTTTAATTTTCCTGTAGGCAGTATCTATCTTACCCCTAGTGAGACAAGCCTCTACATCCTTACATTTGTCCTCTAGCCATCCCTGCTTAGCCATTTTGCACTTCCTGTCGATCTCATTTTTGAGACGTTTGTATTCCTTTTTGCCTACTTCATTTACTGCATTTTTATATTTTCTCCTTTCATCAATTAAACTCAATATTTCTTCTGTTACCCAAGGATTTCTATTAGCCCTCGTCTTTTTACGTACTTGATCATCTGCTGCCTTCACTACTTCATCCCTCAGAGCTACCCATTCTTCTTCTATTTCCCTTATGCTCTCCCTGAAACTCTCTACAACCTCTGGTTCTTTCAGTTTATCCAGGTCCCATCTCCTTAAATTCCCACCTTTTTGCAGTTTCTTCAGTTTCAATCTGCAGTTCATAACCAATAGATTGTGGTCAGAATCTACATCTGCCCCAGGAAATGTCTTACAATTTAAAACCTGGTTCCTAAATCCCTGTCTTACCATTATATAATCTATCTGATACCTTTTAGTATCTCCAGGATTCTTCCAGGTATACAACCTTCTTTTATGATTCTGGAACCAAGTGTTAGCTATGATTAAGTTATGCTCTGTGCAAAATTCTACAAGGCGGCTTCCTCTTTCATTCCTTCCCCCCAATCCATATTCACCCACTATGTTTCCTTCTCTCCCTTTTCCTACTGACGAATTCCAGTCACCCATGACTATTAAATTTTCGTCTCCCTTCACTACCTGAATAATTTCTTTTATCTCGTCATACATTTCATCTATTTCTTCATCATCTGCAGAGCTAGTTGGCATATAAACTTGTACTACTGTAGTAGGCATGGGCTTTGTGTCTATCTTGGCGACAATAATGCGTTCACTATGCTGTTTGTAGTAGCTAACCCGCACTCCTATTTTTTTATTCATTATTAAACCTACTCCTGCATTATCCCTATTTGATTTTGTATTTATAACCCTGTAATCACCTGACCAAAAGTCTTGTTCCTCCTGCCACCAAACTTCACTAATTCCCACTATATCTAACTTTAACCTATCCATTTCCCTTTTTCAATTTTCTAACCTACCTGCCCGATTAAGGGATCTGACATTCCACGCTCCGATCCGTAGAACACCAGTTTTCTTTCTCCTGATAATGACGTTCTCCTGAGCTTTTGCTTACTCAAACCATAGATTAGATTAGATTAGATTAGATTAACACTAGTTCCATGGATCATGAATACGATATTTCGTAATGATGTGGAACGAGTCGAATTTTCCAATACATGACATAATTAGGTTAATTTAACAACATACTTCAGTTAATATAACAACTTTATTTTTTTGTGTTTTTTTGTTTTTCTTTATTTTTTATTTTATTTATTTTTTTATTTTTATTTTATTTTTTTTCTTAATTTATATCTAAAAATTCCTCTATGGAGTAGAAGGAGTTGTCATTCAGAAATTCTTTTAATTTCTTCTTAAATACTTGTTGGTTATCTGTCAGACTTTTGATACTATTTGGTAAGTGACCAAAGACTTTAGTGCCAGTATAATTCACCCCTTTCTGTGCCAAAGTTAGATTTAATCTTGAATAGTGAAGATCGTCCTTTCTCCTAGTATTGTAGTTATGCACACTGCTATTACTTTTGAGTTGGGTTTGGTTGTTAATAACAAATTTCATAAGAGAGTATATATACTGAGAAGCTACTGTGAATATCCCTAGATCCTTCAATAAATGTCTGCAGGATGATCTTGGGTGGACTCCAGCTATTATTCTGATTACACGCTTTTGTGCAATAAATACTTTATTCCTCAGTGATGAATTACCCCAAAATATGATGCCATGTGAAAGCAATGAGTGAAAATAGGCGTAGTAAGCTAATTTACTAAGATGTTTATCACCAAAATTTGCAATGACCCTTATTGCATAAGTAGCTGAACTCAAACGTTTCAGCAGATCATCAATGTGTTTCTTCCATTTTAATCTCTCATCAATGGACATACCTAAAAATTTGGAATATTCTACCTTAGCTATATGCTTCTGATTAAGGTCTATATTTATTAATGGTGTCATACCATTCACTGTACGGAACTGTATGTACTGTGTCTTATCAAAATTCAGTGAGAGTCCGTTTACAAGGAACCACTTAGTAATTTTCTGATAGACAGTATTGACAATTTCATCAGTTAATTCTTGTTTCTCAGGTGTAATTACTATACTTGTATCATCAGCGAAGAGAACTCACTTTGCCTCTTCATGAATATAGAATGGCAAGTCATTAATATATAATAAGAACAACAAAGGACCCAAGACTGACCCTTGTGGAACCCCATTCTTGATAGTTCCCCAGTTTGAGGAATGTGCTGATCTTTGCATGTTACGAGAACTACTTATTTCAACTTTCTGCACTTTTCCAGTTAGGTACGAATTAAACCATTTGTGCACTGTCCCACTCATGCCACAATACTTGAGCTTGTCTAGCAGAATTTCATGATTTACACAATCAAAAGCCTTTGAGAGATCACAAAAAATCCCAATGGGTGGTGTTCGGTTATTCAGATCATTCAAAATTTGATTGGTGAAAGAATATATGACATTTTCTGTTGAAAAACCTTTCTGGAAACCAAACTGACATTTTGTTAGTACTTCATTTTTACAGATATGTGAAGCTACTCTTGAATACATTACTTTCTCAAAAATTTTGGATAAAGCTGTTAGAAGGGAGATTGGAAGGTAATTGTTGACATCAGATCTATCCCCCTTTTTATGCAAAGGTATAACAATAGCATATTTCAGTCTATCAGGGAAAATGCCCTGTTCCAGAGAGCTATTACACAGGTGGCTGAGAATCTTACTTATCTGTTGAGAACAAGCTTTTAGTATTTTGCTGGAAATGCCATCAATTCCATGTGAGTTTTTGCTTTTAAGCAAGTTTATTATTTTCCTAATTTCAGAGGGAGAAGTGGGTGAGATTTCAATTGTATCAAAGTGCATAGGTATGGCCTCTTCCATTAACAGCCTAGCATCTTCTAATGAACACCTGGATCCTACTATATCCACAACATTTAGAAAATGATTATTAAAAATATTTTCAACTTCTGACTTTTTGTTCGTAAAGTTTTCATTCAATTTGATGGTAATACTGTCTTCCTCTGCTCTTGGTTGACCTGTTTCTCTTTTAATAATATTCCAAATTGTTTTAATTTTATTATCAGAGTTGCTGATTTCAGACATGATACACATACTCCTGGATTTTTTAATAACTTTTCTTAATATAACACAGTAGTTTTTATAATTTTTGATAGTTTCTGGGTCACTACTCTTTCTTGCTGTCAGATACATTTCCCTTTTCTGGTTACAAGATATTTTTATACCCTTAGTAAGCCATGGTTTGTTACAAGGTTTCTTACGAGTATATTTAACTATTTTCTTGGGGAAGCAGTTTTCAAATGCATTTACAAAAATGTCATGAAATAAATTATATTTTAAATTGGCATCAGGTTCACGGTACACCTCATCCCAGTCTAACTGCTGTAGGCTTTCCCTGAAATTTGCAATTGTTAAATCGTTGACTGAACGTACTACTTTGGAGGACTGTTTAGTATTGCTGAATGGAGCTATGTCATATATTGTAACTAGCTGTGCACCATGATCAGAAAGACCATTCTCAACAGGCTGAGCATTTATCTGGTTAAACTTATCTTGGTTTATAAAGAAGTTATCTATCAGTGAGCTGCTATCCTTTACCACCCGAGTAGGAAAATCAATAACGGGTGTCAAATTGAAAGAACCGAGTAATACTTCAAGGTCATTTTTCCTATTACCCTCTTTCAGAGAATCTACATTGAAGTCCCCACAAATAATAATTTGCTTCCCCCTGTCTGACAGATAGCACAACAAGGAGTCCAAATTTTTCAGAAATAGATGAAAATTTCCTGATGGGGACCTATATACAGTTACAATTATAAATGTGCCTTTATTTAATTTAAGCTCACAGGCACATGCTTCTATATGTTTCTCTACACAAAACTTTTTTGTTTCTATACTTTTTGCACAATGATAACTTTTGACATATATGGCAACTCCTCCTTTCTCCATATTTTCTCTCATTACATGTGCAGAGAGCTTATAACCACTTACATTTACCTTATCCATATCAGTAACAATGTGATGCTCAGACAGGCATAGTATATCTATTTCATTCTCAGCTTCTAAATCTTCTAAACAAACCAGAAGCTCATCTACTTTATTCTTTAAACTCCCAATATTTTGATGAAATATACTTACATTATTTTTAATTATACTTTTATGAGAACCTTTCCTTATTCTAACATTTGCAGTACTCTCCTGTCTGAGTTTCTCATTGTGCTTAGGCCTAGTTCCTATACCAGTGGTCACATGGTGTTCAGAGAGGCAGATTATGTCAATTGGGTTGGGTGACTTTAATTCATAAATGCAATTACCTAGGACTGAGATACAACTTGGTGGAGATAAAATTTCTGGTGATTGGTGAAAATTTATAATTGATAGCTGTGATTGGTGATCCAATGTGCTAGAATTGTGCTGTTTAATTTCTTTCCTAAACTGAAGATTTGTTTCAATCCTAACCTCTCGTAGAACTTGACATCTTTCTGTCTTACCTATCCTAAAAAAGGTGCTGCTCCAACACCTGTAACCACTGGAATTTTACCATTCATGGCAGTGCCTCCCCCCCTTAAATTTCCTGCTATTACCCCAGCCAGTTTCCCCTTCCCTTTCCTGTTGAGATGTAGGCCGTGCCTGGTACAGTCCCACCTACTGAGATAATCAACAGGAACCACATCAATATGAGCCCCCGCACCCGACACAAGCAGCCGTTCCAACTCCAAATTAACTCTCCCAACAGAAGAGTTCAAATGAGGCTGGTCATGGCGTCTCAGGACAGATACAAATTCAACATTGGTGTGTCTCGATGCCGACGCAATCTTTACCAGGTCACACTCTATACTGTACCCAGGATCTCTGTCGATGCTGTTCCCTGGCCCTCCCACAATAACCACGGTGTCTTCCCTGGTAAATCCTTTACAGAGTGAACCTAAATCCTCTGTCACCTGATCCAGACTAGCACTTGGTTTGAAAAAATTTGTGACCTGGTATTCTGGTCCTAATTCCTCCTGCAGAAGTTGGCCTACACCTCTGGCATGAGAACTGCCTAACAACAAAACTTTCTTCCTTTTCGATGACTTTCCTACATTCTTTTTCAATTTCCTATTGAAAGTTTGTTGTGTCCTGTCTACACCTACCTCATCCAGTGTTTCATAATGAGGGCAGTTTGTGACTTACAACAATCATTAAGTGTAATTTCAAATCTTTCCTAAACTTTTTCTCAGTTACATGCTTAAAGCCAAGTATTCAACACATCAACTCACTTGTAAAGTAATCAGACATTTGAAGCTGTTTTACACATGGGAATTCAGTTCCTTAAAGATCTGGGGGTTTACTTACTTTCAACTAACAGAAAAAACTCAGATCTGTAGAAGGCCAAAGGCTGTAAATAATTCTTGAATATATTAGTGAATCTATTAAATTTCATATCTTTTAAATTATAACTGTTAAAATTTACTATTCATAGTCATCTAGGGAACACTCTTTTTAAGCTATGTTAGCAACTTCTTAAACTAAATTATAATGAACTTACCTTCCCATGCTTCAAACATGTCATTGATTATGAAATCCATGAAACCTATCTGTGACTTGGGTATAGAACAAGTAGTTCTGTCAAACATAGGCATCATTACTGGAAGGTTGGCTGCCTTTTCTTCATCAGTCTATGGAAAGAAAAGTAGATTAGATCAAACAAATTTGTCAAATTTTATTGAGTTTAATTACATTAGTTATCAGAAATTAATCATTCATGCCAATTTCAAAAATGAAAATGGAGGCTATAGATAAACATTTGATTTGATTTGATTTTTTATTGGTCCAGTTTTAACATATAGCAGAAATTGTACAATTGATATTGGACAGGTCAAAGATAAGTTACAATAATACATAGTATTAGCAATTAAAATTAGGTACATACTACAATTAATTTTGTTACTTATTCAGAAATTCTCTGACAGAATAGAAACAGTGCTTTATTAGAAATGCCTTTAGTTTAGCTTTAAATATTGGATGAGTAGTATTTTTTATTTCCTCTGGTATCTTATTGTGTAGTATTACACCAATGTTAATTATGCTCCTCTGATAGGTGGTTGTTCTGTGATATTTTTGATGTATATTTGATTCCCTTCGAACCTTTTTTTTTTAGCAGTGGTGAAACTTTTGCTATTTTAAAAATATGTGGGAATATACCAGTTTTTAAAGAGAGGTTGAAAATTTTTGCCAAGGGGTTTCCTATGTGGTGACCACATTCTTTTAATATGAAATCAGGTACTTCATCAAGACCACTTGACATTTTATTGCTTAGTGATTTAATTTTACTTATAATTTCATTGGGGTTTGTTTCATACACATGCATACAGTCGAGATCACTGACTTGCTGGAGAAATTTGGGACATTTAAGAATTACTTCATAGTTCTGTGATTGTCTACAAGCACAGCATTTTACTTTATTCACCTTTCCATTCAGAAAAAACAGTTTAGCACACACAGAAGTTTATATGGGCATCATAGGTGTAAAAGCAACTCGATTTGTTAATAACCCCACTGCAACTAGTTATGGATGTTTAACACTGTCTTTTACTTTTAGCAGCCAGATTAATTCTCTATGTGATGAATCCACCAGTAAATTATGTAATAATAATTTCTAAATATTCATGTATTGTAAGTTCCAATAATACCTATCTTTCAATTTCAAGTGCTAATTTCAATAATCCCTTTGATAAAAAGGAAGGAAGGAAGGAAGATTAGGGTTTAATGTCCCGTCAAGTGAGGTCATTAGAGATGGAGCACAAGCTCTGATTGTATCAAGGATGGGGGAGGAAATTGGCCATGCCCTTTCCAAGGAACCATCCCAGCATTTGCCTGGGAAATCTATATCAGGATGGTTGAATACGGATTTGAATCATCGTCTTCCCAAATCTGAGTCCAGTGTGCTAATGCTGCACTACATCGCTATGTCTGTTTGATACGATGGATCCAGTGAAGCATCAGGGGGTAGACCAAATTTTGTATATGAAGTATTCATTGCTGAGCAACAATTGTACAACTTGATACAGTTTTAGAGTAGCATTTTGTGATATATTTGGCTCCAAATGGTAAATACTGCAGTTAAAATTGGTGGTATTTAATACAAGCATTCCTGTTAGTTACTCTTTCACAATTTATGTAAGAAAGTTTTATTCCATAAAAGTTTATCATATTATTATTATTGTTATTATTATTATTATTATTATTTCATTTTGAAACTGAAAAAGATAAAAGGAGTTATAGATACAATAATGCTTGATTATTTGCTTTTACACTCTGATAAAGACATTTAAGAAGGAACATTTAAATCTCTGAACAAGAAAAATTATATTTAGAAGATTTTGAACAAAAATTAATTACACACGGTATCTCCTGAGTCTAACTATGAAATCTGTTTTAGTGAACACATTCTGTTTACAGAAATATAATTGAAAATAATGATGTAAGCAAATCCAGCACATCTTGAACATTTCATTATAAATTTGAATTTAGTTTATAGAGGAAAACTATACTTTCATTAGATTCCTATGGTAGTTTCAAAATGTCTTCACATTTAATGTAATTCAGTTTTTTGGAAAATTTATGGTAATTCTAGAAGTTCTTGTTCCAGTAACTTCATGTGTCAAAACCTAACTTATATATTTCAATAGAAAGTGCAGCAGTGCCAGTTTCTTTGGGATTTTTTGTTATGTTCAATTCAATTCCTGTGGATTCTGTTGCTCAGTTGTTTAGGTACACCCACTGTACTTGTATTTCAACATTTTAATGCTTTGCAAACATTGTGAAAACTGCAAAACAGAACAATGAAGAAAAATAAATAAGAATATCTACAAAATTAGCATTTAGATTTGTTTTCTTAAAAACCTGTGTCTTGCAAGGATGATGAATTTTATCATCTGAATTCACAATAAAAGTATTTGTAATACAGTAGTTCCTTACCAAAAGTGAAATAAAACAGTTCCAATTATTATTATTATTATTATTTCTAGAGAGATCATCTGTGGACAATTTATTTTATGAAATTAATAACTGATACACATATTAAAACATTTTATAATATTTACAAATGAGTTGGACATTATAGTTACAACATTTTAAAAATCATGATTAATTTGGGAAAGGAACTTTACAATCCCTAAGTGAGGTGGTATCAGAATTAGTGATATAATAGAATGATGTACACTAATCATGATGTAATGAAAACTGATAACCTCAGAGTTACTACACACAGACAATAAAAAAGTAAGTTGTTTTCTGTACAAATCTGCTAACAAAGATACAGCAAAAATTTGGGAATCTTAAACAGAAACTCGAAGTTGCCGCCGCTCATACCTCACCTGTCATTCAACAACATCTTTGCCTCTGTACTTCTGTCTCGACTGACATCTCTGCCTGAACTCTTTGCCTTTACAAATGTCTGCTTGTGTCTGTGTATGTGCGGGTGGATATGTGTGTGTGTGCGAGTGTATACCTGTCCTTTTCTCCCCCTAAGGTAAGTCTTTCCGCTCCCGGGATTGAAATGACTCCTTACCCTCTCCCCTAAAACCCACATCTTTTCGTCTTTCCCTCTCCTTCCCTCTTTCTTGATGAAGCAACCGTTGGTTGCGAAAGCTTGAATTTTGTGTGTATGTTTGTGTTTGTTTGTGTGTCTATCAACATGCCAGCGCTTTCGTTTGGTAAGTTGTACCATCTTTCTTTTTAGATATATTTTTCCCACGTGGAATGTTTCCCTCTATTATATTCATATCATTAATTAGGTGGATAGATAGATAGATACTGGCAATTCCTGAAGAGGGATTATCAGCTAACTGCTGAAAGTCTTTCAATTGTTTCAATTGGACACCTCTTCAGCAACTTGCATGCCCCTAACCTACCCCAGAAATCCTACCAGGAAAGGGACTTACAGTTTAATGTGAAGTTGGAACATTGTGTCATTCCTGAGGTATTTTTCCATCACTGAGAGGTGAAGGTGTGGTTAAAGACAGACTGAAACTAACCAGGATTCAATCCTGTGACCTTTTGCTTTCCTGGCATGTGCTTTAGCACTAGACCATCAAGCTCTGCTCCTTATAAAAAATATGCTTTGATTCATTCTACATCCTTTGAGGTTTTTCTTTATAGTGGGCTCTAGTAAGAAGACTGAAAGTTTGATGTTTATAATGACTGCATAGAAAATTATCAAGAAAATTCTCATAAAGCATAGCGTACTTCTTTCTTTCATTTATTATGGGCAAATATCATATAAAGCAAAATATTCTCTTTCATAATGTATTCAACTCATTCATTCATTCATCATATTCCATAGACCCATCAAACAGGAGAAGCTTCAGGGATGTGAAATGAATAACACTAAGGTAATCATACATGTTCAAACAAAGACTGCACCCTGATTATCCAGTTGTGATACTATGAGATTTGCTCAACTTCACTACACAGCAACATTTTTATAAGAGTTTTTTGAGTTTAGTGAGACTATTTCAAATGTCAAATCAGACTATATGGTTCAAGAAACCCTATCAAGTGTCAAACATCTATGATGACATTTTGTGAAATACTGCCAACAATTACACATATTTTAGTAGGTTTGCTCTTCTCCTACCAGGTCAGCTTTAGTGCTATGTTGTTACAGTTAGACCAGATTTATGTCACAACGGAAGTATACTAGCCAGTGAATCTTTCCCACAGAACTCATTTTTCAATATTGATAAGCTGGAATACTTCATTTTTGATGTATCCATGCATAATACTTCATTCATCCAGTAGTTTTCATGACTGTAAGGAAACTCTGTTCATATGGCATGAGACAAGACTAACTGCAAAGACTGTTTTTCAGTGTCACATTTAATTATTTTGAGAATACCATGATCTATGGCAAAGGAATATGAAATATTTAGGAGGTTATATGTGATGTTGTTAAAGGCATACTATTAATATTTACTGTTGTGACAGTGCCACGACATTTAACAGTGCCGCCATGACAGTACGCGCAAACGGCGATAGAGGCGCTCCGCAACTCGGCTGAGCGCAGGAGCGCCACCTAGCTACGAACGGCGCCGGCCCCATGTCATGGCACGGCAGTCGAACGAGAGATACTGAGTTGTTATCATGTAACCAGCTATTGTTCATAAGTGAGTGTGTTTGAATATCCACGCAATTATTGGTGATTAAAGGTTATAACACTTTTTGGCGACGAGGTCGGATATTTTCACTGCGTTGTGGATTTGTGTGTTCGTGACGGGGCAGACATGGAACAGCTTATGCAAGTGCTCATTGAACAACAAACACAGCTGACGGCTGCTATTAAGGCGCTGTCGATGTCGCTTACTCATCGTCTGTCTTCCTCTTCTCCGCCTCCATTCCTTCCTTACGACGAGGCCGCTGAAGACTGGGAGGATTATGAGAAGCATTTGCGGCAACACTTCTTGGCTTTCGGCGTTGTCAATGCTCCTATGTGTAAGTCGTTATTTCTAACTTGGATTTCCCCATGGATCTATCAGCTGCTATCTCAGTTAGCCCCTCTGCGGGAACCTGCCTCCCTGTCCTTCCAAGAAATGTGTGACTTATTGTCTAACTATTACTGCAAAAACACCCACGTCGCTGCCGCCCGCGTGGCGTTCTACCAGTGTCGTAAACAGCCCCATCAATCTTACCGGGCTTGGGCTGCGGAACTACACGGTCTGAGTAGGAAATGTCAGTTTGTCATGGACACTCATCATGAATCTTATGCTGATTGAATGGTTAGGGATGCTATTCTACAGCTTGCTCCTGATAAAGAAGTTTGGCAACGTTCCCTACAACTGCCAAACCCGTCGTTGTCGGAAATTCTAAGTATCGCTCAATCCTTTGAAGTGTCTCACGCTGCTGGCGTGCAAATAGGCGCGTGGTGTGATGTAGGTGCTGTACAGTCAACTTTCGACAAAGACAATTTGCCTGTTTCACAGGAGAACGAAGATGTGGCGGCGGTTCACTCGTGTAAACGTCGCGTTGGGCCGCAACGCTCACAGCGAAAACAGCAACCACAGAAGCAGGTTCGTTCCGCACTTCCTTCTTGCCCACGTTGTTTCGTACAGCATGACAGGGCCGCGTGTCCAAAACGTTGGGCCACGTGTAATTCATGTAGGAAAAAAGGCCACATTGCTTCTGTGTGTCAGTCCCCTAATGTTCCTGTCGACGAGGATGAGGCATCGGACATGGATGTTAACTGTGTGCTTTCTCAAACAAATAAGTTGTTTGTTACTGTTCGTGTTCTGGATAAAGACATTCGCATGCAAGTGGACACTGGCTCTGCAGTAACTCTCATTAATTCTCGCACATATTTGGAGTTGGGCTCCCCTCCCTTGTCTCCAGTTACACGAGATCTGAGAACTTATAATAAACAGCAAATTCCTATCATTGGCCAGTTTGATCCTTCCACTGCCTACAAGTCTGTTGTTAGGCCCCTCACGTTTTATGTGGTGGATCATGCGGGCACTGAAAACCTGTCCGGTTATGATGCTTTCCAGTTGTTCGGGTTCCCCATTGATGATAATGTGCACCTCATATCTGAGGATATTCCGTATCAACAGCTGGGTGGATTGTGTTCTGAATTTTCGTCTGTGTTCTCTGCTGGTCTGGGTCGTGCCAAGGATTTTGAAGCCCACATTACTCTTAAACCTACAGCTCGCCCTAAGTTTTTCCGGGCACGCCCTATTTCGGTGGCGTTGCGTGCACCTGTCAAGGCTGGGATAGACAGGTTAACAGCTTCAGGGATTCTCCTTCCTGTTACCTCCAGCGAATGGGCATCGCCAATCGTGGTGGTTTCTAAACCAAACAGGAGTCTGTGATTGTGTGGTGATTTTAAAGCCACCGTCAATGCTCAGAGCCTCATTGACACTTATCCTCTTCCCCGTCCTGAGGAGTTATTTACCAAGCTCGCTGGGGGCCAGTTCTTTTCCAAACTTGACTTATCGGAGGCGTACCATCAGTTGCCATTGGATGCTTCTTCCAAGGAATTTCTCATCATCAACACTCCTTGTGGGTTGTATCAGTACCAGCGGTTACCATTTGGCGTCGCTAGCGCGCCGGCCATTTCTCAGCGGTTTATGGAACAGCTCACGGCTTCCATTCCCGGCTACATAAACTATCTGGATGACATTGTTGTCATGGGGGCCTCCACTGAGGACCACCTTCGCAATTTGCGTTCACTGTTTCGGGTTTTGCATTCGGCTGGGTTGAAGTGCAATCTGGACAAGTCTTCCAACCCTCCATTGTGTATCTTGGTTTCCACTTGTCCCGTGAGGGTATACGTCCTCTATGTCAGCACGTTGTGGCCATTAACGCTCTACCCCAGCCGTCTATGGTCAAAGACCTTCAGGCGTTTCTAGGCAAGATTGCTTATTATCACAAATTCATTCCATCCGCGGTGGTAGTATCTCATCCTCTGCATCAGCTGTTATGCAAAAACGTCCCTTTCTGTTGGTCCGACAAGTGTGAGCAAACTTTTGTCCACCTGAAGGCTCATTTGCAGTCGGCGCCTTGTCTTGCCACATTCCGTCTGGGTCAGCACTTGGTTCTGGCGACTGACACGTCACAGTATGGCCAAGGGGCTGTTCTCGCCCATCGGTATGAGGATGGGTTGGAACGATCCATCGCCTATGCTTCCAAGACCCTCAATGATGCGCAACGGCGTTACTCTCAAATTGAAAGGGAGGCGCTCGCTATCATTTATGCTCTAAAAAAGTTCAGCGTTTTTTGTATGGTTCTAAGTTTCACCTCATCACCGATCACAAGCTGCTGCTCTCTCTGTTCAGCCCATCGGCGTCGCTTCCAGATAAGGCAGCTCACCGCCTGCAACGTTGGGCCTTATACTTGTCTCGTTTTCACTATGAGATTCACTATCACCCCACGGCCCAGCATGCCAACGCTGACGCATTGTCGCGATTGCCGATGGGCCCCGACCCGGTTTTTGATCGTGATGAACTACTCTGTTTCCACACTGATGAGGATGAACGTCGTGCGGTCGAGGGTTTCCCACTTACAGGTTTGCAGGTCACGTCGGCTACTGCGCGGGACCAGGTCCTGTGTCAGGTGATCGGTTTTGTTCAACGGGGTTGGCCGGACAGGACCAAGGGCCAGGCATCGGATCCCCTTCGCAACTACCATGCCTTGCACCTTCGTCTGTCTGTTCGTGATGGTGCTGTTCTTCTGGCCACGGATGGCGCATCTCCACGGGTCGTGGTGCCAGCCTCTCTTCGCAAAGATGTTCTCAAACTGTTGCATGAAGGCCATTGGGGGATTTCTCGGACTAAGTCCCTGGCCTGCAGGCACGATTATTGGCCCGGTATTGATTCGGACATCGCCCACATGGTTGCTGCGTGTGGTCAGTGTGCTCAACAAATGGCTGGACCTTGTACAATGCCCTCTCCGTGGCCTGATCCGGCGCAGCCATGGGAACGGGTGCACGCTGACTATGCCGGCCCCTTCCTCGGTACTTATTGGCTACTGTTGATTGACGCCTTCTCGAAGTTTCTGTTTGTTGTTCGAAGTCCGTCGCCCACCACTGTGGCGACGACGCTGGCTTTGTCCAAAATACTTGCGCTAGAAGGTCTTCCATCCACGATCGTCATGGACAATGGCCCTCAGTTCTCTTTGCAGGCCTTCCATGATTTTTGTACTGGACAAGGGATTCATCATGTTACTGCACCGCCCCTCCATCCGCAATCGAATGGGGAGGTCGAGCGCCTTGTCCGCACTTTCAAAAGCCAGATGAAAAAATTCCTTAGTGATTTTTCCACAGATGACGCTCTGCTGCAATATCTGAGTTCCTATTGCTTCACGCCTCTGGGTGATCGCAGCCCTGCTGAACTCTTGCATGGCCGCCAACCGCACACTCTACTGCACCTGCTTCACCCTGTCAGGCCTTGTGCTGTGTCCCCTAGTGCGGGAAAATACTCGGTGGGCGCCGATGTGTGGGCATGAGGGTATGGATCTCGGCCTAAATGGATTCCAGGGGTGGTCAAGGCTCTTCGCGGCCGCCAGCTTTGTGAAATACGTACGGACGATGGCATGGTTGTTCGCCATTACAACCAGATGTGCCCACGAGTGGTGGCCACGCTGGTGCCACCGCCCCTTCCTTCGCCTCCACCAGCCCGAGAAGCCAGTCCTGTCACTGCTGCCACTCTACCGTACATGTTGATGCAGCTGACGTCGCTACCGCTTCCGAGTACGCTGAAACCGGCCCCAGTCGCGACGCCACCTTCTCCGGGACCCATCTCGCTGGAGCATACCCCCAGGTCCACGACACCTATGGCTGCTGCTCTGGAGATTTCACCCATCATCTCGTCCAGGAGCCACGTTCCACGCACAAGCTTCCATCCTGGACATTTTTGACCATACTCTCGTGTCTCTCCATGGGATCTTCTCGGGGCCTCACAAGAGGCCATGGATGTCTCCGCACTGTCCATGTCTCCAAGGAAGTGAGTGTTTCCCCCCCCCCCCCCCCCCAAGGGGGGAAAAGTTTTGTGACAGTGCCATGACATTTAACAGTGCCGCCACAACAGTACGCGCAAACGGCGATAGAGGCGCTCCGCAACTCGGCTGAGCGCGGGAGCGCCACCTAGCTACGAACGGCGCCGGCCGCATGTCACGGCACGGCAGTCGAATGAGAGATACTGAGTTGTTATCATGTAACCAGCTATTGTTCATAAGTGAGTGTGTTTGAATATCCACGCAATTATTGGTGATTAAAGGTTATAACATTTACCACATAAAGTTTTCCCATCTTTGATTTCTACATTAACTGTAATGTAATGTTTCCCCACATTCTACATCTGGTACACCATCTCCATGGCATGATATCTACTCAAATGTATTACCACTATTCTCATGCTTAAATATTCACTGACTTTACAAGAAATTCAATTTCCCTGACTGAGAACTTGAGAGACTCCCAACTGGAATAAATTACTGATTAATGTGCATTTATCATCTAGCAAGTACACTTCTATGCTAGTATGTCCAAAAACACAATCAACTTCACTCAGATTAGCAAGTTGTGACAGACAATATTATAATCCTCTTCCCTCACACTAACTTCTGATTATTAGACATAATGGCCAGATCTAGTTTACATTTAAATTAAAATTCCACTTACTACAACTTACACCCTTTACATTCCAAGTGTACAGCTTGTATGATTCATAGTAACAGCTTCCACGTGGTGTTTTCATATAACATTTTCTTAAAAGTTTAAACTACATTACACACTTACATTATTTATATATTAGGAGTGTGCTTCATTTTCATTACATTAAACAGACATATTTTAAGTGCTGATGAGACACAAAAGTATTAGAGGTGACATTTATGAGGTCTGTTCAAAAAATCCCAGAACATTTGTAATTTCCAGAACATTTGTAATTTCATGCCAATGGTGTGTTGATGTGAAATGCAGTTGGCATCCCTGCACATACCTGTGTTTAATGTGTAACTGCCAGAAGTTTCATTGTTGTATGTCTGTTAGTTATTGTTCAGTGCTGTATTAAGTATAATGTTGTGATGCACAGTTTGCGAATTTTGAAATGGCAGAGTTATAGGAGCAACATGCCTGCATTTTGCGTGAAACTCAAGAAAACCTTTACAGAGACACACAAAATGATATGTAAACTTGATGTTACAAATGGGTCACATGGTTTAAAAATGGACAGATGGAAGTTGAAGATGACTCTCATTCAGAACGTCCTTCGACATCTGCCTATGATGCTCGTGTCAGGAACGTCAATGAAATTGTGAATGCCAATTGAAGACTGACTGTCCAAGAGGTTGCAGAAGAATGTAACATTTTAGTAAGATCATGTAACGAAATCCTGAACTGCATCTTGGAATGCATCATGTTGCTGACAAGTTTCTCTCATGGCTCATGAGTCATGTGTGACTGTTGCACAAAAAATGAGATCACTATGCTTCCTCATCCTCCATACTCTCCATATCTGGTCCCTCTGGACATTTTTCTCTTATTTCCAAAGCTGAAAATCCTGTTGAAAGGATGAAGATTTGCAATGATAGATGAGCTTCTGCTTCTGGAAGTGGAAATGGCATTGGGAGCAGTGTATTAATTGTGGAGGAGAGTATTTCAAAATCAACCATGCACAATAAGTAAAAGGTAAGAGTAGAAAAATTCTGTGGACATAGCTCCAGAATTTTTTGAACAGACCTCTTATAGTACAGTAACAAATTTACTTATCCCATGTGTATGGTATACTAATTTTCAGGGCAGCCTGTTATGGTTTATTGAGAAAACGAAGATTAGGATGAAATGTAACCAAACTTGTCACCCTATAAGCAGATACAGGGAACTCAAGAATGACAAGTTACAATCTCCAGATTTTGAGAAAGCCCTATGTTACAGAAAATAATATGAAACAAAGATGAGTCAGTGTGGTGCTGGCATTACTGATTAGCTTTCTTAGAAGTTTTATAAACATTAAATTACATATTTAAGAAGCATCTGAAAAGGAATAAATTGAAAAACAATGTACTGCAGCTTAATGAAGTCTCCTCACCTGGCTGAAATATTCTTCTGCTATCCTGCGAGCCCACTCAACACAGAGCCTCAGTGGTCTTGCTGGATTGCTCACATCTGCACACTTTATCAGCATGCGTTTTACAACTGCAATATTTTCTGGTGCCGTCAAGAAATTGTTCATATCAGCTGAATCGGAACCCACCTGGTACATAAAATTTTAGCGTTATATTATGTATCAAGAACTTAAAATAGTTGCTTTGCTAGGCAGAATGAAAGTGATTGCATTTTATAAATAAATTACTTTTAGATAGGCCTGACTGACCAAAATTGCTCAGTGAAATACAACAAAAATTATATCTTTTGTTGATATTGTAGAAGAGGGAGATGTGGGAAGAGAGAGAGAAAAAGGAACATGTACCATAACTTCAGACCTTAAAAGTTCTGTTGGTGTAATTTGCACAGAGTTTTATTTATGTTTACAGAGCTGAACAGGCAAGGATGCAGCTTGAGCTACACTGTTCTGAGTGTAAAATAACTGCAGAATAATTCTTTTTCACTGTATACTTAATTGGAGATGAGTTTTATGTGAGATTTCCAAATGAGAAGTGCTTTAACATACGGAATAGTTTCCTGAGCTGAGGCATATTTTCCATATTCAGCTAATGGGAGATAAAGTCATCAAATATGTAGCAAATATGTATTTGCTGAAAATGAAACAAGAGAAAAAGTGTTATGACACTGCACATATTCGAAGAAGAGATTGATATAAATTGAGCTCATGAAATGAATTACACTCATATGACATGGAAGTTAATGGATGAATTCCAATTGCTAAATGAACTGATACTGAAAGCAATGACTGCTTTAATAATAATAACAATGATAATACCACTATAAACATTAAATACCACTAGTCTCAGAAACATATGAAAAATAGTTTTTTATGCTGAACTGACAAAATGTAGTACCTCAAGCACAATAAATCCTGCATGCAAGAAATATGCTGAAGTTAGTAAATACTGATTACTAGAAGTGTATTGCTGTAATGTGATCTCTCAAATTTTCTCACAGTGACTGATTATATTTGTGCTTCCACATATGCAGCAAAGTACTTTTTTCTGTTTTATGCATAAAATGGTGAAGCATACAATCCTAGATAAACTGTTCTTGAAGTTTCCTTATCCTATGCAAGGATTCCTGGCAGGTTATGTTGAGTTATCATCAGATTCCACTGAAAAAATAGCTTTTTGTATTTTATGGTAGATTTTCAATGAAAAGTCCAGGTGGTAGACATTAAAGATATACAGATATTGAAGCCAGTAATTGCTAAAGTAAAAGATGACTTGTTGGAATGTGTTTTAGAGGCAATTTGAGAAGGGAGGATGATCAATCAGTTTAGGGTGGAAATATGTCAAATTACTCCATCTTGGGCATTGCAGGAGTTCATTTACAAGGAATATTGGAGGGAAGAAGCTTCTCATGAGAAGAAGCTTCTCATGAATTTATTATTAAGTATATGGGGAAAGTTAGAAAACTGTGTTGGTGGTGTGTTTACTACATCCTGGAAAGAAAATCATCAAACAAATATTACATGGTTTAAGACTCATACATAGACAAAGAACAGTATTTTGTAAAATCCCTAGATTTGGGCACTGTTAGTTGGACACAGTTAGAAGAGTTGGTGTGAAATGTTTAAACAATGGAATATGTAGAGTTTAGAAGGGAGAAGTGGATGCCTGATCTGGGATGGGAGAACAGTGAAGAAAATGAAGACAGTGGGAGAAGGCAGAACACTCAGTCAGACCACAGTAACTGGAGGCAGTATTCATGTGTATGTGAGATGTACTTATGTGAATGTTTGTGCGTTGCATTTTGAAGGAGGACTTTTTTGTTTGAAAGCTTAAATGTTAAGCAGTCATTTCATTGTACCTGTATACAAATCAATGCTTCCTGTGTGTGGTGAGTGACAATATATTCTTTCTATACTGTTGAACAAAAGGTTTTCCAGTTTGACCTAGAGAGTATCACAATAGGAGGCCAGGCATACAGCCCAATTCCCAGAAAAAAGGGGAGAAAGCAATAAATCATTGCATATGTGGTGAGCTGGTGCATGTAAGTAGAAACTAACCAAAGAAGGGTGTGAACTGGGGTCTTGGACAATTACTGCCACAAGGGGAAGGTGAAGGAAGAACAATTTATACAATAAGAGCAGGCAAGCTAATGCATTTGCCTTTGTTTGTTCCACTGTTCATAATGAGCCAGTCCATGGTTGCTAAATCCAGGAAATACTATTTCAGCTGTGGATTATGACTGGCGCTGTGTCAGTAAGGCTAACTGTAAATGGAATAAGTTGAAGAAAGAAGTGGCTTATCAATCTGATGTTGGGTGAAAGGGGTGGTAGCAGTGAAGATTGATAGAGAAGGATTTACATCAAAGATTAGTGTTTCTGTTAGTAAGAATTTGGCAAAAAATTGTATGAGGGCTATTCAGAAAGTAAGGTCCAATAGGTTGCAAAGTGGAAACGACAGTGAAAATCCAATGAAACTTTGCACTGACGTCTTGGGCAGTGTCTCTAGTATGCCTGTGAATCTTGTCACATCACTCTTTTCAGTTCTGAGTACACACTGAGCATGTAAAGATGCCTATAACAGTAGTGTCTCCTGCCAAGTATGTCTGCCCGCTGTGAGGTTTAGCCTAAATTTATGGAATCCCATGTACCTGTCATGCATTTCCTTCTTCATGACAATTCTTGGCCACACAACACAGGGGCAGTGAGGAAGCCCTTGCAGAATTTTCAATGGGAATTGTTTGATCATGCACCACACAGCCCGGAATTAGGACTGGCTCATGTTCATCTCTGTTCACATGAACCCCTGGCTATGACAATAACATTTTGGCAAAAACAACAAACTGCAGGCCAGTGTAGAGAAGTGGCGGAACACACAGGCAACTGTCTTCTATGATGAGGGTATTGGAAAGTTGGTACAATGCTACAACAAATGTTTAAGATGGAGCACCAACTATGCAGAGAAGTAGCTGCAAGATGTAGCAAGCTGTTGCAAATAGAACATTTTTGACTTTCATTGTGATTTCCATTTTGAGGCTGAATGGACCTTACTTTCTCAATAGCCCTCATATTTTTGGAACTGACCTTATAACCAGGGTCAGCCTCATTACTGATTGGAGTGAACTTTTCATTTAAACTCGGACCACAAGAGAGTTTTACATTTTGTAGCCATAAGAAATGGGGAAGGCCATAGTTGCCAGTAGTAAACAAGTAATTTGGGAGGAAAAAAGAAGAAGAAGAAGAAGAAGCAAAGCTGACAGAAGAACAATTGGGATGCCTAGATACAGGAACTCAAAATGGAGTAAAATGTTACATTCAGAGTATTCTGACGTCTTGACCCCCAAGTTATGTGTTGATACGTTGCTGGAGTATTGACTGGATATTTTTGAACTCAATCAAGTCCCTTTTGGGTTACCCACTGGTGTGGCAATACTTTCTCAGTTGATGGGTAGTATATTTGCAGACATTAAGTTTCAATTTGTGTATCACTGTCTCAATGAGTTAGTGTTTTAATGGTCAACCCACCCAAGTTTAAATCTGCATGTGTCGATGAGATTCTTGGAACACATGCCATGAAGGAGCATATAACCTTAGTGTTCAAGCCATTGGTCAGTTTCTGACCTTCAGGAACTTAAAGGTGGTAGCTCAGTTCATCAGAATGATGAACTACTTCTGTGCATTAATATCAGAGTTTGCTGATTGAATGAATTACACAGAAAGGGGTGAAGGTATCAACTGGTTTATCGCAAGAAGCATCCTTCATGGTGCTGAAGCAGGCTTTAATGATATCTCAAGTTCTGGTTCATCCTGATTTCAATCAGCCATTTACCTAGCAAACTAATGTCTCAGCATTTGGAATAGGGGATGTTTTACTACAGAAAAAGAGGAAGGAAGGAGATTGATTGCCTATGCTTCTAGAGCTTGAAAAGGGGTATTCGATGTAGGAGTTGGAAGTTTTAGCCATGTTATTCAGAGTGGAGAGATTTAAATGCTATTTGGATCACATGCAATTTAAAATGGAAACAGATAACCAAGTGTTGACTTGGGTCCTTGACCATCCACATAAGATTGGAAGAATTGGGCATTGGTCTACTAGAAGATTGGCATTTCAGTTTAAGGTGTGAAGTATTAAATGGTCAAATAACAATACTGCTGATGACTGAGCAAAATATCTGAATCTGAAGAGGGTGGGAAGTTAGTGCACAATAAGCCTGCAGAAAACAAAGAAACTCTCTTGATCTGTTCTGTCCTGCAGTTTTTCAATGACATTAGAGAATATCAACAATGAGATGAATAGCTGTTTGAAATAAAAGAGAAAATACAAAGGGGAGAGAGTGTTAAGCCACATTCTATGAAGGATAACAGTCTTTGTTGTCAAGCATGATATGTTAATAAATTGAACTTGTTTCACGGGACTGGGTGCTCCTGCTATTCAAATACATCCAGGACTTTTAAAATGAGGGCCAAAATCATGAAATATTTCATCTGGAAGTGAACAGATAAAGATATAAAGTTATGATTAGGCAACTGTAATGTGTGTGTGTGTGTGTGTGTGTGTGTGTGTGTGTGTGTGTGTGATTTGCAAGCCAGATAAAAGACTAAGGTGGGGGTGGTTAGTGTACAAGTTGGTAGATTCCCCTTTTCACGAAAAATTCATTGATTTTGTGGGCTCCTTCCAAGGAATAAGGTGGGGAACCACTATATTCTGATATGTGTGAGGACACCTCTGAATGGTTCACCTGGCTTCACCATACAAAGATTGCTACCATACACACTGCAGTGTCTAACCTACACAGTATATTTAGTATTTTTGCACCTCCCCAGGAGATTATAAGAGATAACACAAGCTGCTTTACTTCAAGGGGCTTTAAACATTTATGGGAATCCAAAATCACACAACCATCTCTTATTATTATTATTATTGCACAAACTACCAGTATGTACTACACTCTGACAAAGATGGCTCAGGGGATCTGTTTTAGGTGGCTTGCTTACACCAACTCAACCCTTGCTGTCATTATTTTAGAACAATGTCATCAGCTTTCTTCAATGCTAATGTAGAAAACTTTTACTCTCACAACACTCCTTCAGTTTGCTACTAAGAATCCTCTGAGGATTAACACAAATGAAATAGCTAGAATGTCAACATGTTTACAGGATGAAAATTATGGCTGCCACAGAAAGGTACATCTGCAGATCATCAACAATCTCCATCAGCATGCTTCTCATCAAGCCCCACTACCATTAACCCTCAGAGTGATTCCATGTAGATTTTGCAACACCATTTATGAATCCCATAAAGTTAATAGTAGAAGAAACACTCTCCAATGTTCCAAACATTGCTGAAGTCATGCTCCAAGCATTAAGCAAAATTCTATGATCAAGAGATCACAGTGTACAATGATGGATAATGGTCATTATTTCATGGCACTGTACATTTTATATCTGCTCCACTCTACCTCCACAGCTAAGAGAAGGCAGAGGAAATTGTGTGCACACTTAAACAGCAAATGATCAGATTGGTTGAGGAAGTACCAACAGAGGCAGTTCTGAATCTATTCATCAATATATATTGTATCATGCCAGTTAAAAGCCCATCAAGGTACCCACAGGAGAGTATCACAAACATTAAGGTACCTTCCACATTGCTAGTCAATGCCACTCAAGCTCACAGAGTTTCTTAATCCTGATCTTGCTTTCTGTGTGAGCATACAAATGAAAAAGGAATTATCTGGCTGTGTATTACCAAAGACGGAAGTCACAGACAGCAAACTGATGTAAACCTTAACTATCTAGGATGGTGTCAAAAATAAGCTCTGCCCATAGAAACCAGCCACTCCTGTGCCATCTCCTTGTGAGGGCAGTAGGAGGCTTGACCACAGCACATGAAAGGGGAGGTTGGGAGGAGAGGGGTAGGAGGAGAGATGGCCTCACTTCAACTGAGAACAACACCCCAGGGTTGATGCACAATAATGTGTTCATGACGCTAACAAGAGAAGTATTTGGGTAGTCCTCACATGACTAAACTTCATTCACACATTCTACCAACCCACTGGGGTCACCACTGTTTAGACTGCTTATAGCTCCATATGCCATTCATAGTGGGAAGGAATCTGGTGTCTCATAATTATATCAAAATGACTTATAATGAGATTTGTTGATACTCACAGAGACAGTTACCCGTGAGTAGCTGCCATATTAGAGCAAGGGTTATTTGTTACCAATCTGTTTCTGTTTTAAGGTGTAGACACTGAGCAGTCAGCGGATACAGTCCATCTACTGGTTGACAACAAATGAATTAATGGAATGTAGAGTGGACATACACACAGACTGATGGTTAACTTACATCACCATAGCTTAACCACTTAACACTGCATTCTATCAGTTCACCATAGCTACTGTTTATGAAATAGCCTATGGGGTGGTTATTCCAGCTTTTCAGTGATTTGTAATTTTTGTGATTTTATTAATGTTGTGTGTTGTGTCAATCCTGGTAGAAAATAACAAAAGAATACATTTCCCTCAATTTTTTTTAATATGACACATTCTGCATTTATTTTCACTTAATCATCCTCTTCCCTACATGAATTATTTGCAAATTCTTTAAATTCCCAGCCCTCATGATTGTGGATTCTACACTTCCTACAAACTTGCCTCCATCAACATCATCATTCCACCCAGCTTCCAATCCAAATCATTTGTAGTTTCCAAGCCAACTCATACCTAACCCTATGCCTAAAGGCTCTCCATATCCTACCTCAAAACAACTTTAATGAGTTACCAGTAACAGACAAACAGATACACACTAATGTTATTAATTCCACCCTGTTCTTACTTATACAAGAACTTTTTCCTCTCTTTCTATTCTGTACTTTTGTTTCCTCTTCCCTCTCCTGGGTACACTTAGCCTAAATCCCATGTTTCCCTACCCCCAACCTCTCACATTACACTCAGCCCAGTATATTAACTCATCAATCCTACTGTCATCTCAAGCCATACACCACCAAAAAACCACTATACCTCTCCTCTCCTAATTTATTCTCTCCCAGAACAGTTCCACTTGTATCACTGTGGTGCTTTGTTTCACCATCAGTTTCATTAGTGATAAGTTTTAATTTTTTATTTCTACTTTACTGCACTTTTCATAATTTAGAAGGACATAAATTTGTTATCTTTTCTCATATTTTAAAACAATGCCTACAGTTAAAAACATCTGTCAGATGAGAATCTTTTCCTGTTGCCAGTTGAAAAGTATCAATACATATAAGGATAAGTATGACATGAAAAGTTGCCCTCAGGTGTCAGGCTGCTACATTTATAGGCTTATATAAATTTTTTAGCAATGTTATTTCATTTATCTGGTCTTTTAGACTCAATTTATTATACTAACTCACATTCTGATATTAATTTCATTTCAACCTTAGAAAGCATACAAATATCTGTACACTGGTGGGACTGTTACTAATCAGAATGACAAACAGTTTTTGTTTTGTAACTCCAGAATACCTTTTAGGAGAAGTGAAACCAGCTTTTCATTAGAATTTATGGAATAAACTGATGCAAATGTTAGGGACATTCTCCAAATAATAATCTTCATGATATAAGAAACTTAATAAAGAGCATTGTTATTGGACGTATTTCACGAATTTCAATACTAAAAGCAAAAAGCCATGTAAAACTTTATGTTGCAATTTGAGAGAAACAAATTAATGTGCATCTGGATATGGCCAACAGTATACACTAGCAAGTTTTTGATTGTAATCCATAAATTTTCTGTTTCTAACAATCATATAGCAATATAGCAGAGATGCTGAGTCGCAGATAGGCAAAACAAAGACTGTCAAACAAGTAAGCTTTCAGCCAAAAAGGCTTCCATCAAAATTAGACAAAACAGACACACACAAACCCAACTCTCACATGCATTAATGCAGTCTGTGGCTGCCAAGACAGTATTTTTGTTGTGCCTACATGTGCCTCAGCATCTCCACTATCTGGTGAGTAGCAAACATACTTTTCATAATATTGCCATTATTTCATCCTGGATTTTCCATTGTCTGTTTCTCATAATGGATGACATAAGCAGGGATTGTTAAAAATGTATACAAGCAGTGGTGAATCAATCATCAGAGCATCAGTTTTCTGACAGATTTTTGTGACCCAGTTTTGTTACAGTTTTACACAAATATGTAATTCTGAAAGAGAACATCATGTAAACCTGAATTTTTTGAAATTTCTCTTGGAGCTGCCAAATCATTAACTGCACTGCCTAGAATGCAGCAAGTTGCAGCAAATTTTGGTAAAGCAGGAATTCATAAAATTCATTTACAGATGCTGCAGCATCCGAGATAACTGAGAAATGAAGATGAGTATTAGCTCACTAACTGTTATGCCCTGTTATATTTCACAGTCTGCTCTCACCTGTGAGTGCAGGTTAGTAAAATTAGAATAACCAAAAAAGTGACATACCATTGTATGACTTTAAAGAAGACTTCATATAACTGGATTTAAGCAATTTTTTGACACAAGCAATTACAATTAATTCATTTTAATCCTGATTTCATTCAAACAAGTCAAATGGCTCTGAGCACTATGGGACTTAACATCTGTGGTCATCAGTTCCCTAGACTTAGAACTACTTAAACCTAACTAACCTAAGGACATCACACACATCCATGCCCGAGGCAGGATTCAAACCTGTAACCATAGCAGTCGTGCGGTTAAAGACTGAAATGCCTCGAACTGCTCAGCCACACCAGCTAGCCCAAACAAGTCACTGAATGTTAATTGATATATATCCAAACTACAGTGAGATCATCATTGAAGAAGAAATTTGGAAGAAAAATGGCTTATAGTTTCACAACTTACCTCTGTCGCTGGGTCTTCATCACGAGTGGTAGGTTTGGCAAATACGTTGACAAACTTGGCTAGATGTTCAAAATGCTTTGTCATGTCCGTAGCTAGGATCATGTCTATGACACTCTGACGAGCTCGTTTGTACATGTCACGTTCCAGTCCTGCAAAAATCAACAGTAACAGGTGGAAGACCACAACACACTGAGTGCATAGACTACAATTTTGCATTAGACACTATTCCTGTTCTTCACTTATAACAGATTTATTCACTTGTTTTGTTATATGAGACAGCATTATGATTCTCTGTGTATCATCTGAAAGATGGAAGCACTAATTGAGCAGCAACACATGCACTTGACACAAGAAAGAAAAGTTTTTTTCAAAAGGGGGCTGCCATACTGAGATAATGAACTATGTAGTTTACTGAATGGTAAGAAACATGTCTGCTTAAAAATGTTAGATTTCTAGCTGATCAGGATTTGAGAGCAGATTATAAAAGAAAATCAGCTGTAATGAAAGGAAAGTCAGGCAAGTTGAAATCCATAGTTGGGAAATATATATATTACAATACTGAATATGATGTAAGAGGAAGACAAGACAAAGCATGCAAAATAATCAAACATCTAAACAAAGAAGATAAAAGCAATCTAGAAATAAATACAATATCTGAAACTAATTGGTTACAATACTACAAAACACTCTGGACAGTTGTGCAAGATACTCATATGGTTCAGGTTGAAGCAGATAGTAATGTAGACCTAATAATGTTCATGGAATTACAGGGTACAGTAACTTCTAGCAATTACAGGAAGACTCCAGGGTGTGATAAAATAAATACTGAACTGATAAAATATGCATCAAATACTACAAAATTAAGAATACATGATTTTATGAAAGTGCTACAATTTTAACAAAATGACCATTTCCCATTGCTGAAACCACATTATCAGGTGCCCAACATGGTTTTCACACAGGAAGATCATGTTTAGACTCTACCTTCACCATGACAGAACTAATAATAGAATCTGTGCATCTCCATTATGAAGACACAATCAACAGCATTTTTAGGACACAAGCCCATATGAGTTAAGATTGAAATTGATAATCAGAACATAGATCAAGTTACTACATTTCAATATATTTTTGTGTAGGGGGATCTTTAGGAAGACAAATGAAGAGATGGCTTGATCAGTTTTGAAGGAGACAGAATTGGCCAGAAGTCCTTTATGTAGATGATTATGATCTGAGATATGACACTTTCTCCTTATAATAAATTGTAAATGGCCTATTAACTACTTGCCTGCAAAATTCTAAGGTGTATTTTGAATGAAGCAGCTCTATTAAACACCTATGTCAATGTACTACCATGTTCTGTTTATATCTACAGAGTGCTCCTAAAGGAAAACAACATCAGGCTTCAACACACCATCAATGAGGCAATAGAGATGGAGCACAAGTTTGGATTATTTTGTTAAGGATGAGGAAAGAAACTGGCCATGCTCTTTTAAAGGATCCATCCTGGCAAACATGGAGCGATTCAGGGAAATCACAGAAAACTTGAATATGGATGGCCAGAAGAGAACTGGAACTGTCATCCTCCCAAATGTGTTTCTAGGGTGCTTCTAATTTCTCTATATACATGCTAGGGGATATGGAGGTGACTGAGTAAGCAATGCTTTGATCAGGAACCCACACCAGGAAATTAACTGTGCAGCAGGAAGGCCCGCATATACCGGGTGAAGAAAGCACTGGTAAGCTATGTTGGCTTTAGTAATTACTAAATTTGCAACAAACTAATATGGTTAACAACACCAAGAGTTAACAACTGTCACTAGAGGAAGGGGCAGTGAGTGTACGTGTATGTTTCATGTTAATTGGAATTGTTAACACACCCGTTAGTTGGTTAGACAAGGAATAATTGCTGAACTCAAGTCATACTAATATGGTTAACAACACAAGCTGTTAACAACTGCCAGTAGAGGAAGGGGAAGTGAGTGTATGAAGTAGCACAAAATACTACAAGTTTCATGTTATGTGGAATTGTTAGCACATTCATTAGTTGGTTAGAAAAGGAATAACTAACAGATTCACAGCAAATTACTAACACTCTTCCACACAGGAAATGGGATGTTGTGGATAACAGTATTTCACATTTTTGCTTCTATTGCATGGAAATGGCACATTGCTGTCACAAATTATACATGTTTAGTTCTCACTACATGTACTCAACATGTACAGAGAGAGTTCAAAATCACCCCCTATATCCATTACACTGCAATGTACATGCCCATGAGATTCTCCACTACATGTATAATCTTAGCTTGTGTTCTGGCTGCAGGAGCAATACAGTCACCCGTTGGTTTACACCATGTACTACACTGCTTGATATTACAGCTGTGATTTGAGGAAGGATAGCAAATAATGAAGTTATACTTATAGTTGTAAACAGTAGAGCAGGAAAGATACAATATTAGGGTGCAAAATTTAGTACATACAGCTGTCACCTCTGGCAATAAGAACAATTCTAACCTAGCTGGGCATGACAGCCAACTGAGCTTGGATGAAAGATATGAATGGATTTATTTTTCAAAACTGCTTCAACTCTATGTCCTAATTCATCAATTGTAGGGGATGGTGAGGGGCGGTGCACCAGTCTTGCAGCAACCCAGGAACAGAATTTTTCAATGTGTGGCAGATCTGGAAATGTGGTGGCCAGACCAACATTCCATACACCACCAGTGTCAAGGCAGATGATCTGACCTGCATAGAGTCAACATTTGCTCTTCTGTTATCTGGTAGAAAGATAATTTCACAGAGACTTTGAAGGTAGGGTATAGTCACCAGTCTTGACACATCAGAAATGTAATGGCTGCTGTCCAAACTACCTGCTATGCACACCAGAGGTGATGCTGTTGTGTACCTTATAATGACCCACACTGTCGCTCTACGTGCTCAGCCCGTATGATGAGGATGACGACGAACACAATCTGGCATCATTCATTCTCCTCTGAGCCTCCACACATGGATACATCCATTGTGCTGCTTTACATGGAACGGGGGACTTGTCTGAAAAGATGATGTGATGCTACTCCTTTATTCAATATTTTTGTTGGGTACACTGGGAGCACCATAGGGTTTAACATCCTACTGACAATGAGGTGATAAAACACATAAAAAAAAGTATGGATTGGAGAAGGGTCCCAGAATTTGCTTTAAAAACTTACAGCATTCACAGGAAAACTAGATCTCTGTGGCAAGATGGGGTTTTGAATCTTATTTCATCTGAATGCAAGCCCAGTGTGTTATCCATGGTAATATAGGGCTCGTGATATTGTTATAGTTCTCATGCATCTTAATCTTAATTCTTTTACTACTAGCAAAGTTTGTAGGTTGGTCTAATTTGCTATAAGGCAGGGGTGGGTAATAGCTTTTGTTCGGGGACCATTTTGTGGAAGCAGAGGTTAGTGGAGGACCACAACTTTTAAAATTATTGTGTGCATTAGTTAAGTTTGCTTATCAGAAGAGGTATCTACATCTACATCTATGTGATTACTCTGCTATTCACAATAAAGTGCCTGGCAGAGGGATCAATGAGACACCTTCAAGCTGTCTCTTTACCATTCCACTCTCGAACGGCACGTGGGAAAGAGCACTTAAATTTTTCTGTGCGAGTCCTGATTTCTCTTATTTTGTCATAATGATCATTTCTCCCTATGTAGGTGGGTGCCAACAGAATGTTTTCGCAATTGGAGGAGAAAACTGGTGACTGAAATTTCATGAGAAGATCCCGTCGCATCGAAAAATGCCTTTGTTTTAATGAATGCCACTCCAATTCTCATATCATGTCTGTGACACTATCTCCCCTATTTTGTGACAATACAAAATGAGCTGCCCTTCTTTGTACTTTTTTGATGTCATCCATCAGTCCCACCTGATGCAGATCCCAGACCACACACCACTCCAGAATAGGGAAAACAAGCGTGGTGTAAGTAGTCTCTTTGGTAGACGTGTTGCACCTTCTAAGTGTTCTGCCAATGAATCGCAGTTTTTGGTTTGCTCTACCCGCAATATTATCTATGTGATCATTCCAATTTAGGTTATTTGTAATTGTGATCCCTAAGTATTTAGTTGAATTTACAGACTTCAGATTTGTGTGACTTATCGCGTAATCGAAATTTAGCTATTTCTTTTAGTACTCATGTGAATAACTTCATACTTTTCGTTATTCAGGGTCAAATGCCACTTTTTGCACCATACAGGTATCTTATCTAAATCATTTTGCAAGTTGTTTTGGTCATCTGATGACTTTACAAGACGGTAAATGACAGCATCATCTGCAAACAATGTAAGAAGGCTACTCAGATTGTCTCCTATGTCATTAATATAGATCAGGAACAATAGAGGGCCTATTATTACATAAAAATTCTGCCTGTCTGTACAGGCTGCACAAAAACCATTGGCAGATCACATGCAGCCCATGGGCCACTGTTTGCCCACACCTGTGATTAGGTATTGTGCTTCCCATTTGTTTTATAATTTACAGTGTTAATTTTCAGATGAGATACCATTTAACTTTCTCTTATATTTCAGAGATTTGGTTATATGTCACTGTCAAATTCACAGCTGCAGCCTGACATTACCTCTCGTCTTCTGTTCAAAATAACACAGAAGCTTTTGTGGAGGTCTTGCATCCAGGAGATAGAAGCTATTTGGGTGATATTATTTTGTCATTTATAATTGTGCTGCATATTGTGCAAGAAGTCCCAGTGATCCTGGTACCACTGAGGGACTTTCCAAAGGCAATTACAATACTGTCTGCGTGTTGTGAAGGATAGAGACAATGAGTATGCTAACATACGATACGTATGCACCTATTGAAAACACGCTTTTAAAATATTTTAAAATAAAATTACGCAGAAATTCAAGCAATATCTGTAACAAAAGAAGGATCAAATCTAGACACTGGGTTAACAAGCAAAAGATTGTTACTTCGGATATCCTGACTATAGTTATCAAGATTTTTTTATTTTTTTTATTTTGTCATTTGGTCGTACTTACTATACAGCCATCTATGTATTACAAGTTATATTTACACAAATACATGACAGTGTTTTCTGTTTATGGCTATAAACCAATTTTGCTAAAATAAATAATATATTATGTTCACACAAGAATGTAGCTAGCATTTTATACATACTCGTATTATTTGTGCATAACAAATAGTCAATAGCAGTTGCTCAGATTTTACTAATAAGATTTTAGGTCTTTTTGGGTAGTGCCATGCCACCTGCAGGGGGAAAAATAGACATTTAAATTCTCCAATTCATGTTTTACCACATTTACAACATGGGAACTCATGAAAATGTATTAACTGTACAAAAAAAGAAAAGAAAATGTGGCTGAATCACATCCTTATTATCAATATCCTGTTCCTTTAAATAAAGTGAACCAAGATTATTGGGGAATATCTGCAAGTACTTTTTTGTAACTTTTGCCTGTTTTAATCCTAGACTGATTTCCTCCGTAAAGCTGTGAGGGCAGATCATGAGTCATGCCTGGCTAACTGTGTTGGAAAGAGCATTTCTCACAGAAAGATAGGTTCTGGGTCGAGTTCTGGACACAGTTCCTGCCATGAAGCTCAAAATACTGCATACTCTGGTGTTAAGGTAAAACAATTCATACTGCTTCCACTTGCTTTCCCACTCTCATTTGTTAATCATACTGCTAGTCCAAATTAATGACAGTTTGAAATCATGTGTTTGAGAAATATTCATTGCTTGTTTTGTAAATCTGTTCATATGTCCTATTGAATACCATTCTTGAATGGCCCCTTAACCATATAAATTACACTGGTCAGTCAGCTGCTTGTATTTCTCTATTTCTTGCTTGATATCTAGAATAGGTTTATCAGGTGTCTGCATCATACTGGATGAGTGCAAATTCTGAAGGACACTGATATTCTTGAAAAATTCTTAGGTGAGACTATTCTGCAACACATCTCAACTTCTGTGAAGAACACGGACATTATTTTGGAGAGGGAAACTTTTTTGTGGTACACATTGCTTAGGCACACTTTACACTGTTTCCCTCCTGGGATTTTCCTCCATCAGTATAAATTTGGTGGACGTCTAATTACTTTTTTTGAGTGAAATTTTACATTTTTAGTTTGATATGGGCTACTGCCCAGGTTGTTTTCCACACCCTTTTAAGTAAATGCCAGACTAGGTCCACATTATTGCTAAATAAATGTGGCATGCAATAATCTTGAACATGGAAACACACAGAACAGGGACATGTAAATTCTTCTACTACCACATTTCAAGACATCTTGCATGTAGAGCACTAATGCCTGTTATTTTGCAATATACTAACTGGTTCTGAAATTCTGTGGGCTTAGTAGGGACATGCTAAGATGGGTGTGCCTACATATTTCATGTTATTCAACTCATACACCACCATAATGGAATAATGGACTTCAAACTGAAAATAAAGAGTTTTTTGGCATTTTTGGTGGGAAGATAATGAAAGGTTGTGCAACAAGTTAATCACAAAGGATTTTGTACCCCTGTCTACAATATCCTCTCTCCTTATATTGTGGAGACTTATCTGTTGACTGTAGGGGACTGTGACAGATGTATGTATGATGGTATAATGTTTATTTTGTTTGCTGATGAGAGAAGGAGAGATATTTGGAATTAAATACAGGACATAGGTCTCATGTGCTTAGGAAATTCACATTGCCACTTCTACCCTCCCTGCTGGCCAAATACTGGCAATGAAAAGTTTATCTCACCACTATGATTCAAACTTCCATGACACAGCCATGCATTATCATCTTTGTCTATGGAGACAGGTATTTGAAAGTCAAAGTCATCCAGGTTCACAAAACGGAAAACTGGTATCTGAATCATCCAAAGCAGACAGAATGACAACTTTGTAAAAATAAAAATAAAAAAAGGAAGAAACTGCGTGTACAAACCTTTGAAGATATTCACCCTGTCGTCAGACAGGGTGAGTTTGAAGGTGAGCGCCGCATGGTGTGACTCCAGAACGCACATGTCATTGTACAGGATGGCCAATGGGTTGCCTGCATTGCACAGGAATGCACTGTAACACAAAAGAACATATTGCTCAGTGTATAATCCAACAGTGGATGATGTTTGTGGGCTTTCAACTACATCACATCAAGAATGAAATTAAGTGAACTCACAGAACAAAGTATATGCGGACAGCAGAATACTTCTGTGGGGAGAACTTGTGCATATTTGTATTGCAAAAGCACACGATAGTTGGTGTCTACTAATTTTACTTATAGTTTTTATACAGTATAATAAAAGAATACAAAAAGCACTCCATCTTCAGGCCACGAGTGGCCTACTGGGACCATCTGACCGCCATGTCATCCTCCGAGGAGGATGCGGATAGGAGGGGCGTGGGGTCAGCACACTGCTCTCCCGGTCGTTATGATGGTACTCTTGACCGAAGCCGCTACTATTCAGTTGAGTAGCTCCTCAATTGGCTTCATGAGGCTGAGTGCACCCCGAAAAATGGCAACAGTGCATGGTGGTTGGATGGTGACGCATCCAAGTGCCGGCCACGCCCAACAGTGCTCAACTTCGGTGATCTCACGGGAACCGGTGTATCCACTGCAGCAAGGCCGTTGCCCATAATAAAAGAATACACAATTAAAATTGAATGTGATTTGGGGTGTACAGGGTGTGAAATTTAGCAATGAACGAGGCACCTCTGGTGGCAACAATGGTGGTAACCCAGCTAGGCTTTGACTTGAGCTGATTACGGGTACAGCATTCCACTGTTGCTGCAACTCTTTGCCTGGGTTCATCAATTACAGAGGCTAGCAAACAGTGGTGTGCCAGGCTACTCATAACCAGATGTTTCCAGTGGTGAGAGATTTGGAGAATGTGCTGGCCAGAGCAACAGTAGAGCATTGTCTGTATTGAGATATGACAGGTCAGTATGAGCAACATGCAGCCTTTATCCTGTTGACAGATAATGCCACAGAGACCCAAAGATAGGGCGTTACCACTAGCCTCAACATTTCAGAATTGGAAAGTCTGCTGTCAAAATCAGTGACTATATGAAGCAGAGGTTACTGTGTGATGCACCCAATAGCAAACCATACCATCATGCTAAGTACTTGTTGCTTATGGCAATGATGAATACAGTCTGGCTGCATTAGCTTTTCTTGGAGCCTGCACAGATGGGTATGAAAGACTGGGACTAATCTGAAAAGATGACTTGGTTATTGTTGGGTGCAGCTCAGCTGACATGTTTCTCTGCTGCAACGTCATGGTTAGCCACAACGGTGGTCCCTATCCTGACAGTCCATCAAGCTCCAGGTGTCTTCACATTGTGTGTCTGTGTGTGAATACTTACCTTGCTACAGACAAACCTGCTTCCTAACGAGAGGCATGTGACATAGATGTGTGATCCAGCATGGGTGAGTAAACAATATGTCTACTCTCTCAGGCACTAGTCGCACGGCATTCCTGAACCTGTCAGTTCCACATTCAGATGCCAGCATGGAATGTAGATCACCAATACCAGCAATATCATAGCACAATAAACTGAAATCTCAATAGTCCACTATTCTAATATATAAGAAACTATCAGCCTCGATTATGGTAATGAAACCAACCTTTACCTAAGTTTCAGCCCAAGTAATTGAGCCTTCTCTAGAAGATAAACCTGATTCTATAATATGTCTACAAGGGCATGATCTATAAATAAAACTAAAACAGCCTGAATAGGTGTAGTCACATTTTAAAAATGCGGTACATAGGTACTAAGTCACCACCAAGACAAGTTCCGGCGAGCCCCTCGTCTTGATGGACGCCTTGTCGTGGGCCTCTGGAGCTCACGTGAAACTAAGTAGACCTAGATGATGTGCTGCACATCAACATGGTGGGGAACATTGCGCATGTCTGTCTGAGACCATGACTGTCAAAGATAAAAGACCAAGGCAGTTATATCTTAAAACAAATAACTTATAGAATAGTTGAAACTCTGAAACATAAAGCCGCTGCACCAGGTTTTGACCAAAATGTAACAAACTATGCATGGATTTATATGGGTGTGAACACACTACCCCGATTTACACTATTAGAATATATCAGCCCTTTCACAATGAATGCTGCATAATGCAACCATCGTTATTAATGAAATATGAAATAAAACAGTGAAACTGTAGTATGTAAATGCCAAAATGCAATAATTTCAGATAACCTGTACACAGATGGTTGAGTAGGTGTTTTTATCAGTTGATGTAGATATACTTCTCATTGCTGACACACACTGAATGAAGAATATTATCGAGATTAACTTTTATCTTATTACTAAAAATAATGCATGAGTGAATGAACAACGCCACTTCATCACCATGTAATAACAATCGACTAGAATAGGTCAAATTATGTTTTACATGTAAAATATATGGTAATTGTGTGAACGGATGTGCAATGCCCTTTCTTCGTCCTTATACTGTATTGACCGACAGAGGTCAATTTCACTATGCGCTACAAAAGAGAATTATTGCCTCTTATATTAAATGCTATTATTAAATAAATATGATATGATAAAATGTGCTTGACCCAAGAAGACACCTCGGAATTTTTTTTTTTTATGGACACTTGACATGGGAAAACGGCATGATCTTCACAAGAAAGAATTAAAAAGAAATAACAGATAGCTACTAATATGCTGATGTGTATACCATAAATGGACAAGGAAGGAATTGTCTCTGGATTGCAACTATAAATAAATGTAAAGGGAATTACCCTTAAAGGTCGAGACAAACCAGCTAAACCTCATCTTGTCACCTGAGGCTCCATTTCACTGTTCGTGGGCTAGTAACCACTTATAGAAATACGACTATTGTCTATGGGATAGATACGGGTATCTTAATTATTGAAACAATGTGTGCCACATTATGTAAGTACTGTATGTGGAAAGACCACCTGATGGGAATCTTATACCAAAATGTTATGCGGTCAAATGCATGCATGCTTAAGGTAGTAGCTAGGAATCCACTCATAGTCTTGTTTACCAAAACTGTTCAGCAAACCGATTTGAGCATGGGACCCCAAAAATCTCTACATTGTATCAGTAACTATATCGACCAACAGGGCAACAGTTAACACTTCACGTGAAAGTGACATATATATCCATGCACTATTGTCATGCCTCCAGTGGCAACAATGTATGCTCTAAAAAGACGAACCATAAAGGAATTATCTGAATGGGACAGAAAGCTGTAGATATGATGTTCATGTACAGGTAAACAAATGAGTCAGAAAAATTGGATGATTTATTCAGTAGAAAGAGCGTCACAAACTGACTAAGTCAATAACACATTGGTCCACCTCTGGCACTTATGAAAGCAGTTATTTGGCTTGGCATTGACTGACAGAGTTGTTGTATGTCTTCCTGGGGGATATCGTGCCTATTTCTGTCAAAATCCTGAGATGATTGGAAGGCCCTATCCAGAATGCACAAATGTTCTGAATTAGGGAGAGATCTGGTGACCTGCCAGGCGGAGTGGTCGAGCGGTTTGAGGTGCCACTTCATGAACTGCCCAGCCCCTCCTGCCAGAGATTCGAGTCCTTCCTCGGGTTTGGGTGTATGTGTTGTTCTTAGCGTAAGTTAGTTTAAGTAGTGTGTAAGACTAAAGACTGATAACCTCAGCAGTTTGGTCCTTTAGAAATTCACACACATTCGAACATTTTGGCGACCTTGCTGGTCGAGTTAGGGTTGGCATCCATGAAGACAAGCAGTAGAAACTCTCGTCATGTGTGTGTGTGTGTATGTGTGTGTGTGTGGGGGGGGGGGGGGAGGGGGGGGGGGTAGAGGAGGGGGGGGGGGCATTATCTTTCTGAAATGTAATCCCAGGATGACTTGATATGAGGTGCAACAAAACGAGGTGCAGAATATCTCCATGTACCTCTGTGCTGTAAGGGTGAGAGCAGATGACCATCAAAGAGGTCCTGCTATGAAAAGAAACAGTACTATAGACTATCACTTCTGGTTGTCAGGCCCCATGGCAAACGACAGTCAGTTGGTACCCCACTGCTTTCCAGGGTGTCTCCAGGCACGTCTTCAGTGGTCAGTGGGGCTCAGATCAAAGCAAGAGTCATCACTGAAGACAATTCTATTCCAGTTAATGAGATTACAGCTCAAAGATGGCCCGAAAATCAGGAATGATGGCTTGAGTGCCATTTCGTTTCATAGCAGGGCACCTTTGGTCGTCAGCTGCAGCACCCATACAGCACAGCGGTACGTAGATGACATTTTATGATTTTGTTGCCCTTCATGGCAATCCATCTTTGGATTATATTTTAGCAAGATAATACCCACCGGCACACAGCGAGAGTTTCTACTGTTTATCTTCGTCCTGGCAGCGGTGAACTGCTGTACCTCTGAGGATGTCTCCTGCAGTCGGAGACGAAACGTCAGGGGAGAGTTTTATACTTCGACCACGGCCTGTCAGCCCGAAAGTTTTAAGTGAAAACAAGTTATTGTTCATTATCCCACTTTCGACCACAATTTCCAGATTGTCACGGCAAGAATGGAGGACCTCGTGCAAACCTTATTGTGGCTACAATTCCTTCACTGGAGAAGCTCTAAGCCACCAGTTAAGAACAGATATCCTGTGTCCAGTCCATTTGTCACCCCCGCCTCCTCCTGTGCTAAAATCTGCCACTTCAGTGAGATCTTTTCTACACTTTCTCTCGGCAAGAGAGCACACGCAGGCGATAAAAGGCTTTCTATAACAAGCATTCTTTCCATTAGCAAACTGCATATCGTCATTTCACATTGTCCTCCCCTGGTAGCTGAGTGATCAGCGTGACGGAATGTCATACCTAAAGGCCCGGGTTCGATTCCCGGCTGGGTTGGAAATTTTCTCCGCTCAGGGACTGGGTGTTGTGTTGTCCTTATCGTCATCATCATTTCATCCCCATTGACACGCAAGTAGCCGAAGTGGTGTCAACTCGAAAGACTTGCACGAGGCGAACGCTCTACCCGACGGGAGGCCCTAGCCACACTGCATTTCCATTTCACATTGGCATCTCACGTCCTGTTGAGGAATGCAACTGGCCCTCACCTGGCATACTACAGAAGTATCCATTTGATGTTTGACTCCGCGATCTTTCCACTGTTCTCAATAGTACAGAGTAACAATCTGGCGTACGTTAGCCTGGATGGCGGGGAGGGGAGGCGAGTTCCTTTCTAGTCCGTCGGCGCCTGCCTGTTCCTTCAGGGGTCGTTAGAGTCTGAGGATGGGGGCGGAGACGGCCAGGACTTTATCCAAAGCTCCCGTCTTAAATGCTGCAAATTAAGAGCATCTAAATTTGTTCTGTTTACAAATGAAGTTCTGCATTGTCTTTTCACTCATATTCAAATAGTTTCACTTCATGAATGTTTCACAGAGATCATCTGCACTTTCTTTAGCCATTGTACACATAAGTCCCTAAATTTGGCCGCGTCTTCTCATCTGGCTGTTACAAAAGAGTTTTGCCTTTATCCACAGAATGACACAAAGACTGACACTCTGGGACAAAAGAACAAAGCCTTATATATATGCTCAAATACTATCACCATTTAAAGCATGCTGAAGGTCAGCCTTTATGTTGAGAAAAATCTAAAAGCCATTATTCGCGTTATGTATACAGGGTGATTCACGAAGATATGAAAATACTTTAATATGTTATTCTACAAGTAAAACTATAGAAAAAAGTTCATATGAACATAGGTCTGCAAATGATTGGTTACAGAGTTACGGCTAGTAAAAGATTTTGCCTGAAATTTGGCAACTTTTCTAATATGAAGCCATCTCAAAACTATACGAGATTAAAGCAAAGCACGATTTCCATTTATTTTGTTATCATTGATCTGGTGAATCTAATAAACCATGTCCCAGACGTGCAGCTGCAGTAATTTTCCAGAACATCCACGGAAGCGAAGAAGTAATTTCCTAAACTTTTTAATTTATTAACTACTTGGTGCAATTTGATTTTTTAAATTCCAGACAACTGTACAAATGTTAACAGAAGTTGTAGAGTATTTAATTTTGGAAAAATGATGGTAATGACGATAACTGAAACTGTATGAATGTGTCAGATAATCTGCTTTTATTAATACTTAAATACACTGTTGTTGTTATGTTCTTTCGCTGAGCAATATAGAAAACTAACTTCTTTCAAGGTTAGGAAACGACTGAAACACCTCACAAATGGTTGCCAACAATTACATAAACGTTTGTACATTCTTAATGGAAAGAAAACAAATTTACTTGTACAATTCTTTGCTTCTCTGGATGTTCTTCAAAACTACTGCAGATACACGTTTTATTAGATTCACCAGACCAATAACAAATGGTTCAAATGGCTCTGAGCACTGTGGGACTTAACATCTGAGGTCATCAGTCCCCTAGAACTTGGAACTACTTAAACCTAAGAATCCTAAGGACATCACACACATCCATGCCCGAGGCAGGATTCGAACCTGCGGCCGTAGCGGTCGCGCGGTTCCAGACTGTAGCGCCTAGAACCGCTCGGCCACACCGGCCGGCAGACCAATGACAACAAAATAAATGGAAATAGTGCTTTACTTTAACCTCATACAGTTTTGCGATGGCTTCATATTAGCGAAGTTACTAAATTTCAGGCAAAATCTTTTAGTAGCCGCAACTCTGTAACTAAAAATTTGCGGACCTGTGTCTATATGAACTTTTTTCTTTAGTTTTACTCGTAGAATAACATATTAAAATATTTTCATATCTTCGTGAATCACCCTGTGTAGAAATGTGAAGACAGGAATATTTCCAATTTCCGTGGCCAAAAGTCTACCAACAATTTAAATCTGAATCAAAATATTTTTCCTGTGTTCTGGTGTCTCATACATTTACTTATATTCCAGAAGCCAAAAACATACTGATATGCACTGAAAACGAAAGACGTACAATAAAGAACAGAAAATTAGCAAAAAATGTAAATGATGATAAATACAATAATACACAGAAAATCAAAGTAGAAGTAACTGTTAACACTTGTTGGCAAGGACAAGTAAATGTTCTTTCGATGTTTTCAGCGTATAAAAATGTCCCTTTTTGCCTTCAATGTACTTTGCGTGGATTCCCACTTTAAATGATTATTGTTCATACTGTCTGCCACGACGGCTAGCGCTGTACACTGTTGGTTAATGTCTCTTTCTATGCAGCAATCTTCGATTTACGAACCTCATTCGTCCGGCGCTCTCATACAACAAACGCGCAACATTCATACCAGTAACTTACATGATACCATCAGGTATAGCATCTCCTCGTTCCTACCTGAGACCAACATCCCTTTCCTAAATACAGACTTACGCTACCTAATACCCCCTTATGTTTCTTGCGTTGCAGATTCAAACTTATCTGATTCCCTCTAACAACAGACACAAAACTCTTGGACTTTTGAACAACATACGTTCCAATTCACAAATGGAATAAATTTGAAGGGTCTCCACGGATCGGCTAGTTTGTGGATTTTATGATCATTACTTCCTCTCAGCATTCACATCAGCCTATATTTTTGTATTTCTTCTGTTACGGCAAGTGAAATATTCGCTTGTCTGTTCCATCATTAAATTTCTGTCTTTTCAGGAATCGTATATTATTTCAGATTATAATTTCTTCCACCGCAAACACAGACTCATACGGCCCTCTTCTTTCAATTTTTCCTTGGCGCATCTTTCAGCGCTCAGTTACCTAAATGCCACCTCACACTTCTTTTTTCTCCAGTGAATAATCGTAACACATGCTGGTATCTTAATAACTTCCCTCAATAGCCCTTAACTTCTCTCTCGCAAAGCTTCATTCACCTCAACAACTCACTTTAGTACATCATGTACTTCCATTAAATATCGACAACTACATCTCCCTTCCAAAGCTATGTTCCACAGGTCCACTACAAGAACAACAGACACTGTGATGGCTTTGGAGTGACATGACAAAAGAGAATCGTGTATGATGACGACACGTCGTACAACTGCAGTAAAATCAGATCAGGAATTCGTCGATTAGGCACTTTTCAAGCACCGTTGAATCGTCAGCAAATCAACACGGCCGCGCGGGGTAGCCGCGAGGTCTTGGGCGCCTTGTCACGGTCCGCGCGGCTCCCCCCGTCGGAGGTTCCTTGGGCATGCGCGTGTGTGTGTGTTGTTCTTAGCGTAAGTTAGTTCAAGCTAGCTTAAGTAGTGCGTAAGCTTAGGGACCGATGACTTCAGCAGTTTGGTCCCATAAGACCTTACCACAAATTTCCAAAAAATGAGCACGGTTCTATAAGGAGATTCATCGTATGCAAAAAGAACATGAAACGGAAGAAATCACGTTACTGTGGTGAATAATGTGATGCGGGACAGTATGTTGTGCCTCGTTTTGAAATATATCACTCAAAAAATTTTTCTGAAATGTCTTCACTTTAATGTTATCTACACTCCTGGAAATTGAAATAAGAACACCGTGAATTCATTGTCCCAGGAAGGGGAAACTTTATTGACACATTCCTGGGGTCAGATACATCACATGATCACACTGACAGAACCACAGGCACATAGACACAGGCAACAGAGCATGCACAATGTCGGCACTAGTACAGTGTATATCCACCTTTCGCAGCAATGCAGGCTGCTATTCTCCCATGGAGACGATCGTAGAGATGCTGGATGTAGTCCTGTGGAACGGCTTGCCATGCCATTTCCACCTGGCGCCTCAGTTGGACCAGCGTTCGTGCTGGACGTGCAGACAGCGTGAGACGACGCTTCATCCAGTCCCAAACATGCTCAATGGGGGACAGATCCGGAGATCTTGCTGGCCAGGGTAGTTGACTTACACCTTCTAGAGCACGTTGGGTGGCACGGGATACATGCGGACGTGCATTGTCCTGTTGGAACAGCAAGTTCCCTTGCCGGTCTAGGAATGGTAGAACGATGGGTTCGATGACGGTTTGGATGTACCGTGCACTATTCAGTGTCCCCTCGACGATCACCAGTGGTGTACGGCCAGTGTAGGAGATCGCTCCCCACACCATGATGCCAGGTGTTGGCCCTGTGTGCCTCGGTCGTATGCAGTCCTGACTGTGGCGCTCACCTGCACGGCGCCAAACACGCATACGACCATCATTGACACCAAGGCAGAAGCGACTCTCATCGCTGAAGACGACACGTCTCCATTCGTCCCTCCATTCACGCCTGTCGCGACACCACTGGAGGCGGGCTGCACGATGTTGGGGCGTGAGCGGAAGACGGCCTAACGGTGTGCGGGACCGTAGCCCAGCTTCATGGAGACGGTTGCGAATGGTCCTCGCCGATACCCCAGGAGCAACAGTGTCCCTAATTTGCTGGGAAGTGGCGGTGCGGTCCCCTACGGCACTGCGTAGGATCCTACGGTCTTGGCGTGCATCCGTGCGTCGCTGCGGTCCGGTCCCAGGTCGACGGGCACGTGCACCTTCCGCCGACCACTGGCGACAACATCGATGTACTGTGGAGACCTCACGCCCCACGTGTTGAACAATTCGGCGGTACGTCCACCCGGCCTCCCGCATGCCCACTATACGCCCTCGCTCAAAGTCCGTCAACTGCACATACGGTTCACGTCCACGCTGTCGCGGCATGCTACCAGTGTTAAAGACTGCGATGGAGCTCCGTATGCCACGGCAAACTGGCTGACACTGACGGCGGCGGTGCACAAATGCTGCGCAGCTAGCGCCATTCGACGGCCAACACCGCGGTTCCTGGTGTGTCCGCTGTGCCGTGCGTGTGATCATTGCTTGTACAGCCCTCTCGCAGTGTCCGGAGCAAGTATGGTGGGTCTGACACACCGGTGTCAATGTGTTCTTTTTTCCATTTCCAGGAGTGTATAAGGAGCAATCTATAAGTAATGCAACTTATTTTTCTTCTCGGCCACTTTCAGTGGTTGAAAAAATTCGGGATTTGTTGTGGAACATTGTGGAATATTCCCGCTTCAGCCCCTATAGTTTCATGAAGTTCCAGTCGTTGGTGGCGCTATACGTACCCTTCAAAATAGCGTCTGTAACAGAGGTGCGTTCTAAGCAGAGAACTGTCATTGAGTTTCTTTTGGCGGAAAATCAGCACATCATTGATATTCATAGCCACTTGCAAACTACATGAACTGGTAGTGAAGAAAAGCACGGTGAGTCATTGGGCGAGGGGTGTGTCAACAAGGTCGCACAAACCTGTCCAATCTCCCGCTTACCGGCCTGTCGCACACAGCTGTGACTCCTCCAATGTCGCAACGTGAGGACGGATCATAATCAAACACCTCACTGCACAACTGGACGTCTCTGTTGGTGGTGTTGACACACTCGTCCACCAGTTGGGTGGGGTATTCAAAGCAGTATGCCCGCTGGCTTCGTCGCCGCCTGACACAAGAGCATAAAGAGCAACGATGGGCCAGCTGTGTGGAATTGATTGCGTGATACGAGGCGATGAAATATGGGTTCATCACTTCGAACCAGAAAAAAATGGCAATTCATGGAGTGGCGCTACACCATCTCTCCTCCGAAGGGAAAGTTCAAAGCAGCACCCTCAGGTAAAGTCATGACCACGGTCTTCTGGGACTCTGAACGATTTATTCTGTATAGTGTCCTCCGTCATGGCACAACAATGAACTCTTAAATGTATTCTGCTACCTTAGGAAATTGAACAAACTACTTCAGCGTGTTCATTGCCACAAAAATGCGAACGAACTTCTCCTCCTAGATGGCAACTCAAGGCCTCACATAAGTACGTGCACCCGAGAAGAGGGCACAAAACTTCATTGGACTGTTCTTTCTCATCCTATACCTCGAACCCTGTGACTCCCATCTGTTTGGTCCAAGAAGCAGTACATGGATGATTGTGAGTTTATTGATGCAGCATGAGGACGGGTTTGACATCGACCAGTAGGCTGGCGTAAGGCCATCGCACTGAAAGGAGATTATGTTGAAAAATAGGGTTTTGTAGCTAAAGGAGTGGGGAATAATATGGTGAATTGGAATCCTGAATAAAACCAAGCTGCTTTCAGGAAAAAAATGTGTTTCAGTACTTACTGAATGCCCCCTCCCCCCCCCCCCTTAGTATTAGGAACTTCAACAATATTGAAAGTTCACTGTTTTTAAGAACTTATCGTTGAGAATAAATACAGAAGAGTCTGCCACGAGAAAATCACCAAGCGAAGCCTTTTTCCTCGTTGTTAGTTCCGCGAAGCTGCAACTCGAATTTGTTTACGTCTAGTACGCAATTGAAGTGCTTTTCTTATCGTGTGTAAATACTCCGTTTGGTTCGCTTATCTGTATCAACTTCAACATTTGACATTTAATGTCTTTTCTCGATGGCATCAGGCGCTGCCATTTATGGTGAGGATACGGTGAAGGGGGTCGTGGTCTCGATGACCCCACTTGATAACATCGACAACAACCGGCTCCCCGGCGGCTACATCAAGACGCAGTTTCCTTTCCACCTCCTCCAAGAACTGCTTTGGACATCAAGATGGATGCTATCAACCATTCGTTAGCAGTAGTTTGGGATAGATCTGACGTACACCCTGACAAAGAGAAGACCGTGTTTTCAGAAAGGGACACCCCCAACTTCTCCAGTGCGTGAAATAAGCAACAATGTAAGGTTAGTTTGGATTTTAGGAATTCAGGAACCCTTACTGCAGAAACTCAACCAGTCTCATTTGCTGCTAATGCTGATCCAATTGCGATAGTAGCTTCTGGGTCTCTCCTAACCTACAATATGTTACTAACACACCTCGCGTGGAAACTGCAACTCCTTAGCTGTCTTCTAACTTCTACAAACTTACAGATAGTGGGCCGTAAATTGTTTATATGGAAAGTCTGGATAAAAACATCGGCCGTCTGTACCATACGGCACTAGGTAAACTCTTGCATTTTTCCTTACCAGACCTGTAGAATGCTCTAATTAGTATCTCTTCTGTGGGAAAAACTGAAGTGAACGTCGAACAGAAAACGCCAGACAAGGCTAATTTCTTAGTGAATAGTGAAGAATTAAAGACTAAAATTATTGAAACGTACATTCCTTCTCTCTTGTTCACAAACTGGGACTACTCAGAAAAGCTGATACCGAATTTGAAGCAGAGATTTTGGAAGTCGTGCAGTCTGTCTTCCCCATTATGGGTGTTCACAGGTTTACAAAGAAATATGGGAAAGAACAAATTTTCAAAATGCATACCTGTTTGTTCATCTTTGACTCTCAAACTTTAGCGGAAGCTGTGTTTATCCATGGAACTAGATGTCCTGTAGATCACTATGTGCCAACTTTCAGGCATTGCTTTAACTGCTTTTGCTACGGAGACATTAGTAAACAATGTCAGTCCCAGAAGAGATCTGTCAAATGTAATGGGCCTCATGCACCTCTCCTATTGCCATTTGTGCACACTGTGGGAACACCCATCCACAGATCAGTCCTTCAGGCATGCGCTGAACATTGCGAGTATGCCAACTTGTCTGTCACTGGGTGGACAACAGCGTTCTTGCCTGCGCCAATCATTGCTGCTTGGACAAATTTCAGCACTCCAGATTTTCAAAACCCACAAATTTTCCCGCCGCTGCCCGCCACAAGAAGGTCAACAGTGCGGAAGTAGGGACGGAACTGGATGTGTGGATGTACATCAGCAGACAAACGCCTCTCACCAGTCTTACCAGCTGTGGTGGCAGCAAGAAAACACAGTAATGTATAAGGGGCGTTCAAAAAGAAACGAGCTGGAGGCACAATTACAGAAACCAGTAACTGTATTTTAGAAGTATTGACCCTGGCTGTTGAGACACTTGTCCCATTGTGACACAAGGCGGTGAATGGCTGTCTCATAAAATACCCGGGGCAACAATGTTAACTAGTTCCGCACGTACAGCTGGACGTCGTCGTCCGAGGTGAATCGTTTGCCCCTCAGAGCCTTTTTAAGGGGACCAAAAATGGCGTAATCACAGGGAGAGAGGTCCGGACTGTATGGAGTGTGACCGAGAACCCCTCATTTGAATTCCTACAGGAGTACCGCGCCTGTGTTGACCGTATGAAGCCTTGCATTGTCGTGGAGCAGAATGACCCCATGTTTGAGATTGCCTGGTCGTTTTGATTTGATCGCTTGGCGAAGGGGGTCAAGGTTTGCGAGTAACGCTGGGCACTCACTGTTGTCCCGTGCTGCAGGAAGTGAATAAGGAGTGGGCCATCTTGGCCAAAGAAGAATGTCAGCGTAACCTGTCCTGCACTCATGTGGATGGCCTTGGCTTTTTTTTGGTGGTGGTGACCCTGGATGCTCCCACTGGAGACTTTGACGTTTTGATTCTGGTTCAAAGTGATGACACCATGAATCATCTCCAGCCACCACTCATGCCAGGAACGCATTCCTTTCCCGAGCATAGTGCTGCAGATGAGCAAGACAGTGGGCCATTCGACATGCTTCCTGGTGTAGTTGAAGACTGTGGGGCTCCCATTGGGCATACACTTTGCACATTTGCACTCGTTCCTTCATGATGGTGTGAACACTTCCGACGCTCAAGCTCAATCCAACCACGGCAGTTATGGCGGTCACTGTCACTCGGCGGTCCTGGATAATGAGCGCATCCACCAGCTGGACGATGTCATCGGTAATGCAGTGTGGTGCTCCAGACCGTGCATCATCGGCTAACGACACCCGTCCTTCCCTGAAGCGCTTGCGCCACGTCTTAACCCTTGCAAGGGACATGCATTGTTCGCCGCACTCTTGTGTCATTCGTTGACGAATGTCCGTTCCTCCTACTCCTTCCTGTGTCAGAAAACGAACAACACCTCTTTGCTCTTTTGACGCTGCCATGTCACTGTTTTCAATGCGACTGGCGGCGCTGGACAATTGATGCAGGGTGCTGCTAGCTTTGTATAGTCACGTGACGCACACGTGTGCCCTGTAGCGACGGGCTGTGAACTTCCTCGCTCTGGTCGGAACCACACCTCGTTACACACGGCGCGATATTACCCTCCTGTCACCGTTTTGCGCATTCCAGACTCCGGCTCGTTTCTTTTTGAGCGCCCCTTATACTTGTGTGGTCCCACTAGTGCACACTGCTATACCTCACCCAATATTCAACAACACCTGCAAGCCATAATCCCTTTCAGCCTGTTGTTCACAGATTAGCAGCGCCAGAAGTACAAAATCAACGACAGCCACTAGTTCGTGCTATGGATACTTCCCCGAGGCATGGAAAATTTCCAGAATAATGCCAATACCAAATCCGGGCAAGGATCTCTCACACCCTGACAGCTACAGACCCATAAGCTGGGAAAGGTACTGGAACATGTCCTACTGAAGCGCATGCTGGACATCCTTGTGGCACACAACATCATGCGCCCGGAGCAGTTTGGCTTCCAGGCGAAGCTATCGGCTGAGTTACAACTACTCCGCACCACGGAATCTATCCAAGACAATTTCAACAAGAAAACACATACCATTAGAGTCTTTCTCGATATAGAGAAGGCTTACGATAAAGTATGGCGACGCAACTTGATCGTCAAGCTCCGACGTACCACTCCCCTGCCGGACTGCTATTTAAAACTTCTCGACAATTTTCTCCAGGATCGCAGATTATATATCCGCATTGATGACAAGAATTCAACAACACGGCCTGTCCTTGAAGGACTTCCACAAGGATCGGTCATATCTCCACTGCTGTTTAATTTGTACATTAACGACCTCCCGACGGTGCCACATGTTACTGCCAGTTTCTATGCCGACGACACAGCGCTCCTGACTGCAGGCACCAGAATGGACCACCTCGTCACACGGATGCAGCGCCAACTGCATTTAATGGGCCACTGGACCCACAGGAACAAAATAACGGTCAATGCAGAGAAAACCAAAGTTATTGTCTTCACACGTCGGAGACCCATTGTCAACGAACGCCTACGGATATCAGACCAGCCACTGCCCCTGGACAACAACTGCGAAATTCCTTGAAGCGCATCTGGACGCCAAACTGCCGTATAGTAATCACATTAGGGAGAAGAAGACATCTGGCCTTAAAATGCTGGGAGCTCTCCTCCCATTTCTTAAGAGTTCGTACCTCAGCCAACGCACGAAACTCCAGCTGTACCACGCCACAGTAGAACCATCTGTTTTGTATGGATCGACCTCATACTGTACTACGTGTGCCACTAACTACAAGAAGTTACAGGTTATAAAAAGCAGATGCCTACGATGGATCACTGGAGCCCAATGGTAGATCCGGAATCATGATACTCATCGAGCCTTAAAGCGAATCTTACCTCTCAGACAAGGTCAAGGAGAAGGCACGAACCTTATTTCGGAAGTTGGACATGATAAGCGATAGTACACCACAATTCACCACAGTAGGTACTGCAGAACCCTCACGCAACCACAAATATAAAGTACCGAAGGCGATAGTATTTGAGCCCCCGTAAATGTTATCCCTACATAATTCTACATAATTTACGGACATAAAGTCCCTTAGCACTCCTACACACTGTTTTCAAACACACACCAAAAGCATCGAGTTGAAGGACCCCTCTGTGTGCCCAAACTAAAGCTGATAGAAGAACAAATAAATAAAGCGAAAATTTTTACCCTTTCCATTTCCTATAGAAGTAAAAATCAACGAAGTTGATCGCACTTCAGCACCACACACACACAACACACACACACACACACACACAGACACACACACAAAATAGTTCGTGCCAAGCTAATCGATATCATGATATATGTTACTGACATTGCCATTCAGAATATGCGACAGAATACTATTACGAACGATACTAATATTCGATATCTCTTAAAAGGCATATTTCGTTCTCTTTCTGCCTAAATTATGAAGCCTACACAAGTATTCCAGTGGGATGCTAGATCAGCTAACTCCATCAGAGAAAGCTTGCAACGAGAATTATTCATTAGTAGCCTGACATAGTCCTCTTACGCGAAACGTGGTTCAAGTGTCAGCAGACTGTTCGCTTTGAAAATTATTTCATAACAACGGAGGGCTATTTCCACGGGAAGGGTGGCATTGCGATATTGGTAAAACATTCGCTGCCGCATCAGCCATACGCACCCAATGTAAGAAGCAACGATATGGGATTAGGTGCTGTGCGGATACAATCCGCTCACAAAACCTTTACAGTGGTACGAACTCGCAGCATGCTGCAGATAAAAAATATGTCCGCAACTTATTTTATAATTGAAATAAATGGTTGTAGCTCCGTCATGAGTTGCCCTAAGAAGTATCTTTTTTATTTCTTGACGGTTACTAGTTGTCTCGGTGTATAAGGCTCTTACCGCAGCAACGCGGAATACGGCTGTAGACGCTTAATAAGCTTGTTTCGGTCTCTGTTTATAATAGGTGGAGAGCTGAATTCCCATTAAGTACTGTGGGGAGGAAACATGGCAGACAGAAATGGCAGAGCTTTGATGAATGTTAACTGAAGATAATAACCCACTGATTGTAAACGATGGAGCTCCGACAATGCTGTCTGTGGTGTTGTTCGAAGAGTGAGGACCCGTGTTGAGGTTGGTGCCTCACGACGGAACCACAAGCTGAGAACAGCCGCTTTCAGATGCAGCCACGAATGAGAGACGCCGGGGAAGGCGCACCCTCAGGAGGCTCGGTACAACGCCGCTGCTGGAAGTCTACTTGCGCCAGAACGCAGCGCCGATCGCCCCACCACAGAATACACAGTATATAGAAGGGAAAGCAGAGGGCGGTTCCTTTGATTTGAATGAAGTCAAGCGTTGCGCTCGACGCCCTATTGAAACCGAGTAAAAGCGAAACGATAGCTGCTTACTACTACGGCTCCAAAAGGACATTCTTAAGAAACGGAAGTAATCTAACCGGCGATATTATAACTTTTACGAAAGGAAACGCTATTGAAAGAAGTTGTGATAAATCTTTAGTTAAAAACTTATCAAATGAGCTCCTAAATTTATTACTGTTCACATCTTCAAGCTGTGAACTGCCACTGTTTTTAGCTTCAGACGACAATGAAGCTACTTTTCTTGTAAATATCGTTGTTTCCCTCGCAGCAATTTTATTTTACTTCTTAAGTTTCCTTTTCTGGGACTTAGAGCTGCCACTTCTTTTCCGACAGAAACATCTGTTAAAAGACATTCTGCTGGCGTTGGAGTGTTTGTATAAGTGCTGGAATTTTCATTCATGTTTTCAACCTGAAAGTAACAAATAGGTATTATTTACTTGTATGTCTGGATGAACAGTCATTAATGACTATTGACAACCATCTGAAATTAATTCGAAATAAATTGACTTGCGCGGATAGTCAAACCTGTTAAGACAACCGCTCGCGTTGAGCGAGAATTCCGCGTTCGAATTCCGGACTGGCAGACAGCCTATCTATAACTAACACAGCTGATCCCAAAATATTCACAGTCGGCTAATATATTCCGAATTAACATAGGCATTGCTTTAAGTGAAGAAAGTAGGCTGCATTAAAATTTAATTTCTAAAAGTGTTTTGGCATTAGACCTGGACCTATAGGTTCATTCTATCAAATTATGTAATATGAATCATATACGTTTAATAACTGACAATTGACAAGTACCGGAAAGAAATTTTTGTCAAGCTTTTGCCAAATATGAGATGTGTTTCAGATTTGTGGCATGTCTTCTTCTTCATCATTCTCTTCCGGCAGTAAGTACAACAATAAATAAGGATCTCTAATTTGAGAAACATACGTTTACTTGCACAAGCTGTTCACGACTGAGCTGCAGGCTACTTGCACATGGCAGCGCGCTCAAATAGAAAGACTGTAACTTCTATTTTCTCCATACTGAAGTGGTATGTGCCTGTTCTTCTGACTTTACAAACGGTTTCGATAGCTTAACTACATTTACTACACAGCAGTATATCACCTAAAATGAACCAAAGTAGCCAGCGACCACATTTTTCACAACAAACCCTACACATTTTATGTTGCAGAACACTAGGAAATTGAGTATCACAGTAACTGTGACTAATAGATACCTCATCATCGGGCTGTGATATGAAACTATAAGATATGAAAGAAATCAATTTTGTGCGCCAATTAGTCACTTCAGAATCGAAAGAGGGGTGCTATACAAAGTAATTTAGGAAACGCACAAATGCGAAACAAATCGTTTTTAATTTTTTTGAAGGAAAAGGAGAACCCCTACCGAAAAACTAACTCCAGGAGTTGATTTAGCTTTCCTTCATTTACATTCAGGATTTTTGCAGTTTAGTGAGCTTTAACTGTTCACTACAAGAAAATCGGAAAACTCATTTTTCTAATGTACTGTTACCAGCCGCTCGTTAATTTTCCCGTGTGGCCTTTTCTCTTACTACTTCTCACTATATGTTTCTAGCGTTAACAGTACATCAAACAGCTGATTACTTGTAGGTAAGCCCAGCAGCTAAAATGCACAACTAATAAAATAAACAAAACATATCAGTGCGCGTTTGGCTTCTTACACAGCTGTTTATTCTATTTCAGCATGATAGATTTCTCGCATGCACATTAAATGTTGGTGCAAAAACTGCAACCGAGTTTCCACTGCTTATACTCTCTATTCTTTGACCCCGTTCTTTGAAAGGTCATTCTGACAGCAGCATCATCGCAATTCAGATCCAGGGGCGGACTTGCGTCATTAGTCAAAACAGTGTATTGAAATTTAAAATTAAATATAAACTGAGATCTGACCGTCATCCTGCAAGGTTTAAAACAGCTGTGACGTTACAGTATGATTCAAGAACAGTTCGTCATTGAGTTCTGCGATTATATCAATTACTGTATATCGTCCCTCATGAGGATATGGATACATTCCAAGTTAAGTATCCTGCAGTAAAGTATTTTCCTGAAACTAATCTAATCTTCATTATATGCTGTAGCATCTGCTCGACGTCCTCCAGAAGTTGAATCCATTGAACTATCGTGTAGGCTTGCTATGACGTATAAAAATGTATGTTTTCACGTGTGTTCAAGTGTGTTTTCTCATCTGTCATATATAGGGTGAACCAGGAGGAGTGTTCAGTATTCAGAGATATGACCATTCGAAGCAAAAATTTCCAGTAAACGTGGGCTCTAAATCCCATGCCTCAAGAGCTATGAGCACTTTTTCATGTTAGATACAGTGAAAAACATCTCTTCTACTTCAAGCTCTTTGCTTTCCATGTTGCAAGAACCAGAACAAGAAAAAATTATGTAGCAAAAATGGGCTATTAAGTACACAATTTAAGAGCTGTTAACACTTGTTCAGTGAAAGAGGTATATTTCACATTATCGAAAATGAATAAATGCTCATAGCTCTTAAGGTATGCGCCTTAGATCCAGTGTTTACTGGACTATTTTTTCTTGTTCTGGTCCAAAAACCATCTCTGAAAATATGGAAAGCAAAGAGCCTGCGGTAGAAGACATTTGGTTCACAGTATCGAAGATGAAGAAGTGCTCCTAACTCTTCAGGTGTGCATTTTAGAGTCCACGTTTACTGGACTTTTTTGCTTCGAATGATCGCTTCTGTCATATCCTTGAACACTAACCATACCTCCTGAGACACCCTGTATAAACATGGCGATGAGTAAGTTTGATTAGACTTCCGCCCTCGTCTGCCAGTATGGACACGCTTGGTGTAGCGCTTTTTTTAGCATTTTTGTACCTAGCTTATGTGTTTAACCATGTCTGAGACCCCACGTAAACTATCACTACACGAAGTTGTTCAGTTACAGGCGCAGCAGATTGAACTGCTGCTGCTCAGTGTTCAACGGATGATGAACTTACTGCACCACAGCCAGTTGCTGCACTGCGAGGAAGAGGACTGGTCAGAATATCGCACTCAACTGGAAATCCGCTTCTCTGCCTACAGCATTAAAGGCATGGCGCGCATTGCATTCTTTCTGTCCGCTGTCGGAGCCGACGTCTATTGTCTTCGTCTCAAATTGTTTTCTAACTCTCGCCCGGAAGATACTGATTATGAAGAATTCGTTAGGCCATTCGAAGAGCCGTAAGACGCATAGATTCATGTCGCAGTGGTGAGATTTAATTTTTTTGTCTTAAGAAGCACCCTGAAGAGCCATTAAATCAGTGGATTTCTGAACTCAAAAGGCTAACAAAACATCGCAGATTCAAGTGCTATTGCGGAGAAAATTATAGTGATGTTATGCTATCTGACGCAACCACACAAAATGTCAGACGCACGCGTACCAGCTGCTATCCTAAAGATACCAGGCCCAAACTTGAAAACATTTGTGTCAATTATAGTGGCTCAAGGAATTGTGGACGCAACTGAAGTTGATTTGGAGTCTCTTGTTCATAGTTCATAAGGCATTCAGTCTAAACTGCGAATAGAAACAGGGATCATTTTAAAGGTAAAGGTAAAACCTTCCAGTCTTGTTTTAGACGAGGTGTACTACAGAATAACGTGCGGAAGTATTGTCCAGAGTGTTTTTCTACTCATGATAGGAAAGCACGTCCTTATTGTGAAGCAAAGTGCTTCAAGTGTGGTAAGCAAGGTCATATCAAGACCATCTGTTTACAATGCCGCCAGACATGACGCCAGTCTAACGTGAAGCCACAGAGTGGCTGTCAGCAAGTTTGTGTTGGCACAGCCAAGTCAGTACGGCTGGCACAAACTCTTGCTTTTCCGCTTCACGGAAACCTTCTGCTGTGGTCCAGAGGAGAAGAAAAACTTTTTATACAATTAAGGGTGGCCCACAAGGCAAATAAATTTCAATTATAAGCAGGTGGTCTGTTTCCCTCATCAATAAAGTCATCTACGATATGATCGGCAGCCTATAGCTTCAAAAGCCTACTTCTATTTTGTCTGTTGACGTGTACAGTTTGCCGGGGACTATCCTCTAGATACAGTACGAACATTTTTGGCTTAGAGTTGTTAGATTTGTTCAACCTGTGCATAAAAGACAATGTGTTAAAATCATTGTTTCAGTGCCCCATACTCATGTTTCTAATTGTGCCAGAAGTATAGTAAACTTTCTGAACCAGGGTTAGGAAGGGCTAAACATTTTGATGCGCACGTTATTGTTAAAGACAAAATGCAATCTCGATTTTTTCATGCCTGGCCAGTCCCTCATGTTAAACGTGAACAGATTGCAAAGGAACTGCTATGATGGAGTGACAATGCGGTGATAACACCAATTTCTGCTAGCCATTTGGCATAGCCCCTGGTAATACTTAAAAAGCCATCAGGAAATTTATATATGTGGACTGATTTCAGAGCCACGGTAAAACCACAAACTGTTGTGGATTTTCCTCCTCTCCCACGACCGGAGGAACTATTGGACAGATAGGCACAGGGCAGATTCTTTTCGAAGACTGATTTACATGAGGCACATTTACAGTTGGAGGAGCAGTTTAAGCAATGTTTTGTGATCAACGTTCACCTGGGATTGTTCCAGTTCCAAAGACTACCATTCAGAAGTGTTGCAGGCTGGCTCTGACCACTATGGGACTTAACATCTATGGTCATCAGTCCCCCAGAACTTAGAACTACTTAAACCTAACTAACCTAAGGACATCACACAACACCCAGTCATCACGAGGCAGAGAAAATCCCTGACCCCGCCGGGAATCGAACCCGGGAACCCGGGCGTGGGAAGCGAGAACGCTACCACGCGACCACGAGCTGCGGACAGAAGTGTTGCAGCTCCTGCTATTTTTCAAAATTTCCTGGCACAATTAACAGCTTAGCTTCTCTCGTTTTAACTGCATGATCTGCTCAGATTTTCTGTTTTCTTTAATTGAATTGTTATGCTGTTCACAAACTGCACCTTCTAAACTTTACACTTTAGTTAAGGCCATAGGAGAATAGTCTTTTTCGATTTTACTTTTGACCAAAACAGCGATTCTGGCAGCTAGACTAAGAGATCTTTGTTAATTCTGCCCATTGAGTTCTTATGGCGATATTTGCATAGAAACTTTCATCCCATAACACAGATTTATCAAGAAGGCGAATGCAAATTTTCTTCGATTTAACTTAAAGAATTCTTTCATAATGAAATATTTTCCTAAAAATTTCTCTCCCCTGCTTAAACTCCTTAGGGGTTGAATTTCCAAAAAAACACTAGAACACAATTTTTTTATTTCTAACGGAGAAGTCAAATACCAGTTTTCATAGACGTAACCTTTCTCTGCCCGGGGACTGGGTGTTTGTGTTATCCTCATCATTTCATCGTCATCATCATCATCATCATCATCATCATCGTCATCATCATCCACATCATCATTCGTGTCAGTGGCTAGATTGGACTGTGTAAAAAAGTTGGACTGTGTAAAAATTGGGACTGTATGGGCACCGATGACCGCGCAGTTGAGCGCCCCACAAACCAAACATCAGCATCACCACCATCATCATAGACGTAGCTTTAAAAAAGCTTTATTAGAATTTACTAATGATTTATTTTCTAAAAAAGCTGTTACCCACTATTGTTCCTCTTAGTGGTCGAATTTCCAAAAATGCTGAAGCACGTACTTTAATTTCAGCCAGAGAATTCAAATACCAATTTTTGTAGCTCTCGCTTCAAAATAGTCTTATTAGCAACACATTTTCAAGAACCTTTCATCCCCTACTTTCCATCCATGGAATGGAATTTCGAAAGAATCCCTTATTAAACGACGCCTACAGTATGAGATCAACACCCTCTGCAAATTTCAAGTTTCATCCTTACTGGTTTTGTCTGAGCGACGATGAGTCACCCTTTTATACAGGGTGCACCGCAAATGTTGCGGAAATGAAAAAGCACTACTGATGAGCGGTTTTCACAGAATGGATTGGTAGTCAGGGGCTCGTGTTGTTAGCCAATCAATAGACAGTAATAATACGTAGAAAGTGCGTTTTTTATGCAAACATACGCCTTTTTTAAATGCAACAATGCCTATTGACAGTAACAAACAAAGTAGGGTAAATTAGAATGTCAGTAGTAACCGTTGCAGGATTGTAGTGCGAGTCGTTTACGAAGTGTCGAATTTGTAAAGTTTCCACACCGACACCTGTTTGTGCCATTCAACCTGCGTAGTTGCTAGGTAATATGTTGTTATGTTTGCTTACAGTGTGCTTGTGCGATCCTTGAGTGCATTGTGACTTGCTAGTCAGTTAGTGTGCGACAGTCGACGCAGTAAGTCGTGAGTGGACGATGGGATTTATCAACGCAGAAAAAACCAACATTCTCATGGTGTTTGGGGAATGTAAGAAAAATGCAGTTCGTTCTTGTACAGTGTGTGCGGCAAGATATCCCAATACACGTCAACTATCTCGGCAATTATTTATCAACCTTTTCAACCAGTCACGTGGAATTGGTTGTGCAACACCCAGACAACGTAACAGAAGGAAAAAAAGTGAGGCAGAAGAGGGGAAATTTAATGTTCTTGCTGCTGTTCCAGTTGATTGCACGTTAGCTCCCGCGCAATGAGAATCGTGTTACCTTTTCTGTACACCGGCATTAAGATACGATAATCCAGATGTATCACGTATCTTGTTTAGTGATGAAGCCACAGTTACCAATCATAGCCAGGTAAACCGCCTAAACATGCACTATTGGGCTGTTGAGAATCACCGTTGGTTTTGACAGGTGGAACGTCGGCGTCCATGAAGTGTCAACTAGTGTGGGATAGTGAACAATCAGATCATAGACCCGTTTTTCCTAGATGGAACAATGAACGCGCAGAAGTATGGCAGCCTTTTTAAAGGTTCATCTTCCACGGATGCTAGAAGAGATTCCTCTGCAGACTAGGAGGAACTTGTGATACCACCATGATGGCAGTCCAGCCCATAGCGCACGAAGTACTACAGCACGTCTTCACGAATTGTTTCCAAATCGTTGGGTTGGACGCAGAGGACCCGTACCTTGGCCGGCCCATTCACTTGATTTGACGTCAGTGGACTTTTTTATGCCGAGAGGGCTGAAAGATGCTGTCTATAAGGACACACCAACTACACCCGATTAAACACAACGACGTATTATCGCAGCCTGTCCGCCCCGGTAGCTGAGTGGTCAGTGTGACGCATTGCCGTTCTACGGGCCCGGGTTCGATTCCCGGCCGGGTCGGAGATTTTCTCCGCTCAGGGACTGGCTGTTGTGTTGGCTTTATCATCATTTCATCCCCATCCGGCGCTCAGGTCGCCCAATTTGGCGTCGAATCTAATAAGACCTGCACCAATGCGGCCGGACCTGCCCCGCAAGGGGCCTCCCGGCCAATGACGCCAAACGCTAGTTTCCATTTTTCCACTGCAGCCTGCTCGGACATCTCCGCTGAAATGCTCGCACGTGTGCAGCAGTCGTTCCATAATAGACTGGATGCGTGTACTGTCTCTGCCGGTGGTCATTTTGAACACAAACTGTGATGATCAATTGTCTCGTTACTGGTCAGAATCCACACAGCAAATGTATGCTACTTGTATTGCTTTTTAATGTGTGATTCCACATGTATTGTACAAAATATGAGCCGGCCGTTGTGGCCGATCGGTTCTAGGCCCTTCAGCCCGGAACCGCGCTGCTGCTACGGTCGCAGGTTCGACCCTGCCTCGGGCATGGATGTGTGTGATGTCCTTAGGTTAGTTAGGTTTAAGTAGTTCTAAGTCTAAGGGGCTGATGACCTCAGATGTTAAGTCCTACGGTGCCCAGAGCCATTTGAACCATTTTTGAACAAAATACGATAGCTCGTAAACGACTCTTGCAACAAACACCACTAACAAAAAAATGGTTCAAATGGGTCTGAGCACTATGGGACTTAACTGCTGTGGTCATCAGTCCCCTAGAACTTAGAACTACTTAAACCTAACTAAACTAAGGACATCACACACATCCATGCCCGAGGCAGGATTCGAACCGGTCGCGCGGTTCCAGACTGTAGCCCCTAGAACCGCTCGGCCACTTCGGCCGGCAAACACCACTAACATTCTGATTTATCCTGCTTTAGTTTTTTAATGTCAATAGGCATTGTTCGATTTAAAAAGTGTATTTTTGCGCAAACAGTACGCTTCCTAAGTGTAATACAATCTATTTATTGGCTAACAGTACTCGCCCCTGACTACCAATCCATTCTGTGAAACCCGCACATCAACAGCACTTTCCACTTCCACAATATTTGCGGTGCAAGTTTTAGGTGCTTCATCCAGTGTATAGAGATATCAAGTTCTCACACAGGCTGCCTTACAAAGTAAAACAGAGGAAAGTTCTTCTTCTTCTTCCATGAAGAACAGGACTGTTTAGGACATGCCTTAAATGCACGGGGTAATTTCGAAGCTCATTAGCACTTATGTGCGATTTAAGTTTTGCTGGCACCCTGTAATGTCAAAGCGTTACAGGCCATCATGGGGAAATCAAGCCATTACATAACGTTTCTTGCTAACGCAGCGCAAATGGCTGTTCCGCTGAAGCGGTTGAGCTGGAAAGGTATTCCCTTTGCGTGGTCCCAAGAATGTCAGGGCACATTTCAGCACTTAAAGGGCGTTTTCTTACGTCTTCGTTAGCTGATTCATCATGATCCAACGAAGCCCGTTGCGTTAGCTGTGGATGCAGCATCTTATCGGATTGGAGCTGCGTTCTGCCACAGAATTGGTTCCTCTGTCTTGAAAACTCTCAAATGGCAGTGCAGTTATGGTCACCTTAAGAAAGAGGCGCTCGCCGTTGTGTATGGTGTCACCAAGTTCCATCAATATTGGTATGGTCCGAAGTTCTATTTGATTACGGATCATTGGCCTTTAACGGCTTTTTTCAGTCCTTCCAAGCCTGTCCCAGCATGGACAGCGCAAAAATTGCAACGTTGGACTCTGTTATTGTCTAATTATCAATACGAGTTGTTGTACAGAGCTACTGCAGAACATTCAGATGATGACGTGTCTCGGTTATTGGCCAGTACCGACATAGCATTTGATTCGTCTGAGGAGTCATGCTATCAAATTGACTCTCAAAATATTGAAATTCATCAAAATTTTCCTCTTGACTTTCGGTGTATTGCTTGAGCAACTGCTTCTGATCTAGTTCTTGGGTAGTTTTGCAATATGTGCAACATGGATGGCCATGTAGTCTGAAAGACACTCTCCCACCCACTAGCGCTCGCTACTTTCCACATCTCTATCCGCACGGTCAGGTGTTTTCAAGTGGTTCAAATGGCTCTGAGCACTATGGGACTCAACTGCTGTGGTCATAAGTCCCCTAGAACTTAGAACTACTTAAACCTAACCAACCTAAGGACATCACATACACATCCATGCCCGAGGCAGGATTCGAACCTGCGACCTTAGCGGTCGTGCGGTTCCAGACTGTAGCGCCTTTAACCGCTCGGCCACTCCGGCCGGCTTCAGGTGTTTTGCTTTTACGTCAGATGGAAGTCCCGTCTTTGTTGCACTAAGGTTACACAAAGCAACTCGCACAATATCATTGTACTTGGCAGGATATGGACACCCAGTTTCAGCAAATGTCCTCTCATTGTAATGAGTGTGTGGAGGATTAATACAGTCCACCACAACGCTTTTTTCAGTGGCCACATCTGTCCGGGCCATTGCAATGCATCCGCATTGATTTCGGGAGTTCATTCTGAAACACTCGGTGGTTGTTGGTTGTAGATGCATACACTAAATTTCATGTTGTGGTCCCCATGACATCCACAACTACTGCTAGTACGGTATCGGTATTATCTTCTATTTTTTTTCTCGAAAGCCTTCTTGAGGCCTTTGTCTAAGACAACAGACTTCTGTTCATGTCAGCCGATTTTCAACGTTCTCCTGCAGACAACGGCATGCACCGTGTAACTTCTGCTCCTTTTCACCTTTAGCCGAACGGTGAAACTGAACGGATCGTTCGAACGTTCAAAAGTCACATAGAGAAACTCCGTTCCTCCCACACACGGAAATCAGCTTTAAGGACTTTTCTTTCCTCCTACAGTTCCTTGCCACATGGTGGGAAGTCACCGGCAGACTTATTACACGGCCGTCGTCACCGTTCCCTGTTACATCTTCTGCATCCGCTACGGAAACATTTGGCTCTACCGGGCCACAGTTTCAACCGCAGGACGAGTTTTCTTCAGAGTTTGTGGCAAGAAACAGCACTGGTAGCACAGTGCCATCATAAAAGTTTCGGATCGTAAGTCGTAGGTGGCTCAAGGTTCCTCTGTGCTGGAGCGCACTGGTATCAATAATTCTTCTGCAGAATTTTTGTCTCTAGACTGAGGACGCCGCTGGGGTCCGCAACAGTAGTCAGCTCCATCTCTTCGCCCGGTGCGGTCGGCACCCTACAGCACTGTGCCTATAGAGACTGACTTCTCGTTACAGTTGCAGACGCCGCCGCCGATCCCACAGCCAGAGCTCATGTCCGTGGAACTATCAACTCCGGACGGCCACCACGACACCTCGGAGTTCCTCCTGCTGTACTCCCGACCAGAGCTTCTGCGTCCCTGGATGCAGAAGTGCACCGTGAGACCGGATTTTAGACGGTGTTCCCGGTCACTCAGAAGGTGGATACCAGGGTGTGGACAGGAAGCTGCCGTCGTCCAGTGCTACAGTCACTGTCCTGTCTCCTCACCTACATCCGCATTCAGACCTCCCCTGCCCCCCCCCCCCTCCCAAACCACCGTCGTCACGTTGTGATGTCGTTAGAAGAGTGAGGTCCCATTTTAAGGTTGGTACCTCACAATGGAACAACAAGCTAAGGACGTTCGCTGCCAGACGCAGCCACAAATGAGGGACACGCCCTCAAGAGGTTCTGTACGCCGCCGCTGTTGGAAGTCTACTAACGACAGAACGCAGCACCGCTCGTCCCACTCTTTGACAGCCTACTCTGATAGCTGCATCCTCGTCCGTTCAGGCCCAGGTTGTACTGTTAGTCAAAGCAGTGTACTGAAGTTCATACTTAAATGCAAAGTGGTATTTGACTGTCATTCAATGCAAGGTCTAAAACGGTAGAGACGTTACAGTATTATTCAAGCAAAGAGCAGTTTATCATTGTGTTGTGCGATTATATCTGTTACGAGGTGTGTGAGAAAAGTCTTGAGACTGACAAAACTGAGAGCGATCTGGCCACCATGTGTTGTTCTACTTGTGCAGACAGTTGTGTTCATCCCTTCCAGATGCTCACTCCGTGTTTCAGCTCTTTACAGCCATCACGTGATTTTTGAGAGTGCCATTAGTGAAGTTGTGTTTTTATTGTGTGTTATGAAAATGGAACAGTGGAATTTAGAGCAACGTTATGCCATCAAGTTTTATATTAAACTTGGGGAATCTGTGAGCGTGACCTTTGAAAAGCTGAAACAGGCCTATGGGGAACGTTCATTACCAAGTGGACAAGTTTTTCGCTGGCACAAATCATTTTTGGAAGGCAGAGAACCAGTTGAAGATGAACCTCGCTCAGGGAAACCTTCAGCTTAAAAAACCGACGAAAACGGTGAAAGTGAGCGTGTTCTTGTGTGATCAGACAGACGTTTTACAAAGATGTCTTTGAAAGGCTCAGGGAAATGGTGAATCGAGTGAGACCGGTAATAATTGCAGAATAGTGGATGCTGCACGGGACAACGCCCCAGATCACACGGCCTCTTCTATTACGGAATTTTTGACCTCAAAACGAATCCCTGTTGTTTCACGGCCCCCCCCCCCCCCCCTGTTCACCTAATATGAGTCCTCATGACTTTTTTCTTTTCTTCCTAAAATTGAGAGATGTCTTAAAAGGACGTCATTTTGGGACTATGGAGAACATTCAAAAGAAAGTGACCGGCATGTTAAAGATACTAACAGATGAAGCCTTTCAGCGATGCTACCAAGACTGGGAACAACGAACAACGAATCAACCGGTTTATACGAGGGTGAGTCAAATGAAAACCTTAAATATTTTTAAAATATTATTTATTGTGCAGAAGTGGTACAAAGCTGTATCACTTTTCAACATAATCTCCCCTACGCTCAATGCAAGTCTTCCAGCGCTTACAAAGTGCATAAATTCCTTTAGAAAAAAAATTCTTTTGGTAGTCCGCGCAACCACTCATGCACCGCGTGGCGTACCTCTTCGTCAGAACGGAACTTCTTTCCTCCCACTGCGTCTTTGAGTGGTCCAAATATATGTAAATCACTTGGGGCAAGGTCTGGTGAGTATGGTGGATGAGGAAGACACTCAAAATGCATTCTGTGATTGTTGCAACTGTTGTATGGGCAATGTGGGGCCTTGCATTGTCATGTTGCAAAAGGACATCTGCTGACAGCGATCCACGTCACTTTGGTTTGATTGCATGCCGCAGGTGATTTTTTAGGAGATCTGTGTATGATGCACTTGTGACAGTGGTCCCTCTAGGCATGTAATGCTCCAAAATTTCGCCTTTTTCGTCCCAAAAGAGAGCGTAACCTTCGCTACTGATGGTTCTGTTCGAAACTTCTTTGGTTTTAGTGATGAGGAATGGCGCCATTCCTTGCTCGCTCTCTTCGATTCCCGGCGGGGTCAGGGATTTTCTCTGCCTCGTGATGGCTAGGTGTTGTGTGCTGTCCTTAGGTTAGTTAGGTTTAAGTAGTTCTAAGTTCTAGGGGACTGATGACCATAGATGTTAAGTCCCATAGTGCTCAGAGCCATTTGAACCATTTTTTTCTCTTCGTTTCCGGTTGGTGGAAGTGAACCCACGTTTCTTCCTCAGTAACGATTCTTACAAGGAAGCCACCACCTTCTCGTTCAAAGCGCCGAAGAAGTTCTTTACAAGCATCAGCACGTCGTTCTCTCATTTTAGGAGTCAGCTGCCGTGGCACCCATCTTGCAGACACTTTGTGAAACTGGAGCTCATCATACAAAATGTGTTGTGCTGACCCATGACTAATATGTAAACATACTGAAATGTCATTTAGTGTCACTGGGCGGTTTTCCCTCACTATGGCTTCAACTGCTGCAATGTTCTGTGGAGTCACAACTCGGTGTGCCTGACCTGGATGAGGAGCATCTTTCACTGAAGTCACACCATTTGCGAATTACCTACTCCATTCGTAGACTTGCTACTGTGACAAACATGCATCACCGTACTGAACCTCCAATCATCGATGAATTTCAATAGGTTTCACACCTTCACTCCGCAAAAACCTAATAACAGAACGCTGTTCTTCCTTGGTGCAAGTCGCAAGTGGGGCGGCCATCTTTATACTGATACTGCGACGGTATGTGTGCATCTGCACTATGCTGACACCTACAGGCCATTCTGCACGCTGTTTGTAGCACGCTTACTAACTTACAGGATAACGGCGCGAAATTTAAGGTTTTCATTTGACTCACCCTCGTAGATGCCGAAGGGAATTTCTTTGAAGGTGACAATAATGTTCTTTGACAAAAAATAAAAACTTTTGTCGATGAAAAATCAGTCCCACTACTTTTCTCACACACCTCGTATATATCGTGCCTCGTGTGGACATGGATGACCGCCGAGTTAAGTATCCTGTATTGAAGTGTTTTACTGAAACTGATCTAATCTTCATTACACGAGACATATAGTCTACCTCTTCCAGAAGCTGATTCCACTGACCTGTTGTCTAGACCTGCTAGGACACATTAAAGTATATTCACCTTTCAGCAGACGTTCTGCAACAGGTGTAACACTTCGTTTTCCCTCTTTTACTGGACTTTCTAATTGGAACTTTAAAACGGAGTCCTTAGGATCCGACCACTTCATAGCAGAGTTCCACATTAATATAAACGTTGATACTACACGAATATCTTACGATAATAGTAAGTGGAAAATCGTGGACCCCAACAGGGACGGATATAAGGGCGCAGTTCGATGGACATTCGAAAACATGCGACGTGGCTTATGGGAAGAAGACGTGTAGCAAGCTTTAACTGCTGCTGTGGAATTCGTAGCGGAGGTTAGCATTTCTAAGAAAAAGAAGCTCACTATTATGCTGCAACGTTCCCCTCCTTGGTGGATTCCCAAATACTCTCGATAAGTTGCAAAATGCAAACTTGGTTTGAAAAATCTTTCGCCAAAATTCTACTTTGTATATTTTCTTGGAAGTGCGAGAAGTAAATGTCCGCGTTAAAAAACATATTGAAAAAAAGAATAATTTGATTAAATTTTGCTGTTCATTCAATAAAGCAATCAGTACGACCAGCATTTGGTATAAAACAAAGGCTTTTAAAAACAGGCAACTCTTTCACCTCTTCCCGTTTCATCATCTCGTTAGAGGATTTTATCGGCATGCTCGCTGCTCCCATGGTACCTTTCCTGAATCATCCGTCATCAAATGACGATGACGAACATTATATCCTACTTTGTCCTTTCTCTAAAGAAAAACTCTATGAAGTTTTAAAATCATCAAGTGACAGCTATCCTGGTACTGATTTTACTCATTATCTACGTTTTTAACCTACCCATGGAAGCCAAAATTTTGTTGCTGTACATTTTTAGTCGGTACTGGAGGCAACAGGACCTCGTGGCAACATGAACGACGCAAGTCATCATTCCAATTCTGAAAAGAGGGGAAGATCCAATTATAGCCTCTAACTTCCGACCCATTGCGTTGTCGTCATGTGTTGCAAAAACTTTGGAGTGAGTGGTAAAACGGAGACTGAACTGGTGGCTTGAAAACCGTAATTTGACTCCTCGGAGTTAGTACGGATTCAGAAAAGACAAAGGGACCATCTGTAATCTGTTATCGCTTGCTGTGGGTATCACGCCTCCATTTCAAACGAAAAAAAAAAGTTGTCAGCGCCTTTTTTGACGTTGAAGGAGCTTATGATAACATGCACATACCGATTTTCGGGTTTCCTTCAAGGATAGTATACGCTATCATTAGTCTGGTCGCTCAAATAATAATCTCTGTCAGTTTCAAAGGGAGCTTGTTAGGACCTTTTGTCGTATCCCACGACTTGACACAGAGTGCAATTTTAATCTCTCTCTTGTACACTCTGTATACTCATGATCTAGAAAGCACTTTTCCCACTAATATTGCAGCATGCGAGTGACGTATGTGTTTATTCCAATGTAGAGTCGTACCTTCAGGCCAAAACGGCATTACTCACTTCCATAGCACGCATCGATGCGTGGCTGTCTACAAACGGGCTGAAGGTTTCGGCTGAGAAATCGGTGAACGTCCTTTTTTACAAATAGAATGCTGTTCGCAAAGATGACCAGATGCTCGATTACTGGGAAAGGTGTCTGACTCTCGGTTAGGCTGGGCGCCTCATATTCGATCCACTGTTACTAAGAATAAGTGTAAAGAAGGTTTAAATGTAATTCGCTCACTCAGTGGTGTGTGGTAGGCTGCAAGTCAGAGCACCTTACCCGCCATATAGCGAGGGATTATTTGATCTCGAATAGATTATCGCTGTCTGCTGTATCTCTCCAAATTAGATGCTATTCAGTACAGAGCCATCCGTACCTGTCGTTGAGCGCTGTGTTCGACGCCAACAAATGCCCTTTTAGTGGATACTGGGCAGATGCTCCTGAGCATTAGACACCAAATGTTGTCCGATAAAGTTTACACTCAAGGCATGGTCTTTATGGACAGTTCTATCTATAAAAGTCGAGATGTATTTATTGATTATGGACTGCCTCCTACAGAATAAGTAAATTTTCGGCAGTCTGTACCAGCTTTGACTCTAGGAGGCCTTTCATACGCTCTATTCAATATTCTTCGCATTCGTCTTTATTTGAATATGATCTCGACACACTCAGCTGCCTGATTTCAGTCTGTTATTTTCATGCGACTACCTCAGACAGTGTTGATGTCAACTGCAGCTTTCATCGTTTCGTTGCAGCTCAGTGGTTTGATTATCCATATGTTTAGACTGATGGATTCAAAATTCCAGAAAGGTAGTATGCTGGATGTGTTTTTCTGTGCCCTCCACTCCAGGTCCATAGGGCCTCCAAACTGCTTAAAAGCGCTCATATTTTTACAGCGGAGACAGTGGCACTTTTGGAAGAACTCAAGTTTGTACCTTCAGTTCCCTTCTCAAAGATAATAATCGTGTCCACTCCCAGAGCACCCTTAAAAACATTCGATACCGGAGATGAAACAAAACAGCCACCAGTTATACAGGGCGTTTCAAACATACTTTCACAAATTTTGGGGACAGATTCCTTGCACTTAAACGAGAAGAAATATCCAGTAAACACGGATCTAAAATGCATACATTAAGAGCTATGAGCACTTGTTCTTCTTCGATACTGTGAAATACATCTCTTCTACTACAAGTTTCCACATTTTGGGAGGCGGTAGTATAGACCAAAAAGAAAAGGCCAGTAAACATGGGCTCTACAACGCATACCGTAAGAGCTGCTCAATATAGCAGATGTGTTTCAAAGTATCGACGTTGAACAGGTGTTCGTAGCTCTTACGCTGCAATTTATTTGCATTTTTTCTTGTTTTGGTACACACTATCTCCTCCCAAAATACGAAAAGCACCGAGTTTGTAGTAGAAATGTGTTTCACAGTAGCGAAGATCAATAAGTTCTCATAGGTATGCATTTTAGAGACCATGTGTACTATACATTTTTTTTTAATGTTCTGTGTAAGGAACGCGTCCTTAAAGATTGAAAAAGTATTTCTGAAATATCCAGTATGTGGGCTATGGTGTTGGAATATGTTCACAGTATACCGAGGGGTCCAATCAGCCATTTACTGCGTGTGCATTCCGATACTGGCATCCGCTATAAAGAGGAAGCTGACATCTTAGCGAAGCAAGCCGCCTCTATAGGCACTGTATTTCATCTGAAATTGCCGCATACAGGTTATTTACGTGAGATCAGAAGCCATGGAAAACATCAATGGCAAGAGATGTGGAATGTGACCCAACAAACGAAAGGTGGTTATTAGGCGTCGTTATCACCTCGAATTCCTGCGACGCCGTGGTTTACCGAGGACACATTTTCACCGATCAGCTATATCTAAAATCATTCGACTCCGTTTCAACCACGCATCTTTTCCTGTCCGTCTACATCGATCAGCATTTACAGTTCTCCTGGGTGCGAGTGTGATTCTGAATCGGAAGCTAATATAAATCAAATAATGTTTTCGTGTCTCAGATTTGAGTGTGAAAGGTTGGGCTTTTTGAACACATTGCTGAGTATGGGTTTCTGTGTGAAGAAGTGAATGTCGTGTGACTAGGGTCTCCTGTCAGGTAGACCGTTCGCCGGGTGCAAGTCTTTCGATTGGACGCCACTTCGGCGACTTGCGCGTCGATGGGGATGAAACGATGATGATTAGGACAACACAACACCCAGTCCCTGAGCGGAGAAAATCTCCGACCCAGCCGGGAATCGAACCCGGGCCCAGAGGATTGACATTCTGTCGCGCTGACCACTCGGCTACCGTGGGCGGATTTGTAAAGAAGTGAAATTGAGGTGTTGAGATATAAAACTGTAATCACAGAACAAAGGCAAATAATCGAAAATGTTAATAGAAAATGACTGACATTTCCCCTTTTTGATTTAAACAACGCTCATTTTATTAATGAATATCGTGCAACTGAGAAGAAATAGTATATTTTCCGGCAAAATATTCTTTTAATCATTTCAACATGTTCATACTTCTATACATGTTCCTGCATATACATCCATAACTAAACAGTACGTATCAAAATAGACATTATAGTGGAAGTCAGTATCCTTTTTAGTGCCTTGCCTTGTATCGTGGGAAACATGAAATGTCAAATCACAACATCTTCCGCCGTCTAAATTTCCAGTGTTATTTTATTTGTGCTTCCAGTTTCAGCCTTACACGTCCCTTGACCGACGTGGAGGAGAATCCCACCTCTTGTACAATCAAAATTGGGGCCGGCATACAGTCTGTGGTACCCCATAGACTTCTTTTTAACACAGCAATCCCTTCGAACATCACTTGCAAACTCAGAATTCAATATTCCGGCGGTTATGTCGGTTATTAATGTTCCAGCATTTCATGTTTGCAATGGCTTATCTGGCGCTTACATTAATCTGTGATTTTGCAATGTTAATCACTTACATATGTTACGTAGGAAAATGTATTCCTGAAGTTTAATTAATTTACATTAATTATTTTGTTGTATTGTGATTTTTTTCCGTCAGTATATTATCTACAGAGAATACAAACAATGAACATTATATGACCATTTACCCACAATATGCACCTGTTTTTGTTTTAGGAACAATGTTTTCTTTCCAGTTGGTATGCTCCAAACCCTAGTCCTCTTTTTGTTCTATCGCATTTCTTCTCCTTAATTAAGGGCATCGTTTCTTCCTTCTAAACTCAAGTAAATAGCGTTTGTAAATCTCACAGCTGTTTACTGCATCCGGGTACAGCGCTGACAATACGTCTCAAATTCTTTCGTGCAATATAGGGCACTTGTCTCTGTGACAAGTCCTCTTTCTGCACGAAATAAAATTTCAACACTGGTTTGCATCGGAAAAAATCATTTAACAAGTCCATTTTAGAACCAACAGATGCGGATTCGTGCGAAAACAACTACTACAGCGATAACTCATATGCCCCAAAAATTATGACAGGTCCCATTTTTAATCTCAGCGCCCCAATTTGATCTTTCCAAAATAACAGTAAGACATGTGTGTCTTAACAGATGCGGAAAAATACCACTCTTCCTTAAAGCAGAGAAGTGTTTGGAACTGTTTGAAAAAGTTTACCGGTGGATGCGAAAGCTTATGTTATACTGTATTACGGGCACATTCAGAAGTCTTAAACATGACTGTATTTCAGTTCCCACACATTTTATCACATTTGACTCACTTCCGCAATCTACATATTTTGTGGTATTTTTCAGGCTGTGTGACTGACAAAGTTTTGTAATTAATACTACAGCCGACGGGAACTGCTGGCTGGCTCTCTGAACTTGTGGAATTTCCGCAGGTAACTGTGCCTTTGCGGTAACGAGGTTATATCGAATAACATGATCAGTGTAACAACCTCGGTATCAAATTCTCAATTAAACAAGCGGAGTCGACGCAACCATAAAGCACATGATAGAATTTGGATCTTGCTTTTCCTCGATGGGCGCCAGCCGTCTCTCCTCAGATTGCACATAAATTTTCATCATTACACCCGAAGATAACGGTATTGCACTAATTAAGATGATCCAACTTTCCAATGAAATATGGATAAAGTGTCCCTGTTCTGGTCGATTGCCACAGTCTAGCTTCACATCTTTCGTAATACGTGTTTATTTAGAATATGCCACGCTACGCCGCATGTTAACATGTTCTCCCAGTGCAACGTTACGGGCAATGAATACCCAAATGAAATCGATTTACAACAGAACAATGATCGTAACAAATAAAAGCGAATGTGAAACAATTTCAACAGTTTTCAAGCTGATTAACTGATAGTGAGAAGGACTAGAATAATGTCTGCTATGATGCCAAATTTAAGTTCTTGGATTTTTTTCTGACGTTAATATTTGTTGTTTGGGACTAAAATCGTCTTAAAACATTCTGGTTTAGTGTAATATTAGTAAAAATCTAAGACTGAGGTTAAAATATTGCGTTCCCAAGAAATAAAAGAGAACTGCAGGTAATCAACTTATCGCGAAACAAAAGTAATTGCATCAGTCGATTGTCATATGAAAAAAATCTAAGATTCAGGTTAAAATACTGCGTTTGCGAAAAAATAGAGAAGTACTCCAGGTAACCAAATTACCGAAAACTAAAAGTAACTGCATTAATCGACGTTTTTGAAAAGTATTTCATGACTATTTCATGAAGAAATTAAAGACACTGAATGAACGAAGGAAACCACTTACTAAGTAGCTCCAAAAACCAACACGCAGTGAGCTCCAAAGCATACCACTGCTTCACGCAAAGCATACAAATGACCAGATAAAATGTTTGGGCTTGACAGACTCGGCCTGCTACTGGGGATCATTATTGATCTACACACAAAAGCTTCACCGATCACTACGTTCGTAAATTATCAAGTTCATCATTTACCTTTCTAGAGATCACAGTGATAGAAATCTGTGTAAAACATTTAAGTTTTACGGAGCTGAAAAAAGAAAATGTTCGAAAGAAAGCAGGTAACATTAACTTTCCTTAATTAGCGACGTAGATTGGAAGTTGTCAATAAATACTGCTAAACAACATTCTTTGAGTTCCACTAAATATGTCACGTTACGACAGTTACAATTGGTGGTCCCGACTTACCAGGATTTATGTTAGTCGACGGAAACATTTATTTGCTTATAGTCTGATAAAAACTACAAAGTTCACCAAATCCTTACAAAAACTGCTCATAAACTGCATTTGATTGCTGTAGTGCGTAATCACAGTATTCCGACAGACTAGAGTAAAGCCAAAATGTGTTATCCTACCTCTAAAATGGCACTTGTCTATAAACCAATAAAGAGAGTAACTTGATTCACTTTCCTAATACTCATCGTTCCGAGAGAATGTGTTCATTGAGAGACTGTACTGAAGTTTTACAAAACCATATCTATTCCTACTACACTATGCAGAAGTGAGACATGACTTCAAACAACACAGAAGAACATAAACATACAGGCTACAAAGTAGAGAATAGTTTGTTGAGAGGAACAGGATGTTAAAGAATAAAAATAAGAAAATAAATGTAGAAATAAGAACCGAAATGCAAATACAAAGTATAAGAAGTAAAGATAATAAAACAAGAAAGATCAGTTATTTGGATCCTATTTGTATACTTACATGTACAGTGGTCGACAAGAAAGTGAAGCACCCAGAAGACATGGTCAGATATTAATGTAACTCTCCACAATCGCACGTCATCAGCAGGTATGTAAATGATGGGAGTTTCAATATCTGTGACAGGCAGAACGGTCACAGCGGTGCACTGATGTCGTTCGCGTTTAGTGCTGTTACCAGGCTAGGTAGGTTTGGTTGGTTGGTTGATTCGGGGGAGGGGACCACACAGTGAGGTCGTCGGTCCCATCAGATTAGGGAAGGACGGGGAAGGAAGACGGCCGTGCCCTTTCACAGGAACCGTCCTGGAATTTACCTGAAGCGATTTAGGGAAATCATGAAAAACCTAAATCAGGATGCCCGATCACGGGTTTGAACCATCGTCCTCCCGAATGGGAGTCCAGTGCGCTGACTACTCCGCCACCTCGCTCAGTGGGTAGGTTTAATAAGGGGCGTGAACAGCGGCGGACGTTAAGTGGTCACTGTGAAGGATACCGAGATGTCGGGTATTCGTGTGAGACACTGTTATCACCAACTGACAAGAGTTTGAAGGAGGCCTTACTGCAGGTCTCAATTTCATCTGCTGGTCCAGTCATGCAATATCGAGATTTGTGGGGCTCTCGGATGCAACAGTGGTCTGATGCTGGACTGCGTGGCAACGTGGGGGCAGATATACCAGTAGCCAAGGTTCCAGTCGACCACGTCTGACCAACACAAGGGAGGGCAGTTCTATTGTGCCCCAAACACACCGAAACGCTTCACATTTGCATCTACCATCCGAGAACAAAGGACGGTCTCCCTAAAACATCTCAAAATCGTTCAAATGGCTCTGAGCACTTTGGGACTTAACATCTGAGGTCATCAGTCCCCTAGAACTTAGAACTACTTAAACCTAACTAGCCTAAGGACATCACACACATCCATGCCCGAGGCAGGATTCGAACCTGCGACCGTAGCGGTCGTGCGGTTCCGGACTGAAGCGCCTAGAACCGCTCGGCCACACCGGCCGGCTACGACATATCACTGGTCGGAGAGTAGCAGCAGCCAGTCTAGGGAATTATCACCAAAGGCTGCCAACACCACAGCACAAACGGCTGCTTTTGGAGTGGTGCTGTATCCAGGAAGCACGAACTGCTGATGAACGACATCGCGCTGTATTCTGCTATGCACTATCCTGAATGACCACTGTCGGCGAGTGTCATATCGACTAGGGAAGAGGTCCCATTCTTTCAATGTTTTGGAGAGGAACAGCGTTGTCATTCCTGGCGTTATGGTGTGGGCCTTGAGGTCACGGTTGGCAGTGACTGGGGGAACCAGGATGACACCACAGTGCGTCAGGGAGATCCTGCATCCTCGTGTGTTAATCCTCGTGCGACAGTATCTGGTGCCATTTTTCAACAGGACAATGCTAGCCCACACAAGGCACATATCTCTATGAACTGTCTACATTTGCTGTACTAATCTCCAGATCTGTTCCCGTTGAACATGTGAGGGACTAGTTCGAACGTCACCTCCGTTTCAGCACCAGTATCCAGGATATCGAGGACCAGTTACAACAGTTGTAGCTAACTTGCATCAGGAGAGGATACAAAGGGCTTATGAAGCCTTCGAAACCGAACAAGTGCACGGGTCCAGGCCAGATGAGGCGCAACGTTATACTGATAAGTGAACTCATACTGCCAAGTTTTTTGTGAATTTGACTAGATTTTGTAATCACTGAAATAATACCACATACCTTCTCAATCCCTGAAGTTTCATTTCGTTACTCCTCCCCTTCTGGGCTGTTCACTCGGGCAGTCTATATGGTGCATCAGCCAAGGAAGAAGACCAGGCGGTGGATCCACTAGGTGGTCTCATGGGCTTACTGATCATGGACATTGCGACCCGTGACGTTGGTGAAGTTTCCAACCACAAATATATTAGCCGTGGGTTTTCCGACCGTCGAAGGAGGTCATAACAGTGGGGTAAGCTCTGCTAACTGTTTTGTGGTAAGAAAATCCCTTGAAATTTTATCCAGGCTAAGAACAGCCTACGCACATAGCAAATAGGCATGTTTTAATACATTTTATTTTTACTTTCTTTTTACCATTTTTCCTTCTACAGCTTTATATAGCGAATGAATGAATGTTTGTCTTATTTTATAAATTTTAACCTCTCATTCAATTTTTTTCATAAGAAAGCAAGATATTTTAAACGATTTAAAGCCTCAGACTCATTATATATTTCTGTAACCCCTTTTAACCTTTTGTCAGTATCAATATATATATTTTTTTTCTCTTTTAAAGAAGCATACCAATGGAATGCTTTTTAATTTCAGTTATAGCATTTACTGATTTCTTCTTCAGTTTACGCATCAGAAAATACAGATTTGGATGTTTTAGATTTCTTGGGGAATTTTGGTTTCCTATCCCAACCCGCAGCAGCATTTGTGGTCCAGTGGATACAGAGTTGGAATTAGCTGCCAGAATTGTAGCTGCCTGTGATGTGATTCGAAACACACCAGGGATAGTTGTCAGTGTGCGTCAGAATCTTGTCCGCCGATGTCATTCTTGCACTGAGGTTGATGGCCGTAGGTTTCAGCACATTTTGAAAGATACAGTACAAACGATATGTTCATTGTGTCAGTTATGGTATTTGCACCTAAGTGTAACTAATGCAAATAAAAAAGTACACAGTAATGTGATTTCATTCCTATTATCTCCTTAAACTGGCTTCTCTGATCCCAGGTTCCCTACCTCAAAATTTTCAGTGAAGCATTCTCTATGTCCTGTTAAATTTTTGCACGCTCTTACGGAAACACTCTATATAGCGGTACATTATGAAGTTCTATAGCAATGACGTGCTTTTCAGTTAGTACGACAGGGTCTGAAATATGTCCTATAACATAGTACACAGTTTGTCATTAAATATTAAATATTCTAAAAAATGATATATGCACCCATATGACAAAACAGCCAGACAGAATACTCAATGAACAATCAGAGTTACGGAATAAGATGCGTATACAAAATTTCAACAGTGCTTTAACCAAATAATTTTGGTTTGGCTTCTATGTCCTACATGTAAAACTGTCTAATTTGATGCGTTATGTTGGATTATTTTGTAATCTTATTCCTGTATTTTAGCTTCACATGCCAGTTGTCAAAATTGTAATTTACATTATCATGTGAATCCATCTCACAGAGGTATATAAATATGATCTTAGGAATAACAAAGGGCCGGTAATGTAGACACGTTGAGTGTCAAGTTTCATGTTTACTCTATATGACAGTCATATCACACATTATCAAGAACTGTCACTATCTGAAAATTGACAGAAGTGACATATATGACGAACTGTGTCCTGCGTTACAGGACATATTTCAGATCATGTCGTATTAACTGACAAGCATGTCTTTGCTATACAGGTGCCCAATGTAAGTAGACTGATTTACCGCTATATGTGTAAAGTTATCTTTTTGTAGAAATTGATGCACATACAATTGTTTGTTCCTCCGTATCAGATAACACTGACGATGGATTATAAACCCGAAAACCGGTTTTGGCAAATAAAACATTTGTAGTGCAGCTCATGGTGTACAAAAGATGACTTTCAATAAATTTCGTCGTTTGAAATTTTTAAGCGGCCTCGGCACTTATTCCGTTTGGAATTCGCGCACAACCTGTCGTATGCTCATCCCATTTTCTGTGCAACCTTGAGAAAAAAAACGGCTTCCATTTCATTGTTATAGTTATTTCCATTACTCAAAGCGTATAGAACTTGCAAGATCCCCTCACTTCTAAACTGATACTGTTATTACTCAGCTTAACCGCGAGTCCATAGAGGGTGGTGTATGTGACGTACAGTATAACTGGTCAGCATTTCCACCCGGAATTTGCGAGTGTAAGTCGGAACTTCCTTGATCCGCCTTGGTGGGTCGTGTCGTCGGATTTCCTCCTACCTGTGCGCGGTGCAGCTCTCGTAAATGTCGTCCCGTGCAGATTCTACATTGGCGCATTGGACGTCTCTGTCGGTGGAAGCTAATTATCTGAAATTGCTGTCGATCAACTTTGGGGTATCTATTTACTCGAAATTAACATTCAGAATGCCGTAATATCACTTTTATTCCTATTAGATCAAGAATGAAACACTCATGTCACAAACCACTCGTAACCGAGAGCATGGCTACCATCGAACAAGACAGGAAGAGCTCTTAACGCCGACTGCCGACTTTGGCGCGCAGTCCGTATCTCTTACTAGTTTCGTCACAGTTCGTGGATCTCCGATCAAGTTCTTACTTACTAAGATAGGCATTTGTTAATGAATGGTTGTGAATTTTAGCGAGGCAAAATTATGATAAATAGTTTCAAACATCCAGAGGCTCCTCCTAGTATTCATGTTGTCATAAATGACTTTAACTATTAAATATAAATAAACAAAATCGGTGACTTTGGCGCCAAGATGGCGGTACTTCCCGTCATATATATTTCCTAGGCTGACGCTTGTTGCTACGATCCAGCGCCGAGCCCCACCCCACTACGCGCGACATATGGTCGCTTCGTCACCTAGCCAGCCAGCGTGGGAAATGCTCTCCGACTCATGGCCGGTTACGGACTACAGCACTTCCTAACTATCGTGAATACATCAATAAGAGACAATAATTTATTAAAACTGGTAACAATGTCTTCCTCACGTAAGAGGCACCTTACAAACTCAAGTAGCTTAGGTCTGCGAAACTACCCGGAGACGAAGGCTGCCAGCGAGGGCACTGCCTAACACGGCAACAACACATCCGCTTCTGGTGAACGACTGGCGTAAATCAGCAGAGTGGGAGGCTCTGGTGGGAAAACCCGTGATGCAAAACTGCTCGGCCGGAGGTCCCACGCACCTGCAGCTCCGGGAACGCAACGCTCGGAAAGCCATGCGTTGGCTGATGCAATAGAAACTAAAGTAACAGGGGATATAACCCCAGAGCCAGTTAGCGGGTGGAGTGAAGCTGTTTACCTGGACTTGCCCGGGTGGTCGACGTCGTGTGCGGCGGCGGCGATGAGGCAGGTGGCTTCGTCGAGCGGCTCCAGAAGTTGGCGCAGCCGCTCGCGATCCAGGAAGTTGGCGCACGCCTGCAGGACGTCGGCCGCGTGCGTCGAGTTGTGGTACGTGTTGGTCGTGTGGTAGTTGATCTCGATGATGGTGAGCCAGTTGTGCAGGGTCGCTTCGTCGCAGCCCAGCGTCTGCGGCACCTCGAAGTGCGTCATCAGATTCATGCCCAAGTATACCAGCGGCCTGCAACACACAGTTCGTCATTACGCTGCCACGCGTCACTGGACATCTGGCCTGCTGAGTGGGAAAAAGTCCTTTAAATAACAATCCCGGAGAATGGGACTCCACAAAAGTTACAGAATAGTGTTGATTTCTCAAGCCAGCAAGACACTCTTAAACATTGTCCAGAACCGACTAAAATCACAAGTAGACAGATAGTTACTAAGATAAGAAGCAAAGTTCAGAGGAGGAACCGCTACTGGGGACTAACTACCAAAAACCAGATGAATTATGGGAAAAATTGGGGTGCACCATAAAAGCACACCGGACCAAAGTTAGTGACCCTCAGCAGATTCAAAATGGTTCAAATGGCTCTGAGCACTATGGGACTTAACATCTGAGGTCAACAGTCCCCTAGAACTTAGAACTACTTAATTTTAACCAACCTAAGGACAGCACACACATCCATGCTCGAGACAGGATTCGAACCTGCGACTGTAGCGGTCGCGCGGTTCCAGACTGTAGCGCCTAGAACTGCTCGGCCACACCGGCCGGCTCCCTCAGCAGAGATCAGCCCAATAAGTACAACACGGCCTCTGGCCTTGGCAATGGTTCTAGTTCTGCGAGGAAGAGAGTCCATAAGTTTCCTCGGGTATGCAATATCCAGCCGAAGTTACACATTGATGAATAGATTATGTAGAGGTACCAAATTACTAAGATGTTGATTTGTACATTTCATTTTCTGTTTCAAATAGTCCCAGACCTTTTCTATGGGGCCAAGATCGGGAGGTATAGAGGCCCTGGCGAGATGTGATGAGATACCCGAGTGTTCGTCATACAGCTGTTGTGACCTTGGAGGATGACAATGTTCAAAGCATACTCATCGTGAAGATGTAGACCTAAGTGCGACAGTGGTTACTGAGAATGTTGAAATAATCATCCCGGTTCGTGTTCACAGCAACCCAAATGAATGAGCCCAAAATACAGTATAGAAAACATCCCAGAAACATCACAGAACCATCTCTGCCTTGGACCATAGCCTCTTCACACTGCGAACTAAATGCCATATAGGGCCGTCGGTACGCTCTACATCTTGCATCATTTGAAAAGAGGCCAAAACGCGACTTGTCGAGCCGGCCGTTGTGGCCGAGTGGTTCTAGGTGCTTCAGTACGGAACTGCGCGACCGCTGCGGTCGCGGGTTCGAATCCTGCTTCGGGCGTGGATGTGTATGATGTCCTTAGATTAGTTGGGTTTAAGTAGTTCTAAGTTCTAGGGGATTGATGACCTCGGATGTTAAGTCCCATAGTGCTCAGAGCCATTTTTGCGACTTGTCGGTCCACACAGTGCACCCCTCCTGTCAGCTATTTCCAGATTCTGTGTTGCTTGAGCGGTTGAAGATCTACAGCTTTAACTGCCCCTGAGAGATCTGACCTTTCCCGTAGTATCCATCTTCAAATGCGTCCGCTGACATCAGCAATCCCAACAATGTGGGATTGTGGATCCATCTTGATTCCAAACGCTTTTGTTATTTATTCATTTCCAAACTAGTTTCAGCAGCAATATCGACGTCATAAGTAGGTTCTTTAATTCTAAAACATGCAAAAATAGCATATTTATAAACATTGTAAAATATTATTACATTTGTACTGTTTTGTTCCAAATGTCGTTTTCAGTGAATAGTTTCATAATACCGTATTTACTTTATTAAAAACCAGACCTCGAAACTGATGCACACATCCTGAAACACAGCAACAGTTTATACCGAAAACTAAAACAAACACTCCGATCCACCCACCCACCCACCCACCCACCCACACACACTCTCTCTCTCTCTCTCTCTCTCACACACACACACACACACACACACACACACACACATTCACCCACATCGTACACAGAGACAAAAGTAAGGAGCAGAAGGCGTTAGAAATGTAGCTACAATTTTCATAACCTCTTGCAATGTGCGATACATTTCGCGCGACACACGCGCACAGCAAGATGGCGTAAAGTTTCTTATTACGAAAAAAGTGCTAAAGTTATATTTTTCTGTGTCTAAAAGCAGCCGCAAGCCGTCCAACGAGCGTGAGTAAATGAAAAATTACGTAACAACCTAGTACACACCAAAACTGTATCCACAACACTACCGCAGTCCCAGTTGTAGAATTCTGACATACATAAGTTCGCGTAAGCTCTGTTTACTAACAGCCACTCATACAGTCGCAGATGACATCATGTGTTGTAAAAAAAAAAAAAAAAAAAAAAAAACCGCTGGAAACAGAGACAACAGTCGTAAAAACCATGCTGTGAGGTAACAAGCTGTTATGAAACTATTCACAGAAAGCAATATTTTGAACCAAACAGTATGTGTGTAATAATGTTTTACAGTGGTTATAAATATGTTATTCTTACGTGATTTAGAATTAAAGATCCCATTGATGATGGCGATATTAGCCGGCCGGTGTGGCCGTGCGGTTAAAGGCGTTTCAGTCTGGAACCGCGTGACTGCTATGGTCGCAGGTTCGAATCCTGCCTCGGGCATGGATGTGTGTGATGTCCTCAGGTTAGTTAGGTTTAATTAGTTCTAAGTTCTAGGCGACTGATGACCTCAGAAGTTAAGTCGCATAGTGCTCAGAGCCATTTGAACCATTTTTGATGGCGATATTGTCGCTGAAACTAGTTTGGGAATAAACAACTAAATATATAACAGAAATGTTTTGCATCAAGCTGGAGTCATAATCCCATATTGTTGTTTTTATTCAAACATCAACCAATAAAAGAGTTTCAAGAAAAAATTATTGTTATCAGCAATTTGTTGGGATCGAAACCGATTGTAATTGACTAGGTGTGAACTAGACTCTGGCCCTCGTCGGTTACTACCAATGTTCTTACTCTGTGTTACATGGCTACGTTAAATATCGAATAAACAAGCAATGTCATACAGTAACGATATTCCTTTCATGCGAGTTCGTGATTCACTGTCAAAGATATCGGGCCGCGCTCGAGGCCGCGCTACCCTGCCGCCTCCCTAGGGAGCGCTAGTGTCGCAACTCTGCAGAACAAAGGAACACGCACGGCCCGGCAAAGTGCGCTCTAGGTTGCGTTTGCGAGCAGTGCTCTGTGTGGTGCCGGACGAGTAGAGTCTGCAACGGTGAGTCTGTTGTGGTTTGAGGGAAGATCCTGCGGTGGTCGTGCGGTAGCGCTCTCGCAGTTGGGTGTGTGGTGTCCCTGCATGATAGACGTAGTGCACGTAGTAGTGGCCAACCCTTAATAGCCATAGTAATTGGTTGCCGGATACGTGACAAAAATGCTCCACATCGGCAACTAGAAACATGCTAGTCTGGTACTTCGGACGCTGGCGACATACCTTTGCTGACGAAGAACAGTGAAACATTTCAGTGCAAGGAGAGCTTCACGTCTGGAAGCAAACAGTTATTTCACTGGCATTTAGACATGCATCTCATTTGTGCCCTGAACGTTCGGGTGGGTGTCTGGGCCTTGGAGCTGCTGAATTTAACCGGGCCTAAGGCTATTGTTAGCTTAACAATTGGTTGGTTCGGCAATGTAAGCTAAACTGTTTAAATTTTATTATGTGTTTGTTGACACAATAACCATTAAGCGTTTTTATTGTCTAGGCTCACTTATTTTAGTGCCGTAAACTTTCTGTATTTCTTTTGAATTTAGTTATGATACCTGAAGCGAGTTACGAAAGATTACGGTTAGCAGGTGGCTCTCTGTCTGCGAAATTGAGTTTACACATGTTGCAAGCGTTAAAATCCTACCTAAAGTCTATTTTCTATTAAAAATTTGCTTTCATACTCCTTAAGTATTAAGTTTTATTATGAGTTCTTAAACACATTTAATTTGAAACTTCCTGGCAGATTAAAACTGTGTGCCGGTCCGAGACTCGAACTCGGGACCTTTGCCTTTTGCGGGCAAGTACTCTACCGACTTTTTTTTTTTTTTTTGTCTGCTCGCGGCGAACGCCGTAAGACATCCATTTAAGTTCGTTGTTGATCGATTGACTCAGTTTTTTTATTACAGAGGGCACGTAACCCTCTGACCGAACACGCTGAGCTACCGTGCCGGCTTACCGACTGAGCTACCCAAGCACGACTCACGCCCCGTCCTCACAGCTTTAATTCCGCCAGTACCTCGTCTCCTACCTTCCAAACTTTACAGAAGCTCTCCTGCGAACCATGCAGAACTAGCACTCCTGAAAGAAAGGATATTGCGGAGACATGGCTGAGACTCAGCCTGGGGGATGTTTCTAGAATGAAATTTTCACTCTACAGCGGAGTGTGCGCTGATATGAAACTTCCCGAGTTCGAGTCTCGGTCCGGCACACAGTTTTAATCTGCCAGGAAGTTTCATATCAGCGCACACTCCGCTGTAGAGTGAAAATTTCATTCTAGAAACATCCCCCAGGCTGTGGCTCAGCCATGTCTCCGCAATATCCTTTCTTTCAGGACTGCTGGTTCTGCATGGTTCGCAGGAGAGCTTCTGTAAAGTTTGGAAGGTAGGAGACGAGGTACTGGCGGAATTAAAGCTGTGAAGACGGGGCGTGAGTCGTGCTTGGGTAGCTCAGTCGGTAGAGCGCTTGCCCGCGAAAGGGAAAGGTCCCGAGTTCGAGTCCCGGAACGGCACACAGTTTTAATCTACTAGGAAGTTTCATATCAGCGCACACTCCGCTGTAGAGTGAAAATTTCATTCAAGAAACATCTAATTTGATCTGCTTTTTATCCCAAGACTGCATACGTAAAGTCAAATAGGTTGCTTTTAATTATGTTCAAATGGCTCTGAGCACTATGGGACTCAACTGCTGTGGTCATAAGTCCCCTAGAACTTAGAACTACTTAAACCTAACTAACCTAAGGACATCACACACATCCATGCCCGAGGCAGGATTCGAACCTGCGACCGTAGCGGTCGTGCGGTTCCAGACTGTAGCGCCTTTAACCGCTCGGCCACTCCGGCCGGCTAATTATGTTGAACGATCATTTGTCAGTTTACCTTTGGTAATTTTTTAATATGTGTGTGTTTCAGATTTACGTATAAGTGAAATGTGTTAATGCATTCTGTGGAGGCAGCGCTCAGCGATGCCGGTAGGGGCTGTTTGTTCGGAGGCTATGCCGTTCCTTGCGTGCCAGCGTCACTGTTATTTGAAATTTTTTTAACTATTCAGATTATTTGTTGGTTATTTACTGCTGAATAAATCTATGTAATTTATGTGCGTGTATCTGGGTTTGTGTCCACAGTCTTTCCACGACAGAATTGAGCGTGTTTAAGTTTTTATTCAAAAGTACTACGGGGACTGCTCAACTTCAGCTCAAAAATATTTTGCAGTTTGCTTTGGTGGTACGGTATTCATTATCTATTTTTACTTAGGCATTTAGACAGTGTTTGTTTATTTGCAGAGACGACTAGAAGCACGCCAAAACACACAGAATACTTGGCAGATGTAAGGCAAACTGTTTTGTATGCTCTGAAGAAGGAAAAGTGGCAGTATAGCGTTGCTAGAGACTATTCTTTTAATTTCCTTTTAAATGCTATATGACTATCTGTCAGACTTTTGATGCTATTAGGTAAGTGACCAATTTCTTTTGTGGCAGCATAATTTACCCCCTTCTGAGCCAAAGTAGATTTAACCTTGAATAGTGAAGATCATCCTTTCTCCTAGTGTTGTAGCCATGTACACTGCTATTACTTTTGAATTCGTTCGGATTGGTAATAACAAATTTCATAAGTGAATATATATGAAATTAGTTATTAACAATCCGAACGAATTCAAAAGTAATAGCAGTGTACATGGCTACAACACTGGGAGAATGGATGATCTTCACTACTCAAGTTTAAATCTAACTTTTGCTCAGAAGGGGGTAAATTATGCTGCCACGAAAGTCTTTGGTCACTCACCTAATAGCATCAAAAGTCTGACAGATAGCCATACAGCATTTAAAAGGAAATTAAAAGAATTTCTTAATTGCAACTCCTTCTTCTCATTAGATGAATTTTTGGATGTAGTAAGTGGGTAATTTCCCCAAGCCCCACAAAAAAATTAAAATATTAAGTTTTATGTAATATTTTGTGTATGTAATATGTTATAGACACCTTTTATTAACCTGACACGTTCCATATCATTACGAAGTGTCGTATTCATGATCTATGAAACAAGTACTAATCTAATCTAATCTAATCTATGGCATGTCTAATAAGTGTGTGGTGTCAATGGAAAATGGCCAGGGTTAGGTCGTCCTCGTAAAGCAACAAGGAGGATGGACAGAATGATTTGTATGCAGTTGGCTGCTGATCGAAGAAAATCGGCTCAACAAATGGAGTGAAACTACATGTCTCTACTGTAAAACGCCGCCAAGTGACAGGTGATTAAAATGGTAGACGACCATCACGTAACTCACTCATATATTAAAGAAAAGAAGGCAGGCCAACATTGAGTTTACAAAGAAACATCAAACTTAGAATGCTACAGATTGGTCTCACTTGTAAAGTGTTGTGGAGTGACGGAAGTAAATTTAATGTATTTTCTTTTGATAGAGTGCAATATATAAGTGGGCCAAAAAACCACAGGGACAGCAAAAACTACTAAGTATCAACCATTAATCACGCAGGTGGCAGCGTCATGGTGTGGGGATATTTTTCTAGACGTAGGGTTCAGTCCAAGTAGAAGGCAAAATGGATCGTTTACTGTACAGTGACTTTTTAGAAAAGAATATGGTTCCACATGGGAGAAAGAACATGCCACTTAAGTGGATATCATCAGGACAATGATTCAAAACACACACCTACGGACAGCCGGCCGAAGTGGCCGAGCGGTTCTAAGCGCTACAGTCTGGAGCCGCGCGACCGCTACGGTCGCAGGTTCGAATCCTGCCTCGGGCATGGATGTGTGTGATGTCCTTAGGTTAGTTAGGTTTAAGTAGTTCTAAGTTCTAGGGGACTGATGACCTCAGCAGTTAAGTCCCATAGTGCTCAGAGCCATTTGAACCATTTTTTGAACACACCTATGGGCACTTAAGAAAAGTTTTTTACACATAAGAAAATCAAACTGTTGGAGAAGCCAAGTCAGAGGCTGGATCTAAATCCAGCTGAACACCTCTGGGATGTATTAGATCCAGGTTTTTGTCGTAGAAGCTACTCCAAAAAGGATCAGTTTGCTGCTGCCTTACTGGAAGACTAGTGAAAACATTCACTCGAACTATTACAAAAGCTTGTGGATTCAGTGCCACGTGCATGTGTAGCTGTGTTCAAAGCCCATGGGTATGCAACGAAATACTGATTCGTTCTTCAGATTCCGAAACGGTGTTGATTTATTCTTACATACAAATCACTATTGAGGCAGAAGAATCGTTATTTCTGTTTTGATGCAACATAACTTCATTTAAACGAAATGTAGTTTTGTACTAAATGGATTATAATTACACACATTTCAGTTATTTTCTGTTACACACTTACCTTTGTGTATTTGTGACTAATGTTTTCTACAAAGTATTTCTGAGCGCTACTGTACACCAACAAATCGCGGACTCCACGATTACGGGCACGTATTAGTCCCTTTCTGCCAACCTTTCATATCTGATTCCGTACAACCGACTGGCTCAAACACAAGGTCTGTACAGAAAAGAAGAAGTTATATCTCCACAAGTGGGAGACGTCAGTATTACATTGTCGACTACTGCCAGTACAAGTCAATGAGGCGACAAGACAACGAATCGTCATTGCAGTCATCCCACGATCGAACCACTACTAAGCTAAAACGTAATTTTTAGTATCAGTTGTCTGTAGTGCATTTTTGGATTGGAGGAAGTAGTTGATCGACGATTCTTGAGATTTGTAGAGTAGATAAGTGGTATGTTATATACATTTTTGTGGGGGAAAGGTTTTCCTGTATTAAACATCACTTTGGTGAAAGATTTCTGCAGTAGACAGTGGTTGTGTTTAAATAAGGAGTGTAATTTGTGGCCGGCCGTTGTGGCCGAGCGGTTCTAGGCGCTTCAGTCCGGAACCGCGCTGCTGCTACGGTCGCAGGTTCGAATCCTGCCTCGGGCATGGATGTGTGTGATGTCCTTAGGTTAGTCAGGTTTAAGTAGTTCTAAGCCTAGGGGACTGATGACCTCAGATGTTAAGTCCCATAGTGCTTGGAGCCATTTGAATTATTTTGTATTTTGAAGTACATATTTAAAACAAAAATTAGAAAATTGAGGAAAGTCTAATGGAGATGTTTGCCAAGCTAACTGCAGGACAGGAACGTTTAAAAAAGAAACAGTTAATACAAGAAATTAAAGAAACTGTGAAAAGTAGCTAGGAAAATATAGACAGTAATTTTTAAGACCTACAAGACGATGAGCGAAGAAAAAATTTCGCAATATAGAAACGGGTAGAGAAAGCAAGTCAAGAAGAAATCAAAGGCATAGGAATCGTCGCCTGTCCAAAGTTGTAAAAGTGGGCATCTGAGAAAATTAAACATTAGAATGCTAGTTTTTTTTATGAGAAGGGTGAAACCCACAACAATGACCTGAATTTGAGTAGTGGGTGCTCTGTAGCTTCAACTGCAGGCAGCAGACAAGTATGAGTAATCATAATCATAGTAGGGGTGCTTCTAACGAAATCCATAGTTCCCAAGACGCCTACCATAACAGAAAAAGTTCTGCAGCCGTAGAGAAAACAAAATTGCCCAGTAGAAGGATACAGCGTTTGTAATGAAGACGAAGGAAGCCGTGTTTCCGGTTTTAAACGAAACGGAGAAATACACCCTGTCCTACATAAAGAAGTGATCGTACATTGGGAGTGATAGTGATGACTGGATTGCAGGTTGGTTAAAAAACTGGAGAGTAAGCAGCGGATTACACAGTCAGTTTGGATTAGTAGAAATAATAAGGATGAGATACAGAGCGTTACAATCAAAGAAATAGAGAAACTCAGTAGTATTGGCTATGCTACTGGATAAGAAAAACTAAGAGAAGGGTAAATTTCAGGTGTACATGAAAATTTAGGTTGCACGGTATATACAAAATGAGAAAAAAATCGTACTGAAATAGGAAAAGAACGTTTAAGGTAAAAAGACAGAAAGCCTCGTGCCCGTATAAAGTGAAGAAGTGACTATGGATCGATAGGTGTATCTTACAATGAGCGAGCGGTGTAGCGCAGTGGTTAGCTCATTGGACTCGCTTTCGGGACGACGACGGTTCAACCTCGCGTCCGGCCATCATGTCTTAGGTTTTTCGTGATTTCCCTAAATCGCTTAAGGTAAATGCCGGGATGGTTCCTCTGAAAGCGCACGACCGCTTTCCTTTCCCATCCTTCTCTAATCCTAGCTTGTCCTCCATCCCCAATGACCTTGATGTCGACGGGACGTTAAACACTAATCATTTCTTCCTCCTCCTCCTCCTCCTCTTCTTCCTCCTCCATCTTAACGTGGGATTGCAGGTTACCTCGGCACCGAGAGGTTAAGTCAAATGTGCCGCTTCTGAAGTTATGTTAGAATCTGTGGAAAAACTTTTTCTATACACTACTGGCCATTAAAATTGCTACACCAGGAAGAAATGCAGATCATAAACGGGTATTCATTGGACAAATGTGTTATACTAGAGATGACATGTGATTACATTTTCACGCAATTTGGGTGCATAGATCCTGAGAAATCAGTACCCAGAACAACCACCTCTGGCCGTAATAACGGCCTTGATACGCCTGGGCATTGAGTCAAACAGAGCTTGGATGGCGTGTACAGGTACAGCTGCCCATGCAGCTTCAACACGATACCACAGTTCATCAAGAGTAGTGACTGGCGTATTGTGACGGGCCAGTTGCTCGGCCACCATTGACCAGACGTTTTCAATTGGTGAGAGATCTGGAGAATGTGCTGGCCAGGGCAGCAGTCGAACATTTTCTGTATCCAGAAAGGTCCGTACACGACCTGCAACATATGGTCGTGCATTATCCTGCTGAAATGTAGGGTTTCGCAGGGATCGATTGAAGGGTAGAGCCACGGGCCGTAACACATCTGAAATGTTACGTCCACTGTTCAACTTGCTGTCAATGCGAACAGGAGGTGACCGAGACGTGTCCAATGGCACCTCATACGATCACGCCCGGTGATACGCCAGTATGGCGATGCCGAATACGCGCTTCCAATGTGCGTTCACCGCGATGTCACCAAACACGGATGCGACCATCATGATGCTGTAAACAGAACCTGGATTCATCCGAAAAACTGACGTTTTGCCATTCGTGCACCCAGGTTCGTCGTTGAGTACACCATCCCAGGCGCTCCTGTCTGTGATGCAGCGTCAAGGGTAACTGCAGCCATGGTCTCCGAGCTGATAGTCCATGCTGCTGCAAACGTCGTCGAACTGATCGTGCAGATGGTTGTTGTCTTGTAAACGTCCTCATCTGTTGACTCAGGAATCGAGACGTGGCTGCACGATCCGTTACAGCCATGCGGATAAGATGCTTGTCAAGTCGACTGCTAATGATACGAGGCCGTTGGGATCCAGCACGGCGTTCCGTATTACCCTCCTGAACCCACCGATTCCATATTCTGCTAACAGTCATTGGATCTCGACCAACGCCAGTAGCAAGTCGCGATACGATAAACCGCAATCGTGATAGGCTACAATCCGACCTTTATCAAAGTCTGAAACGTGATAGTACGCATTTCTCCTCCTTACACGAGGCATCACAACGTTTCACCAGGCAACGCCGGTCAACTGCTGTTTGTGTATGAGAAATCGGTTGGAAACTTTACTCATATCAGCACGTTGTAGGTGTCGCCACCGGCGCTAACCTTGTGCGAACGCTCTGAAAAGCTAATCATTTGGATACCACAGCATCTTCTGCCTGTCAGTTAAATTTCGCGTCTGTAGCACGTCATCTTCGTGGTGTAGCAATTTTAATACCCAATAGTGTATTTCTATGGTAATTATTGACCTAATTAATTACAGAACATTAATATGTGAATATCGGAATACACAAGGAATAAAAGAGAATTCGGGAAGGAATAGAGTCATAATGGTGTTCTCTTCCGGAGAAAACTGAAGATAATCGGTAGTTTATACCTGGAGGAGGCACTTGGAAAAATACAAATTATTCAGCAACAGAATTCTGAATAGGATGTAATTACTGGACGTGAGTTTCCTATGTACAGATGGATAGCTCTGGTTTAATCTGAGATCTTGACGGTCAATGGCTTAAATGTTGTTAGGCAAAATAAGATTTCCCTAAGTGGCAATTCTGTTGTTATATAGGATTGGTTAATACACAGCTGAAAGTCCTGATACACTGTAATGTGACTGTTAACCAGGAAATGGTCTTGGGGTGTCAGTAGCTAGCGACGGGAAGAATTCCTGGATGTTAATTGGTACTGGCCCAAGCATGTTAAACAGATCAGTAGGATGGGCTACCACTAGTGAGCCTTGTGTAGCAAATGGCTCTAATAAACAATTATAGTTTTCCGATAGTAAAATACAAACAGCCGTTATTTTGGTTTTATTTGTTAGGCAACCAGTTTCGACCTTACATTATGTCACCTTCAGGCCTGCGTATTTCAAGTAACCCTCGTGTTAGAAACCAACGTAGCACCGTCAACTGATGTCGTGAAGATTTCTTTTCTCCATTGGCATGTGCCCTCCTTGGACAGCAGAAGCCCCAGTGGGGAAAAAACTTTCATGATACCAGTTGACAGTGCTGCGTTGGTTTCCAGCACGAGGGTTACTCGATATATGCAGGCCTGAAGATCACATAATATAATGTCGAAACTGGTTGCCTAACAAATAAAACAAAAATAACGGCTGTTGGTATTTTTTTACTGGAAGTCGACCAGTGGAAGTCGCGCGCTCCAGATATAGGATGGGGTTACATGTATTGAATTAGATTTTTGGTTATGGATTGAGCACAGAAGGAAATTGCTTTCGAAAATTCCGGAACAGGCGTCTTTATATGTAAACAGTGGACCTGTTTTATCGCCTCGAAATATGATCAAAAAGAATTGGTTCTCAAATTCATTTACTTGGTAGAAAACTGCTAGTGGAGAAGGAAAAGCCACAGTAACTTTCTCCTCAAGACTATTCCATGCATTGAGTTTTTCTAATACAAGTGGTCTGCATGTATTTGATGCGATATGAAGGTAAGCGCTAGAAGGCCTAACACTATGTGAGATTATCTCACCTGAAGATATAATTCCACTGCCTAAAATAAAGATTTAAGACAAACTTTCTAGCAAAGCCCTGAAATCCGTGTTTACAACTTCGACATCCAATAAAGAACGAACGGAAGAAGAATGCATGGGAAAAAGAAAGTTTGCTATTGAGAAGGAAAGACGTGCCAAAGAAAGAAAAGAGCGTGCTTTAGAAACAAAACGACTTAATTTTAAATGCGATACGGTCCGAAGCTGCGATGCATTTTTTGAAAGATTTCTTGATGCCTTCAGCACGTGCTCCTGAAATAACGTGAACATCTCGGTTTTATTTTATGAGCATAACATGGTGTCATAGAGGCAACGACGTACATGACGTAATTTACTACTAAAAAATCATCCATAAAGTTCCTGAAAATGGCCTAAGACCGAAATTGTGCAATAATACATGAAATAAAGAGAATAGCAGCTGAAGGCATCAAGAAATCTTTCAAAAAAACGACGTCATTTAGATTTCATTTCATCAGTGCCACACAAAGGCAGAAAAAAGATCACACAGTCAGTTGATTATTCTTCGGGGACAAATACAGACTTCTCACATCATGACAGTAGCCCAGTTATAAATGTGCACTTACTATTTGATAGAGATGTATCCGAATAAGAAGAAGAAGAAAAAGAAGAAGAAGAAGAAAGAGGAGAAGAAGAAAAAGATCAAGAGCCTGGGACTTCAAAGAAGAATCAGAGGACCTAGTAAAATGTGTACCTAGATAGCTTAGCCTCAGTAACTGAACTCTTCTCGTTACCCTACTGATCACCCTTTAGTGGAGAAGAAAGTATTACTTTTGTACAAGAATTTTTAAGACTTGTGTTCAAATTTACGAGATGTCTCAGTTTAGTATTGTGTTGACTAACTTTGCTACAATACAAAAATGTTGTAATGTTTCAAGTGTTTTTATTATTCAGTCATCCATTTTTATACTGTTTATCTTAAATGGAGCTTTATCCCATTTTGTTCTAGTTAAATTGTAAATTTCTCTGTAATTAATAAATAGACAAAGCTTGATTTTGGGTGGATTGTAGGTAACAACTCTACCTATGACTTCAATTTGAAGTCACAGGAAAAGCTACTCCTCATGGACCTGAATAACAGAAAAACTGAAAATTGTGGGGTTTCATCGCTCTACCATATAACTTGCTACGTAAGGAAGGAAACTGGAATATATTAACAGTGAGTGACTGGTCAGAAATGGGGTTCGTGCGAGGAGTAGGGTCTGTGACAGGCGAAGCAGCATAGACTTTGTGACGAGAGAGCGCGTCGCACGACCTCGATTACAGATCTATAGTACACTCTTAAGAAAAAAGAACACCCCACCAAGGAATTACCAGAATGTGATGGAAACAGCTAGATGCGATACTCATATGCAGACAAACAAATGAATACAGTTTCAGAAAAATTGGATGATTTGTTCAATAGAAAGAAACGCACAAATTGGGCAAACCAATAATGCGTTGGTCCACCTCTGGCCCTTATGCAAAGTTATACGGCTTGGCAATGATTGAAAGAGATGTTGGATGTTTCCGTGAGGTATATAGCGCCAGATTCTGTCCAACAGATGCGTTATATAGTCAAAATCCCAAGATACTTATAGCTGGTGTGCCATGCCCATAATGCCCCAAACGTTCTCAACTGGGGAAAGATCCGGCGACGTTGCTCATGGCCTGACATGAAGGGCAACAAAACGGGATGTAGAGAATCATCGACATACCGCTGCGTTGTAAGGGTACCGCGAGTGGCAACCAAAGGGGTTCTGATATGGGAATAAATGGCACCCCAGACCATCACTCCTGGTTGTAGGGCCATATGGCGAGCGACCGTCAGGTTGGTATCCCACAGCTGTCCAGGGCGTCTTCAGACGTCCTCGCTGAACATCTGGGTTCAATTCGAAGCGGTACTCATCACTAAAGACAATTCTACTCCAGGAAATGAGATTCCAGCCTGAAGAGGTGCCTGGAGACGCCCCGAAGAGCTGTGGATACCAAACTGACTGTCGCCCACCATACGATTCCACAACGAACACTGTTGCTCTAGGGTGGCATTTCCTTTCATATTTTGATTCGTTTGGTTGTCATCCACGGGACCCTTGCAGCACAGCGGTACATCGACGATATTATACGCTCCTTTTTGTTGTCCTTCATGGCAAGCCACCCTGGACTTACGATTTCAGCAAGATAGTGCCTGCCCGCGCACGGCGAGAGTTTCTCCTGCTTGTCTTTGTGCTTGCCAAACCCCTCTTGGGCCAGCAAGGTCGCCGGATCTCTCCCCAACTAAGAATGCTTCGAGCATTAAGGGCAGGACCCTCATACCAGCTTGGGATTATGACGATCGAACGCTCCAGTTGGATGGACTTTGACACGTTATCCCTCAAGAGGACATCCAGTAAGTCTGTCAATCAGTGCCAAGTCGAATAACTGCTTGCGTAAGGGCCAGAGGTAGCCCAACGCGTTACTGCCTTGCACAATTTGCGAACCTTTTTCTCTGAGTAAATCATCCAATTTTTCCGAAATTGTAATTGTTTATTTGTCTGTACATGTACATCACACCTTTCGGTATCCATCGCATTTGGGTAATTCCTCCGTGGGAGGCCTTTTCTGTCTTAGAGTATTGCCATTAAAATTTTTTTCCTGTATGATTATATTTAGATATTTTTTTATATGTAAGCCTCATAAATACAATGTTGTAGATGTGTAAAGAGGAGGAGGATGCGGCTAGATGGCAGAAACCGACGAACAACTGTCGGGCGCAAAATCATCACCTTAAGTAGCAGAGCTGAATACTCGGAAATGCGGACACAGCCACCTACAAAAACTAAACGGTTGTTGCAAGTACTAAAAACGCCTTTGTTTTGTCTATGGGAAATGGTTCGATATCGTTTTAATATGAGACTGTCGGCAGTGAAGAGTCGAGTCACCACAGTTTGCTGTATGAAAGCATTGGGAATAGTGACATAGTAGCCAACGCCTGAAGAGATTGAGAGTTGTTAAAATTTTAATAATGGACAGGGTTAAAGTTGCGGTGACGACCTATTATATAATTAAGGATAGGCCATGATACAGTATGATGGGGTGCACAGCAGAATTCGATATTAGCAGTATAATGAATAAACGGCTAATAAAACTGGTTGAGTTTTATTGCTATAAAAGATAATAAAGAGTAGTTATATCGTTTTAGAAGTTGAATCCAGTCAAAATATAGTTTTAAGTGGTATCCAGTTTATTTGGTAAGAGTCTGGGCTTAACTTTAAAAGGAAAGACCAGTTGATATTAAGGAAAAATAAATAAAAAAGAGGGGACTGTAGGCAGATTAATGAATAAATAACAGGATTTTTTTTGTAAGAAAAAAACAACAGAAAATCCATGAAAACTGTAAAAATAAACCTTGCAAAAAGAGAGAGAAAACACTATGTATGTTTTATACGATATTCTCAGTTTGCAGAAAGTGACTGTGTATTAAAATGCGACATCTCTAAGCAAAGCACTGGTAGATCTGTGTTCTATTGGTGTGTGTGTGTGTGTGTGTGTGTGTGTGTGTGTGTGTGTGTTTGGAGGGAGGAGGGGGGTAACAAAAGAAGGAGCTTTACCTGAATTTCGAAAGACATATTACATGAAGTGAAATATTTTATTACAGGACGAAGTATTGGCGATAATTTACGAGTCGTATACCACCGGAAGACGATGAGAACACACGTGATCATTTGGTCATCAAAAGTCAAAGACGACTTTTGTAGTACCGTAGTACGTCGGGAGATAATTCATGTAAACCAAACGCTTATAGTAAAGTATGTCGACCTGAAGTTGGGAGACTGATGCAGAGAAATTAACTATTTCAGATAGAAGCAATCGTTTCTGTCACGAGAAACGTATTAATAGGTTTTCTAACTGAGATTCGTAGTTAGGCTTGGTACACAGGGAGCTAGAGGATAGTTAACATGACCACTAGATACCAGTTCTATACCATTAATAGCGTTCCAAAGCGAACAGTGCACTCTTAAAAGTGACTACTAATATTGTGGTCGGCGAACTTACGTGCTTCATAGAATACAGAAAAACATCTGACCGTATAGGCTACTTACAATGTGAGAAGTAACAGGATTTATGAGAATATCAAATCACCTGATTCTGTTAACGAGGAAACTCTACAAAATACGGCAGTAACGATAAAAATAAAATAAAACACAGAATTTTATGGAGCAGGGAACGTCGTCAGGCCAGGACATACAGTCTCTGTTTAATTTTAGTTTGTATGGAAAATTCATAATGATCGCTTCAGATCTAATTGAAATGACGGATACGAAATTTCAGTGCCAGTGTTCTGATGAACGATGTGATGTTCCTTCGGACAACATTCCTAGATACCCCACAATTTGACGACTAGGCAGGATTCAACAGTCACCACGACTGGTGATGATGGTACCCTGGACATTTTGGACTGTGGGACACCATTCCTAATGGGGTGTATGAACAGCACAGATGGCAACGAATGCTCTGCAGCGTGCTTCCATGTTGTCCACAAGATTGGTAAGGAGTTCTTGTGGTAGAGCTTTCCATTTCTCCACCAGCGCTGTTGACAACTGGTGTATGATAGTTGGTGCATTGAGAATGTCTCCCCAACGCATCCCACACTTGCTAAATGGAATTTAAACCATGGAAGCGGGCAACCCAGTTTATTCGCTTACAGTCGCGCATTGTCATCCAAATGGAAAGACATACATGGGGGAAGAACTACAGTGTCACATTAACATCAACTGGTGAGTGTACTGCGTTCAAAGAACTGGAGGACAGTACACTCATGTAACATTATGCTTCCCTAGACCATAATACCTATGCCAACAAAACGATCTGTCCCTTTATAGATTACGTATTTCCACCTCTCGCCCTAGGAGTATGTGCAGCGTTGTCGCACATGATCATATTGGTGTTCTAAATGTTATGGTGTGGGGAGGTATAATGCTGCATGGGTATGCTGACCTCCAAATAAAAACAGTGCACTCTTCGGTCAATGTTATTGTAACACTGTACTTGTTCCCCATGTACGTCTTTTCAGGGCTGCATTCAGTTCTGACTTCATTTTTATGGATGACAATGCGTGACTGCATTGGACAGCGGAGGCGGAGTAGTTCTGGAAAAAGAGGATATTCGGCGAATGGACTGGCCTGCTTGTTTCCTTAAACCTCATCAAGTACGTGTGGGATGCTTTGGGAAGACGTATTGTAGCACGTCCACATGCACCAAAGGCCATCTAACGGTTGTCAACCACACTCTTTGAGTACTGGAATGGCCTACCCCAACAACTCCTCACGAACCTTGTGGCCAGCATGGGAGCGTGCACTGCCGTCCGTGCGGATCACAGTATTTAAAAACCAAGTCCTGTCGTTTGTAAATTCCAAGGGACCATCATGAGTAACGGTGACTTCAGTGTAATATTATTGTTTTTGAACAAAAGTGTCATATCGACACATTGCATATTTCTTTCAGCTACCTTCTGTAGTATACCACAGCAGTTATTTCTTTGTATCGTCTTATTTTCTCCAGCTATGTTACTTGAAAGTGACACATCATACGAAAGTTACTTTCGTCCTTAAGTTTTGCTCACCAGTGTCTAATGCCAATCACGAGTTCCCTTTCCGTCGTAATTTTGTCGACACAGGCTTCAAGCAAAGATAACCCCTTGCCTTGTGGCTAAACCACGCTTTTTCCGATACTCGATTCAGTTACTCAGCGTATGTACCTATTCTTCCATACTTGATCACTGCTCAGTATTGATGTTTATTGCAACGTGTGTCAAAGCGAGAGGTAGTAAGACACAACTGAATTACAAACAATCGCTGCGAGTGGGCATTGATGTAAATCAATGGGGAAAATTGAAAATTTGTACCATAATGGGATCCGAAACCGTGTCTCCTGCTTACTAGGCAGTTGCTCTGATCACTTAACCATCTTTCTCTGCCTCGTGATGACTGGGTGTTGTGTGATGTCCTTAGGTTAGTTAGGTTTAAGTAGTTCTAAGTTCTAGGGGACTGATGACCATAGATGTTAAGTCCCATAGTGCTCAGAGCCATTTCATTTCACTTAGCCATCCGTACACAGTGGTAATCGTAACTGCAAGGAGTAGCCTAGCACGCCTCCCGTCAGGCCCAAATTATCCACACACTACGAATGTGGTGCCCCTTGCCCATTATTCTCATTACTCGCGGCATTTCACCGATTTCTGTAAGAGTTATAGTCTGGGGTGCATCCACATCCGCACTAGAGCGATCGTTGGCCGTCTTCGCGTTAATTATATTTATGTGACGTCTGTTCTTCTGGACATGTCCGAAAGAACAGACACCACATATACAGGGTGTTACAAAAAGGTACGGCCAAACTTCCAGGTAACATTCCTTACACACAAATAAAGAAAAGATGTTGTGTGGACATGTGTCCGGAAACGCTTAATTTCCATCTTAGAGCTCATTTTAGTTTCGTCCATCTACGCTCAATGGAGCACGTTATCATGATTTCATACGGGATACTCTACCTGTGCTGCTAGAACATGTACCTTTACAAGTACGACACAACATGTAGTTCATGCACGATGGAGCTCCTGCACATTTCAGTCGAAGTGTTCGTACGCTTCTCAACAACAGATTCGGTGACCGATCGATTGGTAGAGGCGGACCAATTCCATGGCCTCCACGCTCTCCTGACCTCAACCCTCTTGACTTTCATTTATGGGGGCATTTGAAAGCTCTTGTCTACGCAACCCCGGTACCAAATGTAGAGACTCTTCGTGCTCGTATTGTGGACGGCTGTGATACAATACGCCATTCTCCAGGGCTGCATCAGCGCATCAGGGATTCCATGCGACGGAGGGTGGATGCATGTATCCTCGCTAACGGAGGACATTTTGAACATTTCCTGAAACAAAGTGTTTGAAGTCACGCTGGTACGTTTTGTTGCTGTGTGTTTCCATTCCATGATTAATGTGATTTGAAGAGAAGTAATAAAATGAGCTCTAACATGGAAAGTAAGCGTTTCCGGACACATGTCCACACAACATATTTTCTTTCTTTGTGTGTGAGGAATGTTTCCTGAAAGTTTGGCCGTACCTTTTTGTAACACCCTGTATATATGAGAGGTAGTAACTGATCTGTGTTCTTTCAGCCTTTTATAGACTAGGGAGAAATGGAACTAGTGCGTTCAAAGTAACAAATGTGAAAGTGGCATTGTTATAGAGGTGTGTTTCCCCTTTTGTCTATTGCAGTGACATGTAACGTCGGTTTTGCAGAAGCAAATAACTTATTAGACGCCAACTGGACGGTCACTTGTTGAATTGGATGGGAAGTCTATATTTATCAGTTTATCAACTTAGGCGTTAGCTGGTAGGATTATCTCCGGCATTAAAAGTCGATCCAAGGAGGATCAAGCGAACTCCCTCGCTCTCGTAGCAAAAGCCTAATACAGAAACCATAACCTACCACACCTTAGTGACCGTGACAGGGCTTTGAGTTCTTCATCTACATGTACATCTACATGGCTACTCCGCAAACACACTTAAGTGCCTGGCAGAGCGTTCATCGAACCACTTCCACACTGATTCTCTATTATACCACTCTCGAACAGCGGGTAGAAAGAAAGAATATCGATATCTTCTGTGCGAGCTCTCATTCGCCTTCATTCATTATGATGGTCGTTTCTCTCTATGCAGGTCGGCGTCAACAAAATATTTTCGGATTCAGAGGAGAAAATGGTGACTGAAATTTCGTGAGAAGATCTCACCGCAACGAAGAACGCCTTTGTTTTAATGATTTCCATCCCAAATCCTGTTTCATGTCCATGACACTCTTTGCCCTATTTCTTGATAGTACAGAACGTGCTGCCCTTCTTTGAACTTTCTCGATGTACTCCATTAATCACATCTGGTGAGGATCCCACACGGCGCAGCAGTATTCCGAAAGAGGACGGACAAGCCTAGTATAGTCAGTCTCTTTAGCAGATCTGTTGCACCTTCTAAGTGTTCTGCCAATAAAACGTAGTCTTTGGTTCGTATTCCGACAATATTTTCGATGTGTTATTTCCAATTTAAGTTGTTCGTAATTGTAATTCCTAGGTATTTAGCTGAATTTACGGCCTTTAGATTTCAAACAATGGAAACTCCAGGTAGGAACATCAACGATGTAGGAAAGGACAATTGCTACTTACTGTAAAGAAGACACGTCAAGTTGCTAATTGGCGCAATTAAAAGACACTCACATAACGCTTTCGGTCACAGTCTTTGTCAGTAAAAGACGCCCCCCCCCGCCCCCCCCCCCCCCCCCACACACACACAAGCAAGCAAGCACATCTCAGGCACGCACGACCATCAACTCAAGCATCTTGGGCCGGAGAAGTGGGATGCAAGTAGCAATCTGGAGAGGGCGCAGAAGGGGAAAGGATGGTACTGTATGGGTGAGGAGAGAAAGACGAACGCTGTCTGGTGGAGTGTGTAGGAACTAGATTACCAATAGGCATAGCTTCAGGAGGTTGTGGGGCATGGAGGCAGAGAAAAAAATGAGAGGAGACGGGAAAGACGAGTGAATGCGTTGGCAGAGGGCTGCAAATAAACAGGATGGGAGAGGAGAGTGGGGAGGAGATGACAGGATGGAGGGGGTGGAAACTGTTGGATGGAAATTGGCGGAGATACTTACGGGAGCGAAGAATGTGTTGTAAGAGTAGCTCCATTTTGCGCAGTTCAGAAAAGCTGGTCGTGGAGGGCAGGATCCAGATGGTTCTGGTAGTGAAGCATCCATTGAAATGAAGTGGGTTGTGTTCAGCGCGTGTTGTGCCACAGGGTGGCCTACTTTGATTTTGGCCACAGTTTGGAGGTTGTCATTGATCCTGATGGACAGCTGGTTGGTAGTCATAACAATATAAAAGCTGTACAATGATTGCAGCAGAGCTGCTTTTACAGGTGGCCTGCCCCCTGATGGAGTAGGATAAACCTGTGACAGGACTGGAATAGGAAGTGCTGGATGGATGGATTTAGCAGGTTTGGCACCTGAGTCTTCAACAGGGATTTATCCCTGCGGCAAGTGGTTGGGACTGGGAGTGGCATAGGGATGGACTAGGATGTTGTGGAGTTTGGGTGGGCGATGGACCACCACTTTAGGAGCGGTTGGAAGTATCTTAGGAAGAATGTCCCTCATTTCTGGGCACAGGTAACCAAAGCCCTGGCAAAGGTTGTGGTTCAGTTGTTTGAGTCTGGGGCGGTATGGGTGATGAAGGGTACATTCCTGGTTTTGGGTGTCGAGGGAGAATTGGGGGTGTGAGGGAAAATGGCATGGTAGATCTGTTTGCAGCCCAGGTCTGGGCGTAGTGCCTCTCTATGAAGGCCTTGGGAGATGCTCAGCATACCAAGCAAGGGAATTTTTGTCACTGCAAATACATCATCCTCAGGTGACCAGGCTATACAGGACGGATTTTTTGTCGCGAAAGGAATGACAGCTGTCAGATTGCAGGTTTGATGTGGACAGATGTGTGGATGAAGCCATCGGAGAGGAGGAGGTCAACATTTAGGAAGGTTGCGTGCTGAGTGAGGAGGATCACATGAAGTGGATGGGAGAGAAAGTGTTGAGGTTGTGAAGGAATGAAGATATGGTGTCTTGGCGCTGAGTCCATATCATGAAAAAATGGTTCAAATGGCTCTGAGCACTATGGGACTTAACATCTATGGTCATCAGTCCCCTAGAACTTAGAACTACTTAAACCTAACTAACCTAAGGACATCACACAACACCCAGTCATCACGAGGCAGAGAACCATATCATGAAGATATCATTAAAGGACTTGAACCAGAATAGGGGTCTGGTGTTTTGGGAAGCTAGGAAGGTCTCTCTAGATGGCTCATAAAAAGGTTGGCATAGGAGGGTTTCATGCAGGTGCCTGTGGCTGTGCTGTAGATCTGTTTATATATTTCCCTTTCAGAAGTAGTTGTGGGTTAGGATAAAGTCAGTAAGCTATATGAGAAATGAGGTAGAGGGTTAGTAGTCTGAAGGAGTTAGGAAAGGTAGTATGCTCAATAGCAGTAAGACCATGAGTATGAGGGATGCTGGTGGATAGGGGGGTGGTGTGAACAGTGATGAGTAGGGATCCAGGAGGTAAAGGGGTGGGGATGGTGGAGAATCAGTGAAGCAAGTGTTTGGTGTCTTTGTCGTGGGAGGCTAGATTACGGGCAATTGGTTGGAGGTGTTGGTCAATGAGGGCCGAAATTCTTTCGGTGGGGGCAAAATAATCAGCCACGTTTTAGATTTGATTGATTTATTGTGTAACCGAAGCTTAACTGATTCCCTTTAGCACTCATGTGGATGACTTCACGCTTTTCATTATTTCTGTTGGCAGTACGAAACAAAAGGGAGCACGTCACTCCACCTCCCTATGTAGTCAGATGGGCTTCACCAATTGAGAGGAGGAGGTGTCTACCCTAGGGACATCCCCCCGCAAAGTGAAAGTCTCTGCCACTTCCGCTGTTTTCTAACTTCTACGGCAGTAGGGCACCTTTCATCTACAAATCACACACCTATGTTCGTCTAGCCGGCGGTCGAATATTATCTCAAAAAAGTGCGTCTGTTGTCTCGCAGCGTCCACTGGCTCACAAAGAAGGAACGCAGCAGCAGCGACTATTATAACACGCCCAGCCACCACTGCCGCCATAACCTAGGCCGTGGAACATACGGACAAGCCCACGAAAGAAAAGATGTGAGAATGGAGGACGGACACCTGGGCAGAGGCCCGGACCTCACGTCTACAGAGAGCAACCTCACGGGAAATGGCGGTCTTGCGGCCTCTTAAGACGCAGCAGCAGCAGCAGTTGCTGCTACACACCCAGGCATGACGACCGCCGCCGGCACCTCCGCCACCGGAGCACACGCGGCCGCCTCCTTTGTCGCCGGCGCCGACGCAGCTGCAGCCGCCGCTCTCGCCAACGCCAGCGCCGCACAACAAGCGTGACCGCAGCTGCCCCACACGAACAGGACAGTGACAGCAAATCTTATAGCGTATCTGGCCTCACCTTGGTAGACTTACTCGCTACAGTCCATTTTAAAAAGGCTAATGTCACTGTTACTTTGAGCAAGAAACTCGCGCTGCCCTTGGAAACGTTACTAACACGTTCCAATTGCAGTTCGAGTCATTAGAGAAAGAAATCGAAGAACGGTTTGATGATATACGAATGCTGTTTAACAGTTTGATGAGACTGAAAATCGTCAGTCGGTTAAAGAAGGAGCTATTACGGTTCTGCATTAACAACTTGGTGAGTTGCGGAAAGAAAGTGATGCTAATACTGAAATTCAGCAGAAAATCCGAAATATAAATGGCTAATTTAATAATAGTAACTACTATTTTCAATTTTTAGGTTACTTACGCCCCAAATAAACTGGAAGAATGCTCAATATATTGTATTTACACTACTGGCCATTAAAATTGCTACACCAAGAAGAAATGCAGATGATAAACGGGTATTCATTGGACAAATATATTACACTAGAACTGACATGTGATTACATTTTCACGCAGTTTGGGTGCATAGATCCTGAGAAATCAGTACCCAGAACAACCAGCTCTGGCCGTAATAACGACCTTGATACGCCTGGCCATTGAGTCACACAGAGCTTGGATGGCGTGAACAGGTACAGCTGCCCATGCAGCTTCAACACGATACCACAGTTCATCAAGAGTAGTGACTGGCGTATTGTGACAGGCCAGTTGCTCGGCCACCATTGACCAGACGTTTTCAATTGGTGAGAGATCTGGAGAATGTGCTGGCCAGGGCAGCAGTCGAACATTTTCTGTATCCAGAAAGGCCCGTACAGTACCTGCAACATGCGGTCGTGCATTATCCTGCTGAAATGTAGGGTTTCGCAGGGATCGAATGAAGGGGAGAGCCACGGGTCGTAACACATCTGAAATGTAACGTCCACTGTTCAAAGTGCCGTCAATGCGAACAAGAGGTGACCGAGACGTGTAACCAATGGCACCCCGTACCATCACGCCGGGTGATACGCCAGTATGGCGACGACGAACACACGCTTCCAATGTGCGTTCACCGCGATGTCGCCAAAGACGAATGCGACCATCATGATGCTGTAAACAGAACCTGAATTCATCCGAAAAACTGACGTTTTGCCATTCGTGCACCCAGGTTCGTCGTTGAGTACACCATCGCAGGGGCTCCTGTCTGTGATGCAGCGTCAAGGGTAACCGCAGCCATGGTCTCCGAGCTGATAGTCCATGCTGCTGCAAACGTCGTCGAACTGTTGGTGCAGATGATTGTTGTCTTGCAAACGTCCCTCATCTGTTGACTCAGGGATCGAGACGTGGCTGCACGATCCGTTACAGCCGTGCGGATAAGATGCCTCTCATCTCGACTGCTAGTGATACGAGGCCGTTGGGATCCAGCACGGCGTTCCGTGTTACCCTCCTGAACCCACCGATTCCATATTCCGCTAACAGTCATTAGATCTCGACCAACGCGAGCAGCAATGTCGCGATACGATAAACCGCAACCGCGATAGGCTGCAATCCGACCTTCATCAAAGTCGGAAACGTGATGGTACGCATTTCTCCTCCTTACACGAGGCATCACAACTACGTTTCACCAGGCAACGCCGGTCAACTGCTGTTTGTGTATGAGAAATCGGTTGGAAACTTTCCTCATGCCAGCACGTTGTAGGTGTCGTCTCCGGCGCCAACCTTGTGTGAATGCTCTGAAAAGCTAATCATTTGCATATCACAGCATCTTCTTCCTGTCGGTTAAATTTCGCGTCTGTAGCACGGCATCTTCGTTGTGTAGCAATTTTAATGGCCAGTAGTGAATTAATATTTTCTTTACAGTCATGAAAAGGAAAGGTAAAGCAGATTTTGGGATAGCAAGTAGATTTCCAGGAAGTGCCTGTAAGGTGTATACGAGAAGTTTGTAAATAAAAGTAGATACTGCATTATTTTACACTTTGTGATTTACAGGTGCCGGGGTGATAGTCATCGTAAAAGCTGGAGAAGCATTAATTTTCTCGGCATCTAGCACACGTTGATGTGATTTCGTATTCTCTCTCGATGACATAAGAAGGGGTTTCGAGCTTTTTGATCAAATTGTTTACCTGATGATAAAAATATACATCGCAGCGTTGCACTGGCATAGTGCATTTCAGGGGAGTCACTCTAAAATTGCACGATGGGAATCCCAAAATTTCCTTTGGATCTCCTTTCCATGCATTTTAATAAATACAAGCCGCGCGTGGTAACCGTGCGGTCTAGGGCGCCTTGCCACGGTTCGCGCGGCTCCCCTCGTCGGAGGTTCGAGTCCTCCCTCGGGCACGGGTGTGTGTTTTTTGTCCTCAGCGTAAGTTAGTTTAAGATCGATTAAGTAGTGTGTAAGTCTAGGGACCGATAACCTCAACAGTTTGGTCCCACAGAACTTACCACAAATTTCCAAAAATAAATACAAAAATGGTTCAAATGGCTCTGAGCACTATGGGACTTAACATCTATGGTCATCAGTCCCCTAGAACTTAGAACTACTGAAACCTAACTAACCTAAGGACATCACACAACACCCAGTCATCACGAGGCAGAGAAAATCCCTGACCCCGCCGGGAATCGAACCCGGGAACCCGGGCGCGGGAAGCGAGAACGCTACCGCACGACCACGAGCTGCGGACAAAAATAAATACAATGTATTAAATAATATCTAATAAATACAATATATTGAGCACAATTTCGGTTTACTTAATATAAAGATAATGTAAGACTTGAAAAAAAATGTTTCCGCATAGAGACCCGATCTCACGACCATCGGATTGCCGTTCTTTCTGCGCCAATCGCTGCCTCAGACTGCGCAAATACACTATAAATGGCCCATGACTCGCCCGACCCGCGCCACAGCTGCTAATTTTTCGAAGCGTTTGTTCACCTGGAGCTCTTCCTTCCGTCTCTTTCATTTCTCGCCAAGGCCTGCATATACCACAAATTTAGACGAAATCTGAGACGGCGAGTAGAAACGTTCCGCTTCTTAGCAGGACTAACAGAAGAGACAGAGAGAGACGAGCGGCACTTTTCGTCACGGGAGCGAGCAGCAGGCGCGAGAGCCTTGCGGATGTGTTCGACATATTTCAGTGACAGTTCAAAATGGTTCAAATGGCTCGGAGCACTATGGGTCTAAACATCTGTGGTCATCAGTGCCCTAGAACTACTATTGAAATTCCGACAGCGTACGTCCGAAGAGTCCTCACACATGTGTCTCGCAAAATGACCACGAGGAAGGAGTCGCCCATGTGGAACTTCATCGACAGTCATTCTTCCCAAACACGATTCGCGAATGGAAAGAGAAGGGTATCCTTCACCACACACCGTAACTTGGCTTGGGAAGTATAGCTATAGGTGTATAGAAGGAAGCCTCATCTAACACCGATTTTGCGCTAAACTTAGGGTTGACACATTGTTGAGGTATTTAAGCATACTGAAGGGGTGAATGAAAATTTGTACCAAGCCTGGGATTCGAATCTGGGTCTCCTGCTCGCAAGAGAAATGCGCTGACCACTACGTCATACTGCACGGACTACCCTGCCACGCCTCCCTCCTCAGTCCAAATGCTCATCCCCGCCTCAGTCCAATTGGAACTGCCCCTGAACTCGAACAACATTGCAGAGGCTCTCCAACTGCGTCAGAATACCACCTCAGCGACGACCGAAATGGGGGATCCTGCCTGAAACGCAGGCATAGGAGCTTTAAGCAAATGAAAGTATGTGATTTATTTATTTATTTACGCGGCAAATTCCGCAGGATCAAATTGAGGAGCAAATCTCCAAGGCCATGGAGCGTGTCAGTAGATGAAATTAAAACATAAAAGTAATAAAAGACAAAAATAAAAATTTTATTAACCCAAAAAACCAAGCCATAAGTTTAAGTAAACGCAATCAACAACATAACATAAGAATCAGCTTAATTTTTCAAGGAACTCCTCAACAGAATAGAAGGCGTGACCCATGAGGAAACTTTTCAGTTTCGATTTGAAAGCGCGTGGATTACTGCTAAGATTTTTGAATTGTTGTGGTAGCTTATTGAAAATGGATGCAGCAGTTACTGGACACCTTTCTGCACAAGAGTTTAGGAAGTCCGATCTAAATGCAGGTTTGATTTCTGCCGAGTATTAACTGAGTGAAAGCTGCTTATTCTTGGGAATAAGCTGATATTGTTAACAAGAAACGATAGTAAAGAATATGCAGGGTGGTCCATTGATAGTGACCGAGCCAAATATCGCACGAAATAAGCGGCAAACGAAAAAACTACAAAGAACGAAACTTGTCTAGCTTGAAGGGGGAAAACAGATGGCGCCATGGTTGGCCCGCAAGATGGCGCTGCCATAGGTCAAACGGATATCACCTGCGTTTTTTAAAAAATAGGAACCTCCATTTTTTATTACATATTCGTGTAGTACACAAAGAAATATGAATGTTTTAGTTGGACCACTTTTTTCACTTTGTGATAGATGGCGCTGTAATAGTCACAAACGTATAAGTGCGTGATATCACGTAACATTCCGCCAATGCGGACGGTATTTGCTTCGTGATACATTACCCGTGTTGAAATGGACCGTTTACCAATTACGAAAAAGGTCGATGTCGTGTTGATGTATGGCTATTGTGATCAAAATGCCCAACGGGCGTGTGCCATGTATGCTGATCGGTATCCTGGACGACATCATTCAAGTGTCCGGACCGTTCGTCGGATAGTTACGTTATTTAAGGAAACAGGAAGTGTTCAACTACATGCGAATCGTCAGCCACGACATGCAACAAATGATGATACCCAAGTAGGTGTTTTAACTGCTGTCGCGGCTAAGCCGCACATCAGTAGCAGACAAATTGCGAGAGAATCGGGAATCTCAAAAACGTCGGTGTTGAGAATGCTACATCAACATCGATTGCACCCGTACCATATTTCTATGCATCAGGAACTGCATGGCGACGACTTTGAACGTCGTGTACAGTTCTGCCACTGGGAGCAAGAGAAATTACGAGACGATGACATATTTTTTGCACGCATTCTATTTATCGACAAAGCGTCATTCACCAACAGCGGTAACGTAAGCCGGCATAATATACACTATTGGGCAACGGAAAATCCACGATGGCTGCGAAAAAAGTGGTCCAACTAAAACATTCATATTTCTTTACGTACTACACGAATGTGTAATAGAAATGGGGGTTCCTATTTAAAAAATACCCAGTTGATATCCGTTTGACCTATGGCAGCGCCGTCTAGCGGGCCAACCATATCGCCATCTGGTTTCCCCTCTCAAGCTAGACAAGTTTCGTACTATGAAATTTTTTCGTTTGACGCTTATTTCGCGAGATATTTGGCCCGGTCACTATCAGTTGACCACCCTGTATATATATATTTTCCACCATTGGAGGTCATCCGCATTAAGCACTCAATCCCAAATACCTTACTGTAATATACAGGGCTATTACAAATGATTGAAGCGATTTCGTAAATTCACTGTAGCTCCATTCATTGACATATGGTCACGACACACTACAGATACGTAGAAAAACTCATAAAGTTTTGTTCGGCTGAAGCCGTAATTCAGGTTTCTGCCGCCAGAGCGCTCGAGAGCGCAGTGAGACAAAATGGCGACAGGAGCCGAGAAAGCGTATGTCGTGCTTGAAATGCACTCACATCAGTCAGTCATAACAGTGCAACGACACTTCAGGACGAAGTTCAACAACGATCCACCAATTGCTAACTCCATTCGGCGATGGTATGCGCAGTTTAAAGCTTCTGGATGCCTCTGTAAGGGGAAATCAACGGGTCGGCCTGCAGAGAGCGAAGAAACGGTTGAACGCGTGTGGGCAAGTTTCAAGCGTAGCCCGCGGAAGTCGACGAATAAAGCAAGCAGGGAGCTAAACGTACCACAGCCGACGGTTTGGAAAATCTTACGGAAAAGGCTAAAACAGAAGCCTTACCGTTTACAATTGCTACAAGCCCTGACACCCGATGATAACGTCAAACGCTTTGAATTTTCGGCGCGGTTGCAACAGCTCATGGAAGAGGATGCGTTCAGTGCGAAACTTGTTTTCAGTGATGAAGCAACATTTTTTCTTAATGGTGAAGTGAACAGACACAATGTGTGTATCCGGGCGGTAGAGAATCCTCACGCATTCATGCAGCAATTTTGCAATTCACCAAAAGTTAACGTGTTTTGTGCAATCTCATGGTTTAAAGTTTACGGCCCCTTTTTCTTCTGCGAAAAAAACGTTACAGGACACGTGTATCTGGACATGCTGGAAAATTGGCTCATGCCACAACTGGAGACCGACAGCGCCGACTTCATCTTTCAACAGGATGGTGCTCCACCGCACTTCCATCATGATGTTCGGCATTTCTTAAACAGGAGATTGGAAAACCGATGGATCGGTCGTGGTGGAGATCATGATCAGCAATTCATGTCATGGCCTCCACGCTCTCCCGACTTAACCCCATGCGATTTCTTTCTGTGGGGTTATGTGAAAGATTCAGTGTTTAAACCTCCTCTACCAAGAAACGTGCCAGAACTGCGAGCTCGCATCAACGATGCTTTCGAACTCATTGATGGGGACATGCTGCGCCGAGTGTGGGAGGAACTTGATTATCGGCTTGATGTCTGCCGAATCACTAAAGGGGCACATATCGAACATTTGTGAATGCCTAAAAAAACTTTTTGAGTTTTTGTATGTGTGTGCAAAGCATTGTGAAAATATCTCAAATAATAAAGTTGTTGTAGAGCTGTGAAATCGCTTCAATCATTTGTAATAACCCTGTATAACCGTGGGATGTCTTGCTACACCTGGGGAAGCAAACTGTTTACATCGGAAGTTTACCTCAGCATGTGGTCACTATAATGCACGCTGTCATACTTGCAATCTACTCCGATAATAATAGTAATAATAATAAACCTCTGATGATAATAGTAATAATAATAATAACCCCGTGGAGGCCCGGGAAAAGAATAGGCCTCCGGTATGTTCTGCCAGTCGTAAAAGGCGACGAAAAGAACAAACCACTAATAGGGTTAACCCCCCTTTTAGTGTGATTAGTTGGTTCAGGACAGAACTAATGAAGCCTCGGACAAGGGCTGTCATGGTCGGGGATGACGCTTGAACCCTATGCCCGTCCACAATGGTAACGACACTGCTAGCCACACGGAAAATGATTTAAATCACCAACACAAAATCACACATTTGCTATACATGGATGATCTAAAACTACTGGCAGCAACAAATCAAAAACTCAACCAGTTACTAAAGATAACAGAAGTATTCAGCAATGATATAAATACGGCTTTTGGAACAGACAAATGTAAGAAAAATAGCATAGTCAAGGGAAAACACACTAAACAAGAAGATTACATATTGGATAACCACAGCGACTGCATAGAAGCGATGGAAAAAACAGATGCCTATAAATATCTGGGATACAGACAAAAAATAGGAATAGATAATACAAATATTAAAGAAGAACTAAAAGAAAAATATAGACAAATACTAACAAAAATACTGAAAACAGAACTGATAGCAAGAAACAAGACAAAAGCTATAAATACCTATGCTATACCAATATTGACCTACTCATTTGGAGTAGTGAAATGGAGTAACACAGACCTAGAAGCACTCAATACACTTACACGGTCACAATGCCACAAATATAGAATACATCTCATACATTCAGCAACAGAAAGATTCACATTAAGCAGAAAGGAAGGAGGAAAGGGCTTTATCGACATAAAAAACCTACATTATGGACAGGTAGACAATTTAAGAAAATTCTTTATAGAACGAGCAGAAACTAGCAAAATACACAAAGCAATCACTCATATAAATACATCGGCTACACCATTGCAATTTCATAACCACTTCTACAACCCTTTAGATCACATAACATCAACAGATACGAAGAAAGTAAATTGGAAAAAGAAAACATTACATGGCAAGCACCCGTATCATCTAACACAGGCACACATCGATCAAGATGCATCCAACACATGGCTAAGAAAAGGCAATATATACAGTGAGACGGAAGGATTCATGATTGCAATACAGGATCAAACAATAAACACCAGATATTACAGCAAGCATATTATTAAAGATCCCAATACCACAACAGATAAATGCAGACTTTGCAAACAACAAATAGAAACAGTAGATCACATCACAAGCGGATGTACAATACTAGCAAATACAGAATACCCCAGAAGACATGACAATGTAGCCAAAATAATACATCAACAACTTGCCATACAACATAAACTAATATAACAACACGTTCCCACATACAAGTATGCACCACAAAATGTACTGGAGAATGATGAATACAAATTATACTGTAACAGAACCATTATAACAGATAAAACAACACCACATAACAAACCTGACATCATACTCACCAATAAAAAGACGAAATTAACACAACTAATCGAAATATCCATACCCAATACAACAAATATACAGAAGGAAACAGGAGAAAAAATTGAAAAATACATCCAACTAGCTGAGGAAGTCCAGGACATGTGGCAGCAAGATAAAGTTGACATTATACCAATTATACTATCATCTACAGGAGTCATATCACACAATATCCACCAGTACATCAACGCAGTACAGCTACATCCAAACGTATATATACAACTACAGAAATCTGTAATTATTGATACATGTTCAATTACCGAAAGTTCCTAAATGCAATGTAACATATACCGTACAGTTAAAAGGAAGTCACGCTTGATCAAGGTCCGCGTCACTTTCCATTTTTAACCAGACATAACGTCTGAGAAAGGTTTTCTCATAATAATAATAATAATAATAATAATAACAGAAAACTATATACAACCCAGCCCTGCGACATTAAGATTTACCTAATTTTACCTTCATGCTCTATTTCCGTGAGGTGTACATAGAGGGAAGCAATATATTGTCTGACGCTCCTAGGAATGTACGCTCTCGCAAGCTTGCAGTAAATAACACTGCGATGCAGAACGCCTCTCGTACAGAGTCAGGCACTGAGATTTGTTGATCATCTCTGTGCTTACTAATTGCAGCTGTAAGGAAACACATTACTCTTCTTGTATCAGTAGTCTCTCTTAAGGAAATATGAGATATTTTACGAATGGAACTGCGTCCACTGATTGTTCTGTAATCTTGTAATCATACAGTAATGACTCCTTGAGTCTGTTTCGCACCACATTCAGTTAAAGGAGTCATAATATAAAAAAGACGTCATGATCAAGAGATCAACGTGTAAGCTACTGCTATTGTATTTCAGTAGAGAAAACTGCAGAACGATCTTAGGACTATATATACGAAAAACATTAATAGGTAATGACCTAAGTCTGCTCGACGCATACCGATTCTATATCTTTGCGAGCAGACACGGTTAGAAATCAAAGCGAGGGGTGTATACAGAAGATTTACTACCTATTCCAAATAGTTTTCCGAATCTAGTTGGCTGATGTGGCATGGAGGCATTCCGTTAATGGTGGTTAGTAAGGCAATACCCCATCCGGTCGTGCTACTATGACACGTCGAGATTCCAGAAACCAATGGTGGAGTAACGTCCAAACTGCTTTCCAGAATCAACGTCTGAATACAGTTCAACTGAAATCTTGTTGGGGCCGATAAGGTCTAAATGCAGCACGCTGGAGACAAGGTTAGCTTCCTTCGATGAATGGCCATTTGCTATTAAGCAACGAGCGGTTGAGCTCAGTGAAGAGGGGTACTTTTGCAACGTTAAAGGTGAAGCACTTGCATGAAGAAGATGTTTCGTGGTCAGCACACGCTCTGCAGTTCTCCAGATACTTGCTTCTGATTCGTGTCGAGGGTTCTGCTTTTGTGGACATTCTGTCGAACGCAAAATGCGATAATTACATCAAACGATGAGTTAGATAATAAAATTATCAGAAAAATTCTGAAAAAAGCAGTGTCATCCGAACGGCATGTGCTTGAGGGTACCCGTCTGTGTAAAATTTGCTTTCAGGATATGTGGGTGCAATATTCAAAGCATATGGGACGCATCACTACGTGTGTTAAATGTACACTCTCTATTTCGTCGAGTGTTGCACGTTGGGAGCCTATAACAGCTACAGTTAGAGCATTAATTCAATGTAATAAAGACAGTATCAGTAAATATTGAAGTTTCCCTTTGCAGCATGTGAATTCCACATTTCATAAATTAACACAAATTAATATGTTCACACGTAAATATCATAATGTGTTATAAATATATAAGCAGTGCTCTGTGTCTGAATCGTATACAATTAAGTTCAGATTATAAGTTGCAGACCTCATTTGATTATGCAATTCATATCAGCAAGGTTAGGTAAACTGGTAAGAATGCTTCCGGAGTGTTTCGATGTGGGCCTTATGCGATGTGTTTGGTGCTAGTGCTAATGACTGCCTGGGGTCGTGATCACGAGAAAATAAAAATGCACCTGGTGTGAGTGCATGCACTATGTTGGTTGCTTCTGCACGTAGTGTGTCAATAAATAAATCGTTTCTTCTACTTAAAAAAACTTTGTATTGATTTATTCACCTACTATTTTCCACTTCCTTACTTTCAGACTTCATGTAAGTACTGTATGTAATATACATCGTGTGAAGAGCCAGGACCCCCGGCTAGTTGTCTCTAGCAGATGCGACGCAGATGAAGCTGATAACTAATGAACCTTGCGCCAGCAGGCGCTGACAGGTACCAACAGGATCTGACAGGCATGGTGCCAAGGCAGATGGTTCTCAAGCCCTCAACTTTGGTTGACACGTAGAAGAACCTTTCCCAGAAAGATTTCTGGGACGGCTTCCAGGTTATCTCGTGAGCCCAGTGTCCTAACACTTTCATTTACCTCTAAACAATTATCTTAGTTTTACATCTATGTGCGATAATTTTAGTTATGCTACAAGTAACTCAAGTTTGTAACCCATAATACAAATACTTTTATTGTTATTAATGTCATGATAAAATAACTTCAATTTTGTTAACTGTGATTTTCCGAATCAGTTCGCAAGAATGTAAAAACATTATTGTTAACGTCAATATATCTCGTAAGTTAGCAAAATTATTGATATAAAAGTAATACTTTAGTATTCTAAATAATCGGAAAATTATATGAACTCTTACAGAAGGCAGCACTGCAATCAAATAAAGCTGTAATATATCCACTGTACTCATCTACAGACTAATTTACTATTACGAATGCTACATTTGTACAGCAATGACGTAGCAGAAAAAGTATAATAAAACATTATAAAACATTGGAAAAGACCTGGTACATAATAACAGTCACATTTGAGAGTAAGGAACATTGGACTGAGGTATTTAAAGTAGATTTTCTCGGGGCACACGTTACGACGCTATTAAGTTTATTATATGTTCGGTGAAGAGGCTGTATCCCATACTTGGATTCCGTAATTATTCTGTTGGATGACTCTTATTTCAATATTTGTAGCATGTGAGTGCTTCTTATGCAGAAGATAAGAGCACTCTGTATGAAACATGAGCTCTTGCTCATTAGTTTACCGGGAATACGAGGGGGCTAAATATATCCAAGGCTTTGAACGCACCTGGAATGCTTTTAAACATATTTGTGAAACATACGAGATGCCGTAACTCGGTATCACACCTGACGCGTGACATGAACTTCGTGATTCATTCATCATAGCCAATATTCCAAGAACCACCGAACGATATGCTGAGAAAAGCTGGTACACTGACATGGTTGGAACAGGTGTCGCGATGCTTTTATTTCAAGCGCTATTAACCACACAAATAAGACGTAAGCAGAATGTTTCGTAAAATCATTGCACGAATAGGAATGGACAGTGACGCATGATAATTCTCTGAAGTATTGACAAATACATTTAAAAATACTGTTCGAAATGTGAGTCAAAACAGACTGTAATTCAGAAATCAAGGAAAGGTGTTAGTCTACATTATGTCGCAGCCTCGATTCCTGCAACTCCGTCATGTATCAAAAGCAAATAATCATTTTATCGCGCTTTTATCAAGCAATTGCATTCTGATCCAGGTTCAGCATTTTATCAGAAACAGAAAGCACCTGTTGAGACATATGATTCCAACCATCTGATAATTGATAACGAAGTTATAGTCGTGCTAGCTTGAGTACCATAAACAATATATATATATATGGTTAATCATGATTAATGGCGTAAACACATACAGTTGAAAGTACACGATACTAGAAGCAAAAAAGTCTCAGTAAACGTGGGGTCGAAAATGCATTCCTTAAGGGCTACGAGCAGTTTTTCATCTTCGGTACTGTGAAACAAATCTCTTATACTGCAAGTTCTGTACTTTCCATATGTTAGGAACTGGTAGTATGGACAAAAAAAATCTAGTAAACATGTGCTCGAAAATGCATTCCTTCAGAGCTGTGAGCACTTATTCATCTTTGCTACTTTCAAACATAACTCTTCTAATGATCAAGTGCTCGTAACTTTTGAGCTACGCGTTTTAGAGCACATGTTTGTTGGACATTTTTGTCTTATTTTGGCACTTTCAATTGTATGCGTTTACGCCATCTTACTTTTGTATAAAAACATGGCACTAGATATACTGCTAAGGTACTTTTTAATCTGATTCTGTAACAAGACTCACGTTTTTGATCAATAAGTAAAAAAAAAAAAGGAAGTTGCGAGTCATCAGCAACACACTCATTAAAGACGAAGCACAAACGCTGTCAGTTGTGGCTCCCGGCGATCTGTTACAGTGGTCAGGTTACTCTTTCATTTAGCGAAAACACAATAGTAGCTTGACCAGTTTCAGTGTTTACACGGCCTAAGTACGTAGTTGTTCAAAAAAACTTATTTCAGTTCTGTGAGTGGAGACTAAAATAATAAATCTCCAGTCATAAAACTGAAATAATTATTTTTCCTTCCTATGTGAATGGACATAATAAGAGTCAGTTATGTTTTAAAAATCACGGTGTGAAATATCTGTCACTGTTTAGATTGTAATCCCCCATTCTTATCTCTAGTATTGCGACTCCTTGCTCTCTCAGAATGTGTCCTATAACCGATTTCTTGTTTTATTCAAATTATGATACAAATTTCTTTTCTCAACAATTCTATTCAGTACCTTCTCATGAGTTAGATAATCTATCCATCTAACCTTCAGAATTTTTCTGGAGCACCACATTTAAAAAGCTTCTACTCTCTTCTTATCTGAACTACTTATCGTCCACGTTTCACTTCCGTATAAGCTACCCCCATACAAAATACCTTCAGGAAAGACTTAACAATATTTAAATTTATATTCGATATTAACAAATCTATCCTCATCGGAAACACTTTCCTTGCCATTGCCATTCCGCGTTATAGATTCTCTCTGCTTCTGCCATCAGAAATTATTCTACTGTCCAAACAGCGAAACTTATCTATTAGTTTTAGTGTCTAGTTTCCTAATCTAGTTTCCTAAGCATCACCTGATTTAATTCGGCTACACTCCATTACCCTCGTTTTCCTTTTCTTAATGTTCATCTTATATCCTCCTTTCAAGAAACGTCCACTCCTTTCAACTGCATCTCCAACTATTTTGCTGTTTCTGATAGAATTACAGTGCCTTCAGCAAACTGAAAAGTACTCATTTCTTCTCCCTAAATTTTAATTCCCTCTCCTAATTTCTCCTTGCTTTCCTTCATAGCTAGCTCAATCTACAGACTGAACAATATTGAAGACAGGCTACAACCTTGTCTCACTCCCTTCTCAAACACTGCTTCTCTTTCATGCCCTTCGGCTCTTGTAATTGCAGTCTGATTTCTATATAGTACAAGTTGTACATAATGTTGAGCTCCCTGATTTTTCCCCTGCTACCTTCCGAACTTCAAAAAGCGTATTCCAGTCAACATTGTCAAAAGCTTTGTCTAAATCTACAAAAGCTATGAACTTAGATTTGACTTTCCTTAACCTATTTCTAACAGTTCCAATATTTCTTTGGAAACCACAATGATCTTCCCCGACATCGCCTTCTACCAGTTTTCAATTCTTCTGTTAATAATTGGTGTCACTATTTTGCTCCCCGACTTATTAAACTATTCGGTAATGTGCATACCTGTCAATATCTGCTTTCTTTGTAATTGGAATTATTACATTCTTCTTGAAGTATGAGAGTATTTTTCCTGTCTCAAATACCGAGTGGAATAATTTTCTCATGGATGGCTCTTCCGAAGATCTTAATAACTCTGAGGGAATGTCGTCCACTCCAGGGACCTTGTTTCGACGTAGAAGTTTTAATGGCGCGTCAAATTCTTCTCGCAGTATTGTATCTGCTATCTCATCTTCATCTACTTCCTCTTCCCTTTCTACAATATGGTCTTCAAGAACATTTCGCTTGTACGGATTAGATTAGTCAAATATTATTAGATGTTAGTCTCACATAATACTTGGAAATAAAGTAATACATAAAAAATGCAATGACATATTACAGAATAGGGACCCCTCATTTAATTAGTGTTCACGCAACCTTAGTCCGTCCGCAGAGAAGAGTTCAAAATCATCTGAGGCGCTGACAACCATGAGGGCCAAAAGTACAGACACAAAGTTCTGAAAAAAATAGATGTTTGTGAATAGTAAACTTGTACACAAAGTACCAGTCTCATAGATTTGACTTATTTTTTAACCAAGTTTCAACATTCGCTATTTCCTATGAAAAATAATGTGCCCACTTTATGCTGTGAAATTTTAATTAATATTTACAATTATTATTATTAATGTTAATTCACAAAATTTTCGTGTATTTATAATTAATGTGAAACTAGAATCAGAAATAACTAAATGCACTACACACATAATTATGACCTGTCCCAAGACTTCATGGTCCTCATTATCCTGATTTTCATTAAGCACGCTATTTGACTGGTTCAAGTAAAAGTATCGGTTCAGTTCAGGCAGGAAGTCTAATAGTTTTGTTAAGTCTGTGCTTCAAGGTTGGAGTTTGCGTTCCACGTACGTATGCCGGTACTAGACTTTGCAAAACATCTACAAAATGTGTGGAAATGACAGACTGTGTGACATGAAGAAAATTGTTGCCTCCCACGACTCCAGTGAAGAATATGTTACTTGAGACAACAGTTCTTGGCCACCTGATGAAGACTTCATCATCGTAAAATTTCTGAAAGTACTTTGTTACGACCAACAGCAACTTTAGTTTCATAGTGATGTCGGTAATCTTCGTGAAGGTTATGATATCCTCAGCGTACATTTTACAGACCGGAATGCTGAAACCATGGAACGTGAGGTTGTGGTGGGTTATTCCTTCATTTTTTTTCTTTATTGGATTTAAATCCCCCACCCCCAGAGGGGGGGGGGGCGGGCTGTCAGGAGCGTAATATGCTGCTCTGCAGCCTACAGAAAAGTTAAAAAACATAATGAGAATAGAAACAAACAAGAAAAACAGACGATAAAACGGTGACATTGTAAAAAACTGTAAAATGGCGTAAGGTGTGGACGTTAAAATATGAAAACACTGTGGTGACGATGCGGATGAAGTCAGACAGGCATAATTAAAAAACACGGCGACAGTCTGGTTTCTGTTCGCACAAGATAAAAAACACAACTAGCGACAGTATGGCGGCTGTTCACAACACTGACAGGGGACGCACAACACTGAACACTCACTTGTAATAGCACCACACAGGTGACACGGCGGCAGATGGTGAGTGGGGAGGGGGGGGGCGACCTATGATGGGGAAAAATGGGGAGGAAAATGGTTCAAATGGCTGTGAGCACTATGGGACTCAACTGCTGTGGTCATAAGTCCCCTAGAACTTAGAACTACTTAAACCTAACTAACCTAAGGACATCACACACAATCATGCCCGAGGCAGGATTCGAACCTGCGACTGTAGCGGTCGTGCGGTTCCAGACTGAAGCGCCTTTAACCGCGCGGCCACTCCGGCCGGAAAATGATGAGGAGAGGAAAAGAAAAAGGGGGGAACTGATGGAGGGAGGGGACATAGAAAAGAAGGGGCTGGGCGGACTTGAGAATGAGTGGGAAAGGCAGTGGAGGGGAGAGCAGAAAGGACTCAGGGGAGAGAAGGGATGTAGTGAGAGGGTAGGCGTGGAAAAAACAGGATGGAAGGGGGGAAGAGGGAGCCTGGGGAAAGGACAGAAGACAGGAGGGGGAGGTGAGGATCAGATTTGATAGGAGGGGTAGATGGAGGGCAAGAGGGCATCATGCAGGAGGGGGAGTTGACGGAAGCCACCTTGCGAAAGGAGATGAAGGGTGTACAGATGGATAGTAGGGGGGACACAACAGTGAAGGGGCAGCAGAGGGCAGGGGTTGGAGAGGAGAGGAGTAACCAGGGGATTAGGGGGATCAAGGCGGCGAGAGGTGTAGAGTATGTGGATATGTTCAAGGAATAGGAGCAGTTGGGGGAAAGGAATCAGGTTGTAGAGGATTTGCGTGGGGAACGGGAGGTGTATATGGAAGGCGAGGCACAGTGCATGGCGCTCGAGGATCTAGAGGGACTTATAGAATTTTGGGGGGGTCCGGTTATCCAGGCGGGACTGGCATAACAGAAGATGGGACATATTAAGGATTTGTAGGTGTGGAGGATGGTAGAGGGGTTCAACCCCCATGTCCAGCCAGAGAGGAGTTTGAGGAGTTTGAGGCAGTTGTGGGCTTTGGGTTGGATAGAGTGGAGGTGAGGGATCCAGGTGAGGTGACGGTCAATGGTGAGGCCAAGGTAGGTGAGGGTGGGGGAGAGGCGGACAGGACGATTCCTTCAAGAGCTTCCAGCTTTTATGAGGATATAACAGTCAATTTAGCCAGTGAGCGCTCCCACAGAATTGAAAATTTATGGTTTGGACCGACATGGAAGCGAACATCAGAGGAATCAGTGAGATAGCTTTTCGCAAATATTCATATACAGGGTGGACATTATTAAAGCCCACTGACTGCAGGGATGGATTCCTGACTGGAAATAGAGGAAAAAAGATGTTATGAACATGTGTCCAGAAACGCATCATGCCACAGTAGGTGGCGCTGACGTATGACTGTTCCTCTGACTAAGTGCCATGTGTTTTCTGTGTGTTGTAGGCTGGGTGATTGAGGCAGCATACTGTTAAGCAGCAGAATGGTCCTGTGTTGATGATGGAAAAAGCTGAGATGGTGTTTTTCTATGGCCAAGCAGATAGAAACGGTTTAGAGGCAGCATTGCTATACCAATACAAGTACCCTCAGAGACACCAATCACATCACACACCATTTCAACGCAGGGAGGCAGCGGACTGTGTGCACACCAGATATGGAGGACCGGGTTCTGCAGGATATTGAGAAGAACCCCAGTACAAACTCTAGGCAAGTGGCCCGCCAAAATAGTGTAAGCCAAAGCACTGTTATAGGTATCTTGCATGGAAAGTGCTAGTGTACCTATCAGCTGAAACGAGTGCAAGGGTTATCAGCAGCGGATTTTTGTCTACGTGAAGAATTTTGTCGATGGATTTTGCACCAGACCATCACTAGTATGGGAGTTCTGTCATCAGTCCTCTTTACTGACGACACAACCTTTACCGTAACTAACATCATCAATCTGCATAATCGTCATCCACGGGCTACAAACAATCCTCGGGGAATGGTTGACGCTTCTCATCAGCTTTGGTTTAGTACGAATGTGTGGACAGGGTCTCTTGGTGACTAGATAACAGGACTGGTTATCATTCCACAGTGCCTCAACGGAGGAACGTACTGGACTTCCTGCGGAATACTCTGCCTGCGCTGCTTGAGAATGTGCCTTTGGCAATACGAGAGATTATGTGGTTTCTGCATGACGGCGCACCACCCCACTTCCGCATTACAGTTTGCCGACACCTCAACATCATCCCCGGACGTTGTATAGGACGCAGGGGCCCTTAGCATGGCCTGTTAGATGATCGGACTTAAGTCCTGTATTTTTACCTCTGGAGGCAACTGGAATGTAATGTGCATGCTGAACCAGTACCTCACGTGCAGACCCTTCAACAGCGTGTTCACGGCATCTATGACGCTATTTGAAGAGAGGCCATAACGTGCGAAAGAGTGCAGCAATCCATGATGCGACGTGTGAACGCGTGCATTGCGTCCCATGGAGGCCAATGTGAACATCTGTTGTGACGTGGATGCGATGCAGCTCCGTACGGTGTTCTGGGACTATTTGTTGTCGTTGCATGCATACTATCCATTTCAGGACATATGTTCACAGGATCTTTCTTCTTCCATTTCCAGTCAGGAACTGGTCCCTGCATTTTGTCGATTTTATTATTATTCATTCTGTAAACAGTGTATGCGTACACCACAGGCAGAGATGGTTCGCTGTAAGATCAACACATACATACACTGAACAGCCAGAACACTAGGACCACCTATCTAATAGCTGGGATGTCCACCTCTGGCATGGATAACAACGGCGACGGGTCGTGGAATGGAAGCAATGAGGCTTTGCTAAGTCGCTTGGAGGGAGTTTGCACCACATATGCACATCCAAGTCACCTGATTACCGTACATTCCGGGGAGAAAGACGATAAGCTCTGACGTCACGTTCAGTCACATCCCAGATGTTTTCAATCGGGTTCAGATCTGGCGAGTCCGGGAGACGAGGAGGGCAGCAATTGGAACTGGCCACTGTATTCCTCGATCCACACCATCACACTCCTGGCCTTGTGACACAACGCATTATCTCGCTGAAAAATGCCACTGCCATCAGGAAATGTGATCGTCATGGAGGGGTATACATGGTCTACAATTAGCATATGATACTCCTTGAGCGTCATCATTCCTTGCACGAGCTCCACTGGATCCACGGATACTCACGCTAAGGATACCCAAAGCATAATGGAGCTGCCGTAGCTTGTTTTCACCCTGCAGCACAGGTATCGAGGAGTTGTTCCCCTGGAAGGCCACGGATTCGCGCCCTTCCATCGGCATGATGAACAAGTTTCGGGTTTCATCAGATCATACAACGCTCCGCCACTGCGCAAACGTCCAGTGCCGATTGTCACGTATTCATTTCAGTTGCACTTGCCGATGTCGTGGAGTTAACATTGGCACATGCACGGATCGTCGGCTGCGTTAGGAGTTTTCGGTGCAGTGTGGGTTCTGACACAGTTACACTCTACCCAGCACTTAATTCTAAAGTTAGTTTTGCCACAGTTCGCCGCCTGTCCTGTTTTACCAGTCTTCCCAGCCTACGACCTTGCCGCCCAAACCCACGACGTCTGGACGTGGTTTCACCATGGTTTCGCCACGTGCAGAAGACACTCACCACAGCACTCCTCGAACACCCAAGTCTACATCTACATCTACATTTATACTCCGCAAGCCACTCAACGGTGTGTGGCGGAGGGCACTTCACGTGCCACTGTCATTACCTCCCTTTTCTGTTCCAGTCGCGTATGGTTCGCGGGAAGAACGACTGCCGGAAAGCCTCCGTGCGCGCTCGAGTCTCTCTAATTTTACATTCGTGATCACCTCAGGAGGTATAAGTAGGGGGAAGCAATATATTCAATACCTCATCCAGAAACGCACCCTCTCGAAACCTGGACAGCAAGCTAACTGCGATGCAGAGCGCCTCTCTTGCATAGTCTGCCACTTGAGTTTGCTAAACATCTCCTTAACGCTATCACGCTTACCAAATAACCCTGCGACGAAACGCGCCGCTCTTCTTTGGATTTTCTCTATCTCCTCCGTTAACCCGATCTGGTACGGATCCCACACTGATGAGCAATACTCAAGTATAGGTCGAACGAATGTTTTGTAAGCCACCTCCTTTGTTGATGGACTACATTTTCTAAGGACTGTCCCAATGGATCTCAACCTGGTACTCGCCTTACCAACAATTAATTTTATATTATCATTCCACTTCAAATCGTTCCGCACGCATACTCCCACCTATTTTACAGAAGTAACTGCTACCAGTGTTTGTTCCGCTATCATATAATCATACAATAAAGGATCCTTCTTTCTATGTATTCGCAATACATTACATTTGTCTATGTTAAGGGTCAGTTGCCACTCCCTGCACCAAGTGTCTATCCGCTGCAGATCTTCCTGTATTTCGCTGCAAATTTCTAATGCTGCAACTTCTCTGTATACTACAGCATCATCCGCGAAAAGCCGCATGTAACTTCCAACACTATCTACTAGGTCATTTATATATATTGTGAAAAGCAATGCTCCCATAACACTCCCCTGTGGCACGCCAGAGGTTACTTAAACGTCTGTAGACGTCTCTCCATTGAGAACAACATGCGTTTCTTCAATGCTCGTGCCGAGCTTCCGGGCCATCACAGTCTGCCCTCGGTCAAACTCAGATAGATCACGTGCCTTACCAATTCTACACAAAAACAATACTCTCACTGATACTACATCCACTATGCGTGTGTCTGACTAGTAGTCATTCCTCACAAGATGACGCTGCTATAGCCTGGATGGGTTTGTATCGATAGTAGGTCGGTGGTCATTAACGCCAGGTTAGCCGAGAGCGCTAATGCGCTGCTTCCTGGACTCGGGGAGGCGCGCCAGCCCCGGATCGAAACCACCCGCCTGATTAACGTCGAGGGCTGGAGTGCCAGGCAGCCTGGATGTGGTTTTTAGGCGGTTTTCCACATCCGTCTAGGTGAATACCGGCTGGTCCTCACGTCCCGCCTCAGTTACGCGACTCTCAGACATTTCAAACACATCCGCACTTTTCCATGATTTCCACTAGATGCAGACAGAAGGGGTACTCTGATTCCATCCCGGGGGGTTCGGGGTGGCGGCAGGAAGGGCTTCCGGCCACCCCTTGAAATTAACATGCCAAATCCGATTTAACCACGCCGACGCCGCGCAAAATGCGGGACAAAGGAGCAAGCGGTAGATAGGTAGGTGGTCACTAAGTTCTGGCTGATCAGTGTATACGCTACAATCGAAAAATAGATGATGGTGTGCTTTACGCCCTTTCGGTTGTGAGCGCCTGATTTTTTCTGGAGGGGTAAGCGACGGCGTGCGTTTCAGTGCGCAGCCTTACCTGTTTGCGGAGAGCTTCTCGAGCTTGAAGACGTTGAACTCCCAGAGGAGGGCCATGTCGAGCACCTCTCGCAGCTGGGCGGACATCTTGCCCGCGCGTACCGTGGCCCGCAGACCGCCGCTCGAAGCGCCGCGCGAAACGGCCGAGTCGTTGGAGCTTCGCCGCGTCACGTTCACCGGAGTCGCGCTGCCCTGCAACACGGCGGCCCGCTCAGCGCCTGCCTTAGCCCCTCTTCAAGGAACACACTAGGTAGTGTAGAAGTGAACCTCCACCACAACGTAAGTCAAGGATGCGGAATGGTGCGTGCGCGCTGGTCTGTTGTATGGAATTAGGGTAGTAAAATGGGTGGACGTGGGCACACGTGACAGAATGGCAGAAAGAAGATTTTGAGTTTGGACGAGTCCGCAACCAAAGCTTGAATGAACTTGTGAAAGGTGGCTGTCCTAAAGCGTGATTAAAAAGAACGCCGGTTTTAAAGCGGCTGGTAAATTTTTGTTTGTCAGATGGTGACGTCGTTTTGATCCGTTTCTATTTCCAGAAACATTCCGGATGTTGACTCACTTTCAATGAGTCAATTTGAACTTCTCGCATTCGGGGTCTAACCGTGAAGCAGTTCACTATTGATACAATGAAGGCTTTCACGATCGGATGGTACTGTTGTTGATAATTCTTCCGGGTTATATGGCCGTGGCCCGTGGAATACTTCTATTCCTAACGTTTCGTCCAATACTACGTTGGACATCCTCAGCGGCATGGCTGGTCCTGTTGAGTCCTGCCGACTGACGAGTCGGGGGTCGGAGTGCGGCCTAAATACTGAGGAACCTACCAGAAAAATAGGACAAGTACTTCGTTCTGTTAGAGATAGAAGGCCACCATAATCATCTAGCGGTGTGTATAAAATTCCGTGTACCTGTGGCAAGGTCTCTATTGGTACTACGAAAAGAAGTGTGAATACGAGGGTAAAGGAGCATAAAAGTCTTTGCCGACTGGGTAAAATAGATAAACCAGCCGCTGCGGAACATGCACTTCAGTCCGGTGACCATGTAGTTAAGTTTTCTGAAACTACAGTTTTAAGTGCTACCACGAACTATTATTCACGACTGTATACGGAGGCTATTGAAATTTATGAACATGAAGATAATTTTAATAGAAAAGAAGAGATCTTGAAATTAAGCGAGATATGGACAGTGGCGTTACAGAATCGATAAGTGATTTTTATCTATGACGGACTATTATCGATAGTTACATTTTATCTTTGACTAGTTTTCTCTCTGCTACTACGTGCAAGCTAGACCACACCGACTTTCCTCAGTATTTAGGCCGCTCTCCGACGCCCGACTCGTCAGTGGGCAGGACTCAACAGGACCAGCCATACCTCTGAGGATGTCCATCGTAGTATTGGACGAAACGTTAGGAATAGAAGTATTCCATGGACCACGGCCATATAACCCGGAAGAATTATCAACAGTTCACCATTGCACAACGTGTGCTAATCGTGAAAACGTTTTATCAGAATAGAGAAAACTATGCAGCAACTGTCAGGCGAATTCGCTCGATTCTAGGGCGTGATGAGGCACAGAATGAATCAACTTATGATAAAGTTTTCTGAGGCGGTTCAATAGCAACCCTTGAAAGTCCTTGGCATCCTCGTTCTTGCCGAAGTGAGCGGATCATTGCGTGATTCGTTACTGTGTTGCTATTAGTCCAATGAAATCAATTCGTCGCTGTTCCTAACACTTGCGCTTAAGATGTTCTTCAGTAAGAGGAATTCTCCGGTATGATCTCCATAACCATCCATATAAAATTCATTTGACGCAGCAGTTGAAAGTGACGAATCACCAGAAGAGATGACAGTTCTGGGTTCTGAGAGGACTAAAGGAGGACGACAGCTTCGCAAACAAAATCATCTCCAGTGATGAAGCACACTTCCACTTAAAAGGTTTTGTGAATAAGCAGAAGTGCCGTATCTGGGGGTCCGAAAATCCTTGCATGGTCCAAGAAAAAGGAAAACGTATGCACAACAAGAGACAATTTGGTGCGGCTTTTGGCTCTGAGCATTATGGGACTTAGCTTCTGAGGTCATCAGTCCCCTATAATTTAGAACTACTTAAACCTAACTAACCTAAGGACATCACACACATTCATGCCCGAGGCAGGATTCGAACCTGCGACCGTAGCGGTCGCGCGGTTCCAGACTGAAGCGCCTAGAACCGCTCGGCCACACCTACCGGCAGGTGCGGCTTTTGGTTGGGCGGCGTCATCAGCCCTTATTTTTTTGAAGTTGAGGCAGGACAAGCTGTGACTGTCAATTCCGTGTGATGCTAAGGGAGTTTTTGTGGCCTCATTTCGATGGAATGGACACTGAAGAGTTGCGGTTTCAGCAGGATGGTGCCACCTGCCATACTTCCCGACAAACAATTCAGTTGCTCCGTGAGTGGTTCCCGGATCGCCTCATTTCGCACAATGTTGGCCATCAAGATCATGTGACTTAACTCCTTGTGACTTTTTTCTTTGTGGTCATCTTAAAACAATGATGTATACCAATAAACCCCGAAACATTCATCAGCTCAAGGAGGAAATTCTACGAGTTGTCAGCGAAATTGATGTGGAAACTTGTCGTGCAGTCACAGTGAATTACATGGAGAGAGTTCTTGCATGCCAGCGCCGTAGAGGAGGTGATACGCCTCACATTTTTCATATATGAAGTAGGAAGGATAGATGATAGTATTTATGTATTTTGTTTGCGTTTTTTTTGTAAAAATAAACATCTTATTTTAATATATCAAAACCTGCGTTCTTTTTGAACTATCCTGTAATTATCATAATAATCTGGATATCTCGTGGGCCGCAAATGTGAGTTAATTAGTAAATTTGATAAATGTTCTCAAGCCTTGTAATATCGCTTTAACATTGCCTTTATAATTATACGCTTTGGAACTATGTTCGAGATAAGAGAGGTTGGTCGGAGAGGTTGGCTTTATTTTGTCAGTGTGTGCTAGTAGCAGCCTTATGGTAATGTACTAGGTTTGAAGTGGATGGAAGCTGGCCTGTACTGGAGTGGAGACAACATTATTTGGAGCAATTTTTGTAATATGATGTTTAAAGAGAGATACTGAGCAGGACTATATTGAATGAATGAGTAATTTAACATTTGAAGGTACTGTGGTTTCTTATATTTGTAATTACTTAGTACTTGATCCTTATAACAGTGCTCATGGTTTTGATTTTCTGTAAGATTTTTGTAATAAAGTCATGTGGTTCTGACTTTCACTGCAATGATAAATACTAAAGAGACATTTTACGAATTAGTTCATGGGTGAGAAGTGTGGAAAGTTGTGTTGTTGCTATGACTTGATGACGCTCAGTTAAAACTCAAAGTGCCGACTCAGTTATTTCTTACTCGGTGAGATTAGTACCAGATTTTTCATTTTACTTCATGGTTTTATTTCACTGCACATTCGCACTGCATATCACGAGCTGCGTGCTGAGTAACATTTCTGAATTCTAACGAAATCCCGTCTCACACTGCATGCCCTTAGTATGCTAGTGAACTTAATTTTGAAGTCAGATCATTATTTTATAGAAGAAATAAGGTTGCGGAGCAGACGAACGGTCCATTGCATCAGTTAAGCCATAAATTTGATTATCATTACAGTTTATACGAGGTGCGACAATAAAGTAATGATACTGTTTTTTTTTGCAAGATGTGGCAACCCCGCAGCCTTGCGTAGGCCCAATATCTTTGACCTTGGTCTATAAGCTGCTTCTAGTCCAAGCGGCACATCAAAGCAACTGCTCAGTTGTGAGTTGTGCTGTAATAAGTTAACATGTGTTTGTGTCTCTCGTCACGGAAATGTAACCGCATAATACTGCGCAACGGTATGCCATTTCTTTTCGCGTTAAATTGGGTGAAAACGTGACGACAACTTACGGTAAGCTTCAGAAGGCTTTTGGAGAGGAGGTTATGTCAAGAGCTCAAGTTTTTCGTTGCCATAAAATGTTTAGTGATGGCAAAACGAATGTTGAAGATGAAGACCGCAGTGGACGACCATCAACCTTACGGACGTATGTCAACCTGGCCAGGGTGCGTGGACTCGTACGATCTGACCGAAGATTATCCGTGAAGATGAGTGCAGAAGAACTGAACATCAATCGAGAAACTGTTCGTCTAATAATAACTGAAGATCTTGGTATGAGAAAGATTTGGATTCTGCATCACGATAATGCGCCATCCCATACTGCTCTGTCAGTACAGCAATTTTTAACCTCAAAGCAAATTTCATTACTACCACAGGCACCTTATTCACCAGATTTCGCTCCGTGTGACTTTTTTCTATTTCCGAGAGTCAAAACGGCGGTCAAGGGACACCATTTTCAAACAACACAAAATGTCCAAAATGCTGTGAGGAGGGTCTTGGAAGATATCAATGGCAGAAGCGCTGGCAAAAGTGTGTGCAATCAGAAGGGAACTACTTTGAAACAGACAACACTAAACTTGACTAAAACGGTAAGCAACATTTTTTCACATCAGTCTCATTACTTTATTGTCCCACCTCGTATTCAGAGTTAGGCACAGTGATTGTCAGAGCGCATTTATGAAATTATTATCAGTATAATTTGAGAGTTTTAATTCGAGTGAAATCTTTATGGCTGTGCTACATTGTGATTTCAAACAGATTTGTGGAATAAAGTCAGATGGGTTTCATTCAGTTCCGTAATGTCGCTTCCTGTTAACAATATCAGCTTATTCCCAAGGATCAGCAGCTATATATATATATATATATATATATATATATATATATATATATATATATATATATATATACCACTTTTTTGCCCGAACCACCAGTTTCTATGAAAATAAGCAAAGTAGACTACTTTTCACGTAGACTACTTCTCATGTCGAACTATCACTTACTTCAGATACTTTTCTAATTGACAACCTTGTAGGCAGGGCAACCACAGCTACGAGTAGTCATCTTAGGTGTTAACTAAAGCTGTTATTAATACCCAAGATGACTTTTCTAATAGTAAAAATGGCAGCATTAAGTCTTTGAACAAGATCCTGAATATGGGCTTTCCGCGACAGTTCACTGTCAGTCTGAACATCTAGAAATTGGAACTGTTCAGTTTCACTAATCAGATGCCCATTCTGTGTAACTAGATCGTCAGGTTTTGTTGAATCGTGTGTTAGAAACTGTAAAAACTGAGTCTTACTGTGATTTAACGTTAGTTTATTTCTTACAAGCCATGAACTTATGTCTTAAACTGCATTATTTGAAACAGTGCCAATGTTGCACGCGACATATTTTACTATGAAGCTAGTGTCATCAGTAAACAGAAATATTTTAGAATCACCTGTAACACTAGATGGCATATCATTTATATAAACAAAGAAGAGGAGTGGCCCCAGTACTGTTCCCTGGGGCACCCCCGATTTAACCGTGCTCCCTGGGACCCCACATCATAGCCATTCTCAGTACTGTGGAAATGACCTTTTGCTGTTCTTGAAGTAAGAGGTGAATCAGTCGTGAGGTACTCCCCGTATTCCATAATGGTCCAACTTCTGGAGGAATATTTTATGATCAATACCATCAAATGCCTTAGTTAAATCAGAAAACATGCCTAGCGATTGAAATCTTTTGTTTAGTCCATCCAGTACCCCACAGAGAAACGAGAATTAGCATTTTCCATTGTTAAAATACTTCTAAAAGCAAACTGTACATTTGACAGCAAATTACGAGAAATGAAATGATCAGTTAATCTTACATACACAACAGCCTTTCCAATAGCTTTAGCAAACACCAGAGAGTCGCAATTTTGCCTCTTTTCAAATGATGCAAGGTGTCCAGTGCACCGATGACCCATTGAAGCATTCAATCTGCAGTGTGTGAAGGGTATAGTTTAGGATGACGGCAGTTTTGTGATCAATTTTGGGATGTTTTCGGTACCATGACTTGGCCCGTAGAGATTATTGTAGTCATAAACCAGGATGTTTATTACAACATTATCAGCGACCAAATGTTAGCATTTCTCCCACAGCTTCATGCGTGTCCTGTGGACGTCCCCATCTTCAACGATGACAACAGCTATGTTCGCAGAGCTGTACGCACATATTCCCGGTTTGACACACGCCCAGGCACACTGCTGCGCCTAGACTGGTTTGCTAAATCACCGTATTTTAATCTCATAGAAAATGTCTGGGACTGTTTGGAACTACGGCTGCTATGTAGGGAACAACAAACCTGCAATTGGTACCTCTACGAGATCTAATTATCAACGAGTGGTTTCCTGAAGAAGTACCTGAAGAAACTTGGCGACTCTCATCTTTGCCGAACCACTATTGCCGCTAGAGGCGATGTTAGTCGGTATTAGCGTGATAATTTCTGATTTATATTCTGTCCCGTGTGCTTATACGTAGAGTACATCTCACAGCCTGGAAACCAAAGCGCGCTTATCCCACGCATCATTAATAGTAATCACCCCCAATCTCTCTATAGTCTTTCGGTGGGTGGCGTCGAAGCAAGTGACGTCAAGAGTGGGTCAACACAGGAATGTGTATGGGTTTTACATGTTGATTCTGTAGAGGAGGGTATTCTATGTGACATCTATTGAATAGAAACACACAAGGCCTGCACAAAAATTGTGAACATTCATCATGGTTCAAATGGCTCTGAGCACTATGGGACTTAACATCTGAGCTCATCAGTCCCCTATAACTTAGAACTACTTAAACCTAACTAACCTAAGGACATCACACACATCCATGCCCGAGGCAGAAATCGAACCTGTGACCGTAGCGGTATAGGCTGAAGCGCCTAGAACCGCTCGGCCACCCGGCCGGCCATTCATCATGATGTAAGGTAATATTGGCAGGCAAAAGCACCTGGGTCCTCTTGGTGAACGATACGTTACTCTTTCCTGGTGTTCATATCACGCTGTCGGGTCCGCTACTTGTGTTTTTATAAGGGGTGGTCAAAAAGTTTCCATTATGATGGCGCTGGTGCAGCGTATATGAAGTACAGCGCGAGTCCAATGCGGATATACAGGGTGTACGGAAACTCCCGTTACAAACTCCCAGCACTTGTAGAGGGGCGTGAGTACATAATATTTTGAATGGGAACCGATGTCCAGAAACGTCATCCAACGACGTTACATAGCATCAAAATTGTAGGCACCGGCACCTGTAAATTGTATGTATATACAGGGTGATTCCGTGATGCTGTTGCAAACTTTCTAGGATGAAGGCGAAGAGAAATGTATCAATTTGAGGTAAGTGTCCCTGAACCGGAAACGAACACGTTGGAAGTTACTATCGGAAATCGTTCTGACAGTGGAATACATGTACTGGTGCTGTTGTTGCTAAAACTGTAAGGTAGGCAACTTTCAGAGCTGATAGTATGGATCAAAACCAGAATAAATGTCTAGTAAACATTGGTTCTAAAATGCATACCTAAGAAACTATGTGCACTTTTTCATCTTCGCTATTGTGAAACTCATCTACTGAACTTAGCTCCTCTGGTATGCCTTTTACAGTCCATGTTAAGTAGATTTTTTTATGTTTTTGTCCATACTACCTACGCGAAGTTGCGTACCTTACAATCTTAGCTACAACAATACCAGAACATGTATTCCCCTCTAGGGGTATATTAACGATTTTCGCTTTTAACTTATTCGTTTCAGTTGCGGGGACATTTACCTCAAATTGATACATTTAACCTACTACATCATCCTAGAAAGTTTATAGCATCATCGCGGAATTACTCTGTATGTACATATACGGAGGGATCCAAAAAATGTATCCACTGTTTAAAAGTCCATAACTTGCAAACTAATTGACGGAGTTGTCACATTTTTGGTGAAAGTGTAGCTTAAAGTTCAACTTAAAGATATCACTGTAGGTGTTCGAAATGGTCACCATTAACATCCACACACAAACGATGCCACCGAACTACAGCACGAACTACTGACTGCAACGTGTTCAGTTGGATATTTGCACATGAATGTACGATGGATTCTCGAAGTTCATCAAATGTCCGTGGGTTTTGTTGATAAACGACGTCATTTAGTGTTCCCCACAGGTAAAAGCCCAGAGGAGTTAGGTCTGGGGAACGTGGTGGATACTCCACAGCACCTCTACGGCCTATCCATCTTCCTGGTAGATTTTCGTCCAGATACGCCCTAACACGATTTTGGTAGTGGGCTGGGGCACCATATTGTTGAAAGAAAACTCTTCCGTCTCCATTCAAGTCTCGGATGGCAGGTAAAATGGATGTCTGAAGCTTCTGAAGGTACACCTCACCGGTAACTGTGCCATCAAAGAAGAATGGCCCAATCAAGCCACGGTAAGACAACCCACACCACACATTTACTCCTGGCAAATTCACGGCTTTGTCTACATGGACGTTCGGATTTTCGGCGGCCCAGTAGATGCATTTGTGGCGATTTACTGTACCATTGAGTTTGAACTGTGCCTCATCAGACCTCTGCAAACTCTTCATCGTTGCGCACCATGTTAGTAAACCACTCGCAGTACTCCATTCTACGATCTGGGTCATCCTCGTTCATTGCGTGTAGCAACCGTGGGATGTAGCACTTCCACTTTGCTGTCTTCAAAATTCGCCGAACACTTGAGCGACTCCTCCAGTTTCACGGGAACACTGTCTCACAGACTTCTGTGGTGAGGGAGTGAATTGTTGTAACACACGACGGGAGTTAGCTCGACTTGTTACTGTTACAGGTCGTGCAGATCGTTGTTTGTGTACATCTTTAACATAGCCTTCGGCTTCAAATCTGTCTCGAATGCGACGAATCATGAAACGTGTCGGTGGCTCTGTTTGATACTCATTTCGCCATTGCCGTTGCACCTCATTAATGTTTTCGTACTTAAAATACCACTTCAAAACTGACTTCCTTTCATCGAATGTAAGCCTTGCGCCAGCCATGTTTACTCGAGTAACTAGGTGCAACTAAGAACAAAACTCTGACTATCTGGCGACTGTCATTTGACAAAACAAAACAACGCAATACAACGCTTGTGTGGCGATTGCCGGAACTACAAACTATTACACTACCAAAGATGAGACAACTTCGTCAATTAGTTTGTCATTTATGGGCTTTTAAACAGTGGATACATTTTTTTGGGCCCCTCTATATTTACAGGCGCCGGCGCATATAGCTTTGACGCTCTGTGGCTTCCGGACATGGATTCCTATTGAAAATATTATGTACTTAATCAAGTCTACAAGTCCTAGACATGTGGAGCGGGAGTTTCCGAACACCCTGTATAAACATCGACACGTAGGCAAGACATCAGTGTGGCATTTGTGTGTTTGCAACGTGCTTGCGGTAAATGCGACTTAATACCAAATACGTCCAAACAGGGCCAACCTGCCGTTATTCTTTCCTCGGCTGCTGAAGGAAAATCTCCGGGAAACATCTATCTGACAATGAAGAATGTGTATGGTGCAGTATGTCTCACAAGAACCACCGTTGTGCAATGGTGCGCCTACTTCCTTGCTGCGTCCTCACATCACAAATGTCGCAACGCAGAAGTTATGCCAACTCAAGTGTAATGTTCTCGCTCTATAGTCCTTCACGACTTCGGTACCTTAAAAAACGCCTTGAAGGGTCAACTATTTCTGTCGGACGAGGATGTGCAACAGGCAGTTACGGTCTTCTCCACGCAGCAGAACACGATAATTTACCAAAGCTTGTTCGGCATACCGGTTCTGGACTGTACGCCCTACTAACGGAAATTTTTCGATCACTCCTTATGTGATTTGACTAACAGATTTTATTTTGACTTTGTCTTGTGTGCCGTTTCTGTCACCACAACCATCATTTAACCGAAAGAGAGAAATCGTATGTGCCACCTGTTTGAGAAAAGTGTTCTTCGTGTTACCGCGTGTTAACTGTTTACATAACGTGTCTTTGGAGGCAGAGATTGGGGAACAAGTCAGTGTTTGGCTTAACGAACGTGGAAATCCGCATAAAACACACATTCACATTCAGGCTGGCTGGCGTACGGTTAATCTGTCGCGCGAATTCGACCCGTGTGTAGCTCACCTCCCGGTCTCGGAAGCTAGACCGCTGCGAGTTATGATGTATGAATGCGTCTTGGCTAACGGACACCTGTAAACCTTAAATTGTTGTCAGTTAAATTCTGTTCTGTACCTCGCAAAGTACGCTTCAAATTCATCGAGAGACAACAAAAAAGCAAGACGAAAGATTAGGGTTCACCGTCCTATCGATAATGAGGCTATTCCAACAAGAGCTGAAACACGAAATGAAAAGCAAGGAAACGCAAATCAACAGAGTCTTTCTCAGAGGAACCATCTTGGAATTTGCCTTAATAGATTTAGGGAAACAGTGCAAAAGCTGAATCTGTATGTTCGGACGGGTAGCTGAATCCGCTTTTTCTCGACTGCGAGACTAGTGTGCTGATCTCGCTGAGTGCGAAAATCGGAATAAGGGAGACCGTTTTATTTCGCTGTCATTTCATTTCCCTCGCACAACACGGGGGAGAGATTGGGAGATGAAAGGATGGAGTAGTTAGGAAAAGGATCCTGATCAAATCTTTTCAGTTGGAGGAGAATGGAGCGAGGGGAAAAGGCGCTCTAACATTCAAAGAAATACGACGAGTCTGGTAAGTCTAGAAAAATAGGCAATTAGTGATAGATAATAATCTGAGTACTGCATTTGAAAAACAATGTACAAAACGTGATTATCCAGTGAATTTTCTCTATTTCCCTTTTGAAACAGAAATCCAACGGAGTTTGTAAGGATCCCCAATCCTGCCAACTTCTACGAACTTTAGGTTGCAAGTCTTAGGACACTCGAAAGTAACTTTAGTGAATAAGTTTGGATCACAACACTTTCTGACACAGGCGCCATTTTGGACCGCGTGAAATTCGACCGCCATTCTCCAGAGTATTTGTCCAGCGTCTTGTCACTGCACCTTCTCGCTCGGTTTTGTGAGACACTGAAGGAGTGCAACAGTTCCTGATTAGTAAAAGTTAGTGAGGCGAATAACAAGAACTCGCGTCAGGGAGTGACGATCAAACAGTTTCCGTTCGAAGACCACACAGTCCAGAATTGGTATGGCAATCAGGCAAAATCGCCGTGAGCACTGAGGCAATCATTTCATCGACGCACCAGGTTGAATATATCCATTTAATAAAAGACCGAGTACTGGTGAAATACGGACGGTTTTGTCGTTATTTTGATTGTAACTTTCGTATATGTTGTTAGATTAATTTGATTGTTATGGAAGTGATAGGGTACATGAGTAACGAATAAAATATCCCAGAATCAGAAAGTGTATGTGTAGGTGTATTTATCTGAGGCACTTAAATAAAGTGTCCGAAGTCACCCCATGGATTGGGGTGATTTCGGACACATGTGTTTTTTACATCTCTGTCCAAAGTTACAGTATATAAAGGGTGATTCCGGACAGTTACTGCCTCTTTTTCCCTACATGCTTTTTATTTGATTTTGGTGACATTTCACACATTTTAAAGTAGCCCTTTGTTACGAATAAGTGATACGGAATGATGGTTTCATCATAGTTGATCATGTTGCTAGGTGGGAGATTTTCCAGCTTTGCGTTGATATTGGAGAAAAACATCTTAACAGTCTCTTTGCTCACTTTTGCACGAGCTCGTTTAATATTTTCGCTTAAGCGAACTGAAAGATCTTCTGACTGACGTTTGAGGAATAAATGCACCCATTCTTCTCCTGGCAAATTATTACGAAATTTCTTCTCTTTTTTTGGGCAGATTTATCAAGGTAGCCTTTTACTAAATATCTACTACCCAATTTAGAAAAGGGAAATCCCCAATGCGAAGCTCTCAAGATACCTTGCTTCAACATTTCTCCTTTTTTTTCGGATGTGCTTCCTGCACTTTATTTTGTAGGTTTGATTTAGGTACACCATACAAATCACACGCTTTTCTGTACGATAATTTACCACTTTGAATATCACGAACAGCTTTATCTAAAAGTTCCGGATCATAATTACACCGTACTGTAGCACCTCTCCTGCCCCTATACGTTCTTGGCATTGTCCGAAATAACCGCATACAGTACACAGTTTTACAAAAACCGTCGTTATTTTATAACCTTGCACGAGAAACTCGACAAACTTGTACAGAAATTTTCTCAATGCTGTTAGCTACGGAGCGCGTCGACAACTACCGTTACAATAACTTCCCGCTCGACGCAACAATAGAAAGTTTCCACTTTACGATAATGCATGGATTTTTAACACTGAGACTGTTCGTCAATTATTCACCTAGGGAAACAACTGACGCAAAATAAAAGTTGTGGAAAGCAATAAATGCAATTTTGCGCGTAAAATAACTGGCGCACAGACGTTAAAATAAGTAGCTCTTTGTTTCTATGCAGTGGAAAAGAGCAAATAAGCCATACTGTCCGAACTCGCCCCGGTGTCCGAAATCACCCCGATAGGAATCATCGACCCTTCAAGACCTTTTCTAAGGGACCAGAGCTATGATAATCGCATGGGAAGAGATTAGGACTATAGGGCAGATGTTCGAGTGTCTCCCGCTTGAGCTGGCATAAGATCAGCGGTACGACATTTGTGATGTTGAGACGTGCGTTATCGTGAAGCAGTAGCAGCTTTTGTCTCAGTGGTCTCAGGGTGGTTTTCGACAGACGTACTGCCCCATAAACATTCTTCATTCTCCGATGGATGTCTGTCGATGTTTGTCCGTTTGTGACCAAGAAAAGAATGACAGAACGTTGGTCCTGTTTGGACGCATTCGGTAGTAAGTTCACGTTTCCGCATTTACCGCACGCACGACTTAAAGAAACGAATGCCACACTAATCCTGTGTCTACTTATCGGTGTTTGTGCACCTGAATCGTAGTCGAGCTACGTCACATATACGCTGCAGCAACGCCCTCAAACGGAAATATCTTGATTGTCCCTTACACATTATTATGCCAAAGACCAAATACAATTAGTTTTTACATATTTTTTCAACTCCTAGCTGATCAGAGATCGGGAACTATTTTCTTACGCAGGGAGCCCTTCCTGAAGCCATCCTAACCTGGTATGAGGTGGAGATGGGAAACCAGCTCGCTATTCGGCCGTCGAGTATAGAAAACTGCGTAGAAACCACTGTAAGACTGGTTGGATCCACTAGCGTGAGCAGATAACTTAGGCTAGAGCAAGCGACCTGTGCTGTTTCTTTAGCGACGCAGTTTTGTGACGGATGAAAAAAATTACGAATTACGAAAGAAAAGGGGAAGAGGAACGGGAAGCTCTAGAACAAAAACAAGGGAAAGGATTAGGGGGCAGTGAAATGGAAAGAGGGTGCAGATGTATGCAACGAAATCCTGAGGACTGGACTGCGTTGAGCAACGGCACTAAGAGACTTACTTCTTACTGGTACGGAGACGCTTGTAGGAAGGAAGGAAGATCTGCGTTTAACACCCGTCGACATCGAAGTCACTAGAGACGGAGCACAAGTTCGGAATGTTTCAAGGATGGGGAGGGAACCCGGCCATGTCTCGAACGACTTACGGAAATCGCGGAAAACGTAAATCTGAATGGACGGACGCTGATTTGAACCGTCGTCCTCACGAATACGAGTATGGTGTGCTGCTTAAGTATTATTTTCGACTACCAGACGGAGTCATTATCGTGATGTCGAGTGGGCCAAAGTAACGAAAGTACGAAGACGGCATTTTGCGTTTCTTACATTCCTTGTTACGACTTTGCACTCATTGGGCAATGAAGTACTCAAGAAAGAACCGCATTATTGCTGCAAGCATGAGACTTCGGACACTGAGTTTTCATGGTTGGAATATGTATCATATGAAACAGAATTGACATGTGTAGGCCGGCCGAAGTGGCCGAGTGCTTCACCATTTGAAGGTGAAACATCAGTAAATAACTGATAATTACGAGTACTGTATTTTCTTGAAAGTTATTGTTTAAAAAGACATACTGTGGCCATAGAGATGTTATCCAGAGGAAAATCCTTGGTTTCCTTGTGCTCAGCAGAAAATACTGCAAGTGGTCATTTTAAGGTCAGTGTGGCCATGTCGTACCTGTACGACTGTATTATATAAAATCCCAGTTAATAACATTATTCACCACGTTATCTTAAATACCGTAAATAAACAATTATAAGCAACAGAATATGTAGGTCTGCGTCATTATACACATAAATTATTGTCTTGCAACAAGCCGCAAAAAACCAACCTCTTCAAATCCACAGGAAAACTTTTGGAGTACTTCAGCGTCAGAAAAACGCATAGTCAACAGAAATCACGACACACACAACAACAAAGTTAATTGGCTCGAGCTTCGTCAAATAAGAATAACCAAGAAGAAACATTTCATGAACAAGAACTTCGATGAGAATTTCGTTGAAGTAAATATTCAGAGACATACTGCAGGACGGCCAAAGGCTTCGCCAAACCTGACAGCATTCTTGGTAATTTTATGGCCAAATGATAAACCAGTATCGCTGTCAAAATTGCAGGACATAAAATCGATAATGCATCTCATTCCAAGGGACGCCAGACAGTATTATGAGAACTTACCTTCAGACCCTGACATTATGTATGATGATGATGATGCCATTGATGGTACACTTGATTTCACTTTGGAGTAGTTTTCAAGTATTTCAGCGAGAAAAAGAATCACGTAGGCATCACGTATTTACACAATTAACAATAGTAATAATAATATTACCTTACGTTCAAAAATAGCTCTGAGCACTATGGGACTTAACTTCTAAGGACATCACACACATCCATGCCCGAGGCAGGATTCGAACCTGCGACCGTAGCGGTCGCACGGTTCCAGACTGAAGCGCTTAGAACCGCTCGGCCACTCTGGCCGGCAAAATGGTTCAAATGGCTCTGAGCACTATGGGACTTAACTTCTGAGGTCATCAGTCCCCTAGAACTTAGAACTACTCGTACTTAAACCTAACCAACCTAAGGACTTCATACACATCCATGCCCGAGGCAGGATTCGAACCTGCGACCGTAGCGGTCGCGCGGTTCCAGACTATAGTGCCTAGAACTGCTCAGCCACCCCGGCCGGCAATATTACCTTAAGTGTTGAAGTATCCACTTCCATAAAATTGTATGAAAACCAATAAAATAGTAGTGAATTTGGTATAATCTTTCAACCATTTTTGTATTTACTTTTTCATTTTGCTACTCTTACATTGACATTGTGAATAAAAAATTGTTCAAACATGAATTCCGAAGTGTACTTACTTCAGTTACAGTGTTGCCTCATTTTCCTTCTTTCCAACTACAAACCACAAGAACCAATCCCCGGTGTTAAATTTTCAGATAAGTAATTAGGAATCAACTTCATTTTCAGCCTCATACGCTCGGTGGATCAATAAATGTTGAGACCTATGGTACTGACCTGACAGAGCATTAGAAAACGTTTAGAATGCGACAATCGCTTTTGAAGTATTGTCAGATTTGAATTTTGTTTGTAAAGTTATACTAAAACAGCTGTAGCTCAAATTGTAGATTTTGGATAGCAAAACCACGCCAAATTCAAGGGAGAAACCGAACCACTATGCTGTTCAGTTCTTTTCCCATGTATCTGGGACTGGCAGAGGCATAAACCGCTTTAAGCGACAGAAACACAAGGACCTATAGGCAATAGACCTCTTGGCAGTTGGCCTTGTACACTCTGTCAAAAAAATGGTTCAAATGGCTCTGAGCACTATGGGACTTAACATCTATGGTCATCAGTCCCCTAGAACTCAGAAGTACTTAAACCTAACTAACCTAAGGACATCACACAACACCCAGCCATCACGAGGCAGAGGAAATCCCTGACCCCGCCGGGAATCGAACCCGAGAACCCGGGCGTGGGAAGCGAGAACGCTACCGCACGGCCACGAGATGCGGGCTGTACACTCTGTCACCACGTCATTAAACATTTACTTGTTCTCCTAAATAAATGCCATTACATATTAACAAAAGTAACTACGGCTACTGTTAAAAGGATGTTATATCGGGAGTGTGATATACATTAAAAACCATTGGATGAAACCACTCGCTGGAATTGGTTTTCTCCTTATTTTGGTAAGTTCCTTATGTTGTTTTAAAAAGTAGTTTTAGGCCTTGTTTAATATCCATGTTGCTGGCCGATAACTCTGAGGTGCTACGGATCACAGTTGACGATCGCCACCTCGAGCGAGCGGAGCGTGTCACATGGGCGAGCCGCTAGCACATGGGATCAACAGGCAGCCGTAATTCAGTCTGGTAAATTACGTTGTACGAACTACCATCAATCATGGCGTTCTGCTTATTGGATTTCGAACGTGCATTGGACATGGGCTTTCTTGTTATCGTTATTCGCTTTCTTTCATTGTTCTGCTCTCGAAACAGAAGGCTTTGTTTACGGATTACACGTTCGCATCGGGAGCTGACAGAAAACATTATGATATTTCTGATTGTTTTCGTTGCGAAGAAACAACATTACAAAGTTCAGGCTGTTCTGACACGTTCTTTGCTGATTTGGAAGTTCCTATATTATCGTGTAGATGTAATATAACCGTAGATCAAATTTACCTTTCTTCCGACGTGGAGCCATTATTTTGATTGATTAACTCGGTTGAAAAGTTAGAAATTGGTCTCTTAACCTCAGTCCAAGAGAGTTTGTTTGCGTTTTCCTAGGTAGGAGTATTAGAAAATGAAAATCTGTAGTTGATGTTACCTCGCGACCTTTCCTTACACCTAACAATAACTAACACAGCTTATCACAAAGAACAGTTAATGCTGGATATCATAAGAGAGATATAGCTCATCTCTTATCAATGTAAGTAAGAGTTAACACCTTCAAGGCGAGGTTGAAGACGGATTGGAAAACAAGTTAAGTTTTAATAGTCTACCAAATTAACCAAACAAACACAGCTTTCAAATTGGCGGGAAACTTTATTTCAAATAACGCGAGACTACAATACTAAGAAGACTCTTCTACTGGGCATGCTGTTTTTTTTTTATGGGAACTAGACTACGACAAAGGGAGCATCAGATAGGAAAAGAACTGAAGTCTTCGGAATGTAGCGCAAGCGGCGATTCTGATGTTATTTTGGGTCGAAAACGTAAGAAATAAAGAAGAACTAAGGCGAATGGGAATTAAACTAGATGTGTGGAACGCAATGAAGCAGAGGTGAGGCAGGCCACCTATTTTAAGACGTCAAATATGTGAAAGTAATATTGGAATATTCAGTGAAGGGAAAGGACAACAGAGAAAGATCCAGGCAGAAATAATCTGTACAATCGATGAAGGATAAGGGATGAAACTCACTACCATCTGCAGAGGGGTGGTTTTCGGGAGGAGACCAGACAGCGAGGTCATCGGTCTCATGGGATTAGGGAAGGATGGGGAAGGAAGCCGGCCGTGCCCTTTCAAAGGAACCATCCCGGTATTTGCCTGGAGTGATTTAGAGAAATCACGGAAAACCTAAATCAGGATGGCCGGACGCGGGATTGAACCGTCGTCCTCCCGAATGCGAGTCCAGTGTGCTAACGACTGCGCCACCTCGCTCTGTTTGCCATCTGAAGAGATTGGCTACAAAAAGAAGTGAAATACCGCTACTGAAAACCTACCGAAGGGTTGAAAACCCCTTATCGTCTGATGTTCCGCCCTTCTTTCGTGTTTTTCGGGTTCGACTCAGACTTACTGCTCACAGCTTACAGGAAACTCGTCCAATAGCACATGCTCCTATCCAGTGTCTGAATGCACTTCTTTCGCTTCCTGTAGGTCCTTCTTTGTGTCGACGCTCTCACTTTAGACTCAGTTACTTTTAGTCTTTCCAAGTTGATGACTTATTTTTCTCTGGTCGAAGACTCGTAGTGGTTACGACGCTGGACTCATCTTCGAGAGAACGAACGGGTTCACATTCGTCAGAAAGAAGGCTTCACGTTCCCGGCAGACCATTCAGATTTTGATTTTCTGTGGTTTCCCCACACAGCTTACATTAATACTGGGATAGTTCCTCTGGAAACGTCATAGCCGATTTGTTTACCATTCTTCATCATTCCGGAATTATCGTCAGTGGTACGTAAACTCTGATTTTCGTTTCTTCTTTTTTCATATTTTCCAAGCCTAGCGCAACTGTCTAGTTCCCATGTTTTCTTCTAAATTATATTGTTTTAATTCATGGTACAGAAAAGTAACAAACATTAGATGTATGCCTGAACGAGTATATCCACAGTAGCGATTTTTTTTAAAAACGTAAGTTTGTATTTATTTCAATTCCGTGGGAGAATCTATGGTTTTATTGTTCGGAAACTATGCTGAAAACCTCAGTAACAACGAAAGTTTCGACCAGACCTTACGATATCTTCACATAGCTCCAATGGTCAAGTCGGGTACTCGCCCAAATCTGGAAATTCGGGTTAAAATCTCGGTTTGGCACAAATTTTGATTAGTAACTACATATTCAGCATTAGCCATTTCGCTAATCATCATTCTCCTCATCGTCAACACAAATGTGACACTAAATTTACACATCACTAACACTCTACACTTTGCAGTTAACATTTTGCACGTCGGATAGAAAAGTCGCCGAAATGGCGTTTGGGGAAGGCGCTATACAACATGGAAAGGAGGTAGTGCGTGAATGTGTTGTGCTTGCAGACCTGCAAACTAGTGAAATGTTCTAAGCCCCTAAGGGTGTTCCAGGTCTTCCACTGTGTGTAACATTTCAGCTACTGGGCATGAAAAGTCCAGCCGAGGTCCTTCCTCGGTACGTTTCACTTAACGCTTCCAAGAGAAAACAATACCTGCAAAGAAAATAAATAACCAAGACAAAATTCCCTAAATATATATGCTGATAGCTAAATTGTCAAGTGTGTATTTCAGATCACAGGATGCAAGAAATAAACTTGTACTATGTGTTGCATTATGTGAGGAAGCTCATTTTGCAAGGTATTCAAAATTCTACGAAATGGCTATTCTTTTACTAACTTTATATTTAATTTAGGCTGAAAATGACGACCCGTCGTCAATAGTGACCTCCAACACATCACTTGATTGAAAACAAATCCGGCGATCTCGAGTGACAGTTAACAGCCTACGACTTGTCTGTCCTTACTTTGGCGATGAAATTGCGAAGGACGATTAAATTGCGACAAAAATATGCCACAATGTTATTGAAGCCCACTATTGATAGTACATACGATGACGACACAAATTCAGCGGATGATACGCAAACACACCACTCTCTTCACCTGTGATCAGTCATAGGGTGGTTCGCAGCAGCCTTCTTCCAACGTGTTTGGTCATCCGCACATCTCCTCAACGCGGTCTAGCTTCTGCAGCCTTTTTCTTTTATTAGCTGGTCGATATACTTTAGTCTGGGTCGCTCTCTGCTATTCTTTCTTTCTAAGCTCCTTTCCATAACTATCCTTACCAGTCCATGCCTTTGTACACGCCCAACCAATGCATCTCTCCGTCTAATTAATATCTTCCACAGGTCAACTTTCACTCGTGTCTGTGCTAAGACATGGGTTATTCTGTCTATCTAGGGTATTTACTCTTCGATAACGCAGTAGCTCAGACGCTACAATTCTTTTGTTTTTGCTTCTTCTCTTGTCCACGTCTCATTTCTGTACAGCATTACGCCCCGTACTAGTAATGCCTCCTTCTGACTGTTGCTGTGTAACTTGACTCGTTCCCCTAAAAGCTGCCTTTCTTGTTAGGATTGGAGGAACAGTTCGTGTGAGTGAATGACTGAATATATGTTATACAGGGTGTTACAAAAAGGTACGGCCAAACTTTCACACACAAAGAAAGAAAATATGTTATGTGGACACGTGTCCGGAAACGCTTACTTTCCATGTTAGAGCTCATTTTATTACTTTTCTTCAAATCACATTAAACATGGAATGGAAACACACAGCAACAGAACGTACCAGCGTGACTTCAAACACTTTGTTACAGGAAATGTTCAAAATGTCCTCCGTTAGCGAGGATACATGCATCCACCCTCCGTCGCATGGAATCCCTGATGCGCTGATGCAGCCCTGGAGAATGGCGTATTGTATCACAGCCGTCCACAATACGAGCACGAAGAGTATCTACATTTGGTACCGGGGTTGCGTAGACAAGAGCTTTCAAATGCCCCCATAAATGAAAGTCAAAAGGGTTGAGGTCAGGAGACCGTGGACGCCATGGAATTGGTCCGCCTCTACCAATCCATCGGTCACCGAATCTGTTGTTGAGAAGCGTACGAACACTTCGACTGAAACGTGCAGGAGCTCCATCGTGCATGAACCACATGTTGTGTCGTACTTGTAAAGGCACATGTTCTAGCAGCACAGGTAGAGTATGAAATCACGGCGGTGAATCGAGATAGTACAGTACATACTGACGAAACTACAATGAGCTCTAACATGGAAATTAAGCGTTTCCGGACACATGTCCACATAACCTCTTTTCTTTATTTGTGTGTGAGGAATGTTTCCTGAAAGTCTGGCCGTATCTTTTTGTAACACCCTGTATACGTCTTTACCACATTATGATTATTTCACACCGAATATTTTTAAGCAAACAATTTTCTTTTCTTGTCCAAAGCTAATTTTATTTCTTGTATTGTACTTTACAACCCATCACCGTAGACGAGGTCGCTAACATACGCTTTTGAGGTGGCTCTCGACACGGAGGTAAGCGGAGTCCAATCCTAGTGGTGGATGAAATTTTCACTGCTGGTATTTAACCGGCCTAGGGAGCAGAGGTGGTGGCGCAAAGTTCCAGATCACCAGTCTTCGCGTCGATGTCTGGAATTAAATTCCAAACCTCTCCGCAGTGTTCCATGAAGTGAGGACATACAACACTGTTGATGGTAATCTGTCCATCGGATGGAGATGTTAAGCTCGGCAGGCCCTCGAAAACAAAACACAGCCAGCACTACACTGTACAAGCACTCATTACAGTCATCCACACGACACAGATAAATATCTGACACTCCACAAGAGGTCGGAGGAGGAATACGACACACTGTCTCCACTACGACCTTGCATAGAGCGGCGTTGTAGGTCGTGAGCTAACGTCCTGAGTGTGGGACTTCTTTGATTGTACTTAAAATCCAAAATTATTGGTGCTGGTATTTTTCTTTTTTGAAGAATAAAATTCAGTCGTCTGATGCACTAAATTTTACTGTGAAATACATACAACAGTTGCTGAAAAAATAACAGCTATGAATAAAATCGTAAACAAAGTGTGTGTTTGAATGACGTACCGCATCTCCTCATCAAATTGTTGCATCAGACGTCTAGATCGTGTCACTCCCAAGCACGACATGGCCCCTGTACGACTCCTTCCAATCTTGAAATATTTGCGTGGATTCTCTCTCTCTCTCTCTCTCTCTCTCTCTCTCTCTCTCTCTCACACACACACACACACACACACACACTTAGGCGCACGCCCGGGTCCGTGCGCTGGCGTATCGTTTGATCAGTATTTTATCTTGTTTTGTAAGATTTACTATGTCACGTCATGTTTATTGCTGGAATTATACCTTTACATTAATTTTACTTTTTCTTTAACTATTTTGGTAGCAAAATGACAGAATCTAATTGCGGAACTCAGAACTTAGCGACACAGACAGATAAATCGTGTAACTCCGTAAAGAAACGTTCATGCAACTGCACGGAGACTGAACCTGTTCAAAGGGTCAAGATAACAATCACTTGAGAACCAGTGTAAGATAAGTAAATAAAACAAGTGTTACTCAGAACGACATATATGTAGACTTGTGTTCCAAAAGCCAAGTGTGATATCTTCGGTCGCTCATGCTGATAATACTAGAGTGCAAACGATATGAAAACTCGATGTCATCTGTTGCTTGATAAAGAGAGCTGCTGAAGGAAATTCTTCGAACACTGTGAATGGTGAACGAATGACTTCCGAAAGGTATTACATTATTGTAATGAAATTGTGGGAGTAAGAGCAGTTTCCTAATTAATTTCTTATGCACAGAGAAGCACATTAAGGAACTCAAAGGGCTCCACAAAACCAGTGCTTCGTATGTCGTCTATCGTTGAATGATGCTCATCCCCTCATTTCGATTGTTGTAAGTGATGCAGTAGTTTGGTTGTTACACTACCGTGGCTCACAATTTCATACAAACGCCCTTCATTGCGTGTAGTAAACGGCATCTTGGTGTGCCTTGCAGTTCACTGTGTTCTCCTTTAGCGCTAACAGGCAAACAGAGCAGTGTGTATGGGAGGATGTAGGTAAGACACCGAAGTTTGAACTAATGAGAATCAGCCGCTAGAGATGGTACACGAGTTGAGTTAGACGACGCTAGAAGAAAATCATCAGTGAACTTGTTGCATGAACTATGCCAGCTTTCGGATTAGGAGGTTTAAGGGAACCACATCTTACCTAACTCAAAACGGTCAGACGATGTTTAATCCCTCGTGTCCCAGATACCAGTCCTTACTGGGAATGACACCGTGCAGCTGACATTGGAGGTGTCCAGTTGGCACCGCCTGGTACCTTGCTTTTATCCGAGCCTGACTATCCTTAGTACTGTTTTTTCTTTTTTTTCTGTGTCGTCAATTTTATGATATGTTTGATGCGGCCCGCAACGAATTACTCTCCTGCGCCATCCTCTTCAATTCAGAGTAACACTTACACCCTACGTCTCAATTATTTGTTGGATGTATTCCGATCTCCGTCTCCCCCTAAAGATTTTGCCCAGTTCATCTCCCTCTAGTAATCGGAGGCTGTTCCCTGATTTCTCACAGCATGTTCTACGATGCTGTTCCTCCTCCCTGTCAGTGTTTTCCATACGGCCCTTTCTTCGCCGATTCTGTGGAGAACATCCTCATTCCTTATCTTAACAATCCAGCTAATTTTCAATATTCGTCTGTGGCATCACACCTCAAATGCTTCGATTGTCTTCTGTACCGATTTCTCCACTGTTCATGATTCACTGCCATACAATGCTGTGCTTCAAACGTTCATTCTCAGAAATTTTTTTCTTAAATTAAGGCCTATGATGGATACCAGTAGACTTTTCTGGGCCAGGAATTCCGTTTTTGAATGTAATAGTCTGCTTTATATGTCCTCCTTCTTCCGTCCATCATGGGTTATTTACTGCCTACGTAGCAGAATTTCTTCACTTCTTCTATTTCGTGAGCACCAATTCTCATGTTAAGTTTCTCGCTGTTCTCATTACTGCTACTTTTTATTACTTTCGTCTTTCTTCGATTTACTCTCAATCCATATTCTGTACTCATAGACTGTTCATTCCATTCGGTAAGTCCTGAAAGTCTTCTCCACCTTCACTCGGGACAGCAATGTCATCAGCGAGTCTTGTCACTGATATACTTTCACCCTGAAGTTTAATTTCATTCCTGAACCTCTCTTTTATTTCCGTCGTTGCTTCTTCGATGTATAGATTGAAGAGTAGGGGCGAAAGACTGCATCGCTGTCTTACACCCTTTTTAATTCGAGCACTTCGCTATTGGTCTTCCAGTCTTCTTGTCGCTTTTGGTTACCTATTATATATCACCCGTCTTTCCCTATAGATTACCCCTATTTTTCTCTGAATTCCAAACATCTGGCACCATTTTACATTCTCGAGCGCCTTATCCAGGTCGACCAATCCTATGAAAGAGTCTTTATTTTTCTTTAATCTTGCTTCCATTATCAACCGCAACGTCAGGACTGCCTCTCTGGTGCCTTTGCCTTCCCTAAAGCCAAACTGATATACATCTAACACATCCTCAATTTCCTTTTCCATTTTTCTGTATATTACTCTTGTCAGCAACGAGGATGTATGAGCTAGTAAGCTGATTGTGCAATAATTCTCACACTTGTCGGCTCTTGCAATCTTCGGAACTGCGTGGATGATGTTTTTCTGAATCTCAGAGGATATATCGCCAGTCTCATTCTACACGCCATTGCGAATAATCGTTTTGTTGCATTTCCCCCAGTGATTTTAGAAATTCCGATAGAATATTTCCAATGCCTTCTGCCTTATTTGATTTCAGGTCTTTCAGAGGTCTTTTGAATTCTGGCTCTAGAACTGGATCCCCTGTATCTTGCTTACCAATCCAGTTTCTTCTTCTAACAAATTATCAGAGAGGTCCTCCCCTCACAGAGGTCTTCTGTGCACCCTTTACAGGTATCCACTCTCTCCTCTGCGTTTAACAGTGGTATTGCCATTGCACTCTTATTTTTATTACCCTTTGTTTGTAATTTTGCCGAAGGTTGCTTTATTCTGAGTCAGTCCTTCCGACGATCAGTCCTAATGTTTTGAGTCCTTGAATAAGTAAACCTTATTATTTATGTATTAGAGTGAGATAAGAGGAAAGAAGGAAGAAAAGGCGGCAGGAAGGAAGAAAGATTCTAGTATAACATCCGATCGACAGCGCAGTCAACAGAGATGGAGCACATGTACGCATTACGAGAGGCAGGGGAAGGAAATCGGTCGTGCACTTTCCGAAGGAACCGTCCCAGTATTAACCTGGAGCGATTTATAAATATTGCCGTAAACCTAAATGTAGGTAGCCGGACGCATACTTGAACCGTCGACCTTCACTCAATGCGCTAACCACTGCATCAACTCACTCCTCAGTAAGACAAGAGAACTGTTCATACTGACGCCTTTCCAAGAATGTTAAAGTTATATGTGAACGATCGTGCTGTGTTATTAGTGAACCAGCAATGTGATTAGGAGATACAGCTTTTCCTCCATTTTTAAATCTTGCAGTGGATTTGATGTTCAGACATAAAAGAAGAATACTGAAGGAAATAACGATTGTCATACTACGATAACCTTTGGCCTCAGCAATATTTTCGAATAGGCAAGAAACAATTCATTTTCTTGATAAACTCCATGACACTGCATTCAAAACTAGACTCCATATGTCATACTTAAAAACACAGTACAAGGATTTCCACCATCGTCAGTGGTCAACTTTTGGTGATTTAGTTCAACAACATAGTTCAGTCGAAAATTTAGGTCAATTGCAAATTTAAATACGAGGCCTTGCTGAAAAGTGAGTCCTCCGAATTTTTTATTCTCTTCTCAATAGTTGAGATATTACGTATCATGCATATTACGCGATCAACATTCCCGCTTCGCCGACGCAAGTGGCAAACCTGTGCCTCTACGGGGCTCCGAAATGTAGCGTGCAACGTGGCGGTGTGTAACGTAACTATGTAGATGCGTGAGAAACAGTGTGTTGTACTCGAATTCCAGCCGCAGAAGACGTGCTTTTCACTGAAATCCATAGAATATGAAAAATGTCTACGATGGTGATTGTATCTACGAGGGCGGTTCAGAAAGTAACCTCCGATTGGTCACAGTGCGGGTTGTGGGGGGAGTAGCGACGCCATCTGTGCGTTCACGCACTCAACAGGTCAGTCGGCATCAAGCCGTGGTCGAGTGAACGTCGTACCTGCGCTAGTTTAGTTTTTGTGGCAGTTTGAAATGTGTGCTGCAATAGAAAACCCCGCCAAATGTGAAGTGCGTGGTGTCATAAGGTTTTTTACAGCCAAAGGATATTCTGCAGCAGCTATTCATCGTGAGCTTTGCGCCGTGTATGGACCAAGAGTTATGAGTGAAGGAGTTGTCCGTGAATGGGTACGTTTATTTAAAAGTGGACGAGAAAACGTTCATGATGAAGAGAGGAGTGGTTGACCATCATTGGTGACTGACGAACTCGTTCAGACAGTTGATGCAAAAGTTCGTGAAAATCGACGTTTCTCAATGTCGGAGTTGTCTACTGGTTTTCCACAGATTTCTAAGACTCTCTTGTACGATATAGTGACAGCAAGATTGGGTTACCGTAAGTTCTGTGCACGATGGGTGCCCAAAATTCTTACCGACCACCACAAAACTCAAAGAATGGCCTCTGCATTAGACTTTCTGTCACGTTATGAGGACGAAGGAGAACCATTGTTAAACAGAATCGTGACCGGTGACGAAACCTGGATTAAGTACGTGAACCCTGAGACAAAAGAACAATCAAAGATGTGGGCACATTCAAATTCGCCTACCAAACCAAGAAAAGCCTCGCAAGATTTTTCTGCCAGAAAACTGATGGCAACGGTGTTTTGGGATGCCAAAGGGGTGTTGTTGGTTGAATTCATGGAACGTGGTACGACCATTAATCAAGACGTGTACTGTGAAACAATAAAAAAGTTACGACGGGCTATACAGAACAAACGCCGTGGTATGCTGACTTCCGGTATCGTTTTTTTGCACGATAACGCCCGTCCTCACTCTGCTCGCAGAACAACGGCCCTTCTTGAGTCCTTCAAGTGGGACGTTATCAACCATCCACCTTACAGCCCAGACCTGGCGCCAAGTGATTATCACCTCTTCATGCATTTGAAGAAATGGCTCGGGTCACAGCGGTTTGATGACGACGAAGAGCTCAAAGATAAGGTCACAGGCTGGCTCCAGGCACAAGCGGGTGATTTTTATGCAGAAGGCATTTCAAAGCTTGTGAAGAGATACGATAAGTGCCTCAATCGCTATGGAGACTATGTAGAAAAATAGTGCAAAGATGTAGTTGTAAGATGTATATATTAAAATATTTTTATTTAACTTGGTGTATTTTTTTAAATCAACCGGAGGTTACTTTCTGAACGGCCCTCGTACATCAGTAATGCGCGACGTTCGTGTTAGTAATGGCGGAAACGGTGGTGCTAACCTCAAAGTGTATGAGAGAGATCAGAGTGGACGACCGCGTACGGCAACCGACGAGACTGAACGGAATCTAGTTGAAAACTCATTAGGGAAAATCGCCGAATAAACAGACACACTTCTCATGTAAGTGTGGCATAGCATGAGAGCGTGTACAGGCCATCATTGCAGATCAGCAGACACAAAACTGTGTACAGGGAGGATGCCTGAAGTGCTCACTCCTGACATGAAACAGAGAAAATTGGACATCTGTCTACAATTTCTTCTGTTCCCGAAAACAAGAGAGCATCAACGGAATTCCACCATAAAGGGTAACCGACGCTAAAAGTGCTCAAGACCATGCCATCAGCAAGCAAGGTCGAGTTCACACTAGTTCGGCATGTTCAAGACGTGGTGCATTTGGAATTCATTTCTAAAGGCACCACCACAAATTCTGCAAGGTACTGCGAGACCCTCAGAGAACGGAAAGTTCAGTTCCGACAGTTCATCCACAGTTGAAGCACCCTCATGTTCAACTTAACCATACAGGAGTGCTAGGACATCTGCAACAATCCGACGCCTTGGGTTCACTGTCATCGATGATCCTCCATGCAGTCCTAACTTGGACCCATCCGTTATTCATCTGTTTACAAAATATAAATAGCAGCTTCGACGGCTCCACTTTGATAGTGTTGAAGTGGTGCAAGCAGTGGTGCGACGCTCCGTCAACAAAGTAAAACTTTGTACATTGATGGTATCAACAAACTGATCTGTCGCTGGGAGAAATTTGTTCGTCGTCAGGGCGACAGAGAAATACATACATAGTCTTGAAGTATAAAGATGTAGGATATTAATAAAGTTCGTTTTATTTAGAAAGCTTCAAGAGTTTTCACATAAAAAATTCGGAGGCATTACTTTGCAGCACGCCCTCGTACATAGGTGAAATCATGTACATCTGTACTCCGTAAGCTGCGTTGCGGTGTATGGTGGAGGACTCCTCTGGTGCCATTACGTGTTGCTGCCTTCCGTTTTCCTTTCCGAATGACACGTGGCCAAACACGATTGTCAGTGTAGCTCGATATCAGTTCTAATATCTCTGATTTTGTCGCCGTGATCATTTCACGAGACTCACGCGGAAAGGAGTAATAAGTTGTACGACTCAGCTTGGAAAGTGCGCTCTCGCAATTTCAACAGTAAACGTATCCGAGGTACACAACAGTTTTCTTCCAGCGTATGCCATTGGAGTTTTTTTGAGTCTCCGTAATGCTCTGACGCTTACTAAACGATTTCGCGACGAAACTCGCCGTCTTCGCGACACCTTCTCCATCTCTACTACTAATCCTGCTTGATAACGGTCCAGTCACTTCCCTCATGGACCAATTACATTTGCTGACTTGGCATCTGCTTTCTCTACAATCAATTTTATGTGGTCATTCCACTTATCGTTTCTTCGAACGGCTACTAATAGATATTTTACGATTATTGCTGTTCCCAGTGATATGTTGCCAACAACGAAATCGAACGGCGATTGACCTCTTCGTCCGTTTATGTGGACTATGCTAAATTTATTTACGCTCGGGATCAACCGCCAGTTGCTGCATCCGTATTGATAGTCTGCAAGTGTTCCCGCGTTTCGCTGTACTGTTCTGGCGTTGTAAGACAACAGCATCGTCCGTGAATAGCTTCACGAAATCTATGATTCTATCCACTAGATCATTAATACACAGGGTGTTTACAAATTAGTTATACAAAAGTAACCTTTAATTGTGGAAAAGATAAATAACTTACAGCACTGAATGCAGTACATCTTCAAGTTTTATTTACCAACGTTTATTGTGGCTATTTTTTGTAACATGACAAATGTCGCATCTGTAATAAGTTTTCTGCCAAACCCTATGAAGCAAGTCTTGATACGTGGTAGCAACTGCTTGTGTTATCCGATGTCGCAGCTTCTCGATGTTTCATGGAACTAGAGAAACGAACGCTTTGTCTTTAATGTAAACTGTTATACAGAAGTCCGTTGGGGTTAAACTAGGTGGTCGTGGTGGCAAGGATACTGTTCCGCCGCGTGCAGTCCAAGTTGGAACATTCCTAGGGAGATGTGCGACAATGTGGTGAGGCGCCATCTTGATAGAAAATAAATTCTGTGCTCATACACTGTTGTAAACGAGACATTAAATAATGTTCAAGCATGTCTAGGTACGGCATGCCAGTTACAGCTGACTCGGCAAGAAGGAAAGGACCGTAAATCTTGTTACAGATTACAGCGCAAAAAACATTTATCTCACGCGAGTTATATACACGTTCGATTACGTGGCACGGTTTCTGCTCACCCTTTATGCAAACATTGTGCAGATTCACTTTATCGCAGGAATGGAGGGTGGATTCGTCACTGAACACAGTTTTACTAAGAAAAACATCTTCCGTCTGCATTTTGTTAAACATGTCTATACAACACTCAGCTCGTTTTTCTTTGCAAGTTACTCTTAAAACTTCCAACGGTTCCAGTTTGTAGCGTTTGAATGACAGGCGTTTCCTTAACACCTTCCATACTGTAATACTAGGTATATTCAATTCAAAGCTGGCACGTCTCGTGTATTTACTCAGACAATGAATGTAAGACTGCCGAGCTTCCAGAATGAGATTTTCACTCTGCAGCGGAGTGTGCGCTGAAATGAAACTTCCTGGCAGATTAAAACTGTGTGCCGGACCGAGACTCGAACTCGGGACATTTGCCTTTCGCGGGCAAGTGCTCTACCAGCTGAACTACCCAAGCACGACTCACGCCCCGTCCTCACAGCTTTACTTCTGCCAGTACCTCGTCTCCTACCTTCCAAACTTTACAGAAGCTATCCTGCTGGTAGAGCACTTGCCCGCGAAAGGCAAAGGTCCCGAGTTCGAGGCTCGCGCGGAACGAACGAACACCTATATCGTTCCGTACGAGCTCTCATTCCCCTTATTTTATCGTGGTGATCGTTTCTCCCTATGGAGGTCGGTGTCAACAAAATATGTCCGCATTCGAAGAAGAAAGTTGGTGATTGGAATTTCGTGAGAAGATTCCGTCGCAACGAAAAACGCCTTTCTTTTAATGATGTCCAGCCCAAATCCTGTATCATTTTTGTGACACTCCCTCCCATATTTCCCGACAATACAAAACGTGCTGCCCTTCTTTGAACTTTTTCGATGTACTCCGTCAGTCCTATCTGGTAAGGTTTCCACACCGCGCAGCAGTATTCTAAAAGCGGACGGACAAGCGTAGTGTAGGTAGTCTCCTTAGTAGATTTGTTGCATTTTCTAAGTGTCCTGCCAATGAAACGCAGCCTTTGGTTAGCCTTCCCCACAACGTTTTCTATGTGTTCCTTCCAATTTAAGTTGTTAGTAATTGTAACACATAGTATTTAGTTGAATTTACGGCTTTTAGATTAGACTGATTTGTCGTGTAACCGAAGTTTAACGAATTCCTTTTAGCACTCAGGTGGATGACCTCACACTTTTCGTTATTTAGGGTAAACTGCCAATTTTCGCACCATCCAGATATTTTTTCTAAATCGTTTTGCAATTTGTTTTCAACTTCTGATGACTTTATTAGTCGCCGGCCGAAGTGGCCGTGCGGTTAAAGGCGCTGCAGCCTGGAACCGCAAGACCGCTACGGTCGCAGGTTCGAATCCTGCCTCGGGCATGGATGTTTGTGATGTCCTTAGGTTAGTTAGGTTTAACTAGTTCTAAGTTCTAGGGGACTAATGACCTCAGCAGTTGAGTCCCATAGTGCTCAGAGCCATTTGAACCATTTTTTGACTTTATTAGTCGATAAACGACAGCGTCATCTGCAAACAACCTAAGACGGCTGCTCAGATTGTCTCCCAAATCATTTGTATAGATAGGGAACAGCAAAGGGCCTATAACGCTACCTTGGGGAACGCCAGAAATCACTTCTGTTTTACTCGATGACTTTCCGTCAGTAACTACGAACTATGACCTCTCTGACAGGAAATCACAAATCCAGTCACATAACTGAAACGATATTCCACAAGCACGCAATTTCAATACGTGCCGCTTGTGTGGTACAGTGCGAAAAGCTTTCCGGAAATCTAAAAATACGGAATTGATCTGAAATCCCTTGTCAATAGAACTCAACACTTCATGTGAATAAAGAGTTAGTTATGTTTCACAGGAACAATGTTTTCTAAACCCATGTTGACTGTGTGTCAATAGACGGTTTTCTTCGAGGTAATTCATGATGTTTGAACACAATATATGTAGCAAAATCCTGCTGCATATCGACGTTAACGATATTGGCCTGTAATTTAGTGGATTACTCCTACTACCTTTCTTGAATATTGGTGTGACCTGTGCAACTTTCCAGTCTTTGGGTACGGTTCATTCGTCGATCGAACCGTTGTATATGATTGTTAAGTATGGAGCTAATGCATCAGCGTACTCCGAAAGGAACCTAATTGGTATACAGTCTGAACCAGAAGACTTGCTTTTATTAAGTGATTTGAGTTGCTTCTCTACTCCGAGGATACTTACTTCTACGTTACGAATGTTGGCAGCTGTTCTCGATTCGAATTCTGGAATATTTATTTCGTCTTCTTTTGTGAAGGCATTTCAGAAGGCTGTGTTTAGTAACACTGCTTTGGCTGCACTGTCTTCGATAGTAGCTTCACTGCTACCGCGCAGAGAAGACACTGATCGTTTCTTGCCGCTAACATACTTCACATACGACCAGAATCTCTTTGGATTTTCTGCCAGGTTTCGAGACAAAGTTTCGTTGTGGGAAATGTTATAAGCATCGATTGCATAATGGCTGTTGGTATAAGCCATTTGTCCATGGCACCTAGCAGGAACGTCGGCAGCTAACGGTGATAGGCGGGAATGAAACTTGAAGATATACAGCATCCAGTGCTGTATCAAACATTTTTGTAAGTCATTTACTCTTTTCACAATTAAAGGTTACTTTTGCGTAACTAATTTATAAGCGCTCTGTATATTGCAAACACTAACAGCTCTGTAACACTTCACTGAACTACTGCCGAATTTATCTTTACTTATGTGGATTTCGTTCCGTTAAGAAAGACATAGTAAGTTCTATCTGTAAGAAAGTCATGAATCCAAATCTAATTCGATAGTCAGCAAGCGTGCATTTTGTTCACTCAACTACAGTGCAGAAATACGTCGAATGCCTTCCAAAAATCAAGGAGTAAGACAGCAATAAAGACACCTTCATCTGCGGCGCTCTTTGAAATTAAATTACGAATCTAGCAAAAAGGAAACTGGGATACGACAAAAAAAAAAAAAAAACAGTATCCGAAATTGTAAAACTAAGACGTTACAACACCGTGCTCTGTCCCGTATTAACGCATGTGTCGGAAATCTTGATCATTGGAAACAGGTAGATAATTTAAGGTACAGAGGAATAAAAACAAGATCGATTCGTTCTGCATTTAGGAAATCTAGAGTAAGAGAAAGACCACAAATGACACCGAAATTCAGATAAAATTTCTGATACCTTCAGTTATGTCCGTCTTATAAGAACGAACAGTTGTGGACAGGTCAAAAGCATGCTCAAAATAACCCTCTCATTGAAACTTTGAAAAAAACGGTGTGCTGAAACTTTCAGGAAACAGGCTTCACAGAAGAAATACGCATGATAGACCTACATTTGAAACACTGATAAACATAAGTTTAAAAAAAGCAGTGGGACTGATACAACCTGAAAAGAAGACTGTATAGTAATGTGAAAAGTTGTTAGAAGAAGGAAGATCCTTATCAGCTAATTAATTTCAGTTGTGACCCGCAGTTGTACATAATGGTTATAAAAGAAAATATCCGTGTAACGTACAGCGAAACCATGTGTAGTTTCTGAATAATCCTCATAGTTACGGGTAACTTGAAATGTAATTTGCTATCTCTCAAAACGGGACAGCAATAGCTACCGAACTGACAAAAGGGAACAACAAATTGATGTTTAAAATGGAACAACTAACTGATGTTTATAGGAAAGAAAACACCAGGGAGAATGTAACCCGTTTCATGCCGCTACAAAAAGTGAACTCGGACAAAGAACCAGCCTCCCGCGAAGATAGCATCAGATAGTTACAAGTGTTTTCCAGTGCGATCGCTTAACCTCGACTGTGGAATTAATGGATCCAACCTGCGATAAGCACGAACGGCTACAAGTCCTCAGCTTCTCGCTACCGAAAAAAAGGAAACATTCACATGGAGTTGTATATTGCATCACAGTGTTCATCACGTTGCACAATCGTTCTTTCTGTATTTTCCTTGCAGCAATCCAAAAAGAATTATTAAGAGTGTTATGCAGTGAGTATAAAAGTCAATACAATTATCTTAACTCCACTTATCGTTCATTTGGAGATGATCACCTGTTAGTAATCAATCACCATTTTGACTGATTGCGATGGCTATACGGCAACTTCCTTCTCCGAAACGCAGTTCTGCGCTTTGAAAATTGTAAGGAAGCTTATAGCTTTTGCACATTGCACATTAAAGACGCAAGTTGGTCGGAGTTCTGTAGTAAATGATCCTCGATCAAGAAACGCGCCTCACGAGCATCAGGTTGAGTGTATTGGCCTTACCCTTACTTTGTGCAGGCTGCGAGATTAACATCTACATTTACATCTACATGACCACTCTGCGATTCACACTTGCGTTCCTAGCAGAGTGTTTATCGGACCACCTTAAGACTATCTCTACCGTTCCACTCTCGAACAGCGCGCGGGAAAAGCAAACTCTTAAATTTATCCGTGCGGTTTATGGTTTATCTTATTGTATTACGGACGATCATTTCTCGCGTAGGAGAAAGTTGGTGACTAAAATATCGTGAAAAGATCTCACAACAACGAAAGATGCCTTTGTTTTAATGATTACCACCCCAACTCGCATATCATATCCGTGACTCTCTCTCCCCTATTTTACGACAGTCGAAAACGAGCTGTCATTCGAACTTTTTCGATATTCTCCGTCAATCTGATAAGAATCCCAAACGGCGCAGCGATACTCCAAAATAGAATGGTCAATTTAGTGTAGGCAGCCTCTTTCGTTAGACGTGTTGAATCTACTAAGCGTGCTGCTAATAAAACGTAGTCTTTAACATTCCCTATGAAAGGGAAGCAGTGGTTGGGAAGGGAGTGAGACGGGGTTGTAGCCTCTCCCCGATGTTATTCAATCTGTATATTGAGCAAGCAGTAAAGGAGACAAAAGAAAAATTCGGAGTAGGTATTAAAAACCATGGAGAAGAAATAACAACTTTAAGATTCGCCGATGACATTGTAATTCTGTCAGAGACAGCAAAGGACTTGGAAGAGCAGTTGAACGGAATGGACAGTGTCTTGAAGGGAGGATATAAGATGAACATAAAAAAAAGCAAAACGAGGATAATGGAATGTAGTCGAATTAAGTCGGGCGATGCTGAGGGAATTAGATTAGGAAATGAGACGCTTAAAGTAGTAAAGAAGTTTTGCTATTTGGGGAGCAAAGTAACTGATGATGGTCGAAGCAGAGAGGATATAAAATGTAGACTGGCAATGGCAAGGAAAGCGTTTCTGAAGAAGAGAAATTTGTTAACATCGAGTATAGATTTAAGTGTCAGGAAGTCGTTTCTGAAAGTGTTTGTATGGAGTGCAGCCATGTATGGAAGTGAAACATGGACGATAAATAGTTTGGACAAGAAGAGAATAGAAGCCTCTGAAATGTGGTGCTACAGAAGAATGCTGAAGATTAGATGGGTAGATCACATAACTAATGGCCGTGCGGTTAAAGGCGCTGCAGTCTGGAACCGCAAGGCCGCTACGGTCGCAGGTTCGAATCCTGCCTCGGGCATGGATGTTTGTGACGTCCTTAGGTTAGTTAGGTTTAACTAGTTCTAAGTTCTAGGGGACTAATGACCTCAGCAGTTGAGTCCCATAGTGCTCAGAGCCATTTGAACCATTTGAACCATAACTAATGAGGAGGTATTGAACAAGATTGGGGAGAAGAGGAGTTTGTGACACAACTTGACAAGAAGAAGGGATCGGTTAGTAGGACATGTTCTGAGGCATCAAGGGATCACCAATTTAGTACTGGAGGGCAGCGTGGAGGGTAAAAATTGTAGAGGGAGACCAAGAGATGAATACACTAAGCAGATTCAGAATGATGTAGGCTGCAGTACGTATTGGGAGATGAAGAAGCTTGCACAGGATAGAGTAGCATGGAGAGCTGCATCAAACCAGTCTCAGGACTGAAGACCACAACAACAACAACATGTGATCGTTCCAATTTAAGTTATTCGTAATTGTAATCCCTAAGTATTAAGTTGAATTGACAACTTTCATATTTATGTAATGTATCGTGTAATCGAAATTTAACGGATTCTTTTTAATACTCATGTGGTTGACCTCTCACTTTTCATTATTTGAAATCAGTTTCCACTTTTCGCACCAAACAGAAGTCTTGTCTAAATCATTGCAATTGGTTTGGATTTTACAACGACATTACTAGACGGTAAATGTAAGCATCGTATGCAAACAATCTAGGAGGGCTGCATAACTGTCTAGTAAAGCACTTATGTAGATGAGGATAGGCAGACGATCTTTTATACTTGCTTGTGGAACGCCAGATACCACTTCTGTTTTACTCGACAACTTCCCGTCAGTTACTGCGACCTTTCTAAAAGGTAATATCGAATCCAGTCGCACCCCTGAAACGATATAGCATAGACACACGATCGGATTGGAAGTCGCTTTTAAGGAACGGTGTCAAAAGCCTTCTGGAAATATAGAAAAATGGAATTAATTTGACATTACCTGACGATAACGCTCATTACTTCGCATGAATACAGAGCTAGCTGTGTTTCATAAGCTCGAACTATTAAAGTTACCTTTAGGAAACCAACGGCATAATTATCCAGTTCCCTCTAAATTCGCATGTTCAGATATAATATGTACATCTAAAGTAACATACCTCTTGGTTGGATGGTGTTTTAGCTTTTGAGGACAAAGAGCAGAGCTGCATTAAAAAGCAAATTTCTGTAGCTCACTATAAAATATCTGCGTAGAGAACATACGAATTAAAATTCCACACTTACAAACATTATTTTGAAACATCTGTCCTCTGAAGTTTCTGATCAGGAGTCAACAAAGGTTGAAGCCATTACATACTCAACTCGTTCGTATACAGAATTTCATTCTGATTATTAGAGACCTGCTGATATCACATGCCAATCATGTCAAATATCTCACGAGTGGTAACATGACGATCTTCAGTGATGATACCGAGAATTTAATCGACCACTTTCTCGGATGAAACTTCAATCTGGCTCCCGAAACACGTCAGTTTTACAGTGACCGTACGACCACGTTTCAATTAATTTATCCATTAAAAAAAGGTCTCAAGTGCTTACAGATCACGGATGATTAAAGTATCGAATTGTGTTACTGCGGAAATTTCCATGTATCAGTTTTATGAACTAGAGTGCGATAAGTGAACTTCTATAAATAAAAATATTTTGTTGCTGGACGGTCTTCATCTTCATCCATTTCTGCGAAATATATAGACCTCATAGCACCTTATAAACGCATTAAGCTCCTAGGGCAGAATATCACACAATTATGCGCCAACACAGGCTGAATTATTGGAGTTATGCTTATATGGTACACGTAACATTCCGTTACAGATCACATATAATTACAGTCTTCAATCGTGTGAGTATGGGTATTTCCACGTATAAGACCTCTTAGTGTAATCCACTGGTCACCGTAACCAGTTAAATAACTATATAACAAACACGGCAGGGAACACAAACAATAAGCACCCACGAGTCTGTAAAGTCGAGCGCCGGCACGCCAGCCGGGAACGAAAGAGAAGGGAAGGCTGTGAGAAGAAGTCAATCAATTGCACGCTGACCAAACCTGCCTCCAGGACGACAGTGCGACAGCAGCGGCCCCTGTGAGGAGGACATAAGCGTCGCGCCTGAATGGCGACGGCTAATTGCATAGTAGCTTCAAGATTAGCAAGTTGGATAGGAGCGTCAACTCTGTTCACTTCACTTGTACTCTAGCTAACACTTGTACTCTAGCTTGGAATTGTTTGTAGAATATTGCTTATTTTGTATGTCGCTCTTTACTTGCGACACATCTGTGCAATCAACAAAGTTAAGTACTGTAATCTTCTTCCTTTTGTAATGAAACTCATTTTGTCTAGCTATCCGAGTAAGTAGGCTTCCTAGACATCCCATATTTGACGACGAGCGTAGAGACATAATAGCATCTATCAAGATTCGTAAAACAGACAATGCAGGTGGAAAACTCAACTACTTTCTAAACATATTTCTGTAGCACTTTCCCCTGAAAAACAAGGATAGTTTTTAAAAGAAGGAGCGATAAGGGATAGACAACTCCTGGCTTGAATATGTTGTTCAGGATTCAGAGGACTAGAAGGGGTCAGGAGTTGAAACTCCATTACCACCCATAATATAAGATCCCACTGTGGGTTTTTAGAAATCAGAACACATGCATTACGCGTAAACAAATGAAACACTTTAAAAATGCGGAAAACATTTGGCACTTTGTTAAAGAAGGAAGAAACAAATTTAGTGCCCCAAATGAAATTAACCTCCCAAAAAATAACTCTGACAGAAATGGTTCAAATGGCTCTGAGCACTATGGGACTTAACATCTATGGTCATCAGTCCCCTAGAACTTAGAACTACTTAAACCTAACTAACCTAAGGACATCACACAACACCCAGCCATCACGAGGCAGAGAAAATCCCTGACCCCGCCGGGAATCGAACCCGGGCGTGGGAAGCGAGAACGCTACCGCACGACCACGAGATGCGGGCGACAGAAATGGTAGTACATTCATATCACTAGCCAATAAATTCAACGATAAAGTTCTCATAGTTAGTAAACTTGGCACTCACTTAAATATAAGTGCTTTCGGTTTGCTTTTACAGGCACTGCATGAGCCAACAACTGATACTAGGAGACTACAAAATTCGTCAGGTTGCCAGAACGTCGTAATTCTGCTAGTTATGATAGCATTTATGATACTACAGCATATTTGTCAAGACATATCCCACGAGTCATTAACTGATTACAAAGATACACTCCTGGAAATTGAAATAAGAACACCGTGAATTCATTGTCCCAGGAAGGGGAAACTTTATTGACACATTCCTGGGGTCAGATACATCACATGATCACACTGACAGAACCACAGGCACATAGTCACAGGCAACAGAGCAAGCACAATGTCGGCACTAGTACAGTGTATATCCACCTTTCGCAGCAATGCAGGCTGCTATTCTCCCATGGAGACGATCGTAGAGATGCTGGATGTAGTCCTGTGGAACGGCTTGCCATGCCATTTCCACCTGGCGCCTCAGTTGGACCAGCGTTCGTGCTGGACGTGCAGACCGCGTGAGACGACGCTTCATCCAGTCCCAAACATGCTCAATGGGGGACAGATCCGGAGATCTTGCTGGCCGGGGTAGTTGACTTACACCTTCTAGAGCACGTTGGGTGGCACGGGATACATGCGGACGTGCATTGTCCTGTTGGAACAGCAAGTTCCATTGCCGGTCTAGGAATGGTAGAACGATGGGTTCGATGACGGTTTGGATGTACCGTGCAGTATTCAGTGTCCTCTCGACGATCACCAGTGGTGTACGGCCAGTGTAGGAGATCGCTCCCCACACCATGATGCCGGGTGTTGGCCCTGTGTGCCTCGGTCGTATGCAGTCCTGATTGTGGCGCTCACCTGCACGGCGCCAAACACGCATACGACCATCATTGGCACCAAGGCAGAAGCGACTCTCATCGCTGAAGACGACACGTCTCCATTCGTCCCTCCATTCACGCCTGTCGCGACACCACTGGAGGCGGGCTGCACGATGTTGGGGCGTGAGCGAAAGACGGCCTAACGGTGTGCGGGACCGTAGCCCAGCTTCATGGAGACGGTTGCGAATGGTCCTCGCCGATACCCCAGGAGCAACAGTGTCCCTAATTTGCTGGGAAGTGGCGGTGCGGTCCCCTACGGCACTGCGTAGGATCCTACGGTCTTGGCGTGCATCCGTGCGTCGCTGCGGTCCGGTCCCAGGTCGACGGGCACGTGCACCTTCCGCCGACCACTGGCGGCAACATCGATGTACTGTGGAGACCTCACGCCCCACGTGTTGAGCAATTCGGCGGTACGTCCACCCGGCCTCCCGCATGCCCACTATACGCCCTCGCTCAAAGTCCGTCAACTGCACATACGGTTCACGTCCACGCTGTCGCGGCATGCTACCAGTGTTAAAGACTGCGATGGAGCTCCGTATGCCACGGCAAACTGGCTGACACTGACGGCGGCGGTGCACAAATGCTGCGCAGCTAGCGCCATTCGACGGCCAACACCGCGGTTCCTGGTGTGTCCGCTGTGCCGTGCGTGTGATCATTGCTTGTACAGCCCTCTCGCAGTGTCCGGAGCAAGTATGGTGGGTCTGACACACCGGTGTCAATGTGTTCTTTTTTCCATTTCCAGGAGTGTAGTTTAGGGCTATTGCTAATAAGTCAGCGCTGGATTTTAATATTCTACATCTACATCCATACTCCGCAAGCCAGCTGATGGTGTTTGGCGGAGGGATGATTTATGAAATGCAGTCCGAAAACAAAGGAAGTAGGTTACAGTACACTTGTTCGCCCACTACTTGAATACTGCTCACCGGTGTGGGATCCGTACCAGATCGGGCTGATAGAAGAGGTAGAGAAGATCCAACGGAGAGCAGCGCGCTTCGTTACAGGATCATTTAGTAGTCGCGAAAGCGTTACGGAGATGACAGGCAAACTCCAGTGGAAGACTCTGCAAGAGAGACGCTCAGTAGCTCGGTACTGGCTTTTGTTAAACTTTCGAGAACATACCTTCACCAAGGAGTCAAGCAGTATATTGCTCCCTCCTACGTATATCTCGCGAAGAGACCATGAGGATAAAATCAGAGAGATTAGAGCCCACACAGAGGCATACCGACAATTTCTTTCCACGAACAATACGAGACTGGAATCCACGAACAATATGAGACTGGAATAAAAGGGAGAACCGATAGAAGTACTCAAGGTACCCTCCGCCACACACCGTCAGGTGGCTTGCGGAGTATGGATGTAGATGTAGATTATTATCAATAGCCCTAAACTATCTTTGTAATCAATTAATGACTCGAGGAATATGTCCTGACAAATATGCTGAGGTAACTCTGATCAATAAAACAGAAGAGAACAAATCACTCTGAATTTCAAGCCAATTTCAGTTATTACTGTTTTTTCATGAGAAAGTGGCCTACAATGAATACTAACTCATTAATCTCAGTAGAATGCCACTCAACTTGGATTGCTTTAAGTTTTATCCACGGAGGAATCAATAGAGGAAATCACAACTGAAATCCCAGGAGAGCTAAAAAATAAAAATTATCCTGCTCGTAAATTCTATGACCTCGCCAAAACGTTTTAATGTGTGGGTCACTAAATATTAATTGCAAACTAAAGTATTATAGCATTGAAACATCCCTTTGCATGGATAGGCCTACCTTCATAACAGAAAACAGGGGGTCACCATGATAGATTTTGTCATAGGCATGAAATTAACTTCAAAATGTAGGAACATAATGTTTGTAGGTTCCCACAAGCAACAATATTGGACCAACTTGTGTTGTTAACGAATACAGGACGTTTCAGAACCTCACCTACAAATTTTGAGGGATGATACACCGCACAAAGACGATCTTTCTCTTTCTTTTTCTTAAGGTATGAAACGTCCCCTTTGAACAATTGTACACGTGACTGGGCTTAAACTGCCACACAATATTTTTAGCGCAACGCAATATGACTCTCATGAATCCCTACAAAAGAATGGCCCTGACTAACATTAAACTATACCTTTCACAAATCACTTACCTCACCAAAAATCTTCGTTACTCGAACTACTGCAATACAGGGAGCGCCACTACTGCCAGCTAAATAAAAGATTCAAACTACCGAAGGCACTAACTACTGATATGCATAGTTAGCAAATGAAAGATTTTGATAGAGAACAAACAATGTATTTACCTCAATAGTGTTCAAAAGTCATAATGTATATAGCAGTTCATGACATCCAGTCTTACAAATTTCAAAACTCCGCCATCTCTCTCCCCACATCCACCACTGCTGGCGGCTCACCTCCAACTGCGCAACGCTACGCGCTGTTCACATCCAGCTGCCCAACACTACAATGGCCAACAACAATGCAAACCAGCCACAGACTGCACACAGCACAGCAAGTGATTTTCATACAGAGCGCTACGTGGCGTTACCAATATAAAAACTTAAACAGCCTACTTACAAAGGAACATGTACATTTTGGTCCGCCGTTTATGAGTTATGTGCATCGTCATGATGTGAACTGCTGCGCAGCTCCTAGTGAGGGTGTTATACTGTGGGATCGTACCAGTTCACAATCTCAGTTTGTGTTATTGTAATACTGTATCTTCGGTAGCGTGCATCTTACTACGCAGGTCTGAATTTTGGATTTCTTGCTGTTTGTCCAAAATGGTTCAAATGGCTCTAAGCACTATGGGACTTAACATCTGAGGTCATCAGTCCCCTAGACTTAGAACTACTAAAACATAACTAACCTAAGGACATCACACACATCAATGCCCGAGGCAGGATTCGAACCTGCGACCGTAGCAGCAGGGCGGTTCCGGACTGAATCTTGCTGTTGGTACTCACTGAAACACTGAGTATAGATTTAATGAGCTCACTGACTGGTCTGTGTGCGACGGCGAGGAGAGGGGAAATTGAAGAGCAGCTTTTCGTATGTACGAAAATCTTTTCCCTAACGGAAAACATTCACACCATAGTACCTTCCACATAGTACATTCCATGTGCGTTACGAAAAGAAGGGTCAAGCGTACGTAGCATGTTGATGACGGTAGGCGTGACTAATAAACACCAGATTTTAAGGTTGGAGTTATCTCTAGATTTAGCAATGAACCTTCAAGCAGCACGTGTGCTATAGAGCGTGCTATTGAAGCGGGTCACGTAACTGTTTGGAGTATTGCAAGAGTACAAACAACACCGTCTTCAAAGTGCGCAGGTTTTATGACCAGCTGACTGCTCACACTGTGTGCAGTTTGTGCAATGGTTCATACACCAAAGAGTGAATGATGTAGCCTTTACAGATGAGCAGTAGGAACAGACACATCTGCGACTATGACAACCTGGATGCATTTGCTGTTAGATCGCGGTAACGAATGTTCTCCGTAAACATATGAGCACAAATTGTGCATAACTCTCTTCCTGGACACGAAATACTGCCACCTAGGTTAACTGGAGCAGCTTACCTACAGTTCCTGCAGACCATACTTTCGGAGCCGGCCGGAGTGGCCGAGTGATTCTAGGAGCTACACTCTAGAACCGCGCAACCTCTACGGTCGCAGGTTCGAATCCTGCTTCGGGCATGGATGTGTGTGATGTCCTTAGGTTGGTTAGGTTTAAGTAGTTCTAAGTTCTAGGGGACTGATGACCTCAGAAGTTAAGTCCCATAGTGCTCAGAGCCATTTTTGAACACTGTCGGAAATGCTGGTCATTCTGCTGCTTGCTGTGCGCGGAGGCCTCTCTCTCCAGCACGATGGAGCCCCAGCACACTTCTGTACTGATGCGCGAGAAGAGCTAACTGTCGATTTTGAGGAACACTGGATAGGACGAAGAGTTATGTTGTGTGGCCACCGCGTACGCCTGACTTGACGCCACTTGATTGCTTTCTTCGGTGAAATGACAACAGTATGGTATACGTTGCTCCGATTTCCATTAGTGCCTAGCTGATAGCCCCAATCACTCACGAATTCCACCAGATCTGAGAGCATTCCGATGTGCTCTCCAGATATTGACTGGCATTGATATAAGGGTGTGCAGCATGTATTGAGGCGGATGGTGGATTCTTTGAACCATTCAAGCAAATTACTGTCAGAACATGCCAAATAATAATAAACTGCAATTTCGTGCTATTGTAGTTATTCAAATGGTTCAAATGGCTCTGAGCACTATGCGACTTAACTTCTGAGGTCATCAGTCGCCTAGAACTTAGAACTAATTAAACCTAACTAACCTAAGGACATCACACACATCCATGCCCGAGGCAGGATTCGAACCCGTACCGTAGGCGGTCGCGCGGCTCCAGACTGTAGCGCCTAGAACCGCACGGCCACTCGGGCCGGCAATTGTAGTTATTCATTGCCGTAAGCTCAAGAGGGTGCTTAAGATATTACGTTTCTTAATAAAAAATCATCCTCTTTGTGTAACCTATCATTCCTCATAGCTTGTCGGTCAGATCCTTAAACATATGTTTCAATGATTTTATACGATATTTCAAAAACTGTAAATTCAATCTTCCAATGGAATGATCCAATCCAACTTGTCGAAACCTGTGTTGAAATTTTTTATACATGAAGAAAGAAACGCAATGTCAAAATTTTAGCTACTATGACACATTGCGTGTATTTTTTTTAAATGTTGAAAATTAGCAGATTCATAGTTTTCCAGGCAGCTGGAGCAATGTATACCCTTCCGTAACTGTAGGAGACTGCATGCGCAACATAGTGGACATATTCTTTGTTGACGGAACATCGGTAAACAGAAAACACGGCACAACTTGATCGTAATTTGTAGAGCGAATTTCAGTTTCCGTTGTCAGTTCCTCTGACACAATTGTTAACAGTTACTACCGTCTCGCATTTTCAATTCATTTAATATCCATAATAATTCGCAGTGCTTGCTAATAGCATCTGTCTTTGTGGAGGTCCCAGAGTTTCTCAGTAACGTAGCATCCAATTATTGTTTTCAACTTTGCAACAAAGAAATATGAAGAACGTAGTGTGCAATCGAAATCACCTACTTCTCCTGAAGACCTACATATGTGTTATCAATTAATTTCTGGGCATTCATTTGAATAATTCACTCAGCCATTGTGAGACAAACTGAGGAGCTACTTGACTGAGAAGTAACGGACCCGACCTCGTAAACTGACATACGGCCGGGAGAGCGGTGTGCTCACCACGTGTGACTTCTGTGAGCCGGCCGTGGTGGCCGAGCGGTTCTAGGCGCGTCAGTCCGGAACGACGCGACTGCTACGGTCGCAGGTTCGAATCCTGCTTCGGGCATGGATGTGTGTGATGTCCTTAGGTTAGTTAGGTTTAAGTAGTTCTAAGTCCTAGGGGACTGATGACCTAAGATGTTAAGTCCCATAGTGCTCAGAGCCATTTCAACCATTTGACTTCTGTGGTTTGAGGAAGACACGGCGACCGGTCGGTACCGTTGGGCCTTCCAAGGCCTGTTCGGATGGAGTTTAGTTGAGTTTCTTATGAAAGAAAAACTAATCGAACTAATCGAAAGATGTAGAATCGCTCATGGGAGTGAGTGTGCTGTTATCAAGGGAGATATATGAGACTGGGCCTCTGAGTTACGAGTGAGATGAACATTACTGACTTCCAGGCTTGTTCGACCCGGTGAAATAGATTCAGGAAATTATACGAGAAGGAAGTCGTAAAATTATAAAGTTAACCATACGTAAACGTGTAGAAGAGATTTCATATTGAAATCCAAGGTTTCGTCCCCATCTGCGGAGGACATTTTCATGGGAGGTCGTAGCTTTGTCGAATGTCCTCTTCAAATCCGGGCTCGCTCCTGCTTGCGATAAAATTCCGTTTCAAGCGTGCTCCTGCGCAGTGGTGTGACGTCACATGCTTTGAATACCTGAGTACAATTGGCCGTTATCGGCTGCCGTCTTCAGCTGTTGTCATCACCCCACAGTGAAAGACTGGTACTCATCATCTTCAGCACTGCGATCCAGTTATCTTTTAATGTCACGCCCTGCTTTTTCCTACTGAAATTCCTGGGGAGTTTAACGATTTCTATGGACTCTCTGTATAACCTTTCATGGTATTCGCTTGTGGCTGTCAGTGCATGAGTCCTATCAAAATGAATGAGGTGGTCTCCTGGCTGCAAAGCATGCTCAGAAACAACTCATCTTTCAGTCTCACCCTTCCTACAATTGGCCGTGTGCTCTTCTAACAGTTTTTTGAACCGATCCTAAAGAAGATACCAGTCTTCCACCATGGGGTCTTAGCAACAGAGGACGGGGATAACCGACGACGGCCAATTGTGCTCGGGTATTCAAAGCATGTGAAGTCACCCCACTGCGCTGGAGCACGCGTAAAACGGAATTTTGCTGCAGTCAGGAGCGAACCAGTATGTGAACCTGGCACTCGAAGAAGCTGCGATCCCAGTTGAAAATTTTCCTTGCAGATGGGGACGAAACGTTGGGTTTTATTGTGATATCCTTTCGACCACGCCATAATAGCCCTGAACATTTTATTAATTGTGACACTTCCGGCCGTAAAAGTTTACATATTACAAGGAATTTTTTTTTTTCGTCATCCAACAGACGGTTCCCATTTTTTGCGACGATTACATGGAATAAACACGGAACTGTTTCATTGTTAGTAAACCATACATTATTCCAAAATTGTCATAAGGACTGTAATGCAGCAGTTGTTATAAAATACTTAATGTCAACAAATTAAATTCCCGATTGGTGGAAGTCTGTAATGTAACATCATACACTACCTTGATTTTCTTTCCTCTCCTATTCACTTGTGTAACACATACATCTGCAACAGTTTAACTGTTGATATGAATTGCAAGTTATTCAACAAATTAATGATCTGAGACATGTTCGGTATGGTTTAAGTGCTTAAAATTCCCGTATGTGCACTTTGGATTTAGCCCTACGCGGCCTACGTTCTCATCTCACGGCTGCGCCTGTTTGTTCGCCAGTCGCGCGCTAGGCAGGTAGGGCTGTACAAACGAGCAAAAATGAGTAGCTTTAATATTTTTTAAATACCTGCAGTGTGCCTTAGCAGCTAAAATTTTGACAGCGCCTTTCTTTGGTGTGCTCTTTCTGTGCGAAAAATTTCAGGGTAGGTTTCGACATATACTACTGGACCGTTTCTTTGTTAGTCGAAAAAGTTCAGGTAATTGCTGACCAGGTGTATAAGTGCTTCAAAGCTAACAGTTTCAGTCTTAATCTCAAAGGGACTCACATTCTGCGATTTCAAACACTACTACTACCTGCTAGTACCACATGGTCATTCGCTAAATGAAACCCAACGTGTAAAATTCCTTGGGGACTAGCCGCATAACGTAATATGGAGAAAACAGCAACCACATGCCACAGTACAGCAGGAGACAGAGCCTCTAGCTTTATGTATGTCGCGCAGTTTTATGGGAAAAGATTTACGACTCGTTCTTTTTCGCGGAAAAGTCGGTTACAGGAATCACGTACTTGGATACGCAAGGGGGGAGGGGGGGGGGTGGTGGAGGGGGCGGGTGGGAGTGTGGCAACTGCGAAAGCATGACGAAGTTTTATTTTTCCAAGGGAACGGAGCTCGATCACATTGGCACCTGCGTGTAAGAGCAATGAGCTGCATCGGCAACGAATCGTCCGTAAAGGGGAGTACGCATTTTGCATTCCGCAAGTGGCCTTCAAGTTTGCCCGATCTCTCGGTACGTGACTGTTTTCGTGAGAGTTTGTAACATTTAGTCTACATGCGTCCTCTTTCAACAACTTTGGGTGAACATCGACGACACACAGCAACATCGATAAATTCAGTCACTCCAGGCGGGCTCGCAGAAGTATGGTAGGATGTCTGTCGTGCGTTCGGTGGAAGGGACATTGAACATTTGTGGAAGGTGAATGAAAGCTTTGATCCCAAACGTATTCGTAAATAGTATCATAAGGTTGCATGTGGCATGTGCATGCGAATAAAATATATATCCTTCAAATATCGAATGTTTCTTTTGGAAGAAAAAGCATTTTGTTGTTCTATGCGTAAGTTAAAATACACTCCAAATTTCTGTCTTCATTCGTATAGAATATACAGTCTTGTGAAATCGGATCAGTCTGTTTAAAACACGTTGTACCTTACTCGGGAAGTATTTACCATTATAACCTAAATTCGGCGTACCGAATAGGTTCTTGTGTTACGGTACACTGATAATTTTTGCTTTATGTATCGTCTGACTACAACTGAAGTAAATACAATTTTCGTGCCATGCGCGTTACGCCTTTATCCTCTGCAAGGCATCAAAACATGTGTTCCGTTCCTATTGCTGTGAAATGTGGAAAAAACCACAAGTGGCATTTATATGAAGGAGCGTAATATGTAGAAAATCGTTCACGCAACCTGCCACTGAAGATGCCTTGCAGAGAGTAAAGGCGAAACGCGCATGGCATGAAAACTGTGTTTCATTCACTTGTAGTCAGGTAGTCCATAAAGTAAAAATTATCAATATACCGTAGTATTACACGCAACTGAGGAAGACAGTACTACAAAAATCGAAGAAGTTCTTGTGTCTTAATCTTGATCATCTTGAGCACCACAGGTAAGTGACACTAATTTTAATCTTTATCAACAAAAATGTAAATGTTGGTTTGTTCAAAATTGCGTACCGCCGAAAGTTCCACCGACTGCTTTGAAATTTTGACACAACGTTTCATTCTAGTACTGGCATGGTCTCAGCTACTTATTTCATTAATATATAACTTTTAGAGATTTTTTGTAATAATGTTTCCATGGTTTTTAAATTTATAAAAAATATATATTACACGTATTAAAAGATAGGTATATAGAAACACGCATGTATGACAATGCAACGTTGTGTCAAAATGTCAAAACATTCGGCCAAAAGCTTTCGGAGATTTGCGATTAGAAACATTTACAGCTTCTGTAACTAAGAACGTAGATGTTCGTTTGTTTAAAATCTCAAATTTTCGAAAGGTCTTCACGGATTACTTTGAAATTTTGACACAACATTTCGTTCGAATACTCAAGTACTTTTATATACCTGTTCCAACGCCATCTGGTATAAATGTCATTGTTGTTGTTGTTGTTGTCGTCTTCAGTCCTGAGACTGGTTTGATGCAGCTCTCCATGCTACTCTATCCTGTGCAAGCTTCTTCATCTCCCAATACGTACTGCAGCCTACATCATTCTGAATCTGCTTAGTGTATTCATCTCTTGGTCTCCCTCTACGATTTTTACCCTCCATGTTGCCCTCCAATACTAAACTGGTGATCACTCGATGTCTCAGAACATGTCCTACCAACCGATCCCTTCTTCTAGTCAAGTTGTGCCACAAACTTCTCTTCTCCCCAATCCTATTCAATACCTCCTCATTAGTTATGTGATCTACCCACCTTATCTTCAGCATTCTTCTGTAGCACCACATTTCGAAAGCTTCTATTCTCTTCTTGTTCAAACCATTTATCGTCCATATTTCACTTCCATACATGGCTACACTCCATACAAATACTTTCAGAAACGACTTCCTGACACTTAAATCTATACTCGATGTTAACAAATTTCTCTTCTTCAGAAACGATTTCCTTGCCATTGCCAGCATACATTTTATATCCTCTCTACTTCGACCAGCATCAGTTATTTTACTCCCTAAATAGCAAAACTCCTTTACTACTTTAAGTGTCTCATTTCCTAATCTAATTCCCTCAGCATCACCCGATTTAATTTGACTACATTCCATTATCCTCGTTTTGCTTTTGTTGATGTTCATCTTATATCCTCCTTTCAAGACACTGTCCATTCCATTCAACTGCTCTTCCAAGTCCTTTGCTGTCTCTGACAGAATTACAACGCCATCGGCGAACCTCAAAGTTTTTACTTCTTCTCCATGAATTTTAATACCTACTCCGAATTTTTCTTTTGTTTCCTTTACTGCCTGCTCAATATACAGATTGAATAACATCGGGGAGAGGCTACAACCCTGTCTCACTCCTTTCCCAACCACTGCTTCCCTTTCATGCCCCTCGACTCTTATAACTGCCATCTGGTTTCTGTACAAATAGTAAATAGCCTTTCGTTCCCTGTATTTTACCCTTGCCACCTTCAGAATTTGAAAGAGAGTATTCCAGTTAACATTGTCAAAAGCTTTCTCTAAGTCTACAAATGCTAGAAACGTAGGTTTGCCTTTTCTTAATCTTTCTTCTATGATAAGTCGTAAGGTTAGTATTGCCTCACGTGTTCCAACATTTCTGCGGAATCCAAACTGATCTTCCCCGAGGTCCGCTTCTACCAGTTTTTCCATTCGTCTGTAAAGAATTCGCGTTAGTATTTTGCAGCTGTGACTTATTAAACTGATAGTTCGGTAATTTTCACATCTGTCAACACCTGCTTTCTTTGGGATTGGAATTATTACATTCTTCTTGAAGTCTGAGGGTATTTCGCCTGTCTCATACATCGTGCTCACCAGATGGTAGAGTTTTGTCACGACTGGCTCTCCCGAGGCCATCAGTAGTTCTAATGGAATGTTGTCTACTCCCGGGGCCTTGTTTCGACTCAGGTCTTTCAGTGCTCTGTCAAACTCTTCACGCAGTATCTTATCTCCCATTTCGTCTTCATCTACATCCTCTTCCATTTCCATAATATTGTCCTCAAGTACATCGCCCTTGTATAAACCCTCTATATACTCCTTCCACCTTTCTGCCTTCCCTTCTTTTCTTAGAACTGGGTTGCCATCTGAACTCTTGATATTCATACAAGTGGTTCTCTTCTCTCCAAAGGTCTCTTTAATTTTCCTGTAGGCAGTATCTATCGTACCCCTAGAGAGACAAGCCTCTACATTCTTACATTTGTCCTCTAGCCATCCCTGCTTAGCCATTTTGCACTTCCTGTCGATCTCATTTTTGAGACGTTTGTATTCCTTTTTGCCTGCTTCATTTACTGCATTTTTATATTTTCTCCTTTCATCAATTAAATTCAATATTTCTTCTGTTACCCAAGGATTTCTACTAGCCCTCGTCTTTTTACCTACTTGATCGTCTGCTGCCTTCACTACTTCATCCCTCAGAGCTACCCATTCTTCTTCTACTGTATTTCTTTCCCCCATAACTGTCAATTGTTCCCTTATGCTCTCCCTGAAACTCTCTACAACCTCTGGTCCTTTCAGTTTATCCAGGTCCCATCTCCTTAAATTCCCACCTTTTTGCAGCTTCTTCGGTTTCAATCTGCAGTTCATAACCAATAGATTGTGGTCAGAATCCACATCTGCCCCTGGAAATGTCCTACAATTTAAAACCTGGTTCCTAAATCTCTGTCTTACCATTATATAATCTATCTGATACCGTTTAGTATCTCCAGGATTCTTCCATGTATAAAACCTTCTTTTATGATTCTTGAACCAAGTGTTAGCTATGATTAAGTTATGCTGTGTGCAAAATTCTACCAGACGGCTTCCTCTTTCATTTCTTCCCCCCAATCCATATTCACCTACTATGTTTCCTTCTCTCCCTTTTCCTACTGACGAATTCCAGTCACCCATGACTATTAAATTTTCGTCTCCCTTCACTACCTGAATAATTTCTTTTATCTCGTCATACATTTCATCTATTTCTTCATCATCTGCAGAGCTAGTTGGCATATAAACTTGTACTACTGTAGTAGGCATGGGCTTTGTGTCTATCTTGGCCACAATAATGCGTTCACTATGCTGTTTGTAGTAGCTAACCCGCACTCCTATTTGATTTTGTATTTATAACCCTGTAATCACCTGACCAAAAGTCTTGTTCCTCCTGCCACCGAACTTCACTAATTCCCACTATATCTAACTTTAACCTATCCATTTCCCTTTTTAAATTTTCTAACCTACCTGCCCGATTAAGTGATCTGACATTCCACGCTCCGATCCGTAGAACGCCAGTTTTCTTTCTCCTGATAACGACGTCCTCTTGAGCAGTCCCCGCCCGGAGATCCGAGTGGGGGACTATTTTACCTCCGGAATATTTTACTCAAGAGGACGCCACCATCATTTAATCATACAGTAAAGCTGCATGTCCTCGGGAAAAACAAATGTCATATACATGTAATAAAAATGGAAACGTTATAAAAAATGTAAATGGTGATTTGTTCGAAATCGTTAATCTCCGAAAGTTCTTGACCGATTGCTTTGAAGTTGTGGCAAAACGTTGAATTCTAATACGGGTGTGTTTTTAGTTACGTGATTCTTTAACATATGTATATTTTTAATATATATAATAAATAAAAATATATGTAATCTATAGAGGGAAAACATTGTTACCAAAAATCTCAAAATGTACCTTTCCGATTTGCTTGAGATTTCTACATGTTTCTGTAATCACAGTTTAGAAGGAGGAGATGTACAGAGAGAGGGAGCAAGAGAAGATGGATAGAGGGGGAGGAGAGGATGGAAAGAGAAGGGGGAAGGAGGTGATGGGCTGTGAGAGGGGGAGAGAGAAGGGGGAGAAGAAGATGGAGAGAGAGGAGGAAGGAGGGGGAGACGGACAAAGAATGGGAAGGGGAAGATAGGCAGAGAGAGAGGCGAGGAGGAGATTAGGACGTATATCCAATTCCCATACACATTAGAAACGTCTGCTTCCTCTTTCCTTTCTGTTCCTTTTAAGCAGACTGAGTCACACCAAAGCGTGGTCGGATGCAGCTAGTGACTACTGAAAAGCATTTGAACTCAGCTGTAACCGATCGTAACGCAACAAATATGTATTAATACAGCTGAGGTGGTTTTCACTGATCATTAAAATTAGTGTTATGTCTTAATAACTTTCTACACTCTACTTTTTTTTTTTTCGTAGCTATTCCAGAGCATCACCCTCCCGATCGGCTTTTCCGAGTCATAGTGCTCAACTTCAAATTCAGCTTCTACCATTGCATAAACAATCATTTCTACCTGTATCAATAACCCAGTCGACATAATAATGCAAAGATCTTCCAATGGTTTTAAAATTGGAATAAAATCATTGCAAGAACTTCGTTCACGCGCTCATGTCACTCAACAAAAATTTGGAAATTTGTGGTAAGGTCTTATGGGACCAAACTGCTGAGGTCATCGGTCCCTAAGCTTACGTACGACTTAATGTAACTTAAACAAACTTAAAACTTACACTAAGGACAACACACACCCATGCTCAAGGGGAGGATTCGAACCTCCTCCGACGGGGAGGGGGGAGCCGCTCGGACCGTGACAAGGCGCCTACGACCGCACGTCTCACTCAAGAAAGTTCCCTGCTAATTCCTGGAAACTGACCACATTTCACTTCTCTATCAAGGACTTACACGTTGCTGCCAAGCATCACATTGACCAGACACTGTATTAGAATTCTTACGAAGAATACTTTTGGAAGGATTCGCTTGTGCCCTTGTTCAAAAACGATTATTGTCTTCGCATGAGCTCACTTACGTGAATCAATAAAAATCTATCCTGATGTCAGAATAAAAACTCTAAGTGCTTACCCCCATCACTGGAGCAGTTGCCAAGAAATTTAAATAGGTTTCGCGATACAATAACCTCACATAATGCAAAACTGAGATTACATATTGAGCTATCACAGAATTAAATATTCGGCTATTTGAGCAATACATTTTGTATCTCTTTCTTGCTACAAACACCAGTGGAATGTTCATTGGATCAGCTCGTTAATATGAATTAAAATTTTGAATCACTTCATGTGCAATTGTTCATCAACTGTCTTTTGAATCCTCCTTGCAATTTCTGTATTATGTGTGTTGCTGCTTAACGTCTAAGGAACCACATAATCTCATTCATATTACAAGCAGAAATATTATAGTAATACTGTGTGAAAAACTGCTACCATTACAGAAGGTATCGAAACTGAGCAACTTCCCGTTTCTTTCTTAAAAATTAAATAATTTTATACAAAATGTTTTCAACGGCAATATTATGAGAAGCCCACAACTGCTGGAGTCTGTTTCTGAACATCGTGGCATGGTACCAAATAGAAAATGGATATATTCCTGGAGAGTATTCACCCACGCAATTTGTAATGCGAGTCCAGGAAGCATCAAAAGTGGTCTCTAGTGAATTGAGGCGAACAAGTTGGCGACTGATCTTGTTACAGACATATTCGATAAGCATCCTATCAAGCGAACGTTCATGTCCGAAAGTAGCGGTACGTACTGTTCTTCGAAGAAGGTTTCTATAGTGCTCACCGTTTGTGGATCGGCTTTCTGCCACTCCTGTACGGCAATAGAATTACTTGAAGAGATGGTTGTACCTCTGAAAATAAAACGTACCTGAAGCCCTCAATTCACGCTGTATCCCCTGACACCCAAATGATAACTGGCCTTCGCCTGATATGACGCTTAACAATACAAGCTGTCAGGTTCTGATTATCACGGTAATGAGCTTATGTGGCCATTACTGCAGGACAGTCTGAATCTGTTAAAAAAAGGTCCAAATGACTCTGAGCACTATGGGAGTAAACTTCTGAAGTCATCAGTCCCCTAGAACTTAGAACTACTTAAACCTAACTAACCTAAGGACATCACACACATCCATGCCCGAGGCAGGATTCGAACCTGCGACCGTAGCGGTCGCGCGGTTCCAGACTGTAGCGCCTAGAACCGCTCGGCCACACCGGTCGGCTGAATCTGATCACGTCCGTAAACAATACATTTTGACACACAACACATCAAATGGGTTTCCATGTCCTTTACAGTTTGAAAGATTTGTGGTACGTAGAGAATGGGTCTACGCAATGCCGTTTATGCCACTGGTTCCTTCACACTCTCTCTCAACTAGTCCAACACGACATGACGCATTGTCAACATCTCCATAGCGTACACAGTCCTCACAGTCATTAAACCAGTCCTCCACAAGTGGCATAGAGCAGTCGATATGGACATGTCCAGTACGAGCAGAAATACGCGAAAAGACCAACTGATTTTTCTGACACCGGTAATTCTGCTGTGTCCGAACTAACTACGTATATGATTTTTTTGGCGTTTCCCCGTTTACACTTCGTTTGTGGCTCTTCAATAACTGTGATTGGTCCAACGCTGACCTTTAGAGTCACAAAAGAAAGAACGTTTCTAGGCCTCTGTGTCCACCATTTTGGCGCAATATTGCTCAACATCATCTTCTGAGTCATGATTAATTCGGGAAAATATTTTTAAGTGCTGCAGTTGTAAATGTAACTTAACAGCGCAGTGAGAGTACGTTCAATGGAGTAAAACGAGGTATCCAATATGACACAGTTACATCTTCGAGTAATATGTACCCAGTATCATACCCATTCCTCTTCGTTCTGATATAAAGCCTACCTTGAAATACACGAGATAACTGAATTAGCCAACTAAGCGTATAATATTTATGTTCATTATTGCTGCACCGTATATAATTTTTCAAGAGTAGGTACTGAAAATTTTTCTCTTGGCATCGCAGTTCGGACGTAAACTTTTTATAAATACGAATATTTACTCAAGCCGTACTGTAGGGTGACAATTATTGAACTATATGAAGTAAAATCGTCATAATTTCTAAACTGTTCTCGTTTGGACCTTCAAATTGCACGGGTGGCAGCGGGACATGATGGGTATTAGTATGATGGTTTAGCGACGAAGCCCATTTTCATTTGGATGGGTTCGTCAATAACCAAAATCGTCACATTTGGGGGACTGAGAATCCGCATTTCGTGTCGAGAAGTCTCTTCACTCTCAACGAGTGGCTGTGTGGTGTGCAATGTTCAGTCACGGAATAATCGGTGCGATATTCCTTGATGCCACGGTGACCACCAGACGGTACGTGAAGATTTTGTGTTATGATTTTATCCCAATTATCCAAGATTACGACAAGATGCGGTGCATGCAAGACGGAGTTCGATCCCATCGAAACAGGAGAGTGTATGATGTCCTGGAGGTACACTTTGGAGATCGCATTCTGGCTCTGGGGTACACAGAGGCCACTGGCATTGGCTTCGATTGGCCGCCATATTCTCCAGATCTGAACAATTGCGACTCCTTTTTGTGGGTGCAGCAATAACAGCAAAGGTTTCTTGAAATTACTGCAATCAGCGATTCATCATCAGATGGTACAAATGTTAATTGTCTGCAGCAGTGTGGGAGTCACGTAGAGTGGTTAGTATCCTTTGGTTGGATGTATTCTGGAAAACATACTGAATGTTTTCCAGTGACGTTAATTGTAATGCACTTTACACACATAGCCACAGGTTACACGTTCCACATGCTTTACAAGCCGTTCTAATAAACCCAAAACCGTTGCTAAGCTGAAAACAGCCATTCAGAAGGTAATCGACAGCATCGATGTTCCGACACTTCAGCGGATCATGGAGAATTTCGCTATTCGCCTACGCCACATAGTGGCCAATGATGGCAGTCATATCGAACATGTCATAACGTAAATCCGAATGTCTGTAGTGACGTTTACATGTTGAATAAAGTGTGTGCACGCCTAGTTTGTAACTAATTTACGTTTTTTTCATGTAGTTCAATAATTGTCACCCTGTATGAACCAATGACGGCCTTTGAGAGAAAATACCTTAGCATATTGACATCTTAATAACCTGTCTTTTAATTCTGAATATCATCCAGCTGCACACAGTCATAAAGTAAAACAGTTTAACACTAACATTTTCATTGTCTGTGTTCTTCAGGCTCATCATAGTTCCCGATTTCTAAAAGTCTTTTAAAACTCCCAAAAAAATTAACACTTGTTGGGTGATTGTAACTTACACAATTTTATTTGCTGTATCAATGAATTTTTTAAATGACAACATCTTCAGCATCGATTGCAGTATTCATAATAAACGACACACTTGCTGTTTCGGTTTTGAACTCATTTTGCCACAGTTCGTGCTGCTCGTCCCGTCGGAGGTTCGAGTCCTCCCTCGGGCATGGGTGTGTTTGTTGTCCTTAGTGTAAGTTAGTTTAAGTTACATTAAGTAGTGTGTAAGCTTACGGACAGATGAGCTCAGCAGTTTGGTCCCATAGGACTTTACATAAATAAATAAATAAATTAAAGTCATTTTCAAGTGATTAAGGTTATGAAAACACAGCAGTTATCAATATTAGTAAAATGAGCACAAAGTATATGGCTCACGTCAGCGTTCACAACATACACCATCGGCATATAAAAGATGGAAATAAATGTGTAGAAACCACGAATCCAAGTACACGAGATCCATTTCCATCTCTTAGATACCGATGATGTATGTGACGAATGCTGATGTGGACCTTATAGATATAAGTTGAGCTAACTGCTACTTGTCTGCTTCAGTAGGCGTTCACACACGTGCACTGATACAGGAACAAAACTTCCCTGCAAACCCTTGCGATAGTGCAAACAATTGTTCTGCGCAATGCGCCTCGTCACACACGCCAATCAACTTAATTAGCAGTTGTGGATTAGCAGTTGTAGTTTACTGATAATTTCTAAAAGATAAGGAACAGCAAATGCTTTGCGTGATTCTCAAAAGTAATTAGATAGCTTGACGTACGTATCAGCTTTGGATGTACATTTCATGGGTCAACACACAAGAAAGACTCGGGAATAATTAAGAGGTGAATCATGTTCACCACGGAATGACAACTTGCGAAGGAACGTAAATAGGGCTCCATTTTATCTTTTTTGAGGTCACTGACGGACTGTTTGTGTGACTTGTACCACGACCTAGATGCCTTCCAACCTTCCGTGGAAAGAGTCTCCCAGAAAATCATCGGGAGGAAATCACACCAGTACTATGTTTACGATTGGCTCCCAAATCCGATTGTCATAAACCGATTCCCCAACTGCGCTTCTGGTTGGTCACATAAACACTCCAGCGTCAAGTTTCGAAATACGGTTTTATCTGCAGGGTTTCTATCTTCCGAAATCGATATTCGCTCCCATGTACCCGGTCTACCGTGCTAGGGGTCTCAAGTTGCTACTACCCTATAAAAATGTTCATTAATGTTGACTCACTGATTTTATGTGGAATGAATGATGAAGAAGAGGATTTGAATGAACAGGAAATTAATCATTTCCTCTATTTAGTTGAAGAGAAGCACATTTTACTTTTACTAGCTGGTAAGAGAGACAGAAATGATGATATATTTAAGGCATTAAAAATCGAATTGCCTGTTAACAGCCCTATATACTTCACAGCACCTTTAAAGCCAACGGTCGTTCAACACAATCGATGACTAGTGATCAAACATTCACTAATTCTATGGGTAGGAATATGAATGTGTCCTTACTCTTTCGAAAGTCTTCTAACCACTTCAACTCTCCAGAACGTGAACGTTGGAGAACAATAATCTTCCACCAGTGATCACTTCGAACTTTTTACCACGACACACATAATTTAGACGGGCTAATAAAATAATTTCGAACTCATTAAATGGCGTGGATAAGATTTTTAAACATCAGTTCTTGTACAATGTCCTCTTCCTCCACTTGAGCAGTCCATTGGTATCCATAACGAAGTCGTACTCTTTCTTTATTTAAAATATGGCGAAAGTACTGATAACATCACTTCTTCATCGTCACGAAATCGGACACTTGATTTACTGACACCGTTCAAGAAAAACAACTGACTCTTGGAAAATCGTTATGTGATCCACCTAGAAAAATCGATTCAGGTTTAACAGTTGAGCAAGGCGGCGAGAAACGATTTCCGAAATTTGGTTTTCGTTTTTCTCAAATTATGTCACGTGCAAACGTTGCAAAACAAACACCACCGTGACTAGAAATATTGACCAACACCATTCAACAGAGTGTACTTGACCTGTTGCCTGTGAGATTGAAGTATCTTTCGTAAACATATCTAACGTTATTGCTGATCAATATATATATATATATATAATTTATAGTCATTAATACACTCTAATTGAGTCACATTACGATCACTTCTTAGAGTGACGCTCCTAGCATTTAGAAAGCGACTATGTTACATAACACGCACTAGCCAAGTAGGTATATACACTGAAGAGCCAAAGAAACTGGTACACCTGCCTAATATCGTGCAGGGCCCCGTGAGCACGCAGAAGTGCTGTAACACGACGTGGGATAGACTCGACTAATGTCTGAGGTAGTGTTGTAGGGAAGGATATCTCTTCTGAACAGCACGTTGCACCGCATCCCAGATATGCTTAATGATGTTGATGTTTGGGGAATTTGGTAGCCAAAGAAAGTGTTTAAACTCAGAAGAGTGTTGTTGGAGTCACTTTGTAGCACTTTCGGACGTGTAGGGTGTCGCATTGTCCTGCTGCAATTGCCCAAATCTGTCGGAATGCACAATAGACACGAATAAATACAGGTGATCAGACAAGACATTCACATACGTGTCACCTGTCAGTCATATCTAGACATATCACTCCAACTGCACACGCCCCTCACCATCACAGAGCGTCTACCAGCTTGAACAATCCCCTGCTGACATGCAGGGTCCGTGGATTCCCGAGGTTGTCTCCATACCCGTACACGTCTATCCGCTCGATGCAATCTGAAACGAGACTCGTCCGACCAGGCAACATGTTTACAATCATCAACAATCCAGTGTCGGCGTTGACGGGCCCAGGCAAGGCGTAAATCTTTGTGTCGTGCAATCATCAAGGCTACATGACTAGACCTTCGGCTCCGAAAACCCATATCGATGATGCTTTGTTGAATATTTCGCACACTGACACTTGTTGATGGTCCACAACTGAAATCTGCTGCAATTTGCGGAAGGGGTGCACTTCTGTCACGTGGAACCATTCTCTTCAGTCGTCGTTGGTCCCGTTCTTGCAGCATCTTTTTCTGGCCGCAGCGATGTCGGAGATTTGATGTTTTACCGGATTCTTTATGTTCACGGTACACTCGTGAAATGGTCGTACGGGAAAATCCCCACTTCATCACCTCTTCTGAGATGCTGTGTCCCATTGCTCGTGCACCGACTATAACACCACGTTCAAACTCACTTAAAACTTGATAAATTGCCATCATAGCAGCAACAATTGATCTAACAACTGCACCAGACACTTGTTGTCGTATATAGGAGTTGCCGACCGCAGCACCGTATTCTGCCTGTTTACGTTTCTCTGTATTTGAATACGCATGCCTATACGTTTCTTTTGCGCGTCAGTGTAAAAGAACTGACAAGCTGTCGGCATACCTGCAGCTGACTGCTGTCATACGTAGATGCAGCGACTTGTACAGGTTTAAAAAATAGGGCGATTAACTCTTCCTGGGAAGGTAGAGGGGGAGGAAATTGTCTGAACAGCCTGAGTTTGTTAACTAATCGTGTGCTCCTGGTGCGCAGACATGTTGTGAGAACACTCGCGGCACCATTCTGAGTAACAGCCTTGGAAACTGCGAAATTTTATGTGTCGCTTATAACAGAGATAAATATGTGCGGAGATTTAAATTCCTGTCCATGCACTCACATTCAATTCTTCCGTGGTTTTCCTTAATCTTTTAAGGCATATACTGGGTTGATCCCCTTGACTCACACGCGGCCGATTTTCTCCCCTCCCTCGTTCAGTCTCTCGTCTCTAATAACATTTTCGTCGACAGGGAGTTAAACACAAATCATTCTTTCAGAGTTGAACGTTAACCAAGACACTGCATGAGCTCCAGATCACATGCTGCCGTGGAACAGCAAGAGCAAAGAGGGCAAAACCTGGCTTGATCCCAATGTTTAGTACTCACAGGAAATGCGAAAGCACGGCCTATCCATCCTCTTGACCTCAGGAGTTTCAAGCAAGGTGTATCAGCAGACTTAACACAGGGGCAACTGTTCAGCAAAATTCGATGCATACGCGGCTCTGAAACAAACGGGCAGTGTCTACAACCATGCAAGCTACCTCTCCGATGGAACGCACTCTTCAGAATGAGAACTAGAGTGGCGCTGGCTAGCAGCAAGTAGATTTTTTTGTGCTTCCCGGAATGATTAGATTGTGCCTTAGCGATATGCACTGACGATTAGGAAACTCGTCTCAGAGGCCACGTACCCTACAGAATACATTCCCACGCTTGGACGATACCATTTGTTTCCCTGTGCTCACACGTTGCAAGCCTACTCAAGCACTCAACACATCGTTTAAAACACACGCCAACCTGTGAATTACTAAAATCTTTTCCCGTATAGTAATCGTCATGAAATTTTATATAGCCTTTCCGAAAAACAATAGCCAACTGCTATGAGTTTCACATGGTGAACCGCATCTCCACCGATGAACTTTCAGAGGTTGTTCAGGGATACCTTTTGAGTATTTTGGTTATGTGACCCACGATCTTCTTCTGCTCGTTATAGAGAAATAATGTAAGTACTTTTTATTCGGTTTTTTACTGCAATCACCCTTGTTCCTATGAAAATATCTTCGCAACAGTGAAATACTCTGTAATGTGGAACCCCCAAAACGTACAACACGAAACACAGTAATGCAAGAACTCTCAGTTGCAAATGTACGCCGATATGGTAGCCGTAGATGCGTGAACAACTCTCCGTAGCGCCGTTGTACCGCTTTTCCATTGCATTCAGTGATCCCATACACGAGGTGCATATTGACCAACTTTCGTCAGTAAATGTATTCGTAGTACTGCTGTGTATCATCGTTACGCCGGAAAACAAAACCCTGGACAGAACCGAGCAGTATTGAAAGCAACCTTGAGGACAACAAGATAAAAAGTCCATTACTGTAGTCAACAGCAGGTACCGGAATCAAATGGAAACGAGAAATGCAGAGTATAGTTTCGACATTTGTGCTGTGGTGCACTGTTTTGAGAACAGTGCAGTTACGAAGCTTACTGGAGCAAGAAATAAAACGAAATGAAATAACTCTGTACCAAGCCGCCTAAGACCATGTGTCCGTTATACCCAAATACTCAGATAGTACTTCTCAACAAGCTCTGAAAGTTTGTCAGTGGAGTTTCGGAAATATTCAAAAAACCTAACATTACATTTTACAACTTCCCATTAAAAGTAACATCCTGACACAGCAATATGTTTTTGTAAATACATTAATTAAATAGTAGGCCTACTTTGTTTATAACAGTAAAAGTTACGTGATGTCTCATTTTTCAAACAGCATTTACTATCTTCAGGTGATTGACATTATTTTCATTTGTTATTCTGTCTGAATGGGTTAGTGTGTAAATGCAGCACAAATGCAATGCACGATTTTTGAAATTTGTTGATGATTAATGATAAATGAGAGTGTGGATCCGATTGTGCACTCGAGGAGTGAGCCACATAAGTCTTAAGTCTTATGATGTGTGTAATGTAAGATAGCCAGTATAAGGATTCTAGAAGCAAAATCTGTCTTTAGACTGGTAAAGATGTGAAAATTTTCCGTTTATTTGTTTTTCTGAAAATACGAAGTTTGGAAAATGATTAATGAAAATTTGGAATTGAGAACTGGTCATCGAGGGGTATCACCGTATTGGTTGCAAAAACTATGAAGCTAATTGGCTATAGTACGTTACAACCAATCAGAACAGAGAACATTCGCGCGTTCTTGAAGGGAAAAAGATATCTGACGCGCTCGTCTCGAGGAGTCGTAATTCAGTTTCAGTAGTGTGAAGTTTTCTATCAGTTTTGTAAAAATATTGTAATTTGCTTTCGTTGGGAAGTTCAATAGTTCGAAAAATCATGAGAGCAGCTGTAAATATCGTTTTCGCAAGTTATGAGAATTTTAGAGAATTTTTAGAGGAATTCTTTCGATGGGCAAAAGAATTCCGCAAGATGTGCTATGCAATCGACATTCTGAAATTTCAGTTTACTGAAAACATGAGAACTGAGGGGTACTGAACGAGCGCACTGTATTGATAAACTTCGTGTGAACTTTCCAACTGTTTATTGACTGGTAAAACACGCCGCTCTTTGGACAGCAGGTAGCGAGCTCTATTACTTAGCCCGGCTACCATTGACAGAATGTCCTTTGTGAGTGAACGTGGTGGTACAGAATATTGGCAAATATAAGTTTCTACGTCAAAAATTGTGTGTTACGTCGGAATTCGTAGCAACACATACAACGTAAAAATGATAATAAAGGACTGACATCTTAGATAAAAATTTGGTTTATGTAGTGGGTTAAGTGGGAACTATTATAATGAAGCCTCTCTGCAGGAGGAAAGAGAAAGTTTTATGCACCCTGCTGACATGTATAACACAGCCTCTCTTAACACCTTCACCAGGTGTTATCACATTACACTGATGTGACCAAAATTATGAGATACTTCGTAATATCGTGTCGGATCTCCTGCAGCAAATCGACGTGGCATGGACTCAACAAGTCGTTGGAAGACCCCTGCAGAAATATTGAGACATGCTGCCTCTACAGCCGTCCACAATTGCGAAAGTGTTGCCGGTGCAGGATTTTGTGCACGAACTGACCTCTACATTATGTCCCATAAATGTTCGATTGGATTTATGTCGGGCTATCTGGGTGGTCAGATCATTCGCTCGATTGTTCAGAATGTTCTTCAATCCAATCGCGACGATGGTGGCACGGTGATATGGCGAAGTGTCATCCATGAAACTTGCATCGTTGTTTGGGAACAAGAAGCCTTTGAATGGTTGTAGATGGTCTCCAAGTAGCCTAATATTACCATTTCCAGTGAATGTTGGATTCAGTTGGACCAAACGATCCAGCCAATTCTATGTAAACACAGCCCACACCATTCTGGAGCCACCACCAGTTTGCCCAGTGCCTTGTTGACAGCTTGGCTCCTTGGCTTCGTGGGGTTTGCGCCTCACTCGAACCATACTTTCAGTGTTTACCAATTGAAATCGGGACTCATCTGATCAGGTCACAGTTTTCCAATCGTCTAGGGTCCAACCGATATGGTCACGAACCCAGGAGAGGTGCTGCAGGCGATGTTAGGCTGTTATCAAAGGCGCGAGTCGGTCATCTGCTGGCATAGCCCATTAACGCCAAATTTCGCCGAACTGTTCTAACGGATATGTTCGTCGTACGTCCCAAATTGATTCCAGCAAGGCCGGCCGCGGTGGCCGTGCGGTTCTAGGCGCTGCAGTCCGGAACCGCGGGACTGCTACGGTCGCAGGTTCGAATCCTGCCTTGGGCATGGATGTGTGTGATGTCCTTCGGTTAGTTAGGTTTAAGTAGTTCTAAGTTCTAGGGGACTGATGACCTAAGATGTTAAGTCCCATAGTGCTCAGAGCCATTTTTGATTCCAGCAAGTATTTCACTCAGTACTGCTTCTCTGACAGCACTGACAACTCTATGCAAACGACACTATTCTCGGTCGTTAAGTGAAGGCCGTCGGCCACTGCGCTGTCTGTGGTGAGAGGTAACGCCTAAAATTTGGTATTGACACTGTGTATCTTGGAATGCTGAATTCTGTAACGATTTCCGTAATGAAATGTCACATACGACTAGCTCCAACTATCATTCCGCGTTCAAAGTTTGTTAATTCCCGTCGTGCGGTGGCGTCGGAAACCTTTTCATATGTACCACCTGAGTACAAATGGCAGCTCAGCCAATGCACTGTCTTTTATACCCTGTGCACGCGATACTATCGCCATCTGCATATGTGCATATCGATATCCCAAGACCTTGCTCACATTTAATATTTTAATATTATTTTTGTCAGAACAATGCATTGACCCCCAGTATAAAATTTTTATTTATAAAATGTAAGCTCATGACTGAGCAGGTTAGGGGAATGCTGGGCTGGTGACCAAATTTCTCCTCACAGAATACATTAGGTGAACAGTCAAAATGCAATAATGCATAAAAAAAAGTTCCCACGATTTACGGACAGATGGCGCACACGTCTTAACTCCCTTAGGTTACCTCGACAACTGGGGCTTCAGGAAGGGCATTCGGCCGCAACGTTAAATAAATAAATAGTAGAACTTGCTAAATCGTGTACCACGAATCCCATATTAGACAGGCTAAATGATACGGGAGAAAAGAATAAAAAGAATATTTACTTGATTGTTAGCATCCTTTAGTTGTACCGTATTTTCCCAATAAACATGTTTGCACACAATGACAACATGTTATTTTAAAAACTGAAATATTGATTTTTGTATAGGCACGAATCTCGTATTTTTAATGTTAATAAATTGTGTTAAGTATCTTAATGTAGTCAGTTCATTACGCCATAAATTGTACACCAAATTTTTTAAAATTAAAAATCCATCCTTCATAATTTTTGATAAAAACTGAAACAACTGCTATTTTTTGCGGGTTCGTTATGAGAGAATTTCCCCAGGTAGGGTCCACACCACAGGTTCAGCACAGGTGTGCGACCGTAAATCCAGTCCTGCGGTAGAGCGCCTTTTGCCAGTGCGGTTCGTCTTGTCGCTCGCCTACTTACAACTATAATATGAGTCGTACCCACTTCCGTCCTAGCTCAGATCCTGGGTACAGTCTTGGCTACAGACGAACAGGGAACAGGGGTTGCAATGAGAATGAATAAGCTTTAGCAGTAGGCAATGATGACGATGACGACGACGACGACGCCGACGACGACGATGATGATGATGACACATATGTACAGAGTTATTCTTAAGTACCTCTGGAGTATTGTCAGACTACTGCCCGAAACTGAGCACTTGTCATAATACCTGTTTCTGTAAAGAATTGAATTCCCATGTATAAAACAGTTCCAAACCTGTGATTACTTTACCAATGATTTACTGTGTTAAATAATAAGTGTTAACCACGTAACCGACATAAACCTTGCAAAAGGTTTCAAATTGTGCTTAAAATTTCTTGGAAGTCGTTAAGTGGTTTCAGTGAGAAACACTAGATGAATCTAGTCTGGATAATGAGCACTCCGTTTTCAGAGCAGCTAGTTTTTCACGTATCTCAATGCTTATGACGCCTATTCTCCTGACCTGGGTGTCTTATAGTGATATAATTCTACATGAGCACTCAGTGGTGTATGTGGATACTGTCTGCACAATGTATTATGAATAGAGTTAGTAGTAAAGAAGTAATAAAATTAAATGGGTAATACTACCTAATGTTCTGCAGAAGTATATTTATTTCGTCAGGAACAGTTTTCTCGGCTTTCGGCTTCTTAGGATTTCCTTAGGTGACAACTGAATGTCGAATACACACATAAAATTACTTACGAGAGTTGTTACCTGAAAATGGCCTACGAAGCTGAAAGCCAGTTCGTGACGAAGTAAACATACTACTTTCGTGTAGTACGTGTCCACGGCTTCAACAAATTTTTTAACTTACTTCATCTTGCTTTCAGCTGTCAGAATTTCATTTTGTGATTGCAATTTCGGCAATAAGCTACTTTCAAGCACCTACAAAACTTACTAGAATGTAATGAGTACAATTTTCAGTATGGCTGACAATAGGTACAATCAGTTTTGTAGTTTTCTTACATTAATGTAGTATACTTATAAGCTTTTGAATCTAATGTATTATAAGCGCACACTTTTGGTTGTGTGATGTCTGCAGCCCACTCAGAATCGCACCACATAAAACAGAATATTGACTAGTATCGCTGAGTAATTGTTTTTTTCATGTGCAGCTGTGTACAGTACTTTGTTATCTCTGCCTAACATAAACCCATATGTCAAAATTTTGTTTGTACGTTATACGAATGTCAAAAAACAACAAAACTGGTTGAATCTACGATTAATCTCATTCTAAACTGTTCTCATTACCTTGTAATATATTTCGTAGATGCTTGAAAATGATTTAATTGCGAAAATGCAATCGCAATATAAAATTCTAACAGCTGAAAGCAACATTCAATCCTAATATATATATATATATATATATATATATATATATATATATATATATATATATATGATTTAGCAGAACGTTAGGAAGTATTATTTAATATTTTTACCGTGTCCTGCAAAAATCAATTAAAGAATCAATAAATTAAAACCCCATGCCTGATAATGTAGTTCTACTGCATGAACAACGACAATGTAGTAAACTATAAACTATTTCCTTTGATGATTTTGTGGTGGGGGGTATTAGCGAGAAAAAGTTTCGAAAAGATTCCAAATTATCTGTAAAGTTTGTTGGAAGTCACTTCTCAAATACTGGATGAATGTAAGCTTCGCACTTCCGAGCCGAGTGTTCCCCCGCCTCATGACATACAATGTCTAACGCCAATACTTGTCTTATTGTATTAAACATTTAACACAAGAATGCACCTCTTAATGAATAGAGTATAACAGTATTTGAAATATTTAAATTTGGTCAATAATTATACGAAATGATAGAAATCAAATTTTTGCTGCCCCTGTACGCCATTAGGTAGGCAACCTGCAACTGGAATTTGCTTCATGAGCCATGAACTGTGAACCATGAACTGGGTTAGCCTGTTAATAATATATACGAATTAAAAACTTGGAGTGATGATATGTTTCTGTTTTGTATAAGTCTTGTAGCTTTGTCACAGTCGTCTTCTGAAACCCCAGAGTGTAACCCTGTATACTAACAAGTAACGATATTGAGCAAGCCGTGAGCAATGTGATGCGAGCAGAGCAGGTACTTACGGACAGCAGTGCAGAGATGAGGTCGCTGGTGACGGGGTCTCCCGGCCGCACCTTGTCCTCCTTCATGACGGGCGAGTAGAGCTCGGTGGTGCGCAGGATGTCCACCACCTGCCGGCAGACGACTCTTAGCACGGCGCCCATGCCACTGACAGCAGCGCGCCCGCCGCCCTTATCTGGCCGGCTGACACCTCATGATAGGTGACCGGGACCGCCTCTCCGGGAGGCACCTCAGAGATCGCTTACTCCGCCGTGGGTGCGCGTCGAGATAAGACCGTTATCGCGTCTGCGAGAACGCCGGGACACGGCGCGAATGGCGTGAATCCGTGAGAACGCGGAGGAACCCTGTCACCTCGACAGGCGGCGCGTACTGCGCGCCTCCAGAGATACTGTGCGATTAAGTACGCGTGTGCGGTAAGTGCTCCCTGCATAACACACCCACACTCAAAGCTCACAGTAACTTCGCGATAATCCGTGTCCCATTTTGTATTTCCGTCGCTAGACTAACTACTGACCCTTCTCTTACCTGGCGCTGCTTCTCCGTATTCAAACGGAACTGCACCTTTTAAAGGCTAGCGTGGCATGCAGAGCAGCTTCCTCATGTCGGTTAAGATTTTCGTCCCGATTTTCAGTTGTAGAATAGCGATTTTTATTTTTATTAAGGAATAAGCAAATATCGCTCAGTATCGTTGCGGAAGAAAAGTTGTGCAGATATAAAATGAATACGCATTCTCGTGCCATAAACTAAAGGACCTTTCAGGACTTGCAAGGCAGAATGATAAGGACGCCTTTCGAATTAAACTCAAATAAAGGTCCTGGTGTTAGTGAGATGCCAAAAATAGCACGGTAAAACTTGTCAGACACATTTCTACACACAGACTATCAATCAGAATTGAGAAAATAACGCTAAAGAAACACGCAAGAACATCAAAGATTAAATTTGAATCTAGGATGCTGAATCTGATATTTTTCCTATACGATCCAAAAGTGCAGAAAACATTTCTATTTTCAAAAATTATTGAGAGCTACTTTTCTTATCAACGAACAAACATTTCGCTCACGTTTTAGTTTCTAGTTATTACCATAAGAATGACGGTAGCAATAATTAATCCTCATTCTCAAGTGATAAAAGCGTACACATGTCCAAATTAAAATGACACTTGTGTATTCTCACGAATGAATTTTCCATTTCACTCAGCCTTACATTTACTGCAAAGAAAAAGAAGATATCCACGAACACTTGTCAGATTTCACGGCGGTCTACGATTATAAACGTGACATATTTACTTTCAAAAAATCGGACTACTGCTGGTGTAGGAATTCTCTCTTAGATATAATTATTGCAGAATGTAAACTTATCTATGAATTTTATTTAGACAATGAAATTCAATCTGAATTAGCTGAACAAATGTAATGGTTACAAAGAAGCTCTTAAAACAATAGCGTTATCAAAGTCTGACCAAATAATAATAGTGTTAAAGTATTGATTCTTTGTTTGCCTTTTTACTATAATCACGCTGTAAGTACAAGGATGTTTTATTATCGTCACATAAAGAGGAATAATTATAAATAAAGAACAGCTAAGTATAGAACATTTAACGAGATTACTTTTAAAGCATTCATCACGTGTTCGAGAAAATATTGCCTCTTCACTGCAACGTCCATGAAATAGTAATTTGTTCTTTTATTTTTAATGAATGGACTCAGAAAGGGCTGTTTTCTTCCTAACTGAAAACGTGGCTGATTCCTTCAAGATCGGGTACGTTAGAGCTGTGTTTCTTAACAACAGAACGAATAACATACTATACGACAAAAAATCAGAAATCAATAAGTTTTACGTAGTGCTCACATCCTCAAAATTATACGCACTTATTGCCCCACTGTAATGGAACGGGCACTGAGAAATGAAGACTTCCACAAATACTCTGTTTTCCCCATATAACTTAAGGAATCATACAATTTATTTTCAGAAGGTACTTTCAAATGTACTACAAGCCTCGTGTTACATCGCAGCTGAGCTCCACTGTCCTAAAGTATGCCACGTACTTAAAAGACAACCGCGAGATTTTATCTCATGAATTACGAGTAAATTACGTAAGCGAACTTGTTCTGCAGAGACCTTTGCGAAGTGAAGCACGTAAGCGCATCTCATTGGCTCTTGCCACCGGAGGAACGCGATGCGGCAACAGAACGTACACTGCGAATCTCAAACGAGGTGCTCAGGAGAACGGAATGGCGAGACGCGTGGGATTTAAAGGCATTACCCGGCACTTCCTCCACGTTTCTCTGCACGTAGCACATGTTTTGCGCGCCCGATAAGCACGCACCTTATCAAGCATGTGGACCACTTCCGGTGAGGACGTCTCCTGCGCGGTGGCGATGAGAGAGATGACCTTGGTGATTGGCGCCTCGATCGACAGGTTGTGCAGTTTGGCGATGCTCTGCCGCCTAATTCCTGCAAGCAAACAGAGTTCCAAGTTCAGAGACGTTCAGGGTCGGAGGTAATTCAGATCAAGGTTTACGATTCACAGGCAATGCTTCACGATACATCTACATGTACATATAAATCTATTACTTCGCAAGCCATCTTACGGAGTGTAGCGAAGGGTTCTTTGTGCGCCACGGTTATTTCCCTCTTTTACTGTACTAGTCGCAAATGGTTCGAGGGAAGAAAGATTATTGATAAGCGTCTCTTACAGCATCTGTCACTGGAGTTGGATGATCATTTCCCACTTTAGCGATTACTAAATGAACCTGTAACTAAACGCGATGCTCTTCTTTGGCCCTTCTCTATTTCCTATACCAATCTTATCCAAAACGGATCACCGACTGAAGAGCACTATTCTAGTATTGCTCGAATGATGGTTTTGTAAGCTACCTCCTTTCTGGGTGGACAACATTTCCTGCGGTTTCTTCCAATGAATCTCTACACACTCATCGTGGACATGCACACTGAATTTTGTCGTGAGACCATTCGCAGATATTCAAGAAACTTGTCACACGGCTGTAAAGAAAGTCTAACCATTCGAACAACCCTTTCATCCAAAAGCTGGGAAACTACGATCATAATCGTAAGTGGAAGCAAATCAGATCAAAGAAACTCTTCAGCAGGAAAATCTGAACACCTATCGACAATTCAAACTGAAAAACACACACAGCACTACGTCCAAAACACCAGGTTAGAAAATCCCCCTGTCGCAGCAAATCGGCGTGGCTCTGCCAGCTATACGATCAGAGCAGTCAAACAACTGGTTGCCACAGGGGCACTGGCAACACAAAAATCAAAAACAAATTACACACGATAAAATACACTAAGAGACTAATTTACACTATTGGCCATTAAAATTGCGACACCACGAAGATGACGTGCTACAGACGCGAAATTTGACCGACAGACAGAAGATGCTGTGATATCCAAATTATTAGCTTTTCAGAGCATTCACACAAGGTTGGCGCCGGTGGCGACACCTACAACGTGCTGACATGAGGAAAGTTTCCAACCGATTTCTCATACACAAACAACAGTTGACCGGCGTTGCCTAGTGAAACGTTGTTGTGATGCCTCGTGTAAGGAGGAGAAACGCGTACCATCACGTTTCCGACTTTGATAAAGGTCGGATTGTAGCCTATCGCGATTGCGGTTTATCGTATCGCGACATTGCTGCTAGCGTCGGTCGAGATCCAATTAATGTTAGCACAATATGGAATCGGTGGGTTCAGGAGGGTAATACGGAACGCCGTGCTGGATCCGAAAGGCCTCGTATCACTAGCAGTCGAGATGACAGGCATCTTATCCGCATGGCTGTAACGGATCGTGCAGCCACGTCTCGATCACTGAGTCAACAGATGGAGACGTTTGCAAGACAACAACTATCTGCACGAACAATTCGACGACGTTTGTAGCAGCATGGACTATGAGCTCGGAGACCATGGCTGCGGTTACCCTTGACGCTGCATCACAGACATGAGCGCCTGCGATGGTGTACTCAACGACGAACCTGGGTGCACGAACGGGAAAATGTGATTCTTTCGGATGAATCCAGGTTCTGTTTGCAGTATCATGATGGTCGCAACCGTGTGTGGCGACATCGCGGTGAACGCACATTGGAAGCGTGTATTCGTCATCGCCATACTGGCGTATCACCCAGTGGGATGGTATGGGGTGCCACTGGTTACACGTCTCGGTCACCTCTTGTTCGCATTGACGGCACTTTGAGCAGTGGACGTTACATTTCAGATCTGTTACGACCCGTGGCTCTACCCTTCAATCGACCCCTGCGAAACCGTACATTTCAGCAGGATAATGCACGACCGCATGTTGCAGGTACTGTACGGGCCTTTCTGGATACAGAAAATGTTCGACTGCTGCCCTGGCCAGCACATTCTCCAGATCTCTCACCAATTGAAAACGTCTGGTCAATGGTGGCCGAGCAACTGGCTCGTCACAATACGCCAGTTACTACTCTTGATGAACAGTGGTATCGTGTTGAAGCTTCATAGGCAGCTGTGCCTAAGCTCTGACCCAATGCCCAGGCGTATCAAGGCCGTTATTACGGCCAGAAGTGGTTGTTCTGGGTACTGGTTTCTCAGGATCTATGCACCCAAATTGCGTAAAAATGTAATCACATGTCAGTTCTAGCATAATATATTTGTCCAATGACTACCCGTTTATCATCTGCATTTCTTCTTGGTGTAGCTATTTTAATGGCTAGTAATGTAATATGCGAATGGGCCACTCTGGTGACCAACTTGGTACGTTACGGTATTGAGACTGCTGCAGTTGGCTCAGGAAGCATCGTCAGCGCCCAGCAACATTCCCTAGTAGCCTAATACGTCCATGCATGCAGTACAAATCTGACAAAAGGCCTACCACCTTTCCAGACTGTCCTACAGTTCTTTATTTTCATTTCGCGGCTCGCCGTAACACATTTTCATCTCTGCCCTACACCGCTATTCTTCAATTGTTTCTGTGCAGTAGACCCCAGATGGGACCACATTACTGGGTGATCGCACCCCGACGTATGGACAACATCACTGAGCTGTATCCTGTGATTACACGATAGAAATACTCTTTTCGCTGAGGTGACAGCAAAACTTTTTTTGCTGGTCACCATGCAAATGCGGGCGTGAAGGAACTCCATGTTTTCCTTTCTGTACTTCAGGGCCGTGAGAAATGTTCCTTCTGGAGCCCATACGTCGCAAAATGGATAAGGAAGCACGTGATTCTCAATGGAGCTTCGATTTGCTCACAAAAAGTCGCCTATGTCGTTATTGTTGTGTCGGCCTGAGATCGCGATGTCACGCCAAACTCGGCGATGCGTATCGATACCACTGTCTTCCGCAACAGCGAGTGGGAGAGGCTGAAGAAGAGACGCCCTATCTGTCAGCACAGCAGCGCCTTCGGACGGAGATCAGTATAGAGCCGCGAATGGAAATGCTCTGCCCAGTTTGTGATCTCAGCTGAAGCTATCAACATCACCGAATAGGACCAGTGTTGGTCAAGCCTCAGATGAACATGTACCTTTATAGATGTTGAACATTGTGCTGCAAGAGATGAGTGTGACTGTATGCATCAAGAGATGTTTTAATAGTCAATGACAGTTATAAATATTCTACGCACTCCTGTGGCAAAGGATTGTATCAAGGGTAAGTAAATCTTTTTATTCATCCATGTAATAAAGTGAACTAATATTTCATATTTTGTGGTTCCAATGAGCCATCTCCAAGAGCAATCAAAGAACCTGCAGTTATGGCAGGACGCTAGTTGTTTCGTCTGGTCATAACAGTAACCAGTTCTAAAAAGGCAGGGTTATAATTAGTGCATAATTTACCGATGCACTTCCGGAACAGCAGTGGAGTGTACTTGTTATGACGCTAATGGAATCTCCTACTTACATGAGTCGGCTGCAGCGTAATACAAGATGACCTCGAACGCCACCGACAATATTGCCAAGTTTCTTAGGAATATATTCTGAGTATTTCGATACACGGAACCCGTGGTCTTCGGTGGCTCTTTCCAGAGTAATAATATAGTTACAATGTATTCGCGGCTGTCATTGCAGTAAGTGCAGAAGCACTAAAGCCAATTTAGGTCTAATGAATAACGTTATTGGGGAAGAATATGACGTGAAAATATATAAGTCCACAACAAAATTTATAGAATTTAATAAAGAACAGAAAACCAAAGTCCTAATTTACATAGGTAATGAGCTGTTTGACCCATGTGACTCAGATGTCAGTATGGATGGACGGAGCAAAGCAGAAGTCAGAAACAGAACTGTTCAAGCAAAAACTGCCTTCAACAACAAGAAGATCGTGACTTCAAAAAGCACGTACCTTCAAAAGACTGTGTTTGGAATGTGGCATGTTATGGCTGTGGAACCTCGACTCCGGGCCTAAAGAAGAAAAGATAGCAAATTCTTTCGAGATCTGGCGTTATAGATGCACGCTTAAAACAATGTGGAGTGGCACGGTTACAAAGGTGGAAGTTCTGAAAAGAGTAGCGGAGATTAGAAGCCCCTGGAAATTAGTTGGCAAACGAAAAGTACAATTTATTAATTTTTTTCTATCACGTTAAGTGGGACTCTGCGAGTCACTGTTGCTCGGTCGTGGAATGAGACAATACATAGTTTATAGAAAGCGGATCACAAAATTTATGAGCGAAAGAATTAATAAAACACGGCAGAATTGTAAGAGAGTATACGGATGAATTGCACATTACAAAGAAAAGTTCTCAATTACTGTGAGGAATTCCTGTATAGAGAGGCACGAGTGTGAGACAAGGAAACCTTTCAACTTGGCTCTCTGTACTTAGGGTTTATCACTCAACTATTGAGCCATTCTGTTTCACGCCCCTGTGTCCGTTCTCTACACCTCCCTCTCTTTGTCCATGTTTTTTCCTTCCCCCTCTCTCTGCCCATCTCCTCGTCCCATCTTCTCTGTCCGCCTCCTCTCTCCATCTCCTCCTCCCCCTTTTCTCTGTCAATTTTTTCCTCCTCTCATCCTCTCTGCGCATCTCCTCCTCTCCCCTTTCTCTTCATCTCGTCCCCCCCTTCTATCTGTCCATCCCCAGTTTCCTCCTCTCTACGTCCATTTCCTCGCATCCCTCTGTGTCCATCTCCTCTTTCTAGCCCTCTCCCCTCTTACCCTGACGCTTGTTTATTGTTACTGCAAATGAAACCTTGATTGGGAACTGAAGTCGTTATAATGAATGGGTATATCGCTCGGCCGCATTGACATAAGATGGTGGTATGGGAGAGACCTTTCCAGATGCTGGTTCTGTAGGGATAGTCGCTTCAGTGACAGTATTTCGCAAAGTTCTGCACTGCAGACCTGTAGGATTACAAAGTTTCTGCCGAAACACGGTAGTAATGTTCTAGTCATAAGCGGATAAACCAAAAACACAACTTTCCTGTTTCCTGTTATAACCGACTGCAAGGAAGAAAACAAAACAGCACATTATTATGCTTGTTGAAAATTACATATAGCGAAAAACAATCTGTCTAATGGTTTAAATGCCCTGCTGCCGTAGTTCAAAATGGTTCAAATGGCTCTGAGCACTATGGGACTTAACTACTGAGGTCATCAGTCCCCTAGAACTTAGAACTACTTAAACCTAACTAACCTAAGGACATCACACACATCCATGCCCGAGGCAGGATTCGAACCTGCGACCGTAGCGGTCACGCTGTTCCAAACTGACGCGCTTAGAACCGCACGGCCACACCGGCCGGCTGCCGTAGTTAAAATTGACTACGAGAAATCGTGTATTTCCAAAGCGCAGCAGAACACTTTCTTTCTCGCAGTCGGTGTTAACGTCATACCTATACACTATGTCCATCTGAATGTTTATTTGGGTATCATGCAAGTCTGAAGTAAATGCGTCAAAAACTTCTCGAGGTTTTTTGCTAAAAATGTTTCCCCTTCATACACGTTTATTCAACGATACGTAGCCCATGTCCTCCCAAGCTTTTATTAGAGTATAATGGGTCATAAACTTCTCGAGGTTTTTTGCTAAAAATGTTTCCCCTTCATACACGTTTATTCAACGATACGTAGCCCATGTCCTCCCAAGCTTTTATTAGAGTATAGTTTAAAAATTTGATGTGGGAGGTCAAGAACTTTCCGAGATTTTTGCTAACAACCTTTCCTCATTATGAATTGTATGTATGTATTAAAAAGTATGAAGTGTATGTCCGCCCGAATGTTTACTATAGCATCACGTAAAAACCTGACATAAATCGGTCAAGAAGTTTCAGAGATTTTTCGTAACAATGTTAAACAACGTCTCGTATTTACACAGTAGCGCAGATTTGCATCAGTTCCGCTGGAAGCATAGGATTGAAAATGAAACCTGGCTAATACAGTAGTGCACTCCTTATCGCAGTCTAATGTGACGTGAGGGACTCTTTAACATAATAGTAAAGGGTACGTTACTGGAAAGTGACCTGAAGGAAGACTATTTTTGAGAGATGTGAACCTGTGTCAACAAACCCAAGATACAGCCGAACAGTATTGAATGTAAGCTTGTGAGCGAAGAATAATAGGCATTACTGTTGTAAACAGCACATACCGAATGTGAAGGCACATAGCATATAATATATGCATGTGCATTGTTGTGCAAATATTTTCTGAGTAATGCAGATACAAAGATAAATGTGGGTAAGAAGTACATACACGAATCGCCGGAGATCGCGGTTTACTTATGCCAAAGTACTCAGAAAATATCTCTGAACAATGTTCGAAATTTTATCGTATTTCTGGTTCATTTTGTGTAAACTACGATATTCGGCCAAGAGCTGATATCAGCTCCCCTGGTCCATTCATCTATCATTTTCTCCAGTATTCACAGAGATTCTTTTGCCTTAGAGCTGACGAGTGGACCTAAAGATTCTCATTCATATACTCGTGTATATTCTGGTTTTAATTCGTGAAAACAATATTTAATAAAAACAACGATTAAAGAATTTTGCGCACATTCCTGCAGCATAAATTTTTATCACGTTGGTTTCAATATTTTTATAGCTTCGCGAAAAGTTAATTAAAACTTCAAAGGGTACTCGCGGACGATGGTGCTCATAGAAATAAACCCGCCAGACTCAATATCGCCATGACACAAACGTATCATTATTCGCCGCACTGGAAACAATATTCGTGGAAGACTTCCTGAAAATGTTCTCCCCTACGCCTGAAATTACTGACCACAATTAGTGTCACCGATAATTCCGCGAGATATGTGGTTACTGGCACATAAAAGACACCTTTTCAAAGTTGTTGTAGCTGATACGCATTTTTTGAGAATAACCACTGACATAGTTTTTAACTTAACTGTAACAGAGTCTTTGGGGCACATTTTTCTTGTACAACTCTCATTGACGTCTTCGTATATGGTCCAAGGCTAACGAGACGGTGTTTTGCGATTTTAGGGGGAAGGGGTGTATTAACTATAACTGAGCTCAATGTCACCAGGGCGCACTTCTACGCGGGTTCAAAACTAGCAGCCTTAGCTGACTGTTATCTGCGCAGGATGATGATGTGCGGTCGCCCTGAACCCAGTGTTCAACCTACGAGCAGAGCAGCGCATCAATCTTACATTTTTTTCCAAATTTAAAACAGTAGTTCTACGGAATGCTAGCAGTTGTTGACGTATTTATTTGACTGGCTTATACGGTTTTTAACAATCTGCTTATTTTTCAATCCAAGGAGTAGATCGAGCTGCTCTTCTACCAGTTATTAGCCGGCAAACTGGAAGTGGGGCAAGGGGTCTCCTAATTGGGAAAAAATGATTGGCGTTTGTGAATTTCAAACATCTATCGTCGAAGATAGTGGTGGCAGACTAATAACGCCACCCTGTGGGCAGTTCCCTCGGTGGTGGAATTGCGGAACTCAGCTATTTCTAGGAAAGAAGGTAGACTAGAGTTTAAAGTCCCATTGACAACGAGGTTTTTAGAGACGGAACACAAGACTGGACTGGGGAAGGACGGGAAAGGTACAAAAGCGAAACATTCCGGAAATCTTAAGCGAGTCAGCGAAATCACAGAAAACCTAAATCTGGGTAACTGGGTGGGGATTCGAACCGTCGCTCAGCTGACTGCCAGTCAAGTTTTCTGACTACTGCGCCACCTCGCTGGGTAGCTGTTCTCAAGCCTGAAGCTCACCGCGGCCGTCGGAGTACCCTGTCTTCTTTGTCTGGAGAAAATCGTGAAATTGATGAGATTCCATCAAATATCCAACAGGTTCATCAGATTTCCCGCCAAGCGTATCTCCACGTATTCTTTAATAATGAAGTTCCAAAATGATGATACTGTGGCCACAATTATTGTTTTATCATTTCCATTGACTTTTCTCTAGAAACACAATGTTCAGCAGAAAAAGACTCGAGCGACTGCGTAAGGCGAGTGCACATTGAATGTTTGGTGCGGCGTCCTTCCTCGGTGCGCGTGGTCTATACTATGTAAGCCATACCACATTGGCAAGATATTTTGTAGATCCCGTCGTTCCGCAATAAAAAAATCGTTCTTCTCTGATACTAGGAGATCAGAAATTTAAATGGCGGATAGAAAAACAACTTTAACATGAAATTTATCGAGAATTTGCTTCAGACAAAGGAAACAGAGTGCGAGGATGGCCATGGTGAGTGACAGCCCTGGGCCAGCTGACTTGGGCAATTCCTCCACCGCAGGGTAGTGCGTCACGCACGCGGGGAGTACACGAAGCACGCTAATAAATGGCAGGACGGAGGAATACTTGTTCAAAACCACTATGTTCAACCAACTCCCTCCATCCTTCACCCATAATTGAAGTCATCATCCATTCGTAACCTAGTCGTTCAAAATGTTCACCCACTTGAAAGACCCCACATCCTGCAGCATATAAATTTTGCCATCCGCACTACCTCCCATCTTAATACATACGTCACCTGTTCCCAAAATCAAGTCAATACACTCATTTTAATCTAACCTTCAAACAACACCCCGTATGACTGAAAATGGCGCGCAGACATACAATATTCAATCCCAAATTGTCCGTTCCCTCCGCTCCAATAAACGTCTTCTCGCCCACGCCATCCGACAACACGAAATCCATGCCCCCCTTCTCAACGAAACCTCCCTCCAACCCCACCATTCCACAGGCATGTCTCCTTACATATTACGTCGAACAATTCTATTGCCTGGGGCGGAGTTCCTATCAGCCATTTTCTAAATATTTATTTTCTCCCTCAACCGCCCCTGAATGATCCAACTGAGTACCTCGACCTTACCATCATTCTCCCAAAACTCAGATGAGTCCTTGCCATTATCTACATCCGCCATAATCATCTTATACCAAACAGTTTACTAATCCACATAGGCCCAACCAGTGTCACATACATAATAGCTACTCTCCTGCACACCTGCAGAAAAACAGCTGTGCCATCAATTTATCAACCCCGACCACAACCGTTCTGACACAAATACCACCTCAGTACCATTACCCTTACGTCTTGAGAGGTCCTAGACCCAACTGAGCGTGACCATCTACCTGACCGTAACCAGATCTCATACCGTGTACCAAATTTCACCTGTTCCACTCCTAATCATTGTCCCCGATAAATCCAGGATCATTACGCGCAGGTTGGAATGCATACCGTGCCCAAATCCACGCCCTAATCGAAAGTCATGGCTTTAACCTTCAAATCCTGATGACATCCAGCATGTGGCTTATTTCCCACAACACACCGTCTCAGATGCAATTTCCAATCTTCTCCCATTGCGAATTGCCTAATATGATGAGCAACTGCCGTCTTTTTCGGTGCAAAAGTCATAACTTTGGCCCACCAATGTGTTTTTTTAAAAATCATTCTTTACTGTAATCTGTTTTGTGTGTTTTAAAAAGTCTCTCCAAGTTATGTAACGTTTCGCTGAAAAACCATTTTATCCGCTGCCAGCCTGCCTCTTCGTGAGGAACTGAAATAACAGTGAAGAGAGATGGCCCACCTGAAGATGACTGACAGGTGTCCAGTCGAAATGTTACGGACGGTAATTAACGACGACCGGGACCAAGCCCCAAACTTCTTTGAATATGGAAGAAATGTACCACATCCAGAATTTCCCGAATTACTAGGATATTTTCCCAAAACTCTTATCAGAGTTATGGGAGTGGAACAACTTTGGAAGAGGTGTAGAATATAAATTTCCGGGTCGATCAGTGGCTGCGAGAAGTTACGAAAAAATTTAGAAGATTAATGCCCATGTAGGGAAACATGTTGCAATATTTGGTTGATAACTGACGTCAACTGAGAGACAAAAAGGCTAACGTAGTATAATGTTTGGAGCATTATGAAAATGCATGCTGCACATAAGTGGTTCCTTTAAATCTCACTTATGGACAAAAAGGCAACAGAAACAATCTCCTCTGACATCACGGAAAGAACAAAGTAAGAGCTACGCTTGCTGGGAAAGTCATAAAAAGGAATTAAATATGGTCTTTCCGCGAATATAAATGGTCAATTGATTGTTGCCGAAAGTGTAAAAAACGAATAAATCAGCCACGAATCGTAGAAAATGCGCAGATTTTTTCTTTGTTATCAAATTTGTGATAATGATCCGGCGGGTACTCCAGGTTCCAACGATTAAAGAGAAATATTACATTTAAGTCGCAACCGAGAATGATTTAAATAAAAACGACCGATTTTGTGGACGAATAGATCATGGACTATATCAAAACGTGTCAACCTAACATTTCATCTCATTGAAGCAATTTTTAGCTGTGAACCGCTATCATTAGCACGCACATCTCCTGTATTCGCCAGATCTCGCTCCATCTGACTTGGATCTACTCCTCGAATCGAAAACTGGATTTAAGAAAGTGAGTTTTAATCCTTAAAAAATGATCAAGAGCAACAAAAAAAGTCCTCTTGCTGTGGGTAACAGGAGATGAATAACATCACTGCTTTGAATAACGGCAGGAATGTAATTACTGAAGTGTAGGTAGAGATGATGACCACGTTGGAAATAAAAAATAATTACGAGGAGGCGCTCACTAAGAAATGCAACACACTTTTTTACAAATGCAAGTTGGCTTTATTTAGATTCAAATACATCATTTTATTCTCCACTCTGTTGGCTACAAAACTCTCTTTCTCAACGTAATCTCCGTTCAATGCGACGGCTTTACACCACCTTGCTGGGAGGGCCTGTATTCCAGCTTGGTACCACTCTACTGATCGACGTCGGAGGCAACATCTTGCTGGATCAATAATCCGCCCATCATCCACGTACTGCTTCCCGTGGAATGCATTCTTCATGGAGTCAAACAGATGGGAGTCGGAAGGTGCTAGATCCGGGCTATAGGGTGGATAAGGGAGACCAGTCCGATGAAGTTTTGGGAGCTCCTCTCAGGAGCAGGTACTATAAGATTCAATCATACCGAAAATTTCGCTGGAAAATAAACCTCTCTGATGAACTGAAACTGTGTTTGATGCCAGCTCCCGAGCTCCGATTTCTGCCTTTCTATCGAGCGGAATACTCGAGCATGCCTACAGAAAACTTCGAATCTTCTGCATCCTGCGTATATTATTTTCCAAATCCAGTACACAACGATTTTAAGTGTGAATTTTCACGATCGAAAATGTCACACATCAAAGTATTCTACATCCACATCTACAACATTACTATGCAATTCACAATTAAGTGCCTGGCAGAGGATTCGTCGGAGAATCTTCAAGCTGTTTCTCTACAATTCCAATCTCGAACAGCGCGCGGGAAGAACCAACACTTACATTTTTCCGTGTGAGCTTCGATTTACTTCATAATGACGATAATTGTCCCTATATAGGTGCTTTTATACCGTGGTTGAATGAATTTCTTGGAGAAACGCAATGTTTTGTCCCTAAAGGCAGAAGGCTCCCATACAGAGGCGTGACGTCAGATGTTTTCAGCGGTTGCTGTCGACCAGTACTGCGACTGCTCCGCGATGGATGACTGGTAAAAATCCTCTTCAGTACCAGAATCCAGATACCATTCCGTTTTACACTTTCCTCCGTCCGATTAAAATTATTGGAGTGTTCAAGTTACCTCAGTTCAGGCTATATTGAATATGAAGGGGAAAAAAGAGAGGTCAGCATCTTGTCTACATCGATATCATCAGGGGCGACCCACAAGCTCAGTTGCCAAGCGCGGGAGACGTCGAAACAACCATCTTGGAACACTCTAGATATTTAATCCATCTTGTGCAAAGGCGGAACGAGGTGATTCAGTGATCAGGACACAGAATTCGGGTTCGGTACAGGTTGTAGGTTCTCCTCCAGCCTTCCTGCTTTTCACTGAGCAAAAGAAGCAAAGGATCACTTTTTAGAAACCCTGTAATTCTCAGCCACTTCAATACTTTCGTCTTAAATTTGGTGTAATGGTACGTACAATCTTCCTCTGTAAAGGCGCAAAAGCATGGCATCCTGTGACGTCACCCTGAGGCTCGACGACGCTGCAAACAGCACGGTGTCCACACATGTGAAAAAAAAGGCACCACTCAGAAATTCATGTGAGGTGTAAGATGGCTTAATGATGTTACATTGGCACCAAATTTCACCACAGTTCTGCTCAATGTCACTGTGGACGTGTAATACGATCAGAAGGTCGTTATGCTGCCTCTTTTGACGTCTCTGCGATGGAGATCAGAACCGCGACGCTCAGAGTCTAAAATCAAGAGGTTTTCTTATGAATGGCCATAGAAAACATTCCAGACACACCACCGCTCAAGACAGGCACTAAAAGGCCGCAGGGGTGGCATAAAGGTCGTCAATGTAACCACCCGTATGCCTGGGGCGTTGACTCCCACACATTTCGCGGTAGACAACGACGTTTCGCAGTGCAGTGCAACAGGAAGACTTTCTTGACAACCTTTGACACTGCTGACACCTACAGAAGTTTCAGTCCCTCTCTAAGGAGATGTGAAACTACATCCCTACCGAATGTGATCGCACCCATTTGGAGCGCAGTGTGAACCCATTTGGAGCGCAGTGTGACCGCAGTTTTTGCTCTTGTGCACAGGTTGTAACCATTAGGGACCATTCCAAATCACTCGATGAAATTTGGACATGATCTGAAAGAGCAAAGGTTGCTTACGGTTTTCCAGCGCCCCTATTTTGTGTCGCCCTGTGGCGTGATCATGGAGGCATGCGGCATGACACATGTGTGAATAAAATGGCGCATTACTTCTCTAAGAACCCCCCCCCCCCCCGCCCCCCTCCCCACTGTGGCAAAACCCTCGGTGCCATCCGTCCACCTTTCTTGAGAATTTTAACAATGTGCCTGTACAGAGAGGACACTTGACGAATTCCTGGGCGCTTGCAGACAGGTAACCTCTTTGACACACTCTGATTCCGGATAGCCTATCATGAGACGCAAGAGCAGCATCGTAGTCTGCCTGCAGGAATCTGGGATCTCTCGTTCCAAGTTCTCTCTGTACAGGTACATTTTTCGGTTGCTCAAAAAATATGAGTGGATGGCAATGAGTGTTTTGCCGAACTGGGGGATCTTAGAGGACCCTTTTTCGTTTATTCGCGCATGATCGCGCCACAGGACCACGCGAAATAAAACGGCTGAAAAAGTGCAAGCACACTCTGCTGTTTCGGATCAGATTCAAATTTCGTCGAATCTACATCTACATCATACTCCGCAAGCCACCTAATGGTGCGTGGCGGAGGTTACTCTCGGCACCACTATCTGATCCCTTCAATCCTATTCCACTCGCGAATAGTTCGTGGAAGAATGATTATCGATAAACCTCGGTACTGGCTCTAATTTCTGTGATTTTCTCCTCGTGGTCAATACGCGAGATGTATGTGGGGGGAAGTAATATGTTGCTCGCTTTCCTTCTGAAAAGTGCTGTACCGAAATTTCATTAGTAAATCTCTTCGTGCTCCACAACGTCTCTCTTGTAACGTCTGCCAGTGGAGTTTGTTTAGCATCTCTGTAACGTTCTCTCGGCAGCTAAACGACCCCTTGATGAAACGCTCCGCTCTTCGTTGGATCTTCTCTATCTCCTAATCAATCCTACCTGATGATTTTGAACGGTGCCTAGTAGTTCAATTCTGTACACGAGAGCAAAAATTTCGGTCGCCCTGCGCATTGAAAGGGTCAGATCACGTATAATAGGCACTTAGCCCCCAACGTCCTGGGAGAAGCCTTGAAATGTCCGAGAGTGTTAGTGTCAAGGGTTGTCAACAACGTCTTCCTTTTGCTCATCGCACTGCAAACTACGATTCTGACCTCGAAAAGTGCGGGGATCAATGCTCCTGGAGAAATGGAGGTTTCATTGAGAGCCCGGTGTGTCCGGAATGTTTTCTTTGCCCACTCATAAGAAAACCGCGTATTTCAACGCTATGCGTCGCGGTTCTAACCTCCGTCGCAGAGATGTGAAAAGAGAGGATGAAATGTGGTAAAGAGGGGCTAAGATGACCTTCCCTTTGTGTGACACGTCGACGATGGCATTGGGCAGAGTTTGATGAAGTTTGGTGGCAATGTGACATCATTAACTCTACACGTCACATGAACGTCTCGACTCTTTGCCGTCTGAAGCGTTATCAAGCCCGAAGGTGACAACGGAGGGCGACACGCGTTGGCGCCATTGAACCAAATGTCAAACTTAAGCGTCGCAATGGGTGGCAATTACGGGGTTTCTAAAAAAGTGACCCTTTAATTACGTTGCGCAGTGTAGATTTCCGTGGTCCCACTAAACGGCATTTGGCTAATGCTACGGTGGTACTATAATCACTGACACTACCGATTTTCTTCCCAAATCTTGTCCAGTCCGAGTGTGCTCGCAGATCTCTTACGAAGTTCACGTCCGCACAACGTCAAATTTCGACGTCCATTCTTTGTTAACGCCTGTAAAGACCCTAGTCTCCTCCGCTTTCAAAAAGTATCGCGGATGCATGTGTCAGCAATAGATGGAAATCCTTTCACAGATGATGATGAGGTCCCATACCCCGAGGAGCGTTGGGGACGATGCGGGAGACCTGTACCGCCGTACTGGGCAAGGATCTAGTGGAGGTGGTTTGCTATTGCCTTCCTCGGACCGTAATGGGGATGTATGATGATGATGAACACGACACCACACCCAGTCATGTCGAGGTAGGAGAAAGCCCTGACCCCGCCGGGAATCGAACCCGGGACCCCATGCGCGGGAAGCGAGAACGCTAGCGCAAGACCACGAGCTGCGGACCCTTTCAGACAGGAGAGGGGCAAAGTTCTCCTAGACGACATTTATTTATTTTCTGTTTTCTTTTTGTCTGTGATCTAGATTCTAATACAGAACACATCTACCCATGAAGTTCTATACAGAAAATTACTACAATTACTGTTCCGCTAACTTACATTCTCTATGGATGGGTAGAATTTCTACCTTGTCTTGGTTGGTATATATTGTGCTCAGACAAAACTTCAAATGAAGACAATTGACTGAGTGACTGGCGTACATTTTCCATTGTGCTTCCATTTGTTTACTGTCAACTGCAGCAAGTAGACGAGTTACATTACCCAGGGTACCAGCACTGTGTTCTGCTACGGGAGAGTCAGATTTAATTTTGTGTTACGTGCTTAATAACATCATGTTTACGTCAGTGATACGTAGTGACACCTTTTTGAATAGATCTTGAAAAGATGAAGTGAATTACCGAATAAAAAATATAGGATGCTGCTTAACAAAAACATCTTCCTAATGAACAAAGATATAAGAAAGGAAAACGTGTTGGGTAATGTCCCCCTGATAGTTAAACGTTTACTTGGTACCACTTTTATTTTGCACTAGGCGAGAAATAATTCGAGGCAGTCAAAATAAATAGGACAACATGCACGCGAGTATGTCTCATGATATCTTAACATAAAATTTCAAATGCATTAGTACAGTTCAGAAGTATGCCCTTTGAAGAAAGAACCATAACTGGAGAAGAGAGAGAGAGAGAGAGAGGAAAACTGATTACATGTTATGGGAAAAGAACTGCATTCTGCCCCTTGTCCATGTAGCACACAGATATATGCCCATCCGGAATCCTGTTGGTACTAGGTCACTATTCTGTAACCCATTACTGTATCACAGATTTTTCTAATTTATAATTTAACACTACGCTACAGTATGAAACATTACACTACACAGCACTACAGGACATTACTCTTTTGTACTGGATATCACTAACAACATTTGTTTTTCTCCTTGCGTGTGCACACACATTGTCAAGTTAGGGAACGATCTCCATTAATGTAGAAACATTAGTACATCTTCAAACAGCCAATATAGCTATTGTACAGCATTTATTGTGATGACTGGTTCAACAAACTACGTTGCTGTCATCAGATCTGTAAAACATAAGTCAACATATTGAAGCACATTGGGATCGGATGTAAAGGGGCGTAAGACAATTTTACATAAACGTGTACCATACCAAGGAATATAACATACCTTCTGCAGAACATTTCACTGAATCTTTATCAGATGCATATTATACCGTGTCATATCATAGAACAATACTTGATAAACATGAGAACAACAGTATTTCAGCAAGTCAAGCATAAAATAACCATTACATTAAACAACACATATACTGCAGCGATTATACAAGCTCATGTTCATACTTTAGCAGAATAGCTACCGAGATTCTCAAGTAAACATCATAGACGGTACAGGCTCTGTGTAGTAGCAACGTAGCTTCCTAAAACTGATCGTCACAATAAATGCTGTACAATAGCGATCTCGGCTGTTTGAAGTAGTACTTCTGTTTCTAAATTGTTTTTCTCCTTTTGTCTTGATTGCTATCACCTGGCGCATTGAGCCATTCACAGTCGTAGTGCTTCCTTGCCGTACAAGGCGTTGAGATTGCGACAGAGATGGCTATGAGGGTCTGGGGAAATTTTTTCTGGTCCTCTCCGTGGCTCATCTCCTCATTTAGTCCGGAAGGACACTGTGGTTGAGGGTTCTGCCTTGGTTCGTCCCGTTGTCATCACGTATAGCGTCTTCCAGGCTGTCTCTACGTCATGTAGGGTCGCATTTCATCAGCTGTGCCACAGCTCCTCACTCCCTGTTATGCCACAAACTGGAGGATTACCAAAGGCGTTCATGCCCTGATCTGAAATACCTTGTGTGTTGGCACATTCCCAGACGATGTGGTATTGGGTGAAGATTGCTTCCACAAGCAGACGTCTGCGTTGCGTTGGCGTATTTGTACTAAATACCCGGGAAACGATCACGTCTGCGACAGATAATGTATTGCTCCATTGGTCGACGAGAAATACACCATCTAATCAAAAGCATCCGGACACTCCTACGCAAGGCGGAATTGACCGACAGACGTCACGAGAGGTGACCTGAACGTATAAAACGAGGCCAGAATATAGCGTCGTCTGTACAAATTGTCGGCCAGGAGCTCTCAATGACGTCCAACGTGGACTAGCCACTGGATATCAACTGAGTAACAGATCCATCACGGAAATTTCCATTGTTCCAAAGCTGTCCAAGTCGACTGTTGTGATGTGATTGTGAAGTAGAAACGAGAATGTACAACCATAGTTAACGAAGGCCTGGCAGATCTCTTGCATCGACTGATACGGACCGGTGAAGGGTGCTTGTAAAAATCGAATGACCTAGTGGACCTTAGATGACTGGAAACGAATGCTTTGGAGTGACGAATGACGCTATATGCCTGGAGAAAGTTACCTGTAGTCATTTCCGCTACCAACAGTTATGTACGAAGAATGTTGTGCTATGGTATGTTGAATTTTACGTAGGTAGGTTTTGGTCCCCTTACTGCGCTTGAAAAACGCTAAATGCTCAAGGATGTGAGCACATTTTACAGCTTCGTGTTCTACGTCCAGTAGAGGACCACTTCGTAAATGATGACTGATTGCAGCGACATGACATTACACCCTGTCATAAAGAAGCGTCTGTGAATCACTGATATGTGAAGAATAGCATTCCTGAAATGGACTGGTCCGCCCACAGTCCCCAACTGAACCCAGTAGAACACCTTTGGGATGAGTCAGAACGTCGACTTCGCTCCAGACTGTAGCGTCCAACATCACCACCTTTTCTGGTTTCGGCTCTTCTGGAAGAATGGGCTGCCGTTCCTCCACCGGCATTCAGGAACCTCATTGAAAATGTCGCCAGCAGAGCTGAAGCCGTCGCAAAGATGACGTGTGGACACATCCCATACGAATGTCTAATTGTAGGTGTCTCGATACTTCTGATCAAATGCTTCACAAAGTACTGATGTTACTTATTTGTTAGGAAGGAAGTGGTAGATTCTCCTCACTGTTTCTGCCCTGTCCTGATTTCTTCACAACCTCTATTAATACATGGCTTAATTTTCTTCTTCGACGGAAATGGAGGTACGTATTGTTAGAGAATGGGAGTAAGTCTGGGAAGAGTACCTACCTACCTTGATGCTATAACGTGGAACAGTTTCATGGCCTTAGACCCCAACATAGACAGTCCGAGTTCAGCCAGTTGGCAAGCCAGCCGCTGGCGTACTTACCGTCGCTGGAGACGGAGCGGATGTCGTAGGAGTTGCGCCTCACGGAGTGCAGGCTGCCGCGCTGCGTGGGGTACGCCGAGCCAGAGTCGGAGGCTCGCTTCCCCATCCCGGGGCCAGGCACCTCGTGGATGAACACGAAGTGCGACGGTGGTCTGCAACATAGACACCACATCAGGACCATAAAAGGCGGCACTCAAACTCCGCTCCACTCTATGGTGGAGCTTTACCGTCACGTGACATGGAATTTATTAATAGTTTAGCTGTGGGTGTAGGTATGAGGGAGCCCAACTGCCTGAAGAAATGGAGAAAGCGCACAGATTAGTTGTACACACACACAGACGCAGATGCACAACAGATAGATAGATAGATGGATACATAGATGGATAGATAGATAGATAGATAGAGAGAGAGAGAGAGAGATTGCTAGATAGATAGAAAGAAAAGAGCGAGGTGTGGAAGAAAAACTTCACTCTCACTTATTTAGTCTGCAGCGTGTGATTTAATAAGCCTAAAACACGTTGATAACTCCCTGGTAACGGTGCAATAGATAATTTTATTTCTAAGCCTATATCCTCATAAAAGGCTGTCTATATGTAAACGTAATAGATTCTAAGAAAAAAAAATGCTCACCACGAAGAAATCATCCGAATGGGAGATATGATGTACATGTAAAGACAAACAAATGATTACAATTTCAGAAGAATTGGATGATCTTTTCAAGAGAAAGAGCTTCACAATTTGGCAAGTCAGTAATGCTTTTACCCACCTCTGGCCCTTATGCAAGCAGTTATTCTGCTTAGAATTGATTAATAGAGTTGTTGTATGTCCTTATGAGGGATATTGATTGAAATTCTATCCAGCTGGCGCGTTAGATCGTCAAAAAAACCTAGTTGGTTGAAGGACGGTGCCCATAACGCTCCAAACTTTCTCAGTTGGGGGGAGATACGGCGACGTTGCTGGCTAAGGTACGGTTTGGCAAGCACGAAGACAAGCAGTAGAAACTTTCACCGTATGCGGGCGGGCATTATCTTGCTGAAATCTAAGCCCAGGATGGCTTACCATGAAGGGCAACAAAGCAGAGCGAAGAATATCGTCGACCTACCGCTGTGTTGTAAGAGCGCAGCGGGTGTCAACCAAAGCGGTCCTCCAATAAAATGAAATGGCACCCCAGACCACCACTATTCGTTCTCGGGCCGTGTGGCAGGAGACAGTCAGCCTGGAATCCCATCGCTGTCCAGGGCGTCCCCAGAAACGTCTTCTCTGGTCATCGGATCTCATTCCGAAGTGGGACTCATCACTGAAGACAATTCTATTACAGTCTCTGCGAGTCCAGGTCAAAGATTTGTCTGGAGACGCTGCCGACAACGGTGGGAGACCAATGTAACTGTCGCCCGCTAAGCAGCTTGACAACCAAGAGTGATAGTTTGGGGTGCCGCTACATTTTATAGCAGGCCCCCTTAAGTTGTCACCCGCGGAATTCTTACAGCATAGCGGTACGTCGAAAATCTTGTACGCCCCGATTTGTCGCCCTTCACGGCAAGCAATCCTGGGCTTACGTTTCAGCAGGAAAATGCCTGCCCGCACACGAAATGCTTTTCTACTGCTTGTAGGCCTGAGTTCCTACTACTTGTCTTCACGCTTGTCAAACCCTACTTTGGCCAGCAGGGTCCCCAGATCTCTCCCCAACTAAGAACGTTTGGAGCTTTATGGGCAGAGCCCTCCAATCAGCTCGGAATTTCGGCTATCTAACGCTCGAATTGGACAGAATTTGGCACGATGTCCCTCAGGAGGACATCCTACAACTCTATCAGTCAAGGTGAAGCCGAATAAGTGGTTGCATGATGTTCATTGGTGGACCAGTTCGTTGCTGACTTGCTCAATTTGTGAAGTTCTTTCCCGTGAAAAAAACATTCAATTGTATTCATTTGTTTGTCTGTACACGTTCATGACGTACACCGATTTCCGTCCCATTTGGATAACTCCTTCACGCTGCGTCGTTTTTCTGTCTTAGCGTGTATTTTTGCACTGCTGTTACATTCGATGTAAATAGAGACATAACTGTAAATATTATAAACCTTTTTACAATATTCCACTAAATTTTGTTAATTTTACGTATAGACATGTACAACTCAATTTATATTCTGTTTTTGCTGCAATATAAATAATTAGATCCTTTGGCTATAAATGTAATCTCACTGCCTTTTCTCACTTGGAAGAGTAGTCAGCTGAAAAAGTAGGAAATGTTTTGCACAGACGTAATGAACAGTTGAAAATTTGTAGTTCATCTGAGCAGGTGAAAATCATATTGATGTGGAAGTTGTATAATAGGTATAAAACAGCCGTCCGAGTATTTTGAAAATACAGAAACATAGAGAAGTGAACTACTATTATTTTGTAGTTAAATTGACCCAACAAACCATTACAATTCTGGAAAGCTTCAGATTTTATCGTACAGGGAAAACTCGAGACAATCATACCGTGAAGACGGCGATAACGAGTAACTACGATACTGCAGTATTTATCTGCTGATACCGGACAGCGACTTTCAGTTAAAATGTCCTCCCTTGTAAGGGAATTATATAATGTGTGTACCAGTATACGTCGTGACGTAGGAGCGATGACATACAGAAGTTTGGGTCTGGCCGTGAGTCGTGCACCGATAGCCAATGAGATAAGGCCACCGCTGGCGGAGAGCGGGAAGTCTGCTTCGAATCCCGGTCTGGCACAAATTTTCATTCTCGTCATTCTCTTATACAGCTGATGGTTGATCGCATTCGCGAATACATTTCAAGGGCGACAATATACAGGGTGGTCCATTGATCGTGACCGGGCCAAATATCTCACGAAATAAGAGTCAAACGAAAAAACTACAAAGAAAGAAACTCGTCTAGCTTGAAGCGGGAAACCAGATGGCGCTATGGTTGGCCCGCTAGAGGACGCTGCCATAGGTCAAACGGATATCAACTGCGTTTTTTTAAAAATGGGAACCCCCATTTTTATTACATATTCCTGTAGTAAGTAAAGAAATATGAATGTTTTAGTTGGACCACTTTTTTCGCTTTGTGATAGATGGCGCGGTAATAGTCACAAACATATGGCTCACAATTTTAGACGAACAGTTGGTAACAGGTAGGTTTTTTAAATTAAATTACAGAACATAGGTACGCTTGAACATTTTATTTCGGTTGTTCCAATGTGATACATGTACCTTTGTGAACTTATCATTTCTGAGAACGCATGCTGTTACAACGTGATAACCCGAAAATACCACATTAATGCAATAAATGCTCAAAATTATGTCCGTCAACATTTGGCAATACGTGTAACGACATTCCTTTCAACAGCGAGTAGTTCGCCTTCCGTAATGTTCGCACATGCATTGACAATGCGCTGACGCATGTTGTCAGGCGTTGTCGGTGGATCACGATAGCAAATATCCTTCAACTTTCCCCACAAAAAGAAATCCGGTGACGCCAGATCCGGCGAACGTGTGGGCTTCGACGACCGATCCACCTGTCATGAAATATGTTATTCAATACCGCTTCAACCGCACGCGAGCTATGTGCCGGGCAGCCATCATGTTGGAAGTACATCGCCATTCTGTCACGCAGTGAAACATCTTGTAGTAACATCGGTAGAACATTACGCAGGAAATCAGCATACATTGCACCATTTAGATTGCCATCGATAAAATGGGGGCCAGTAATCCTTCCTCCCATAATACCGCACCATACATTAACCCGTCAAGGTCGCTGATGTTCCATTTGTCGCAGCCATCGTGGATTTTCCGTTGCCCAATAGTGCATATTATGCCGGTTTACGTTACTGCTGTTGGTGAATGACGCTTCGTCGCTAAATAGGACGCGTGCAAAAAAATCTGTCATCATCCCGTAATTTCTCTTGTGCCCAGTGGCAGAACTGTAAACGACGTTCAAAGTCGTCGCCATGCAATTCCAAGCGTTCGGGTGCAATCGATGTTGATGTAGCATTCTCAACACCGACGTTTTTGAGATTCCCGATTCTCGCGCAATTTGTCTGCTACTGATGTGCGGGTTAGCCGCGACAGCAGCTTAAAACACCTACTTGGGCATCATCATTTGTCGTAGGTCGTGGTTGACGTTTCACATGTGGCTGAACACTTCTTGTTTCCTGAAATAACGTAACTATCCGGCGAACGGTCCGCACACTTGGATGATGTCGTCCAAGATACCGAGCAGCATACATAGCACACGCCCGTTGAGCATTTTGATCACAATAGCCATACATCAACACGATATCGATCTTTTCCGCAATTGGTAAACGGTCCATTTTAACACGGGTAATGTATCACGAAGCAAATACCGTCCGCACTGGCGGAATGTTACGTGATACCACGTACTTATTCGTTTGTGACAATTACAGCGCCAATTATTACAAAGCGAAAAAAGTGGTCCAGCTAAAACATTCATATTTATTTACGTACTACACGAATATGTAATAAAAATGGGGGTTCCTATTTTTAAAAAAAACGCAGTTTATATCTGTTTGACCTATGGCAGCGCCATCTAGCGGGCGAACCATAGCGCCATCTGGTTTCCCCCTTGAAGCTAGACGAGTTTCGTTCTTTGTAGTTTTTTCGTTTGACGCTTATTTCGCGAGATATTTGGCCCGGTCACGATGAATGGACCACCATATATATATATATATATAAGCACCACATCAGAAACTTTTGCGTGTGTACATGCCTACTTCCAAAATTACAAAAAAAAAAAAAATCGAAATCACCACAGCGGCCGGTCTTTATTAAAAGCGTCATGTCAAGTGAAAGCACAAAATGAAGAACAAAATGTATGAGTGAACGGGAGATGGAGATAAAAGATATCACCAAACTGGGAGTTTCTCAGGAATACCTTTCAACGAATATCTTTTGGCAAGTATGTGTTCCTTTTGGCGCGGGAGACTAAGGTGTTACATAAAGGCAACGAAAGTTCTCAGTCAGACAGAGTTGGCTGATTAAATGCAAGGGAACTCCGAAGGCGAGTTTTACAGAATGCCAAGAGAGAGATGACTCTATGCTATCTCTATTGTGTCACAATTCAAGCAGATATTGCTCTGACTATTATAAATATTAGGAACAGGGACGGTCTAGACTTTTGTCCCAAGCGTGAGAATGGCTATCAGCTAGAGTCGTTGCCTCTAGACACCCGGCCAGGTCGGACTGGTTTCTGCAATACACACAACAACCGCGGCCGTGAGATGACATCTCACGACACACTCGATGACTCGTGCGATCCGTGCACCACCAGAGTCATACGCCCTACAGCACTTCCGTAAAAGTTCAGTTGCCAACGTTTTACTTGTCTCAAAAAAAAAAAAAAAAAAAAATCAAATGTGTGTTAAATCTTATGGGACTTAACTGCTAAGGTCATGAGTCCCTAACCTTACACACTACTTAACCTAAATTATCCTAAGGGCAATCACACACACCCATGCCTGAGGGAGAACTCGAACCTCCACCGGGACCAGCCGCATAGTCCATGACTGCAGCGCCTCAGACCGCTCGGCTGCTTGTCTCAAATATATAATTATATCTAGGGAAGTGACTATGAGATAATTATTGATACCAACGGTAACTTATTTTTTTTCTCTGTATCGTTTGTAAGGAGAAAATATTGTTTTGGATTAAGTTCGAGAAAAGGGTAAATACAATCAATTTACCTGTGTCTAGAATGAGATAAAATTTGGCAGAAATTAAAGAAGCCAAACTGATGACAAGAAAAGTGGAGTGTCCAGAAGACATACTGAACGTAACTTCGTACGCGGATTGGCGCGTATGTAAATGATTAGAGTTGTAATATTAAATGCTCTGAGTAACCGGAAATCACCCGTTGGGAGTTTTTGTGATATATCAAAGGCTTTTGATTGTGTAAATCATGGAATACTTCTAGATAAGCTCAAGTACTGCGGTATGAATGGGACAGTGCTCAAACGGTTTAAATCGTACCTAACTGGAAGAGTGCAGAAAGTTGAAATAAACAGTTCACATAATATGCAAAAAACTGGTGATTTCTCAAACTGGGGAACAATCAAGAATGGGGTGCCGCAAGGTTCAGTCTTGGGTCCTCTGCTGTTCTTAATATATATTAATGACCTGCCATTCTGTATTCACGAAGATGCAAAGCTGGTACTTTTTGCCGATGGTACAAGTATAGCTATCACACCCGACAGACAAGAATTAACTGGTGAAATTGTAAACGATGTTTTTCAGAAAATCATTAAGTGGTTCTCTGCAAATGGGCTCTCATTAAACTTTGACAAAACACAGTATATACAGTTCCACACAGTAAATGGAATGACCCCATTAATAAATATAGACTTCGATCAGAAATCGGTAGCTAAGGTAGAATATTCAAAATTTCTAGGTGTATGCATTGATGAGGGGTTGAACTGGAAAAAAGACACTCAGGATCTGCTGAGACGTTTGAGTTCAGCTACTTATGCTATTAGGGTCATTGCAAATTTTGGCGATATACATCTGAGTAAATTAGCTTACCACGCCTATTTTCATTCTGTGCTTTCCTATGGCATCATATTCTGGAGTAACTCATCATTGAGTAAAAGAGTGTTCATTGCACAAAAGAGTGTAATCAGAATAATTGCTGGAGTTCATCCTAGATCATCCTGCAGACACTTATTTAAAGAGCTAGAAATCTTCACTGTAGCCTCACAATATATATATTCACTTTTGAAATTAATTATTAACAATCCGAACGAATTCAAAAGTAATAGCAGTGTACATGGCTACAACACTAGGAGAAAGGATGATCTTCACTACTCAAGGTTAAATCTAACTTTGGCTCAGATGGGGGTAAATTATGCTGCCACGAAAGTATTTGGTCACTTACCTAATAGCATCAAAAGTCTGACAGATAGCCATATAGCATTCAAAAGTAAATTAAAAGAATTTCTTAATGGCAACTCCTTCTACTCATTAGATGAATTTTTGGATATAGTAAGTGGGTAATTTGCCAACCCCAACAAAAAAAAATTAAAAATATTGAGTGTCATGTAATATTTTGTGTAATGTAATATCTTGTATGGACACCTTTTATAACCTGACATGTTCCACATCATTACGAAGTGTCGTATTCATGATCTATGGAACAAGTACTAATCTAATCTAATCTAATCTGTAACAGTTATCCCGACCAACAGAGTGCACTAATGTTGTTCATATTTAGTGTCGTACAAGGGTTGGTAGAGCATAGAAGGAGCGTGAACAGCGTCAGATGTCAAGTGAAGGACAAAGAGATGTTGTGTACCCATGTGAGACAGCGTTGTCAGCACCTGACAGATTTTGAACGGAGCCTAATTGTGGGTATCCATTTGGCCGGATGGTCGAATCGTACAACCTCCTCGTACAACCTCCAGATTTGTGGGGTCTTCGAGTGTGACAGTGGCCTGACGCTGGACAGCATTGAACTGATTAGAAGAGATGATCGGTCGGCAGAACACATTCTGTCACGGCGGGGGATCACTAATTTAGTACTGGAGGAAAGTGTGGGGGATAACAATCGTAGAGGGAGACCAAGAGATGAATACAGCAAGCAGATTCAGAATGATGAAGGTTGCAGCTGTTATTCGGACGGTTCTGCGACCGTGTGGGCTGCAGATTCCTCGACTTGCGCCATAGGGTGGTGGGGTTTCGGGTTCTGCTGGATAGGTCAGGAGTCCACTACACGGAACAAGCGGCTACACGGGTTGCAGGGGTTGTGTGGCGTGGGCTGGGCGGTTTTTTAGGTTAGATGGCCTTGGGCAAGTACAGAAAGGGCAACAGCCTCAACGGGTGCGGGGCAAAGTCAGGACATGCGGGGACCAAGCAGCGATCGGTATTGTAATTGTCAACTGTCGAAGCTGCGTTGGTAAAGTACCAGAACTTCAAGCGCTGATAGAAAGCACCGAAGCTGAAATCGTTATAGGTACAGAAAGCTGGCTTAAGCCAGAGATAAATTCTGCCGAAATTTTTACAAAGGTACAGACGGTGTTTAGAAAGGATAGATTGCATGCAACCGGTGGTGGAGTGTTCGTCGCTGTTAGTAGTAGTTTATCCTGTAGTGAAGTAGAAGTGGATAGTTCCTGTGAATTATTATGGGTGGAGGTTACACTAAACAACCGAACTAGGTTAATAATTGGCTCCTTTTACCGACCTCCCGACTCAGCAGCATTAGTGGCAGAACAACTGAGAGAAAATTTGGAATACATTTCACATAAATTTTCTCAGCATGTTATAGTCTTAGGTGGAGATTTCAATTTACCAGATATAGACTGGGACACTCAGATGTTTAGGACGGGTGGTGGGGACAGAGCATCGAGTGACATTATACTGAGTGCACTATCCGAAAATTACCTCGAGCAATTAAACAGAGAACCGACTCGCGGAGATAGCATCTTGGACCTACTGATAACAAACAGACCCGAACTTTTCGACTCTGTATGTACAGAACAGGGAATCAGTGATCATAAGGCCGTTGCAGCATCCCTGAATATGGAAGTTAATAGGAATATAAAAAAAGGGAGGAAGGTTTATCTGTTTAGCAAGAGTAATAGAAGGCAGATTTCAGACTACCTAACAGATCAAAACGAAAATCTCTGTTCCGACACTGACAATGTTGAGTGTTTATTGAAAAAGCTCAAGGCAATCGTAAAATGCGTTTTAGACAGGTACGTGCCGAGTAAAACTGTGAGGGACGGAAAAACGCACCGTGGTACAACAACAAAGTTAGGAAACTACTGCGAAAGCAAAGAGAGCTCCACTCCAAGTTTAAACGCAGCCAAAACCTCTCAGACAAACAGAAGCTAAACGATGTCAAAGCTAGCGTAAGGAGGGCTATGCGTGAAGCGTTCAGTGAATTCGAAAGTAAAATTCTATGTACCGACCCGACAGAAAATCCTAGGAAGTTCTGGTCTTACGTTAAATCAGTAAGTGGCTCGAAACAGCATATCCAGACACTACGGGATGATGATGGCATTGAAACAGAGGATGACACGCGTAAAGCTGAAATACTAAACACCTTTTTCCAAAGCTGTTTCACAGAGGAAGACCGCAGTGCAGTTCCTTCTCTAAATCCTCGCACAAACGAAAAAATGGCTGACATCGAAATAAGTGTCCAAGGAATAGAAAAGCAACTGGAATCACTCAATAGAGGAAAGTCCACTGGACCTGACGGGATACCAATTCGATTCTACACAGAGTACGCGAAAGAACTTGCCCCCCTTCTAACAGCCGTGTACCGCAAGTCTCTAGAGGAACGGAGGGTTCCAAATGATTGGAAAAGAGCGCAGATAGTCCCAGTCTTCAAGAAGGGTCGTCGAGCAGATGCGCAAAACTATAGACCTATATCTCTGTTGTAGAATTTTAGAACATGTTTTTTGCTCGAGTATCATGTCGTTTTTGGAAACCCAGAATCTACTATGTAGGAATCAACATGGATTCCGGAAACAGCGATCGTGTGAGACCCAACTCGCTTTATTTGATCATGAGATCCAGAAAATATTAGATACAGGCTCCCAGGTAGATGCTATTTTTCTTGACTTCCGGAAGGCGTTCGATACAGTTCCGCACTGTCGCCTGATAAACAAAGTAAGAGCCTACGGAATATCAGACCAGCTGTGTGGCTGGATTGAAGAGTTTTTAGCAAACAGAACACAGCATGTTGTTATCAATGGAGAGACGTCTACAGACGTTAAAGTAACCTCTGGCGTGCCACAGGGGAGTGTTATGGGACCATTGCTTTTCGCAATATATATAAATGACCTAGTAGATAGTGTCGGAAGTTCCATGCGGCTTTTCGCGGATGATGCTGTAGTATACAGAGAAGTTGCAGCATTAGAAAATTGTAGCGAAATGCAGGAAGATCTGCAGCGGATAGGCACTTGGTGCAGGGAGTGGCAACTGACCCTTAACATAGACAAATGTAATGTATTGCGAATACATAGAAAGAAGGATCCTTTATTGTATGGTTATATGATAGCGGAACAAACACTGGTAGCAGTTACTTCTGTAAAATATCTGGGAGAATGCGTACGGAACGATTTGAAGTGGAATGATCATATAAAACTAATTGTTGGTAAGGCGGGTACCAGGTTGAGATTCATTGGGAGAGTGCTTAGAAAATGTAGTCCATCAACAAAGGAGGTGGCTTACAAAACACTCGTTCGACCTATACTTGAGTATTGCTCATCAGTGTGGGATCCGTACCAGGTCGGGCAGTGGTTAGCACACTGGACTCGCATTCGGGAGGACGACGGTTCAATCCCGCCTCCGGCCATCCTGATTTAGGTTTTCCGTGATTTCCCTAAATCGCTTCAGGCAAATGCCGGGATGGTTCCTTTGAAAGGGCACGGCCGATTTCCTTCCCCATCCTTCCCTCACCCGAGCTTACGCTCCGTCTCTAATGACCTCGTTGTCGACGGGACGTAAAACACTAATCTCCTCCTCCTCCTCCAGGTCGGGTTGACGGAGGAGATAGAGAAGATCCAAAGAAGAGCGGCGCGTTTCGTCACAGGGTTATTTGGTAACCGTGATAGCGTTACGGAGATGTTTAATAAACTCAAGTGGCAGACTCTGCAAGAGAGGCGCTCTGCATCGCGGTGTAGCTTGCTCGCCAGGTTTCGAGAGGGTGCGTTTCTGGATGAGGTATCGAATATATTGCGTCCCCCTATTTATACCTCCCGAGGAGATCACGAATGTAAAATTAGAGAGATTAGAGCGCGCACGGAGGCTTTCAGACAGTCGTTCTTCCCGCGAACCATACGCGACTGGAACAGGAAAGGGAGGTAATGACAGTGGCACGTAAAGTGCCCTCCGCCACACACCGTTGGGTGGCTTGCGGAGTATAAATGTAGATGTAGATGTAGATGTAGAAGAAGCTTGCACAGGATAGAGTAGCGTGGAGAGCTGAACCAAACCAGTCTTCGGACTGAAGAGCACAACAAAAACATTCTAATTTGACTATCGGCTGCCCATTTTGTTTTGGCTTCCCCAGCGTACGTGCTGCGGCACCTAGGGTCGGGTCCATCTCTAATGATCTCGATGTCGACGGGACGTTAAACTCAATCTTCCTTTTTTTCTAGGCTCGAGGATTTCAGCGTGAATCAGAATTGTAGACGTACATATGGAGGCAAAGAAACAAAAAATAATTTTGTAAGTTTATTGTTTCGCGGTGGACAATAAAACTGTATGACTATCCTCGGTGGTAGAGCAGGAATTGTGAGGTGTGCACTACGACCGGGGCAGTGCTATGCGGTGCGTTAATTTACCGGATGCCTGCATTCCTGCTCTCGCCCGCCCACGAGGCGCCAGCGGGCCTCACAACAGGCGCGGACCTTTGACAAATTTACGGGGAATCCGCCTGGAGCGTCGTGATTAGCGGCGGCCCTCTATCGGATTCCTGGATGCGGCCGCCAGATCGCCAGGAGCCAACAGCGCTCGGCCAATCCCGGTGCCGGCCGCTGGAATGCTGCTCTTCATTACGCCAATGCGGGACCAGTCTCAGTCGACACGAAAGGAAAATTCCTGCGCGACTGCGCAATACTGCGGACACAACACGTACATTCATTGGCAAAGTGAGCCAGTGAAGCAGGCGACTGATCGATTCTGTTTGCTTCTACCTCCTGTTGCAGGCGTAAGCTGTGACGGTATATACCGCGATATACAATACTGGCCATTAAGATTGCTACACCAAGAAGAAACGCGGATGATAAACGGGTATTCATTGGACAAATATATTATACTACATGTGATTACATTTTCACGGAATTTGGGCGCATATATCCTGAGAAATCAGTACCCAGAACGACTACCTCTGGCCTAATAACGGCCTTGATACGCCTGGACATTGAGTCAAACAGAGCTTGGATGGCGTGTACAGGTACCGCTATCCGTGCAGCTTCAACACGATACCACAGTTCATCAAGAGTAGTGACTGGCGTATTGTGACGAGCCAGTTGCTCGGCCACCATTGACCAGACGTTTTCAGTTGGTGAGAGATCTGGAGAATGTGCTGGCCATGGCAGCAGTCGAACATTTTCTGTATCCAGAAAGGCCCGTACAGGACCCGCAACATGCGGTCGTGCATTATCCTGCTGAAATGTAGGGTTCTGCAGGGATCGAATGAAGGGTAGAGCCACGGGTTGTAACACATCTGAAATGTAACGTCCATTGTTCAAAGTGCCGTCAATGCGACCAAGAAGTGACCGAGACGTGTAACCAGTGGCACCCCATACCATCACGCCGGGTGATACGCCAGTATGACGATGACGAATACACGCTTCCAATGTGCGTTCACCGCGATGTCGCCAAACACGGATGCGACCATCATGATGCTGTAAACAGAACCTGCATTCATACGAAAAAATGACTTTTTGCTATTCGTGCACCCAGGTTCGTAGCTGAGTACACCATCGCAGGTGGTCCTGTCTGTGATGCAGCGTCAAGGGTAACCGCAGCCATGATCTCTTAGCTGAGAGTTCGTGCTGCTGCAAACGTCGTCGAACTGTTCGTGCAGATGGTTGTTGTCTTGCAAACGTCCCCATCTGTTGACTCAGGGTTCGAGACGCGGCTGCACGATCCGTTACGGCCATGCGGATAAGATGTCTGTCATCTCGACTGCTAGTGATACGAGGCCGTTGCGATCCAGCACGGCGTTCCTTATTACCCTCCTGAACCCACCGATTCCATATTGTGCTAACAGTCATTGGATCTCTGCCAACGCGAGCAGCAATGTCGCGATACGATAAACCGCAATCGCGATAGGCTACAATCCAACCTTTATCAAAGTCGGAAACTTGATGGTACGCACTTCTCCTTCTTACACGAGGCATCACAACAACGTTTCACCAGGCAACGCCGGTCAACTGCTGTTTGTGTATGAGAAATCAATTGGAAACTTTCGTCATGACAGCACGTTGTAAGTGTCGCTACCGGTGCCAACCTTGTCTGAATGTTGTGAAAAACTTATCATTTGCATATCACAGCATCTTCTACCCGTGGGCTAAATTTCGCGTCTGCAGCACGTCATCTTCATGATGTAGCGATTTTAATGTCCAGTAGTGTAGGTTATAGGAGCTTCCTAGTATCTACATTAGACACAAATGAAAAATCTACAAGCACTGTAGATCCACGTAACACTGACAGAGGACAGTAAACGCGATGCTTCAGCGTGCCGTGTGGACGAAGTTAGAGCTATGTAGGCCTACTAAGCACTGAAACACTGAACCTTCCGGGTCCAGTCTCATTAATGCGACCACCGCCTATCACTCAAAGACGGCAGGTGACAGCACGAGAAGTGGAGGGTGTATACAGCGCGTCGAGGGGACGCGGAAAAAAGTGCTAGCCTAGGCTATTGACCAGGTAGCCCTTTTCCACACATTCTGCGCACGCGCGAACCACTTGGTTACCCGTGCACGCGGTCGCGTGGTCAGGGCAGTAAGGTCACATACGCTTACATCCCAAATGCCAGATTGCATGCGTGACAACTGTTCCTCTACAATTGCCCACCACACCCCAAGCACTCCTGGCTATCTGCGGGGGGGGGGGGGGGGGGGCAATGGGCTGGAACAGCCTAATTAGATGATAAAATGAAGGTAAAATTTTGCGTATGACTGGGCCAAGTCCGGTTTCTCCTCAAACTTTTTGTTCAAATCTCAACTTCGACTCCTCCTTCTGGGATCTTCCTCGGCAATCTTACGGTGTCCCTGAGTGACTGAACACTGAAAATGTTCATCCACACAGGGACACCAGACAGCTGCTGAGGAACATCGTAGCCGCAAAAGTCGAGATGTCAAGATTCGGAGATGGAGGGAGAGGAATATAACATGGTCTAATCACCTAGGAAATTTTACCTTCTGTGGAAATGGGAATGAAAAATCTGCATATTAGTTCTTTTAATAACACACATTTGTTTGTTTTTTGTTTCATGTCTGGCGAGTTTATCTTTTAGAATCATCAAAGGAATAATACAGTTTTTATAGAGAAAGTATACTTCCCATACCTTAGAAAGAAACTTAGTGGTCAGGATAAGTCGTAGGTGCTACATGAGGGACGAGGGCTATTTTTTTTTCAACCTCCTATCAGTTGTAAAATTTCAACCACGGTGAACATCTGGTGAACGTTTGCGCAGATATGTTGTCTAGTGTCGCAAATATGCCTACCTACCACGAGATGTCGCACTTCTCAGTTCTGAGAACACAGTGAGCCTGTAAGGAGGCCTAAAACAATAGTTACTCCTGCCAAGTGTGAGGTCTGTTGAGGAGTTTCGCCTGATTTCATGCAGCCCACGTAACATAACTGCCGTGCGTTTCCTTCTTCATGATAATTCTTGACCTCACAGCGCAGCATTTTTGATGGGAAGGGTTTGATCGCCCACCATATAGCCCAGACATAGCTTCCCCTGGTTTCCATCTCTTCGCTCACGTGAACCGCTGGCCATGAGGACAACATTTTGGCACAGACAACGACCTGCAAACCAGCGTAGAAAATTGGGGAAAATCACAGGCGGCTATCCTTGGCACATCTACTCATACTTGGAAAGCGACCGAGACTACTGCGTGCCAGGAGATGGCGTTAAGATGGTGCTATGCACCGACACCAGTAGCCAGTATGTCAGGTAAAGAAAAAGTGCTCCTGTAAACTAATATAAATATTTTCTTCTTTATTTATCGATCACTGTTCCAACTGGCAGTATATCGGGAATACAGGCTACCTCCTATGATGAGGGTATTGGGAAGCTGATACCACGCTACGACAAATGTCTAACTAGGAGAAGCGACTATGTAGAGAAGTAGCTGTAAGGTGTAGTTAAATATTGCAAACAAAACATTTTCTCTGTGGATTGCATTTTGTGAGTGATTCGAGGTTGAAAAAAAGTTGCCCTTGTATATATGCAAGATGTCATAAAATCTAAAAAAGAAAAAGCCTTCACAGCTGTTACTCCATTAGTTCCGCGAATGATTCAAATATTCCTGTGAGAAGTTACCTTCAACTATCAGAGGCGAAACTGAAAAACGCATGTTTTTTGGAACAGACATTTTTTAATACCATGCTAGACTGCCACTTTGTATGGAAGATGGGTGTGACTGGGGGGGGGGGGGAGGAGGCTTGGGTATCAGGCAAGGAGTGTATTACTATGCTCTTAGGCAACGAAACGGATCTACGTCATTTTTATGTTGCAGCAAAAGTGCTGGAAAAGTTCAAGAAGTTAAGTTCTTGTATCAGTCTCATCGTTCACTTATTGAACAGCTCCTCTCTCCCCCCCCCCCCCCTTATTTCTACCCTGAGTATTTGGGTACTTAAATAGTAAGGAAGAATGTAAGTGCTTTCATTTAGACATCTAAGGGATGCAAAGACGGTATCACAGCATCTGGAAAGCCAATAAGATGGAGACTACAGTGCTACTTCACGGAGACGTACAGCAGGCAGTTCATCAAAGAAAAAGCTATATTAGATGCGTTAAGCAGAACAGAGAGAAACCAAAATACACACTATTCCTGTGTAATAAAAAAGTATTTCCGTGTTTATATTCCATAAAAACCTTCGTTCATATCGAAAAATTGAATTACTTTTCTTTCCTACTGTATATGTTCTGCTAAGTTTCTAGTTTATAACGAAGTCACACTGCGACAAGCTGTACGTGACAGAAAAGAACTGACAATTCGACCTCATATTTCAACCCTTCCATGGGCAAAATTTATTTTGCATATATTTGAAAAATAAAAGGTCAAAGACCGTCTTCCTTTGTTATAAATAATACACTTCCACTAATAAAAATTCAAGCTGACCTATTTCGGAAATCGGTGAAATGGGACTTCTGTCTCCCACACTCTAGCTAACCTAGCTACATCCATGTTTTCATGTTAACATAGGATTTTCAGAGTTAAATTTTAGAATAATTTTATAAGGATGGAAATTATGGGAAAAGCCTAGCAAATCAGTAACAAAACAAATTTATTCTCCTGACAGTGAAAAACATGAAATACAGCACCAATGTTTTCAACATAAGTAATGTTTTCTACATTCTTTAAAGTTTTCTGGTGCATATACGTCCCACAACATACAAATGATCTATAAACCAGTAAAATTACTGAGATGTGTAGAAATGTTTCAAACAATGTCTATGATGTATATGAAAACACAGTTGGTTACTTCATACATTCTTGGAATGAAGAAGACGGTGATTTGATCTGATTTTCGTGAAACAGACGCACTACGCCGCCTATAAACATACGCCACCCCACTGGCTGGCTCACAGCCTTCTACATATCTATCCCATGGTCACTAGTATTTGTCTCTATGTTTATGACTTTAATTAGACATATGTATCACATCAACCACGAAACGGTTAAGGACAAAGAAGGAGACTTGCAAGATATTAGTCCCAGCAGTCGAACCCGAGCGGAAATTTGTGCCACAATTGTGACAGTACGCAATTATGACATTCTGAATGCACTGTTCTTAACCCCTTGCATGACACGTTTCTTGTGTATAGTGAACTATAGACCCTCTTGGTCCACCACCCCAATCCATGCAATTCTGTTGTTGTGACTGTTCAAAATTAGACATTCTTAACTTTGAAATACATAACTATAAATGTAAGGGTAGTAAAAGAACATTTCACCATTGTTTCTTTGAACATTTTTATTAAAAATTCATTTCAACATAATATCCTTTCTGGCTCTGTGGCATTCCATTCCATTTTTAGCGCCACAGATTTTGTCCTGAATCACATTACTATCCGTAGCAGATTGCTCGTTCGATTCCTCTTCGTCTTCGTCAGAAGGTGTGACTATTTCAGCATAACAATGTGGGGAATAATCTGAGTCCTCATCTATATCCGAAGCTAACAGTGCCGTTGAAGTGGGATGACGTAATGTGCAAATGTGTGTGAAATGGTATGGGACTTAACTGCTAAGGTCACCAGTCACTAAGCTTACACACTACTTAATCTAAATTAACCTAAGGACAAACACACACGCTCATGCCCGAGGGAGGACTCTAACCTCCGCCGGGATCAGCCACGCAGTCGATGACGTAGTGGTATCTGTTGATTTTTATCGTCATTGTCATGAAAAATTCGTGTATCTTGTCAGTATTGTCCAGGAATATATTGATCATTGTCAAAATGCGTTCGCCAAAATCTGGTTCATCGTCTCGAAGTATTTTCCTCTCTGGACAATTTTAGAATTACTTTGTTGATTCATCTGCACGAAATACGACAAAACTATCCCAACAAATGTAAATTTATGTTGTTACACGTACGTAAAAATAGCTGCGGTGACGCGTGGGCCGAAATGGCCCACAGGATTACAGGAAAAACCAAGTTTTACCATACCCTGTAACAATGAAACTGCAACTACCACACCAGGCAGTCAACAACTGAGATGTGTTTACATCGGCGCTCCGGGCTGTCATGTGCTCCAGAGTTGGCAACGCAGTCCCTTTAACTTCCCAAACGGGCCACAATGGTCTGCGTGTCGTGGAAAGGGTTAAACTCCGCTCGCACCGGTTGTTTGCTACTCGCTCTGTCCCTTTGCAGCTGTTTAATGCCCGAGCACGAAGTATTGTGCAGAGGAGTAATAATAAGAGTCCTCCTATTCGCGTGATGTTAAAGGCGAGAGAAGTGGAGGGGGTCACTTCAACCTAACGTGTTTTGAAATCCTGTTCGCGAAAACGAAAAAGAGTACCTAACATCTGAAAATCAAAATTAAAACGAAGAATTCTTATGATATGGAGTTAATGATTTTTTTATTTACAAATTAATCATGCCATTCAGCTTGAAGAACAGCGCAACTCTCGCAAATGCGCTTCACTTTAACATTTCCAATTTTTCAATTAAAAGAAAATAACGCACAACAGCGATGTTAATGGTTAAATAGCGCTACGGTACTTCTTTAATGACATACTCATGAATTTCACTGATTTACACTGCATTTCTGAATTGAAATGTAAAAGTGTTCAGAGGAAAGAGATCTCTGGCGCTAGCTTCAGGACAGAAATCGCGCACTTTCACCCGGTGAACAAAACACTGTCGCTTGTTTGTTCACCGAAACACGAAACTCTTATTCACCCCACTCTACTGTACTTCGCGCTCGGGCGTTCGGCGGCTGCAGTGGGACGGACCGTGTGACAAATAGCTGCTGCACGCGGAGTTTAAAAGCTGTAGTTTCAGAATACATTAAATGTATTTACGGTTGTGAATATGGACAACTACCAGCTGTATAATGGAATGACAATGAAAATTTGTGCCGGATCGGGACTCGAACCCAGATTTACCGCTTATTGAGAGCGGTCGCCTTACTGTTATTTATTTATTTATTTTGTCGCCCCTGGACAGGAAAGGGAAACTACAAAAAAATCTCTTCTTGTCACTGCCACTTGCGCAAAAAAAAAGCACCTCTTCAGGCGTTGGCGCCTATCTACGCCGATCCCAAAACAACTAACCTATTACTACAAGGGCGTAGGAAAGGAAGAAATTAGGGGGCAAGAACATAGAGAGTGGCTATGAAAATGAAGGTAGTTGTGTACGGGCCTTTTTTGTTTATTTTATTGCATTTTTTGTTTTTCTGCAGTTTTTGTATGTATGTATGTTTTTATTTTCTTTTATTTATTTATTTTTAATTCTTTTTATTTATTAATTATTTTTTTCCATCACTTTAGTCTATGTGCCAGAATTCCGGGAGTCGCTAGCGTCTTTCGATTGGCGTAACATCCAAACGTGTCTCCTCGAAATTTTAATGGAGATTCCGTTTGAAGTGCGTCCAGAACATCATGTCTGCAAAACAGCATCAGAATCTCATGGCTTGGCCGTTCCAGCAGGAAGTCGGGTCATGAAAGGCGCTCAGAAGAAAATTGGAAAAGAAATGCTTGTATCTGGGGTTGCGAACAAGTGCACAGCGTCGATCTTTAAGGTACGTACAATAACCTAGTTCTGACTTCTCATCGGGGCCAAAAAGATAGCGGACCGTTAGACCGCGTATCCAATACACAGCGTTAGTTTTTGTTGCGGAGTAATGAATCACATCCGGGAATAAAAATGTCAGGAAAGTGATCTGAGCAGGTGTCTGCCGGGTAAGGAAAGCCCAGATACGCTGCGCGAGCCTCCAGACGTCAGACGACGGACCACATGAGAATCGATGAGCGTCTGTGTCCCCCAGACCACAGTGAACACAGAGGGGAGTGTCAGCGAGGCGGATGTGGTGCAAACGAAACTGGTTGACCTGTTTGCCATTGACGGTGATTGCCGGGTGGTCTGGACGCTCGTGTCGAGGTAACCAGCATGCACCGCTTTCCGCACACGACGCCATATGATCTGGGCAAACTTGTGTTAAATGGGGTTGGCTGTTCGACACATCTGTAATGTGTTATGTGCAGTCTTTGTCTGGAGTATACATGGAAGGGGGTAAGGAGTGCAAGATGTAACTTAATTCAGGACAGAAGTGCCGAAAGTGACAAAAGGGGGGTGGAATGTCTGATCACATGACTGGGGCTGACATGGAGACTGGCGCGTGTTCATGCAAAAGCAGTCCGATCAGGCTCGTCGGGCAGCGACGCCAGGCTTTCAGCTGGGAGCTAACAAAAAGTGCCGTAACTCTGTCTGGCACATGGAATAAGCCCACTCCACCACGCTCCCGCGGGAGGGCAAGGGAGGAATATTGAAATTTAAATAACATCCCGGTACAGACAAAGGATCCCATCACCATCAACATACGACGTGCGAGGGTAATCGGAACCGGGAACACTTGTGCCACATGAGGGACGAGTGAGGCGTGGTAAACATTTCACGTTTTGCGTACGCTGTACAGTGTCGAGGGACCTAAGCCAGTGGTCCACAAAGCTAGTCCTGATCGTTTGGAGGAGACGTCGACTGTTGGTTGCCGCTGAACGACGGAGATCATTCATAAAATCAATACCCAAACAGCGGACGCTGGTTGCCACACTTAGAGGAGCGACACATCTCTAATGTAGACCCTCACTAATGAGCAGAGCCTTCGATTCGGAAATGTTAAGAGAACTGGCCGATGCCTTCTCGTATGTCGCAACCCTAGTCAGAGCCGCGCGAACATCGTTTTCATTGCGGAGGTAGAGGACTAGATTGTCAGAATGGGCTGTACAACAAAAGCGGTGCCCATGCAATGTCAGGCCCACCAGGTGTTGGCGAATCCCGTGGAGTAGGGGCTCTAATGCCAGAGCATACAGTATCGTGGAAAGTGGGCAACCCTGTCGGACTGAGCGCTCGATCGCTAGAAACGCAGTGAGGCGACCATTACAGAGTATTCTTGAAGTCGCCCCGCCCAAGGGCCGCATTGCCACTGCTACTATACGAGCCGGAAAACACATGTGTTGGAGGACCGATTTCAGAAAGGTATGGTCGACGCAGTCGAATGTCTGATTGAAGTCAAGCGATGTTAATGCGTCAGGTAAATAAACCGCGCGAGTGCTGTCATGTCCCTGCAATGGCAAAGGGCCGTATGGATGTTGCTGTCACCGCCCAGCGAAATCTGATCAAGGGAGGTGACGTATCTTGCCGCCTTCTTGAGTCGTGAAGTCAACAAACGGGTAAAAATTTTCATGCCACTTTTGAGTAGAGTGATGGGCCGGTAATCACAGATCCGATGATCACCAATGTGGCTTAGGGATCAGGATGATGGTGGCTGGGGTCATCGTCGTGGGTGACATCCGTTCACGACAGATGGACGTTAAAGTAGATACCAAAAGATAAGTAAAACACTTGTAAAATTCGAGGGGGAGGCCGTCAGGTCCAGCGGACTTGCTGGCAGCTCACACCTTGATAGCATCTAGGATTTCATCGGAGGTCACTTGCTTCTGACGGTCTTGAGCCACATCCTCTAGCATGGTGTTGACAGTCAGTGCTGCCACCTCCTCAATTAAGGTCGGGGGATGTGGGACGGCAGCGTACAGCCGGCGGAAATGAGAATAGAAAGTGTGACCAATGGCGCATTGCGTAGTGTATCGTCGTCCTTCAGCATCGGTGAGGTCGTGGATGACAGCTTGACGACGACGTCAGCGGTCTGTGAGGAGCTGGTACATCTTTGGCGTTTCGCGAGGGATATGGTCACGGATGCAGAATCTGACAAGGGTCCCTTCCAAGCGTCTTCGCATGATTGAAGTGATCTGCGCTTTAGCATGATGCACTATCGTCTGACGAACTGGAGAGAATGCCATCGAAGTGCCGTCACGAACCACTACATAATAAAAGTGTATGGTTCTCACTTGCCAAACTTTGAAGTCTTTGCCATATCCCATCAGTGCCCTGCGTAGAACTGGTTTCGCGCAGGGTAGCCACTAGGATAACGTAGATGTGTATGCGGGGCGACGTCGATGACAGAGGGCCCACGCATCCTCGACGATCAGTTGGCAATCAGGGACAGTCAGGTGGGAAACGTTTAATTTCCACAGGCCGCGGCTGTGCCACACCTGTTGGCGGGCGCGGACGACATCCCAGATGTAGGCGTCGTGGTTAGAGAAAGCCAGAGACTATACTTCGGCATGTCGAGTGTAGGCAGCAAGGGAACGTATGAGGTATATACGGTCGAAGCGACTGGACGAATGCGCCTTATAGTATGTGAAACCTGCATGAGTACCATGAACCTTTGTCCATGTGTCAACAAGCTGAAGTCTGTCGATGATGGCGGAGAGGGCCACTTACGGGGAATGACGTGGAAGTTGTGAGGAGTTGAAATCGCCACCGAGGACCATTTCATCCAGGGGACCCTCAAAAAGCGGCGTTACTTCGTCAGCAAAGAAGGTGTGTCGGTCACGACGTCGACTGGAGTCGGACGGCGCTTATATATTGACTATGCGGACGCCAAACAGCGTTAGAGCCATACCTCTATCATTAGGAAGGTACACTACATCTTCAGCAGGGAGTCCAGAACGGAGGAGGATAGCGACTCCACTACTGTTGTCAGAAGCATGGGAGATGTGTGCCGTGAAGCCAGTGGGGGCATAGAAATCAGCGACCATCAGTTCTTGGAGGAGGGAAATGTCGACATCAGCAGCATAAATGGTCTCTCGGAACATTGCCAGTTTATGGGGAGCCCGAATGGTGGCCGGATTCATCGTCGCGATGCGGTAGTGTTGTGTACGTGCTCCCACCAGTGGCACAGATGTTCCGGCAGAGCTGTCCAGCCGGCGTGTAACATCCGACGCAGTCACTGTAGCTGCAATCACTTGGTGGCAGGTGGGTCAGGCACCTCCAAGGAGCAATGCCTGGCGGGAGGGCCACCATCGCGATCTGCTCCATCGTCGACATCATCAGCCCAGGAGACTGGAACAGGTGGCAAGCTACTGTCCCACTCATCGAGGGCGAATTGTGGTGACGATGCTGTAGCGGAGTCCAGGGACTCTCCCTCCATGGAATCCATCGTTGTCGGGAGGGATTGTTCCTCAGATGGGACACCAGGAGCGGCCACTCCTGTCGGCAGGGCGCTCGAAGGGAGGTCATTTTCTTGTATCAGCTCCACTGCTTGTGATGCCACATGAAAAAGTGTGTCGTCGGATGGCGTTTGACTTCTTCCGTTTTCGAGGCGACCGCTGCATTCGGAGGTGCTGTTCTGTATCAGAATGTGGACATTCAATATCCGAGGTCGCGCCCGTCTGACAAAGAGCAGTGGTAGGCACCGCACACGCATCGATGTCCATCGCAGCGGACGGGCTGGTCATCGAGCTCTGGAGAGTTGGTGGTGTAGTAGCCGTCGGAGGAGATGGTCCCGGTGAGGCCGTGGCAGCACCGTCATTTCCAGTGGGGAGTGCCGGGTGGAGAACAGGCGCTTCCTGAAGTGACACTTCGGCGTTGCGTACGGCTGTGGCGTTGCTGTCTGGTAAAGAAGTGACCGTCGCTTTGGGGGCTGCGTCACCGGTCGGGACCTGGAGTAAACGTCGGCGGAGACAGTCTGCCCGAAAGTGGCCCTCGTGTCCGCAACCCACACGTCCGCGACTGGCCATCATACACAGCGATGTCTCGCACACCATCTATCAGCAGATAGGATGGTACATGTTTGGAGATTTCGATTTTGATTTGGCAGACACCATTCAACACGTGGTACGTCGTGAACTTCTGCCATTTTTCTGCGATGTGCCCCACAACATTGCCGTAGGGTCGGAAAGCTTCGACGATCACGTCTTGTGGACCTTCGAATGGGAGCTCAAAGACCCGAATTGTTCGAAGACCGAAATCAGCATGATCTACCGTTACCTCTCCAATATGCCCGTCAGAATGCTTGAACTTGTGTCCGTGTGCGTGTTGTCGAACTACCTAGGCACATGCTTCCTCCGTCGTCATTTTGATATAGACGATACTGCCAGTGATAGAGAAGTGAATAGCTATCTCTTCCTGGGGGTCCAGACGTAGCTCTTCGCGAAATGTTGTTCAGTTTCGCGTGGTCGTGCATGTTCGGTTTGGACTGTCACTTTAAGTGTCGCTTGGCGGTAACAGTGCGCCATGAGGTGCAGTAGTAATGGACACTGCACAACACGAAAAATCGCGACGCGGAAGTAAACAATTGCGGTGCACAGTCCGGTGTGCGGAGCTAGTCCGCACGCGACCACGGCCGAAAGCCGACTGTGCCATTGAGCCATCCGAATATGTTTCACGGCCAGACCCGAATTTCCATATGTCGTCATAAATGCATCGAATTTCTGAACGACACAGGCACTGCAATATCGTATTTATCCACCGACATCAGGAAAGCGAATTTCAATTAAAATGTCTCTCCTTTACGGGAATATACATAACGAACGCACGAGTGCACATTGTAGACACATGGTGACGACATATGGAATTCCGGATCCGGTCGTGAGCCGCGCTCGGATAGCCAGATGTAAGGCGACCGCTCGCGATACACGGAAAATCCAGATTAGAGTCCCGGTCTGGTGCAAATTTTCATCATCGTCATTCCATTATAGGCTACAGCTGGTGGTTGGACATAGTACATCAATGTATTTCATAACGGCTGTAATTGCATCGTTCTTCTTAACAAAACAGGCACTGTAGTATCGTTAACATCGCATTTTCAGAAGGTCATAACTGTGTACTATCACAATCATGGTCCTAATTCTCGAGCGTTGTCGAATGCTGGCACTGATACCTAGCAAGGATACTTTCTTCCTCGTTAAAATATGAGGCTGAATTAGCGATGTTTCCTTGGTCAGATATGGATCAAGAGCACAATAAACCACGAGATTAACCAACAAAGTGATAAAGTATTTTTCCACGGGTCTGTGTTACACCAGCAGCTGACCTGAGCGCGCAGCTATTCCTGCAGACTTCGCCGGCTTCTTGTGCTGTAAATCACGTGCGGCATTTCCGCCGTTGATAGCCCTTCGTATGGCGGAGCTGCGCTCATCCCCGGTCATATCCGCCCTCGCGGCGCGCGAAATTGGTTCTCGTAACTGCTAGGACTGCAGCTAAAAGTGGACACTGCCCCGGGCATCAGCGTCCCGTAATACGGAGTATAAGCGCACAGAGCCGATTCAACTGCCAAATAACACCGCTCGTGCAGCCAGAAACGAAACCTATCGCCCACTACTCGCTTGTCGTCTCAGTCTGCAAGCTGCCCTCATCTACAATGTGATTCCGTATGATGTTACGAATGTTCAGGGATTATGGAGAAGAGTAAATGTATCAATTTGAGTTAGGGACCCTGGGCCGGAAACGGCCGAGTCAAAAGTCACAAGCGGAAATAGTTCTGATAACTATGACAGTGGAATTCATGTACTGGTGCTGATGATGCTGAGATTGCAGGGTAGGTTATCCGGACGAGTACTTAGTTGTGGAGGTTGGTATAATAACGTAACTAATCCAATGTAGTTGACGTACTCTTTGCTGACATGAGCAGCCCTGGTGTACAATGTCTGTACTGTAATAGACTGCAGTCTGTGTTTAAAAGTTGAAGTTCAAAATGGTTCGAATGGCTCTGAGCACTAAGGGACTTAACTGCTGAGGTCATCAGTCCCCTAGAACTTAGAACTACTTAAACCTAACTAACCTAAGTACATCACACACACCCATGCCAGAGGCAGGATTCGAACCTGCGACTGTAGCAGTCGCGCGGTTCCGGACTGAAGTGCCTAGAACCGCTCGGTCACCGCGGCCGGCGAAGTTAAAGTGCTAAGGTCGATCAGCCGTAACCAAATGGAGTTGTATCTGGTGACGGAACTTGCAGACACGATTTTCGTTTATGGACAAGTGAATACAAGCAGCAGAGAAGCGGCAAGGTTGTAGAGCACTAAATATCCGCGTAGAAGACATCCGAGTACATACATCTTGTTATCTTGTTACCAAACCTGTCCCAGCGATTAAGTGAAAGAGGGTAACTGATACCACCTTACAACGACCGAGGAAGGCGACGTACTACACGGACTCCCGTCTTGGAAGACACAGTGCTTCGCCGGCCGTGGTGGTCGAGCGGTTCTAGGCGCTTCAGTCTGGAACCGCGCTATCGCTACGGTCGCAGGTTCGAATCCTACCAAGGGCATGGATGTGCGCGATGTCCTTAGCTTAGTTAGATGTAAATAGTTGTAAGTTCTAGGGGACTGATGACCTCGGATGTTAAGTCCCATAGTGCTCAGGGCCATTTGAACCATTTGAACCCAGTGCTTCAGGATAAGGTACCCGCAATCAGCTCTCTATCAGTTGAACGTGAACTGATTGTTTCGCTGAGTACTGTGAGGAGAGTATTATGGGGAACGCAGCGACACTCCTACCATCCGCAGAAAGTACATGCTTTGATCTCTGCTGACTTCAGCCAATGGTTCCCGCAGCGTCTTACAGTCCATCCTCACTCTGCTGCTTATGTACTTTTCACGGATGAAACCTATTTCTTAGAGACGGAATGCTAAATAGTCGCAGTAGTCCTGTTTAGGCCGATGACTATCCCCACGCTACAGTTGTGAAAAGTCGTCAACACCGATTATCCGTCAACGTGTGAGGAGACAAAGTCAAATGATTACGTACGTACTAGACCAGTTACTTCTTCCCGCTCTTAAATGCACCAATGTATACAGTGTTTATCAGAGACGTACTACTCATGTTTCCTGAACATATCCAAATTGTCAGTTGTCAACGGATGTGATTACATTGTGACGGAGCCCCACCTAACTTTGGACTGAGGGTTCGTGATCAACTGGACCAGATATTCCCTGAAAAGTACACAGGCAAAGTTGCTCCTATTTCGTGGCCAACTCGTTCACCTAACATCATCCCAGTTGATTTCTTCTCAAGGGGCCACGTTAAAAATCTTACGTACGAGATACCTACTGAGACTGAAGAGGGTCTCATGGCAAAAATTCTAGCTCCTTGCGACACTGTTTAGAGAGCACCGGGCATATTAGAATGGGAACGACAGAACTGTGTGTGATGATGCAATGCCTGCATTGACGCTGGGGGACGCCATTAAAAAACTGTTGTAAAAGTATCAATTTGTGAATCTTGTGCAGTTAAACGGATTTCATTATTATGGTAACGGAGAACTTAGAATTTCTTATCTCTCTGGCATCAAGTTACTTCCGCCTTTACAACTCTATGAAGAGGAGAAATTATCTGAGGGTATTGGAGAGTATTCAGCGGGAATGTCCCTGTTCAGATGACTAAGCATTATGGGACTTAACATCTGACGTCATCAGTCCCCTAGAACCTAGAACTACTTAACCCTAACTGACCTAAGGACATCACACACATCCATGCCCGAGGCAGGATTCGAACCTGCGACCACAGCAGCCGCGCGGTTCCGGACTGAAGCGCCTAGAACCGCTCGGCCACATAGCGCGGATGGACGTGTACGAGTATAGAGACAACCCCATGAACCCATTGAACCTGCAAGGCAGCAGGAGCTGTTCAAGCTGGTGGAGGCTCTGTGGTTGTGTGGGACGTGTGCAGTTGGAATGATATGGGACGCCTAACACTTATAGATACGACTCTCACAGGTGACACATACGTAAGCACCCTGTTTGATCACCTGCAGCCATTCATGTCCACTGTGCATTCCGGCGGACATGGCCAATTCCAGCAGGATAATGCGACACCCCACACGTCCAAAATTACTACAGAATGGCTGCAGAAACACTCTTAAGAGTTGAAACACTTCCTTTGGCCATCAAGCTCCCCAGACATGAACATTATTGAGCATATCTAGGATGCCTGGCAACGTGCTGTTCAGAAGATATATCCTTCCCTCCAGCACTACTTCAGACATTAGTGGAGTCCATGCCACGTCGTGTTGCAGCACTTCTGCGTGCTCACGGGCGCCCTACACTACATAAGACAGTGTACCAGTTATTTTGGCTCTTCCGTGTACATTATACGTGTTTGTTCCGTATCATATCACTTCGTACTATTACTACTAAATATTAATATGATATGAAGTGAACCCCAAATTCATCACTTTTCATATAGTCACATACAACTGGGGCTTTCTCTACGTCATTGCCATTACGTTGCATTTATCGACAGTTAAAAAGCGATGCGACTCGTTACACCAAGCAGAAATTACGTTAGAGTCCTTCTGTCCTTCATTACGTTCATCAAGCGACTGTACTCTTCTGCAGACAACGGCATCATCAGCGAACAATCTGATAGTGCTGCTGATCCTACGAGGGTTTCCAAGTTCCGATTGGCCCCAAGATTAGGACCACAATGAAAATCCTTTTCAGAAATGGCCGCGCAGTGAGCACATAAAAATGCCTAGATGACAGTCCCCCGCCAATCGTGAAGCGCGTGCTGCCATTAGATTTCTTCATGCTAAGAGGTTCCGTTCCGCCTGGTTTGATGCAGTTCACATAACTGTCATTAGTGATTGTAAGATAGGGCAGTGGTGCAGGAACTTTGAAGCGGGACGTGCAGACGTTCATGATGCAGGTGGTCAGGGAAGGAAGCGAATGTCAACCAATGATCTTGTTCAACGAGTGGATCAGCCGGTTCGAGAAAAGCGTCCCACAAAGACAATTGAGAACAAGCAAAGAGGAATGTTGTCATGAGGCACTGTCCTTTTCATGACAATACTCGGCTGCGCCCTGCAGTTGTGACAAAGTTGCTTCGATGGGAAGTGCTTGATCACCCTACATACAGTCCGGACCTTGCTTCCTATACTTTTCATCTCTTTACTCATATGAACCACTGGTTAAGAGGACAGCGTTTTGACACAGACAACGAGCTGCAGAACAGCATAGAGACTTGCCAGAAAGCACAGCGGCTGTCTTCTCTGTCGAGGCTAATGGAAAATTGGTACCACGCTACGACAAACGTCGAAGTCGGAGCGGCGACTACGTAGAAAAGTAACTGGAAGGCGTACCTAAATTATGCAAATAAAACATTTTTGATTTTAACTATCGTTTCCATTTCGTGGCTGATCCTTTTATGATTACTTGGCGCAAGCGCGATATTAGTTTCGCTGTTGTCAAACATTAACGTCTAGTATAACGTGCTGGTCCCCTTTAGTCAAAAATTCTTCTGACCATTCACATATCTATGTAGATACTCCCTCGTCGATAATACGGTATAATATACAATGTCTTTCGGAAATCTAGGAAAACATGATCTTTCTGTTCGATTGCATCTACTGTTTGCAAGAAATCAAGTTTTTCACACGATTTGTTTTCCTTGAGTCTGGCATGATTTTTTGAGCGAAAATTCTTTTCTCTAGGAAACTCATAATATCCCGTCTTAAACGGTAAGGTCGGGTCATATACGGACGCTAATGATTTTAGTCTGAAATTCGTTGCTTCCAATCACTCACCGTTTTTGTAACCAGCAATGTCGCGCGATTTCAAGTCATAGGTGTTATTCACTGCGCGATAGATTTTCGACAAATATGGCTTCGGAAAGATAGAAATTATGCAGCGTAGTTAGTGTAAAACCTAAAAGGATTTCCATCAAGACCAGATGTATTAGTCACTCTGAGTAGACTTAATAGTTTTTCACTGCCACAGATGCTTATTCCAATAAATCTAAATTGCGCATATGTGCTGCGGTCAAATATTGGTATGATTATTTTCCTTACGCGTGACTGCACTGCTAATGCGGAATTAGTTCATCGGCTTTCTGTGAGTTTTCTTCAGCTTCAGCATCAAACTGATCCACATAAGATTTGGTGGAAGAGCTGATCCCTTCATTGGCTTTACGTATTATCTGATAAATATTTTCCCAGGATTAAAGAGTGAAAATTGCTGTATGCTAGATAGATAGCTCTTCTTGAAGGCTGCACGAGCTGCCATTAAGTTTTCTCTCTGTTTCCGTACATTACCTGCAGAAATAACTATTTTCTTAAATCTTTTAGTGTTATAATGAAGTCGTAGTTAGTCTTCTTTAAATAGTGTAGTTGCTGGTACGTGTTTATCTAGGGCTCGTACGTGTTTATCGGATATGAATTAAATGTTATCTGTTTGTCTTTAGTCGAATCCCTAACAGACATACCGAACACACTCTCCTGTTCCATGATGATAATTTTGCCTCTGATGATCATAGTTTGTGCAATAGGACCAAGGTGCCTAATTCTCCTCTGTTTACTGATGCTCTGGTAAATATTCGGTTTTTTTGTACCTGTAAGGTTTAACAAATTAATCTTGCTTGTGGGCTGTTGGGGCTGTTGGAGCTGTTGTTCGAAGCAATTGTCTAACAATGTATACAGTATTGCTTTCTAATTCCGTCTTTACCGCCGATGAAGTGGTGTTGTTGTGGTCTTCAGTCCTGAGACTGGTTTGATGCAGCTCTCCATACTACTCTATCCTGTGCAAGCTGCTTCATCTCCCAGTACGTACTGCAGCCTACATCTTTGTGAATCTGCTTAGTGTATTCATTTCTTGGTCTCCCACTACGATTTTTACCCTCCATGCTGCCCTCCAATACTAAATTGGTGATCCCTTGATGCCTCAGAACATGTCCTACTAACCGATTCCTTCTTCTAGTCAAGTTGTGCCACAAACTCCTCTTCTCCCCAATTCTATTCAATACCTCCTCATTGGTTATGTGATCCCACCTAATCTTCAGCATTCTTCTGCCGATGAAGTATAGGCAGTTTTTCCCAGCAGACGCTGGTCGGCTTAGTGTCACCACCTATTATTTCTGTGCTATCAAGTTTACGCTATCTTAGCACGATTCAACGACCGATGCGTCTGAATGTATTGACCTACAGAAACATTGGATTACTATCCTATGTCAACCGAGGCCGGTTCTTTTCATAAGAGCTCTCAACTGGATTTGTTTTGGACGTTCCTATCGCTGATGTTGCTGCTTATTATAAATACGTAATCTCCTGGGGGAACTAATTTATCTTTCAGATATACGTTCCACGTGTGACTGGATATTTGTCTATTTCTTATTTAAATTTGAATCAACTCTCAGTTCCCTACATGACGTTGGGGTAATTGCTTTCTACAGTACCACTAGCATTGGACGATCAACTGCAAGAGGTATAGCTTATGTAATACATATATCGTAGTTAAGTGCAAACATTTTACATAAAGAACTAAATAAAAATTAAGAAAGTGTTGTCTAAGAAGAACGCTTCTGTTATTGTACTCTGTTCCAAACCAAATGCTTAAACGAATTTCTCTGCAGTTTAGGATCGTTTTAATATCTTCGAATATATGTAGTATTGATCTGTAAAATATTTAACCAGTCAGAGTGTGATTAGAGGCCAATCTTGACCGTTGTGGAATCTTTGATAGTTGATTTGGTTCAAATGGCTCTGAGCACCATGGGACTCAACTACTGAGGTCATTAGTCCCCTAGAACTTAGAACTAGTTAAACCTAACTAACCTAAAAACATCACACACATCTATGCCCGAGGCAGGATTCGAACCTGCTACCGTAGCGGTCTCGCGGTTCCAGACTGCAGCGCCTAGAACCGCACGGCCACTTCGGCCGGCGATAGTTGATTTATCTCACAATTGAAAAACTGTTTTCTTCGTGTTTGGAGGCGCTGGGTTTGGAAAACGAGCACTAATGGGGTCCAGCTGTCGGCCCGCAATAAGTGTTTCAATTATAGTGGTTCCGCTGTAGGCGAAGAAGGGTTTTGTTGTAGACATCATAAAAAATTGCATTGGCGTCGTAGTTAAGAATCCTGGAGTGACAATTATACTCCGTAATGGGGAAAGCGTTAGAGCATCTGTTCATAGAAAATAATTAAGTGACAGAGCGATAGGAAGCTAAGGAGTTGGAAATTTTTCAAGCCTACTCTAGCGAGAAGTTGCAACTCGCTGGCGACAATTAATGAGGAAAACAACAAAACTACAAATAAATATCACCTGTTGCAGCACCTGAAAGAGTCGTTTGTAATTTGTCTAGTGATGCTTTGTGTGTGTGTGTGTGTGTGTGTGTGTGTGTGTGTGTGTGTGTGCGCGCGCGCGTTTGTTTTTGTGTGCGTGCGTGCGTGCGCGCTGCAATCGTCGTTATTCTGTGTGCAGCGTTACTGGACACTTCAGTAACTGTCAGAAGATACGAATATATTCGTCTTCCTACGTATATACCCCACAGAGGCAGTGCAGGTAAAAGTACGCTACTGCCGCCTTAAATGGCGCCGCACAGGCAGTCATTTTTCCCATTATCCACCAGTGAAGGGAGCGGAATGTGCTACAATAAAACGCACTCTCTACCATACACGTAACAGCGCGTTGCCTGTTCATATAGATGAAGATGACCACTGATCGTTGTACATAATTCTAGAAATCTGTACTCCAGATTATAAAGTAGATGAAATAAATTAAGAGTCATTGTGACGAAATAAATATTATTCTGACAGAAAATGCGAAGACGGGGGCACCGACTAGAATTCTCCATGTTATCGGACGTACTTCAGACAGTTGATAAATGTATTGTAGAGGCCACGTAATTGATGAGATCGAAGAGAAGACTTACATAGAATTAACTGTCCTATCTGTTACCCTTTCCCTATCAGCAGATAAAAGATATCTTACCTGCAGATCTTCTGTCCCTTGACCGTGGCTGCATCGGAGGTGTTTCCGCCAGAAAAAGTTGTGTGCTATTGGTAATTTAAAAACACGTTTGAATGCGAGGCAATCTTGGTACAGCATGGGACATCAATCCACAATTCTGGCTTACTCGTAGGACAGCTAGTCCTCCACAGGAATGAGGAATTACAAGAAAAAAGCATTTGAATAAGGAATAAATGTTCGCTTAGCCCCTAGAGAGCTTTCACTAGTGAAACGTAGGACCGCATCTTAAGAAACGTTCAGGAGATATTGTTCTTGACCATGAGAGATTCAAATACAATGAGCGATAAGCGCAGCAAACCTTGCCCCATCAGTTAGTAGCGTGCAGGCAGCTTGCAAAGTAAGTTTTGAGCACGGGTAATGGAAGGCATTGCTGCAACAACTAGATACGTCCAGTTTTGGCCGAAAATAGGATTGTAATATCATTACATAGCTTAAAAATTGCTCGATCGTCTGGTGCAAGAATGAGACCTGTCCAAGGGACCAATTCAGAATAAATCAAGGATTGGATTTACCGACGTAGGATATGTTACGAAAGATCGGTTCTTTGAGTTCTTCACTTCACAAAAGCATGTACTTTCGGTATAGTGCATCATTCTCACAACTTACTTATCCTGATTTCGTCATTCAGAAAGCACCAACTACATTGACTTTTCCTGAAGAAAAGCCTCTGTTAATCAAATCTGAAAAATATAAAGATGTTGTGAAGTTTACCAAAAATTATATGCCAGTCTCAGACATGGAATTTTATAACAAGGTGGTTTGTGGGAGGACTGTTACAGATGATACGTATAGTTCATCAGAAGGATAAGCGCTATAAACTTCTTATTGACCTTCGACGCCTGTGACGTTTATTGGGGAAATTTTTGTTTTGTGGTTCTCAGACTTCTCATAACATACAGTAACCTGTAAAGAGCTAATGGCTGTCGTTTCTTTAGTTACTTGTTTATTTTTATCACATCATATTCAAAAATCAAAATTGTTTGGCGCAAGAGCAAGAAAAGTCCAGTGTTTTAACATACAATAATATCGTAATAAATCTTTGTTTAGTTATGTAATACGCTATTACTGTATGTTGGTCGCCTAAATACAGGTTGATAAAAGACAAAATCCTTTAATAAACTTTTCTAATTTCTGGACAGTTTCTTCGAAAATATGTAAATGTGCCTTATCTTTTTATTGTACCAATACCTTCAAGCACAGCGGTCGAGCCGAGCGCATGCATACTCTCGCAGTACAAGCGATTTCCACTGATGTGGCTTAACACACGACTGGTTCCAAAGTAATGGAAAGGCCATTCATGCTAGCTAAAGATGGGGTCGACCTCCGCACTAACATTTAACAACATTGTCGCGAACTTGTGCCAGAATGGGCACCGTCTGAAATCTGTAACCGACTAGGTTCAAAGAACAGGTCTCCATGGTTTTATTCTCTTTTGTACCGAATGTTACCGGGCATGGAGGAGCACAGCCTGACGATTCTATCGGCGTTAGACCGGAAAGTCAGTGGAAGACCCCTAGCATTTAAGTTGGCCACTCTGTGTTGGTGTCAGGAGGGCGACTCGTGAGAAAAATTAATTCACCCGCAATATCCGATGGTCCTGCATGTAGACAACGCAACTGTGCTTCAGAAGCCGTTCTTGGTGGCCGAGCGGTTCTAGGCGCTTCAGTCCGGAACCGCGCGACTGCTACGGTCGCAGGTTCGAATTTTGCCTCGGGCTTGGATGTATGTGATGTCCTTAGGTTAGTTAGGTTTAAGTAGTTCTAAATTCTAGGGGACTTACGACCTCAGATGTAAAGTCCCATAGTGCTCAGAGCCATTAGAACCATTCTGTGCTTCAGAAGGGCGAGAACAATTGACATTATAACTAAATTTCGTCTATTTGAAGTTGTTAAATATTCACGGAGGGCCCACGATGATTGTCATTGGATTTGTAATTTAGCCCTCTGTGTGAATCACTGACTGGAAATATGATCACTCAATTAATTAAATGCTGTATCTTTGTAAGGGACTGGGGAAAACAGCTGCTGAGACCAACAATATGTGGGTGATACATCGCGTAAAAGACTGACGTTTGCAGTACGAAACCGATGGGCTTAAATGTCCACTTCTTGATGTGGAAGCGGTTGGTGTCGACGCCAATATATTTGCCATTAGACAGAGGTTTGCAGAAAAGACTCGTCGACGATTTCATTGTGGGCACATGGCAGTTCGTTAGCCTGTGGAGTGGATTCCAGTCGTCACAAATACTGAAGGCGGGATCTTTGAGTGTACCAGCCACATGTACTGCAGACTACTGAGAAAAATAGCAATCGTCGGCCGAATAACCTGAAAAGAGCACAAAAAGCCGGGCCATGTCACCACTGAATTCTTGCAAAACTTAGAAGCTCATTCAAGAGACTCGAAAATTACACATCAGTTCGAGAAGAGACTTTCCGATCTCATGTAATGCATATTGCGTCATTTATGTTTTACTGCTCTTTATTTTATCTTGTTGCTAGACTGTACGATACATCAAACGCACTGAAGAAAAAGTAAGTAACCGTCATTTGTAACGCTGTACCGCAGAAATACGTACAGGCAAGACGTAAATGTTTGAAGCCTGTGAAGTGAAGATGTTGATGCCAGTGACGAACTTCGAAATGACAGCTAACCGCAACGAAAAAAAGTAGTCTTTACATATTCCTTTAATAATTTTGCAGTAAGTAGTCACACATAGACACAACACTAGAAATTTTGTGCCCATTAATCGAATAGCAGGGAGAGAGTATATCAGTTCGATGCTCTCCTCAGCCGTTGAACACACCATCACACACACATACTAAGTCAGACAACCATTACTGCAGGTTCTTCGTAGCATCAGAAAAGGCGGAAATTTTTATCTAAGCCAGTAGTTCCCAAATTTTTGTCCGACGGAGCATTTTGAGGGGTTCCTGTTACGCTGACGGAACATCTTGTTTATTATCAAGGTTAATAAAATTTTAGAAAATGAAAGAAATTTCTTTTATTTAGTGATTATTTCAATTTTAAATCACAACAAATAATACAGAAATCATGATAAAAATTTAACAAATAATTAGTATCGTCAAAATGTCGCAAAAAACGCCATCTTGTTACCAGCACTTATTCACTTACCGTGGAACACCAGTGTTCCTCGGAACACAGTTTGGGAACCCCTGATCTAAGCCATTGTTGATCAACCGGCTGCGAATTGTTCATATGTGAGATCTAACAACGCGTGCTGTAGTCGACGTAATTTCGGTCTGTATCATGTGCAGCTGCACAAATACCGAGCTCACTACGATTCGTGCAAACAGCGTATCATGAAATGGGATAAACAGAACGTGCAGGGAAGAATGTATCAGGACAACTCCGAAAGTATGACCGATATAAAGGAACAGGTTTCCTGCAACCGGAATGCACAGTGGCTCTCTGGGTACATGTTACAAGGCAGCGCTTCCGCTACCGCATAATACACTGATGAACCAACAGCATTACGACCACTGTCCAACGAGAAACTGAATGCTGACCGCTGGCGAAGCACCGCGTGATGCGCTAAGAGCACTGCAGAAACTAATGGGGATCGTTCTAGCAACGATACGGGCCAGAAGCGGGGAAATAAACTGACAAAAGCTACTTCGAAAAAGAGCAGACAATTATGGTCTAGCGTCTGCGGACTCCCCTCTCTTTTGGCCTCAAAACACTATTTTGCAACATAATCTCCATTCAAGATGACGGCCTTGCACATCTTACCCGGAGGGCCTGTATGCCCCTATGATACCGAACTACTGGTCAACGTCTTGCGGCATCAATGACCTTCCCATCATCCACGTACTGTTCCTGCGGACCGCATCTTTCATTGGGGTAAACAGATAGTCGGAAGTGCGAGGTCAGGGCACACAAACCTTTGAGTACACCAGCTGGTGGACGAGTGCGTCAGTACTACCAACACAGGCGTCCAGATGAACAGCGAGGTGTTGGACTGTGATCCGTCGCCCACCTCGAATTAGTGTGTCCGCGCGTTCCAACACTGCATGAGTGACAGCTGTGTGCACTCGGGCGGCACGTAACAGATTGGACAGATTTGCGCGACCTTATTGCGATGATGACAGATGTCTCGCCCAAGTACTCAACGTGCTTTTGTTGACTGCCAGGTCTCCATGACCTTCTGCAAGCGCCTAAGAATATCTGCGATGCTCTGGTTTTCCGCCAAAGGAAACGCAATTACAGCTCTCTGCATGGAAAGCATCGCCGTTACAGATGTCATTTTGAAGGCTATGTATAGCGCCGTCACCAACCAGAACTTTATGAAACTGTAGTGGCTGAAGCGGAAATATTCCACGATCTCACACAACAAATTCTGAATTTTTTCAACCGAAATTGGCAGAGAAAAAATGTCTTGCATTACTTACTGAACGCTCCTCGTAGTTGACTGTTGGCGTATTAGCGTCGTGAACATCTACGGAAATTGGTTCAAGAACGGTGAAGCCATCAGTAGGCTACAAGATGCTGAAGGTCCACACCTCATCACAGAAAGTGGAGGTCAGTGGCCGGCCTACTCTGTAAAACAGGATAGACGGCTATCTGTACGAGATCTCAAGAGAGAGTAGGGGAGGGTGTTGTACCTACGAACACTTTTCAGACTATCGAGTCTAGTCAGACCTGTCAAGAAATTTAGTATATCTTCTTGATCCATTTATAACTGATAGCCTTCACTTTTTGTTTATCACAGTCTTTTTTGAAATCATAAACATTACTCTGGGAGAGTAAGATTTTCCAAACGTGAAAAAATGTTACAAGCCACGATGTGGTCATGTACTTACGAACAAACATTCTGTTGAGATTTAAAAACGTTGCAATCGAGAAATTTTCTCGGTACTGAATTCAGTACTCTACATGTTATATCATTACTTTATTACACGCCAATAAACGGGAAATCTACTCAAATGAGGTAGAAGCATTGGTGATATCTAGTTAAGAGCTAAATACATTTTTAAATTGAATGTATTGAAAACTGAAGCAGATTTCCATCTTAAAGACAGGTAAAATTGTGAAGCCATTTAAAAAATTCTGTTTATTTGCGAATATCACATTATCCATGGATGAAGACCCCCTTCCGTTTCAAGGTACAACATAGTGCACGACCGACGAAATACGCCTTAACCATCCATACGTTATACAACTAGTTTTCAAAACATATAGAAGTTTAGTCTCCATAAAATTCTGTGACTGAAGAGTTAACTATATCTCCGAAGTATTTTTTTAATGATTTCTTGAAGCCTTCAGCTGCCATTTTTTTTGTTTCCTATACGATTGTGCAATTTCGGCCTTAGGCCATTTTCAATTATCTAAAACGGAGGATTCATACATTGGATACATCAGTGACACTTGCGAATTTGATGTAGGAACAAGTCATATCAGTAGATATATGAGGTGCATTACAACTTACTTTATGGATGATTTTTGGTAACAGATTGTCATATACGTCGTTGCTCCTATGACATCATGCTATGCTGATAAATTAATTCGAGGTGTTCACGCTATTTTAGGAGCTTGATACTTTCGAGCAGTTGTTGCAAAGCTCTTATAAGGCACTTAACACGAGAGAGATTATAATTATTTTACAGGATTCTGCTACTTAACCTGCATATGTTTTTGTTCCCAATTATATTTAATTATCGTTTATCATTGGTGTAAATATGACTGTATGTAATTTCTTTAAAATAACTTGTAAATATTTGTTCCTTTATTGTAGGAGCATGTCATTTTTGAAAAGTTGGTACAAATATCTTATATATCACATTTATCACAGTATTCTAATGAAATAGTACTGAAAACCACAAGAGTTAACTAAACACTGCTTTATGGTTGCGTGGTCTTTCGCGTTACAGTCATATTTATTAATGAGTGTAGCGATAATTTTACATTCTATGCTTCTTTAGCGCTTCGCCCTAAAACTGAAGAAAGTTCACTAGGAATTTCCTATTTCGCAGGTCTTTTTGCTCATTTAAAACTTTGTCTGACTGATCTCTTAGATGTATGTAGATTTCAATTTCTTCCACTGCATCCATGATTTTCCTTTTTGTAGCTTATGTAACATTTGGAGTGATCCATCTATATTAGGATTTTGTGGTTGGTGTCTTTTAAGCGTGCAGCAAATGTGGATGACTTATTGTCGCTTATTGTCTTGTGTTCTCTAAATCGTGTACTAAATTTTCTTCCTGTTTGTCCAATATAAAATTTGTGCATTTGGCCAATGTCATAGGAGCAATGACGTATATGACATAATCTGTTACCAAAAGATCATCCATAAAGTAAGTTGTAGTGCACCTAACATATCTACAGATATGACTTGTTCCTACATCAAATTCACAAGTGCCACTACTGTATCCAATGTACGAAACTTCCGTTTTAGATACTTGAAAATGGACTAAGGCCAAAATTGTACAATTGTACAGGAAATAAAGAAAAATGGCAACTGAAGGCTTCAAGAAATAATTCAAAAAATTCATCGCAGTTGCGGACGCTATCGCATTGAAAATCTTCGGAGTAACTTTAATATGTCACGAAAAACGAAACTCTGTGATCGGGCCCTGAAGACCACCCGTTGTCGACCGGCCATCATGTCGACCTGTGCTACGTGGTGTCACGCGGACGTGGTGTAGGAGGTCACAGGGTCAGCACTCCGCTCTCCCGGACGTTGTCAATGTTCTGACGTGAGAGCCTCTCAATCAAGTAGTTCGTCAGTTCGCATCACGAGGTTATGTGCACCCTGGCCCTTTCTCCCATCAAGGGGAAATCCTTTAAGGTACCGGGAATCTAACACATGACCTCTGCATGGCACCACCTACACTGACTACTCAGCAACCGAGGCGGGGTTTAATATACTAAATATTTACAAACGGTGCAAAAAACACAACTTCACATCTCACAGCAACAAGAACAGTAGAAAAAGCTGAGAACCGCTTAGGGAGGTCTCTAGTGCGCGTTCTTTCATGTGATTCTAAAATCCATCAATAGATTGAAACATCGACCTGGAAATATCCCATGTTCGTGGGTAACCTGACCTCAAAGTACAACACTCTACTCTAGAATGCTGATAGATCTGACTACAAAGTACAATGCTGGTGCAGGTACAACTGTTTGGAGAAGACCGTGGACATGTGGCTCCACAGCAGATTACCCAAACATATCCCCATGTGGACCCAGATACATCATCATTTACGAGTGTTGTGAGAGCAGAATCATTAAGACTGATACGGGAATTAGCGGAAACGTAAGCATGGTTGAATGAATAACTTTTTTGTTACATCACGTCGATGATCGTGCCCAGGTAAGCCATCACCCACGCGAACGCCTGCTCGCTAGTTATTCCACACGGGAAATTGTAGACCGGCTCGACGATTGCTTCCATTTGCCAGACCACAACAGAAGATCGTGTCTGTCACTTCCCGTGTTGAGTAATAGGCTTTCATTACGCTGCTAAAACATTTTATAAAATTTTCACAACACAACCTGTTTCCGTCAGAACTAATGTATACCGTGTACTTATTCAGAACTGTGAATATCGCTTACTACAGGTGTTTACTGCATTCTGTATCTACGGACAGTAACAGAGGAATTTGCCCTCATTTGTTTACTGCATTTGTAGGTCGTTCGTAATAGCAAAGAACTTGCAGTAGAAAAGATGGATTTCACTGTAGGGAAGATGAACAAGAGCTCATGTATCTTAAGCTATGCATTTTAGAGCCCATGTTTGCTAGACTTTTTCCCTGTTTTGGTTCATACTACCACCTCTCAAAATATGGAATTCTTCTTTAACATCCTGTGTACCTCTAGAGTAATATGAGGCCTCTGAGGTGTGAGCAGGATTTCATTCAGCTGTGTCCTTGAGAAAGAAGCATGAAAATGAAAGAGAGGACTTAAAATCTGCGCAACAAGTGCCCAGGTAAGGTTACGCTTGCACTTTTAAAAGTGCAGTGACTGCTACGAGGCAAGTGTACAGCAGAAACCAACAGAGACCCAGATATATTTCACAAAATCTGATTCCTCTGTGAGTATAACGGTGCTTGATCAGTGATTATCGAAAAAAAAAATACGTGAATTCCATCACTAATACTGAAAAGGATCATGACGGAGAGACCAAAAATCTCAAAGAAAGAGACATAAAAAAAGGGCTATCAGTTAAGTACAGATGTGAATAATTAGAGTTTTGGAGCCAAGCTAGAGCATTACAACACAGGAAGCAAATGATAAAGTATGTATGCAAGTACGCTGGCGAAACCGTAGCTGAAATAAAGATAGGAGAACTCGGAAACGTAAAGAGAGAACGGAAAATTGTGAGAATGCTATTGGTCCAAGAGGTTACTAAAATTTAGGTGTGACTCTAAAGCGAATGATAAAATACTAGAGAAAGAAATAAAGTTCCTTGATGGCATCACCTCTGGAAATAAAAAGAAATGCAATAACTTGGTCAAAAAATTGGATACAACGACTTTCAATCTCGGTTTTCGGATGGTTCGCATTCCAAGGATAGTACGAACAATAAGTGCCAGGCCACGAGTATACTGCAACGGTATCATGTGCAGAAAGAATACTGTGGGCAACGGCTTAGCGATAGCGTCAAGGTGGTTTTTCTAATAAATTTTTGCACTTACTAGTTCTGCAAGGAACTGAAGAGAACTTCTTTAATGCGTTGAATTAGAAGTGAGGTACTGGTTGAAGTAAAGCTGTGGTGGCTAGTAGTCAGTCATCTCTGCACGGTGCAACTTCTGGAAGAGGTCCTGGTCCTAACCATAATCAACACTGTGTTGCAAAGTGCACGATTTATTTTGCTAACATTAAATCGTATTAAGAGAAGATAAGAGGCAAAATTGGGGTAAAAACTGTCTCCCTGACAAGCACATTGTTCTTTCGTAGTACGAGTAATACTCATAAAATTTTAATTATGACTTCAAAATAACGAAGTTGTAAACTCTAAGGGAAAAAGTAAAAAAAAAAAAAAAATCAAACCGGCGCACCACCGGAATTCTCCGAATGGGACGGAAATCAATATATGTGATGAACACGTACAAACAAATGTGTTTCAAAAAAATTGGATGATTTATTCAAGGAAAAGAGCTTCGAAAATTGTGCAAGTCAATAACACGTTGGTCCACCTCTGGTCCTTATTCAAGCAGTTTTCCGGCTTGGCATTAACTGACAAAGTTCTCGAATGTCTTCCTGAGGGATATCGTACCAGATTCTGTCCAATTGGCGAGTTAGATCGTCAGAATCCCGAGCTGGTTGGAAGGCCTTAAACATAATGCTCCAAATGTTCTCAACTGAGGAGAGATACAGTGACCTTGCTGGCCAAGTTAAGCTTTGGAAAGCACGAAGACACGCCTTAGAGACTTTCGCCGTGTGTGGTCAATGTACCGCTGTGCTGCAAGGGGACTGCGGGTGTCAACGAAAGGGGCCATGTTTTATAATGAAACGGCACCTCAGATAGTGACCCTACGACTTATCTTAGAAGATAGCCTAAAGGAATTTATAGATTTAGAGAAATGGACACATTCCTCGAAATTGTGAAGGTAGCAGGTATAAAATAGAGGGAACGAAAGGTTATTTACAGCTTGCGCAGAAACCAGATTGCAGTTACAAAAGTTGTAGAATGTGAAAGGCGAACAGTGGTTGAGAAGGGAGTGAGCTAGGGTTGTAGCCTAACTCAGATATTATTAAGACTGTACATTGAGCAAGCAGTAAATAAAATCTAGAAGAAATTTGGTAAGGCGACTTAAGTTGAGGGAGGAGCAATAAAACCAGATTTGCTGATGACGTAGTACCCGTTACGGTCTTAGAAGAACAGACGAACGGAATGGATGTGTTAAAAAGAGGTTATAAGATCAGCATGAACAAAAGTGAAACTAGCGCTGTGAAATGTAGTCGAATTAAATCAGGTGACGCTGAGGGAATAAGCCTAGGAAATTAAACACGAAAAGTACTACGTAGTAGACGAGTTTTGCTGTTTGGGTGCCAAAAATCTGGTGATAGCTGAAGTAAAGAGAATGCAATATGCAGACAGGCTATAGCAAGAAAAACCTATCTGAAAAAAGAATTTGATAGCATTTAATATAGATTTAAGTGTTATGAAGTGTTGTACCTGACGAAAATACGATCGTCAATATAACGGTTTATTCTTTACGTGCTCCGACACACAAATAAAGATGATAACATAAACACACACCACCTCAGCAGAAGCAGAAAATGCCGCAAGGTAAACACTGCACAAAGCAAATAATTTAAGTTAGCCTTAAGTAAGCGGATGGAGAGAGGACAACGAGTGGGAACTAGAAGATGTAAAGTATTAGTTCACTTTTTACAATATAGATATGAATTTTTACGTAACATTGTATACTGCACTTCCATAGGAACGTTCAGATTATTGACAATTTTCTGAATATTAAAGTATCACTGGATATAGACAAATTTAGAACACTCTTCATTTCGAGTGCATGGTCTCGATGTTAATTTTCATCATAAAATTTGAAATATACTGCTGCCCTGTCTAGGATGATTCTGTCGTCTTAATCGTTCATCACTAACTGGGGCGGGCCTCCTGCTCGGCTCTATATCAGCGTCTCGGTGCGGTGGCGCTGCGAAGCTGAGACAAGGTGTGGCTTCGCCAGCGCCTCCCATTCGTCGTTGCACTATGAATCGAGGCATTGTTATCTTCTGTCGTATCGATGCGAGATGCCGACTTTGTTGCAACACCGCGATCTTTGGACGACACCACAGGAGGCCTCTTCTGGAGATATTTGAAGTGCAGCCTTGCACTGAAGTGAAACGTGTACGATAAGCAGTTCAAAGGAGCAGGAAACAGAAGCTTTTGAAAATGTGCTGCTATAGAAGAACGTTGATGATCGAATGGGTAGGTCATGTAACCAATGAGGAGTATGGAATCGAATCGGAGAGAAAGAAATTTATGGCACAACTTACTGAAAGGACGACTCTGTTTATAGAGCACAGCCTGAAGCTTCAAGGAATCGTCATTTGGGTATTCCAGGGAAGTGTGGGGATCAAAAATTGTAGAGAGAGGTGAAGAGATGAAGACCGTAAAAAGGTTAAAATGGATGTGGCAGTCAAATGAATATGAGACAGACGGAAAAAGGCAAGTAAAATGCTTACTTCAAAAGCAAACGCCATAACTTTTAATACATTTATCTCACTGTGAGACAAGATGATCAACGCCTTCATGAAATAATAATTGTTGTAGCTAGGGTACAATGATTGCACCCGAGCGTAAATCTGTTCTTACGAAACAAATCTACGGCCACGGATGTCTTTCATCAGGGAACGAAAAATATGGAAATCGCATGTGGAGAGGTTGGAACTGTCTGCAGGATGTGTTAAGGCTTCCCAGATAAACTTGTCCAGCGTGGTCGAAACAACCTTGGCAGCATGTAAATCCTCATGGGTGCAGTCATGGTTCCGTAGGGAACCGCAAACATTTTTCCATGAAGGCACTACCGTCTAGTTCCACAGTGGGATAAATGTATTAGCAATTATAGCGATTACTATTGAAATAATAAACAGTTCACTTACCTTTTCCCATAATCTCGTTTTCATTTGACTGCCCCTTGTAGGCTGCAGTAGTTATTCAGAGGTGAAGAAGGTTTGCACAGGATAGGGTAATGTGGAGAGCTGCATAAAACCAGGCTGCAGACTGAAGACCACAACAAGAGCATACGACATCCATCGTTTGGAAAAATAGGGCGCATAAAAATGTGATATGTAGAGCCCACGAAGAGGGATTTCCAATCCAGGTTTGTTTTTCACATTAACATTATCAATCCCACCTCCTACTATTCTCTTCAAAATATAAGTATAATTCTTCCAAACTTTCCACTCGAACTCTTCAACAAACAATATTACTTATGTCTTACCAGATTCATAACTACCAAAACCAAACATATCAGTCACTGGCATACAAACACTGTACTTTTTTTTTTATAATACTCTCAATTAAAATGGTTTTCCCTACACTCATATACGAGGGTGAGTGAAATGAAAACCTTAAATTTGCAATAACAAGTCGAAATTTCCCGCCGTTGTCTTGTAAGTTGGTAAGCGTGCTACAAACAGCGTGCAGTATGGCCTGTAGGTGGCAGCATAGTGCAAATGCACACACACACCGTCGCAGTATCAGTATAAAGATGGCCGCCCCACTTGCGACTTGCATCAGGGAAGAACAGCGCTCTGTTATTCGGTTTTTGAGTAGTGGAGGTGTGAAACCTATTGAAATTCATCTAAGAATGAAGGTTCAGCACGGTGATGCATGTTTGTCACAGCAGCAAGTCTATGAATGGAGTACGAAGTTCGCAAATGGTGTGACTTCAGTGGAAGATGCTCCTCGTCCAGGTCAGGCACAACGAGTTGTGACTCCACAGAACATTGCAGCAGTTGAAGCCGTAGTGAAGGAAAACCGCCGAGTGACACTGAATGACATTGCAGTATGTTTACAGATTAGTCATGAGTCAGCACACCACACAGTGCATGATGTGCTCCAGTTTCACAAAGTGTCTGCAAGATGGGTGCCACGGCAGCTGACTCCTGATGCTTGTGAAGGTGATAGCTTCCTTGCAAGAATCGTTACTGGGGGCGAAACCTGGATTCACTTCCACCAACCGGAAACGAAGAGAGCGAGCAAGGAATGGCGCCATTCCTCATCACCAAAACCAAACAAGTTTCGAACAGAACCATCAGCAGCGAAGGTTATGCTGACTCTCTTTCAGGTCGAAAAAGGCGCCATTTTGGAGCATTACATACCTAGAGGGACCACTGTCACCAGTGCATCATACACAAACCTCCTAAAAAATCATCTGCGGCCTGCAACCAAATGAAATCGAAGTGGATTGCTGTCAGCAGGTGTCCTTTTGCAACATGGCAATGCAAGGCCCCACACTGCCCGTACAACAGTTGCAACAATGACAGATCTGCATTTTGAGTGTCTTCCTCATCCACCATACTCACCAGACCCTGCCCCAAGTGATTTCCATATGTTTGGACCACTCAATGACGCAATGGAAGGAAAGAAGTTCCGTTCTGATGAAGAGGTACGCCACGCGGTGCATGAGTTGTTGCGTGAACTACCAAAATAATTTTTTTCTAAGGCAATTTATGCACTTTGTAAGCTCTGGAGGACTTGCATTGAGCGTGGGGGAGATTATGTTGAAAAGTGATACAGCTTTGTACCACTTCTGCACAATAAATAATATATTAAAAAATATTTAAGGTTTTCATTTGACTCACCCTAGTAATTGTACAGGTAAAGCTGTGGTTCGTACTAAAAACTCTGGCATTGTACCAAGATACCACTTCACTTGCCCAACCAGTTAACAGATAAGAGTAATTTATAAAAGGTCTTACAAGCTTCTTCTTTGACTGAAAAGATAGAACAAACCTTTCTATAACATTTAATTTGTGACTGAAGTGATATTAAATGAAGTTTAAGGGCATTGGTTCACAGGTTCTTGTGCCTTTGTTGTTGGTATTTCTAATTTTAACATGACAAAGTTTGATGCTTTCGGTCAAAGATCTGGATGGCTTACAGTGGCTACTGTTCACTATGGTGGTACATCTACATCTACATTTATACTCCAAAGGCCACCCCACGGTGTGTGGCGGAGGGCACTTTACGTGCCACTGTCATTACCTCCCTTTCCTGTTCCAGTCGCGTGTGGTTCGTGGGAAGAACGACTGCCGGAAAGCCTCCGTGCGCGCTCGAATCTCTCTAATTTTATATTCGTGATCTCCTTGGGAGGTATAAATAGGGGGACGCAATATATTCGATACCTCATCCAGAAACGCACCCTCTCGAAAACTGTACAGCAAGCTACACCGCGATGCAGAGCGCCTCTCTTGCAGAGTCTGCCACTAGAGTTTACTAAAAATCTCCGTAACGCTATCGCGCTTACCAAATAACCCTGTGACGAAACGCGCCGCTCTTCCTTGGATCTTCTCTGTCTCCTCTGTCAACCCGACCTGGCACGGATCCCACACTGATGAGCAATACTCAGGTATAGGTCGATCGAGTGTTTTGTAAGCCATCTCCTTTGTTGATGGACTACATTTTCTTAGGACTCTCCCAGTGAATATCAACCTGGCACCCGCCTTACCAACAATTAATTTTATATGATCATTCCACTTCAAATCGTTCCGTACGCTTACTCCCAGATATTTTACAGAAGTATCTGCTACCAGTGTTTGTTCGGCAATCATATAATCATACAGTAAAGGATCCTTCTTTCTATGTATTCGCAATACATTACATTTGTCTATGTTAAGGGTCAGTTGCCACTCCCTGCACCAAGTGCCTATCTGCTGAACATCTTCCTGCATATCGGTGCAATTTTCTAATGCTGCAACTTCATTGTGGAATCAATGATATGAAGTTTATCATCTTAGGCCGTGAATTTATTTTCTATTTGTTCTTTGAGTTTTTTCTTTGTTCTTTTCAAGAACTATAACTTTTATTTTAGGAATTTATTATTTAATAATTGATTATAGAGTTTTTGTTGAATGAGAACTTTTTAAGTGAATGGCTCTATGGTTGTTATGACTTTAATTTTGGATTGAATGTACGTTATTTTTATGTCTTTTGTTACGTATATTTCTTCTTTGGTAATTTACTACAGAGAGGATTATATGTCAGCGGAAAAAATATAAATCGCTTTATTGTCATTATTGGCCTTGAAAGTATTAATAATCAAGACACTATTACTTACCATACTTTTAATATTGGTGAAGTTTACAGTAAGGACATTGGTAGTTCTTATTTGTATTTTACAATGCCTTTCATTGTTAGGACACGTAGTCGTCAAGTGTGACGAGGATGAACTATTTAAGTATGGCATAATGGTCATGATATGTATGAAAGTGTATATTTTTGTTGGTGATTTGACTTAGTATTATCATAAATATAGACACCTTCTCCTCAAAAAAGAACGCAATAATCTTGCTAAAATCCGAGAATCGATTCTTCTTGGTTTTGTAGCTCTCAGGGGCACTCTGCAATGCTCTCTGTGAGTCGCGCGCAGAATACGCAGTCTTCCGCGCTATAGTAGTGTACTTCGCGTATGTGCCGGCAGTCTAACACTATCATAACGGTCGCACTTTGATGTTTTCTTTTCTTTTGACGTGGTAACTGAAACTTTGTGAGTGTTTTCTGAGGGGCGACCGTGGCAGGACTGACCTGCCGGTGACGGCGACGGGCAGCACGCGGCAGGCGAGTGGCACGGGAGGCGGGTTGGCTGCGGCGGTGGTCTCGCCGCCGGCGCTGCCAGCGGTGGGGGTGGCGATGGGGGCGGTGATGGCGGCGGTGGAGGCGGAGGCGGCGGCCGGGCCCTTGCGCGGCCACGCCACCGTGCCCTCCCACTCGCGGCCGCGGCTCAGCTGCTGGAACATCAGCTCCTTGCCCTCCATCTGGTTCAGCTCCAGCACGTTCCGCCCCAGCAGCTCGCGCTGGCTGTAGCCCGATATCTTCTCGCCGGCGCGATTCACGTACTGCAAAAAAAAAAAAAAAAAAAAAAAGAAAAGAAAGGAACCAATTATTCATCATTTGGTTTTGAAGCAATTTCAAAGGCCGCGTTTTCAGACAAAATTACAGGATTTCAGGTCCGCCTGTTACACAGATAACTCTTTTTAGGGTTCCATATGTTAATAAGTTAAAACAGAACCCTTGTAAGACTACTATGTTGTCCGTCTGCCTGTCCGCATCTTAAGGGGAACGTAGGCGAAAGCGATCAAAATTGCAATAAAAAAATATTGGATCTACATTTCCTACAGTGTATTGAAATATCAATTCCTGAACATTACTTTCCAATTCCACCCCTAAGTGTGATTAAAAATAATAATGGGTAGAAGCTTGCACGGGGTCATGACCCTTTCTTGTTCTGTATTTCGTCCTACTATTCATTCCTGCGGCGTTTTTTTCCAGTTTCATGCAGTCACAATCAGGGGAACGTTTCGGTGTTTTACCAGATTCAAAACTTCTACAGAAGTCTTCTTCTGTAGTGGTCAATCCAAGAATTCGTTTGCAATAGCTACAATGGCGGCTTGTCTCCATTCTGTGCGTCTTTCAGCTTTTCTCTTCATTTCTTTATAGGTGTTGCATCCCACATCTTTCACGATTTGATCGATGTACCTCAGCCGTGGTCTTGCTCTGTGTCTTTTTCCCTCGAAATATCCCTCTATGATTGTGTTCAGGAGTCCTTTATGTCTTAATAGATGGCCTGTAAATTGCACTCTTCTTTTAACAATGGAACTCCAGAAGCTTCTCTTCTCACCTGCTCTTTCCAGAACCACTTCGTTTGTGACCTTGTCGAGCATTTTGAGCATGCGTCTATAGCACCACATTTCCAAAGAATTTAGCTTCTGGTCTTCCTCTGTCCCGAGAGTCCATGTTTCACACCCATAGCATGCCACATACGATTTCAAAAATCTTGTCCTGATTTCAAGGCTGATGCACTTAGATGTTAAGATGTTTTTCTTATTGTTAAAAGCAGCCTTTGATTGAGCAACTCTACTTCTCACTTCTGCCTTGCTCCTTCCATCCCTGGTAATATTACTGCCCAGATAAGCAAATTTATCAACTTGTTCAAGCAGTTCATTGCCTGCATGAACTTGGACTTTCACTTGATCTTTTTTTGTCGCATGCCATTACTTTTGTTTTTGCTTTATTAATTCTCATATTATATTCTTCCCCCATAACTTTATTTATTCTATTCCGTAAGACTACAAGATCTTCACTCTCAGCTAGGACAGCTATATCATCGGCATATCTTATCATATCTATTCGTTGGCCATGAATTACTACACCTGTCTTTTCCCTTGCTTTTTTCAGCGCCTCTTCAATGTATACGTTAAAGATAACAGGGGATAGTGCGGAACCTTGTGGAACACCTTTCCGTATCTGCACCTCTTCTTGTTTTGTCCGTCCACGGATAACTGCTGTCTCGTATTTGTACAGGTTCCTTATCATTTTTCTATCTTTATACTCTAAGGATGGAAAAAATCAAAATATTAATGAAATTTACAATTCTCTGATAGGAAAATCATACAACAATATAACATTTCTTTCCGGACTGCTGACGAATTTGCAGTCTATGATGCTTGTTTATAGGTTTTAGTTGTGCCAATCTAGACAGACTATGGCCTCTACAGAGGCTAGGATTTGATCCAGGAGTTTTCACACTGCCGATATTGAAACAAATCGATAACAGGAGAACTAGTGCTGCTGACATTATTGTTACTCAATTAGAAAATCAGGTTAACTTAAGAAGACAAGCAACGAAAAGAGAGCTTAAGGATGAAGAAGAGAATCCAGATCGTTTACACCAATTCATCCAGATCATGTAAGGCCTAGTAGAAACATGTCAAATCTTTGATTCAGGTTTCCCGTAACTTACATTTTGGTAACTTTATGTACCTTTTCGTGAATAATCAGTGACTTTATAGACTTAATTTTGGTATGGAATTAGTCAATAATACAGTAAAACATTCTGTGGAAAAATTTTTCATTTACTGCAATAGCAAGACACTTATGTACGAGAAAAGCCTTAAGATTTGATATTTTCTTTTCACAGTAATTTGAAGAGCAATAAAAATCTAGCAAAAGAAGATATCAATACTCTGTTTTCCGCCGCGCGGGGTTAGCCGAGAGGTCTAAGGCGCTGCAGTCATGGACTGTGCGGCTGGTCCCGGCGGAGGTTCGAATCCTCCCTCGGGCATGGGTATGTGTGTTTGTCCTTAGGATAATTTAGGTTAAGTAGTGTGTAAGCTTAGGGACTGATGACCTTAGCAGTTAAGTCCTATAAGATTTCACACACATTTTAACATTTGATCCCGGCGGAGGTTCGAGTCCTCCCTCGGGTATTTGTGTATGTGCTTGTCCTTAAGATAATTTAGGTTAAGTAGTGTGTAAGCTTAGGGACTGATGGTCTTAGCAGTTAAGTCCCATAAGATTTCACACACATTTGAACACTTTTGAACTCTGTTTTCCAGATGTTTGTAATAGTCGTATGTCAAACTTTCTGCAAAAAACATTAATTTAGTTCTGATGGATTTTTCAGAAAAAGAACATTTGTACTCACCTTATTGAAAAAAATTCAGTTGTCTATAATAAAAAACTTATAACTTCAATAAGCATGTAAACGTATGTGTGTACCCATACCACATTCCTGAATAACTCTGCCAAATTTAGTTACATTGCTAGCAAAATTTTGGACTTCATAAGGTTTCTTCAAAGTATTACAACTTCGCATACGCCCCCACGTTTTTTTTTTCGAAAACGAGGAAAGGTATCGAGTTGAAATTTACGTCAAATACTAAGGTCTACGGTACCTTGGCGGTGTAAAAAATTTAAGCTTCTAAATCACGGCGGCTCAGGAAAACAGATTGGGAGCGCGGAGTCGCGAGAAGTAAACAGAGTAACAGGCGAGAGCAACGGAAAGAGCGGAGGCAATCCCAGCCATCGGCGCATTTAGACCTGACAGAGGCAGCAAGCAGCTGTAACAGCAGGCCATCAGCACCACCTCGTTTTAATGCTGCGAGGGAGGAGCTATACCTTTTTACGGACCAGGATGGTCGTGTAAAATTTTTAGTATGTCACAAAGTTATATACAGGAAAGTACATAAAGAAATTCAGTTTAAGACGTAATTACGCAGCAAACCACGCGGAAGATTACGTCAAATATGTTGACTACGAACAAAAGGCAATAATGTTTGAACTGAACGCTAGCTTTTCAAACGACGTAAATTAACACTTAATAATAAGTTTTGTATGTAACATGGTGGCAGTGGAAGGAATGAAGAAAAACTGCTTCGATTCAACAACTATAATGTCAGTTTTGAAAGTTCATGCTACTGATATTATTTGATACAAATATTTCATATTATTTGCAGGACGTTGATCATCCTGGAAGAGATTCTTCTGAGGGGATTAGTTACAGAATTTTTCATTAGATAGCTATGCCGTTTAAGCTATTTGCTGAAGGGGAATCTATTAACAGGTGCCTTGTAATAGTGACGGAAGAGCTGTACCCACAAACGGTTCCGAAGCTACAATTCGTGTCACTTCCTCGAGCCACTGTAATGCGCTGAATTCAAGAATTAGCAGAAGAGTTGGAGGCTCATCTGACAATGAATGTTAAAGACAGTGTTGCATTTTCTTTGAGTTTGGATGACACTCCTCACTTGTCAGACACAGCACAGTAGGTAATTTTCATTAGAACAGTAAACAAAATGCTGCAATTTCGCGAAGAGATGTTGGAACTTACCCCACTGAAAGACATAAAAACTTGTCAAGACACGTTAGATGCACTTGAAGCGGTTATAGGGAAATTTGGTCTGCCGTGGGAATTACTAACTACCGTGGCAACTGACGCTGCTCCTGCTATGACTGGCGAAATCGGTGGCTTAGTAGGATGCGTCGAGAGAAAAGTGAAGAATCTTGATCTTCTGGTTATCCATACACATTGTCCGATGCATCAACAACATTTGTGTTCCAAAAGCATAAAACTGAATAATTTAATGAGTCTGGTTGTGAAAATCACTAATTTTATTCCAGTAAAAGGATTCATTTATCGCTTGTTCAATGCGATTCTGGACGATATCGGTTGTGAATATGGAGATTCACCTTATCACTTTGAGGTTAGCTAGCTCAGTCGTGCTAAAATTATCATCATGAAACTGCACCAAGAAATGTCGTTATCCATGGAAGTGAAAGAAGAAAGTATTCCTGAACTGTCGGGGACAGATAGATTTGTGATTTATCCTTTTTAGCTGATGTGACAGGGCGCCTTCGCGTCTTGTGCGTGTCACTTCAAGGGAAGGTATTAAAGACGAACTGTTGCTCTGGAAAAGGCAGCTGGAAGCGAGAAACGTCTCTTACTTCCCGAAACTGCCAGCATTAACAAACTTTGCCAGTGCTGCAGATTTTGCAGAGCATACAGAACTTTTAAGAAAACTGCGTACTGAATTTGAAACAAGATTCACTGATATTTCGCGCTTGGAAACAGATATAGGAATTTTCGCTGCCCCGTACTCACTAACTGAAAGATACACTACCGGTCATTAATGTCAATACACCCAATAAAGGTCTAATACCGTGGGTACTGTTGAGGAAGCAAAGGAATAGCGCAACCGTTGTACACAAGTCATGATTTTTGTTTGTGGTCATCGAGATACAATAGTACCCAACAAAGAATTTTGTGTGCGTAAACGTTATGCCCTATCTGATATGTTTGTTTACCTATTTACGACGGACGCCGCATTTGCTGCACCTGTGTTGTTCCCTGTAGTGATGTGAAGGTATCCGCAGCAAACGGCAAGCATTGCTACGATACGTAACATGTGATTGTTGCACGCCAGTTTCTTCGAGACATCGAAATGTGCAAATGACTAGTATGGCTCCACGAGTGGAGATATCCATAGAAAAACGTGCTGCAATTGTAGCACTTAGCCAAGCGGTTTATCTATTCGCCAAATTTCGAAACAGCGTAGTGTGTCTATAGGGGGAGTGCAATACGCCCTTCACCGCCAGAAGACAACGGGTAGCAATAAGGATAGGACGCCATCGTAAAACAGCTAAAAGTGATGATAAATATATCAGAATTACCAGTAAGAGAAATAGATTCAAAACAGCGTCCCATATTCGTGCAGAATTCGTAGAAATAAACAGGACAACAACATCTGTTGCAACAGTAAAAAGGATACTGACTGAAGCTGGCTTGAAAAAATATGTCACAGCAGGAAAACCCCTTCTAAGGCCCTTAAATAAACAGAAGAGACTTGAATGGGCTATAAAACATCTTAATTGGACAGAGGAAGAGTGGACGAAGGTGTTATTCACCGATGAATCAAAGTTCAAGATTTTTGGAACCAGAAGGAGAATATTTGTTCGTCGATTTGTAGGGGAAAGGGTAGCCAAGCATTGCGTTATACCTACAGTTAAACACGGTGGAGGTACTATTATGGCTTGAGGATGTTTTGCCGGAGATAGAGTTGGCGACATTGTGACAATTGAAGGAAGTATGGATGGGAAGCAGTACCACCGCATACTTGAGTATCATGCAATACGAAGTGGGTTTCGCTTAATAGTGAAAGGGTTTACCTTACAACACGATAATGTCCTGAAACATCGGTCGGCATACTGTACGAACTACATTGCATCAAAGGAAAAACAGAAAGTACTGAATGATATTGTATGGGCGTCCCAAAGCCCCGACTGTAATCCCATTGAAATGGTCTGAGATGGAGTCGACAGACGTATCAGGGAAGTTAATATATCCAGCAAGGAACATCTCTGGAATATTGTTAAGGATGTGTGGAATCACATATATTCACGACACCTACAAAAACTGATTGACCGCATCCCTTGAGTTTGTGAGGCAGTCATTAAATCCAAAGGAGGATACTTTGATGAAAGTGATTGTATTATACTTATATATGTGGAAGTTAATATAATTATATTTTGTGAGAAACATCGTTTGATTTGTGTTGTAAATCTGAAATACCAGCGTGTATTGAAATTAATGAGCGGTAGAGTAGATGTCAATGACTTTTACAAAAATTTGCGTTCCCGCAACTTCAGAGCAGTTCTTTCCGCTAATGAAACAGTAAAACACGACTGAGATGGTACATATCAGATTATCATCTGAAATGTGTTTTGAGACTGAGCTGTGGTGAAGCAGTCATTCCCAACATTGAAGCCCTTACGCAAAGAAAAGTAAATAAAAGTAGAAAGAGCAATAGAAAACTGAGGGGGATCAATCACTGGTAAATGTGGCTTTATCACTAAACAAGATACATGATTCTGAGTATCCTGTTTTAATGCCCGTGTACAGAAGTTAACACGAGTCTCGTAATCACTTCCATAAATAATTGCCGAGGTGGTTGACGTCATTTGGATATCTTGCTGCATACGCCTTAGAAGAACGAACAGCATTTTTCCTACACTCTCCATACACCATAAGCACGTCGGCTTTGCTGCAGTCCTAGACTGTGCGGCTGGTCCCGGCAGAGGTTTGAGTCCTCCCTCGGGCATGGGTGTGTGTGTTTGTCCTTAGGATAATTTAGGTTAAGTAGTATGTAAGTTTAGGGACTGATGACCTTAGCAGTTAAGTCCCATGAGATTTCACACACATTTGAACATTAGAACACGTCGGATTTTTCTGCATTGGTCAATTTAAATCGTGCACTCAAGACCTACAGCTTGGACTGTCACATACTAGCAAGTTGCAGTGCATTCAGCGGACATACTCGTATATGCACACCGTAAACATACAAAACATCATCGTACCTAGCAACTACGCAGGCTGAACGACGCAAACAAGTGACGGTGCGAAAACCTTTCAAAATACGATGTCTGTTAACAACACGTACTATACTCCTTCAACAAACAGCAATGACACCCAATTTACGCTACTTTTAGTTTGTCCACGTCAATAGGCGTTGTCCCATTTAAAAAAAGTGTATGTCTGTTAAAAAATACACTTTCTAAGTATTATTACAGTCTGTTGGTTGACTAATAATAGCCGGCCAGTGTGGCCGAGCTGTTCAAGGCGCTTCAGTCTGGAACCGCGCGACCGCTACGGTCGCAGGTTCGAATCCTGCCTCGGGCATGTATGTGTGTGATGTCCTTAGGTTAGTTAGGTTTAAGTAGTTCTAAGTTCTAGGGGACTGATGACCTCAGATGTTAAGTCCCATAGTGCTCAGAGCCATTTGAACCATTTTTTTTTTTACTAGTAATACGAGCCTATGACTACCAATCCATTCTGTGAAAACCGCACATGGATATAGCGCTTTCCATTTTCGCAAATTTTGCGATGCAAGTATTAGGTGATTCACCCTGTATAGGATGTACCAAAATTACACTGATAAACGTCAAACGATTTTACGAATCGAGGGCAGAACCAATGTCCGAGAACGTTAACCATCGATAATACAGACTTCGAAGTTATAAGGGTTGACGCCTCTCTCTATGGAACGTTTTAAGGTGCTAGCGTGAACTAGTACACCGACTCATTACAAACAGAACTACTCGCAATGGGAATCCGAGCTGCTTCTCCGTCTCTTAATGACCTCGTTGTCGACGGGACGTTAAAGACTAATCTCTTCCTCATCTACTCGCAATGGACCTGACAAAATGCTGCTGGATGGCGCTGAAACCATCCACGCCTATCGTAACATCACAGTGGTGCGAACACACTCATCTTCAAAATGTTCAAATGTGTGTGATATCTTATGGGACTTAACTGCTAAGGTCATCAAAAAAATGGCTCTGAGCACTATGGGACTTAACAGCTATGGTCATCAGTCCCCTAGAACTTAGAACTACTTAAACCTAACTAACCTAAGGACAGCACACAACACCCAGCCATCACGAGGCAGAGAAAATCCCTGACCCCGCCGGGAATCGAACCCGGGAACCCGGGCGTGGGAAGCGAGAACGCTACCGCACGACCACGAGATGCGGGCGCTAAGGTCATCAGTCCCTAAGCTTACACACTACTTAACCTAAATTATCCTAAGGACAAACACACACACCCATGCCGGAGGGAGGACTCGAACCTCCGCCGGGACCCACTCATCTTCACTGCCGAGCGGCAGCCTTATAACTTCGAATCTCTGTAGCGTCGTTGAGTGACGTTTCTTGTCGTCGATTATTCTCCTCAATTTCCTGTTCAGAATATTCTGTTAATTACACACAGTTTATAAGCAAGAATAGCTTCGTTGAGGTTTTCTTAAAAGAAATGGTTCAAATGGCTCTCAGCACTATGGGACTTAACTGCTGAGGTCATCAGTACCCTAGAACTTAAAACTACTGAAACCTAACTAACCGAAGGACATCACACACATCCATGTCCGAGGCAGGGTTCAAACCTGCGACCGTAGCGGTCGCGCGGTTCCAGACTGTAGCGCCTAGAACCGCTCGGCCATATTAAAAGCAAAAAACCGACTTTTGATGATATGTAGATGACCTTTACGTGATGAGGGTGTGGAAGAGTACTTCTGAAGTATATGGGCTGGAAACGATGGGAATGAGGATAGAGAGCTAAGCTGTTGGAAAGAGAGGGAGAGGTGTTGTGACAAAAACGAGTATTCTGTTAATGGATCGATACATCTCTGGACGGATTTCATGGTCAGGCGGTTAAAGTTTCGTTGGATTAGGATGTGAAGAGTGTTCAGTTATAAGGTTGGGGAATGTTTAGGAGCAAGTGTGGCAGACTGCTGAAGTTGGTAATCAGGGAAGAAACAATTGAGTTGTTCGTGTCAACTTTGACGACTAATGTAGGTGAACTCCACAGTCTCTCAACGCCGAGAGACCGCTTCAGTATTGATTACAGTCGCTGTTCCGGTCAAAACTATTGCTGGACATTCAGATCTCTATGGCCTCTGACGAGAGATTTTCTTCACCTCTGGGTCCCTGGAATTTCTAACACTGTTGTCTGTACGGAATCAGATATATTGATCTATCAATCTGTTCTGCAGGCCACAAACGAAATGGACACATGTTCATGAATAAACATAAAATGGTGTTTAATTAAACAAAAATATCATTCCATGTATCAGCTTACTGGGACTCTGTATGTCGCCAAACAGGCTGCAAGAGCCCAGAGGGCACAACAGGAACTTTCACTGGGACACTGGCCCTGCATAGAAGCGAGGTCTCGGGGTTGAGAGACATCACAGAAATTCACGATGTTGTTACGCACCAAAGGGAGCGCCGAGGCACTGGTACAGAACAGAGGCAAATGGAGAGAGCTGGAGTTTTAATTCTAATTAGTCTCGGAAACAAGAACGGGAATGCTTTAAACATTTAACAGCTTACTCTGAAAAGTAAATAAGCATGGAGAGATCGTGTGAAGTAGATTATGGGAAGTACCTTATCCGAATTGTGGCAAGGACAAAAGTCTCATGTGGCACAGAGGTGGCGTTAATATCAATGAAAATTTCTTTTTCATTAGGTACAAGCTGCGTTCTAGCGTACATCAAGTGTCGTCAAATTTTCAGAATTTTTGGGTTCTACCGCGTTTTACAATAATAGTGTAATGTGTGTTTTGCGTTTCTTCATTTTCGACAGTTAATAAATAGGCGACTGATTTCAGACGCTCCCTTACTTCTCTCGAAGACGACTCATTTCGACATGCATAATTAAACTAAAAATCGCAATTTTTTGTATCTTGCTCACTAACTGCATCCCTTCGGAATTCTTATCTTCTGCTTATCAGGGAGCAACCGTACTGCGTTTAGAAAGTTTCAGTCTCGCTTTGTGTGACCACACATGAAAACATTGACAAAGTGGACGATACTGGACGACGGAAGTTCAAATACATCAACTAGTATCCGCCGTAGACACATTAGACGAAAGAGTGGGGTACATTATTTGTGAAAAATTAATAATGAAAATTATTTTGAGCAAGATGTGTTTCGCATACAATGAATGATGACTAAAAAGCAAATGCGAAAACGAATGCCTCAGCAATGTTTGCAACATTTTAAAAATAATCCGATCCATGACATTGCCCCATTTGTCATTGCGGATGAGCCGCTATGATATTTTTTTCTCTTTTTTGTTTTGTTTGAGGGCGCATAAACAACTGGGATCATAAGCGCCCGTGTCATAATCTTAGATAATCAAGAAGTAAAAGAACTTAAAAGTGATTATACGTTAAGTCCATTCGATGGAAGGAAAGAGAGCTAAGAATAAGGGCTTCCTCTTAGAGACAGCGAAGGTCCTGAAGCAAAGATTAAATTTCCTTCGCCATACTGCTACGACGGTTAAAAACTTGTCAGTGTTTTCTAGGATGCAAAAGGATTTATTTTTATTGGTTACGAGCAGAGGGAAAAATAAATTACTCTATATAAGTCTTTGGCACCAACCGAATGAAAATCGTCCTGACATTAAGCCTGTGCGCCTGACCGGGACGTGAACCCCTAATCTCTTACCGACTGAACTATCGACAGCTTCAGTTCTCCCAGTATTTCCTTCACACTTCCCAAAGTTCATGGAAGCTCTCCTGTACATATTGTTGGAATAGTATTACGGGTAGAAAGATAAATCAGAGAAATGGCTTAGCAACAACTTAACGATCCTTTCCAGAACAAATCTTTCAGACTGTGTTACTTTGAAATTTCCTGACACATTAAAATCGTCAAGGTGGGTTTCGAACAATATCTTGGTAGTTCAGCCAGTAAGAATGTTGCCCAAGTAAGTCAACGATCGGTGTTCGGGTACGGCTCAGGCTCAAAAGCTTGATCTGCCAGAAGGTTAAGAAAGGTGCACACTCCGCTTCAGGGTGGAATATTCACAATGAAAATCATTTTTCATCAGAACAATGCACCTACACTTGAAAGTGCTTCAGCAACTGGAAAAGTAATCTGAAATACTAATTATTGGAAATACACGATATCCAGCACAATTGGGACCCTTTCACATCCACGTCTTCTAAAATAAATTTGTGAAGATAGGGGGAGGGGGAGAAACGCAGGAAGAAATTTACTGACTTAATGTCAGACTATATAGAAAAATAAGTGGATTTATTTCATGTATATATCTGACAAGACAAAAAAGTTTCTCTTGTGCTCGTCAAAAAACTGTCAAGTTCATCGTTCAGGTCGCTGCTACGCTACCAAAACTCTCCGAGCAGCTGCTGCTTGTCCATGTAATTAACACAGGGCAGTACCTATTTTACTTTTATTATAGAGATTTGTATTCGGGGAAGTATTTTCAATAAATCTGACATGCACCGATGCACATCCGTCTAATATTCTTCGAATGGAAAACATGAGACCTAATCGTTTGTGCAAGATGCTCATTTGGTGCAACTTGTTTCCGTTGTTTGATTAAGTATGATGATGACTCGTATCAAGCTTTTTTCCTTAAAGATAAGTGTTGGTAGCTACTGCGCAATCCATATCAATAATAACTGTAATTTGGAGAGTAGTAAAGATAAGAAAGATAACATCAAATCAGTTTCGGTGAAAATAAGGAAAGACGGTAACACTGGCAAACAATTTTTCATTGCAATTTTTTAAATTAATACACGAGGATATTAGGCTTTCATTTATGGTCAAATGGTTTCCTGGACATCTTTCCTCAGCGAATTGTGAATACTAGTCGTTTAAGTTGTTATTGTGATCATTTAAAATTAACTGTGTGCCGGTTGTGAGGCCAAGAGTGTCATTCGATTTTTGTATCCACCGAAGTAAAAACCTGGAGAAATTTATCGTCAATTTTAGGAAGTATATGAGTATGCAGTAATGAACAAAAGAAATGAAAAAAATTGTCTGAAATGTTCAGCAATGCCTGCCTTCACCGTGTCACTGCAAGAAGTCTTACTTCATTAGTTCGAATGGTCGCCCATATTCCATTCCGGATCTCGCTCGTAGCGATTTTCACATTCTCTCGAAGCTCAAAGAGTACCTTTGGGAAACGTTTCGGAAGTGATGCCGACGTGAAAAGTGCAGCGAACAATTGCTTTCATGAACTGGCGGCAGCTAATAATGACACGAGAATACTATGTCTGGTGGACAGATGTAATGTGTTGATTATGTAGAGCAATGTCTTACATGATTTTAGTTAAAAATATATTCCTTTAATTTACTACAAACTGTCGTTATATTCCGATTAACTTCATTTTAAAATGAGGAGCCGTTATGAATAAAGTTGTGGTGTCAACGCCAGACACCACACTTGCTAGGTGGTAGCTTTAAATCGGCCGCGGTCCATTAGTACATTTCGGACCCGCGTGTCGCCACTGTCAGTGATCGCAGACCGAGCGCCACCACACGGCAGGTCTCGAGAGACTTACTAGCACTCGCCCCAGTTGTACGGACGACTTAGCTAGCGATGCAACACTGACGAAGCCTCGTTTATTTGCAGAGAAGATAGTTAGAATAGCCTTCAGCTAAGTCAATGGCTACGACCTAGCAAGGCGCCATAGCAATTGATAGTTATCGTATGAAGCATGTCTCATCAAGAACGTTGTATACAAATGATGGATTAATGTTAAGTATTCCAGCAGCTACGTACTTTTCTTTATAGCATTCATTACGTATCCTGTTTCAGACCTCACGCCATCCTGCGTGAGCTTATAGCGTGCATCTCGGCCTTCTCTAGCTATATAACGAAAGTGTAGTTGCATTATGTATGAATTGTCCATGATGTACTAATTTCATCAACAACTCAGCAACTGTGTATCCTAAAATAACTAATGTCATTTGTTGGTCCACTTTATATTCCTGTCCTCATTAGTGAAGCGATAAAAAGCAGATAACAGACAGTTTGCACAAGGTGCTTTCACTTTAACTAAGACTGTTCTATTTCAGATGCTCGAAAAGTTTCTTGGGTTGTAAATGTATTCCGACACCACATAGTTTAATAATAGGAGAAAAACTAATATTTGCACCGTAGATAAACTCTTGAAAGTTGTAGTGAGATAATGTACGCATAGCCAACCAGCACACGGGTTTGCATGTTTTCTGAAGACATATGTCCAAAATCATGTTGACATTTTTTGTACTACAACTTATTCAAAGAAATTTGGAGCGTCACATTGAGGCTGTTGTACTTGGTTGTCAAGTGAGGATGGGTAGTTTTAAATACAGCAGCAGATGACGTAGTAGAAAATGAGAATGAGTAATTTAACAAAGTAGGTACTCCTTACTCTTGTACGTTATTAGTAAAATATTGACGAAGTCATCTAGGATACAAGGCAGCTCCGGCCGAGGACAGTTATTAGCAAGGTGATTTAAATTCTAATTCCTGTAATCGAAGAGAGTGCTGTAGTTGTCGATGATTAATGAGTTGAACTGTTTCTCTCTTGACGCAACTCATTAACCTGTTGAAATGAGTGGAAGTTGATGTTGACACTGTTCCGTTAACCTTCGTTGATCACGCTCAGCAATTGCGGCAATCAGGTCAGTGAAGAACACCCTGAGGAATCCAATAAGAGTGTGAAATAACCATTTACTATATCTATGCCATGAGAGAAAAAGGCCGTTCTGGGTTTTGAAGTCTCTGAGTGCGGCACACACAGCAACTTGAAATTTCTTCGGATTGTTTATAAGATAGAGACTCCATTCTATAATTTGAATAGCAAAGTAATACGCTTGCATTATCTCTGTAGTCGTGGCAGATTTTCACGATTATTTTCCCAGTTTAGGAAAAAATGACACACACTATCCATCCAAACAGTTCTGTGACTGATTTTATTCCTGGCGTATAGGCGACGTCAGTGCAGTAACTACGGCAACAGCTTGAGCTAGCAACTGTAAACAACAGATGTGCACTCGACTTGTCGGTTGTGAGCAAGCAGTGTGAAGTAGCGGGCATGCGTCTGTCCTAAGTCAACTTTGATGTATCGCAAATCGCATTAGAGCAACGAACTGAACGTGTCTAAATCAGTTGTTCAAGACATTCTCCAGAATGTTTTGACGAAGAGGAAAATGTGTTCAAACTTTGTCCAGTGCACCTTGTCTCCCCAACAAAACAGCAACGCGTGGACACCTGCCGTGACATGACTGAAATGAAAACCGCGAGCAATTATTTTCTGGAAAAAGTCATCACAAGTGACGAGACTTACAGTAGTCAATAACAATGTACCACAAAGGCCGAAGTCACAAATGACTCACTGATAGATAACTAAGGCCGAAGAAAGTGCGAATGTGACGCACGAGTTGAACAAAGTCGCAACGAAGGACTTTCCTGATAGTTTCACATTGGTGTATCAACACTACGTGCGTTGCACTCAACTGTGAGAACACCTGTAGCATTACAACCACCATCTTAACTTTCTCTCGAAACTTTTTGGGCTGATTGGTTACTGTTTAATTTAATAATTGACTTGCGCTCTTTTATTTATTGTACTTTTCAAGAGTCAACCATGTGAGCATTTCCCAGTGCCGTAATTTCTTTCGATCACTACCTGGTCGCAAACGGTTACATCCGATTGTACCGTGAAAGTAATAACAAATAAAATATTTTCTGTCGCCCTTTTATACTATGGGTTTTGTGTTTATTGAAAACATGAAAGGATTCCCAGTGAGAATGAAGTAAGATGCATTTTCTGACGTTCCAAAGGGAAGACTTTCTTTCGTTCAAGGTGTATGATGTTACACCCAGGAAGGTTGGGATACTTGAAATCATCATAAAAAATCATGCGTTACACTGTGTTTGTTGTAGTTACCTTTATTTTATTTGTCCTGGACAAACTGAATTCCTTGCGGTTGTAGACCACCGTACATCTTAAAGTAAAATGTAAAATCAAACAAGAGAGGGCGTAATCCATCTTGCGCATTTGTACGGTTTCATCCTCAAACAAAAGAGAAAGATGCGACCACGAACGCATTTGCACAGTCTCCCGTTATCACACGGAGGGAGTATGGAACGTATCCCTTTTAGAAACGGAATATTCTCAATACAGAACCTGAAAGCTGATAAGATTGAATGGAACTGAGAACACTGTAAAGAAATTTAGGATAACTGAACGCTGTATTCCCTCGAGCACCTTAATAGAAACATAGTCTACATTTCATTTCTAAAAGGATATAAACACCTGGCATGTACCAGTTAGTGTGTAACTCTCTTCAAACTATTTATGTATGCCATATAAGAAGAAACTTTAAAAACTGGTTTCCCAAAGAGCAACAGCTCACATTTCGTATTCACTGAGCACTTAATTAGCTCTACACAACAAAAATAGAAACAGATTCAAAATTCTTAAATTTAGCCATAGTCTAAACCAAAAACTAAGAAATGATGGAATTTTTTACTTGCAGGAGATTGTGATACAGACTGAAATACGTTTTACGTGAACACTATTTATTGTCAGATACAACACTCTTCAAACATTAAAGTATTTAAATTAAAAAAAGAAAACAGCGCTGATACAGTGGGTGAACGCACGCGCGCACGCACGCAGAGACAGAGAGAGAGAGAGAGAGGCGTGTGCGGTTATGACATTTAAATGAGTCACTAAACACAAAAGGAAAATAAACGAACGTTTACAGAGGGATCAAAGAGCCTTATAAAACTACTGCGGTTCAGAACTTTATTTAATTCGAATGCCACTGCGTATTACGTATTACAATATTCCAGGAACAAGAATATAAAGACATTGAGGATCTTATAACATTATTTGAATACTACCAATATTTTTCTATATTTCCGTAACATTTAGATATTTTTCAATACTTTTCGATATTTTTCAATACTCTGCAAAATGATTTATAGAGGTAACAAGTGGCTTTATAGAAACATCAACTAGCTTTTCAGCAAGAATTACTAGCTTTATAAAAATATTAAAGGGAGCTAAGTGACATATTTCGTGATGTGTAAGTATGAATGTGTGTAAGTTTTCTGAGATGCTAGTGTCATGACATTGGCAGCTGGTATTAAGCACTCCAGCTGCGCTGGAGTACTCTGTGGAAACCGTGTGAGATCAGCGCTAGATAGCGTTCACGCCTGTGAAGGCCATACTAGCCCTGCGTTAGACAGTGCTCCCAATTTAAATTATAGGCCTAGCTTTACAGCACCAGTATTGTTTCAGAATATGACGAATTAGGATGCTCATTTCACAATTATGAACATAGTGGCTAAGTACCTGGCATTTTCCGGGCATGTATTTATTCCAATCTTTCATTAGTCCATCTTCCCCATCCTCATCTCTCTGTCCATCTCCTCATCCCTCTCTCTACCCTCCTCCTTCCCTCTCTCTCTATCCACCTAATTGTCCCCGCTCTCTCTGTCCATCTCATCCCCTCCTTCCTTGTTCATTTCCTCCTCCCTCCCATCTCTCTCTATCCATCTCCTCCTCGCCCCCTCTCACTGTCTTATCTCCTCCACCCCTTCTCTCTGTTCATCTCCACCTCCCCCTCTCTCTATCCGTTTCCTTCTCCCTCTATTTATGTCCATCTCCCCGTCCCCCAGCCTTCTCCGTATATCACCACCACCCCAGCAGGAGGTTGGCGGTTCATACCTCCACAGATTTTTCTCCAGAGAGCAAATAACACGTGTACCAAGTTTGGTTAAAATCGACCCAGGGGTTTAGCAGGAACCTTTTATCCTCAGCTTCACCCGTGTAAACACGTGTCACATATAGTTGACATATATTTAACTTATTTCACACATATTTGTGCACACATTTCACATGTGTTTCTGGGGAATAGATTAGTAGTAAAGCAGGAACAGACTAAAATTTCATGCCAATGAAGCACTTTTACTACACGAAAACCGAAAATACAGTGAACGATAAGCTTTTTCCTTTCACCATTGTGTCGGGGGTGCCAGAGAGAACAAGTTTCGTAAAGGTGCAATTTATGTGTAAAGTTTGTTATAAGTTGACTAATTCTCAAATACTGGATGAATAAAGTCTGAGTATTTGCGTGTCGTAGGCAACATTTCTTTCTCACCCCCACCTCTTTGATAGGTACGTCGTTCTTACCACCACTGCACTTCTTTCCAGACAGTGAAGTATGTGCCAAGTCTATTTGAAACCGAGCCATTAGTTTAGGAAGAGATGAGGAACATATATAAGTAAGTAGCTATATTTTCGTAACATGTACGGTTATGGATGCAGGGATGTGAACATGTCCAAGAAACTGAGCAAAATAAAACGGTGAAAATAAATGCAGGCCAAGTTTCTGTGATTGCGAGAAACATGGAAAAGTATAAAACATTTACTAAAACTATAGCAGTGAAACCAGATGTACCCTGATAACAAAACTGCAAAACTGTCATGTGTGGCTTTTTGAACATGCTAATCTCCAAAGCTACTAGACGAATTTTTACGAGGTTTTCGCAGGTAATTAGAGCATAGGCTGGGGCAGAGTACAGACTTTGTTTCATCAAAATCGGAACACGAAAAAAGAAGATGTCGTAATTTAAAGTTTTATCTAAAATTGTCTGCTCAGCTTAGTAGTTCGAATTTTTAATCATCGTATCGTATACCAAAGAACCAATAAATGTTGCTGTTGGTATCATAGCACATGCAAAAACCAATAGAGGGCACTATTAGTTTTTTAACTCTATGAAAGATGTATTTTTGGAAGTTTATGCCAGTGACAGAATTTAGCGTCTCAGTCCTATGCTTACGATCACAAACTAGCTATGAGTTTACTTGGACAGGATACACAGATTTACTGATTTCACTTTGTGTATGAAAATCTTAGCGCTATTGTTTTGCTTCTTTCTATGAGTTTTATCTACATTCTTTGCTAGGAAAAGCGAATTAACTAAATTTGCTTTGTGAATTGGGTGTATACTTACAACATTTTGATTTAGTTTTGGTTACGAATGCAAATCCCTAGGAAACGTTCGAGTCGTTCTGAATATACCAGAAGGGATAAAAGACTGAGGACTATACGGTCTCAAGAATCAAATGAAGATCGTAAGACCAGACTTGCCGCAGATCGAGAACATCAGGCATTAACTCGCTCTTTGGAAACTCCAGCAGGAAAACGAGGAGCGATATAACTCTGATTGAGAGGGTCATGCTTTATCTCTTTCCTCAGAACCCTTCACTCACAGATGCTTAAAGCTATTATCTCCAACTTAATGACATACGAGTAGTCGGGCGAGCGAGTTTTATATCCCGAATCCTGCTTAAACAATTTACCATTTCGCTTTAAATGTGTACAATTCCCAGTGAGCTGATCTTATATCGCGACCATAAACAAAATACAATGTCAGACGCTGCGTGTTTACAGCATGGACCTTAGTGTGAGTTGGTTTTCGCATGCTTAAAGTTATTATCTCCAACTTAATGGCATACGAGTAGTCGGGCGAGCCAGCTTTACACGGCTCTAGCTCATGTTAGTGAAGCATACCAGATCTTAGTTCGTGTCCCCAGACATACTACTTAAATATTGTATACAAATAATCTTTGTAAGTTGAAAATAAATGTCACACATACGAAGTCTCGGGCACAGCTACAGAAAAGTACCCGGCAACGCTAGGTTTCTTAGATAGTTACGACATAGAAAGAAAATGTTGGGTTACAGATTCCTTTAACTATCTGTCGTGTTCTCTAGAAAAATGTGTCTCATATTTAAAACCTGAAGAGTTGAAAATAACAAGAAAATATTTTCCTAACAGCGACCAGTTTAATACGGTTACTAAGAATGGCGTGTTCCTATATGACTTGCTGACTGGTGAAACAATTATCAAGGAATATGAATATCAAGGAGCGTGCAAGGTCTGGCATTTATCTGAATTTTAGAAGATTACTCCGACTAGTAATTGAAAACCGATGTCTTGCTATTGGCTGATGTCTTTGAAAATTTTCGTGCACTCTGTCTCAAAACGTGCAAACTGAATCTCGATCATTGGGTGACTTCACCTGGCTACGGGTGGGATGCTTTGCTGAAAACTATAAATGTAAAACTGCAACTTATTATGGACACAGAACAATCAAAATTTGTTAATAGTTGTGTCAGAGGTGGTACAGTTCGCTGTTTGCATAGATATGCTGTTGCAGACAATAGGCTTATGGCTGATTGTAATGAAAACAATGATGGATCTTGCATTATATGCTTCGATGTTAATAGTCTCTACAGCTGAGCAATGCTGCAGTACCTACTCCTATCTGATTTTAGTGTAATGAGAATATCAGATGAGTCAGACATAGATTGAATTTTAGAAGTAGGTCTTGAGTATCTATAAAATACCCATGAACTTCTCGCAGATCTGCCATCATGGCGTAGAAAGTGGTACGACTACCTAGCATCAACAACTCAGGAGTTTGAGGATTTGATTTCTACATTATATGATAAAAAATTACGTGAGTAACAACAGAAATTTAAGGCAGTGTCTGAAGAATAAACTTACTCTAAGCAAAATTCATCGGATGTTATCATTCTGTAAAGCTCCCTAGATGAAACCATAAACCGATACTAATTTTGAGATCACATGAAAGCGAAAAGGCGAACACCAAAAGAATTGTTTTATCTTGTATACAACAGTGTTTTTGGCAAAACTATGCAGATTGTGAGAAGAATGGATGGTGTAAGGATAATAACAAGTTGAGAAGATAGATATGGAGCTACTGATCTACTGATCTGATTGCAAGATCTAATTTGAAGTACATCGTCGTATTTGAGTAAAACTGGGTTGCTTCTCAATTAAGTATAACGAACATACTTTCTGAGAAATCCACAGCTGTATAAATTACTACACTCCTGGAAATTGAAATAAGAACACCGTGAATTCATTGTCCCAGGAAGGGGAAACTTTATTGACACATTCCTGGGGTCAGATACATCACATGATCACACTGACAGAACCACAGGCACATAGACACAGGCAACAGAGCATGCACAATGTCGGCACTAGTACAGTGTATATCCACCTTTCGCAGCAATGCAGGCTGCTATTCTCCCATGGAGACGATCGTAGAGATGCTGGATGTAGTCCTGTGGAACGGCTTGCCATGCCATTTCCACCTGGCGCCTCAGTTGGACCAGCGTTCGTGCTGGACGTGCAGACCGCGTGAGACGACGCTTCATCCAGTCCCAAACATGCTCAATGGGGGACAGATCCGGAGATCTTGCTGGCCAGGGTAGTTGACTTACACCTTCTAGAGCACGTTGGGTGGCACGGGATACATGCGGACGTGCATTGTCCTGTTGGAACAGCAAGTTCCCTTGCCGGTCTAGGAATGGTAGAACGATGGGTTCGATGACGGTTTGGATGTACCGTGCACTATTCAGTGTCCCCTCGACGATCACCAGTGGTGTACGGCCAGTGTAGGAGATCGCTCCCCACAACATGATGCCGGGTGTTGGCCCTGTGTGCCTCGGTCGTATGCAGTCCTGATTGTGGCGCTCACCTGCACGGCGCCAAACACGCATACGACCATCATTGGCACCAAGGCAGAAGCGACTCTCATCGCTGAAGACGACACGTCTCCATTTGTCCCTCCATTCACGCCTGTCGCGACACCACTGGAGGCGGGCTGCACGATGTTGGGGCGTGAGCGGATGACGGCCTAACGGTGTGCGGGGCCGTAGCCCAGCTTCATGGAGACGGTTGCGAATGGTCCTCGCCGATACCCCAGGAGCAACAGTGTTGCTAATTTGCTGGGAAGTGGCGGTGCGGTCCCCTACGGCACTGCGTAGGATCCTACGGTCTTGGCGTGCATCCGTGCGTCGCTGCGGTCCGGTCCCAGGTCGACGGGCACGTGCACCTTCCGCCGACCACTGGCGACAACATCGATGTACTGTGGAGACCTCACGCCCCACGTGTTGAGCAATTCGGCAGTACGTCCACCCAGCCTCCCGCATGCCCACTATACGCCTTCGCTCAAAGTCCGTCAACTGCACATACGGTTCACGTCCATGCTATTGCGGCATGCTACCAGTGTTAAAGACTGCGATGGAGCTCCGTATGCCACGGCAAACTGGCTGACACTGACGGCGGCGGTGCACAAATGCTGCGCAGCTAGCGCCATTCGACGGCCAACACCGCGGTTCCTGGTGTGTCCGCTGTGCCGTGCGTGTGATCATTGCTTGTACAGCCCTCTCGCAGTGTCCGGAGCAAGTATGGTGGGTCTGACACACCGGTGTCAATGTGTTCTTTTTTCCATTTCCAGGAGTGTATTTTATGTTTCTGAGACGCGTCTTATAAATCTCCATTACAGATATATTCTGAAGAAGTCTGAGGCGAAAAATGTTAAAACGTGTTGCACACACACGGACAGCTTAATATATCATGTGACTATGTCAGGTATTTATAATGTTATTCAGTGTGACATGCATAGGTGTCTTGACACTTAAGGGTACCACGATAACATCATTTACAACAACCTATGCATCAATAAGGAAATGTGGTTTTAATTAAAGGTGAATTATCGAGGGTTAATATTACAGAATTCAAAAGACTGAGAGGAAAAATGTGCGTTCTCAAAAGTGAAACGCGTAATGCCTACAGTGAAAGACGTGAAACGTTCGTCAGCTAACGAATCAAGAACTGATGATTACCGAGAATGCATGTTAAATAATGTCGATAAATCGACAGTTCAGTCTAAAAATTTATCCACGTTACATACAGCATCCACTGTAAAGCAGAGTAAATTTCGGTTATCGGCTAAAGGTGATAAAAACATTGTACTCGATAACAGAGTGAGCGCTATAAAAGCGTGTCATTTTCAAGAAGACATGGCTAGTCATTAGCTGTGTACGCAGCAGGCGGTGATTGATAATTGATTTAGCAGTAAAATATCGGCTGTGAATGTATTGTACTGAAATTGTAACCTCTACATTGTGGACACAGGAAAAATGTAAAGTGAAATTGCAACGTACATGTTGTAGATGTATTATGACACTTTAATTGTAAGACACTGGTTGTGGATGTGTGATGACAATGTAACGAAAAACTTCCATAATACATTAAGCTGCTTATCTCAGTGTTTACCCTATGAGCAATACTTATCATGCCTGTCTGAACCTGCGTGCAGACTGTATATTCCATCTCCTTAGCGAGTATATACAGCTGCCTGGATTATATCAAATGATAGTTTTCAGAGAGTCCATGTGTAAGTTCTTGGCTGCGTACAAGGAGAAAGTACATACATGGCAAACAAACAGGGGCAGACATTATGCAACAGACATCACCACTGGACGAGAGTGATGTCATGCTCCACCCGTGCTTGACGGAAAAAGCTCTGTGGTTAGCTTACTTCCAAGAAATAAAATAAGAAAAGGTGGTTGTGGCGTGGATTAAGAGCGAGCTGAGAAATGTGATTGGAAGAGCTAAATGGCGGCAAAATCCTAAGCTGTGCTTGGTTTTATATATATAACAGAGTTGGGTTGGAATCTATCTAATTTGGCAGTTTTCAAGAAATTACTTATAAACGGGATAGGAAGGGGTGCGGTTGAGGAAGGGGGCTTGGCTTAGGAGAGGGGAGAAGCATGATGACGTTATGTGTTTGTCTCTCTATTCAGGCAACCAAACAGTCAAGAGTCAAAATTGGTTCAGAACGCCTGTCGCTCTCCTCCAATTGTCCAGATTGCCTACTAATCTCGTACTTAAAGGAAATGGTAATTTCTTTAAAGAAACATAGTTCATCAGAATGGTGATAACATAAGGGTAAGTTTCATTTTCAGATGTCATTGATAGCAGCAGGTATTATACCTAGAGGACATTCGATAGTGCACCTAAGAATACATGATGCTTTTTGCTCGGTAGGCCACATGAAGGAATGCGCAATAGAGACCGCAATAAACATTTACCGCCATTTTCAATAGTTTTTGTTGTCCTTAGAGATGATATTGTGTTTTGTGCAGCATTTGTAAATATTATGGGTTCTGTGCATTTACGTTTTGGATAATATATTATGGATACAGGGTACTTATAAATGGTAGAAAAATCGAAATTTTTTATGACTTTATTAAATTCTGTAGTCTTTCCTGATTACATTTATATATATACACTATAGGGTTTCAAATGAAAATGACCTATATGTACCAAATTTTAAAGTTACGGTCATGTATGCCGCCATGACCCCTTCATTTCTGTTACAGAAACCAGTATTATTTAGAAAATAACTATGAACTTTCTGTTTTCAGCGATTATACGTATGATACATTGTATATGTTGGTAGCAGTGCGGGTTTCTAGTGTCTGTAAATGATTATCTTTGCTAGTATTTACTTTTGTTTCGCTGAAGCAGTTTGTTCACGTGCTACTGAATGCTTGTTGCCCAAGTGCTGCATGTCTTTGTGGAAGTACATACCCTTTAGCGTGCAATAAATACGAACTATGCCACGCATCAAGAAATTCCGTGGTAACCAGTTCACAAACAAAGCAATCCACAGTGTTGAAAGTAACCTATGTACCAGTTCTTCAGGGAAGAAATTCCCACATGGCTTGCCTCCTGGTGATTCAAATTTTTGTGTTCACAATGACGCTGTTTGTAGTGGATTTGTTGTTGTTGATGTGGGCATCTTATCATCTTTGATAAAGGATGTGGCGAAATGTAAACAATGTCATGGTGTAGGCTGTCTGGAAATTACTTAACAACAAAGTAGCAGGAAGGGTTTAGCGTCAAAATTAGTTGTTCTATGTAGATCCTGTAATAAATCTACCTAGAAAATGACTTCGAAAATTGTGCATAATTCATATAATGTGAATTTGAAGTTAATGTTTACAATGGATGCAATAGAAAAAGGAGAAAAAGCTGCTCAAACGTTTTGTGGTTTGATGGACCTTCCTCCTCCTCCCAAAGTAGGTTCAGCAAGTACATAAAAATACTTTTAGGTGCCTTGACGGCTGTATCTAAAGTATCTATGAAACGTGCAGTAGAAGAAAGTGTAAATATTAGTGGAACTGGGGACATCACTGTTGAGCTTAATGGGACATGGCAACGTCGATCACATCGTTCCTTGAATGGTGTTGTAAGTGCTACTTCTCTGGAGAATGGAAAAGTTGTTGATGTTGAGTGCTTATCTAAGTACTGCCACACCTGTCATGGTAACACTGTATGACATAGTGAACTTCAGTGTTCTAAGAATTATGATGGTTACAGTGGAGGTATGGAGTATGATGGAGCTCTAAAAATATTTGATAAGTTGTTGCCTGTTTATAACGTTAGATATACAAAGTACTTAGGCGTAGGGGACTCTAAAGCTTTCTATAAAATTAATGAGTTCATTGTTTATGGCGATACCTTGGTAACAAAACTGGAGTGTTGTGGACATGTGCAAAAGAGAATGGGTGCTAGATTGAGGAAGCTACGAAGAGAAATGAAAGGAAAGTTACTGTCTGATGGAAAATCTCTGTCTGGCCGTGGACGATAGACAGAAACTGAAATAGATCTTCTTCAGAGTTATCATGGACTGGCCATTAGATGAACTGCACCTCTGAATGATCTTAAGGCAATGAGAAAAGCAGTATGGGCCACTTACTTTCATAAGTTGTCCACAGATGACCACCCTGTTCACGGACTTTGCCCTAAAGGAGCAGATTCTTGGTGTGGTTACCAAAAAGCAAAAAAAAGTGGTCAAATATACCATCATAAGCATTCTCTTCCTGAGCCTGTTATGAATGAAATAAAGCCAATTTTTAGAAACCTGAGTCACTCTGTTTTGCTTAGTTAATGTCTTCATGGGGGCACTCACAATACAAATGAAAGTTTCAACCATTTCATATGGGAAATATTACCCAAGAATATTTTTGTAGCACTAAATACATTAAAAGTTGGTGTACTAGATCAAGTGATATGTTTCAATCATGTAGTGATAGAAAGGTTGGAAGTGCTGAGAAATTTAGGCATAAACTGTGGCTCTAATATGGGAGATCAATTGCTTCCGTGTGACAGACAACGGGTAAATAAAGCTGAAAGATTCGCTCCCTAAGTTACCAAAGAAGCAAGAAGTGCTGAAAGGACTGCCAAGAGGAAGTTTGAAGGCAAAGAAATGCTGCAGGATGAAGACTATGCTTCAGGAATGTTCTGAGGCACAGTTTAATTGGACTCATATTTTCATTCACATTTTCCTGCAAGCTTTATTTTTCAGAATTCAGGTACAAATATTTCCTAAAGTTTATAAAGCATTGCTCTAATTTTTTTCTGTAACTTGCAAGAGTCCATTCTTATGTAGTAGACCTAAGCTTTATTGCACAATCAACTTAATTACAGAAAAAATAAAATTTTTATTAGAAAAAAATTATAAAAAGGTAAGATGTGATATTTTTGTATCCTTGTAATACATAATAGGTGGAATTAAATAGGTCTAGTACCTCAGCCATCATGTCATGCACATGTGGTAAAAATTTGGTCTCCTTCAAATGTATAACATTGGATTAAATGGTACCTAAATTTGAGGAAGCATTTTGGAAAAAAATTGCATAAATTTCTTTGTAATTTTTTAATAACCCTGAGTAGTTTCAAAAATATTTAAAATACTTGTGTTTAGAACGTGTGCTGCATTACCTGGTATCAACATAAGATGTGTGAAACATTTACATTATAAACAGTGCCTGAAAGAAACAGGTGTTGATTTTTACATAATATTGAGCCTGAAAAGTACCCTGTATCCTTAAAGCTATTTGGAATATATTGTTAATTCTTCAGACAGAATTCTATGGTGGGTAAAATACTATGTATGATTAAAATGCTATATATTTTAGAACTATTTATATAACATGTGATAAATTAAGCCATACATCGTTGGTTGTACATCATCTTGTACCTTGAAATAAAAGGAAGTATTTTACCAAGGAATATGTGACACGTACAAATAAACTGAGTTTCTTCAAAGCCTTAATAATTTTACATGTCTTGAAAAAGGAAACTGATTTTAGTTTCAAACATCTTCTATTTCAAAATGTCTTCACCTAATAACTGGTGTTTGATAATTCTTCTGGTTAATTTCATTTCATTTATTGATTATTGGGCGTAATAGAGTAATACTCTCACAGACAGACGTTTAAGTACGACAATGACAAGATTTTATCGATTCCAACGCTTTTAAATTTCAATAGAATATTTGTAGCTTAGAACCTCTTTCCTCATTTGTGGAAACCTCCATTTGTCAGAGTAATTTTTGTAGTTTCACAGAAAGGTGCAGCACATAACAAATGAATGCCATCGCTTAACAAAATATATTAAACCTCTGATACAGAGACGAAAGTAAGAAAAATTGTACAAAGGTACAACACATTCCCCTGCTATTATTATTATTATTCAAATATATGTTTACACTTTCAGCTATAAAATACACATCAATGACAGCAAAGGAGCATCAAAAATTATTTGGGTGTGGTGGGAAAGGAAGAACTGTGTTTTTATGACAACAGGTGGTGTAATTTAAATACTAGTATTTTCTTGATGGGCCGTTTAAAATCAACAATTAGCATAAGAAAGAAGGAGATTTCACGATAAAGCTCAGTTTGAGATTGTGTGAAGGAAACATAGAACTCACCCAGCTCGCGTTGAAAAGCACAGCTTCTCTGCGAAATACGGCTGACAAGTGTAGATCGCATCGCCAGCTAAGGCACGGGGAGATATATATCGTCCGTCACTTGTAGAAAGCTTATTTGTAAATCAGCCGTACGCCTTGTATGAAAGCTGTTACTCGACGACATGTGATATACGATCAGCGGCCACTGAAAGGTGTGTTTGGAGTTACTGTCACGACGCAAGGTCTTTGAATAACGGTGATTTATAAGTGACATTATCCTTAGCCACTCGGTAGCATTAACATAGCTGATGGTCTCTAAACTGCCACGCCACACCTCTTGACACATCTTGTTTGCGGGAACAGCTAAAGAGACATACATTTTTCCTGCAACTTATCAAGTGATTTAAATAGAGTATTCTTCCATCGAGAATCTGTTACTTTTAAGGGAGACCTAAGGAAAATTTCGGAGCGGGACTCGGATGGCCTAATTGGTAACGCGATGTTTACGGATAACAGGGAACCGAGATTGAGTCTCGATCAGGCTGATAGTTTAACTTCCCACCCGTATGAACATCGAATCAAATATTCTGCTTAAGGCTGACGGTATAGACGAAATTCTATCAGAAATGTTAGGATCCTTGGGAGAGGCGTCATGACAAAAGTATTCCACCTGAATGTATGAGATGTGCGAAATACCGCCGATCTTTGTGTGTAACGTATCAATTCCAGTTCCAGCAGTTCCAAAGAAGGCATGTGCTGACAGGTGTCAATAGTACCTAACCATCAGTTTAATAAGTTATGGCTGGAAAAACTGACAATTATTTACAGAATAATGAAAAACTTGTAGAAACCTCGGAGAATATCAGTTTGGGTACCAGAGATATTTGGCAACACGCGAGGCAGTACTGATCATACGGCTTACCTTAGAGGATAGGTTAAAAAAAGGCAACTCTGAATCAATATCATTTGTAGATTTAGAGAAGAATTTTGACAATCATGATTTGGCTACTCTCTTTGAAATGTTGAAGGTTGCAGGGTTAAAATACAGCTAGCATAAGGTTATTTACAACTTGTACAGAAAACAGACAAAGTTATAAGAGTCGAAGAACAGAGTTATACCCCATACCAAATGTTATTCAGTCTATATATAGAGCAAGATGTAAAACATCTGGAAAGCGAATTCAACTTCATGGAGAAGAAATAAAAACATCGAGGTTTGCCGACGACATTGTAAATCTGTCAGAGACGGAAAAGGGCTTGGAGGAGCAGTTGACAAGAATGGATAGTGTCTTGAAGAGAAGCTATAAGATGAATACCAACAAAGGTAAAACAAGAGCAATGGAATGTAGTCGAATTAAAGCAGATGATGCTGAGGGAATTAGATTAGGAAATGGGGCAATAAAAGTAGTACATACGCTTTGCTTTTTGAGTAGCAAAATAAGTCACAACGGGAGAAGTAGAGAGGATTTAAAATGCAGATTGCCAATGGAAAAATAGGCATTGCTGAAAGAGAGGAATATGTTAACATCTAATGTTAATTTTAGAATTAAGAAGTCTGTTCTGAAGGTATTTGTTGGAGTGTAGCCTTGTACATAAGTGAAACGTGGGCGATAAGCCGTCAAGACAACAAGAGAACAGAAGCTTTTGAAATGTCGTGCTACAGGAGAATGCTGAACATTAGATGGGCAGATGGCAACAGGGGCGGAGGTTAAAAGCTATAGAAAGGAACCGAAGTATGAATATAGTAAACTGATTCAAAACGTTATTGTTGCATTAGTTATTCAGAGATGAAGGGGCTTGCACGGGATAGAGCAGCATGGAAAGCTGCATGAAAGGAGTCTTCGGCCTAAGGACGACAACAGCAGCAACAACAACAGAATTCAAACAAAGTGACGCCAAGACGACAAACCGATTTTGACTAATTTCAGTGAACTATCTGAGGACAACTTCTCAAAAACATTCTGTTTATACGTGTAAGGCCCACAACTTAAAACTTTCCAAGAAATCGAAGAGTTGACAATTTTAGTCAGTTGCACGTACACTTAAGGATGGAAATCTTTATTAAATGGAACCAGATGGAAAGACATGCATTCAGATCACAATCAAATTTCATGGGTCGCACTTCTTGAAATGCTTTTTCTCTTTGGCAAGAGAACGAAACCTATGGTGAAATTTGGGTGTTGAAAAATAAGTTTTATTGTGAAACACGTGGAAAGACCTGCAAGCCTGCGAACTTGGGCGTCATGTATTTGGTCCTCGATGCAGACTGTATGTTTATTGTATTTTATTTTACTGACAAAATGTACTGTCCATCAAACAGTGAGGTGCTGGCTGGAGTGTCCGAGCGGTTCTAGGCGCTACAGTCTGGAACCGCGCGACCGCTACAGTCGCAGGTTCGAATCCTGCCTCGGGCATGGATGTGTGTGATGTCCTTAGGTTAGTTAGGTTTAAGTAGTTCTAAGTTCTAGGGGACTGATGACCTCAGAAGTTAAGTCCTATAGTGCTCAGAGCCATTTTGAACCAAACGGTGAGGTCATCGATCCCATCGGATTACGGAAGAATTGGGAAGGAAGTCGGCCGTGCCCTTTCAAAGCAATCACCCCGGCATTTGTCTGTAGCGATTTAGGAAAATTACGGAAAACCTAAATTAGAACGGCCGGACGCGGGTTTGAACCGTCGTCCTCCAGTACGCAAGTCTAGTGTGCTAACAACTGCGTCACCTCGCTCGGTACTTATATCTGAAATCTACATTTTCCCTTTCCCTGAAAATAATGACACGTGATGCAATAGAGTATGTGAACACAAGACGTTTATCGGAGTTGAATTACCGATGCTTAATAAAAAGTCATCGCAAGTATTAACATATTTTTACCAGAGAAAGTTTATGTGCGTGAGTACATATGAAAGAATTTTCTTCCGAGAATCCTATCAGGAGACAGTAGATGGTTGCCCCATACGGTTACTGTAATTAGTTGGAGCCGGTGCGCAGGGTTCTTTGATATAGAGCACCGAAATGTTTTCGTAACGCCTGCTGTCTCTGCTTTCCGTGTGCCCCATCGTTCTACTGTCTTTCCGTTGTAGGGACTCGCTCTGTAGTGAACAAATATATGAGAAAAGGAAACACATATAATCCACAAAAGGCACTCAGTTTACATCGAGCATCAAGGAAGTGTTTGGAAAATTCTTAGGTACGTAAGCAAACGGCTTTTTCCTTGTTCACAGTAAAAAAATATATTTTATTTAAAGTAATAGTAAGTAAATTGTTTAACAGATTAATTCTCTAATCAAAGAACAAACAAAAATGCGATTCGAATACACGCTTACAGATTTGACTGGGATTTAAACGTTCCCACCAGTCCAAAAAGATTCGGAACTACATTAGTAACAAAAGAAGCAATGTTAAGATGGTGCTTTTAATGCTCCAGGCGTTCTATTTAGTCTCCCTGCACTTCAGTATAACGACAGTGCGTTCATACAACCATGTGAAACTGTCAGAAAAGTAATTTTTTCGGATGATGTTGAACTCGCGCGTCACATTGGCTTGAATGTCGATTACATCGTCAAAACGCTGACCCTTTGTGTGTATTTCTGCTCTTTGTCATTTTGTGGTACGTTGGTAATGTTAACAGCAAGTCTCGTCACTCGTGACGTTTTTTGCACAAAAAGTGGTCTGGGTTTTTCATTTCAATCAAGTCCTGGCAGGCGTTCAGGCGTTTTTGTTCGAGACTCACGGTGTGTGGGACAAACTTTACACACATTTTTCTGTTCTTTAAAACATTTTGGAGGATATCTTGAACACTTGGTTTAGAGATATCGCTCCATTTCAGTTTAAGTAGTATGTCTACCACCGATAAGGTACGTCCACTACACGGCAGCCAACAAGTGGCTAGCCGGCTAGAAGTATGCGCATTTAATCCACCTTGCCCCAGCTAGCACCTGTTACGCTAAAGAGCGTAGTTACTAATTAAATTATCTGATGGTAATGGTTAAGATGAACAGTCAAAGGCGCTACAGTCTGGAACCGCACGTCCGCGACGGTCGCAGGTTCGAATCCTGCCTCGGTCATGGATGTGTGTGATGTCCTTAGGTTAGTTAGGTTTAAGTAGTTCTAAGTTCTAGGGGACTGATGACCACAGATGTTAAGTCCCATAGTGTTCAGAGCCATTTGAACCATTTTTGAACCCATAGTGCTCAGAGCCATTTGAACCATTTGAACAGTCAAAGCTAAGCATACTACAAATTCTTAGCCATGGCCGATTATGTTACATGCGAATTTTCCGTGTTTCTTGCCAGTAAAGATTGACTTAAATCGACTGCAGTTGAGCGTAACAATGACAACGTAACGTAGCAGCAGTTTAATCGCTCAGAACCCCACTGCTAGACATACCCAAACGCTTTCGCTTACGGAAAAACTTAAACGAGCTTGTTGCTGACTGGTTGTTTATTTATGGTCATACTTCCACAGCAGTGCATTTCCGACCTATAGTTTGTAGCTCGATTCGGCGTTCCGTAACCTGTTCTGATCTTACTAACAGGTTAGCTTCGTCCACCCTGTATCTGCAATGGACTGAAACACACTTCTCTGCCAAACTTAAAGACGAGATCAAAAAATACGATAACATTCTAACTACTGGATGGAAATGAATGAAAGTGCGGGAGCATTTTGCCGGAGGTCTCCCAGTTGTACACAGAAAGGTGGACAGCAGATGGTGTGAGGGCAGCGTGACTTTAGTGCCAAATGGAGCTGGTCCCGCAACACGAGACAGTTACAGAAACAGGAAAAGATAGTGTGTGTCAATTAGCGAGCAGTTATGGTGCACTATGGTGGTGTTCTTCACTACAACGTAGCTTGGAGACAACATATGGATAACTTCACACGCAGAAGAATCATCGGAAAAATGGAAGGACGAAGTGTGACGACTGTAGCCCAAGAGTTTGATATTCATCATAGCATTGTTTCACTTGCACGGGAGCGTACCGAACCATAGCTACTACTGCCCGAAGAGAGGAGATTGTCGACCATGGTCAACTACAGCAGCTGATGGAAGTTACATTGTGTAACAGCAAGGGGTGGTCTGTTTGCCCCACGACCAGTACGTTCTGATCCGTTGACACCCGCATGTCAGCGGCACCTTTTCCCATGTTGCCAGCGGTCCGTGACTGGTAGACCGAAACTCGTCGCAGGGAATGGACTCCTTCACGTTTCTGTTGGCAAGGGAGTGCCGACTCTGGCTTCTAATCGAGATCTACATTTATACTCCGCAAGCCACCATCGGTGCATGGCGGAGGGTTCCTTGAACTACTGCTACTCATTCGCTTCTTCGGTTCGACTTGTAAACGGAGCAGGAAAACGGCTATCTATATGCTTCCGTACTAATTCTCACTTTTCTCTTGTCTCCGCGGCCGTTACGGGAGATTTACATAGGTGGTGGTAAGATCGTTCTGCAGTACGTCGCAAATGATGGTTCTGTAAACTTTCTCAATAATGTTTCGCGAAAAGAACTTATCTTCGCTCCAAGGATTCCAATTTCAGTTTAAAAAGGATCTCTGTAATCCTCGGGTGATGATTGAACATACCGCTATGAAATCTAGCAGCACGCCTCTAAACTGCTTCGATGTCTTCGTTGAATCTGACATGAGGATAATGCTAAACACTGTAACAGAAATCCAGAATTGGTTGCGTCAGTGTTCTGTAGGCGGTCACATTTTAGGCGAGGTACATTTACCTACAATTCTCACTATAATCCGAGGTCCACCATACAGCTTCACTACATCCGATCTCACATACTAGTTCCATTTCATGTTGTTACAGAACGTTACACCCAGCATTTAATCGGCTTGATTTTGTCAGGAGGCACACCAATAATACTGCAGTCAAATATTACAGGGTTGTTTTTTCTACTCCTCTGCATTAACTTGCATTTTTCCACATTTACAAGCCATTCATTCCATCAAATACAAATTATATCCACATCATTATCCTCGTACTATCACCCACCGACGACATTTTGGAGTATACTACAGCGGCACCAGCAAACAGTCGCAACTGATGGTCACCCTGTCCGTCACCTCGTTTATACGTATGGAGAACAAAGTTGGTCCTATTACAGTTTCCCGGAGGAAGCCTAACGACACTTCCGTCTCTGATCAGGATACAGGATCACGCACTGAGTTTTACTATTCAAAAAGTCTTCTAGCCACTCACATGTCTGGGAACCTATTCTCTATTCAATAAATGCTTCATAGAGTTCTTGCCGCATCAGATTTGTATTCAGTCTCCAGCTTTCGACTACTTTGTTCGTTTTCATTGTCAGAAGATTGTAGCAGATTGTTAGTTACTTTATTTAGCTGGACAAATTATGTGAAGGAGATATCACGAAGTCACGCAATTTATATATATTATATCGGTGTCCGTAGCCGTAGAACACTGACAGCGAGGCTGATTTCCTTCCATGGTGGATGACTAGGCTGATTTCACTGCTGCCTCTCGGCATCTAGCGCCCGTTTGAAGCACATTAAGGATGTAGCTACTGTACTGTTTTAAGTTGCTGTTAACATTCTCATATCAGGAGCTTCTTTCATGGCAGAATCCCAGTAGGTAGCTCCACGGAATAACATTTCTGTTTTATCAATCATAAACTTATGTTTGTTCTTGAGGCTGTGTTCAGTACAGAACACCGATGTAATAAATATTGCGATTTAAAATCTGCATGGAAACAGGTGCTTGATGATGACATGGGACACAAAAATAAGATGACTCATCCACCATCGAAAGAAATTACCTTCGTTGTCAGTGTAAGCCGTTGATAGACATCGACATAATTTACAGTGGCATGTGGAAATTTCGTGACTTCGTGACATTTGTAACCTGTACACTTTTCGTGAGCAGATCCAACATGTGCTGCAGCCGCCACAAAGACTGCTTTCTCCAGGACCAGAAATAAAGAAGAGAGAGAGAGAGAGAGAGAGAGAGAGAGAGAGAGAGAGAGTTCCTGGAAAGATAACGAGTCGATTTACACCGTGCACGGCCCTGTTAGTTATTTAACTTAAAAGTCCACTAATTAAAACACGCAATTTGAGCATGTAAACTAATTTTCTACGACCATTAAACCACACCGACGTCATGCCTTCAACTAGCACACCATCGGGTGGAGGGGGCTAAATAAATTTCCCATTACCGATTAATGAATACAATAAATCTGCAGGACGGCGGGTTGCCTTGAATTTTCTAGCCGTCAGTTCCAGGCATGTCCTGCAGAGGTAGTCGCGCAGGAACACCAATTTGGCGCGACCTGCGATTCGTTGGCGCCTGCACGGGCCTTGCAACCTAATCTTGACATAGTTGAGCCACGTCTCCAGTCTGGGCTGCAGGAACAGTTAACCCTTCCCCTTCCAGTTCAGTCGAAATGGAGCACCTTATCGTGTATCGCGGAATTAGAATGTTGGGGGGCGCTCGTGTTAATGAAACTCCGGAGAGAACAGCTCTCGGCCTCCAGTGATTCGGAGATGCAAAACGAGCCTCGTCTTAAGTAGTAGTATCGCGGAAGTGGCCGTCCCTTAGCGCAGACTGCCCTCTCAACACTGATAACAGTCTCGCGCACCGTTCGATTGCTATCGTGTTACTATGAACACCAACTGGGATACTGTACGACCACAACGGTTATGCGAATTTCCATGCTTGCATCAAGTTTCGAAGGTACGACGGCAGTACTGTAGCCCGCAATATCTTGCCGTCTCTGCTCCTGCTTTTGCACCTCAGCTCTCGTTGTTTACTGTTAATGTGATCGAGATGGAATTCTCGCAGGTATTCCTTACTCTCTCTGTCTAGCGTTCAGTTCTCGATTTTACTGCTTTTTGAATTTAATATGTATTTGTCATTTATGTCTCCTGACCTAAATCAGGATAGAAGCTCGCCATTTACGTCAACTTGAGTGGTGAAACTGTCTATTGCTTGTAACAGAACTGTCTCTATTTAGGTTTTTATGGTTGCAAAGAATCTGCAATTTAACTTCCAATAGGGCCTCTCAACCTCTGTAACTTTCTCCTGTTCGTTTTCAATGAACTGCTATCTCGGGTTCTAGCCAAGTAGACCCCCCTCCCCCTCCCCCCGCCCCTCCCCGCTACAAGTAGGTGAAGGATCCGTCAGGTTACTCCGTCAACGGGCAGTATATCAAGAGGTAGTGAATATCTGTCTGGCTGTTAGGGAAACGGTATGAGGCCTTTATCACATTTTGATCCCAGTCGCCATAGACGAATCGCTTGTGCTCATAATAGTAACTCATCGTTACATTTAAGTGATAGGTACAAATTGCAGTTGCTACGGTCTCCATGACATAATTCGGCTGACTAAATAACTAACGGACAGATGAAATCTCCTGGCGACGGAGAGAGCTTGAGATCGAATACAAGTCTGACGTGGAATGAAGCATGTATTCAAGAACCAGCCGAGTTTCCTGTGTTGCGTTATTCCAATCTTCTATTAGTCCATCTCCTCCTTCAAGCTCTCTCCGTCTATCTCCTCCTCCCCCTCTCCCTGTCTCCCTGAATCATCCCCACTTTCTTTCCACCTCCTCCTGCCCCCTTCTCTGTCCTTCTCCTCCGATCCGTCTCTCTGTAATCTGCTAGTCTCCCCTCTGTCCATCTGCTTTGTTTTTGTCTTTACATCTCATCCTCTCCCCTTCTAGCCCCATCTCCTCAATCTACTTTCATTTTCCATCTCCTCTCCCTCTTGTACATCTCCTCTCCCTTCTCTCTGTCCATCTCCTCCTCCCCCTATCTGTGTCCACTTTCTCCTTTCCCCTCTCTCTCTATGCATCTTCTTCAGTCCCTTCTCCCTCCACGTTATCAACCTCGCCCCAATAGAAGGCTAGTGGTATTTTTTCCAAATGATGACTTATATGTGTACCAAACTTGACAGACCCCTTTCCATCGGTTTAGGATGGGCTTCCTGCGCGTGGCTTTGCCAGAGTATGCATGTGTAAAATATATCTCAGATATATTTAGCATATTTTACACGTATTTGTACATATATTTCATCTGAATCTGTAGCGAATTTCACCATGTAAATTCGTTTTCAAGCATCTGAATGATTATGATGTCGTATCTCCTTAGATATGTGTCGTACAATGATAGCCATATATCAAAAAAAGTCTTGCATTACCTCGGTTCCGAGAGTTCTGGAACCTGTACAGAAAATTGGAATAGAGTTCAACATAAACATTATTTCCACCCTTTTTATTGCTCATGTTGTACCACCATACAGCGAGACCTTCAGAGATGGTGGTCCAGATTGCTGGACACACCGGTACCTCTGATACCCAGTAGCACGACCTCTTGCATTGCTGCATGCCTGTATTCGTCGTGGCATACTATCCACAAGTTCATCAAGGCACTGTTGGTTCAGATTGTCCCACTTCTCAACGGCAAATCGTTGTAGATCCCTCAGAGTGGTTGGTGGGCCACGTCGTCCGTAAACAGCCCTTTTCAATCTATCCCAGGCACGTTCTATTGAATTCATGTCTGGAGAACATGCTGACCACTCTAGTTGAGCAATGTCGTTTCCTAAAGGAAGTCATTCACAGGATGTGCACGATGGCGGTGCGAATTGTCGTCCATGAAGACGAATGCCTCGCCAATATGCTGCCGATATGGTTACACTATCGGTCAGAGGATGGCATTTACGTACCATACAGCCGTTACGGCGCCTTCCATGACCACCTGCAGCGAACGTCGGCCCCACATAATGCCAGCCTAAAACAGCAGGGAACCTTCGCCTTGCTGCACTCGCTGGATTGTGTGTCTAAGACGTTCAGCGTGACCGGGTTGCCTGCAAACACGTCTCCGACGATTGTCTGGTTGAAGGCATATGAAACACTCATCAGTGAAGAGAACGTGATGACAATCCTGAGCGGTCCATTCGGCACGTTGTTGGGCCCATCTGTACCGCGCTGCACGGTGTCTTGGTTGCAAAGATGGACCTCGCCATGGACGTTGGGAGTGAAGTTGCGCACCATGCAGCCTATTGAGCTACTGCGCACAGTCTGAGTCGTAACACGACGTCCTGTGGCTGCAAGAAAAGCATTATTCAACATGGTGGCATTGCTGTCAGGGTTTCCCCGAGCCATAATCCGTAGGTAGCGGTCATCCACTGCAGCCGCTGCAGTAGTAGCCCTTGGGCCGCCTGAGCGAAGCATGTCATCGACAGTTCCTGTCTCTCTGTATCTCCTCCATGACCGAACAACATCGCTTTGGTTCACTCCGAGACGCCTGGACACTTCTCTTGTTGAGAGCCCTTTCTGGCACAAAGTAACAAAACGGACGCATTCGGACCGCGGTATTGATCGTCTAGACATGGTTGAATTACAGACAACACGAGCCGTGTACCTCCTTCCTGGTGGAATGACTGCAACTGATGGGCTGTCGAACCCCTTCTATCTAATAGGCGCTGCTCATGCATGGTTGTTTACATCTTTGGGCGGTTTTAGTGACATTTCTGAACAGCCAAAGGGACTGTGTCTGTGACACAATATCCACAGTCAACGTCTATCTTCAGGAGTTCTGGGAACCGGTGTGATGCAAAACTTTTTTGATGTGTGTACTTTTGGACGTACGTCCAGTGATGTATGTGGCTAATGTCGACACATTTTGCTGTGATTAGAGTTAGTAGTAAAGAAATAATAAATTGAAACGTCATGCATGTTGCGACAGTTTTTCATTCATCCCTATGTTTATGACATCATAACTCCTGCACAAAAGTCGTACAGGCATATACTTTTGGAGCTACATTCAGTGACATATGTGAATACAGTCTGAAATGTGTTGCGAATATAGTTAGTAGCAAAGATGTAATAAATTTAAACGCCATGGATGATGCGGCAGTTTTTCTTGCATCTCATTGTTTATGACATATCTTCTGTAGTACGTGTAGTAGCCGGCCGGAGTGGCCGAGCGGTTCTAGGCGCTTCAGTCCGGAACCGCGCGACCGCTACGGTCGCAGGTCGAATCCTACCTCGAGCATGGATGTGTGTGATGTCCGCAGGTTAGTTAGGTTTAACTAGTTCTAAGTTCTAGGGGACTGATGACCTCAGATGTTAAGTCCCATAGTGCTCAGAGCCATTTGAACCAATACATGTAGTACAATAATAACACTTTGTAGTAATATTCAGTGCTATATGTGCAAACTGTCTGCAAAATGTTTCGCGAATATAGTCAGCAGTAAAGAAGTAATAACTTATTACTCACACTTCGTACGGTACCTTTACTGCATGAACAGCGAGAAAACAGTAACCGGTAAACTTTTTCCTTTCATCATTTTGTAAGGATTGTCAGCGAGAAGAAATTTCGCAAAAGTTTGAAATTATGTGTAAAATTTGTTGCAAGTCGCTAATCGCTTTCATTTTCAAATACTGGGCGAGAAAATATGTTAATTCACGCTTCACGGGTTACGCTTCTTTCACACGCTCTTCTCCACGCCTTTGACAGGTGGTGATTCTTACCCGCACAGCGATTGTTGCTTGACAGTAATCTAAATCTACATGTGTACCAAATTTGTGGGTGGAGATACGGAAAACAGACACACACACACACACACACACACACACACACACACAGCGCGCGCGCTGAGGTGACAAAATTGGTGAGATCCCAATATCGTATCGGTCCTTCCACACGACGTAGGGCAGCAACAGGCTTAGCATGGACTCAACAAGTCGTTGGAAGTCCTCTGGAAAACCATTGAACCATGCCGCCTATATAGACGTCCATAATTGCGAAAGTGTTGCCGATGCAGAATTTTGTGCACGAACTGACCACTACATTGTGTTCCGTAAGTTTTCTATGGGATTCATGACGAGCGATTTGGTTGGCCAAGTCATTCGCTCGAATTGTCCAAATGTTCTTCAAATGTGTCTCGAACGATTTTGGCCCAGTGACATGACATCGTTGTTTGCGAACGTGAAGTCCGTGAGTGGCTGCAAATGATCTGCAAGTAGCTGCACATAAACATTTCCGGTCAATGATCGGTTCAGTTGGACCTAGTACCCAGTATATTCCATGTAAACCTAGTCCGATTTTGGCCCAGTGACATGACATCGTTGTTTGCGAACGTGAAGTCAGTGAGTGGCTGCAAATGATCTGCAAGTAGCTGCACATAAACATTTCCAGTCAATGATCGGTTCAGTATGTAAACCCAGTCCACACCACTATGAAACCACAACCAGCTTGCACAATGCCTTGTTGACAACTTGGTTTCGTGGAGTTTGCACCACGCTCCGATCCAACGATCAGCTCTTACCAAATGAAATGAGGGGCTCATCTGACCAGGCCACGGTTTTCCGGTCATCTAGGGACTAAAAGATGTAGTCACGAGCCCAGGAGAGGGGTTGTAGGTGATCTTAAATGTCCATTATCGCCAAATTTCGCCACACTGCCCTAACGGATACGTCCGTTGTACGTCTCACATTGATTCCTGTGGTTACTTCACGCACTGTTGCTTGTCTATTAGTACTGACATCTCTATCCAACCGCCAATGCTCTCGGTCGTTAAGTGAAAGCCGTCGCCACTGCCTTGTCCGTGGTGAGAGAAAATTCCAGAAATTTAGTATTCTCGGCAAACTGTTGACACTGAATACCCTAACGATTTCCGAAGCGCAGTGTCCCATGCGTCCAGCTTCAACTACCATTCTGCGTTCTAAGAGTTAACTCCCGTCGTGCGACCATAATCACATCGGAAACCTTTTCACGTGAATTACGTGAGTAGAAATGATAGCTGTGCCAATGCAGTGCCGTTTTATACCTTGCGTAGGCGATACTGACGCCATCTCTGTATGTAGATATCGCTATACCATGAGTTTTTTCATCTCAGTGTATGAGCCGTGTGGGTCCGATACTCAATTGATCTTTTTTCTATAAGATCGTCTCTGCCTCTTAACTCTGGACCTCGGCAGTGGCGCTCTCGCTATCGACAAAGTTGCTATCCGAGAAGGGTTCGTGATCAGTGAGATCAGTCAGTAGCTGTAGTTCGTTTTGGAAATGTGAGCAGGTCGAGACTTTTGACGGTGCGGGGCCCAACGACCAAGCCTGATGACTGCGGAGCGCGTGGTTCATGGGCGTTCACTGTGTGTAACGCCAAGAGGTTTCTGTTAGTGAGCGTCCTAGCCTAGTTTGGAGCCGACGTCTACTTGGAGTTGTTTTTGACCGATTCCATGCTAGCGGAGACGGCCCAGTCTCTTGACTACTTTGCGGAGCGGAAGAACGGTCCTGCCCTGCCCAAAGCTAAGAGGATTGCCTTTGGCTCTCGCCTCTCCTCCTCTTGCTGTTTCACCACCTGGTGGGTTTTGAGTACCTTCATGCATGATCAATCCCACTGTAATAAGGTTATTTGGTAAAACTGTTTATTGAAGGCTACTGTCTTGCCTGTCGCCCCTGCCAACCTTTTTGAAAATATTTATTTGTTACTTATTAAAAAACCTGTACTTCGTTTCAGTGGATTAAGGGTTTTTTATAATTAATGGCAGCTGGGTATGAGATATTATCCTAAATTTAGTGGTCACTGATATTTTTCTGAAATCCTAGATCTTGCTGCATAGTAAGATTATTGGTTAAAACTGCCCACTGAAGGCTGCGTCCTTGGCTTCCCCCCACACCCATCCTTTTGAAAATAATTGTTCGTTGGTTTTGAAAACTTGTACTTGGTTTCAACATATATAAGATGTGTAGGAGCAATTTTGCTAAGCTCGTTCTGGGCATTAAGTGGTTGCTGATTCCTGCCCTCTCCTCCTCCCCGCAAAAAATGTACCTTGTTGCTTAATAAGGTATAACTTGGTAAAGCTGTTTATTGAAAGCTGCTCTCTTGCCTGTCTCCTTCAAATATATTGTTTGCTGTTTATAAAAATCTGTACTTCTGATTTCAGTGTAATAACAGTTGATTTTTATAACTAATGGCAGCTGTGTATGAGAAATCGCCCTAAACTTCAAAGCATTTAGCTGACTTATATGTGCATTAAGCGATCACCGATTTTATTTCGGCAAAACTGTTATTAGACGCTGTTGTTTTACCTGCCTCCCTTTAAATATTATCCTTTGTTATTTGGAAAAAAACTGTTCTTGGTTTCAATGTAATGAGATGTATTTTCGTAATTAATAGCAGCTGTGTCTGAGACATTGACCTAACTTCTCCTGTAAACTTCCCAACCCTGCAGCTGACTAATCAGTCGGCGTTGATTGTTTGTTGAAGGTCTGCACCTTGATATGTATTTGATGGCAATTAGTTCAAATCCTGGCAACTGTATGGATAGTATTTGTTTCGTATTGGTCTTAATAAAATTGTTTTTTAGTCTAGTCCTGTTGAACGCTGTAATGACCATGTGTAGACTCCAGATCTTCCATTTGAGGACACCTCCTGAACGTTTCCATTCTTGTTTGACATATCAGTGTACAAATGAGGATTGCCCAGAATGTAACGCACCGCATTTTTTTTTCTCACTCGAAAACAATGCTACGAATGGGAAGCGTTACTTACGTATTATTTGAAGTCTCCTGAGTGAGCGCGCCAAGTTTCCGCCACTTCCGATAGACAGTTTCAAAATGGCGTCTGTAGGTGATGTACGTTACAAGCAACGTGCCGTCATTGAACTTCTCTCTGCAGAGAAAGAAACTGTGGGGAATATTCACAAACGCTTGTGCAAAGTCTGTGGAGCACCTACTGCCGGCAGAAGTACAGTTAGTCGCTGGGCACGGAGGGTGAGGTCATCAGAAGGCGGTTCGGTGGAGCTTCACGATTTGCAGCGGTCTGGGAGACCATCTACGGCTGTCACAGCTGACCTAGCCCCCTCGGACTTCCACTTGTTTGCTCCATTAAAAGATGTCATTCATGGAAGACATTTTGAGGACGATGAAGAGGTGATTCACACAGTGAGGCACTGGCTCCGTCACCAGGACAATGATTGGAACCGACAGGGCATACACGTCCTTGTTTCACGCTGGACGAAGGCCATTGAACGGGATGGAGATTACGTGGAAAAATAGGGTGTGTCGATAAAACACCGTTCTTTCGTGTGTGTAATTCTCATTATATTCAATAAAGAACTGTTGAAGAAAAAAATGTGGTGAATTACTTTCTGTGCACCCTCGTACATAGATATATAAACACATACACGCATCCCTTTCTATGATACGCACAGACGTCACCGCGACGAACACCGTCGTCATAGCTATTAGGCGGCCGCTACTGACCTGTATGGTGTGGCTGCTGTCGGTGATGTGTATGGCGTCGCGGCTGCGCTCCACGGCGACGAAGAGCGCCTGCGCGGCGGCCAGCTGGAGGCGCGGCGCCACGTCGCTGTGCTCCAGCTGCAGCAGCTCGCTCATGCATAGGCCCGCGCTCGTCGACTCCAGCAGCCACTGCACACACAACACCACACACTAGCATCAACACGCATGCGCTCGCTGCGCGCTGCTGTGGTCTCAGGGCAAACGTCGAGAAATACGCTTTAGGCAATGTAGCGGTACTTGCTCAGTATTCGACAAAGGATAACACTGTGGTACCAGGCAAAGTACCAAGTTCCTTGAACAAATCGTAGGTGCCTGCGGGCAGGCAATTCATTCAACGCCCAACACTGCTGCTCTAGTGCTAGCGACAAAGGAGTTCAAATTGATTCCGCATTTCTAGATTTCCAGAAGGCCTTTGACACGGTTCCTTACAAGGGGCTTGTAATCAAATTGTGTGCTTATGGAATATCGTCTCCGTTATGCGACTGGATTCGTGACTTCCTGTCAGGAAGGTCACAGTTCACAGTAAATGACGGAAGGTCACAGAGTAAAACAGAAGTGATTTCTGGAGTTCTCCCAGGTAGTGTTGTAGGCCCTTTGCTGTTCCTTATCTATGTAAACGATTTAGGAGACAATCTCAGCAGCTGTCTGAGGTCGTTTGCAAATGATGCTGTCGTTTATCGTCTAGTAAACTCATCAGAAGATCAAAACAAATTGCAAAACGATTTAGGAAAGATATCTATATGGCGCAAAAATTGGCGATTGTCCTAAACAAAGAAAAGTGTGAGGTTATCGACATGAATGCTAAAACGAATTCTTTAATCTTCGGTTACACGATAAATCAGTCAAATCTAAGGACCGTAAATTCGACTCAATACCTGGGAATTACAATTACGAACAACTTAAATTGGAAAGGACAAGCAGAAAATGTTGTGCGGAAGGCGAACCAAAGGTTTCGTTTTATTAGCACAACATTTAGAAGATGCAACAAATGTACAAAAGAGACTGCCTCCACTACGTTTGTCCGTCCTCTTTTGGAGTACTCCTGCGTGTGTTGGATCCTTACCAGCTAGGGCTAAC